>NC_086207.1:8382376-9765709 GCF_035770615.1 Melospiza melodia melodia | reverse complement strand
CATCCAATACTACAGAAAACTTCCCTCTTATATGACAGGAAGACACTGCATTAGAGAGCTATGCTGATGCTATTAGCAAGGAAGGACAGGTTGTGACATATAATTTACAAGCATTTTTTCAAATGCTATCTCTCTTTTGAAGACTCTTGTGTAGAAAAAAGGTATTGTTAACTACAGGAGAAAGCTCACCAGAAAGTCAGCAATAAGAAAACAATTTTCTCTCTTTTAAGGTTGCCTCATTTCTTCCAAATAACAGGCTCAGCTGCAGATCTCTGCATCCCAGACTTAAAAGGCTGCAGAAAGGAGTCCTGCCTCTCCTGCATATGCAAAACAAGTTTTACACAATCATGCATAGTGCTGTTTATTAAAGGGATCTACATTAAATGAAAAACAACCCTGCTCACAGGGATATGTAAAAACAAATTCAGAAGGTAGAGATACAAAACAGAGATATCAAAGAAGGACAAGATCTGCATCTTGTTTTAAAAAGCTAGTTTTTAGAACTTCAGGGCAAAATTTTAGACATGGTGGAGCTTATGTTTGAAAATCTGTGAGAAAGTGCGGTGGTAGCATATGCTTTCAGGAGTGTGCGTTATCAAGAATTATAAATAAGTAAATGATTCCACGTTTTGACCTGATAGTTTCACTTCTACATTACCTGTGAATCAAGAAAGTCTCAAATAACGCAGGTCCCCTCTAAGTCTTTATTCCATAATTCCAACATTTTAATTTTATTTCCTAATTGAAAGCAGCAAGCAACTGTTCTTGTTGCACCATATGGATGGTGCAGCATCCATTCAAAAGAGCCATTCTGGGGAAGGCTTGACCAGGGAGATCAACATTACCAAGTGAACTGAGTATTATAGAAATTTCAGCCACAAGCTTCTTTATCTGCTTTGCAATTATCTGCTGGAAAGCTCTTTCATTTTTGGTGATACTGTACAGAAATTCTTCCTCGGTCACAGTTCAGAGACAGAATCATGTAGTTAAGACTAATGGGAAAAGGAAAGGAGATTGGGAAGAATGAAGAATGCAGATGTATTGATTAGCAGGATACAGACCACAGCCTAAAATTATCCTGTAGCATTTTATAGTAGAGCTATAATACTTGCGCAGAATTAAAGAAAATTGCTCGAATGAAAAAAGAGCTCCAAAAAACGACTTCATTCAAAAATCTTAGTGCAGACTGTTGTCATTCAACTGACAAGAGAAATGTATTATGGATTAACAATTATATAACGCTTTTCAGTCCAAGGTTGTGTTTGTGGGGGATAAATAGAAAAGAGCTTTTCATAAATCTAAGACGTCAGACCGCAGAGCTTCACTGCTCTGTTCCTGTATTAGACTGACACATTTTCCATGTCTTAGATGCTCTTTCCTTGGGGAATAAACCTCAAACCCTTGCAATAATAGGTTAATTAAAAGGCTCTTTGCTGAGCCCAGATTTCAGTGCTGGATGCAGAACTTTGCTGTAGCTGAGCAGTGCAAGGCATGTTCAGGCAGCTCTCCCTTCTGCAGGGCTGCAGCTGTGTTATTAAGGCTGGTTTCAAAATAGATGTGCTCTCAGCATATGCTGACATACAGGTCATGCAGACAAGGATGATTATCAAATATTATTCAAGAGGGAAGTTTCCAGCTTGCAAACAGTAATGCTGGATGCTGTGTTAACTTCATTCTGTGAATAAGGAGCTTGCTCAGGTCTCCCACATGATGTGCTCATTTAAATAGAGAGTTAGACTAAAATTATCTGGCTTGCTGCAAGGAATATCACTGCTGCCAGCACGCCCAAGAACTACAGTGGGCTATTATTGCATTTGGGCCCACTGTACTTTTCACAAGTGTAGGCAGAGGCAGCTTCTGCCACCTTTCAAGGCAGGGATTGCATTTGGCCAGCTCACATTTTCAGCTGAGGAGACACTGGAAAGTGACACTTGCACAGAGCCCTTACAAAGCCCAAAATGGCAGGGTGTTACTTGGAGACATCAGGTGGAAACAGCAGCCAGGGCTGTGCTTGTCATGACTTTTCCTTTGGCTTTTCTTCCTGCCAGGCTTTGGCAGTGGATTCCTAAAAATATTTTATGTGCATGTATATTTTCAAATAAGTAAACATAGTTGCAGAGAGAAGACTGCAGGCTCAGGCCAGTGCAGAAGTGAGACTGAGAGGTGAGGCCATTTTAAGAAATAGTCAGAACTACACATCTTGGCATGGATATTGTTTTGAGGATAAACATGAAGGTACTGCTCTAAATCCAAATGTTTTCTGAAAACAGGCCTTTATTATCTTATCTAAGAAACATAAGAGACATGATACAGAATCTCTTATGGTTCACTTTAAATAATATTAAAAAATTTTCTATGCCACATGAACATACATTGGCCTAAACAAAACTTTATCACAGCCTACACCACTGACCTTTAGAAACAGCCTCCAGTTGAAGTTCTAAATACAGGCAAACATACAATTCTTTCTTTGCTTATAGAAGAAAGGGTAATTCATAGAGAAAAAGTAAAAATATTCAAGACCTAACTCCTTCCTGAGCTCTGGAAAACTTCATCTCCATTCTTTCCATACCTGGTTATCAGAAAAAAAAAAAAAAACCCCAGATCAAGAAATGAAAAGATGGGTGTGCTATAGTGCCTCTCACTCATTCAGCTCACAGGACATAAATTTGCAGCTCACCAATTCTCTTTTGGATGGATACTGCATCATCCTCATGGGGCAACATGAAGAAAAGTTGCTGCTGCTTTCAGTTAGAAAATAAAATAAGAATTTTGGAATAATGGAATAAAGAGGGGACTTGTGTTATTTGAGGCCTTCTTGATCTACAGGTAACATAGGAGCGAAAATATCTTGACAGTGTTCTGCATGTGGGGAACCTGCCTTATCTATACAAACACTTCAGACACCACTAATCAAAGAAAACAGCAGCAAACAGCACCCTCAGTGTTCTACAATTCTTGCCATTTCTCCATGGCTGAGAAAAGTAGGATTTTAGGATTTTAAAAGTATTAAGGAATTTTGGGCCCAGTACAATCTGGGAGTAGAGGAGTGACAGACTGCAATAAGCCCTCCCAATCAATTGAGCATTAACTCAACTACAGCAGCTCAGCTGGAGCAGAGTCACCTCTGGGGGACACAATCCTGGCCATCAGCAGCACTGTGAGAAGCCATCTCCACCATCTCCACCCAGATCCTGGGGAAAGGAAGCACAGACAGACTGGGGAGGCAAGGCAAGATTTTGGTAGGGCAAAGTGAGGCAACTTTAGACCCACTGCACTGGAAGCCCATTTAATCAGAAAAGGTTTCCTCAGTAAACCTACTGCAAATAAACTCAGTAAACTGCAAATAAATGCTTCCTGCCCAATATCCATGTCTGGGTGGGGCTTGTTGCACAGCTGTCTCTTGTTTTTCTAAATAAATCACATGAGCAGCATTTTCTGGGACTGGGAAATGTTCCCTGTGGTCTCATCTGCCCATTTAGAAGTCCTTTGAGTTTGCTATTAGAAAGGAAACCAGTACCTGTTATCCAATGTATGCCTCTGCCTCCAGCTGAGTGATCCTGCACACTACTTAATTAGAAGACCATGTATTTCAAACTCCAGCAACAGCAGAATTTAGTTGCATTTTAGCCCAGAAACGAGGACACCAAAATTAGACCAATTGTCTGAATAATAATTTTTTTTTGTTTGTTCCACTTAATATTCAAAATCAAAGTGAAGTGGCCTCTAAAAGACAATCTAATATTTATAGTGTGTATGATTATAAAGCACTTAGGCTGAAAATTATGTTGCAGATGTTCATGTGGGAACTCAGCAATGCTGAAAAATTCCAAAAGGAAGCAGAAAAAAATGAAAATAAACTGGAAACTGACCAGAAGATCCTTTATATGTAAAAACCTTTTATGCATCTATGTTTTTGTCAGAATGTGCTGACTCTAATTTCAGTTCTCCAAATCTGAATATTAAAGTGCCTCAAAGAGAATGGTTACTTATTTATATGAAATGGAAAGAAAAACCAGAAAGGCTAAAAAGACTGCCAATTCACCAGGGCACAGTCAATCAAAGACCAAGGGAAAGCTTAATCAGGACCCAATCACAGAGCATTGTTGGAGGAATGTCCAGTGACACCTGGGCTGGTGGCACAGGTGTGACAATGTGCACCCAGCATTAACTTGCTCTGGTTCTCTCTGGAACAATTATTTTCAGGCATTTTGAAATATGAAATGGCACGAAGATCATGTCAGTCCAGAAAAGCCCTGCTGGGCAGGTGTGCACACATGGAGAACACCTGGAGGCCTGAGAGAGCCGTGTCAGCACCGCAGGGTGGACACAGGGGAACCTGGACACAGGAAACTGATCTCCCCTTCTTGCTCACAGGTTTCCTTGGCCTTCAACACTACCACAAATTTCTGTATAGGATTCTGAGAACAAAATGCATAATAGTATGTACTTGTGAAACACTCCTTGGAAGCATTCATTCCCTTTTAATAACATTAGTAAAATTCCTTTCAATCCTATCTCTCCTTCTATACCACCATGCTCTCCAAGGCTAGGTTAACTAGGATACACATTTTTGCATTTAAATAAACTAGATAGATAAAAAAGGATAATGTGACAGAAACTATTTTTTAAGACCACAAAAGAGCATATTATAAAAATTCACTTGTTGGCAGGGTGTTTCTCCCCAAACCCCTAGTAATAAAATCGAAAAGGCCAAAATTTACAGTATGCCCAGTCAAGGCTGGTTTTCCTACAAAAACCAGTTTATCCTATCCATATCTCTGATCTTTCTTGCTCCTCCATCTGTCAGGTCGCAGAGTTGCAACATTAACCTTAGGAAATGTCACCTTATTCCAGAGAAAATGAGTCACTTGACAGGCAGCCAGCTCTGATGGGGGAGTGGGAGAGGACAGGGGTGGGAGGCAAACACTGATGCACTCACACTGCAAATTACTGCAGGTGCCTAAAACTAGCCCAGCTATTCTGGCTCTTTCTAAAGCAAGAAATCAGGGAGAAGTGGCCTACAGGCAATGTTCCATGGAGACAAAAAGAGCTTATGTTTGTACTGCAAGGTGACTCAAGGCAGTCCTTTTGCAAGGAAACAGGGATTATTAAGTAATTTTGGCAAACGTCACATCTCATCCCCATAGAAAAATACATAACTGAAGCAAGAGAAATTAACCCTTTCATGTCAGAAACTACATCTTAGCAGAATGTCAGATGTACTGCAGTGAGACCCAAAAGGCATTAAAGGCATAGGCAGAGACCCAAAAGCACATTAAAATTTTGAGATCTAGAAAAAATTCAGAAAAATTATTTTATTTGATTCATGCAGGCTGCATTTAGAGAACACAGTGATGATATGTAAATACCAGAATTAGGAAGCAGAACTGGGTCAGACCTGATGAAGCACCTCTTTGTTATTCAGCAGTGTAGTTATTTTATAAAATTAGGCAAGGCCAAGAAAAATGGGCTGAAGGAAGCAAATGCTCCATGCCATAACTACCTGGGGCCTAACAGAGTTATCCCAACAGAGCTGGGTACAGATACTGCCTTGCCAGAATCTCTGGGAAATTCAAACTTCCCCTCCCAATCTATGTTCAAACCCTATATTTCAAGTAAAGTTTATCACAAAATCTCTGATAAGGAAATGAAGAGCAAACATTGGCAGATTTTCCTTTCTGCTCACATGAAACCTTAAGGTATAAAGCAAATACATACCTCTGTCCTTCTGAAGGTTCCCTAGGCTTACTTTTTTGTTGCTTTGCAATAAATGACTTGTGCAGTCATTTATGTGAATGCAAAATAATGATCAAACAGTTGATGGAATCCAAGTGATACCAGAACAGCAACTGTTAAGGCTGAACCCAAAATGAATTCAATACATCTAATTCCAAACCTGATCTTCACTTACATCTGCTTGCAACATCTGAGACAATATGATCATTATATTTGTTGTTAATTACTACTTAAACAATGGAAATGAAGAAATTAGAATTTTGCTTAAGATTGCTCAAGGGCTGAAATATGTTCTTAAAGCAGAATGATAAGTATCAGACTGAGAAAACATTCTGAAGATTTGCACTAAATGACAAAAACCCAAACAAACCAATCCGAACATCTTTTCTGATATTATTTTCGTAATTCTAAATTTTAAGACTTTAAATTCTAACTCATGAAAACCTGTTTTGTTCTTCTGTTCTGCAAGATATTTTTTGATTGCAGAATATATACTATCATATAGCACATATGTAGAATTTATACTATCATAAACACTGGCAAGAATTTCAGGTTTTAATTAGCATGCATTTAAAGAGCAGAACATGAAGCACACAGTCACTCTGATGATTTGTAGCCAGGGTTTGTTTGAACAAAACCAGCAAATATTTTTTGTTTGCCTTTAAAGTTTGAGGGTGGCTAATTTCTGTTACAAACTAAAAGACTGGTTATTCAAAGTACTCAATTCATTTAATTATAATCAAAACCAGATGACAATCAAAGTCAAACACAGCCAAAAGCATTAGTAAGGTAAATGCTCTTTGAGTCTGATGTATAAGTCACTTCACTTCCAGGCTGACTTTTTACATACAGTAATTTTACTAAAATCACATTAGGTCATGAGTCTGTTCTTGAGTCAAAGGAAAAAAGTTGTTATCATCCTCTTCTTGCTTATACTGCTGACACAAGAGAGACTTCCAGCCAAGTTTTCCTCACAAATTCTGAAGTGTTACAACTGGTCCCAGAGTGTGTGAAAGAGCTTCTGTGCCGCTGCCAAAGGATGTGGTTTTGCCAGAGCAGTCTACTTGTGCATTACCACAGTGATTTCAAACCAACTTTTCTTGCTTTTAAAAGCACTGGATTGCAATTTATATCTTCACACTGAAGCTGATTACAGCCTGCTGTTACACGTGGCACTCGACTCAGTCATCTTCTCCAGCTATTAAGTGAGCTGGGTTTAGCTACAACCCAGAAGTGGATGGTGGAAACCATAATTTTTTACAGCTTTGCTTTGAGTAGGGAGTGCTATGAACTTGGAAAGCTGTCAGTATAACTTCCTGGAATTTTACTCATTTGTTATCTTATGTAAGCCCAGCTGACCTGCTACTAGCACTGGAACTTCTTTTCCTCTAAATTCAGAGACGGATTCAACAACTTCACAAATTTCAACAAATTGTGTTCTTTCTTCTCTTCTATTACTTAATTATTTTCTCTAACTTGAGTGTTGTGGGTGTTGATCCCTGTGTCCTTTCTCATTACATGAGCACAGAGTGCAGTTATAAATACCAGGGGGTGCTGGCAGTTCCATTACCTGCAATAAGAGGTGTGACATTTGCAAGTCCTTCCAAGAACAATAACTGTGATCACTGCTTCAGTGGGTGATGGTTATAAGATAACCACAGCAATCTGTAGTTACCATTATACCAGTCTAAACTGGAAGGTTCACAACGGTTTTATTGTTTTTCTTCGCATTAGAAGACAAAGTCTCTTGGCAAAATCATCTATTTCTGTACCCAGTGCACCATCTTTTCATTCATCAGTGCACTGCAGCGCCTCAAGATATGGTTTGTTACTGTACCATGTGAATTCTACAAAAGAAATTATTTTCAGAAGTAAGGTCCCCTTGGACAAAACCCCCAGGTCACATTGGTCACCCTTGCCATTATGCAACAGTCTGGCACATCTGTAACATTTCAGCAACTTTTTCATGGAACACTGGCAAAAAAGGCAATGCATACACTTTAGGAACCTTGTTCACCAGGGATAATTGTTACCAAGGAGCTGTGCTCTCACTGCTAAGAGAAAAGTGAGCTGTTTTTAAAAATGGACTCTCAATGTTCCTGCTTTTATAGCTGAGACATGAGATTGCATAGCCTGATTTCCTGTTAACACTCATTAATACTTTACCATTGCCACACTTGCCAGTACTTTTGTCAAATTGTTCCTATATTAAGTATGCCCTTGATAGAATTCTTGATTTGACAACAGTAAGAAATAAAGCAGAGATCTCTCCTAAAACAAATTTTCCTTAATCACATAAAACACAGGTTTATATAGACACAGCAGGGTGATTTCCTACAGAAATTTCAACAGAACAAAACCAATTTCAAGACTATTGTGTAGCAAGTTCCACCTTTTGCTGACATTTCCAAGAGGTGATGATAGTTCTTGCGATTAGTGGTACTACATGAGGCAGTTCTTCTCAAGGTCTTTCACACAGTGTGCTGCAAATAGGTGGTCACCCAAAGAACAGCAACACATATGCTAAGGTTACAAAAAAAAAAGCCTTTTAGAGATGTTTTCAGTGCAGAGGCAAGGCAAGGAGGTTGCATTACCCAGGAGACAAGTGAACTGGTGACTTGTGACAGCATGAGAAAACAGGCAGAGGTGTCAAATATTAAATGGTGCCACATCAAATGATTCTGGCTCTAATCACTATAGGATGAGGATAAAAAAGAATTTACCAATTGTTTTAAAGCCCTCTGTCTGTTTTGCAATCATTAACCAGGCAGTCATTGTAAAGAGTTGGTGATGTAAATGAACCACCCATTTTGCAAACAGAAATATGACAGGCAAGGACAAAAATTCAGAAACAAGTGTCCCAGTTTTACACTCATCCCAAGAGGATTTCACATCAAACTATTGCTTGTAAAAAGGTAGAACTGTGAAGAATATGTTGGGTTATCCCACAACAGCTGAGTATTTTACAAGTCTCTGAGGTTGACAAATTCATAGCTATAATTTTAACAGCACAATATTTAAAGGCAAACAGCAGGCAGACAATGTGGATTCAGGGTTCTATTTCCTATTTTTTCCCCTATGTTTACATGTTTTAGCTTTGCAGGACACTCCCATATTTAGAGAAAGATTAGCACACTATTTTGCCCCAATTGCAAGTGTAACAGCACTAAAGTAGGTCAGTGCCATTTATTAGAAAAGACTGTTTTAGTGAAAACAATATATTTATCTTGTTGCCCTTAGAGGAAAAATATCTACAAATTTTAGTGGAAAAAGGGACACTTTTCTACTAGATTAGACTTTGAACATAAATTCATTAAAAACTTCCTTTTTTTTTGTTAATGAACTTAGAAGGTGCCCTTCTTGAACCATAGAAACTAGACAAATGTCCTCTCTGAGCTATACGGTGTTAAGAAACAAACTAAAAATAGTAGCAATCTTTCCTTTTATACGGTGTGCAAGGAATAAGAAGAACTAGATATGTGATTTTACAAGTTTATGAGTTGTTCCCAGCACAGATTCAGGGTTTTTTTCCCCTGTGCAGAACAGCAGAAATCACCAGAACAGGCACAGGGCAGCAGGTGACTGACAGGGCACACTGGAGATGAGCCCAAGACTCAGAGACATTTCTCTACTGAAAATATTTCCACTCAGTCTGTATCAGCGAGGTACAACTCTTTAAGCAGCCATGCACTTGTTTTATAATGCCCAGCCTGGCTGCTGCCTCCGTTAGAGCTCTCCTGAAGGCAGTTCCATTTATGAACTGTTTGCTCTCTGCTCGCCTCGCAGCCAGCGCGGCACAGCCATCACTCACTGCAAGGGAGAGGGAGCATGGGCAAGAAAAACAGCTCTCCCCAAATGCCCTCATAAATTCACAGGGAGAAATAACTGCGCAGCACTACCCAAACCCTTTAGTTTTATTAATGGCAGGAAGGCAGTATTTCTTTCCAATAAATCTCCTCAGCTTCACCTACTGGTTGAAATGGAAGATGCTCCATGTTGGACAGTCCTACTTGCCTCGTTATGACAACACCTGAAAAATATTAAATCATGTAATCTGCTTCACAGGACTGCCTGTGGCAGAAATGCACTCTCAGAAACAAGTAAACAGTGTGGGAGCTTAAGCACCAGCAATTTCCCCTGAAAGAGGGGCCACAATACAAGTGTAGCTGTGATATTCTGCAGTGGCTGATACTCCTGCCCCAAGCCAGGCTTTAGAACTTGCACTGCTCAAGTATTTGTTTGTTTTGTTGTTTTTTTTTTTTCAAAGCCTCAGAGAATAAGCAGGTTACTGAAACATGGAACACAGTGTTATTAGCAAGAACATCACAGATTCATTTTTTTACAACAGATCTCTAAGTGGGAGGTTCCTTGTGAAGTCTGAGAACAAATTTGCAACTCTCCAATGTGCTGCACATGTTTTGTCCATGTATGTTCCTAGTGAGGAACGTTACTCTCCTAAAACAAGTCTGCATTTTATTTTTGCTTTTTAGAGGAGGCTGCAAGATACAGGATGGAAATGGCATCAAAACACAATTTCCACAAGAATTATGTGAAGTCTACCCTGCACAATGTAACATTTTAATCACTCCCAAGCACATACCTTACGTGGGGAACAGAGCTGAAATTATGTGTTTACTGAATGGTGGCAAGCCTAAAAAAGCACAAACCAGATGAAGGGATACTCAAGTATCTGCTTAATTCCAGTTAAACATAGAAGAACCTGTATAATTTCAGCCTTCAATACCCACACCTGGCACTACCCACTTCTGAGCTTTGTGTGGTAAACACTCCAAGATCAGCTTTCAGATGGCTCTGGAAACAGGAAAATGGAATTCCTGGACCCTGTGGATGGACCAGCCCCATGGATGACATCTCCTACAATAGAGATGGTGCTGATATTGATCCACCTACTTCTGTACTACTTCATAATATCTGATTGAATGGTACAACTCAACATTATGGCCAGATTTTAGATGCATGGAAACTTCTGTAGGGGTTGTCCACATCTGGAATAATCTCTCTCATCACTGAATTTCAGGTCACTTTAAAGACAAAGGAATTTAGGACAGTGATGTTTTGCATGTGGTAAAAAAATGATAAAAACCAAGAAAAGGTAAAAAAGACTAATTGCAAAAACAGCAGAAAGTATGATAAAAGAACTTTGAAAACTTAATTTTTAGGTAAACTAGAGGCACCTACTTTACAAGTACATAGTACAAGAAACATATCATTGGGGAGACAGCAGCTGGGATGAGGCATGCAGGAAAAAGTTTGATTTTTTACCATGGATTTGCAATTGATGATGGGGACACTACAATGCATACAAGGTCAACTCACTTGTCACTGAAATGGAGTTGCCTGTAGAGTGGAAGGTAGTTACTGATTAAGAGCAGATAGCAACATTATAAAAAACCACTTTGAGCCATGGATTTCAAAAAGCTGTATGGGGGAATTTTAGGCAGGCAGAATGTAATTATCCATTTGGAGCTCAGCCAGATACACACAACTCTGAACTCTGTGTTTGCTGCCAATCTAAATAGCACCACATCCCCACCACTTGCAGTGGCAGGACTGCTAGCCAGGCAGCTCCCAGATTAAGCACTGGGTACCTCGTGATCTGTGTGCAGGATGGCCATAGCAAACTCTGCTGTCTGGGAAGCAAAAAGCCAGCAAAAAAGTCAGAAAAGCATCAGGCAGCATGACAAACACTCTGTTACTTTGAAGTCAAGGGCGGATCCCTTTTCACACATTACAGATGTAAAAAGTTATTTGGCAGATCAACCTTCTTGCAAGCAACTGCAGCCATCTGGCTTTGCCTCAAAGCTCCCACCCAACAGCTCCTGCGTGTGGACAGCCCTGGGGAGCCTCACACAGTGCTGACAGCTCCAGCAGATGGGTGCTCTCTGCTCCCTATCTGCCCAAATCCCTGCTTTGACTCACAGCAGCTTTCTGTTTCCAGACATGCTGCTGGAGCTGGAAACAAGTGCCAGCTGAATCAGATCTTGTCAACGAGGCACACTCCAAACGATGTTCTCAGCACTTAACAGGCCATCTTACAATCCTCTTGGCACATGCTCTCAGTCTGTTTTCCTGCAGCTACTGGATTCTCCACACTGTGCTGCTCATTGGAAGAGACAGGCACATTATCCACGTCAGCCACATGGGCTGGAAAGCTGCCCTCAGAGCCCATCCACATCACTCAGTGCTGAATCCAGCATGTTCATTTCATCCAGCATATTCAATCACATTTCAGAGAGCAACAGAATAGACTTAGAGCAAGTAAAACCCTCTCCAGATCCTGAACTGTTTTTCCTTCTCACTTACTAGACAGAGCATAAGTGTTTTTTGCTGGTTTCTGAGCACTTTGTATTTCAAGGAATGGTTAGAGCTTGAAGAACAGCAGTAAACTCCAGAAATTCATAAGGGAAAATACATGATACACTGGGAGCATGCTTCTTGCTATCCAAATTAGAATTATAGTTGTATCATTTATAAACATATAAGATTTATGTATTCTCCTTCATTTCCTGCTTCAGGGGATGAACCTGTTCTGAACTGAGAGCTTGAAAGGAAACTCTTGCAAGGTTATGCCCTGAGCTGTTCAATTTAGTGGCCCAGAATAATTTACACCAGCCAGGACCCCTGGAGATGCAATGTCCCACACAAGAGCAGGACAAACTTCAGAGGCAGATCAGGTTGTTCTGGGCCTTGCCTGCTCAAGTTCTGCATTTCTCCAAGCACAGAGGCTCCACAGATACTTCTTAAAGAAATTCAGAGACATGCAGACCAGAGGTCTCATAAGGGTCTCACCAATTCTGCTGTGTGATGGCAATAGTTCGAGGCAAATACTGCCAAAATACCCATATTCTTACACTAATCTTCCTTCAGGTAAAAGGAAAGGTGAGAGGCTTGCAAAGGATGATTTGAGAGAATCTGAGATAACACAAGGAAGCTGTCTCTTGTAATTAGGTAAACTGTCTAGGGAAATAAGTGTACAAGCTCAATGCTTTAAATTCAGTATCTACCCCTAGGAGATACAAATATCCAAAAAAGGGTAAACAACAATTTCTAAAAATCCAGAAAATCTTGGAAAAATAGCACCATCCACTATTTCTGTATCACTATGGAGTTTAAACTGCCGAACATATTTAGAAATCTCCCCAGTTTCAGACTGCCCTCCTTGTTCCACACAACTGAGCCAGTCAGACACAATATAAAACCCAAGTGTTTTAGAAAAGGTGGGCATGACCTGAAAGCTGCAGCCTTTTATCCAAGTAACTTTTTTTTTTTAAGAGCCACTTGAAATTGTACTAGATAGTAAAAAAAGCATAGGGGAAGGACTAATGTACTCTTTCTTCCCTCTGCATTGTAAGATCCACTCATGCTCCAGAGACATGCAGAATAAAAAGCAAACTTTTCTGCAGCCCAGATATGTCTCTAGTTTGTTGTGGGTAGTATGGCCTAATTTTTAATTACAGTCTAATACATGTTTAGGGCTGTTAACCTAATTAGCTACTGCATCAGAAGTGGGACACCTACATTATTTCCAGCACAAAGTAGTTAAGCTATAGTAGAATGATTCAGAGAAGTTTTGTTAGAGTCAAGGATTCAATCAAAGTTAATATTCAGGAAAACATGACACCTGTTTTCATTCAGAATTTAGCTGGAATGCCTTTAATACAGTTCCTTTGACAACATTTTCATTTAACTAAACCCAGCCTTTTTG
This sequence comes from Melospiza melodia melodia, assembly GCF_035770615.1. Taxonomy (NCBI): domain Eukaryota; kingdom Metazoa; phylum Chordata; class Aves; order Passeriformes; family Passerellidae; genus Melospiza; species Melospiza melodia. The sequence continues at coordinate 9,752,244 of NC_086207.1, read as the reverse complement.
AAATTGACTGCTAAATTTTTAAATGTGAGTTTAATTGGAAGCTCAGTTAAAGGACACAACTAATCAGCAATCATATATTCAGATCAGGATATGACCAAAGAACAGTGGTCAGCAAAATCAAAACTATGAATTTTTCTTTAAAACCTTGGCAGATATATGAAAACTCTGTGTGATGGCTTTGAGGCGGATCCATCTTTTATTGCAACTTCTATTTCTGGGGCACTGCAGGAAGGATTGGTGACCCCAGCCTGATGAGAGGAAGCTGTGAGTGATCCAGCCAGACCAACCCTCTGTTTCCAAGCTGCATCAGAGTGGTTGAGCTGTTCCTGCAGGACTGGTAGTGAGGATAAGGATTAGAGGGGAAGCTAACTCCCCACACCCCAGTAAGTGCCAAATAAATAGTTCAGGGCTTATAGGCTGTTATTTGACTGCAGCAAACAAGAGCCACAGCTACACTCAGGCATATTGGATAAATTATTCAAACTACAGCAGTACAACTCTCATCATTTCCTGGCAGAAATCTTTTCCCCTGCTCCTTGACCAGCCCCAGTTAGTCAAGCAGAAACCAGACATGGCCATCTCGGTGTGTTCTGGGCTTTGCCTCCTCACTGCCCACCAGATCACTGACAGAAATGAACTAATTCTTTCAGAGAGCCCATGTTCAACAACTGGGATGGCAAAGTTGGGCTAATGAGAGCAAGAAGCCATAATGTGGTTATGTTACAGAGTTCACTTGGAAGAACTGCTATCAAGTCCACTAAAACTAGCAATGGCCATGCCACTGAAAAACAAACAATAAATACAGAATTCTGTCTCTGTGATTTTCTGCATCAATTATTCCAGTTGCCATTTATGAGTAGATTTGATTTAAAGGATGGCACAGATATTTGAACAGGCTAAGTGGCAAGGAAGCAAAGCCTTAGAGCACATTTTGATTTTCAGACTCCTAGTTGTAAAGCAATATATTCTTTCAGCAGCCAGCACTACCAGAGAAGTCAATTTAGTTTTTTATGTGAGCTTACAAATGCAAAGAAAGACTTGTAGCCAAGCAACACATTAGAACAAAAAATTGCTAGTGGCACTGCAGGAGAGAACTCCCAAAGCCTGTTCACATTTGCCATGCAGAGCCCCAGAAGCTCAAGCTTGCTTGGGTCACTCTGTGAGGGTGGCTGGGCTGGAGCTGTGTTTGAACACCCAGGAACAGGAGTGTCTGTCACAGTGGCAGCAGCACTGGGCACAGCTGTCAGGGAGAGCTGGGATGAGCTCCAGATGTCACAGGTCAGGCCCAGAGCTGCCTGGGAGCTCACAGGGCACCTGCAGGGCTGTCCCTGGCTGTGCACAGGTGGTGCTTTCAGCAGAGCTTACTGCCAGACAATTCAGGAGATCAGGAAACTATTACTGAAGCCTTATTTTCAAATGTTCTTGGCAATGTGTGGCTGTTGCTGGGAAACTCTGTGGCAGATTTGCAACAGAGCCCAGGATGGAGTTTTGAGTTCCTGACAATCTGCCACTTTCCCAAGGAAGATTTTTCTGAAGAAATCTGTCCTACCTTACTATTCACCATCATTCACATCACAGCAACCCAAGCACGATCAGAAGAAAGTTAAAGAGGTTGAATTTTCAGCAGTGTTTCTAAGTCACAGGTGGTAGAAAACTCTTAGGGATCCCTCAAAGTATCCCCCTGCTGTTTTCTATAAAGAGAACAAAAACTGAAGATATAAGAGAATGTAAGACACAGAATGGCTGCAGCAGCTTTCCTGACTTTTCCATGCTTTCTGCATGAAACCTGTGCTCCCTAACAGCCCACCCAGTTCCCAAGCTCTCCAGAGGTAGGAGAGCCGAGGAAGAAGGTGCTTCTGAGCAATGAAAGTGAACTTGCAAGCAGGATAATCTCAGGAGCTGCTGCCATTTCCTTTCCCTGGGCACCTGCCAGTGCATTCATCCCTGCTGCTGTGATGCACAGAACTCCCTTGCTCTGGAATGTGTTAACACAAGGCTCAGTAATGGCCCATTCAGCAGGAATTCCATTGCACATGGTGTATAAAGGGAGATGACAACAGTGACACCCATTTGGTTTTCTGATACAAAGATTTGTGTCTCAGTGGATTTATATCATACATGGATTCTGTTCATCCTCCTGGGGAAAAAACCCTATCTTTTCTCATGTTATCCAGTATAACATGACTTTACTCACACTTTCTTATTGAAATAACTCGAAAAACAACCACTGCTTTACAGATACAGAAGGAAAATGGCACTGAGGAAAAATGCCAGGTGAGAGGGACCAATCTGATTTTTATTTATGCCTCAGCACATGTTCTATTCTCACAGGGGCTGTACATGTGCTGGCAGCCCTGTCCCCTGCAGGTTTCTCCTTGGCCAGGCCAGGGAAAGCCTCCAGGGCCAGAGTGTCAGTGACCCCTCACTTGCCTGGAGGTGCATGAAGATTGCACAGGAAATCAAGGTGTGGGGTGTCACCTTGAGTCAGGAATGGGTAATAAATGACACAGACCATAGATCAGAAGGCTAAGAGGCTAGAGGCCCTAGTTTATTGGAATCCTTCTTTTATATCCTGCTCAGGTGGACCTGGTCATTATAACCTGCTCAGGTGGACTGGTCATTTAATCAACACATCTCACATGATTGGCTAATTAAGAAGACACCCCTTGGTAAACATCTTATGAGAAAAATATCTTATTCAAAAAACCAGCAGATTATTTACCATTTGTTTACCATTCTTTCTCTCTGCCTCCCTAAAACCTCCCAGACCAATTCATGGGAAAGCTCATCTGGCTTTCTCTCTGACCAGACTGTCCTATCCACAGTGGGAGGAACCTTAGCACATAAAAGCAACCAACTGTGACACAGGGGAGCCATTAGTGCTTTGGGGTTCTTGGAGGGATCAGGGGCTCTCTTGGAGGGTCATCTTGGCCCTTTTCCCACCCCTCTGTGCTGCCCAGGCCCAGCTGCCACCACTGCCGGCCTGCACCCACTGAGCCCACAGCTCCAGCAGCCAAGAGGGTTTCACTGTAGCAGGTCTCTTGGCCTGTTCAGAGAAATAGGGATTTTATTCTTCAGTGGAAAAATTGAAATCTTAAATTAGTAGAAAAACATCAGCCTCCCTGCTCAGTTCTTGCACAGCTTAAAACATAAAGGATTTTTAAATCCACTTCATGTTCTCAGTCCTCATCTGTGAAACGCCCTGTGGGACACACTGCAGCAGAAAGAGGCAGCAATAACTCCAGGGCCTCTGTGTCTATTTGGCAGCCAGTGAACTTGTCAACACAAGGAGATTTTCCATGAAGCTCTAGCAGCATAGCCTATTCTGGCATAATTATTGCATAATGATTTTCTTTGACTATTCCACAGGAAAAAAAACCCAGCATGTTTACAGCTAATAATACTCTAGGCTTTATTTCAGTCACAAATGCCAAGTCAGGAACAAGCCAAAGTAAAATTTAAATTATTATTTCTTAAAATACCTATCCATCTTCACCTCCTGGTAGAAATGGGATTTTTTTTGATAATCTCTCCTCTGCATTGTCTTCTCTGTAGTAGTAAAAGCCATCTGCACTATAATACATCTCAACATTAAGGATTGGGTTGCCTTTCCTATTCACCATACATAGGATGTACCAATTCTGTGCCATTTTCACCTTCAAATCTGCCCCCTTTTCCAAGCCTCCAGGTAAAACAGCCTTGCAGAATGTCCCAAAGCCACTAAACTTGGGTTCTAACAACTTGTAGCAATAGCAGGAATGTAATCTCCAAGCTTACAAGGACACAAGCAATACAGAAATTTCAAGCAGCTTATTGAATAGCACAGAGATGATGTGTTCCCTGCAGGAAGCAGCACTGTGGAGACAAACAGACACTGCCTAACAGACAGATTTCTGAGTGCTCTGCAGGGCCAGCCCTGCCCAGCAGCCCAGGGTCCCACAGGTGAGGGTTCCTGCAGCCCCCGTGGCTGGATGGATGGAAAACACTTTGCAATCCCCATGTCTGGGGCTCAGAGCTGCTTCTCCAAGTCCAGTCAGACTCAGAGTAGACACCCACGATGCCTCCTTGCTCCTGTCATCACAGGACAGGATCTGCAATTAGGTGCAGAAGTGAAGGGAACCAACTCCTTTCTATTCCAGTCACACACAACTCTCCCATGAAACAGATCAAATGCTTGAACACTGCCTCAGATGCAAGCAGGAAGGGCAGCTTAAAGATGTTTTTTTGACCTTTCCTATCTCCATAAAATACTTTAGGGTAAAGCCCAAACATCAGAATTAGTGTATATTCTTCCAGTGGTACAAGAAGGAGCCAGGTAAAGGTCTCATCTCAGTTACCCAGGCAACTGCAAACTGCAGAGCCTGCTCATGCTCATTAGAAATTTGTTTTAAAAGCATTCAATCCTGGAGTCTGCAGTGCTTCCAAGTGATTATATTCATATGGTGCATATATGCTGCAAAAATAGCTTCTTCATTTTCTGCCAGCCAAATTAACCATGAAAATGGACCAGTTTAAGAATGTAATTATTATAGACTAATTTGTCAAACTAGGCAGGCACTGTTTCCTCAGCCTGGGCAGCTCTGTCTTCTGGGATTTCACTTGCCTGAGGGTTTTGTCAAAGAGCAAAGGCAGCTGGAAGCAGGCACAGTGCAGGGAGGGCAGGTAGGCAAGGAGAGCTGTGGTGGAAGGGGCTCTTTGAACTTCACATCTGCAAACAGACAGCTGCAGATCTCCAGCAAAAGCTCAGGAAGCTTCATTATTGCAATTGGGAAGGGATAAATCTCCCACACAGAGCTGGGATTCAGGGCTTAAACAACTACTGAAATGATGCAAACAGCCCCATCTGAACCAGGCTCTGAGGAGGAGGAATCCACAAATGCTGAATTGCAGTCAGTGGGTGTGAGGCACCACACCCAGGAAGGGTGAGAGGAAAAAAGTGTCTGGTTCCAGAGTGGAGACAGATTTGGACCCCAAATTCTTCACCTGAGTTGCAATAGGCAGGACTCAGCTGGGGTACACTCATTTAACCCCTGAGGTCTTGTGAATAACCCCGCTGAGCCATCCATGAGCAGGACTGGGGGTTAATGTAAAGAAAAATAAGGTTGGATTAGCTTTTTTTATTTTTTTTTTTTTTTGGTCTCTTTGCTAATGGCAGGGATGGAAAGAAGGGCACATTATGCATGCTGCTCAAGTAGTGCAGATGAATTTCTGTAAAAAGTACAGCGTTCTGGAAAAGCACAGAGAGACATCCAGGCTCCTGCCCTGGCCAGATAACACCACACAGACCTCAGCAAGTGAAAAACCATCCAAGAGACCTCCACCATTGCACCACATCATGGTAGTGATGCACTCTTGAAGACCGCCTCTATAACCAGAGGGTGGCTGTTATGAAAAGAATGGATGTAATTAGAAAAGATTTTTTTAAAGTTAGATGTTGATAAGACATTTCATTTCCTCTACCATAAAAAGAAGTAATAAACATTAAGGCACAATGAGATCTAGGAGCATGAATTCATTCTTTAGATGAGGCTTAAAAGATGGCAACATAGAAAGCTTATAAAGACTATTTCTGGATGGCACAAAACCAAGGAAAAGTGTGGATTTTTACCATTTGGAAGAAAAAAAAAAAAAAAGAAGACACCTCAAGAGATAGAGTGGCACTAAGTCAAAGCAGGAAAACAAGAATAGATGAAGCAGACAGAGAAAGTGAATAATAGCTGTGGGGAATGTTAGCCAGGGCACTGCCAACTGATGCTTCACTTTTTGTCTGTCATCTGGAGTGATTGTCACAGAAGTTGGTCACTATTATCTTCACTACAGACATTTTCTCTACAGGAGATTAATCAGGCTGGACATTTTAATGAAATACCTTTGGAAACAAAAAAGCTCTTTTTTATTATTTTTCATAAAGAGATGATAACTTGATGAGGCTATTTCAAAGTGTCTGACTGGTTTCTGATGTAACACACATATTAGCTGCAAAATCTTTAATATAAGAACAATTTGTTAAAGAGATTAGTATAAATCTATATGAAAACCTTTGAGGTTTTTTAAATGAAAAGAACTTGTCATTTCCTGTCAAATATTCTCTGTTGGCAATTATTGTACCTATATATTTTTTTTTGTCTTTCATGTATTATGAGCTAGGTGGAAAAAAAGCCATATCAAAGCACAAATATAAAAATTAGTTGGAAAAGCCTTACAAAGGGGGTGGTTTAGAAAACACACCAGATGACATTCTCATATCCAAGCAAGGTAGGAGTTATTAAACCTTACATCTGGAGTTAGGAAAGAGTGGCTCACTCTGCAGGGAGAAGATGAAAGCCTCAGCAGCTAACAGAGACATGATAAATAATAAGTACTGCTATTGCCTGCATGGACACAAAGAGTTACAAGTGAGTGGCTGTAACAGTGACTGTGCACTGGCCAGAAATGGCACACTGTGTTGTTTGTCATGTCTTTTCCATCAGCCCTCAGTGCTGTTCCTGTTGGTGTTAATCCCACTGACTGTTTGCACAGAGAAGCTCTGTGCACACACTCTGGGATAGAAGCTTCCATGATTCAGAGACTCCTCTGACTTCACTTCTGGGGAAAGCTGATTCACATTCCTGTTGGTGTGCTGGCTGCACCTTCTCCCAGGCCAGCTCCACTCACTCCTGAGGTGGATTTACCTACACAATCAATATCCTCAGGAATGGGAAGGGTGAATTGCAGCTGCTTTTCTGCAGAGCAGGAGCATTCAGCACCTGCTGCACTGTTTTTCTGTGGTTAGATGGGACATACAAATCTAGCCATTTGTTTATACATTTGCATTGGAGGGATTTCTGCCCATTCAAAAGAAGAAAAAAATCTTTGACATAATTAACACTCTTTTTACTTTTAATTTAAATGTAGATTTTCACTCGAATGAAAATTAGAACTCTAAAATTTATTGGTGGGGTCATCTGAGGAATTATTCCAACAGCAGGAAAGTTTTGTTGTATGAAGATATTTGTTCCAATTCAAGAACTAATGTACGGACAGACCCTACATTTACAACTGTATACAGCATTACCCATCCTACAAGAAACTAAACACCTTGTTTTTAATCACATCCAACTGCTCCAGCTTCTAGGATTTTCACACTCAAAGTCAAAAGCTGCATTGCACACAGTACCATTAACATTCTTTTCTGTCTGCAAGTCTCAAAGTCAAGTTCTTCAGCCAAAGAATCTGTACTACAATCTTTATGAAAACTTCTTTTTATTTATTAAATATTTGAATTGATTTAGAACCCCAGAAAATAAGAGCCTACTGAACTTTCCATTTATTCCAGTCTAGATTTGACCCATTGCTTTGTGTGACACAAGCAATGAATCTTGCTGAAACCCCTGTTTAAAGGTTATGACAGTTTGCACAGAACACGAGAGAACTTGCAATGTCATTACTGACAGGGCTGCAACCTTCTCTTGTTGTCATCTTATCAAATCATCTCATTCTTGTTTAAATCTTGGCCTGAGTTACTCAAAATGACACTTTGCCATTGCCAGTGACTGAGTCAGCCAGTAATTGCTGCTCAAAATAATATAAATTCATAACAGTAAATGATAGGAGATAGTTATTTTTAACATGTTTGACTTGGCTCCTGAAATATCACTCAGTGACACAGGATAATAACTCATGGAAGGGTGAACCAGCTGGAAAGCTGGAGAGGATTTATTCATGGGATTGACAGCACTGCAAGTGACAACACAGGAGGCTCTGCTGCCTCCTGCTTCCTTCTCCCCACTGCTGCATCCAGATTTGCACAGGACCTTTCTGTGCACTCACTGTGCAGGTCAGGTAGGTGCCAAAACCTGTTCAAACACCTGGAGACCTCGAATGGCCTTGTGAGCGACACATGAGATGAAATGACAAATTTCTGGTGTTGGTCATGCCAATTTTCCATCTAACCAGAATTTTAGAACAAGCCTTCAGAGGAGAAAGAATTAAACATTTTAACTTTTAAGTGTCTTCTCTCCAAAGCCAAGCTTGCAGAGACATAGGTACACCCCTAAAAACACTCATATATAGCAGAAGAATAAGAGAGACAATTTTTTTCTTGCTTTGTAAAAGGCATTCTGCATTCCTAGATCAAAGAACAGCTGTTTCACTTCATTAATCAACTATTTAATCAATAAGCATGTGATCTGCCAAGAAGGAGTTCCAACTGCAAGGGGGACACAACAGGCACAGTTGGTTCTGAGACACTTTGCTGCTTGTGCCTGTGAGGCTTTTCAGAGCTTGGTTTGACTGATACTGAGGCCAATTCTGTATTACCAGACAATAAACCAAGGACTGAAGCCAACAGTCAGACATATTTCAGTTTGCACTTGTACATCTACCTCTGCTCCTGACAGACATACAGAGAGTGAGCTGACTGACCTAGTTAAAATTGCCCAATTAGCTGAGTGAATGACAGTCTGAAGAAAGTGAAAAAGAGCAATATTCTAGGGAGGGAACCATCAGGGACTCTGCTGAGAGTAGGGAGAATCTCCCTACTTATGATGAGACCAAGCTCAAGTTTCTAGTCCTGTTATTTCTACTATTTCCTATAGGAAATTTGACAATGCAAGTGAAAAGACCTGGAGTAAAAGGTTCTCTAATTCCCTGTGTATGAGACAGTTTGTACCTGTCCTCAAAGAACAACACTCCCCAACCAAGCTCATATAGATTTTTTTTTTTTTAATATTAAGAAAGGAAATACTAAGTTTTCTGGCCATATGCTTAAAAGTGTATTTACCATATGGTATCACCTTCTGTGTTACTTGGAAAACAAATACATTTACCTTCTGTTTCCCATTATTATCCTTAAGAACATAAAGGTGTGACTTGAAGACAGCAGAAGAAAAAATAGTCAAAATACATAAATACCACACACTGGTTCAAGAGACTGGACCAAATTTGTGGACTTAGCAGAACATATTAAAGCACAGGGTATCTCATTGCATCAGCCAAGTTTCCTTTCTCAGTTGCTGTCACTGCTTTTGTGCTTCTCAAGATTCACAGGCCTCTGAGAAAAAGCCTGACCATGGCATATTAATTAATACATTCAGAGCAATCTTAGTGTCTCATCCTCTTGATGAAATGGCCAGAAACTTATTTACTCTTCAGGATTTGGGCAAAATTACAGAGACTGCAGAGAGGACAAAAAAAAAAAAAAACCAAAACCCAAAAAAAACCCAGCTTAAAAAAACCCCCCAAAACCTGGTGGAGCCCCTCTTTTCTGCTATTAGAATTCTGTAGCCAAAGCAAATCAGAAGCATCAGTGCCATGTCACTCAGTCCTGTCTGGTGGTCAAAGAGCATGGCAGGATTTCCTTATTACCAGGCCCCAATGTTGCAGTATTTATGCTTGTGATTAACTATTATTGTAGTAAAAGGTTGTGCAATATCCTCCCACTGATACTGATGCCAAATAAGCAATTAGGAAGCAAAGGTTAGAGTCATTGCTTTTGACCAGCTGTAAAAGTAAATCCTAGTAGTGGGATGATAATTCTTCAGAAAGGGGCATGCTCTGGTCCCTCCAAACCTTTCCTTCAGGTTTCCATGGAGGTAATGCTGCTCAAGTAAAGCATTTTCTCGTATTCTGATATCTCTTTAAAAAAAAATTATCTAGCCCATAGAAATTGGTATATGCTAATACCAAGTTCATTGTTTGATTCATCACATTTACCTAGACCAATTATTAATTATTTTAGGACAAACTCATGACATCACTGCAGTAGGTTGGTTTGGGTTTTTTTTCAAGCAAAAAGGAGTCTGTGAGAAGAATGGATTTTTCTGATAGAGATTCTGAAAACAAGAGAACTGGAAACAAGGTATAAATCATAAGCTATAAATTTTTCCAGATGCTACAAACCTATAAAATAGACTATACATCTGATATCCAGGCAGATGCTTTGGTGCCCTGCAAGTCCTTATATGAGATGCCCATAGGTGAACAAATAAAAAGATTTTGCATTCCAGACCATACATCAAGACCTAAATAAGCCTCTAAAGCAGCAGAACTTGAGGCTTCTGACTGCTCCCAGCAGCAATGTGTGAGATTTTGCATACCAAAAGGAAAATGCAGTATAAATTACACAGTTCTAGCATTTGATGCAGCCTACATGAATGAATCCCTTCCTCATGTGCTGCTGAGGTAGCTGAAGGGGTAACATTGGCGACTTCATGCTGCATCCTTGGGATTGGAATGTGCAAAACTGAAGCAATCCCCTTCAAGGACAGTCAGGACCTCAAAAGGGATGGATAATTTAAAAAGCAGAGCTTGTGGCATTTCTAGTAATAAGCTTTTCTCCTTCTTCCCTATATATAATTACTCTTCTTTTTTTTTTTTTTTTTTTTTTTTTTTTTTTTTTTTTTCCTTGAGTTTTTTTCCAACCCTTTTCTCAGCCTGGGAAACAGCAGAAAAATGAGAAAAATAAGAACACCTGTAACTTAAAATGAGAGAAACATCTAACACAAAACATGGGTCTTGTCTCCAGTTCTCATTTCTCAAGAGGAATTTCTGGTAAAGGAGAGCAGAGAATGACAGTAACCTATAGACCCTGGAATGTGAAATTTCAAAATTGCTGTAAAAAATTGTTAATGTGATCCTCAACTTCAAGGTTCTGCAGTGTTGTGTTTGGTTCAGTACTTACAGGTAGGTAGGAGAAGCCAGTAATTTTACAAAGGTTTAGGAATGTTTCTTAATATGAAGTCTGTGACTAAAACTAAACTCCAGAACAAACAAGATCATTAAAGTAATTATGAATGTTGAGTGAACTTTACTGTCCTCTGACTGTTTGATGTGAGATTCCTCAGTCACAGCTTAGCCCAAATGAGCTTGCTGTACAATGTATTTTCTTCATGGATATCCACTTCAGTCCCTCGTAAGGGTTACATGTTATTAAAAATCAAAGTGGGTTTCAACAAAACCTTTGCTACTCTCAAAAATTTTAATATTGTCAAGATTATCCCTTTGACTTTCTATCAATTATGAAAATCAACAGAAGTGGAAAGTGCTATTTATTAAATGAATAACTTTTGAGTATCTAGAACCTATGTGGCAGACAATTTTTATAATACTTATACATTCAATACATTCTTCACAATGACTATATTAGATTAAAATGCTAAACTCCATCTGCAGACAAATTCATCAGGTACTTGGGATTTCTTCATATCAAATAGCCTGCAGGTGTGCAAATAAGCATTCACAGTCCATACCAGATGTCCAGGTCTAATTAAAATTAAAATTAAAATTTTAAAGGGCATGATCTTGATGGTATTGTTGATTTTCTGTACAGCACATTGCTGATCCTCACTGCCTGCATGGAACAAAAAGATGTACTGACAGAAACTGGTGCAACACACAGTTCAATTGCTACCAGTAAATCAGACTTTACATAGAAGAATTAAAAAGTGTTAAATTAGACACAAATATTGCCATTACCTTCTCTCAAGTACCCAAAGGATCTAAAAGTTTTTTCTTTGTCTCTTTTCTCTTGTTATGAGAAATGCAAGAACATTTAATACCTAGCTAATGTACTCAATTAAAAAGATGTCTGCTATCTGGACCTTCCTCTTCTGATGGACCAGTCATACAGAATCTCCTATCAATGATTATTTATGAGAATTACAGTGCTTAAAATAGCAGCAAATCCAACATGAATACTTCCAGAGGGAGGAGGCTGCTTTAGTAGAGCACCAGTTAGCTAAGAGCAGGAAAATCACTGTTCCTTATTTTCTAGATAAGTAGTTAGCAAAGTTTGTCAAAGCCAAGGAATACCACAGCCTAGGAGAAGAGCTCTTCTCTCCATCCTCAGTACAGAAAATCTAGTCACATTTCCCCCTAAGGGTTCATTCTAGATTGGAGTGAAAGTTTCTTCTTTATAAAGAGCTTAGAAAGAGAAAAGTCTCTGAGGAAATGTTGAACACCAAAGTGTGTAACATCTTGTGGATATGCAAGTAGGAATCTCTTTAAAATTCTAGAAATACCCCTCTTTTTTCACTTTACAGAAAGAAATTCTCACTTATAATACACAGTAATGAAAGCTGCATGCAGATACCATGGGGGACCAGGGTCTCAAGTGACAATGTGGATATAAAAGACAGTGTTACATCTAAGATCTTGTCTTTACCACAGAAATAATGGGCAAAGACATATGCATGACTTTCCAAATATAGATCCAGCACTGAGGGTGCTGACTTTATAAAACAATAGAACCTGTGGGGTTGGTTATTCTACTTTCCCCCCTGTCTTTTGCAAGTCTCAGATCAGGAATTTCTACTTATTCTTTGTTTTTAACTAGCTATAGAGATAAGTCAAAACAGATTAAAAAAAGCGATGGATAAATTTTACAACTATTTTAGATTTAACAATTTAACAGCCTGTATTTCAGAGCTCACTTGTATCAGTATAACCCTCCTACGTTTCTGAGAGGGGAGGTCATGGTTCATATAAAAGCATGATCTTTTCACCTGTACCAGTGTCTGTTTCACTTAGCAAAGAGAAATGCTGTTACCATCTTAGAAGTTTGTCCTCAAGTGCAATACAGGGATTGAGCATTTTGAAATCATGCCCCATATCTATGTAGTTCCAGGAAAAAAAAAATCCACAGCAATGGTAAATAATTTTCAAAATAATTTTCACCATTAAAAAAGTGTAAAATTCTGTTCTGGAGGTGAAGGAAGTGACAAGAACCAAAGCCTGTTCATTTTTGTTACAAGGAGACCATTTCAAAGTTGGCTCCATCAATATAAAATACCAAAGAGAGACATTCAATAAAAATGCAGTTATGGTGTTAAGTTTTGTATAGCAGCTGCTCCAATGTGCATTAAACACAATTATGGTATCAAGAGGCATTAATACTGTTTGCAATGTTTTGTGAGACTAAAAGCAATTAATTAAAAGGCAATATGGTGGCACATAATTGACTCTGGCTACTCGCCACCATGAGCAATAATAGATTTAATTGAAATAATAGTAATAATTGCATAGATTATTTTTTTTTCACTGCAGTGGAACTTTCCATCCCCTATTTACGCATCAAGTGGTGGGTCAATGAGCATTTGAGAATCTTCTTTTTTTTGCCTTGGAAAACACACATGCAAATACAAAACTAAAGGACAGATTTCACGTCAACCAAAAATAATTACAAATATTTCTGCTCTCCTGTATATAAGGGTAATAATTCTGGACATTGTATTTCTAATGCATAAACAAATAAATAGTGACAAATGCTATCAGAAAATGCCACCATGATTTGACTGGCAGAAGGTCTAGGCAGACAAATCTAGAGTGCTCTACAGACAGCCTTTTAATAAAACTAATGTCTTGTTTATAAATTAGAATCATGGGTCATTAAGCTTTCTGTGATAAAACATAATGCTATCCAACTAGTCAAACAAAGCAATGAGCCATGAAGGATAGGTGAGATTATATATTTTCCTAATTTCAGTTTGGAAATCTGAAAAGAAACCTTGTCAACTAGCAGTGATTTTGTCCTGCATAGATCTGTGGTCATGTAATCCAGCCTTGACAGTTAAGGCAATGTTGCCTTGGAATCTACTTGAAAAAAACTCTTCCACATTCTCTATGCAAACCCCTTTACATCTGTTTTTACTTTGTCCTCATTATTTCATAGCACTTATGTGCTTTACTGAAATTCTGTACACTGCAAAACATTCCAGGAAACAGAATGAGTGATGAGAAAAATTAGTCTATATCCTTATCTGAACCTTTCTGCAACTTTGTCTTTCTTCCCTGTTAGATTACCTTCCACTTTGTCTTGGGTTGCAATGAAAGCTGTAACCAAAAGTATGTACCCTATTGCCATTTACATAAGATGTTAAAATAGGTAGAGAAGTGTTCTTTATGTTCTGCATGATTCAGCTCTGGTAACTCCCTCCAGGGTCTATCTCCTCTAATGGGCCATCAAGTCTTGCTGCATGATTCCCAGAATCACATCTTCCCATTGGGAGGAGCCCCGCCCAGAGGGAGGAATAAAACATTCCTACCTGGATATAATCTGAGGTTGGAACACCATGAGGGCCCTACCACTGGATTCCCACAGGACAAGAGCTCAATAACCACCACTGGATCTCCAGAGAAAGACCAGATCTTTTTACAGGATCACAGCCTCAACAGAACCACATCCATCATTCCAACAGGACTGCAGCCACCATTTAATTGGACTGCCACCACCACCCTGACCAACAGGGTGTCAGGTTGTACTCTGACTTTTGTCAATTTAAGCCAGTATTTCTGTAGTGTTACCTTCATTATAATTTTCCTATTAAATTGTAATTCTGACTTGGAATCTCTTGCAAGATATTTGTGTGGAGTTAATTCCTCCCACTGGTCTGCCCTCAAACTAGCAGACGCACAGCTTACAATTGCCCTGAACTTCCCTTCTGTGCAAGCTTTGTTAAATCAAGATTTTCTTACAGCTTTTCAACAGTTTCTTATCCTTCTAATTGCTTTCCTCATCTTGACATGATGACTTCATTCCTATTCTCTTACTCAATGGACTCAGTGTCTTTCAAAAAGACTCAAGCTCTTCTATTGCATATTGTGGTAAAAGTCACTTTACTGTCCAGTGATGCTTAAAACACATTTTGTAATTTTCTAGAATTCCATACCTCTTCTGACTTTCTGTAAATGGAATTTACAAGAGCATTGTGAAATGATTTTTAAGGGACAAGCATAATGGTAGATTTTTATTTTGCCCCTGAATTTCCCAACATTTTTGTGCTTTTAGTTATCAGCATCGTTATTTTCCTCTTTCCTGACAATATATCAATCTTTATTTAAAATATAATAGCTTAAAAATATTTTAAATTATTGATTTCTTTTTCAAAAATGCCTTTCTGGATAGATTCAAAACAATGTTCCAAGTTCTACCCAGTCAGATATCTTAAATGAGGACACGTGGACTGAGTATACAAGGCTTGTCTATTCTCTTTATTCTTCATCATCTCATGCAAAATTCTTCAAAATCAGCACAAAACCGCCCTGTGACAGAAGATTGTGGCAGAAATTCCTTGCTGTGGTAATTCACCTGAACAAGACAAGGACTAGGACTTTTTTTCAGAGAGTGTTTTTATGTACAAGGTGTTCCAAAGTGATTTACGAAGTACCAAGTTATAAAGCAGCCTGGCAGAACAGATACTGTGAACTGAAAGAACATTATATGCTTCTAAAGGCTCCAGCATGTTTCAAAAATTGGGTATGGGAAACTAGCTGCTAAATTGGAAATGCTTAGGTCTACTTGGAAAATGAGTTAAAATAGCAGAGAACATTACCAAAGGACTGCAACAAGGTCTGGTGGATGAAGGATCATCCAGATGTCAGAAGAGGAATACAAAAGGAACTCTTCTTTTTCCTATTCACCCAATTACCACATTATGCTGCCTGATAAACCAAATTTTACTGAACCATCAGGCCTTGAATAAGAACATTAGGATGGTAACGTGAGCCTTGCAGTAATGCCGAGGGGTTCAGCAGTCTCAGCCTGTCCTGAGACTGGGAGAGACTCCTCACTCCATCCTGACTGCAGAGAGGTGCTCAGTGACACTGCAGCAATGTCTGTGCTAACCCTCAGAAAGCTTGCTCCTGTCAGAGGATACTCAATATAGATAAATAACAGTAATGATAAAATGCATGTTGCCAACCAAAACTGAACTTAGAACTCTAAGAGCTGCCAGAAGGAAAAGCAGTGTGTTGATACATCTTGGTACACAAATACACAATCTCTCACACTGGTTTTAATCATGCTTCAATCATTTTTCTCACCTAGACCTTGAAACATGAAAACAAGAGCATGCAGCCACACAGCTGAGATGTGACCATAGGGGGTAGTTCCAGACCAAAAGCCTCTCTCTCTTTTGAATCACCAGTCAGAGAGACCTCTCCATGTCAGAAATCAGCTACTCTCAAGCTTAAACCTTCCTGAAGGTCACACAGGGGCAGACACAGAGCAAACAGCAGAATGTCCAGCAACCAGACAAGCCCTGGCGACCCCTGGATCTCTGTGAACTCCTCCCCAGACAAGCCCTGGCGACCCCTGGGTCTCTGTGAACTCCTCCCCAGACAAGCCCTGGCGACCCCTGGGTCTCTGTGAACTCCTCCCCATGCCCCAGGCACATCCCAGACTGCTGCCCATGGATCTGGGTGCCAAGGAGCTCTGCCCTCCCAGCCCTCTCCACACTGTGGCAAGTCCCTATGCTAGGAAAGCTGAGGCTGAAAAGCCATTACTAAAATGGGCATCAGACAGCAACAGGTTTAAGAAATTCTGAAAGTTTTTTGTTTTTTTTTTTCAGTTTTTAGATAATCTTTCCAAATGCATGCTGTGCTATAGAAAAAAAACAGCTAAAATTAAAAAGAATCAAATAAGGGTAAGTGATAAAACAGATAAATCCCCATCTATTAAGGTCCATTAAAAAAAAAAAATTGTCTCATCTTCCATAAATTAGACTTTCAGCATTTAAAAAACCCCTTTCTTTGCTTGTAATAAAGATTTAAAATAAGACTGTAAATGGAAAACTTTTCATAGGAGGGGAAAATTCTGTTTTGATCCAAAGGGTTGAAAAAGTGATTAAAATCTGCAGAGTTCCACAACTGTAGCTGAAACCAACTCTCACATGTGAAGGGTATTTTATGAAGAGTAATGAATAATCTAGGTTGGATGTGCAGGTCTCTCACTTCATCTCTGTAATAAGAAATCAGTAATGAAAAGAGCATCGCTGGTATCTTTTGTTGCAAGGTATTCTTCCCTCCTTGCAATCATTTATCATTCAGATGAAATAAGCGCAGGGGTTTTTATCACATCAAAAAGCAAATAAGTCAATTTGAAAAAAGAATTGCAGCTGTATAAGGAGGAGCTTATTAGAAACAGCCATTGCAACAACTTTTTACTTAAAGAACAGGTTATTAATCCAGAAATGTTTCTTTCATAACATAATTATTTTTCCATTAATATGGTTTTGCTAAGTGCAAATTAAGCATAAAGTAATGGAGATATTTAAAATATATGTTTCTATTTACTGAAACTAAATACCAAATGCAAACTGTATTTTGTTAGAATTCACAATTCACAGTAATCATCAGTACAAAGGCTAAATTCCCCAGACAGTGTCAAAATTGATTAAAAGAAAATGTTAACTTTTTTTTCCTTGAAAAGCCCAAACCCCCAAACTTTTGAGTGCATTGCTCATGGTTGAGACTACAGAAATAAACAGGATATTGAATGCAGAGTGAAAAAATAGGGTTTTCTAAGAAAAATGAAAAAGTCAACATTAAGCTTCTAAACAGCATCTCAGGCTCTCCAGTATTGCAGAAAAAGGGATTAAAAAAATAAAAAGACACTAGAAAAGTTTGAATCTTTAGCTTTGCTAGTTGGTATCTTATTACTGTGGTCTGAGACAATGATGATTTTGGGAACATAAGCTCAGAAAATTAAAACTTTCCTAGCTCAAAAGCCAAGAAGCATCAGGCAGTGTGATCTGAGTACTCTTCATGCTGGGAGAGACAAAGAAACACCTGACACAGCCACTGCCGTGGGTTGGACAGGTGGCACCACTGAATTCTTAGATTATTATGGCAGCCTGGCCCAGTCATTTGGTAATTTATTTTCAGTTTTAGATATTCCTTGTTCAAGAGTATAACCTTGGAGGTGTGCTTTCACTTTTTCTGAGTTCCTGGGTCAGCAGAGCATCAGAGTCCCAGTGAGGATCCCCACCCCATATGCCAGGGTGGCTCTGGGGCTGGCTGCTCATTCTGCTCTCTGCAGAGGGGAGCTCTCCCAGCCTGGCTGCTGAGCTCCAAGATGTGGCTCCTCTCCAGAGCAGAAAGCTGTAGCTGTGGTTAAAGCTCTG
This sequence comes from Melospiza melodia melodia, assembly GCF_035770615.1. Lineage (NCBI taxonomy): Eukaryota > Metazoa > Chordata > Aves > Passeriformes > Passerellidae > Melospiza > Melospiza melodia. The sequence continues at coordinate 9,734,365 of NC_086207.1, read as the reverse complement.
AGCCCAAGCTAATGAGCCCCTTGGAGAAATGGGATTTCATGGCCTGGCCTCACTCAGCACTTGGGTGGAGGAGGTGGAGCAAAGCCTGCCAGCAAAAGCACATCTGCACCCCTTGTGAGCCTGTGCTGCTGTTTCCACAGGGAAATGAGCTCACAAAGCCTGCAGGTATTGCTGAGAGCTCTGCTTGCATTTCCCAGCTCAGCACTGACTGAAAAGCGCTGGCAGCTCGGAAGGTGACATCCCTGAGCCCTGTGCCAGAGATCACCACTGCTGGTCACAGCCCATGTGCTTGGGCACACACCTGCTGCTCCTGATGGCACAGCTCACCCTGAGCTCTGCCAGGACCCTGCTCTGGGCTCTGACCTGGACCCTCCTGCTGGCTGCTCCGCACGGCAGCAGCCCACGGCTGAGCTGGGCAACTTCTCAGCTCCTGCAGCAAGAACCCACTTGCACTCACCTGGCAAGAACAACTGCAAAACTGTGTTCAGCCAAAGGATAAATAAGCTGTGTGCTTGAATTATGTCCAAATTGGTTGCTGTGGACAGCACTGAGAATCTAAACTGGACCTTCAGAAACCCACACACTCCTTGAAGAGCATCCTAGGGAGCAAAGGGTGATGCCACCCTTGTGCACAAACCACAGCGCCTTCAAGACCCACATCCCTTAAGACAGAGTCAAAAACCAGAATTTCTGCTAACTAAAACAGCAAAGAAAATAAACCACATGGTACAAGAACTTAAGCTATTTGGTATTTTAATCTTGGAGGTCCATAAACCCACTCATGAAAGCTCATGAAACAGTATTGCCTACAGAGTTCAAGATGTAAAGGCTGGTCTTCTAGTAAAGTCAAGCAATAAACATCTGAGTGAGATTACACTGCCAAAGACATCTTTAATACTTTATTAAATCAATCAGTTTGCTTGCTATTGCTTTGATCATTCTCAACAACATGCAGGCAATAAACACTGACAAAAGCTCAGGACTAGACCACTGCTACAGTATTGCTTTTCCTCATACAGTCACAACATGCAATTTCTTCTCACAGATCCTGTGTCTCCCGAGATTATCATAACACAAAGACATAAGGAAGAGAGAACATGCTTCTTTTCCCAAGTGGTTTTACTCTGACAGCACTTTCTACTTAGTCACTCTTAGTACCTTTCTTGTATTCTCACGTTTTGTGACTACATCAACTTCTTTAATTTCCTGGCACTCTCACACCACCGGTGGGAGTAACTGAGCTGTCACATCACCTGCACTTTTTCTGAATTTTGGGGAAAATGGTGGCCATGCCATTCAACCACAGCAGTTGCAGCACAGAGGGAGGATGGAGAAGGCATCACTGCAGGGAAGAGCTTCATCTGCCACTCTCTGTCCTGGACAGTTCTGACACAGGAACAGAGAAAAGATTCCACTCAAAAATACACCAAAGAGAAGCAATTTTGAAGCACATACAGCACCTGAACTGACCTAGCAATAGGTGAACGGTTTCATTAATGTCTGTAAATGAATAAGAGCTTCTGAGCAGACACCATGCAAGCACAAAGAACAAATTATTAATACAAAGTCAAACAATAAAATCAGCGATCCTGCAAAATGACAATAACACATAGAACATCTCTATCTATATGATTTGTGTGCTTTAAGAACTACTTAAGGTCAGGTTTCCAGCTATGAGCACTATGGCTGCTCCCCAAAGGTGTTTGAAGGCACTGATTCCTGTCCTCAGGTGCTTTGATAGGGGCTTATACAGTGTGCCAATTAAGCCTAATTAAGAGGGGAGAAGTGTGTTTATCTAGCAGGATATTTGGCCTTAATATCTGTAAACCCTGGCACTCTCTTCTCTATAACCAGAAAAAGAACCCCTGGCCAGAAGTCAGAGGGTGGTTTGGCCTGAGCATCCACACACACACAGGCCCACAGTGCACTGACCATGCTGCTCAGAAAGCCTCAGAGATCCAAAACCCCCTCTCTGGATAATTAAACTCCACACAAAGTAGAAAATTACAGTATTAGTTCTCTGCTTGCTGTGCTGGCTGGTTTTATAAACAATTCCTAGCAGACCTGCCTGAAAAGCCTTTCGGTAAAAATAAGATAATGAGTTAGAAAAAGGAATAAAAAAGAGCACCCACCCACACCTGGTGTGGAAAGGCCACTTCTGAGGATCTCAATGCCTTATCTTGCAGAGGATATTAATGAAGAACTTCACTGCACACAGAGGGAGGAGGAGAGGCAGAGAGATGAAGCAGAGGGAGGGATGGCTTGGGAGAAACATCCCTGTTCTCTAAAAACATCTTCAGTAAATCCTGATGGTTTGCTATCCAACCCAGAACAGACTATTTACAAGTTATCCTCAAGACTCAAATCCATAAATTAATTTTAAATAAGAGGCTGTAAAATTCTTTCACCGTGACAGGAGCTCTAACACTGCCCAGTATGTGCAAGTATTAACTTCCTGAATTTCTGCTTTTCAAATGTACTTTTAACAATTTTAGGCTAAAATATGTATGCTGCATGCTCAGGCAAACCTCCAGCTGCATAGAAATGAAATATTACTGAAAGAGGTTGTTTACAAGAGCCAGCTGGAGCAGCTAATACATATTATAATATGCTAAGCCCTGATAGTCCCATATCACTTGCAATTACTTAAAAATGCAGTAGCTCTAAGATTGAGGCAAATTAAATTCCCTTTATTCATGAAGTAACTAAAACAATGGACAGGGAAATAAAAGAATATCTGCAGTAAAAGGTAACAATTGGTAACAGACAGGCTGCAGGCAGCAAAATATGCTTGTTGACAGCACCCTGGAGAATGCTAAAGAAAACACCAAGATTTCTTTAATTGCTTCTTATTTACATTATTTGATCCTGGCCCATAAACTCTATTAAAACAATGAAAACAGCCTCCTTGGGTTTACTCATTACATAAAGTTTATTTTAGAATGAGACCCTGGGTGCCTGACAAAGGCTCTCCACTCCTCCAAAGAATTTTTCTGAGGATGGCGCAGACAGGCACAAGCCCAGCCTGCACACAGAGAGGCAGCTCCAGGTCTGCCCCTCCGAACAACTGGGCCCACTCCATCCACATAGCTGCTCAAATAATGACAAAGCTCTCTAGAAGCAAGAATAGGGAGAAAAAATTGTGTTGGCTGCTTTATTCAGACTGATGCTGCACACAGCTCAAGGCAGGAATAAAAGTGGTGCAGCCAAAGAACAAACACAGCATATACTCATATGCTGTTATTGTGTAAATGTGAAAGGTTGTACTCTTTATTTACCTGTGCAGAGTACCTGCAGAATCTCACCTTCCTCTGCTAGCCTTTGTCAGCTGAGAATGCTGGATTATTGTCAGTTTTACAGTTGGTGGAGAAACCACTAAAAGCATGTTTCCAGAGTGACTGAGGACGTGGAATTGGATAACCTCAAATTAGAGCACTTGGAGAGTTCTGCCTGCAGCAGCACATGGGAGAAAAACCTGCCCAAGTGCAGAGTAACTCAAGGGTGTTTGAATCAGAGGTGTGCAAGGGCAGGAGAGTGAGTGCTGCCTGCTGAACCTGAGGTCAGCACAAGCTCAGCAAGGGGGAACAGCCAGTCCCAGAACAATGATATCTAAACATAGGCGCATTTCTGAAACAGGAGGAGTTAAAAAAAACCCCAACACCAAACTATAAGTATGCATTCTTGTTAATGAGCAGATATAACTTTACTCTTCAATAACCTGGAGGTCTCTGTTGTACAATGTAATAACAGCAATCTGCCAAAATTAGCTCTGTTTCTGAAAAGTGATGGGTGAAGGGACAAAGGGGTTTAAGGGCTTGGTCTGTAAAATACAGGAAACACAGAGAGAGTTACAAAAGGATATGGCTATAAGAAACAATTAAGTAATTTAGAAAATGGCCCTCAGGGTCAGGGAGTTTGGTAGCCTCTGCCCTACAACTTCACAGCCTGCATTAACTTGTGCTCAATAGCTCAGGAGCTTAAATCCGTGCAAGATTTGCAGAGTACTTCATCCACAAAAGGTGGGTGGAACAAGCAGCTGAGCTAGTGGTTCAAATTAAGCCTCAGAAATACAACAGAATTCTAATATTGGTGTATGTTCCTAGTGCACACCTTCCTAATCCTCCTGAAATTACCATATAAATAAAGTGTCTCTTTGGATTTAATCATTAGTGATCACTTGCATGTAAATCCCATTATTGGTCACACTAATGGGAAGACTGTAAACAGATTAAAATAAAGAGAATGGAGTCTCCAACAATTTTGTAAAAAAGGCATTCAAAATGAAAACCTTTTAGAAATCTTATCCTAATGACAATATGATTGTACATATGGATGTACAATACATATTGTACAAAATATACCAATAATGTTCTTACCTTTCTGAAATAAATTACTATCAGCCATTACAACCATTCCCCTCCCACAGAGCCAATACTCAGGCATGACTCTGACAGAGATTGATTCCTCAACTTGACTAATTGGTCTGAGGATACAGAAAATTAACTGGATCCTGCTCTGCCTGAGCTAGCAGCTTTTGTCTTTGCTAGGAACAGAAAAAAAGAAAGATTACACAGTACTTATTGTTATGTCATTCTCACTAGAAAAAAATTAGAAGTAGTTTTCTCTGCCAGGGTAATTATTTATTTTGCACAGAAGCTTATAATTTTTGTTTTGTTTGCTTGATAATTGTTTGTTTTCCTGGTGCTTGTTTTAATTATTTAATTTCTAAAAGCTTTTTTAAAAGCCTGGAAATAAGGACGTTATTGCTTTGGAATGGGGAATAGTGAAGGATGACTCAGAACACTCACAGAGGTAAATGCAAACACATCTCTGCTCGTCTCTAAGTTCACACAAACAGCCTGCAATGAAATTGGTGAGGACAGAAACATCCAGGGTAGTGGTGCACCACTGACAAACCACTCATCCCTCTGAACTCTTTGGACTCTGCAAGCACTCCATCTTTGCATTATTGTTTTCCCTCATACATCTTTCAGTACACAAACCAGAATCAACAGGGAACCTCAGAAGAGCTGCTCTGAGCAGCACCACCACTGTTTCCTGAGGCTGCTCCCAGTCAGAGCTTCCAGCAGCCAACACGGGCTGAGGTTGCTCTGCAGCCTTTGCATTAGTGGGGTCACTCACTCCACATAAAACATGACAAATCTACTTGAAGCTATGACATAAATTACCCCAGGACAGGTCTCCTCAGGGGACAACCATTTTCTCTGGGGCAGAAGTTTCCCTCCCTAACTGCTCCCCATACCAGGCTTTCTTTAAAATATGAACCAGACATAAAGCTCACAAAAGTTCCCAGTGCATTATTCTCTTCTTTTTGTTAACAAAAGGATTATTTTTTATTCCTCTCTCCTTGAGAGTTCTTTCATATTCATATTTAAACTTCTATATTTCTTCCCTGAATCTCCCTGGAAGAGCTCTCTGCAGTCTCCTGTGAAGTTCTATCAATATTAGTATTCTGCTGCTAATGCAGCTCCTCTGCTCTCCAGCCACAGCAGAGTCCCCTAACATAATCATATTGTCTGCCATCCACAGCAATAAAGATAATCTGTTCTGAACCTCCTCATATATTGGCAATCTGTGCTTTAATGGATTACTCTTTGGAGGAATTTAAGGATGTAGCTAAATTGTAAAATAAACTTTAGCAGAAACAGCTTCAAAAGTCAACAAGACCACTACTTTATATTAAAACAGAAAGTTTCTATTTTATGCTCCATTTCTTTCCAATATAGATTTCTTGTTACTGTAAAAGTCTCTATTTGGCTTGTTCTAAAACCTGTGTGTTTTCAAAGACCCTGGAAAAATTAAAAAGTCAAATAAGCAATTCATACCAATGATGATTTTTTTGGTATTACTGAATTCTGCAGTTATGTTTACTGTTTCAGGGGGAGTTTATAATTATGCAAATTGCTAAGCAGTCTGCATAATGTACAACATGTTTGGGTTCACTGACTGGAAGCTGAAATACATTTCTTTAATGCTGCTTGTATGCTGTGCAATTCAGTTTGCATTTCTTATGCTCTACTGCACTGTACCTGTCTCCAGCAGTATCCTTGTCTTTCTGAATTTACATGCAACCTCAGTACCTTTGCAGGCATTTGGCTTTCAAGAATTACTTAAATAATTCATGTATGCCAACTTAACATTTTTGCAAAGCAAAGCAACATTTTGATAGCCCTGTACTTGCTGAAACCTAGTGAAGAGGCTTTCACCCTTTTCGTTATAAGCTCTATTGTTATCATCATAGTTAAACACTGTTCTAAGCTGTGTATATGCCATTTAAGTGGGTGCTGTTTTATTTTCTAAATCGGATTTTTTTATATACACTCCATTGCTTTAAACACTGCATACCATAAATATTCTGTCTGTAGTCACTAATAGACTGTGGTATTAGACCATAATATTTTATTTTCACCTCCTTGTGCAAGGCAGCTCTGTGACTGGCTCTGTCCCAATCTTGTGGATCCTCTGGGCTGTAGTGCTGTTCATCAGTCAGTTTTCCTTGGCTTTGAGACAAAATCAGCTCCTGGCTGCTGCTCCAGGCCTGGATGAGCTCCCCAAATTGTTGTGGTCAGCCCTGATCCATCCCCCTGTATCCCAGGCTTATCACTCAGGAAGGAACTGGGGAGGAAAACTACAACAGTAGCATCAAGCTGAGCATGAAACCAGTTGGAAAGTTTTACTCTCCAACATCTGCTGCTCACTGTGGTGGCAAGACAGCACTCTCCCTCTCTCGGGATTCACCAGGGCTCACCAGTGAGTGTGTTTTCTATTCTCACATTAATAGCAGCCTCAGAATCACAGCCAACACTGCCTTGTGCCACACATCTCCCTTGTGCTACATTGCAAAATTTTATTAGGTGATTAATTAGACTAATTATTAACTTCAGCCCATCCTCAGAGTGTGGGATGCTGTGCAAGCTGACAGACTCAAAACCACAGAAGGTCTTGACTCAGCTCTGGTTATGCTTCTCTATGGTCTCTGTGGGACAGTGATGCCCAATTAACTTATATCACTGTCTGCAAACTTAGTAGAGTTTTACAGCTACATGTATCTGGGACACTTTTTTCACTCTCCCATATCTAAGATCATCTGAAAATGGTTTTTGTTCTGCTGGTGCAGGCCTGTACGTGGGTTAGACCCAGCAAGTCTGGGACTAGGCATGGTTGATGCAATGCCAGACTTGATTTTGCCATTCTACCCAGCAGTCAGAATGGAATCCACTCTTATTAGCCCTTTCTGAAAGAGAAAATATTCAACTAACCCTTCAAAATAAAAGAAAATATTCTGGAAGATTTTTTTTCCCCACCACCTTGTGTCTGCTTTGGATGTCATTTATTTTGTGTCTAAAGTTTAAAATGGATTTTATAATTTTCTAATATCCACTTATTTTTAAAAAAAGATTTGTTTCAGCACTTTCTAAGCTCCCTTGTATAATTATATGAAAAAATATAAAATATTATTCCTCCAGGGAATAAGCCAGCTCATGCAGTTAAGAAGAAATTTTCCTTGGAGACAGATAATTTCATAATTAGCCACTACAGGATTTCTGGTGGCTTCCAGCTATTGTGGGGAAAAAAGATATTTAACCAGCCTGAATCATTGGCCTCAAATAACATCACCATAATTGTGTTTGGACTGGACAGGAGTGGGGTGGACAACAGCTTTGATAAAAATGCCAAAAACCAACCCAAGCCACTGTTATCATCAATGTCTCCTTTTTCCATTTTTTTTTTTTTGTTTTCTTTCATGTTTTAATTGAGTTTATTCTTAATTTACCCATTGAGTTTGTGCTTAATAAATTAAACAACATTTGTATTGGTCAGAACAAGCACTTTCTACGTTTACTTACGGGAAGATTTTGAGCTTATTTATGTGATCAGATGACACTTCTGCTGCAGATTTGCCATGTCTGATAGTGACCATGCATGTGCAAGATCCAAGAACACAGTGACTGATGTTGTCATTCCAACATTTACTGTTTCTTTGTAAGACCTCAAAAGGTCTTTAAAAGAATCAGGTCTTTCTTGTCCAAAGATGTGTAACTTATCAAAATATTTAAAAGTTCCTTCTTGAAAGAATAGACAATTTCTTTGAACCAAAGAACAAGGGCCTATGGAAAGATGGCTGTAGAGCTACAGTCAGAAAAGTACTTATCCAACATTATAAAAAGTACTCCAGATTTCTCAAGAGACTCAAATTCAGACCCTTAGATCATTTTTAATCCTCTCCCTGGAAGGTGATCATTTTCGCCTAAGCAGATCAATCATTTCTCAGACTATATTCCAGATGTTTCAGTAACATAGAGCTCATACAGCATTTATCAACATTCTACCTTCACTTCTCACAGTAACCAAACTAACTGATTCCTTTTGTTTTTTGTGCATTAAGCATCCTTCCATCATTGCTTTCTGTTCAAGAAAAATGCTCAAATCAGTTGTACCCTTTAAAATGGCATTTGGATGACTGTGGCCCAGTCAATGGTTCAGCAGACAGTATTTAACTGGTCACATCAGTGGGTCCAGGCAGCAGAAAAGCTTGAAAGAAGACTTTGAACAAGAATAAATGACAATATTATGGACAGTGATCTAGCCTGAGGAAAAACAATCAAAGAATAGCTCTGAAAGGCTGAGATGATGAAATCCAGTGGATGGATGGATAAAAGATGGAAAAGAAAGCATGATTCAAAGCAGAGTGAAAACAACCATAATTGAAATACATTCATTTTAATGCAAGCTATTTCCTGATGTTTTTTGTTTATTGCCTTACCTTACAGTTTGATCCTGCTAAAATTAAGGCTTTGCATCTCTTTCCCTTCTCTTTTTACATACAAGTGCCATACCCCATCCAAGTCTGATAAAATTTTACTGTGCTGGGATGTTATTCAGTGTTAATAACATACAGCATTGACCTATATTTATTTTATATATTTATTTATTTATATATATATTTTTTCCTATAGTGAAATGGTGAAACAGTTCCTTAAAAAGCTGTAATAATTTTTACATGACTGCATACATTAATGAGCCTCAATAAATAACGAATATTTAGCTGACTTTTCTTTAGGAGATAGCCAAGTGCACAGAAACTGCTCATTCCTCAAATGGCACTAATACTTGCTTCCTAGATACTTATTAATTTTGAATGCCTGTACCTATGTTAAAATAGTTTTCAGGTAGTTCTTTTCCATTTCAGAAAAAGGGAAACAATATTCTCTTCATTTCACTGTCATATTGAAAGCTTGTTTGAGAGGCAGAAAGTATCATAAGGAAAAAAACAAAAAAAGTTCTGGGTTTTATAATAGGTAATCCCAAGGTCTCTAAGACAAGCAGTACAAAAGTAACTCCAACATAATTTTTTTCTTTCTGGAAACAGATTTTAAATAGAAATGGACTCAAACTTTTCATATATATTTAGATATTTAAAAAAGAAAATGGCCAGAGAATAGTAATTTTTTATGAATCAACTTGCTCAGATTTTTCATCACACAAAAAGCCCGAGAAGCAGATCAAATAAAAGCATGACTAAAAAAAGGAACAGACATTTTTCATTAAACCTGCAGAACACAATATCTGCTTTATCTCTGCATACATTTCTCTATTAGCTTTTGATTGCTTAATGTTATTCATAATGATTTGCAATTCTAATATTTTTTATTGGGAGGAGAATCTGTAACTGTTTCAAGGGGCAAAGGGCTCATTTGCATGCTATTTATTGTGACTTTGAGTGCACCAAAATATGAAGGACTGATTGTGAACCAGGTACAGCACTTACACAGCAGAGCTCCCGAAAGCATCATTTGCAGTTTATTGTACAAATAGCCATCACAGATGTCATCTCACTGGATTTAGAGAACTATTTTAATAATTTTGTATTGATAAGAGCCTGGCAGAATACCTGCAGGGCTGGGCAGCTGTTTCCTTGGTCTCCATGGAAATGATCTCCTCTGGAACCCAACTCCCTTTCAGCTGTGGTGGGGTAGGCAAGCTCTGAGCCAGCTCCATGTGGAACTAGACAAGAGAAACCACAGGAAGCTTTCCCATTTCCACTTGTAAATTCCCTTCCTGTCATATTTCTCTGAGCTCTGATGGAAAAATCTCACTGGCTGATTTCACCCTTTTACATGAGCCCTTTTCCCACCTAAAAGCTGAACCTGAGTGTCCCAGGGTGTCTTTCTGTCCTGTAAAAACCATGGCAGTCACATCTGTGTATGGATGATCAACTGTACGTGAGCCCACGGCTTGCAGAGATTTATCAACTTGTCTGACATTGAGGATGGAGGATCTTTACCTCTGGAGGAATAAATTCACCTTCCAAGTGCCAATACCTGCTGTTGGAATGAGAAAAAACCCCTTCATAAGCCAGGGGCAAGTGAAGTAAATTCTAGTTCAGAGGAATGACGGGACATTGCCAGTGCATAGAATGAAGCCAGTGATAGAATATTCTTTATCAACAGAAAGAAGCTGCTTCCAGTTCAGTTAGATGCAAGATTTACCTTTTATATTAAGTACACATAATTTTCCTTGGATAGAAGACCTGCACAACTCATTTGTCTCTATTCCTGCACTTTGTACACATTGCAATTAAAAAACTCATATGTCAACTAAAAACTAAATATTGCAACAATGAAAACCTACAAAATGATACTTGACTAAGAGAAGTTTTGTTAGTTTTCATTGATCAGGAGGAAGAGAAACACACAGTGGGGGGAAAAACCCACAAACAAACCAAGCAATAAGCCAAATCCAACCAGAATCATTTTCATTATGCATGTGAGCAGAGATTTCAGTAAAATTTAGCAAATTTGAGTGTCTTTTCAGATCTTGTATAATGTCATTAGACAGGAGTATGAGCTAGAAACAAAATCACTTGAGCAATAACTAATCAAGACAGTAAACATAAAAGATTTGTTGGAGAAATTTATAAGTGTTCGCAAAACTGCAGAGAAGCAAAGTTTCTCTTAACCAAAGAAATGCACAGCTCTTAAAAGCATATTAACAACCCTACCTGACTTAATTCCTCATCTCCCAGTCAAAGTTTGAAATTTTTACAGTGAATTTGAAAGATTGAGACTACACTGAACACAACAGCCACCTGACTGCAGAAAAGGAGACGCCAGAAAGTTCTGTGGACAGCTGCTGATCTTCTGTGTTTGTGAATAGAAGAGGGCAGTATGAAGAAATCTTATAAAATACAGGCAAAATATGTTTCCCTGTAAAGCTCCAGGAATAAAATTATTACAAGCACCTGTGATCACATCACAGGTTTTGGTTGTGGGAGTTCTGCATCTCCCCTGGATCTCTCTGCCTGCTCCCCACAGTCCCCATGGCTGGAGCTGTGCTGGTGCTCCCAGCTGGAGGAAGGCTGAGCAGAAGGCTCCTCTCTGCCTGCCTGCACAGGCTGGGGACAGAGACCCTAAAAAGGGCTCTTCAAACAGTGGCTAAGGCAGCTTGACTTACAGAAAACTTCTTCATATTTGTGCTTGAAGAAAGACAGAACAGAAAAATCGATAGTGGAATGTGAGAAAGAATCAATCATGAGGGTGCAATGGAGCAGTAAATAAACACGCAGCCTGACAGGCTGCTCGGGGCTATCGGGCTGCAATTCTGAAAGGAGCTTTCAGTGCAGCACTTCATTTTACTTAAGAAGTGAATAGAGCTAGAATCAATGCATCTCTTAAAGAGGTACTTCTAAACATTATATATGTTTAAGTTATGTTACAAGTGCCTAAAGCAGGAAGGGGAGCAGACTCAGCCTGCTCAGGCTCAAAGCCCTCAGCGCCCAAAGCCATGGGCAATTCTTCTGCAAGCTGTTGGGGGCACTACTGAAAAGTGGGCTTTCCATTATAAAACATGATATTTCTTTGTATTGAAATGTGTCCTGTACATGTTATTTCTAAACAAATCCCCAGAGATATGAAATGCTTTCTTGAATAGTTTCCCTTTCTCCTTATTTCATTACGGTAATTTTGACAACTTGTGTCCCAAAACTGCAGGGACACATTTTCCAAGGGAATTATTTTCCCCCAGACTCTGTGGTAGGAAGCTCACTCGTGTCAACTCTTCAGGCAGCTTCCAGCAGAACAGCGAGGGGAAGAGCACAGACACAAGTTTCCTCTCTGCACTTCCTACCCCAGCTGACTCCAATTCTGAACACAATCCTTTAGAAACTGAGCACAACCTGACGTTCTTAGCATGAAACACTTAATGCCATTATGAATTTAGATAGGAAGTTATACCTTTGAGGAAAGAAAAAAGACTAAAATTAAAGCTTTGGGAAAAAACAGTGTTTCTCTCATTTGGGAGCTCCGCAGTTCCCAGCGATACTCAAAGGCTCTGTGCCACCCCTGGGCTTTCACAGTGTAAAATCCCAGAACGGGATCTGAAAACACTAGATGGCACTGTTAGATTTGATTTAGTCATGTGATTGCCGCAATGATCGAGTGGGCTCCTCCAAGAGAGGAAAACCCTATTTTGAGTTTTAGAGGAAGAGTGGTCTCTTTGATCTGGCTGAGAATCATGATCTGAATCTTCCCAACTAATCCATCTATAATCAAGGAAAAATCTGCAGAATACTTTTCCATGAGATACAAAATGCAGGTGGATGTGATCACTAAGAAGATGAACAAAAAGCATATATTGTGGTAAGAGCACAATATGCAGTAAAACAATAAGAATTTATTACTGTCTCTTAAAAAACGTTTTATGTTACAGTTTCATTACTTCACAGTAAGAAACAAAAGAAATGTAAATTTAACAGTTTTTTACCAAACTCTTCCCTTCTTTCTATTCCAGGTATTGAGACATCTGAGGACACCAAGTTTCCCCAGACATCATGAATCTCAGCTTAAATTTCACTACAGTCAGGAGAAAGGAAAAGCAATATTTGCACCTAACGCATAAAACTGCAAAGAAGAAATGTTTTTAGGGCTACTCCTGGGAGAAATATGTTAGGAGAGAGTTGTAGGAGAGATAATACAGTTTTATGATATGCAGAAAGCCTAGATTTTTACCAAACCTGTCTTTTCAAATCTATTTCACAGAGACTATAGGCGTGAGCCTGTCTCCCAACACAACAGAAAATGTGTGAAATAAGAGGTAATTTCTTATAGCTTGCCAGTCTAACAGCAGCAGCCACCATTTTTTCTTTGTCACTCTCAAATAAGAGCAAGATTCAGACAAAAGTACAAAGATCAGTTCCATTTCCTGGGTTTTTAATCTGCCCCTGCTGCAAAGCACCCTTTCCCTCAAACCTTTTTCCTGTAGAATGTTCAGAAGCTTCTTAAAATTTTGTATATATGTCTCTCTACATTAGAAATCCTTAGCTACAGTGATGAAGAGGCAAATGTATAATATTTTATAAATAAAATCAACAGCTCTAATTGTGCTGCCTCACAGTCAAGCACTCCTCACTCTGTGCTGCACAGGGAGTGTTAAACACGTTACCCCTCATGCTCTCTTTGGGAAATATTCACCAATCTTGTAGACAAACAGACTTCAAAAATGTTCTCACTAATTCAGTAATTGCTTTTTCTTATCATCAGATTTGGGGAGAATCCCACTATTTAAAGAACATCTAAACCAAACCCAATAAAAAGCTCTTTTCCTTCAGCTGCAGTCATTTTTTTTCACAGGCTTAGATAAAACCAGAAATGCAAGGCATATTTAATGAACCAGCAAATTCAGTCTTGTGACTAAGCAACATCAATGATTATTTGAGTGATTCTGACATCAGAGATAATTTTCTCAGGGAAAAATAAGCTCAAGGTTAAATAATTTCAGAAAGAGGACAGGAGTCCTGATTTCAATTTTACAACCAACTTCCCAGCTTTCTTGTCTCGTGGTTTGCTGCTCTCTAATCTAAGAATAGCAATCAAATCCAATCTGTCTGGTGGGATGCTATGCTGCTTCCTTTTCAAAAGGCACGGGGAAAAAATTTTTGGGATGTTAATCTAGTTATCTGGTGGGAACACCTTAGGCAGTGTGGTTAGAAAAAGGAAAACAGCAGGAGTTGCAATAAAATTGCACCACTGATCACAGATGTTTTCTACCTGTCTAGGCCAAATTAATCTGTCATCCTTCCTTCCAGCAGCTCTGTGATTGAATCATTTCCCTAACTACAACTATAAAAGAAACATAACAGAAAGAGAAGGAAACAAAAATATATATCATTTTATAATGAAATTGAATTTGTCCAAGATTCAAAAAATGGCAGATGGACACTTTGCATTCAGGGCAACTTGGCTTTGGAAATGGAACTAAGTCACAAAGTTTGTGGACTGCAGAATCTCTGTATACTGGTTAAAGCAGATAAAGCTGAGAAGTGCATTTCTATTAGCAGTTATGAGGCAGACCTCTCCCATTTGATTATCTATTACTTATTCCTTGTGCAGCAGGGCCTTGTGGTCTTTTACCACACCCTAAAGAGTTACAATAATTTTCCCACCTCCAGAATTCCCTAAAGGGAAATCCATGAAATCAATGCATCTCAAAGCCTGAATTAGCTTGGATGCTCTCCCTAAAATAAAGACTGGAAGCATAATTCTGTGAGCTGAAGTTCCCCCGAAAATATTAAATTTTAGCTATTTGTATAGCTTAAAAGAAAGGATCAAACACTTTCCAAATCTGAAATATATGGATTTTCAGCACCAGCTGTTGAAGAGCTTATAAAGGCTCAAAGGAAGTTTGAGTCTTTATATGAAAGTTTTGGATTTATGTTCTTGAGAATGACATATTGCCTACAGAAGATCAATAGGAAAAGAGAAAGGCAATACCCCAAATACCACCTGCTGTTCTTTTGGAGCAATACTCTGCTTTGGGCAGTCTGCCCAAGAAAGAGCAAAAAGATTTTGTCCAAATATAGATTACATTACATGGCAATTATAGAGCCTTCCTGCTTAAACCAGAGTTTGAGTTTTGCCTCCAAGGTTTATTTTTGACTCCTTTCACTGCAGTTCAAGGACAGCACCACACCATGCACTGGTGGCTGTACATCAAAGGGCATTTTGGTTTCATCTGTGGGAGTCAAGTCAGTCCCTAAGACAATTATTCATCTTGGATTCTTCATTACATGACATGGCAGAAAAGTCCATGCTAAGCTTCTCTCCAAAGCAAACATCAATAATATTATATAGCACTGATTTAAAACGCAGCTCAGTGAAAAAAAGCCCCAGGCAACAGAGTAAGGCCCAAAGATTGAAGTTGTCCCTTTCAATACAAAATCAAGGAATAAATCTTATGGTGGGTTTTTTGTTGTTGTTGGGGTTTTCTTTTACTTACTTACTTTTTAAAGGAGGTTTTAAAAATGCAAACAAAACACCAAAACCTATCACACAAGCCAAACCCCAAATTTGGATATCTCCTTGATAAAGGCTACATTACTCCTATAACTTACACTTCCATAAAAGATCTGCTACAATGAAACAGTAGTTCCAATTCTCATGTCGCTTTAATGAATAAAGAATGTAAATGAGGCCATGTTTATAGAGACTTATGGACCTTTTATTGGATTGACTGATGGATTCAGGGAAAATAAACAGATAAGCTTTCAGGCACTTGTTAACCAAAGCAAAGCCCCTTAGTCAAGAACACAACATGATAATTTTGATGGTCAAAATAGTATAAGGTAACATATTTATTAGGTTTTATTTATTTTTTTCATGTGTTCCTGTTTTTTACTATTTTATTACTCAGAGGATTAAATCTGGACACTTGAATACTCAGTTCTATCTGATGGACTACAAAAAGCTTCTATGAGACTTTAATAATGAGAAGTTAAAAGTAAGAGGGAGCAAAATCCTGCGAAGATGGTTGGGGTGTCAGGGCAGGGGCACTTCCACAATGATGGCAGCAGAGCTTGGAGGGGCTCTGGAGGCTCCCCCTGCTCTGCTCTGTGGGCATCCCTCAGCTGACACTGGAGGATGTGCATCCAAAGCAGCTGGTAGGGCAGAATTCCCAAAGGGCTGTAAGTAACACAACGATTTGGTAAGGGACTCTAAGTTTAAAGTCTAACCAGCCATTCAACAGTCTCTTATGAGAAGAGCTCAAGTTTTTTGTCCTGATTACTGAAGCGGTTCAGTAAGAGGACCTGGGGAGATGTGGCAAGAGAGCTGGGGAAAGCCAAATATGCAGGACATTGAAAAGCCAAATATGCAGGACATTTCTGTGGATCTAACAAACTATTTATGCTGTTTTGTGATATCTGTTGCTCTGCAAATACTAATCTGCAACTGCCTGTCTTTATAGTAATGCATATTACATCCTTGTTGCTGTATGAGGCACAACATCAAGCTCAAGCCCCCACCTAGCCCAAACATGAGCTTTGTGGGCTCTGAGACTTCAGAGTGAGGTATCTGAATGCACTTAATTAAACACACTGAAAACTTAAATTGCACCAGTATTCAGACTTTAAGGTATCAGTGCTGTATCACAGCAAATGCCTCCTGAAAACCCAGACAAAACACATTTCCAAAAAGCTCTGAACCCCCATGAAAGTAGCACAGCTGACAACAGCTTGTGAAGAAGCGGTGTGTTAAGCACTAATTATTGAAAACATTAACTTGTGTGCTTGCTCCAAGCAACAGCATTCCAAAGCACTCCATTAAAAAAGTAAATTCTAAAATTACAGAAAACAAAACAGACATTTGGTGAGTCTTCTAGCTTCTAAATTAAAATTGGATTTCCTGAAGGCACCACATGTGGTCTTATTGACAGTGCTTTCAACGACAAATATTTGGAAGTATTAAGCAGCAGCAATGAAGGTGCCACAGCTAAGGCTGAGCTGGATCCTGTTCAGCAGAGCCCAAGGTGGGACAAAAGTTAAAGCAAAATGTCTCTGAATGACCATTGCTCTTCTTGCAACACAGCCATGTACAAGTCATACAACAGTTTAAGAAAAAACAAAACAAAACAACCCAAAAAACCCCCAAACCAAAACAAAAAACCACAACCAACAAAAACCCCCAAAAGAAAACAAAGTAAACAACCAAACCCCAAAATCCCTACTTCAATGAGCTTCTGAAGCCTTGTCCTACAATTGGTGCAGTTTCTTTAAATGGCCCAGTGCCAGGGATTAGGTCAGGAATAGGTGGGGCAGGTGTAATGCACCACTCAGAACTGCATGTTTATCTCTGCATTTTGAAATAGATTAATACATTACATACCAACTGATTATCCAAACCATTTATTCAGTATTAAGGAACATTAAAAACCTACATCATGCGTAACCGCTAATCAGCAACAAATTCAAACTTAATAAACTGGTGTTTAATTGTATCTTGTTAAATTTAGCAGCTATCTTAATCATAATTAAAAACATTTCTAAGATGCATTTTAAATCATTACCAAAACCTCTTGCCAGTCCATTTCCAAACTGAAAACAAAATGATCAGAAAAGTTCCTATTGATTTTTTTCCTTCTCCAAGCTGATGGCAATAATTTATACACAACCCTATCTCTGCCCCAGTAACCATGATTAACCCACATCAGGCAGTGCCAGAAAAGCTGTCCAAGGTGACAGCCAAGACAATAAAATATAACTACACTACCAACAGCAATAAAATGCTTTGCCTCGCTGCACTGATTTCTTTGGAGGCTCACCTGGCCAGCAGCTCTGTGGTGCTGCAGTTCTGGGCAGGGTTCTGGGTGATGACTCTACAATGCTCCTCTGGGCAGTGTAAAAATGAAATACTGCAAAATGGGGCATGTAACTCACAGACATCAGCTGTAAGGAAAAGGACAAGGACCTTGGATTTACAGATCCTTTCATGCCAGCAATAAAGGACTGCAAGGTTCTGTCAGACTGAGGCAGCAGGATGTTTATAACTGCCCTGTTGTCTTTTCATCGGGGAGATGAGGAAGAGCTTTGGAGATGATGTGCACTCGCTGGCCCAAAGCCTGGCTGGTTCCTGCTGTCCCCAAGAATGGTCTGAGCACTGTCCATACCTACAGGAGAAGGAGGGATGCAGCTGCACATGGCAAAGGGAGAGCTGCTAAATGCTGCCACAGCCCATGGGGAGAGCTCCTGTGCCCCTGCTGTGGCAGCAGATCCCAGACAGAGCAGGCACAAATCCCCTACACTTGCTGCAACTCTGCTGCTAAGGGGCCTCTCTAAGTAACCTACCCTGGGGCTCTTTGGACACAGATGTAGATGGACAGCATTTGGTAATACATTTACATTATATCCATGGAATACAGGACAAGGGGAGATCCAGCACATCAGGGCAATAGAGAGAAAAAGGAACCCCTGCCAGCCACAGCACAACACATGTGACTTCCAGAACACTCTGGATGTATATCAGCACAATACCTACTTCCAGAACACTCTGGATGTATATCAGCACAATACCTGAGAGCATAGCCATACCATTAACTTTGCTGAAAAACACATATGCCTGGGAAATAAACCCATATTGTTCTTTTTCTTTGGTTCTGATAGTCCCAATTTTCTTTCTTTTTTTTTTTTTTTCCATGCAGCTTCATTTCTACAGATGGATAAACGCAATATGAGACAGTTTTTACCACAGAATTGCCCCAATTTTTCTTACTGTTGGGAAAAATCAGTAGTTAGAAATGCCTCAAAAATCAATTCTCTAATGCTTTGAAATATTTTCAGGAAAAGGATGGGGAATAATCGGTGGGCCAAGTAATCAGGTGTGTAAATATGGCAAAAATCTGGTGCAACTTGAGTGAATCAATTAATTCAATGGGAAACAATTTTAAAGACATGCTGTTTGTTCTTTGCACCTTTCTACTCAGTCTGTACGAGTTTCAGCCCTTGAGCTTTATTCTCTTACAGTTTAAATGATTTTTTTTAGAACATTTTCCTGTTTGCTCTATTGTGGTATACATCTGTCTGTATTAAAGTTCATTTAATACACTAGGGCTCATGCTTAAGTCTGGAATTCTTTCAAGTCTCCTTTATTATTTGTTCCGCATCCTCTGCTGCTCCAAATTTAGTTTAATAAGCAACTAACTAGTTCACTCTCCCTGTCAGTCATGTACATACATTAGATACTGGCTATGGTCAAGGACTACCCCTTTGGGAACCTTGCTTAATACTTTTCTCCAATTTAGAAGAGCCTTTCTGACATGCAATTGCTTGTTCCAATTTTTTTTTAGGTGTCTTTATCCTCTGCATCCTCTCTTATCTCCTCCCTTGACTAGCTGCAGCTTTCAGTTTAAGCTGAAGTCTGTGAAGAGGATTCCCAAAACCACACATTGAGCTGTACACAGTGCACTGTGAAGGCCACTGCCATGCCTTCAAAAGAAGCAGAGAGAAAAGTTTCACTGCTCCTGCAGTGCTGCTTCTGTGGTCACACTGGCTGGTTCCTCTGAGGTTAATGGAAGATGGAAATGGTTCATGGAAATCTTAATGGAAGGTGGAAATGTTTCATCTTTTGTTTCTCTCAAACGTGGTGAGAGAGATTCTACTCTGGGCAACATCAAATGATCCATGGAGTAACTCCATGGGTTTCAAAGACTTTGTGTGTCCCACACCTTTTCTCTACCATGGATGTCAAAGCTCAAAATCTGATGTGGATTCCGCATTTAGCATAGTAACAAACTAATATTCCTCACTGGTTCAGGGAACAAGACATTTCTTTAAAAACCCACAAACAAAACAACCAAACAAGAAAGGGACTCAGGGATTAATGCAAACCCTATGCATGGAACAAGGGCATGACATGCTTAGGATTTGTTGTGCAGAGAAGAGTTCAAGTTGAGAATTTTGCCCTAAGGGACAGCCACTACCCTTAATCTGTGCCTCCAGCTTCCAGCAGCATCACTGCAATTTGAAGCAGTTGGACTTTTGAGAAGCCTGTATCCAGCCAGCCTTCATGACTGTTTAAAGTCTCTGTCAGGACTCTCTAATGATTTGTACCAGAACATCTGCCAGCCCTTGTTCAGCTGAACATCTCTGGTATGGCCTCAGAGGGCATCCTGCTTCTCTGCAAATAATGGGCCTAAGTGCACATGTAAAGAGGGTGGAAATTGTTCCCAAAACTACCAAACACTTAACTCACTTCTCTCTCTGGGCATCTTAGTGGCATTACAAGAAACCAACCATGTCTTTGCTACTATTTTGCATGGAATTCAATTGAAACAATTTAATATAGCAGAGACACCAACATTCGTGAAAGCTTTCTCAGCATTATTTCCCTACTTGGGAGACAATGTAAGCCCTTTCTCCTTGTGTGAAACCATAGGAGGATCCTTGGAAAAACAATTTAAGTAGATCTGGGAGTGAAGCAGCAAAGGAAAGAGTGGAGACAAAAGTGAAGTATAAGAGCAATTCCTCTGTGCCCCTTGCTTTGGATTCTGTGATGCAGCCACAGTAATGTTGCTTTAGGCTGAAGAAGAAAGGCAACTGGATAGAAGGAGACTGTACCAGGCTATATAATCTGACCAAGGAAATCCTTGTGGAAAACTCAAAGGCAGGCATCTTACAAGATAAGGTGCCTTTAATCTAAGTGTTGCATAAAAATCCCTTTCCTTTTCCTCCAGGA
Organism: Melospiza melodia melodia; assembly: GCF_035770615.1. Lineage (NCBI taxonomy): Eukaryota > Metazoa > Chordata > Aves > Passeriformes > Passerellidae > Melospiza > Melospiza melodia. Next base: position 9,713,843 of record NC_086207.1, on the reverse strand, counting down.
AACTTTCATAGAGAATCCCCGTAAATCCAAGGAATTACTCCTCTTCACTTTGCATTCAGCAGTTGGCAGGAGAGAAAAGATCAATCAATAAAAAGTTCTCTGTGCCATTAAAAGGTTTTCTGCAACATTTACATTAAACCAAAAACGAGTCAAATCAAGACTGGCAGTAGAAGGCACATCTCAGCTGTTGGATATAGGGGAATAGGTCTAATCAAATGAGAAAACAACACCTCATTAGAAAAGGTGAATGAGGTCCTCCACCTGCATTCTCCTCTAAATCCCACCTCAAAAAGGATAAATAAGTGCAATGAAGGAACAATGTGCAGATGCCCACCCTGCTAAGGCTGGCTAAGATGGAGAATTAAGCACAGATGTCCAGCCTAGGGCTGAAACACCCCCTTTGCTATAACATGTTTAAAAGTCAAAGCTGAAATTTTACAGCTTCTCTTACAGTAAACACCACACAGTGAATTTGCCTTACTGTGGTAATCAAGGCTGTGGGAAGGGTGGGCTGTCAAGCAGGCACAGAACTGTCCAGAATGATAATTCTTAACCCGAGTTCTTGCCATGCCAGAGGTTCCTGCTGGGAGTTATGAACTGGATGGATGATTATGACTTACCAGATGTCATCCAAAGACATTAGAAAAATCTCTGCAGAAAATTTGAGGCTCAAGGAAAATGCCACAAACTCGTCTGAAGCTATTCAGAGCCCCTGTTACAAATCCTCCAATGAAATCAGTGTAAGTTTCATTTTATGACTTTCTATACAACTCTTAATTCCAATTTTTATTTTACTCTACCTTACTGGCACATGAGTATACAGATCATTACTAAAAATCCTGCTTAAAGGCCCTAACTAATAGAAAATCCTTACTGCGCTATGCATCATAAAGCAGATCATTTTTGCAAAGAAATTAGAATAGGAAAAGGAAGTTGTAACTTTATTATAGAAACAGAGCTAGGAATCTGCCTGAATCCCACAGCTTTTGAAGTACTGACAGAGATCAAATCAACTTTGTCTCCTGTGCACCCCCTCACAAAGCCAATTTTTTTCTAGATTCACCATCCTCTTTCATGCATCAACAGAAAATGACCTCATTCAGTTCCTTCTTTTGTATGATACAAGATATGAAACCTGAAGAATTTTTAGTCTAAATGAAGTACAAAATATAATCCCTTCATCAAGCTGGTAATTGAAAGGATACTTTCTGTCCTGGATCAATGGCTGTATGCAATCAGATATTCAGTGGGCTACATCAATAACTACAATTTTAATTTTTCTGAAAAACTGTATTTTGAATGGCAAGAATATATATTTCCTTCATGCAGTGCTTTGATCAGGTCATATTTATGTTAGTAGCAATAATTAATTTCATTCTATAACTTCACACGGGACCATTAATATTCAGTAAACAATACACTGCCTGTAAATGTTTATTTATTGAGTTTCTCCCTTCCTATTTTTCAATCCAATCCCTTCTGTACATGCTGTTCATGACCAGGTGTCACATGGTGCATCCCTTGCCCTTCACCAGTGGCCTTAAAGCAAATTTCCTGTGATCATTCTCTTTTCCTCCTCAGTTCTAAGTTCAATCAACACAGGATCATTAGTGATACAGCATTTAGCTACATCACAGAAACTTTGTGACCACAAACATAAGCAGGAGCAATTGCTGAAATTTTCTAAGACAGCAGAAGAAAAATTTATCTTTTACAGGATTTATCTTTTACAGGATTTTTCCCTACTAATATGGAAAATCATAAGCTCAGAACACTCAGGTGTTTGATAGCAAGCTTGTTAGCTTTTGTTCAGGAGTAGCTGAAAATGTTGGATATGATCTGCTGTATCCATCACAGTCTCTTTTCTCACATTTCTTAAAGGTTTCTTTGAGCTGCACATTTGCTTTTATAAATATGCCACTCACAAACACATCCCTGTGTTAAATATACCCCTCAACCTGTGACTGTAACACAGAAAATCAAGAGAAATTGAATACTATTTTTTTTATTTTAATAAATAGAGATTTCCTTTTGACATATCTGATCTCAAGTCAATAGCCTCCGTAAGACAAATGAAACACAAAATGTCACCAGTACAGAATTGCCACACTTCTGCTTTTGCTCCTAGCATCACCAAAGAAACCCTCCCTGCAACTCAAATGTCAATGGCATTGACAAACAACATAAAAACCCAATATCATCATAAAAAATTACACAAATATGGTAAAAGCCTTTTTTGCTGGAGGGTCCTATTCTCAGTGACTGGTAAAGTAACCAAGTATAAGCTCAATATCTCTTTTTGGAAAACAACCAACATATGTAGCTTGAGAGAGATCTTGCACACAGATTCATGGAGGGGCAAGGAGTCAGTTCCCACATGGAGTAAAAGCCTGTCCCCTCTGCATCCCCCTTTCTCCCCCAGCTATACATATACCCCTTACAGAGTTATAATCCATTTATTCCCCAATAATGAAGACACATTTGATTGAATTTTTCAGATTGCTCAGTTATTACATGACATTTGCTTGGCAGTAGAAGACAAAACACTTTTTTCATTCTGTAAGGGGAAGTAGAAACAATTCAAGAAGAAAGCAAGATGTAACACAGACCTGGTCTGCTGAATTTATTTCTATCAGACAATAGAAACCACTGTCATAAAAAATCTGGTGACACATCATTCAATAGCATCAGTAGGCTTTAAACTTGAAGGATAGGCTTAAAATACAAATTAATTTACCTCTGATCAAAGTGTAATGATATGAAGCAGCACCAAAGCATTCATCATTTTCCAATCTGGTGCTGACCTTTTTAACACAGTACAGCTCTGGTTACAAATGTTAGGAAGGCAGCCAGCATCACTGGAGACATCACTCCAGACTCCCCAAATGCCAAATGCCCCTGCCCTGGGCAGCACAGGGGGCTAAGGATCAACTCAAACTCCAGCCTTTGCTGGGGACAAACTGCAAAAAATATCTTGGATTTTATGTAAAGTTTTTTTCATCCTGGGTATGTGAGTGAATTTGGAGCTGTAGCTCTGATTCTTTTATGTTTTGGACCTAATTTTATAAATAAACTAAATCCCACACATATTAGATATCCTTCAGATTCTTGAAACGTGGATTGCTTGCAAAATCACTCTACAGTTGGTGCAAGACTTGTTTAGAAATAATGAATGGCAACTGATTTAGTAAGAGGACAGGATCTGAGGAGTCAGGCTGGATTTCCCTGCTTTCCTAGCCTGTCAGAATTCCCTAAGAGAAACTGCCTCTCATCTCTGGGTGTGACATGCCAGACTGCTGTCTCTTTTAAATACAGAGAAGGAAATGGAATAGAAACACAGCAAATATCACCAAAAGGTAAATTAACTTATTTTTAAATAACTGCTTTAGACCTAGAGTAGAGAAATGCTAATGAAGGCACTGCTGATGAATAATTATACCAGAAAACAGTGGCAGCCATTGGAGCAAATGGTACCAAATCATCTTGACATGAATGGATGATTGAACAGCTGATGACTGAAAACGTGCCCAGTTATGATGACACAGACCTGAAGTGAATCAGTTACATCTTTAACCTCAAAAAAGACATTAGTGAAAGATGAACATGTATTGAAATAGAAGGAAAATATTTATACTTCCAGCTGCATCCCTGGCAGGTAGTAATAACTGGTCCATTTAGGCCAAATCATCACTCCTAAACTCAATGACATATCTGTAGAAGAGGAAACTTGAAGCAAACCAGGGAGAACAATCTACAAATAAATCAGTATATTTTGCATCTTGTTTATTACCAGTAATGGGCACTGGCTGCCAGATGCCAGCAGTAACACACAGATGTTGAAAGTGAAAACTTGTCTCCATTTACTCCCTGGAGAGTCTGAAGAAATCAGCTTTATTCATGAAACTGAGACAAACATTCTCTTTTTCACCAGGCTCCAGAGGATTTAGTACAGTAGGTGACAAAATCTGTGTAACATAAATTGTAAAACAAATGAATAAAAAACAAAGAAAGACCTAGAATTGCTCGCTAGACATCAAGCCCCTTAAGACACATATCATGTCACGAAGTATGAAACTCTAATGATGGGAAATTTGTATTACCCTTGCAGAAATCAGTTTGTTTAACACAGATGTGAACTTTGGCTGGTTTTTCTAACATCACTGTGCAATATCACATTTCAAACTTTCTGGTAGAACAATTCTGGCTCTCCAGTAAAAGTATTTCCCTTTATATCTCACTCATCAGTTGTGGAAGAAGCATCCTTCCCTAGAGTTAAGTGATTTAGGAATTGCAGTTGTTATATTGCAAGAAAACATTACCAAGGTTCCTACTTTCACTGCTCTATTTATTTCTATTTCACTCTACTTTACAGTTTGCCCCTTGCTTCTACTTTGCAGTTTTCTTCAGATTACATCCTAAATATCAGCTGCCAGCACTCCAGCCTACTTACAGCCCATCTGGTGGGAAGGAATTGCTGCACACTCTCAACTTACCACCCCATCCAACACATACCAGTATTTTATTTAATATTGTTGTCATCTAGAAACTACTGCAGAATAAATGTCTTTACAACTATCTGCTGTTGTTTAACTAAACAGCTGTTGACCTGGTCCCCAAGAGAATGTTGCCTGAGTTTTCTATTATGGGGAAAATTCAGCAAATCCTCTGGAGCCTTGAAAGTTATGTGTTTCTCTCTTCAGATGAGAAGCCATGGTAGAGAAGTGAGGCTTTAATATGTGTAACCGTAGATAATGCTTCAGCTCTTGGGTGCCCAGACTGGTTTTTCACCAATTTAGGAGCATGGTAATCTCAAGGTTAAGCCAATTTAAAAAGGAGCTACAATCAAGCAATTTATTTCCTGTGTCCTAATCCTGGAAGGGGCAGATTTATCTCTTCATATATCAAAATTCAGGAATGGTATCTTAAACACCTCCTTTACTCCATTGGGTGTTTCATATCTCATCCAACAGTGAGGTAAAACTGAAAAGTTTTATTTCTAGAGAGAAGTTTGAAAAATCCATAGCACTTTCCAGAGTTCTTATATGAATGGGAAGAGGAAAAATTTCACACTTTTCCTTCTCCCCTGTGTGTTAAAACTCAGTTTGGTGCATCCCTAGGAATGGATTGTATAAACACTATCTCAAATGATACAAAATCAATGAAAATCATAGAATACCCTGAGCAGGAAGGGGCACAAGGATTGTTAAATCTAATTCCTGGCCCTGCACAGGACAGTCCCAAAATTACACCATGTGCTCAAGAGCATTTTCCAAACACTCCTTGAACTCTCTCAGGAAAAATAAAAATATTTAGTGACAGCATTTTGGTGAGGCAGCAGATAGAAAAATAATATAAAAATAGGTATTGGAATAAAAGTAGATTTTAAATTAGTTTGTATACATAAAGAAGATAAAAGTGCTGTCAGTTGAAAGGAGATTAAACATTCAGTTGATGTATTATGGGTAATTATAATAAAATTCTGAAAAGAACACTAAATATATTATTTGCCTGATTAGTAACTTAATTTACCTGTTCATTTGTTAACAACCTAGAAGCATCTGTTGATGGTTGCATAATTTCATGACTTGAAACAAGTCATGGTTAGGTTAGATCCAAGGAAGGTTAGATCCAACTACGTGGTAATCTTCTCATCTTCAGAAAACATCAAATTTCTTACTTCAAAAAAGGTAGTATTTATCATTTCAGTGGGAAATGTCCACTTTAAGGTTATAATGATGAGCCAAGAGACAGCTTTAAATAGATCCAAGTATATAATTCTAATAAATAATGTATAAATAAAAGTCCACAAAAATTAGGACTCCTTAATTGCCTTGACCTCACATACTCTCACAGAGCAATGCCTCTGCCATCACACAGAGATAGGATGAAATTAATTTGCTCCTATACAGATACCATTGTATACTTGATTTACAATCTGCAGCGGAAGGATTAACATAAGAGCTGTTTGACAACTGTCTACCAGCGTGTCACAAAGGAAGGGAACACCACAACTATTTCCTCAGTGTACTCACCTTCCACCTGTGGGGTCAAAATGAAAATTCAACAGTCCAAATATCATAATTCCTGTCAAACACAGCACTGGGAGAAGCAGAGACTTCACACACATTTCATGGACCCTAATTTACCTTGTTTTATTAAAATGCACAAAGCCGGGCTAAGAATATTTTAAAGAACACAGGAATTGTTCTGCTCCCAGGGGATTTGTGCATCTCTTAACTTTGAGAACTTAGAGTTTTGTCAACCCCCTCACCTATACATACCAAGCCTTTAATCCTAAAACTAAACCATAGCTAGTATTTTACTGGCTGGAGCAGGTGAGAACCTTTTTTTTTACCTCTTGTTATTGCAATGTTTCTTGTCAGCTCTCTATATTAAGAATTAGGGATCATCTGGGAATTCAGAAAGGAGATTTCTCAAAGATAATAAAAACAGCAGGCAATTAAATATAAGGTAAATTGATATGACAGTATTAACTTGAGTCTGCAGGCAGCCACAGCCCCCAAAAATGGAACTTTTCATTTTATCTATGATTCTGAAGTAAGGCAAGCTTAAGTTAAAAAGTTTATCTTTTTCACATTATTTAAATTTGAGGGAAGACAAATTTTAAAGTCACAGGAACTATAAGAAACTTTTAAGTTACTAACTGGAAGCTGGAATTGTAACTTGTGCAAATCACTGTGACAAAAATGAGTACAATACAGAGAGCTCTGGAATCAGCCTGCTCTAAGCTGTTTGCAAGCCCCAGGGTTGATCCTGACACACAAAGCAAGACCTAAACCACCACAGGGTAAGAGATCTTAAGGGAAGAACTGATGAAAAGCCTGTTTTGCTGGCATAGTTTTAAAAATGCTGAGTATCTGGATTTCCAGTATGACATAGGGGGAAAAGAAATCAATTGCTAGGTTAACAAACCCATTTCCCTCTCTGATTTCTTTGATTTAAGATTATTATAATCCAGTTTGTTTCATGATATGAAATCCAATTTGGTATCTGAGTCTCAAGGACACATGAATGTAAAAGCAAAGGCTTTTCAAACTGATTTTTATGTGCATATTGGCTATTACTCCATGACCAAGGTCCATAAATCTCTAACTTGAAAGACTAATAGCTCTTATTGATTATAGTTTGATCATGCAAGATAAAGCAAGTGGCAATAATAAATCACCTTTATGGATTATTTGTGTTCATCCAGTGAATGGGATTAAATGTGTGTTTGACATATTTGTTGATGAATCTGATTTTTATGTAAAAATGTTTCTCTGTATAATCTGTTAATGAACTGTCACACAGAAAAAGAAGAAACATTTTCAGACAGTTTAAACCATCAGTCTTCTGTCTCAAGAGCAAACACTGAGAAATACTGGCACATAAATCATCACTTGCCCTAGAAACTCAATTTTACATTAAGTTAATTAAAAGGCAGCCTGAAAACACCACTGAAATTCACTAAATGGAAGCAACTATTCCAGGTAGATTACCTGCACCTACTTTAATTGTGCATACAACAGCTTTTCTGTGATACTTTCACAAATTAAACTCTTACATAATGATAATTTTACAATTTACCTAGACTACCACCTGGAGTCACCCAGGAAATATTTGTAACTTGATATGAAGAATAGCTTCTCCCTGAATTTACCAGATTTAAAATTATGCCAAGATATTCAGTTTTTTTTCCCCACAAACATAACCACTTTAGCACTTTCCATTGTTCTGTGAATAAGAGAGAATGAAAAACCCAGAAAAAAAAGAGATCCAAAAATTCCTCCTACTTCAAAGCACTATTACTCCCAGAGCTGGGATAAACTGCATTAACAAAATACATTCTAAGGTAACTAGCTGAAATTCTGAATTTTGGTGAAATATACTTAAGACAACAATCCTAAATCTGCCTTGGAAGAAGTGCAGTGTTACCCACCTCAGTCTTCCCAAAGTCTCCTCCCATCTGACGCCTGTGTCTACCTTTCCTCCCTCCATCCTTCCTGCCCCACTTGCTCTTCCCTCTTTTGTTCATCTCCTTTCTTAAGAAAAAGAAATAAGGGCATTTTGTTAGCCCCTGCTTTTATGTGAGCAAGCAGAACTTGACTCTTCAGTCCCCATACAAATCTGCTGTGTACTGCTAGGGGAAAAAAACCAAACCCAAGATTAAGGGCCTCAGTTATTGGCTCTCTGAATGTGCTTGTGTGGCAAAGTGTGTTTTTTAAACTAATCCCCACTGGTCTGAGGAACTTGCAACATTTTCCTATCAGTTTTTGCAACATTCAGTGTGTCAGAAAGGCTTCTCCCATTTTCCCAAATGGCACAACCCACCCCAGCAGCTGATGGCTGAATTCACTGCTTCAGCCACATTCACTTCTGAACTGCAATTCACCATTTCTCCGCTGCTGGAACAAAATCTTCTCTCCAAGAGAGTTGGCTGAGAGCAAGACTACAACATGTCAGGAGGTTATATTTCCATTACATTACAGATTTCAGAGAACAATGACTTTATTTTGGTAAGTCATGTTCCTAGAGAACACTCGAGCTGTTCCCTGGGGGCTGGAAGTTACACAGGCAGCAGAGCACAAGTGGAAAGGGCATCCTGAAAAGTGGGAGAAGAAAAAAAAATGCCATCCTGCCACCCCCCCCCCCCTCACCTGACAGTTAAAAACTGATTTCTATGGAAAATGGAGATATAAGGTATTTGTAGATAATCACTCATACAATCAAGCAAACTATAAGGTAAACCATGTCAGTTCTTGATTCCAACCAGGAGCTCTGAGACCATTCAGGATAATTCTCAGGTCAAAATATGACTTCATCAAGACATTGAAAAAGCAAGGTTAAAAAACAAAACATCATCAGCAAACCCAGATTGTTGATGTTTAGAAAGAACAGCACATTCAACAACTTTTAACCAATGAAAACCAATTTCCTTCCTAGGCAGCAATGACTGCTGAAGCTCTCCATCTCCTGAATCGTTAACATTCAAAGCAAGTGTGATAGAGTGCTGGTAAAAGTCATTAGACAGTCACAGGGAAGAGCTTGCAATCCTGGAATAACAATTAATTCAAATCAATACAGAAATTAGGAGGAAAGATTAGAAACGGCTGAAATTTACCCAGTGAGAACTAATTTATATTTTTAGCAAAATGAATCCTGATAGACAATCAGTAAAGCTTCAATTAAGAGTCAAGTTGAAGTTTTCCAATGTATTTTTAGAACAGTGTTAATATACTGCCAATCTTCAGAAAAAAAAAATATATATATGTAGTAAACCAGTGTGAAAATTTGAAACACAGCTCTAGGTTTGCAACAAAGAAAGGAAAATGTGGAAGAAGTAAACAAATGGACAAGATTAGATTATTTAAGAGGTCTGAGCAGTTTTTTTCCTGTAATGTGTGACAGGAAGGCTGTACTGCAATATTTAAGCCTCACAGGAAAATCAGCCATGATATGTTGGAAGGAATGCATTTGCTCTGAGGGTGATCATGGGGAGATGGGCTGGTGCCTGATGGGCAGTGACAGGGGCAGGCTCCGCATGGGCAGGGGCCCCTCTTGCTGCCCCAGAGCTGCAGGTTGTGGTTACAGCTCAACACCCACAATGAACCAATACTCATTCCCTCAAACAGAAACAGCACACTGTAAAATTCAATGCAAGAATTCAAAACAATTTCCCCTCTGGATATCTACCAACAAATTCTCATTATTTATCAAGGCTGACAAGCAAGGCTTTGCAACATTCGAGGTAATCATCTGAACTTTACCCTCAACACTTCATATAAACAACAACTCTCTACTCCTGTTGCAGTCCTCCTCCTGTTTTTTCTCCTCATTTGACAACAGAGAACATTCTGATGCTTTTTTTTTTCTCTGTGAAATAGAGTAATAAAAAATGCAAAGTGCACATGCATACTAGCAGGTGACAGCCTGATATGGCTGTGAATTATTTGAAGAAAGAGCTGTTCTTAGGGTTCTTCTGAAAGCATTTGACATATGGCTGGTATTTTGAAAACCAGAAAGCTACTACTATGAGCAATGATAACAAAGCATTTCCTTAAAATATTTTTGTTTTTACAGAGGATGACATCATCAAATACATTTCTTGCCTCTCCACCCATCACATTTGCCTAAAGCATCACAACAGTGAATTAACAAACCTCATACTATTATCTCTGGTGTGATACAAGGCCACTCCTAAAAGCACAGCTATGCCTGCAGACATCTGCAAAGAGAATGAAACTCCAAAGAAAGCTGTGTCTCTTTCCATGTCTAAAGATGTGAACAACCCAAAGGACAACTGGAATTTCTAAAAGGACTGCTTGCAGACCCAGTCTCCACATAACCTAACATAAGTAGGACATTTAAAGGATGAGTTACATCAGCAGTCTGCAGTGTTTAGATGAAGGACAATGCATTCAGGGGACACTCTTCAAATGACCCTTGAGGAGCCATTTGCTTCAAACAAATCCATTTGCGCAAACATGGACGTGAAGATGCGCTGGCCAACTCTGCGTTAGTGCCAAGAGTTCACTGGGAGTGCCATGAGTTCATCTCACCACACAGGAGAGATGTGAGCAGGAAAAGAGCTCTTCCCCCTTCCCAGCACAGGAAACAGAGTCAGATAGCAGGCAAATAGCAGCACAAATGAGATTACTTGGAGGCAAGAAATATTACATGAGATGTTAACAAGAAACACTTTCAGCTCACTAGTTTGTGACAGCATTATGAAAGAAACACCTTCAGATTTCTCCTTTCTCACATTTTGTCATGAGTCCCCCTGCAGGCCTTGGCCACTTATGTATGAAGCACAGAGCTATTTCTTTGCAAATTTTCAAGTCCCAACCAGATCTTTTGTGGTGGTTCCCTTCCAAGACCAGCTGTGTTCAACCACCCCAACTGCTCCACTGCTGCTGCCTTTTCAAGCAGAGGTTTCCTGATGTCCCCTTGGAGCACTTGCCATGATTGCTGAGCACATGAGAGGTGAGAAAGGAGGGGAAATACAGCAGCATTCAAAAAACCCCAGAGGAATCACAGGGAACCTTCACCTAGAGCTAAATGAAGGTGAGGATGCAGGAGAAGGGAAGAGATAAAGCCACAAAGACTATAATGGGGTTGAAGGGAGTAAAGAGAGAGAAAAGGATATTTATGGCATGTAGCACAGGGAAAGCTTAAACATCCTCCTCTTCTGAAAATGTTTCTGTGACTTGGAAATAAATCATCCCCTTCAACCAGCCTAACAATGTCCACCACATATACAAAATAACACTGGACCAGAGAACAGCAAGATGCTTTCACTTTCTTTTTAAACCAACTTCTTATTGACGATCTCTTCAAAGAACTTAAACATCTTTTTTCATTTTTGAAACTCTCATTAAGCTCGGTGGACTGGTTTCTTGCACTATAACCATGACAGCTAGACTACCTTTAAAAATGGGGAAACACTGTCAGCACATTAAGCCTCAAGCTACATTTGCTTCACAGTCAGAAATCTGAGAAATTAATAATCCTTCTCTAGCAAATTTTCTAGAAATGAGTGAAAAGTTGCATATATTCTTTGGTGTTAGTAACTCAGTGATGAGGATGGGAGATGAGAACATCAGCATGGCATTTGTGTAATTGCTAAACACAATGTATCAAGTGTTGTTAATGATCCTAGCACTCACTGAGAACTGAACAATAGAATATTAAAAAATTGTAGTTCTATCTCCTCAGAGGAGAAAGGGAAGTGAGTGATTGCAAGGGAAGACATATGACATGTCTGAACATGGAAAGCTGCCAAGTGCTCTTGTACTTCATGCAGAACCGAAACCTTAAGGAATGGTTCCAAAGCAAGTTTTGAAAACTGAAGGGACTTAAGGAATTTTGGTGCTATCAGCCTGTTCAAGCCCCTCTCAAATTCAATTAAGAAGATTTGCTGGCAGCTGTATGCTTGGATTTCTGCCTTAGCTGAACTGGTAGCCTCGTGAAAGACAGCAAAAGGCAGCAGCAGCAGACAGCATCAGCAGGGTCACAGCCTCACCTGTGCCAACTGCAGCACAAGTCACTGAAATAATGATGAGAAGCCAGAGCAGATGTGAGTGTGCTATCATAAGTGTGCTGGAAGCAGTGCTTAATTAGAAGTTAAGGAAAATGTATTAGTGGAGGAAGAATAACGAGTTCATAAAATAGAGTTCATTAAAAAAAATAATTATTGGGGAGAACACCAAAGGTTACAGAAAGGGCAAATGCAATTCTCAGTCTTAACCATATTTAAGTTGTAAAAGCATTTTTGAAGTTTCTTTAGTTAAAATTAAAAACAAAGGGCTTCTGAGAATTTCAAGGTATTTTACCATTCCTGACATGCACTTTGTTTCTGTTCATACTTGGGTAGCAATGAAACCATAACCCTGACTGCCATTGCTCAAAATGGAAACTCAATCTGAAAACAGACATTTTCTTCCATAACTTTCCCACATTGTCGCAAATTTGGTGTTTATTACCTGCACAATGGTGCAGCGCCCCTTATAAAAGTGCTTTATAAAAACATGCAGCTCACTGCAGGACTTATGGATGGGATTTCAGTTGTTGCTATTTGAGATATCCCTTTCCTGTTCTGCTATTTTAGAAAACGCAGAAAATTTTGCTGCATCTAGGACTAAGTTCTACAGCATGGAAACAAAGAGAGAACACAGGAAATCCCATGTGGTTCAGGTTTTGCTGTTTATCCTTGTCTTCCCACAGACACTTATCCAGGCACTTGGCAGAAGTTGCACTTTTTTCAAGCAAAAGCACGATCATACAAAGTTAATGTACCTCTATCTAAAATTCATTAAATCTTTAGACAAGGGATGGAACTATTGATTTTGTTCACAAAATTACACAGATTAATAGGAATTATTAAAGTACAACATTTGATTTTTGCCACTGTAGAGCGCTGCTTAGCAATCAGGATCTACAAAGTCAAGGAAACACTGAAGAGTCCGGGAACTTAGTAACTATCAATTAACTAATGACCATTACTAACTATTATAAGCAGTCATTGCTCTTCTATTCCCAAAATGGTGGAAGAAGGGCTGGATCTAATAACACTGACAGTTAAATATGTAAAAATTGCTAAGGTTTAAAGTATTTTGCTTTTTACTCTTCCATTGAAAATGCTAAGGATACCATAATATTTTGTAAAAGGCTTGAGTAGGTTCTTAAAGTTTCTTAGGAAGACAGAAACTTCTCTTTGCTGTAGGACACTAATTAGCTACATGCTGACTACATTATGAAGAAAAATTGATAATTCTTTCAGAAACTTAAGATTGTCTAGTCAGGTTTCTAAGGCTCATTTTTTCTCTTATTTTTGGAAGGAATAAGAGTAATCTGAAAATCACCTACTTGGTAACTTGTGTTGACCCAAATAATTATTTATTATCATGTGTTATTATACTGGGCTGTCAACACTACCCAGAGTAAGAAAAGTTAATAACTTCCAGGGTGGTGCATGATTTAAATATGGAGAATTTTTCAATTAAAAAAAAAAAATCAAACTGAGAAATACATATTTAGAAAGGAAAGCAGAGCTGGGCCATTTCAGCATAGGATTGTAAAAGAAGCTTGAAGTGTGTCCAAAACCCTCTGAATGTCACTGAGATTTGGGAAGCTATATCCCTTCTGCACCCGTGGAAATTCCCAACTTATTAAACACTGGCTACAAGTCAAAATGATCGTGGTAAATTACACATTTTTGCTTTGATCTTTTGGGCCAATGCAAACCCCAAAGTGAAGCCAAATATGTGACTTGGAAACCTTCAATAAGGAAAAAACAGAGGATATTTCATCCCTGCAAAGAGATTAGTGAAGCCCTATGTACTGGGCTGTAATCAGAGAGAGGAAATGCAGAGCCGTGATATAAATTATACAGATCAATGGCTTTGGTTAGAAAACAGAAAAATAACCCTTGGATGTTTCCTTTGGAGGTGTTGCAACTAGTATGCTTTTCGAACTTGAATGAAAAGCAAAAACTCAGGGCAAATCAACTTCCTGCAAACTTGGTCATGCCTGTCTCCTTTGGCTACACAGTTTTAGCCCATTGACAGAAGGTGAGGCTCAAGAGTTTGCTGTCAGAATAAGGACATGGAGAACCAAACCAGAGCCTCATTATCACACCCACATAATTATCCACCAGCTTTTCCGAAGCACCTGTTTGCCCTCCTGTGCAAGGCAGGAGCACAGCTTTACCCAGAGCTCTCCCAGTGCCCACAAGGGTGAAATACTGCTTAAATTCTCACTAGCATTCCAGCTTGTCCCCTTAAAAGAAACAAGTTTATTCTTTTCTTATGCCTCTATTCATCCTGCCTATAAACTATATTAAAATGACAGAACTCTGAGCAGGACTTTGGTGAAAGTTCCCCTAAAATACAGAATTCTGTCCAGGATGGATGGAGCTCTCTGTAAAACTCACCTGGTGAGTTTTACCCCAGGTCAGAGAAACCTCATTAGGGAAGGTGATCACCACTCACAGGCTGATCCTGTCCCTGCTGTACATCCAGTCACTCTCTGATCACTGGAGCCTCACACATTCCCACACTGGAAGTGCATTTACATTCCACTGACAGCAATCAGATATCCAGCTTGTCTGTGCAGCTATCTCACTTCACAGGCAGCACAAACTTTTTCAACAATGTAAACAGAAGATTAATGAATTTGAGTGTTAGGGTGAATCAGGGCCCTGACCCAACAGGCTGCCTCTGCTTCTGTCTCTGCTGTTTCACTCAGATCATTAAGCAGGGCAGGGGGCATCTCGTGAGCAGCATTTTCTAATCCAAAATTTTGGAAGTTCCTTGAGACTGCTGAAATTGAAGTATTAGCTTTAAACCCGGTGCTGGGAAACCTTTACAGGGAAAGTTCATCAAGCAGTGCAAAAATCAGTGAACATTGCAGCTGCCTGAAACAGTTCATACTCTGAAATTACATAAGTGATCTGAATTGAGTGAGAACCACGACCCTTGGGAGCAATTTCCAGCAGCGCTAATGAAAGCACATTGAGTTCTTTACATCCAGAAACTGTCAGTGTTTGCAATAGTATTTGGAGCACATCTTAATGCTGACTCACAGATGCCAAGCACATTATATCACATCACCTTTCAGTGCTTCTGTTTACTCAGCTATAAAGTTCAGCATCAGGTTCCCTTTCGGGAGTTTATTTATATAGAACACCTACTTATATTCTACATACAGAAATTAACAGTAAAGACAGAAAGGGCTGATGACTAAGGGCAGGATTAATGTGGATACATTCAGCTCTACATATACACAGGACATTCAGCTATACATATACATAGGGAAAAAAGAGATACAGCCAGGTTGAATGAATTACTCAAAAATTTCAGGTTATGATTTTTTGGGAGCCAGAATACTTCAGTTGTTGAATTATTCATGACAGGTAGAGTGTAGATACATCACTTACACCTTAAATCAGTTGGGAGTTTTTAAGGTAGACTTTCAAGTTTGCTGAATAGTTTTAAAGGAGATGTGCTTGAAATACTCTGGTATTAGCACACACTTGAAAATGTGCAGCAAGTGGTGTAACAAGAAAAGCAAAGCTGTGCTATTATTTCTGATTCTCAAAGAAGAATCAATTTCACAAAAAGACCTTTTTTAACAGACAGCAGTATTACTCAAGCACAAACCTCAATGGGTAGGAGGCACTGTTTTGTTTTTCTCATCTCTGTTTTTTGAAAAGTACAAAATGAGGCAAGTCTTGGTCCAATTATTACCCTTTGGAATCCTTCCTGTTAGCTGAACCTTTCCCAGAGTGCTTTCTGTTGGGCAAGAGTGAATAGAAGTGAACAGGATTTCCTATCTCTCATAATTTATCTGTCAACAATCTGTTGTTTAGTTTCTGAATTGTTTCTTTTCCTACAAGAAATGCAAGTGAAAATTGCTCCACTTTCATTATTAACCAAAAATGCTTTGCCACCAGACAGCTTTCTTCTTGAACATATGGATAAAAAAAGGCATGCTACTATCAGAAAGGCAGTACTCTGTTATCACACAGGATTCTTACTGCCTAGATCCCTGATCCTGTTTTTTATTCACTTGAAAATTTCCTCTCTCTAATAGTGAGGAACCCAATCACATAATGAGCTGTGCTTTGCCTTTTAGAGTTGCACCAGATTATCCAGTTGTAAGAAAAAGTTCTGGGCTATTCAGGTGTGCTCTGACATACACATGAAATCCATGCAATGCTTGGCTTGTTATTCCATGCTCTAGAAATGCTGCAGAAAGAAGGAAGAAAAGCAGACAAAAGATGCAAACAAAAAACCAAAAACATGATGAATTCTCCAAAGGACTGTTCCATACAAGAAGCTGAGATTTCATTTACTCTATGCTTAGAAGTCCCTAGGAAAACAGTTTCCAATTATTTTCTTTCAGCAAAACACTGTGAATGGTTATTACAAGGGAACCTAGTATATTCCCTAACTGTTCTTACCTTGAAACAGAAGGAATATGATTTCACTGAAGGCAAAATGCAACCTATCACTGGCAGTTTTATTTGCCTCCCTAGACTCACACGGTTGTTTCAGTGGAGGAAAAGGAATTATCACAATGGCTACCATTGAAATACTGCTTGCTAAGAAGTGGAGTGTTAATCATTACTTCATCAATGCATTTTTTACTGCATAAGATAAAATTATTGAAACTGGGATAAAAGAGGGAAGGAACATGATGAAGCTTTTAAATAAATTCATGATGGTATATTTCAAGGAAAGACTGAATTCTTCTAATGACTTGCAACTCCATGCTGTGCGTAGGGAATAAACTGTAAATTTGAGAACAACTGAATAGTAAGTTGTTCTTTTGGCTTTTTTAATCTCTATAGCCAAACATGTAATGATAGACTTAATCTACCTTTTGATTAAGTCTGACCTTGCAGTCTGCCTTCTTAGGAACACTGCAAGTTATTCTTGAGTGAGAGGAGGTTGCAATTAAAAATAGAGCAAAGTTCGGTTGCTTTGTATTACAAAATATTTTCTTAAACAATTCAAATATTTGCTTAAAAATTAACTATATTTTGGCTATTTGTTACATCAACTAATTAGTCATCACATCACATTCACTTAATTACCAACTGTTCATTTTCAGCAGTTAAGTTTGGATTAATGATCAGAATTCTCATTAAACTGTTTTCCATATCAGACAGAACATGAAAAATTCCACAGCAGGAGGAATGAGGCTCTCATGGGCTCATAGCAAACATGCTTTGGACTGAGCTCTCCCTTTGCAGCTCAGGGTGGAGGAATAGGATTCAGAAACTGCATAGTATAAAATACATTATTTTATAGTTTCAATTAACTGTAAATTTCCTATTGCATGTGTAAACCTCCTAAATCTTAACCTCTATGAAACAATTTATGTGTCTCTGTAAATCAGGATTTTGAGGTCTATGACATAAGATGATAATATTTAACCAGGAGATTTTAAAACAAGTGGAAGATGTTGATGGGTGGTAAATAGTTATATACCTATTTTTATAAAGTTTCCAGCTATGGAAGGATTCCAGTTACTACGGGTAGATGGGGTATTTTCTGATTTTTAAAAAAACTTTTGATAACTCTTCAGATAGAAAGAGGTAGCAAAATAAAATCAGTTGTGATAAATTTATAAGCATAGTACAATTACTAAATCAAATACAGATGGCATATTAGGATATGGATCTAATTTAAATAAGTTTCTGTTTCAAGCATCACTTTATAATTTAAAGATATGCTGGTGAGACAGCAGAAATAGAAAGCAAAACCAGTTTGGTCGAGACAATGTATGCTTGCACGATTTTTATTTTTTTTTTAATTGATTTCTCAATATCATCTGCCCCACTTCAGGATGATGAAACTATTTCACCTTCTGGTACCAACCCAGTTAGTCCCAAAGTAACTCTCAGGTGGCAATGGCTGCCCAAACCCCCCTCCCTTTCTCAAGGAGACAAAACTGGAAAGAAAAAGTGTTTTGGCAAGGTGTTACTGAAACAGCTTGAGGCAGTGGCGGCTGTTCAACAGAGCACAGGCAAATTCATGTCTGCTCCCTGCCAAATATACAGGAAGAATCAAGAAAAGAAACAGGACAGAACAAATTAGTAGATGGAAACAAACAGACCTACCCCAGTCCTCTAAACAGTCTTTAGCTTCCCTTGGCAGTGTTTTGCAAATTAAATACAGAGGACTCAAGCAAGCAGGATAAGAAGCAGCATCACTCTACTCATCATCATTGGTGGGGAAAGGGGAGCTATGAGCAAAAGTTTGATTTGGATATTCTGTGCACACAAACAGATCCTGAATAGAAATACTGAGTAGGTTAGAGTAGGTTTATTATCAATTATGAATCTCTTAAGTTGCTTGTTAGCATGCACACTGAAAGTATAACCCCTTCCAAAACATAACCTATAAGAACTTAAAAATGTTAAATGTAATCACCTGCTCTGTAAATTGCCCAAAACTTAAAAAGATATCTAGTTTTTGACTATAGTTGAAAGTAGGCAGATTTTAAATTTAAATATCTAATATTACTGGCAGATTAAAACTAATGCAGGAAGCAATTTTAGACAAAGAGAATGAACTACAGTTTCTAAAAAGAAAATGGATATCAAGGACAAAATTATTAAAAAGTTAATCCCATCTCAGAAGTCTAAACCCATGTAGCTTAAAGCTTCATATCTCTGATATACAGAAAGAACTACAACATTCTTGCAATAAGACTTGTTTTGGTATAAACTCATGACAGAACTTTAAGCATGGCCAACAAATTTAGCTCACTGCAGATTCTGAGAAGTGTGGGCTATAATTTCATTTGGCTTCCAGAGAATAATATAGGAGGAAAACCCCAACACTATCACAGATGTGAAAATAGACCATATTTATGGACCCCTCAGGGATCCAGATCAGACTCTAACTCCCACCTAAACCCAAAACTGGGGTACTGTTTATACAGTCACAGATTAGAGTGTATTAACAAGCTATGTACAAACCCTAGAGAATTCCCAGAAATTTGATGTCAGAATAAAACTGAACCTCCCAGAGAAAGCAACAGCCACACTACGGGTGAAAAAACATGAACAGAAGCCAAGGATCTGAGATTTCAAAACAATGTTTGTTTACTTCACAAAACAGTTTCCTTTCAGATCCACTTAAAGTTGAATACAGCTACTAACGTAATTTGTAAGCTTAAAAATTCTGAAAATATCCTGTCAAGTTATCCTGGCTAAAGCCCAGCTCAATCTTTCTGCAATTTGGAAACTCTCTCAAGAGAGAGTATAGATTCCTGCTTAATTTTTCTCTTTGATTTGAATTAGTTTTTATATGCACAAAAGCCAGCATATGTTGATTTTTTTAATAACAGCAACTATAATAATGACAGATACAATCTTTTGCCAATAAGCCAATTTAAATCATTGCATAAATAAAATCAATTTTTTGCTTTCATTTAACTTTGCACTTCCTGAAATTAACTGCCTTGCCTCCTTCAAGGAGTTGATTTACATCAATTTTCACTGATGGCTGCTGAGGAGAATTCATCATCTCTGTAACAGAGTTGCCAATGCTGTCAAACATTATTTTTTCATTCTGCAAACATAGAAGAGCACAAACAGTAACTTGGCCTGAGAAACAATTCTCCAAGACTCTCTGCAAATGTCTGGTTTGACAAGACACAATTTGTGTCTGAAGGAGCAGAGGGCAAGTAAATTTCCATTCAATACTTTTAAAAGAGCAGTTGAAGAAAGTAGAGAGTTACTTCACATTTTTATGAGAAATAACCTCCAAACCCAAAAACCAACAAGCCCACCTAGGAAAAAAAAAAATCCAACCTCAAACAAAAAGTATCTTTCAAAACCAAATTAGAATAAAAGCAAATAATCCACTGACTTCTGGGTTTGCCTTTGTTCCTGGTTTTCCCCCTTTAATGGGTACTTGTTGGCAGCAAAGGGAGCTCTCATCTTTCTGAAACCATTTCCATTCAACTATCTCTATTCCATCCAAAAAATTGCACTACTATAGATCAATCAAAGAATCATATTGTACTAAAATCTGGACAGAAAGCAGATTCTAGCATTAAGGCACAATTTCTGCGTGCTGTGAGTTTCTTTGTAGAAAGAGCTCATGTAGAGCTTAAAAAATTCTGACATTTTCTACAATGTTATCCTCATTTTAGAGGAAGCTGAAAAGGGAACAAATGACTTGTTCAAGTAAAGCAAACTTTTGGAAGGAGTCCAAAAGACCAGGTTCTTGTGTCCTCTTATAGTAATGACCTTTTCAGAGACTTGTCAAACATAAGGAAGAAATCTTCATAGCCCTGAAACCACGGACCTTATCAGAGACTGAGCAAAAAGAATCTTGTGAGGGAATCAGATATGTAACGAAAGTCAGCAAGAACAGGTTAGAGGCATAGTCCTGGCAGACCAAATTTACAATTTCATATGTGGATGTATGATAATATGTGCCCTATGCACATTGCTCCTGAATCGGTGGCATTTGAAAAGCAGTAACCATATTTTATGGGTGGGGGATTCTACAATCAGGGCAGATATTCCCTGAAAGTAAACAAAGCCTAGTGAAAATCTGAGATTTGAAACACTTGGATTCTAAGTTTTTGGAGTGAGTTTCAGCATCAAGATGTGATTTTAAGTATAATATAATTTGGAAGGATGACTCTCAAAGGAGTGCAACTCGCTGTTTTTGTCTTTTCTTTCAAGCCCCAGCTCAATTTCATGGCAATGAATGTGTTTGTTAGTCTGGGAATTTGAAGGGATGAGCTACAGAGATTTTGAATTCCACTAACCAAGAAAAAAGATATCATGACCAAATATGCTTGTTTTTAAGTGCTTTGAAAGTAATACTCAAAAATTAGCTCTGAAAAACTGGAATTCACACTGACTACCTGAAATTGATAGGTCAATATTCTCAAATTACCTCAGTAACTTTTCCTGCTAATCATGAGGGTTAATAAGGGCAAAGAATATTAATTTTTGCTGTAAGATCCACATATTTAAAACTGAGATCTACAGATGTTGGGTTACAAGATTCAGAAAATCATTAGGGTATGTTTTACTGTCTTTCAACACTTCTCATTTACTTCTTTTCCTGCTTTTACAATTGCTTAAAATCAAAAAAATAATATCTATAAAATCCATTTTTGAGACAAGCAGGGATCAGTGATCCAGGTCAGGTCAGACACAAGACAATTGTTGCATGTGTTTATTATCTCAGTCTTACAGACTGGGGGTACTGTAAGGGTCAAACAATCAAGAGAACTGTGGATATTCTCAGTTCAGTTGAAGAACGAACAGAGGTAATTTCTCCCAGGTTGAGCCTGGGAATCTTAGAGGAAAGAATCAAACAATTATTATTTCTCTTTCTGTAACTGTTGTTTATAGATATGGTTCTCTTGAGTGTGCTATTCATAGTTCCCCAATAGTGTGAGATGCTTCTGCTTTGAGACCAATCAAGTATCACCTTAGCAAGTCACATTATAAAGAGACCACCTACTTTCACTAAATGCTTTTGCCTTCTGATCCACCTGAAGACCGGAGTCTTCTTTCCATCCCTAAACCACAGTGGTGCCCCATCCCTACGCACACACAACCCCAGGAAAAGTTCTGTCTGTCACTGCTTGCAGCTAAGCCCTTACATTTTCCTTCAGACTTTGTCACTCCTGCACCCACGCAGCGTATGCAAACAGAAAACCAAATTCCTCTTTGGCTGTGCCTTCATCTATAATGGAAATAAATTGGATCTCTCTGAGAGCAGCAAGTTGTTGACAACAAAGCTTTCACAGTCAGAGACGTGCCTGCTCAGTAACAAACATATTGATATAAATGTCAGCACCAAAGCAGGTTAGAAGGAGAAATCATTCACCCCTGAAATAGCACTTCAGATAAACACTAAAAGCTACCCTAAAGAAATAGAAATATAGAAAGAAGCTTTCTATATTTAAATAACACTCAATTTCTTCAAAGTCTCATGAAGTCTCACATAGATTAAACCCAGTGACTATCAATCAATTTATCATATGCAGCAATTACTTAGATAATAAGGGGGAGAGCAAAAGGACCAATTTCCAAGTGTCATTTAAAACTCAAGCACTCTTTTCCAAGTTAGATAGTGAAGGTGAAATGCTATTCTCTAGAAATCTCTTTAAGGTCAAACTATTTTGTCCAAATTAACCCAGAGAGTCCATTTCACTGGCACTGCACCAGAACTGAATGCAACTACAGGGTCCAATGGAGCAAATAGAATTATATCAACCTGACTTAAGCAGGCATTATAGAAATCTGGGACACTATTTATACACAGATTGGAAAACTTCATCTTCATATCAAGTATGAGGAGATAATTTATTGTTATAACATATTTTGGTTTTTTTTTATTTTTCTTCCTTATTTTTTCCAAAAGTTTAAAAAATTCAATTACAGCAGAAGGAGTCTAAGAGCACAAAACTCTCATGTGAAGCAAACCTGGAGGAGTTTATTCCTCTAAAGCTGCTATGCCATATCCTGTTACTTTTCATAGAGCTTTAAATCAGAAATCATTCCACTGAGCCTTTAAGGAATTCCTTGGCTTTAAGGAATTTAACAGAATGTTATCTAGCTTAGAGGCTGGGACTGAAACATTTCATAGATAATTATATTCTTACCATACAGTTCTATCCAAAGACCTTAAGAAACATAAAAATGCATTATTCCCTAAAAATTGACAGAAATGTGAAGCAATTTCTATAAAGTTGAATAGAATACTCAATGCAGAGTTTTTGCTAATGGCAGAAATTAGAAAGTTTGGCATTGCTAGGCACTATGAAACAAACCCATCACAATTCCTGTATAAATCTGAATGAGCAGAACACTTTCACACCAGACTGGGGCTTTGCATCATGTGGCCATAACCATTTTGATTCAGGGTGGAAGGTCCCCAAACCATATTTTTATCCTGTCTAACCACAGCCATGTTTAGGTTTCCTGCCTTGCAAATTTCTATGTTTTCCTTAAATGAATTTTAATCACCTGATTTTTCATCAACTGAAGAAGAGCTATCATATCTTGGTCTTCTGGCCTTAGACAAGTAGATCACACATGAAATTAATTTCTGGATAATCTCTTGTTTTTCATCATAGCCATCATAAAGATATTGGAATTGAAACTTGCACAAAATAGTCTTAATTAGCCACATGTTCAAGGTAACTTCCCAGTAAACCAACTTGCACCAAAATTTTGTGCTTCAGAAGCTAAAGAAATATGCATAAACAACAGAATAGAAAAAGGAATTTTGTGTCTCAGGTATAATAGAAAACTCTTACTCAGGCTCCCCAATAGTGCTCAGAGATCTCCTCTATCACCAACAAAAGGTGTTGATTACCTACAATATAATTTAAATAAACTTTAAAATTCTGAACATGTAGCTTTAAATATCCTGGATCCAGTTTTCAGGAAAGGGGAAATACTGATAAATGGTATCTGTTCTTGGTACTGTTGAAAGAAACAGTTACTACAGTGTGTTTCAGACACTCTGCCTGCTACCTGAGCAGACTGCCCAGACCATTGGGGCAGCCCAGAGAAATACATTGCACTTCCCTACTCAGGCATTTTAGCAAAGCATTCCTCTGCACTGCTGTGTAAACACCAGGGCTCAGAGCTTGGCTTTGTTAGGTCAGGATGAGCATTTCTCAGTTGCAATCATGAAATTCATGTTACACCAACACCTCCTTCCAAACACAGCCCAGTGTTTAGGTGGATGTGCACATACAGCATTCATGCACAGCTGCACGTTCAGCTGAATGTTAGCAACCCGTGAGTATTTCTAAACCAGATGAGCTCAGAAGAAGAAAGTTTACCTATGAAAATTAAAGCAATGTTGGACTCTCATTTCAGCACGAAACAGGAACTGAAAAAAACCCCCAATGCCTTAAATGCTAGATTACAGCATTTAAAAGCTGTAATAGCTGTGATCTGTATTATCATTCTTCCCTCTCCTATACCTTTGTGCATAAGCTTAGTGCATTTGTTAGGGAAGCAAATTCTTGCTACAAAAGTTGAACAAAAAATAGCTCTGGTCATTTCCTATTAATCTCAACCCAATATCTTTGCCCCAACAGGTTTCTATTAGTTTCTTTCATTATTTCTCAAAAGTGATACTGGAAAAAAAATTAATGACATGTAGCTTGGTGTGTAACAGCATCTGTGACACATGAATGAAGAGAGAGTTTGAAAATAGACTAAATTATACTTTTGCTTGCCTTTGGTTAATTGGAATTTATTAAAAAGATGCTTTTTTACTACAGTCTGCACTAAGAAGCCAAAGTGAAATGTGGTCAGTGGACATCACTACTAAAAGGAAATTATTTTTGTTATCAGATTTGGTTCAGGGAATTTCTAACTGCTTAGAGGCTTAGAAGCCATCTATAGTATGTGCTTTTCTTAACCATTCTGCAGGTTACAACCTATATATCTGAAGTTTGAAAATCAAGCTTATAATCTAAAATAGTGAGCTACTTCTGCTTCTTATCTGTTAGGAATTTAATCTTAAAGAGTTGAAATGCTAAAGGCAAGCAAGTGTGTCAGGGGTAACCAGCAGAATTGGGGATCTTCATTCCTTGGCCTTAAGCCGGTTTTAAGGAAAAGATTTTTACTTCCTAATCCATTTAGTCAATTCCAATTGAATGCAAAAGGGCAGAGTTAAAACCAGTAAGCTGAAAGCTAGATATGTCCTGAAACCCATATGAATTGTACTCTGAGTGATAAAACTGGAATTTATGAACATCATCCCCTGCCCCCCTCCAAAAAAAAAAGCCAAACCAAACTAAAGCACTTCCCATTTAATCCTTACTTTATCAAGAAACCTAAAGAAAGCTTTTCCAAAATAAATTCTAGGTGCCAACCAGCTAGACAGTATTTAATGCAAGTAATGCAAAGACTCACCTTAACTGCTGACAAGACAGAAATGAGTGATAAAACAAATTTCTTGCTGGCAGGAAGAGGGAGAACCACTACACATTTTCTTAAAGTACTTGTATGCATAGGGAACCATCCTGTCACAACATTTAAAGACGTCAAACTCTGGTTGCTTGACCAGGGCTGCAGTGACCACAGCACACTCTGGTCTGAAGCCACCACCCAGGAGCAGGCTGGACAGCTGAACATGCCAGGTGCCTTGGGTGTCACCCCCATAAAATGAAAGGATTGTTCATCTGCTCCATGGGGAATTCCATGAGCATTATGGCCTTCCCAACAGTCAGTCTTTATGCATGCACTAAAGGGGCAAAGGGAAATTTCCAGTGTTGCCTGAAATCAAAAAGATGCAAAGAGACACAGTATTTTTTTTTCTGCAATAGCGAGAATGGAAAGCATTTAAATCTGTGGTTGACAGTGAGATCAAATTCAAGTGTTGATTTTAAAGTTCTGTCTTTGCAAACTAAGTCAAATCCTCATGTTCTATGACAGGAACGTCTTTTGGTGAGGGACACCATCACTGATTTTGACCTGTCAACATTTCTTAGGTATTATATAACATTTACCTTAAAAAATAAATTAAAACCCACAATTTCTCTTTCCTAAAAAAATATATTTTTGCTCCATATATATACTTGCTCCATAAAACTTTACTATTAAAAAGATAATGAAATATCTGTCCCTATAGAAAGAGGCAAGCTGCTGTGACATACCATCTTGTTTGCCTTTCATCACTGAGAACATTAGTGCAGTTCCTGCTGGGACAAAGATTTATAGTTTCTTAGATTTTTGGAAACAGCTAATTAGAGAGCTGCACCAAGTTTCAGGAAAAGGAAGCCCAGAACACTTTGAAAAATGTGAAATAATGCTCCAAATTCAACTCTTCAGTTTCAGCTGGAGGAGGTAGAAAGAAGACAACAACTGGAGAACCCTGAAAAGAAAGGAAACCCTTTCCTAGACATAGATCAATGGACATATTTTAGAGCCCCACCTTTGGCACTTCTGCAGTTAAACACCATGGCCAAACCTGTAGCACAAATATACAGAAATAAGACTGTAACAAAAGGAATTTCTTACCTCCTTGGAGCATGCACTTGGGGAGAAAGGATCCTGTTTGAAGGGAAACCTGAATCCACAATTAGCAAGGGCAGGCAAACTTGGTTCAGAGTCCCAAGTTATTCCTGCTTTATTTACTTTGTTAGAATGGGAAACAAAGTGGAACTGAAGAGAGATTCCTTAACTTTTGAGATATATGAGTAAAAGAAAAATTTTTTCCCCTGAGACACTCAGAAGAAACAGTTGAGCTCAAGATGAAGCTTAGGATACTTTGCAATTTTTCTTCTTGTTTATAAAGTGCTGTGTCATTACTAGAAGGGAAGAAAGGAGAAGTTGAGAAGTTTGATATCTTTAACCTCTTTTATATCTATTAGCTATCAAGCACAGCAAAAGATGCTAAATGGGCCGAAGTCCTTACTTGTCACTAGAAACAAATCCTCTCCTGGAATTCCCCATTCCCTTGCAGCTGTGCTGAAATGATGCTTTACAGTTTTTCTCTGGTTCTTGGCCCCGAGTAATGAGATGAAAGGGAGGTTATGAACTGAGGGGATATGGAAGGACTGGCTGTGCTCTCCCACATGCCAGACAAGGAGCAGGGAACATGTGGGCTTCAGCAGGAATGTCACACTAAAAAGGGCTTTCTTTATTTCTTTCTTTCTATTTTAAATCATATTACACTGGAATTTTCTGTCCAAAGCTGGTGGGTGGAGGCAAATACCTTGGGGACTGTTGGCCTCCTCAAATTAACTTAATGTCTGCTCAGAGCCCTGAGGAATTTAATTGTTAACAATAGGAACCAGTGAATGCTATAATAATGAAATAAGCTTCTGCTCCCTGATATTAATTAGGCAGAACTATATTAACAATATTGTATTTAAAAGAAGAAAAAAACCCAACAAATACATTTTGCAATGAGAAAAGCTGAACAGACCTCTCCCACTCTTTTGTATTTTTCTAAATAAGAACCAAGAACTACAGAATATCCTGAACTGGAAGTGACCCACAGGGATCATCACAGTCCAGATTTTATCCCTGTACTGCACACTCCCAAGAATCACAGCTTGTGCCTGAAACCAATGTCCAAACACTTGAAGAAAGCAGAATTCATCTGGGGGAAAAAAAGACAAGCAGAATCAAACAAAACAAAACAAACAGCAACAACAACAAAACAAAAACCAAAAAGTAACCTGCCCCATCTTCCCAAAAAATCCTGGAGACATTATATTGTAATTTTAGATTGCTTGAGGGAAATTAAAAAGAGAGGACTCTGAAGAGATTTGGTTCTGGAAAAC
Organism: Melospiza melodia melodia; assembly: GCF_035770615.1. Classification (NCBI taxonomy): domain Eukaryota; kingdom Metazoa; phylum Chordata; class Aves; order Passeriformes; family Passerellidae; genus Melospiza; species Melospiza melodia. The sequence goes on along the minus strand of NC_086207.1, from coordinate 9,686,537 downwards.
AGGTGAAGTCTGGAAGATGTAGGAAGAAAAGCAGCTTTTTAAAAACCAAGAGCCTATCCTAAAGTCTCCTGTCATATAAAAACCTCCAAATGAGTGAGTTTCTATAAAAACTTGGAAGTTTTCTCCATTTTAAATTGGTAGGTTGCAAAGTCATCCTTAATGTAGTCTATTCAGTCTGATTTTCAAAAGCCAGAAGAAATGATTTTGCTTTACTATTCAAACAAGAATTCTTTACTGCCATCTCCATCAAAGATCAGTGGATGCGTGCACATAAACCCTGGCGGAGTTCTGAGAAGTCTCGTGTGAATGATTTGGATGTGAGCAGAGCTGCCTGCTTGGATCAGCCAATGCAGTTAATCAGATCTGCACGCTGAATACTCTGCTATTTGTGCTGTGCACAAGAAAGAAAATCCTTTGCAGCAGAGACAGAACTTGCACAGTTTTAGCTTCCCCTGATTTCTATAAAAGCCATTTACTGACTATACACAGCTTTAAAAGAGAGTATAGTTGTCACACCATTGGTCTGTAACAGCCAAGCAGTTTGAGAATTGATGGAACAGCAGCAGAGGACTGGAAAGCAAAGCTTTGTCTGTTTTTTGGGGGAATATTTTGACAGTACTATGACAAGTAGGACCTTTCAGAAGGTAAGGTCAGCAAGACAGCTGCAGCTGTTTGCATATGCATCAGGGTGGATGATTTTAACAGGCATTAAATTTTCTAGACATGCAGAAGCATGGCCAAACCTGTAGCACAAATACATAATTACATTTCTATTCCATTCCCTTTGTTCTGCCAGAATCAGGCCACTGAACCATTTAATAGACCTGGTAAAATAAAGATGAATAATTACTGAGGTTCCTTGTTTTGAAGAAATGCAGTAACATATCTTTCTGAAAGCTATGGCCTTTGAGAACGATTTCAAGATAATTGCTCATAACTGTTGTCATTTACTGCAGCCTTAGTGAATACACTTGTTTTCCTGCTCCAGGAGTATTCAGGAGACAAAACCCCACAAACTTTGCCATAACAAGATAAGCAGAGACCAGCATTTCCAGGATATTTCCTACAGTATCAAAAAATGACTGTTGCTCATGCCTACCAGCTTCTCTTTGCAACCTTATGTTTATCTACAAACAGTAGTTGATAAAGTCTCCTAGCAACTCTGCCAAGAAAGGGAACGACCTCTTCCATCATATAGGAAAACACAGTGATCTTTGCCCCAGAGTACATTTGCAAACACAACTTTTAAAGAGGAAATTGTTCAAGTATAAAAGTCCAAATAATGCCATAACAAAAGAAGATTTTACATTTAAAAGTTTTACTAGGATATAATGTTCAATTAGAAAAGAAAAAAAAAGAGAAAAGCAGGTTGAGGGGGGAAGTGTTTGGTTTGGGTGTGAGGTTTTCCTCCTTCTTTTTTCTTTTTGCATTCTTATAGTTTTGAGCATAATTGGAAACTATCTTAGCTTTAATTGTTCCTCAAAAATGGTACCTTAAGCAGATAAGTGAGAGTAAATTTGAAGACCATCAATTCTGCTAGCCCCTACAATATATACCTTACAAATCTGTTATGCAAGTATTAATCTACTGAATTGCAGTTCCTGTTGGAATGCCACAGTGCCCTCATTACCAGCAATACAGGGAGGATGCTCCAACAGGGAGATCTGTGATCTGAAAACAACTCAGGTGTGATGCAGCCTCACATCACTTACACACAGCTTCAAACTGCTTGTTCTAAGTCTCAAGGTATGACCATAACTTGTTCAAGTTAGGAACCTACCAGAGTTAATCACTTAATAAATAAAGTCGTTTGAATAAAATCCCACCTTTAATATGTGTATTTATGTCATCAGCCCTGAATGAGAAGAGATGTTAAGTTAAAAAGTGAAATTTTCTGTGTCAACTGCAGGTGACACTTCAAACAGTGGACATTACATTGCTACAGTACCTCAGCCTGAGTGCTGGGCATGAACCCAGAAAGCCCAGGCTAACCCTCTGATCCATCTCATCAGCCCCACTTCAGAGCATCTACACTGCACTCTGGCCTAAGTTAAAGATTGAAACATCTGATGCTGATTTTAGTCCTTATTTCTGACTTTCTGGGGTTTTGTAGGACTCGGAGCACTGATGCTATTCCAGGTTGGAATTCAGCTGTAACATGTTTTACAGAGGAAAATATTTAATGCAGAACTACTGCGCTCACTTGCTGAGTAGTAAACCTGTTTAACAGAAGTTGAATTGTATTAATCTCACAAATCATGAATTTTTCTCAGGCTGCATAGAAAAAAGCACTTTATGGGCATCCTTACAGTTCCAATACAAATGGCTGAGAAATGTTGGAGATCTCCTAACTCAACGCTGGTAAACATCTACCCACCCATCATCACTCCCAAAGCACCTGTTTGCAGTAACTCAGACTAAGCTTTATGAAAGTGGACTCTTAGGAGCAAAAGTACAAAGCAATACTTTCTGCAAATCTGTTCTATCAGTTTTGACAAAGGGAGAGAATATTTTCTTGTCTCCCTCTCAACACTTTTTTTCTCCTGTTCTCTTTACAGAGCAGGGAAAAATAATATGTCAATTCTAAAGTTTAAACCAGTGAGACTAAAGCCATGGTGATGCTTCTTTAATTAAAGCATTTCTCACAAGGGCCTTGAGGTGCAGGAGAAAGAATAATAAGGCAGAGGGATTGAATTTTATGCAAGTTCTTCATTGAATTGCAGACATATACAATCTGGTTTAAATCAGTGAAGGAAGGGAGCTTGAGCAGCCAGTCAGGCTCACTCCTGCATGTTAATGAATACCCTGTAGAGCAGCCTGATATCCAAGAGAACACTACCAAAATGATATTGCTTTTATTATTTAGAATCATTCCACGACACAATGTAATGCAATATCACCTCAGCAGAACAGCTAATGCCTTGGGAAGTGGAATAGTTATATCACAGGTATCTCAGCAAGTACTTACATAAGCAAGGGACACAAGACTGTTCCTGTAAGCCTTTGAGACAGCAAGTCTGTATTTCCTTCTGAGACATTGGCTCTGGCAACAGATACAGGGAAAGGCCATCCCAGTCCATGTCCTGGGCACTTTTCCCCTGCAGTCAGAACTGGGTATTGGTGTGGTATTACTAAAAAACTCAGCTTTTAAAGACAGAAGCAAATTTAACAGGATTCTGTAACACTCCTATTAACTCTGTTGGTTATATCAGAGCTTGTTTTCAAAGGATATCTGAAAAACAGGTATTAAAAATAACTGCTGGGGAAGTGCTATTTTTGAGGAGGCCTGAAAGGTGTTTCAAAACTGTTATTAAATGAAACAACATGTAAATGTGAAGTACTCCTGGCTTTGTTTAGATGGAGGTTCACTCTAGAAAGATCTGTGTGTATTCAGCTGCCATGAAAATATCCACCAAGTCAGGCTGCTCAAGTTCCACTTACAAGGTAAGTCCTTTCTTAGGGTGGGCCCATCACAGACTCTCACTGCAAAGTGTCCTTAGTGGAGCCCTGGTTTGTGTGACCTGACGCTGATTTTGGGCAGGATCATTTATCTCAGCCTCAGCTCCCTGCTCCTCATGACTGAGCCCTCCACCCTACAGCACCCTGGGATCTGCAAGGCAGACCTGCTCAGTGCACTGCAAATCCAAATCTTTTTACCTGCACTGCTCTGTAAGGAGAAGATAATACTTGTTACATGCACAAGTAGAAAAAAGCAGTGTTGCTTGCAGTTCTGGCTGAATCAGAGACTTTACTGATCTAAGGGAAAAATTTGTCCTATGCCAAATTTCTACACACCTTTTCTTCCCCCAGACATTATACAACAGAGGGTGAGTTAGTTAGGAGATCTGTCCTTGTGCCACTGAGGTGGAAATGGCACAAAGAGGAAATATATGCCATTCCAAGGGAGAAATATAAAAAAAAAAAAAAAAAGATTAAAAATTGTCCTGTCCTCTTCTAAACAGAGATTTGGGTTTAACTGTTTATTTCTTTATCTAGAGAGATGGAATAACTTAAGAAACCACAGAAATAAAATCGTGTTGAATGCAATAGGCTAAGGCTTTTCAGCTTACTGTTGAAACTCTCAGTTCTGAAGCTTCTAGAGAAGCATCTTTAAATTTCATGAAGCCACACTGCACCTTGCTGATATCTGCTCATTCAGATTCAAGCACTTGTGGAATATGTATAGTTTAAACTAATCTAGAGAACAGAGCTCATTTGTTAAAAACAAACTGATTCAGAGAGGTCATTAAAAATGTCTACCATAATAAACATTACCATAATAAATCACAGCAAGTAATAAGTAAGAAAACCTAAAAAAATTATAATGGTTTAAAGTAATATTCCGTGTCTACTGATCTCCCAGATCACCTTAAAGGTAATTTTTTCCAGAATTATTTCACATAGCAGAAACCAAATACATGTGTGTAGGTAACATGAGAGAGAACCTCAGTGATAGAAAACAGTCATGAATCCATTTCTACTCTGCAGCTGATGAAATAAAAGTTAATTCCTAGAGATCATGGTCTTCAGGGGCAGAGGTTACAGAGATAATGAAAATTTAATGTGGAGTCTTTGAAAGTTTGTGGCCTTATCTGATATAAATGCTGTTTAAGGCAAATTAAATGGGACCTATCAGTTTAAACTAGATGAAAATATAAATCCTGTATCTCTGCATCTCAGATGTTCAAATGTAGTAGTTTTACATCCAGCTTGTTTCTGATAATTAAAGAATTCATACAAAGAACAAATTGCTAGCAAGGATTTCTGTATGTCATTTTTGGCAGCACTCTTGCCAGACCAAAATGTGTGTTTGTTGTTTTTTGGTTTTTTTATTGTTACCACTTTAAAACCAGGTTATTAATGTGGTATTTGATCTCAAAAGGAGAAAGGCAAACTCCTTTTGGACTCCATTCACAGTTTTCTTCTCCATTACCCAAATATGCACCAGAAATTCAACAGCAGTGCCACTCTTGCAAGTGGTGACAAATAACATCTGCAATTGGAACAGCAGGGAAAATTAGACAGACAGAATGTAATTACTTGCATTGGAATCCGGCCAAGAGATTCAAATTAGCAACAGGACAATAAAAAAATCTTGTAAAGAAATCTGAAGTCAAGGAACACCTGGAGTGCTCTTTTTGCTAAGCAAATGCAACATCAAAGGCTGGAGGGTGGCAGCAGCAGCCAGAGGCTCACCCAGACTGTCCCCAACACCAGGTGGGTGCCACTTGTGGGGCACACTCAGCCTGGCTGCCTGGAGGATGTGGCAAACCACTTCCAGCTGTTCCTCAGGCATGAAGGGAATTAAAATCAGCTTCTGGACAAAAGGACTAGAACACATTGGTCTGGGGCTGGTGACCTCAGGCTCCAGAAAGAGTAGGAAAAAGAGTCAGAAAAAGTGTCATCAAGGATATAATAATTTGAGCAAGTTTTTCTTGATGTGTTAAGTTTCATTGCACTTTCCAGAAGAGATGAAATAACCACAGAAACTGGTTCTGACTTTATTTACTGTGATTAAATGAAATAACATTTATCGTCTTATGATTTAATCTATAGATTAGCTCTGCCATATCAAAACCCAAGAAAACAGATCAGACACTCCGAAAACTAAATGCTGCACAGAACTGCTGCTCTAACAAAACACCTATGCTGCTTAAAGAGGAGCTGGGCTTAGTGGCACAATGGTCTCTAATGGTACAAATTAATTAGAATTTGATTCTAGAATAATCTACCTCCCCTTTTCTACTCCCCCTTCACTGTGAAACCACCAAAGATGTTTCTACCATGGAGAAGGAAAGAAGCTGGAGGGACAGTGAGTAAATCAAGGCTGGACACTGCAGGATGAAGTTTGTTTCCCTTCCCTGGTTCAAACTCTGCCTGGTTGTAGGCAGCTGGAAAATGCAGATTGGCACCGTGGTGGCCCTTCCTCCTGCCTGCAGCTCCTTTCTGTACAAGGAAGATAACAAGGTTTGTTTGCTGGGGAAGGCAAAAGATAAAAATAACTGGTGTCAGTAACTGATGTGTAGAAATGTTATGTTCTCTTTAGATAACGCTCGTACGAATCCAGAAAATGAGGACAGAAAAATAAAACCTAAACTTGGGCTTGGATTTACTAGGAAGCAAAAACATGAGGCTCCTGATTGTTATTGAATCAACAATTTAGCAATACCAAAAGGTTTTAGCTTTTAATAGCGTTGCCTGGCAGATTTCATCACAATGCATTATTAGGGCTAAGGAAATGCTCACTCCGAGGGAGTATGGAGCACCCTCTTGTTGGAACATTGGTTAAATCTCACTTAGATTGATAACAAGGGAAACATAGCTGGTAAAAGCTTGAAGATCCCAAGCCATCTGCGATATTTTGTGGGGATGGATTTAGTTGAAGGAGAGAAGCACAGTCAATAAGAAAAGTCCCAAAATCTCAATCTGGTGCTTTTGACAGAGCGCTGGGTAGCTCTGCAATACCACAGAAAAGTAGGAGCAGAAAATGACACAGGCCACCAAAAAAGGAAAAAAAAAAAAAAAAAAAAAAAAAGAAGAAAGAAATAAATCTGCTGAACTAGGAATTCCAGCAAGAGGCACAATTATAATTTCTAAAATAACCTCAGTTCAAGTAATTTCTGTGAAATTTTGGCTTGGGAGATGGCTGTGTTATATAATACAGTTGCACTCTAAGTGTGTCTGTTATCTAAGCTTATTGCTTGTATTTTGTTTACCTACATCTAGATTTCAAACCACCCAGCTCCCTTAATTTCAAACAGCAACTTTTTGATTCTCTAACCTGTAGGCAAGCCAACATCAGAACAAGCAAACAGCTACAGATCATGGTCCGCTGGTTCTCATAGAAGCAAGAAAAGATGCAGTAAAACTTTGAAAGGGCTTTGAATATCAGAAGCATCTTCAGCAAGCCCTGAAGTCCAGAGCATTTCTGAGTTATGCAAACCTAAAGCAATAGAAAGGACGAGAAGAACAGAACAGGCTTAAAGGCAGCCTCAAAAATTAGTGCTGCTCCGAGGCAGCATGAAATATGCCACCAGAAAGCTGTGCCAGGAACAGTTTCATGAGGATGCTTGTGATTTAATGTCAGCAGGGTAAGAAAAACATTGTTCTGCCATCCTGATGAGACAGCCCAAAGAAATACTCAACACATTTCCTTTGAGTCAACAGTGCTGATAACCCAACAAATTGCCTCCAAATCATCACAGTCCATATGTTTCCTAATGCCTGGTCATACCCAATGTCAGTGCTGGTACAAAGCTCATAGAACCCCTCCTGTTGCTGAGGCAGGGCCAGCAAGAGCAGCCAGGATCCCAGAGCAAAATGGATTGGAGTGGGCAAGTGTGCCATGAGGGCCAGGGAGGCAGACAGGCTCCACAAACAGGGAACAAGAGCTGCATGCCAGCTTCCTAATTGTGGAGTTGGTGTCTGCTGGGAAGCCAGCTGCCCTCCCAGCCTTCCAGATGGAAATGGGAATGTTAAAGATAGTAGACAATGAAGGGTACATGAAAATCAAATTAAATAAACACTACTTGCACTACAATTGTGATCTGTTCTGACTGACCTTTTTTTGTGAAAAGCACTTCAGGGTTTTCCTTTTTCTGCATGAGGTAAAAAAGTTGATTATGGAAGGAGGTGATGAAGGAGAAAGTACATTGGAGCAGTTGGCTTTAATCTCTAAGTATACAACCGCATATAGCAGCCATGAGGGAAAAGTTCAGAGTTTCCTTTTGAATTATTACAGTTTGCACTTTTACATAAATCTTTCCAAAGTTCTTCCATTTTACAAGCTGAAATAACTGCTTGTATTTTCTTCTCTTTTTTTCATGCAGACAGTGATGCCAAGACCTCCTCCTAGTCTTGATCAATGAGAACAAGAGATAGCAGCTCTTGGGAGCCCCAGAAGAGGGCAGGTGATTTCTGACTCACACAACACTCAGATGATGTCTGAGATAAGATGAACACTCATCTGAACAAGTTTCCCTATACAGAATAGGAGCAGAACATCAAGGGTTGAGTTCCAACTGGCTCACTGATGATACTGATAATCAATACTGTGATGTTTATTCCACTGACACATATTTATCCCTAATTACATAATGAACCATTTTCAACAGTGTCAATGAATGTAAAATTAAGCCACACCACCCTGTTGCTAGTACATGGTTATGGCCATTAAGCTACAGCTGAAGAAGTGTGCAAAAATCTGATCAGGTCATTGCTGGATTACAAATCACTGCAACTTCACTCCGTCCAAATCATTACACAATCCTCCCAAAACTCTGGATTTGACCTCTGTCATCAGAGGGTTCAGAAAGAAACATAGATATTTCTCTACATGAGGTCAATGCCCAAGGAGAAGACGTAATCCAGGTAATATCATACAGTAAGTATAGATTTACATGGAAAAAGAGAAGAGGAAAATCAGAATGAAATCTGCAGAACCACACATTAAATCTTCTTGTGGATTTTCTTAAGCATTACATGGTTGCAGGAATAAGCCCAGGTGATTTGAATTATGCTATAAGTAGATCAAAAGAGTTTTCTTACTACCTGCCTGTTGCTGACTTATGGGTCCTTTCCACAGAGATTTCTGCCAGTAAAATGAGTTTCTACCCAAGTTCACAGCTGATGGAAACTAATTTGAATGTGCCTCACAAATGGTGTGAATTAGTGGAGCCCAGCTGACCTCACTCTAATTTGAGAGCTTCTACCATTACAGATTTGCATTTAGAAATTACTCATCAAGTCAAATTCCAAATACTTTCATATCCTTTCCAATCATAGAGACCATAAGGAGTGTGTGTTCTTTGGCCTTTCAAATGTAATTATTAGTCAGAAAAATACTCCAGCTAAATGAATCTCTCTCTCACCATCTTTTATAATTTTCTAGTTCTGTTCACAATGCTTTTCCCTCTACTTTTTATTCCAGAATTCACCTTCTTCTGTTACTACAGCAGAATTTAAAGAAATTTTTGAAACATTTGATAAAACAACTATTAAAATAATTGTCTCTTTTTCTTTTTGATAGATAATTGTGTATGTATTTCAATATCAATATGACCTTATCCTTTACTCATAAGCAGCAATCTGGCTCCAAGTTTATGTAAGCAACATCCCAAACCCAAGAACATAAGTAAAACAACCCAGTGTTTTTTAAACTGCTTCCTAAACAAACACAAAATTTGCTCCAAATAGCAGTAGACAGCAAGAATGGAAATAGTTAAATTTTTCAGGATGCCCACTCAATGACAAAAGATTTAACTGGCTGTCTTGTAGCTAAATTAATTGGTAGGATGTCATTGATGAGTAGATGCCAAGCCCAAGTCCCCAGAGATTCTCAGACCTTTAAAGTCCTACAAATGCCTCCTGGAAGGTGTTTGGAGCTCTCAGTCTGTACTGCAGGATCAGCCCCTCTCTTGTCAGCACACATGCAGCTGTCCCTGCATCACCTTAGAGCCTCCACTTTTCCCTCTGTGCTTATTCTCAACTCCCTTTATTTCCTTCAGCATTGTGAAGTTCCTTTACTTCTCCCCCCACAAACTGGTATTTATCAGGAAACCATTCCTGGCCTCCAACACCCACACAGCATCCTTTCTTTCTGTTTTTATCATAGCCATGACCTTAGAATGTCTCCTGTAGCTTTTCCACCTGACACTGCTGTAGCTACATGCCAGATATCTCCAGGTATAACAGATGGTGGAGGAGCTGTCTGTATTTTCAGTTCAGAGTCAATCTTTTCAACAGGTTATGACAGTTTATGGAACTGCCTATCTTTTTTTCCCCTGCTTTTTCTGCCTTTTCTTCATTATTTTAAAAGCCCAAACAACACCCAGTGCTTTGCAGCAAGTGAGGGCATGTGGAACAAGGAAGATGTTTGGGGTGGTGCAGGGTTAATTACAGTTTTATCTGTGAGTAGATGTGAAGCAGTTCATATTACTAGGATTGAGAAGATCTATTTCTTCACACATCTCTGTAAAAGTATCATTTAAAGCGTCTGTTCATTACAATTTCTGGCCTTAAAAGCCTCTGTCATCTCATAGTATGGGAGAGAGGGGAGAGGCAGAAATCCAGGTTCTATTTAGCATCTCTATTGCTTTTTAATGATCTCTTTAGAGTCTTAAATGATCATTTAATATCTTCAGTCATAGTTTTTCAGAGTTTCACCCAATCCTCAGTGTCACTGTTGGTTTTCATGGCTTTCAGCTCTCTAGCATTTCCAGGCATCAGCAAACCTTCACTCCTGTCTGAGCTGGCAAGGATAATGGTTATATCCATCACAACAGGGATTCAGAGACAATTCACTGAGCTCATCATAAACATCCTCAATGCAGTTCGTTACTTGCAAGTTCATAAAGTCTGTTTTTCCTATGCTCAATGTCAATCTGCCCCATTTCAGCTCTTTCAAACCATTGTCTCGTACTTGGAACGCCAAATGCTGCATATTCCAGATGATCAGTGCCTGTGAAAAGGCACTGCCTCTCATTTGGGCCCTTACTTTACAGCCATCTATCTTATTTTATAGTCAATTAATAGTTTTCATGTCTGCTAAATTCTATTTTTTTTCTTTTTGTGGAATTGAAGAAATAAAAATTATTTTCATTTAGTTTTTCTGACAAAAATTATACCATCTCCTTAGCAACCTCTTCCTTTTCACCTGTTCCCAGGATCTCATTAAAATTGTTATTTTCTCCCTGTTCATATTTTTATCTTTGCTGAGTGCATCCATGCCTACTTTCACATGTCTCCTCATTAACATCTAATTTACTAGTATTTAATTTTGCTAGAAGTATCTTGAATGCAGTTTTACATTAACCTGTATCGCTTACAAGTTTATTTTATATCAAGGTCAATGCATATGACCTTTTCTTCTGATTTTACTTCTCACAATATGACAAGTACCCTGGAAAAATATGAATTGTTTATTTTTTCCCCAGGAATTCCTAAAATCTGCTTAGACTTTTATAAACTGATTTCCAAATTCTAGCAAAGCAAAAACCAAATGATGAAAACCCATAGTTCATTTCACAATTTGTATCCTCTAGAAAACAAACTATTAGAAATACAAGCAGTAGGTACTCAGCAAAAATGAAATGCAAAGTGATGTAAATGAGTAAGAGAGCCCATTTTAGCAGCATTCAGAACACGTGTGAGTGCACACAGATACCTGCGCTAAACTCAGATGCCCCATACTGATCATCTGAGAACTGTGGTGTTAAAACATTTCTCTGAGTTTTCCTTAGGGTGAACCCTTTGGGTGCCTGCCAGGAGACTGCACAGCCTCAGATTGCTGAGAACACAAATTTGGCAGAAATATGCATTGTTCTGCTGCTTTTTAGCTTTTTTTTTTTTTCCCCACACAAGTTTTTCCTGTTTAGGGTTGAGAGTGAAGAACAAAAAATATACCATGTGGAGGCTTGTTCAAAGTGAAATAAATTTGTGACTTTTTATTTACACTGGTCATAAGATGCTTCCTCATGATATAGCAGCACAGCTCCTGAAAGCAGAGGCTCCTCTGAATTTCCCAGTCAGAGAATACCTCCCCAGTTTAAGGATAAAAGCAAATTGCAGGGGGGAAGTTTCTTCCCTTCCCTTGAAAGAAGTAAAACCTACAACAACACTGGCAAAATCTGAAAACGTACTTTTGGCTCAAACTAAATGCAAAGATATGTAGAAGAAGAAGAAAAAAATGTATATATATATATATATATATATATCTCAAAGCTCAAACCTACTGTTGTCTCTATTGAGAGGAAGCAATAAAATCCAACACTGCCTCCTCCACTCCTATAAATTTAGCACTTGGCTAAATTTATTGAGCAGTTATTTCCAGGGAACTTTTTCCACAATCATTCTGCCTCCTGCTCCTCTCACCACAGTCAGCAGAGCTGTGGAAGTGTGACCTTCTGACAGAGGATGGCGCTGAGAGGAGACACAGGAATTAGATGACAACTGGGCACAGAGCCATCAATTCTCCAGCTGGAATATTTTGCCTTTCAAGGTTCCAGATTAAAAAGTGTGGGGAGGGGTAAGAGAAAAGGTTTAAAGGGAAACTCTGGAAGAGAGAGAGAAAGGGGTAGGGAAAGCTGCAATGTAAGCAATTTATAGAAGTCTGCAGGATCCTTTGTGTGTCCTGAATGGGAAGCTTATCAAAAAGAGCATAAAGCTGTTCTGACAAGATAACACAGTGTGTGGTATCAGGGAAAAAAGGTAATCTGTTAACAGATCCTTACAAAAGGATTTTTTTTTTTTTGGGTTACATAAGTGCACTTGGGCATTCATAAAGTGAATATGGCAAAGCTCCTGATGAATGCCTGGAGTTTAAATGGTTGGTCTCTGGGCAAACAGAAAATGCTCAAGGAGAAGTTGGTTATGAAAAGCAAAAACTTTTCAAAGAGCAGGATGCTGACAGGTGCTTCAGGGTCTGTCAGAGATATCACTACTCTATTCAGGAAATATTTAACTCTTGTGATTATTCCCTTTCTGTGTGTGACTCTGAGGATTTTAATATTTTTTTAACATCTATTTTTGTCTGGAAAACAGCAAAAAGAAGTCATGTCCTCCATCTGCTCAGGGTAAATAATGATTAGCATCTTTATCTCATTGAAACAAGACTTTTTTGGAAACTTACTTGACTTATTATTTTCTTCGGTTTTTATCAGCATATTTTGCCTCATATAATGCCACTTCAATGTCTTCCCCTAACACTGGATGCAGGGCATGGGGGTCTTATTTGTACAGACTTGAGAACCCCATTAGGAGGAAAAAGCATAATCTCTTGTGTTTTAAATACAATTTTAATCCATACTTATCAGTGCAGGTATAAAGTGCCAGAATTATTCAGCTTGCTGCAAAATAATTACAAAATCACCAGGGACTCTTGGGGAATTTTTCAAGAAAGTTAAAAAAAAAAATCAAAAAAATTCAGGGTCCATGCCTCAGAATTTTGAAGCAAGGAGATAAATTACTTGAACTGAAGGAAGAAAACCTGAACCAGATCCAATGTCCAGGCTCTGCTGTGAAGGAGAACATGTATCACCACAAATGTTCTCATTCAAAATAAAACTTGTCAAGAAAGTGTTCACAGGTCATGGTATCCTATTAAGGGAAATTAAACCTCATTTTCTTACATAAGAACATAAGGAATGGCCTGTTGAGTAGGATATTACTCAGTGTTGTGTTGTGCTCTGGGCAGTGCCACACAAGACAGCTTTAAGAGAATAAACAAGGTTTTCCCTTCTGTACAGTGCCCTGGCCTTGCTGTTCCCTTCCACCCCATCCCTCTGTGTTTGTGCATCTAGAGCACACATTGCTGCAAGGTTCCTTTTAATGAGCAATTAAAAATTTAGTCCTTTCACAGCAGAAATGTGTCCAATTGCTTCTGCTCCTGGCTGACACTGTTCAGCTGTCACCACAGCCTGCTGTGGCAACAAACTCCACTAAATTCACAAACATTAATAAAAAAGTGCATCCTTCGTATTAAACCAACCTCCCACCACCAGTCCAACCAATCCATGTTTGTTCCAGCTACAAGGGATTTGATGAACACCAGCTCTTCATTCACTTCATTTTCATGACTTTGTAGATCTTGTCTTAGTCCCCTAACTTCAGGCCTTTTTTTCTCCAGACTGCAGTCCCAGTTTTTTTATTTAATTTCCTTGTAAGACCATGCCCACATCCTTTCACATTGCAGTGCCTTTCTCTGTGCTTTTTCTACTGGCATCAAATCTCAAGATGCAGAAAACAAATCTGCCTACAGCTGAGCAGACCAAGGTTTCATTTACTCACAAAATGCTGCTTCTCCCTCGTCCCCATTTCTCTTCTGAGCACACAATTTTACAAGCCTCCTAACCTTCCTTTTCACTCTTCTTATATCCCTGTTTTTGGTTACATTTTATAAGGCTCTCAGTCCTTCATTTTCCAGCTCAAATGTTGTATCTCACTGATCTCTGGCACACAAGACCCATCCCATCCAAGAGCAGCCCAGGAACTCTCAGACATTTCTGTTTTATCTGTTGGGAAATGAGTGGGAATCACAAGGGACCTGCCCACATCGACCTCCAAGCTCTTAAAACATCCAAAACAAAGCAGGTAAATTTAAACCACACAGGAGAGGTTAAAGTAGGGTTTTAATTTCATGCTCAGAAACTTCCTTTTTGGTGTGTTGGGAGGAAGAAAGAAGAGAAAGCCTTTGAAATTAGTGAAGCCAATTGTATTTAACAAAAGAGGATAAATGTCAAGATTTTTTTCCCCTATAGGATTAGTTTACCATGAATGGCCCTAAAAACCTGATGATTTGTCTTGGACTGTGAGCTTAGACGCCTTTAACAGCTCTATCTATACCACAGGGAAATAGAAACCACTTACTGCAAATGTCAAATTTTGAGCTGAACTCCCTAAAACTTCAGTTATTTCCACCCCCCCCCACCTATATATTGTACAGAAAAATGGTCTTTACTAGGATTTATGACAATTTTGAAGGCATTTCTCTCTAAAACATTGTTTCAATTATCTGTACACAAACATTACACTCTTGGCTTTGCCTGATTCAAACAAGAAAATCAGCACATTTTTTATTTAAGACTTGGTCCTTTTCTCACTTGTAGCAAAGGTTTGTTTATTTTAAGCCTTGAAGCTGTTCTAGTCAGCTCTTCTCATGCTGAGAGAAAAACACGCTTCATCCATTACCATCTCTTCAAACCTCTTAGGAGATAATTAGGCATTGCAATTGATTGCAATTTATTAATCAGTCTGCTATAACTTTTTCCTTGTCTTGTTTTTAAACCATAACTTTATAGTTGCAGAAAATGACACAGAAAATGGAACTCTAGCCAGATTTTCTTAAGTGCAATTCATTCTAAATAATTTTTGTTTTCTATTTATCCCTTATGTCTTGTCTAATATTTTTAAGGGATCATGGAAAAGTGTTCAGTTACACTGTTATGGCACACAGCAAATTAGTTTCACACAAGAAAACAGATAGTATTTTATCTACCCATATTATACCACTGATTTTTCTGGCTCATGCTTTCCTGTAATCTCTACTGCCCATCTGTATTGTTTATAACTGATAAAAATCCCAAATTCTATTTCAATATTAATGTCTTACCATTAATTTGGTTACCTACAGCAAGTTTGAATATAATGTTCCAGTTGTTGCCCAGACAAATACATTTTTGTGGAATTAAGCAAGTCAGCCATACACAACTTCTTGAGGGAAATGCATATTTGGAAACAGACATTTGAAAACATGCTTTAATTTAATTTTGTTCTATTGTGTGTGATAGCACTCGTGAAGGGTTTTCATGACATGTTTAAGGATGTCATGGAGACACATTACTCTGGCATAATATCTGTGATATGCCTAACAGCACTCCAAAATGAAATGGTGGCTGTGATCTCTCAAACTAAGAAGCTACAGAACAAAAAGCATCAGTTCATGTTCCGCTGTCTATATTCTGCCTCAATATCAGGTTCATTTTCAAATGTGTCAAACCTAGATCACCAGAAGCACTCCTCTCTTGAACCCTTCCCAGGACTGAGAGAGAACACACAGCAAAGCAGTAGCCTGAAACACTGAACAAGCTTTACAGCACAGCAATGCAGTCAAGGGAGCATTGTGCTGGGCTTGGCAGCTTTCAGGACAGGGAGGCTGAAAGGTTTGAGTTTCATTTGTCTCAAGTTTCAATTACCCGCCTTTTACCACCTGGTACACAAGCCATTGTTTCTAAAGTGCAGAGGTCCTTTCCAATTGGTAATACTAGAGTTTACTCCTGTTTTCATCTGGCTGGCAGATATTGCTCATTTTCAGCCTACCAGAAGGAGAAGAAACCCCTCAGATATGCCCCCCACTCACAAATCTCCTTCAACTACAGCAATAAGTTCATTTATTTCCAATTTAGTTTTTCCCACAGCAAAGAACTATATAGCAATATATAGTTATAGCAATCATGGGCCAGCTTCCTGACCTAATTTTGTTTCTCACAAAACCTTTTCTTTGGGAGACTTCTTGAACAAAACAGCTTCTCTCTCTCACCTGCCATTTTATAAAAATCCTCAAACAAAACCACATAAAACACCAACGCACCACTTTTTTTTTTTTGAGTGGAAAAAGTTATTCTGAGAGAAATTTTGAACAGATATAGTCTTGGCCATTTAACAAAATGACATTTTCTAGCCTAAAAGAGTGAGAGACTGAGATGTGTCCACTCATCTCAAAGTCAGCAACTGCACTTACAGCTCAGATCTACAGCAGAAATTGCAATGTGAACTTTGATCCAGCCTCATCTTTCTCTCCCTCCTCTCCAAGGAATGTATTGAACTTTCTTACTTCAGTTTTTGAGCCATTTTCTTGTTTCACTTTGTTTCTTTTGCCTGCAAACACATGTACATCTGCACTATATCACTGCAATGAACTTGTACTTGTATAAAATATTTTCCTTAAAATTCTTTGCAGATCTAGAAAAGACTAAGAACATTTCATTCAACTAAACACAACGAAAAGTACCTGTGTCAATCAAAGGTTTTGATGTCAGTCAGCTTTGCTGAAGATCTGTCACAGATCCAGCTCCACAAGGATGAGCAATCCTACAAAAGATTGTTACAGGAAACAAGTGTTTAATTCAGTGTAGCATTGACATTGCTACTCAGTTTTGAGTGGGGTTCTCTGTAAATCACAATCTTTGTCCTTTAAGTCTTCAAGGATTGAGTATTGTTGAACTGAGCAGAAAAATTAAGAGAAAGCCACCAAGTTCATTTTGACCATAGGGTAATAAACTGGTGTTTCACCCTTGTTTACTTTCAGTAAGAGCCCTTAGAACTCTTCTGAAAGTACTTCCACATGGTTGGTACTGTTTCATTGGCTTTTTACCATCTATACGTGCATGCTTATATGCCCCTCTCAGCAGTATTTCACACTGGTGGCACTCTTACATGACACTGTTACATTTTTCTTCTCATGTAAAAGAAGAAAATATTATCAGTGCAAACAAAGAGTAAAGCAGCAAAGTATGACAGGAGGAGGTTACGTTGATAAGAATTGCTATTCAATGCCCAAGAACTCCTACTGCTGTCTTTGTAAAGAATCACAACTAACTGCTGTTTAAAAAAAACTAGCCTTTTTTCCCTATCCTAGACACTCTCTTTAAATCTTTAAATCCTGAGAAAAAGCATTTAGCACATTAGAATATAATCAGCAACTAGGCATTTGAGCTAAAGTTAGGGAATAATCAACATCCCCATGAGAAATGAGCACTTTCTCTTAATCACAGTAGCAGCTGACTATCAAAGACGTGCCATTGCTTATTCTGCCAAAGAGAAACCTCTGAGCAGTTTTATTTTTATGGAGTCTTGGTCTGAGGAGAAACACATGCTTGTGACATAGAAGACAGACACAGAAGAGAAGCACGCTGAGGTGGAGATTACAATACTCTTGCAATGGTCATTCTATCAAATTTTCTATTGTTTTGCTTCTTGCACAAAATTCTTGAAAGCTGAAGTTTGTGAATAATTGTAAAGAATGAGAATATCCTGTACAGAAAGGAGGGTCAGCTGGAATTTTGTGTCAGCTCACTTGATGCAAGAAACTAAAAGTCATTATATACACACACATATGTACATACATACATAAAATGCACCTCAGATAGGAAGAAACATGGATATATGAAATATTAATCTAAAATATTCTCAAATAAGGTGAAGCACAAATTCACCAAGATGGCCATTATCTTACAATCTTCAATATCTAAACAATAATTCTCTTCTGAAAATGGGAAACATTAAATTTGGAGAACATACCAACTGGAACTTCTTTACATGAAATTAATTGATGAATTAGCAACTGAACTGCTAACACTGCCTGCCTGCAAGTATCTGCATTCAAGAGTTAGGCAAGTCAGTAATTGAAATGCTGGAGCCTAGCCCCAGGGATACAGTGCCAGGAGCTGCAATTACTTTTCCAAAGTTAGAAAAAGCAGGTAGAGTCAGCTCTGGTGAGGTGTCTAAAATCGAATGTTTTATGCAGAATCCAGAAGCCAAAACTCATTAGCACTGTTTGTCCAGCTAATGTAAGTAACAATTGTGGAAAGAAGTTTCCCAGCCTGAGCCATTTTTAAAGTGTTAACTGTAATTTTCCTGTTTCTAAAAGCATCATGGATATACAGCATTTCAGAAGCAGCTCTTATCCAAGGTCTCTCTCATACATTCTTAACTAAGAAAACACAATTATTATGTCCTTATTAGTACAATTAAATGATTCCAGTTTATATTTGAAACAAGTTTATATCCTACTCATGAAGAATTTTTACTAAGCATTTGTAAGCTCAGACACATTTTTTGATATCTTTACCTAGCACAGTGGCAGAAAAAGAATACCTGGTTTTTCTGCACGCTTCCACAGTGTAAATAGTGTTTAAAAGAAGAAATTTATTATTTAGTAGCTTGCATAAGATTCTCCAAATCGTCTTTAGTAGCCACTCTAAAAAGACAATCTGAAACATGGTGCCAGAGAAAAACCCCCACAATTTAAAAGAATATACACACCCTATACTCTCATTTCAAAACTGAACCAAAGGAGTTAAGGTAAAAGCAAAGGCAATATGCAACAGAAGCTGAATTGCAGTCATCAGCATAATGAGAACAAATTGTTGCCATGTCCAGGCTTGATTCTATCTGCTCCCCTTTCCTGCCTCTCACAGCAAATGACAGTAATTACTGCCTAATACTGCTTTTGGACAGTGTATGAAAAAACAGGGGAGAAAAGAAAAGACTAGAAACTTAACATCCAGCAAAATATTCAATCCTTTTGCTAGATTTTTGGCATTAATAGGACCAGGCTCACTCAACTTTTTAATTACCAAGAACTTGCAATCAAGGTGAATATATTCATACCATGAAGTATCTACAAGGGCTTAAGATCTTATGAAAACTCATAGGTGTAAGCTACTGGCAGAATTTGTTTCTTGATATAATGATATCAGATTGGGTATAAAAAGAAGTTTAATAAAGGTTTATTTCTCATCTAACTGAAAAAAAAATTGGATCTCACCCCTTTATGAGCCTGCTTGAAACAAATAACACTGATTGTAGTGAATAATATTAGCCTGTGGCAGATCCCTTGGATGTTGGATATGTCTATGCTACTCAGAAACCTTTGTTAGGAGAATGAGTTTTGTTATCATTATTCTCCATTAACATGAAGAAATTATTCAACAGCATTAATCATGTGAAATTCTTTGCACTTGACTCCTTTCAGTGCTACAAGATCAAAACCACATGCATCTCAGTTGGAAGTTACCATATCTATTTAAGAACCAAGAAAAGCACTGCAGATAACTGCAGGACCTGCAAACATACGGCTTTTGTCTTTGCAGTGCTGGCTTATCTAAAAGAAATTAGTTACTTCAACCTGGATAAACAGATCTACAGTTCAGGCTGTTGAGTTATTACTTTCTCCAGGAGCTGATGCACTCCCCTCTGACAGCAAACAAAGGAAAGTTGCAAGGTAACACCTGGCCTTGGGCAGGAGATGGAGACAGTTTGAATGTACACTGCCAGGAGAGGCTGATTCTCTCCTTATTTCAGTTTGTTGGCATCAGCATCCTGTAAGGACCCCACAGGGCCTGCAGGCAGGACCAAGTGCCCAGGAGTGGTGCAGAAGTAAAACATGCTGCACAGAGAGATTCTGGGGATCCCTGGTGTCAGACAGGGCTGATGTTTCATACCACAGCTGCCCTCAAAACCCAGCTCCTCCCAAGGCATCAGGGATTTCAGAGCACCCTTCCCTGCCAAGAAATGCCTTTTGCTCAACTCTCACAAACTCTGCTTGCTCCTTAAACAGCCTTAAACTGTGAGACAATCTGACACAGGCACTGAAATCCAATCCATTTTCTTAAGTTTACTGATCATGTTATACAATTTGTATCATCTCTCCACATTTCTCTGTCTGTGCAAAGCCCTAAACACCACTAACTAACTGGTGATTTGGTTCCTGACATACATTCTTTTGTAGCACCTCTGAGCACAGCAGAGATGCTGGAAATGGCAGCACGTGCAGAATGTACCTGTGCCAGTTTGGTGTTTCATGTCATGCCTGCTGCTGAGAGGTTGTTCTAACGTGTGGAGCAGACATCAGGGACTGAGCAACATGCAGTTAGGTCAGTCATGCAGAACTGAACATCAGCAGTGCCTAAAGAATGAAAACTTGTTTGCCACATCAGGACAAAAATCACTGAATGCTAGACCAAATGATGCAGATGGTGAACCTATTAAAATTTATTGCTTGATACCCAGCCAATTTCTTCTACCCTGGATGTAAATTGACATGATAATCAAATGCTATAAACAAAATTAGAGTGCACTGTAGTACAGAATGATACACTAAAATTTCAAAGCAAATACCACATAATAGCTACTGATTCATGACTTCAAAACTTTTTTCCTAAAGTTACTTTCATTGGCATGAATTACCAAAAATATTAGATAGATAACTTAAAAAGAAAACCAAACCACAAAAATTCTAAATGTAGACATTCCACAGCACAGATTATTTTTATTATCATGAAAACAGAAGCAGATTTATTTGCTTTGTTTGAAATTTACACAATAAAAATTCAGGCTTTCCCTGACTAATGTGCTGTCAGTGCAGAACTGCCTGGTTTGATTTGGCTCAAGACTTGCAGAAGCAATCAATCACTGTGAAATGCCTGACTCTCCAGCTGAATGCACTGCTTACAGAGGGCTGAGCATATGCTTTAAGGAATAAACCATGAATGTTACCAGTTTCTCCTCTCCCCGCTCCTCAAACAATTTTTTGTGCTCAGAAAGAATGAAAGTTTCCATAGAAATACATTTATGAGATCCATGAAGGACATGTCCTGCGCTTTCATGGTTCCCCTCATATTAGTCTTTCCATCTGTAGAGCTGCTACTGAGAGATGTGTAACATGCCAGTGATAAGGTTAAAAATAAGAAAATGCTATTGTAATAGTGAACACAATTTGGCCTAATTCATATATCTCTTTTCTAGACTGGAAAAATATTCTAGTCAACAGAAATTAGCCCACCCTTTTATCTGCCACCACCTCCTTCTGAAATTAATCTCTGTAACATTACAAAAGAAAAGTTTTTATGTGCCATAATTGAAACAAAGCTCCATAAAATCACCCGTGAAACATTCTGTATTTCTCAGCCAGGTCTTGGTGAGACCCACTCACACAGAAGCAAACAAAACTGAGAATCTGCTGATGGCATCTCTGTGCCTGTGCAGGGATGAGAACTGTGAGCTGCAACCAAAGAGAGGATGAAATGTCAAACATGGCCCTCAGAATGTGGAAGGGAGAATGTCCTGCACAACCAGATTAACTCCTCCCTTGGCTGCTGCTGTGAGCTCCCCCTGCCTTACCAAGGAGTTCTTGGTTTTGCTGCCATCGACTGAAACCCTGGAGCAATTCTGCTGCTTGTTGAGCATTTCCTACTCCTGCTCACCTGTACAGCATCTGTGTGCATCCTGAACCTAAATTAGGCACTCTAGAGAGGGCTGGAAGGGAAGAACCAATGAGTAAGACAGGACAAAAGAGCAGCCAAAAAAATTGTCAGAATGGGAAAATCCCTTAATAGAAGTCAAGACTACAAATCAATCCAGAAATCATAATTAAATAAATCTTTTCCAAGCCAAAAATCTCTAAACAACAAAAAAACCCAACAACCCAGGTCTATAAACTGATTTTTGTTGTATACTTTTTCTTCCTTTTCTCTGCTGTTTCATTCTTCAACCAGTAAAAGCAAGGAAAACAGAGCCTGCCATTCAGCATGGCCCAAGAAATTATGTCCTTGCTCTTTTCTGAAAAAAACTTCTTATTTTCTGAGGAGATGAATAAATCCAAGGCAGAGTAAAAGAGGTATTTATGTTCTAATACTGTTGAAATAATATCATTATGCTGCATAACTTCTCATTCTAGTACCTGCTGACAAGATTCCCCAGTTTGAATAGGTTACACACGACCATGTTGCCTGGAAAAATGTGAAAAACAACCCCAGAATTTGGCATCAGAGATTTAGATGACTACATACTCTACTCCATGACAGCTATTTAAGATAATCAGCAATACTGAACTTTACTAATTATGTACTGCAGTTTGTGTTTTGAATACAAATAGGATTCATTTATCCTCTCTTATCCCTAACATGGAAAGTATAATGAATAATAGGAAGGATTAAGCATTCAGAAACTTAGAGCAAAATTCTGTTTGCTTATCAAGGAAAAACAGTCCTACAGAACTGGCTTGCTTGCCTTTTTTTTAACGGTCATTTAATATTTTGGCAATAATAGGGAAGCATTATGTGTTATTTTCTAACTGGTAACAAAGTATAAGGTATTTTTAACTTGCTTCTGTGTTCAGGGTACAGAGTATTTGGGCACTTTTTTTTTAAAATGAAACCATTGAAAATACAGAACATTACTGTATTGGCAGAACGCAAAGAAAGATTTCACCTTAGCATTATTCAGAAGTTTGTCAGTCCTGAAGTTCTTCTCAGATGGAACATGTTATCTGAAAGGCAGTTCGTTTTAACTGAGAAATTTGGTTAATAAGGGAAATTAAATCCCAAGCTTTCTTTCAAGTTCTTCACTCCTACCATTGAAACATTTAGTTGCATTTTTCCAGTAGAAAGCTCAGAGGGACAATGATGACAAGGTTTAGATCCAATACATGCATGTCTAGTGCTAACACTCATTTGCTCACCTCCCAGACATGTCAGGGCAATCCCTTCAGTGTGCTCCCAGCACTTGGCTCTGTTCAGTGGGATCCTCTGCCCCTCTCAGCCTGGGTAATTGTGCTGTGATTACTGCAATGTGCCAATAAACACAGCATGGACTCTGCTGCTTTCTCAAGTCTAGAGCCTAAGCCAATCCCATCATTCATACAGCATCTCAAAGTGCACCAAACACCAGCTCATGAACAGCTTGAAACATTTGCACACTTTCTTTGCAATTATTTTGCACAGATCTTTCACATTTCCTATTTTTTCTGCAGTGTAGCAAAGCAAGGCTCATCTGCTGATTAAAAAAAAAAATACTTAATCAAATAACATTGATAAAAACTCTGTGCTGCTCAGCCCACAAATTCTGTTTACTTATTAAAAACCCAAATGAATGCATTTTCATTTTACAATTGGCCAAATGGGTCTGTCTTCACTCCATGCTGTTGCCCACAACACACAAAACACTTCTGTGAGTGATTTGAATGACCATTACCTATTTAGGAGATATAAACAAAGTTTTACTAAAGCAGTTAAGTCAGCCTAATTCCTGAAAGCTATATCCCTCTAGAGGCTGACCAAAATGCTGCTGGAAAATGAGGTTTCAGTGTTTACTGTTTACTTGCAATTAGAATAAACCTCTCATTGAAATGAAGCTTTCATTACAGAACATAAAAGCTAGAGAGACTTGAGGATTGCTTCACATTTGATATCATTCCTAAGACAATTTCCTGAAGGAAATGGTTAGGGTTAGGGTCAGCCCTCTAGAAAGGATTATGTTTTTGATTTTCAGGTGTGTGTGGCACAATAGAGCAATATTAAAAAGGCACAATCATTTATGCTAAACATGTAAATGTGGTAAAATGAAAATAACTACATGTTCTAATGCAAACCATGAAGAAACAGCCCCTTTCCCCAAGGATAATCCTTTCAGCCCAGTGAAGAGCCATTCTCTGTGCCTTGCTTGCTGCTGGGTAAAGAAATTCATGGGATGTGCCAGAAGGTCAGAACTTTTTGACTTATGCTCCTCTGGAACTCGACTTTCTAAACACTCCCTGCTGCTGAATTTTAAACAGCAGAACCACCTGTGCCAGCCCATTCGCATTGCCCCTGGCTTTGATGGCATCACTGGCTGTGCCAGAACAAGCCCTGGGACTGTCTCCACTGTCATTGGGTTACTGATCAGAACATTGCTTCTGAATAAAAAGAATAAGGGTTTCTTCTGGGAAACAGTTCCAGAAAAAAAAAACCAAGAGAAGAAGGGTCTGAGTTTGAGAGTCGCCCAGATGAGAAGACCCTATTTGCCAGTTCAGAACGGAAAGAGGCTGGGTAAATACAATAGCATTTACCAGACTTTGCATTTCATCACTTCATCACCCAGGAAGAGGCTGGGTAAATACAATGGTCACTCAACTGGCACAGTTCCCCTTATTGGAATACTGGGGAAAAAAAACCCCAACCCACCAGCTCCAGATGATTATTTCTAGGCAACTTGCACTGTCACTTCTTCTAAGGAAAAAACCAAACAAACTCTCCCAACAAACCACCTCCATTTGAATCTCTGCTTTTGATCTACTTTTCCAGATAAGAATTGTATTTGGGTGACAAGTTACAGACAAAGAAAACTGCCCTTCCAGGCAGGCTGAAAAAGGTCAGCATCTTAATGCAAATGAATGTCATTTTGCATATTGCTATATTAACTAATTAAGAACAAATCATCAGGCTGTATGTAGGGGTGATACCAAACTAAGTATTTGCTTCAAGGCAAATTTACAAGAAAAAAAAATTTACTGGAAGGTCAGGGCCATCTAATAAAGGATTTGTGACTATGTGAAATTGGAAAAGAACTGGTGTATTCTGAAGCTGTTTTCATGCCATTAACTTAAGTCAGAAAGAATAAAACAAATGTTGCTTCAAAGATTGGTTTAGAAATCTGATGTGCAAAGGATGAACATGACTGGCTCTTCTCTTTCTCCTTTCTCTCACATCTTTTAGATTGGGTTCATTCTTCCTTCACAGAGACTCAAGTGCAAAGATTTTTTTTAAATTTTTTGTGGCCAAGTTTTCAATGGTGGGATGACCTTTTTTTGACAAAAAATGATAAAATTCACTGTTATAGGAATTTACTCTGTTGCAGTTGTCCATTTCAGTGGATAACTGATCAATATCCCATGGTTATACATGAGCAGAAAAGAATACTGATTATTCACTTTACTGCATTGCTACTGCCCTCCCCTTTTTTAAAGCTAGTGATATCAAATGACAGTAGGCTTGCACTATCAGTAACTTTGTTCTTAGAGCATATGTGAGCTCAAATTTCTTCACAGAGTCTCTCTTCCACCTTGAAGTTGTTGTTTTATTGTAAATCTAATTGCTTCCTAAAACTTTGGTTGAAAAGTAAAATCTCAGTGTTTCAGCTAGGAATTAACTACTGCTAATTAGAGCTGAATAATTATCTCACCTGTTTTCTGCACTTGTCCCTAACAGATGCACTCCAACAAAAAATATCATGTTCTGCATGAAACATTACTTTTGTTAAGAGAGTTACAAAACATCTGGGAATGGTGATTAATCTAAAATGCACCATGGGAGTACCTTTAGTTCAGCTAATATTTCCATGGAACAAGGAATAGTTGAAAATAGAGGTGCAAAATGAATGGCTTTGACTACATAGATATCAAAGGCTAGTTAGTCTCAAAATAGCTGCTTATTATAGATCCTAATAAAATTGGCTGAAGGCTCTTCAGTTCTAGCCACTTTCTTCCAGGCAGCACATTTCACCTGGAAGGCACCAAAGGTCTTTTATTAAAGAGGATGATCAATCAAAGGCTCTTTTTTTTTTTTTCATTCTAAGTTTCAAATTAGAGTTGAAACCATTTTTTCAAATAAGTGTTTTGACTACAGGTTACATATTTCAGTCATCTCTATTCTTAATTTATACAATTTTTGGAACTTTAACTCTCCTGTCTTATAGTTTTGAAACAGACACCCCAACCCCTTCAGTTTTATGGCACATTAGTACCCAAAATACAGCTTCATTAACTTCTCAGCTGTGAAAATAAGAATTAAGGCAGAGACACAGCATGCCTTTTGTCACATAATATAGGAAATGTGAACAAAATTTGGCTAGCCAGGGAATATAATTCTTTCACAGATTAAGGCTATGAAAGTATTTGAAGTTCTTTAGCTTAGGTTGTCTCCTGAACTGACACTACTTGAAATGAGGAATTATGGATTTTTCTACCTGTTGGATTAACTGGAGAGACAAACTCAAAGAGTAAGGGTGTGAATATCAGGATTATTGCCAGGTACTTAAAAGCATAACTACAGTATAAGACAAAGAAAGGAGGGAAAAGTTAAACTTAGCATTTGGAAAAAATTAATGTTGAAAATATGCTTTGTTTTAAATTATTTATAATGAAGAAAAAAAATATTAGCAGAAAGTTTAGCTATAAAAATATCTTTCAGCACTAATTTAACTAAAGTTTTTAAATTCTTATGTTTGTAAAAAGCTCTGCAATACAAGACACGCAATTTAGGATGGTTACACATCTGTAACTACTTGCTGTTCGCACATTGAAGCTTTTAAAGAAATAATGCTATGGTGTCTAACATATAGGCTTTCTTTATTTAGAGTTAAATTCAATCATCTTTGGTTTCTGTGACCAAAACCATGATCAAAACAGGAACTGGGGGGTTGTACCTGAGCTGGCTCTTAACAGACAACAGAAAGCGCTTTTTTTTGGTAATGTCTGTTTTATTTGCATTTCTACATTTTCACTCCTAGAAGGCAATTTTCAAATTGTTAAACCACCTGCATGGATTACCTGAATGTCAACTCTTCCTGTTGTGACCAGCCACAATATTACTTTGTTGATGTTGAGAACAAATATAGACATCATAATGTCACTTGCTCCACTAACCTACCCTTTTCTTTCCTATGTTATGATATAAATTATTAACTTTTAATTTAAAAACTAGATTTCCAAAGCATGAAGTAACTATTTTCTTCTATTTCAGTCAAAGTGATGAAATGCAAAGTCTGGTAAATACTATTATATTACAGCCAGTGACCTTAGATTCTATCCATCTACTAGAGGTCTCAAAGCACCATAATCTGCTTCAAAACCAATTCACACAGTGCAACAGCCAACACTAGAGACTGCACTAAGACTGCTACATCCATGCAAAAGTTACAAAGCTATTTCCTATTTCTTCAAAGAACAATGGCTGAGCGTAATGTACTAACCAATAATTACAGCATCATAGTTTAAAAGTTATTTCTAGAGCTCTTTTCTCTCCATTACTTGTTGTCCCATGTCCTGTTCTCCAGCTGCTCCATTTCCGTAATTCTCTTTGCTCACTCAACAAAAAGAAATTAATTCATATATAGATCTACTAAGTAGTAGATTAGAAAGTAGGACCAGGAGGTATTTTTAGATGGACTTATTCAGTTATTCAAACCACCCTAGTTAAATTTAGAAAACAGCTACATCAGCAGCATAGAGGGAAGGTTTCTGACTCAGTAGAGAAAAAGCTGTAATACTGAATTTATTCTATTTGGGCCACAGAACCTTGGTTTGCTCAGCTGTGAAGGATTAAATAACTCTCTGGGGTAACATTTACGAAGAAGTGCATAATGTTGGAGAGGTCCAGGTGATATTTGCCTGAAGATTGTGAGAATTGTGTCTCAACTGTTGAGTGACCTAAGTGAAGGCCCAGAAGAGGAAGCAGTAGGGAGAAGAATGTGTTTCATGCTGACTGACCTCAAACTGCAGATGAAGAGCATCCAAGATTTCCCTTTGTGCCATTTATGTTCTTTATTTAAACAGGATTTTTGTCCTCATTGTTTCTCTATCTTTATAACTCTTTTTAAATAGCATGTTATGTAAGTACTGGTGGCTCTGAAAAACACAGGCAGAGAACCTCTTCTGCTCTTCATACACACCAGAAATCACTGACCATTTCACTGCAAAATAATGGCGGAGTGGTAAAATTCAACTGAGCTAAACAGTTCCAAGTAAATTCATTCTTCTAGAATTCTCTCAACTTCTGTAATGATTTTAACATCTCACAAGTTGTCTCCCCTAGAGTTCCATACATCTAGAAGTACTGGAAAAACAAAACAAAAATCAAGCACATGAAATAACTTTTGAATACATAATTTTGTTTAACAGCTAAAAATAACTGGACTGATAGCAAAGGAACAAAGAATGTGGAGAAAAGAATTACAGTCAAGCTATCTTTACACACTGTGAAACTTTATCCCTTTTTGTACAAGACCATGAACTAAAGTAATGTTTGAGGCTACCAGCCAGGGAAACAGTGAGTGATAATTGCAACTTTTGTTAGTATGAATGTGTATTTAAAAGACAATGGGGTATGTTTGCAAGACAAATTACGGCAGTTTATGAGAGATAACAACAGCTGGTTGCTTGGCATTCACAGACTGCACTTTTGAGTTATGTGCACAGCACCAGACCACACACAAATCTGTACAGCTGTTCCTGGATCTTAAATCAAGTCATTGTCCCTTCAGTGCAAGGTGATATGAGTTCATCACAGATAAAAGATGATCTAATTAATGATTAGTGAGAACAGGGTTATTTCTCACCTTACAAGGAAACCATGAGTCACTCAAGCAGGTGAGCTGTGAGAGGGCACTGCCAACAGATCGAGACAGGTGCTGTGATTATACTTAGAAACGGAGCACTGCCAAAGAAAAATATGCAGGCCAGGTTTGGAGTGGGGCTTGGCAGAGCAAGTGAAACAGGAAGTGTTATTCATGCACTGAATTCCTCTTTGTAGTCTCCTGTTTTCTACCAGAGACACACAACCACCACCAGAAAACATCAAGAAACACAACACCGAGCAGAGAGCCCCACTCTGCACTCCCTCAACGTGCCTGACCTACCCAGAGGGACCACACTGGTTATAGCTCTGGGTGGGCATGAAGGAGTAACACAACTGCTTCTGAGAATATCACACGTATTTGAACTGGGATCACAGAAAAGATTAATGCACTCTGAGGTGTTTTACAGTAAAGCAAGCAAAAAGCTCATTTATCCCACAACTTCTGAATGTCAGTCTACAACACCTAGATCTCCTTCACACTGGGGAAAGAGTGAATGTCCAAGATAGCTGCAGCACAAATGAAGCTGATCAAAGGGGCTTCATCTATCCTCACTATTGGAAGGGGATATTTCTCAACCAAGCTATTAACTTATGGACTAACTTGACAGCAATATCCCTTGTCCATCCATACTGGTGCACACAATAAGAGATTATGTTGTGGGACTGCAGGAGTTCCACCAAGATAAGTGTGAAAGACAAATGTTATTAATGAATAAATCAGGGACACCATAACTTTCAAGGGCAAAATTGGTTAAGACATAGAAAACAAGAGCACTTACATAAAAAAATTAACCTGTGCAATGCATTTCACAGGGTCAGCATCACTCTTTCCTTCCCCTGTGAGTAGATTAATATTGTCTTTAACCTAACCAATTGTGTGCTACTTGCTTCCCTGATAGCCTTGCATGCTCATTAACACAGAATTGATTCTCTCTTTGGCCCCTGTTACTCAATCACTTGTCAGCCTTATCTCAGGAGAACACAGAATCGTTGTGGCTGAAAGGGTCAAGCTTGTCTGCTTGGCATATTTAAACATGCCCCTTGTAAGTGCTGTCTTCAAGAACAATCAGCCTGGCAGTGATATCCCTGATGAGATGCTGGATTGTCACAGAATTATCATTAAAAAGCACCTATTTTTAGGCAAATTCCCTTTATACTGTTAAATTCTAGAAAAACACAGTTAAGTCCGAATTGGATTTTTTTGTTCTAGGCATGGTGATTTTGCTTTTTTTTTCCTTTAAAATATAAATCATTTGATCAACAAAAATGTTCATGCACTGAAGGGTATTCCACCAGAGTAATTTCCTCTGGCAGACTCTGCTCTTCTAAAATTATTTAACTATACAGTTTGTTAGCTTCTGAGAGGTAGAAAGCTAACCAAACATGGCATCAGAGGCATCTTGAAATCGTACCTAGAGATCTTTTATTACCTGATAGAAGAGTGTGGAGAAAACACCTCTCTATGGATTATGGAGTTTTATAGGCAGGTTTAAATCAGACACATTCCTAATGATACCTTCCAGAATGTTATTTATGTTGAATATTCCACAGTTAGATCTTAAAAATAACAGGTCAAACAACACATTTAGAGCTTTGTAAATAGTTTCTGTCACCCAGACAAATTTATTTGGAAAAGAAAGCCCTTTCAATGTTAGCCTTCAACAGCAAAGTGACTAAAAACATGAGTGAAGCCCTGAGTGTAAAATCTGTGCCCTAATGCCCAATGATATCACTGTACAGGTATCACTCAGCTCAGATATTCCCGTCATGGATCATTAGCCAGCTGCTAAGGAGACAAATGGCAGCATTTGCCACGTGACAGCTTGTACTGTTATTATACACAGGAGCATATTTTATCAACAAAGTACAAATAGTTCCACCTTCTTGGTTTGTACTCTTCAGGTTTATAATTATTCCATTAAGGTGTTGAAGTTAAAGGTTTTACTAGAGAAAAAATTACTTTCTTATAAACAACTAGCCCAGGGTTTAAAACTAATTACAATTAATTTGCCACAACTGCATTTTCTGGGTGTAGTTTACTATGTTTAAACCTCAAGTTTTCTATTTCTGGAACCAATGACAATGTTTTACAGAGTAGTCACCACCAATTTCCCGTGGTTGTTTTCCTTTAAAGCATTGTATGATAACAGATCAATGCCATCTGCTAAGTACCTTCATTTTGCACCTGCAGCAAAGGAGTGGAATAAAGCAGATGGAAAATGGAGAGCTGGATTGGGTTTGGGATGGTTATATAGGCCAGATACAGTGTGTGCGCTTACAGTGGCATTACGTCGTTTCACTCTTGTTCTGTCACATTAAAACACCATCAACTGCTACAGGATACCAGAGCTTGCCCAAATCATTTCAATATTTTACAACTTGGAAACAGCTTCTCTAAATTATTCAGATGTCTATTTTTTTATACTTAAGGCCATGATGGCTCTTATATATACACTTACATATCATGCTAGGAGAGAAACAGGTCTCTTGTCTCCTCACGTGGGGTTTTAAACAGAACACCAAGCAAAACCCAAATACTTGGTCAGAATTTTCATGGTAGTAGCAAGCATTTAGTCAAATTTAACCAAAATCTTTCTAAGCACTTAGTGGAATTGATTACTTAAAATTTGGACACAGTAAATAATAATTTAAGAGGTTCCAAGGGTGAACATAATCAGAAAAATAAACTGAGTCAAGAAATTAATTTTTCTGCTCAATATTATGCAATGAATTAAGGAATCTTTAAAAAACATTTAAGATATTTACAACTCACATTTTTCCAAGGTCTGCAATACAATATATGCATGGCCTTAAATGCAATGTATGAAAATGTACATGTTTAGATCAATATCAATTGCTGGAAAATAAATTTTACTTCTACTTCTCTGGTTACTTCATAACCTCAGGAAATAATTAATTGCAACACGGGTGGATTTGAGTAATTGGACTGAGTCCATTGTTAACAAGGTCATCTTTACTATGAATGCCTCAGATTCCTTAGCTGATTGTTTTATAGGATTCAATACAGAAAGAATATATTTTACAATGGAAATAACCAGGCAACTAATTAGCTGAAAGACATCTTCAATTCAATCTTAAGTAATATGCCTTCTAAGAATAGTGTTCTACACAATCAACAACTGTATTTACATATCCTGAAAATTAACCTCTCTTTGAGCAAGGGTTAGTTATTAAAAAATGTAGGCACACAGGACTTGCTCATTATTAAACATAGAATGCCAATTTTTAATGCACATTCTGCTGTTTCCTCTGTATTCCTTGAGATAAGCAGTATATGAAACAGCAAATAAATAAGGCTGATATAAACTTATCACAATGTAAGGAAGCTGCAGTGTATATGGTCCTGAAATCAAAGAGAAGGTGTATCTTAGCATAAAACCAATCTATTTATGACCTCTGTATAAGCATCACATCTGTCTTTGGGTTTCTTCATGGTTAAATTAAAATTAGGTACAACAGAAATACTTGATACATTATTGATATACTTGAGTTGATATGGAAAAGATCCTCACAAAGAAGCAAACCTATCCTAAAAAGGGGCCTGATCTTCCCTCTTAACAAAGAGGAGATTAGAAAGTTTAAGAGACAGCATAGAGACAATCCCTGCATCCATAGCAAAAGAAATGAAACTTTGGCAAAGAAATCCAAGTCTCAGATAAAAAGTCTCAGAGAGCCTAAAAGAGAATAAACATTGACTTAAAAGAATGTAATGAATCCACAAGGATAGAAACAAAGTGCAAATTTCCAAGAATCAAGCAGTGTTTGACAAGTAATTAAGATAATGTCTAAAGTAAACAACTCATATTGCTACTGGCCAAAAAAAAAAAAAAAAAAAAAGATAAATCTGATCCATAGCTTGGGCTGTGAAAGTTTTTGATGGCAGATATAAATCTCTGAGTGCAAGGAGTGTTAAGGGACACTCCTTCTTTGAAAATCAGATAAATTGATAATTAGTAATTTTCCCCTCCCTGTGCTGTTCTTCATTCTACCCAAGAGCTCTGCCTGTGGGTCAGAGGTCCATTGGTGCTCTGCTCCCAAGTTCAGTGTAATAGAAATTTCTATAGTTTGACTACCTATCACATCAAGTATAACTCAATTTTGTTCTGAATCTACCATCCATTATTTTATTTGAGGACTCCTGCTTTCACAGGGAAAGGAAATATTTCTTCTTTTCTGCTTCACCATGAAAGATTTTTTCTTTCCTATGTACTCTGACAGCCATACCCTCTAACACAGGTGACAATGGCTCTCTGCTGAGAACCTTTCACCCCACCAAAGCTGGTCATCAGTTTTTCACTGTGTTGCTGCTTCTTTATCCAATCCTTTGACCACTTGACTCTTCTGGTCTTTTGACACCTCAGCCAGAGGTTCTGTTGGGGAGAACTTTGTAAAATATACTTAAGTACTCAAAAGAGTCTACCTCAGCTGGATCTCCCATGCCAACTTGGTTACTATTAGCTCACAGAATGTAAACAGGTTTTCTCTGAGCCATGACTTGACTTTTCAGTTTTTGCCAACTCTCCCCCTTCTTTTGTACTCATCTTCATATCCATTAGTTCTGCTTATTTGGCCAATATGGACACCAGACTTAAACTCTAGTTCCTGAGCCACCTTTAAAATCTCTCACAGATTGCATGACACACTAGTCACTCTTAAGACACCTTCTACACTTTTCCAACCAAAGCTACTCAATACATTCTACTCAATAGCTCAGCTCTCCCATTCTTTGTTTCTTGTCAATTTATGGATTAATACCATTGCATCAACACAGTGCATCTAGATTACTTGAATTTATATTGTAAGGAACATAAAAACTGCCAGAAAAAAATTTAGACCTATTTTTCACCTGAATCATCAATAGATGGTAAAGAACATAAATAACAAGGCAATAAATGAGGGATTTATCTCTTGTATATTCTCTCTGTGTGTAGCAACTCCTGCAATAGAGGATGGATTCAGATCACAGTTTTACAGCCACAGGCAACCTTTTATATGAATTTGCTGAAGGACTCAAATTTATTTTTTCCTGACAGAGTAAAGTTTGCAATGTGTTCTACAGAAGAAACATTAGTTGCATTACAGAACTCCAAGAAACCATCACATTGTTTTAAGATCTCATCTGCTAAACAACAGTTAATGAAAGCAACAGGAGAAATAAGGAATAATCAGTTCCCTACTTATCTTCTCCACAATAGTAATATTGCTATAGAAAAAGTAGGTATAAAAGCCTTTTTTCCTACTGCCTTTCACCCCTCTTTTTGTGGATATAAGCATGAAATACAAATAAGCATGAAAGCGGTTTAGACCTGTTTGCATTGATGTGACTTAGTTGCACGAGGAATTTCACAATGAAAAGGAAGTACTGGATAAGATAATTCTTACAAATAATGTTAAAACTCAAAATTTTGTGGGTTCCTGGCATTGGGCCGATATCAAACCATGACAAGTAATGACAAACAGCAGATTTAGCACCTGTGTGCCATGCAATATGCCTTCAAAACAAAGCAAAGATTATTTAGAACTCCCTATCACAAATTAAAGAATAACCTCCAAAATAACTCTGGAAGACATTTCAATAATTTTTGGCAGTATGTGATAAAGACACAGAAGAACTAGAGGAAGTTTTGGAAAAAGAAAATTAAGTAAACTGGGAAATAAAAATCACCATTTTTCTTGAGACGATTAAAGGGAGTTATAAAATAAAAACAGAAAAAACCACCACAAGCTACTTGTCTGGCTAAGTGATGACTAAGAATGAATTATATCCCAGGCATAACATGTCTTTAGGCTATTAACTTCCAAGTGGGAATGGATTACTTAGTGTGGTACTCAATGCATAACGAGAAACAGATTAGGTTATGTCAAAGAAAATGCAGGCTATATATAGAGAAAAACTCACTGACAGAAAAATATGTTACTTCCTGAGAGAAGCAATAGGAACTACATACCAAGAAATTGTAAGACTGTTCAACTCCAGTGCATTAAAAAATACATAATATAGGAAATTTACCTGAGGATAAGTACTTACTGAAATCACACTAATTTTGACTAAATTGCAAGCAGGCTCCAACAGAAGCAATGTTATTTTGTTAAGCCAACCTTAACAAGGTTGGCTTGTTAAGGCACTTGAGAAATGAGCACTCTCAGGATCTATGACCACTTTACAGCCATTAACGTTTTCCTAACACTCACTTGCATTACTGGCCTTGGGATCATAAGTAAATAACCCTCTCTCCTAATGTTCCAGCCAGTTAGTAAAGATGGGCTGATGTCCCTATGCACTATTGTGGTTTCCTATAGGGAAAAGATGTATTGCTCAAGATTAGCCCCTAAAGAGAACTTGAGATTTATTGGTTATTTTTGGGTTTTTTTGCTAAAGCAATTGTTCTCTTTGTTATTTGAAATGAGTTTTGAAGCATCTTATCTAGCAATAAAAATGAGTGTCAGGTAACCATTAAAATAATTTAATTAGCAGGAAATTCACTGAAGAAAAGAAAGGAAAAATATCATCCAGGTCTCAGAAGAAACATTCCACTAATGCCTTCAAAGCATATATGCAAAACACCTTTCAACATTATTTTTGATATTGCATCAATATTGCAGCTACTTGGGACTCACGAGATATAATTTAACTGTTTTTGATAGGCAGCCTCCATAGATAGATATTCACTCTTGATTTAGGTATTCAGTATTAAATGATTAATCGTTACCAGTAGGCTTCAGTCAAGAAAAAGGCAGATAATTCATTCAGTGGGGTGAGTAGTTCTCACTCCTGCCCTGAGTTTTTTCTGTTACCAAGAAAATACCACTGGCATGCCATGCTGTGCCTCAAGTCTCTGCCTCTGCACTCACCTTTCCAGAAACAGCTTTTCTCTAACAACAGAGAGGAGACACTGAAGTTATTTAAATGCCATGCCTCACAATGGTTTTTAACAATCTAATTTACAGATTAACTGTTAAGTTTCTCTAACCTCCCTCAAATCTTAATAGCCTTGCATTTCATCAGAGGAGCATCCCATGCAGCTTGCTGTGAATGTGTTCTAGCTTGAGCTCACATATCTGGATGCCCAGAAGAATGTGCTTTATTACTAAATGCTATTTTAAAAAGCACCAGATATTGTGTATGCATATTACTATATATATATATATAAAACCTCATTTTTGAACAATACTTTAATGAATAGGGGTTAGAAAAGGTCTGGTGCAATAATATAGAAATGGACTGGTTGTCATGGTGAATAAAGTGGTAAAGAGTAAGCCAAACACATTTCATTTTATTTAAACTGCTATTCAGATACCCATGAAAGTATTTTTCTGTTTGGAAGAAAAATACCAGAGGCCTACAAAAATGGATTTCATTGACATAAGTCCATGGAATATAATATAAATATATTTATAACTTAAGGGAAAGTATTTACCATTTTAATATTAAAAACAACCTCATGTAGAATTCCAACCAGAAACCTGCTAGATCAGTAAGTTAGCTAAAGCTAAATACAGCATGCCAGTGTCCCCATATCCTAGGTAACAATATCAAGCCACAGCATCTTGCCTTTCAAGTCCTTAGCAGAAAGCATCAAGTGCATCATTTGTCTGACAGGCCTTTCAAACTAAACCTGTTTAAAAGCAAATGCTGTATTCTTTTCCAACGATCTGATCTATGCATCAGCTTATAGATGAGGATGTAGTGGGACAAGACAAGGTAAAGCAGCATCACCCAACTGCCCTCCATGTGCCCATGGGAGAGCTCCAGAGTTTTTGCAGTTTTGATCCTATGCTACAATGGTTCTTGCTCTGAGTCTTCTCTCTGCCTTGTAGCTGAGAATATCCAACAATAGAAATATTTCTCTCAGTCAGTTCTAAACGCCAAATCAATTACTGAAGTTATTTAGTGCTACAAGAATATCCTGTGTTTTTCGCAGTTTGCTAGTTCAACTTTAAGCCTTTCAACAGTACCTATAGCACAAGATTTGGTCTTTTCATTTTCTTCCAGCTGCCACTGTCAAAACACGAGTGTATCAGAGGCAGAGAAATGCCAAGCACATTTGGGAAGACAGAATGTTGCCAAAAGTTCACTTAAGTAGTGTATGCTGTATGAAGCCATCAGCTCCCACTGACAGCCATAATCTTATCACTTACTTTTATTTCTTACAGTAGCCAGGGCTTTGCAAGACTCCTAATTCACCTGAGTTCACATTTGGGTACTTACTGTAACTATAGAGAATGCTCCAGCTCCTAGTGAAGAGCAATGCCTTGCAAGTAATTGAATAAAAATTACTTTTTTTTGGGCTGCGCTTCATGCAAATTTGTGCTGCATGATGGAAATAATTACAAATGAGTGACTTAAATGAAAAACCTCTATAAGGAAAGAGAACAATGTTCTGAGTCATATACAAGATGCATAAAATGATAAAATGAGAACAGTAGTCAGAAGATCAGCCTGAAAGGAAAATATAATAAACACTGCAGCAAACCATTTTCCATGCAGAAGGGATCATGAAAGTAATTTTTGTATGAACAAGAAGTTTTTCCTGCTAAGTTTTGGAGATTCAACCCTGTGATATTAGATTATAACATCCATTTTCAAATACTTAAGTGTATACTTAAAACCTTTATCTCTTCCCTCCCACCACATCCACCTTTAGAAAAAACAACACCCATGAAACTGCCTGGGAAACATTTTCTAATTATATAGCACATTCTGAGTATAAAGAGGGCATGACAGACTTAAACATCATAAGAAGTTTTCTCATACCATTTTCTTTAATTGTTAGAACTTCCAAGCAGGCTAAGAGGTAAAAGTTCTAAGCTATAATCTCTTAACACAGGCACTTGAAGTAAACATTTGATTTCCCTGATGGTTTGGATGATTTGCACAAAGCACTACATTAGATTTCAGCTCACAGTTTTGTATCATTCCACAGGCTTCTGAACCACCAAGACCACAGCAGAAAAAGTAAAAATCTTTATAACTAAAGGAGACATGACATAATCAAAAGTTGGATGGAACAATCAGAAGACCAAGAAACATCTTTTTCATTGTGACATCTAACCTTAACATCATTCTGAGCTCTTTGCAAAAATGCTGCTGAACAGACACTTACTACACCTTTTTACTCAGTGCAGCAATAGGAAATTTTGCTGGATCTCACAGAGAGTAAGGGCTGTTACATACAGTATTATTAATTTTGAATATTTCAAACATGCACCTGTGTTGTCATATTACTGCAAAACTTCCATACCTTGGTAACTCTTCATAAGCACCTCCTCACAGCACTGACTCCTCCTCCTCCTCCTTCTTCTTCTTCTTCTTCACACACGAGCCAACAAACTCCATCTGTCACCTCACCCAGCTAACCCACTCTTTTATAGCCCTCACCCTTATTGGACACAGCTGTGGCCTGTTAAGGGCAGGCCTGCTTCTAGTCTTTGGTCATTAGTACAGCTGTAACTCATTAGGGGTAAGATTACTTTCTGCGCTATCTTTATTTTCTTACTTCTATCCCCCCACCTACCTGTGTGTTTACATGTTTGTAAATTTAAGAGCAATTTTAAGCAACAGAAAGCAATAACAGAAAATGAAAACCTTTAAGGTGCAATAGAATTGGAAGACGCTATACTAAGCTGGAGATCCTTGGGGTCAGTTAGGATTTATTCTTTTTGCAATTTATAGTGGATTTTTAAACCAATTGTGCTAATTTCCAAAAGAAATTAATATTTGGTTTTGGGTCTAAAGTAGAAGAGCTCTGTATCTTTCAGGGTGAAGTTCTGACTCCCCCATCTCCAAATATTTAACTTCAAATTGTTATTTAAAAATGAGAAAGAAAAGAATGGGTCTCACATGTAGAACTTTTTTCAGTAACTAAATATTTCAAAGTCTGTCAAATTATATTGTCTCCCATCAATTACAACTTGATGCAAAAAAAGCCTGATAATATATGTTAACCAAAATTCTGCCCCTTTTAGGAAGCAACGTTTCAATCAAAGTATTTACTAGCTCTGCTGAGTGAAGGCTGTTTCAGAGAAGTTATCAGGTTCATAATCCTATTACCCTGCAGAGGAATGGGAAGCCATCACTTAGCAGGTTGCAAGCAAAGCTTATTGAAACACAGCAGGCTCTGGCCACCATCAGTCACAGCTTAGAGCATCCAAAGGGGAATAAAACTGCTGCACAACCTTGACAATGAATGTACATATTAACATAGGTACACCCACAGGGCTTTTCAGTGCTAAGGTATTATTCCTCAAATTCAGTGCAGACTGACCCAGCTTAAGCTCTACAAAGGTAACAAAACTTTGACAGCTTGCATTTAGAAGAATGTTGGATTTTTGTTAGGTTGAGTGGTTTTTCACTAGGTGGATCCTCTGCTCAGGATTTAAAAACAAAATCAGTCTCTATATGTACACAAGATACATAAAATAAAGAAATTAAAAAAAACATTGTAGCTGGACAAGACACTTAAAGGCCCTGGCAACATCCCAGGGGCAGCAAACTGATATTTGATCCTTCCCTCTCAATGCCTGACTCTTAAAGAACTCACAAAAAGTCATTGATTAGCAAGGTGGAAGTGAGTTTACCTAGATTTTTTTCTTGTCCCCTCATGAGTTCCTTACTGGCAAAATCTGCAGTGTCTGGCAGTCCTATAACAAATTATCAGGAGGAATCATGCAGAATAACCACTCAAAGTAACCCAGTACTCAGGACAGAAGCAGTGGCTCAGAGGCAGGGCCTTACACCTTTGGTGTTTGCTCAGTCTTAATCTCTGGAAATAAAAACTTGAAAAGAAGACCAATGAAGGAATCATTTTACCCATTATTAATTTATTCATTATCTTATTTCAGAGACATACTAAAATCTTAAATTAAGGTTCTATTGGAATATATATGAACAAAAATATGCCACAAACAGCCTTCAACCACTCAGAATCAGGTCCATTTGCTTCTTTTGACAGATGGAAAATTTTATTACTCTTTGGACTTATGAAGCCAATTCAGCTCCAGTGAGGGCAATGGAATTTTGTTGCCCAGTCCACAAACATGTTCCCACTTATATGTTCCCACTTTTACAAGGCAGAAAAAAAATTGCCAGGAATCAGATGTTCTGTGGGGTTTCCCATCAAAAAAAGTAAAAATAGGATTTAAAATCCACTTTGATTTTAAATAATGAAAAAACAAATGTTGATCTGAAACAATATTGCAGGAAAGTGTTTTGTTATAAACATACTGAGCTCCTTGCAGTACTACATTTTAGTTGTGGCAGTGTTTGTCCCAGCTGTGTGAATGCCTGTTTCCCAAGCTAGTGTTGCATGTACCATTTTCAAACACAGTACAAGTTCATCAATGTCATATTCAAAAACAGCCTCCAGAATATATGTGGTACTTTATATTCTAGTGGGCTTTAAAACTTTGTTTAAAGGCTTCTTCTGTCTGTTCGTTTTTATTTTGGAATTTAATTTAGTCATGGAAGGTTAATTAGTCTTCAGATTTATAATTAGAGCAGTGAGTCAGCTCTTCCCATCCTGTGGTATGGCCAGTTTTATAGTAGAGTCTCAAAAGAAGAGAATGCAATTCATATTTTTATGCAAATATCCTAACAGCTTGAAATGAAATGGAGATGGAAATCTTTTCACCTCCTGTCTGTGTAAGAATCCAATGCCAAAGATTTCATTTGAAGCACTGGAAAGAATACAAAGGATTTTTCACATCCCTTACATGCATTCTTACATCCCTTATGCATGGGAGCTCTGCACAAGTGGGGAGTTCATTCCTGAAGGGAGGGGAAGGCTTCACTTACTCTAAGCAAACTGTTATGCATTGTTGTTTACACAGACCCCAAATATTTCACAAAAACACATTAAATTCATCAGCTTTTAATAAATGGTAGAGATTTCCTGCAACTTAAATATTTTCACTCATCTGATAATTAAGTATTTCAATAAGCTTATTTTGCAGGTGATCTTTTTGTAATTTAAGCAGAAATGAAATTATTCTATCATCAGAATTGTTGGAATTGAAATCCAATATTCAATCAGATCTTGAAATTGATCTATTAACCATAAAAGAGCAAAATCCCCAGTTATGCTCCTATTTAATATGGTCTGGTTTATTTCAGGTCACATTAAGAGTGAAATAAGAAATCCTTAGGGCTCAGTAAAGAGTCACATAATCTACAGACAGTGGATGCATTTCTTATCCAGAATAGGCCACTAAGATTCAGCAAAATTATGGCTAAATCAAAAAGATCAAGTTATTCTCTCATCAGATGTAATGCTGTACAAGAAAAGGAGAATATTTATGCAGACAGTTAGGTTTAACATTGTATGGGAGAAATGTCTTTGGACATCCAATTCTTGTTAGAGTAATGTCTGAGAATGTCCAAAGTAAAAATTCAAAAAGACAAATGCACAAGGATTTGTCTTGTGCAGGTTTTTCCCACCATATGCATTATGAATGTGTATAAATTGCATTTTTATATGTATTACATTTTTTATATTTCCTGTAATAAACTTCATGCTAGGAATACTTATCTCACCAGAGTTTGACCAGCTCAGCTGCCACTCTAAGTGTCCTCAACTGGAAAGAGAGAAATGCTTTTTGGGAGTGACCCATTGCCTTCTAAGCCAGTAGACCCAGGACAAATCACTGATGAAGATGTATTCTTCTCCCCAGTGATTGTAGTGGGAACCCAGACTAAATGCTTCATTTGTGCATGTCTAGAAAAGATATCTGTAAAATGCAATTTCTATTTAAAATTATTTGGGAACGGAATGCTAACTAGTTTAATTGCTGAAGGCCAATTGGAAGTGAGAAAGCACTGAAGCAGAATTAGTTACAAATACAACCTTGGAGGTTATGGAATTTCAACTTGTTCAGAATTCATTTTCTCTACTCCTTAAGCTTGAAAATAATGAGTCTCTGAAACAAAGAATAGGCTAGAAGGTAAAAGTTTCCTGATAGCAAGAAACTGACAGCTGGTTTTCAGACATCAGGTAACATTTCTCAGATAACTCCGTAAGAAATGTTAAAAAAAAATATATATATATAAGACAGTTCTCAAAACAGAAGTGCATTAAAAATCTTTTTTCTGAGCCTAATTGATCAAATCTAGCTGAGAGGAAATGTATTATGGCCTTAATGTACAAGAAAAAGTGCCTGTATATGTCTCTGCTTTCATGCAAAATTTTGAATAACTACAGACACAGCAGAGATATCTCTTTCAGAAGGATCGCTACAGATGAAGTAGAGAGTGGATGGAGGATCTAATGATCTAACAAAATTTTCCTCAGAGTTTTGCATTACCAGTTTGGAGATAAGTGCTCTAAAATGGAGCCAAATTGTGCCTCCTGAAGTCACTAGTGTTGCACAGTGGGGACCTGAGTGCTATCAGAACTACAGAAAAGCAGATAAAATGTCACCATTATGCTTCTACATTCAGTGAAGCAGTGACAGAAGCATTATCCCTTCTAAAATCTTACTCAGTGCTTATTGACTTCTTTTTGCCTCCAGATGCTGAAGGGTGTTACAAGACTCAGTTAAAGGATTTTCTCTCTGTGGAATGCTCAGCTACATCACACTTAGGAATGCAACTGAAAGTCTGGTCACCTTGCTCCCCTCAGCTATGACAAAAAGAGGTCACCTTGCTTACTTGTAACAAAACACGTGAGAGACATAAAGTGCAAACACTTAATGAATTAGAAATGCTGGGTTGAACCTATGTCCACAAATTTTGTGTTCCACCCTTGAAGGTACTTCATAATGGGTTCCCACCATGTTTCTGCATCACATCTACCAGTAGAGATAAAGCCTGAAAACCTCTGTACTAAGACTTCTGCATTGCTCTGAAATGGAACCTTCTCTCCTCTCCTGAAGCTACCCCATCTTACCGACCTAACATTTTTGATTCCATAGGAGAACTGCTGGAAATTCATGCTCTAGAACAGTTAAGGACACATATAGTACACAGGAGTTGTTGGGAAGGTGAAGACAGTATTTTTGTGTTTACAATGTGTTTCAATTTTTGTCCATCTCACTCTTTTTCCCCATCTCTTTCATTGAAATTGCTTTATTTCTTCTTTAAACTAAAGTATTATTTGGAGAAAAATCTAACTGATAGAAATGGGCTCTTTCCAGAATAAACTGATTTCACTGGCAAAATCTGCACATCATATCTTTTTATATCACACTGACAATGGCCACATTTCAATGACATTTCCAGCCTGCCTGGTCTTATCCCTACCAACAGCCTAGTTTAAAGTCTCAGGTGTTGTAGCATATTGGAAGCCGAACTTTATTGCCCTGAAGTTTTTTTTTTTTCCTAGTCTATAATACAGAGAGGACTCTTAGGAGCAAAAGAATAAAAGAATAGTGAGAACTGTTCAAAGGTATAAATATAGTGAAGAAGTGCATTACTAATATCACTAATAGCATCTGCTAAGGCAACTCAGCTTATTCTGTGATTTTGTGAATTCAAAGGATAAACATGTTCAGTAGAGTGGGAATGTAAATGGAAACAAAATTATCCTTATTAGTCACTCAGAAACAATTAATAAATGTTGAAAATATTCCTGCAGAAGGAATTTTTGGCCTCAGAGTGCCAATGTTTTGCTCGCTAATGACTTACTTTTACAGCTAGGTGCAATATTAAATGGCACATAAATAAAAGGCTCTTAAGTGACGAAGGAGATGGCATAATATTCCAACTAAAAATGTCAAAAGGAACAACATTCTGCTGTTCCTAAGTGCTCTGCTCCAGACTGCCTCAGGTCTGACTGATGGAAGCCTTGATTCTTCTGTTAATGACAGTGGGAGAAGAAAACAGCAGATTGGAAAAAGGGATTAGTGGACAGCATTCACCATACTGATTTCAGGGAAATAACAGGTGACTGAAGCAACAAATGCTTCTAAAGGACAGTTCAGGTAACAGATACTTGTAGTTAACCATTTTTCCAACTCCAATCACTACAGAAACAATCAAGCCTTGATGAGCCTCTGAGGTTAGCATTAGAGTGGGATACAGAAATGAAAATTCTGGGTTCGCAGAGAAAAGTACAAGAAATCACTAGGGGAGAGACAGACAGATAGAGGGAGGAAAGGGGAAAATACCCAGACCTTACTCTGGATGAACTCATAACTCTGGAATAAATACATGACTATCTGGATTTTACTCCTGTACAAGTATTTGCTTAGGGTGGGTGTTTGAGTGGGTGTTCAGCACCCCAGCTTTGAGGCTGGAGGGTGTGTGAGCAGCTGCAGCAGCATCTGAGGAAAAGAAAAATATCAGTGGGAGCCAAAGCACTGCACTGAGTCCAGCACTGATGGAAGAACCCTGGAGCCTCTGTGGGCAGCTGTGCACACACCCCCAGACAGACTGAGCTCTTCTGCAGGGAGCCCTGGGGGCCAATGAGGCTCTCCAGCTGTAGGTGAGTAGAAATTAGGAGCAAAACAGAGCCAGACTGACAGTGGAGGTGTTGCCTGAAGAGTCCCTCTCCAATT
Organism: Melospiza melodia melodia; assembly: GCF_035770615.1. Taxonomy (NCBI): domain Eukaryota; kingdom Metazoa; phylum Chordata; class Aves; order Passeriformes; family Passerellidae; genus Melospiza; species Melospiza melodia. The sequence goes on along the minus strand of NC_086207.1, from coordinate 9,642,639 downwards.
TCACATCTCCACAACCACACCACTAATGGTGTTAGCTGGAACACATTGAACATTTTGGTGGATGAGCCAAGAGCCTAAACAAGCATGACAAAGGGACTACAATCAAATTTTACAGTGAGTAAGGACAGAATACATTTCATATAATGCCTGAAAGGTTATTGGGTATTTTATCAGTCCAATAATTTTCAGGTCCAAAGAAAATATTCACTTAATGTACAGAAAACCCCAAACAACTACATACAGTATCATAGTTCCTGTAAAAAAACCTTTTCAACTCTAGATAAGACTGAAACATATTTCATATTCATAATGTGTTAAGGTGTTTGCTATCAGCGCAGCTTTTAATGCAATGAGGGAGTGAGATAATTGCTTTGTGTACTCAGTAGCCTGAAATTTCAAGCAAATCTGGCTTATTATTCATGAAGCTCTGCCATATGTGGATAGAAACTAGTTGGTAGAATAAAATGCCTGTATCTCCAGTCTAATGCAGTGCAATTCCTATTCTAGGTAAGGATATTATTATTTACTAGAATGCAAGAAATACAACTGGTATTTCATGTTTTTGTCAAGACCAATGTTTTAAAATAGGAATTCTTTTTATGTCTTTTTTGCTTTACAATTAATCCCTTACCAAATCAGACAAATAGGACAAATAAGAGTATTGTCAGAGTTTTAAAAGAACTGTCTTTGTGCATTTGATATATACAGGAATAACTTGTTGCATATAGAAAATCTAAAAGCCCAGTAACTCATGGTGGTGGTACTCATGGCTCAGTACTGAAGTATAACTTAGATATGTAATTCCAAAGTGTCTTTGTCACATATTTACATTTAAAGCATTATCTTGCTTAGAAAAACTCAGCCAAGTTTAACTGTTAGACTGATGCTGAAAAACAGCCACTTCAAGAAATTGCTTAAATTATCTATTATTGAAAGAACATCTCCCCTTAGAAGCCAGATTAACAGATCTTCAAATTACATGTTGCAACCTGCATAAAGTGGAATTAAATTTTTGTAAATAGGGTGATTGCTTTTATTGTGTCGTGACATTTGGTCCCATGGGGTTTGAAATATTAATTATTCACATTAATTGATAGCAATGTGATTTAAACAATAGATCTAATTTGAATTTTCACAGTACAAAAGCATTATTTGAAGTTTTTATTAAATGGCATGTTATTTACTAGAAACACTCTACAGGAAGCTACAAGCTTCTATTAATTTCAAATCTTTTTATATTAATATCACTTCTATTTATTGCACACCACACTAATAGACAATAAAACCTCACAGGGGAAACATTTATTTGCAAAATAATAGTTTACCTCATAAGTCATGTAAACAACCCTTTTATTGTTGTTTCACCTCTACCATTCATTGGATTTGACATATGAAAAAGTTCTAAGTATCTTCTATAATTTTGTTTGTCCATAGTTTTCAAAATTATAGAAAATAATTTCCTAATTAATTCAAATGTAGTACATGGGCAAAGCCCTCATATACATCAACAGATACTCAGAATACACTGTAAAATGCATCCTAAATATAGCTCAACAATAACAACGGTTCAGAAAACACAAAATCTCTAAGGGGGTGAATATTCTAATGTGCTGTGCTTTTAGTCACATTACTCAACCAGACTGTGACTAAGACAAATCTGCCCTGTGCCTCTTCTAAGAAATGACAAATGGAGTGGTCCTTTTCGAATCAATTTATGGAACTGCCAACATCAATAGAGCTCCTGCTTTCATCTCTGGGTACACAAGAACTAAAGTTGTCCTTTTTTTTTTTTCTGAATTGCTGTAAAATGGACTTAAACCACAACATTAATATGAGCCTGCCCTGATTTGCAGAAATGGTTGTGTGTTAAAATGACAGAAGTCACACTGAGCATCCTTGGCCTCCTACAGCCCGAAGACACAACTTTGGGGCTGGGCCTTGAGGAGCAGATTTGGGATCTTTGTTTTGGTCTCATTACAGAGACAGGGAACTCCCTCCCTCCTCCATCTGTGCAGATGTGCCACCCCTGAGCACAAATTCAGGTCTTGAGTTACAGCACACCACCCTGAGGTTGCTGTTGAGTCCAACACCAGAAGGAAGCCTCAAAGCTTCAGTTTAGACATTTTGGGGATTTGATGACCTCAAACTACAGTCTAGTATCATGGGAGTTTTAAAAGTATATAATGAAGTAATTTTTGGGTTCAGCCTCCTTATTTGTTTTAGAAAACCTTTGTTTTAGAAGCTGAAAATAACATAATTACTGCATCTAATATGTTAGATGTTGTGAGGAGAGATATGAAAGTTGATGTGTCTGAATATCTGGATTGAGGAACATAAAAGAATCTAAGACAACTAAGACCATCCAAATTTAAATCTTGGTTCATCTACAGGGTATGTGGAGAAACTAAAAATATGGTGCAAATTGCACATCTCTAATCAATCAGGATTTCCAGGTGAGAGAAAGAAGAGGCTGTTGAGTATCACCCTCCATCAACCCTGATCTCAGAAGGGCTTGAGCTCTCATGCAGTGTCACAGCAGGAGAAGAGAACTGGGGGGATAATGAACACCAGGGCATAAAGCACAGCAGGATGGGTCAGTATTGCTCTGTCCAGGGACAGACACCCTAAGCCCAGGCTCCAGCAGCAGCCTGGAATTTCAGGGGGTATAGTCCTTCAGGAGCAGGCAGCCTGTTCCCTTCCGTAACCTACAAGAGAAGATCCTTTCCCCATGTTCACATCAAGGCTTTCTCTCCCTCTCTATCTAGCAGCAGGGATCAGGAAAAATAGCTGGATGTTTGATCAAAATCTTAATTACAACATAAAACCAAACTGATTTGCAGTTTTCATCTCCTTCTCTGCACTTACTTCTTTGAAAACTATAATTGCTGAAGTGGCATTTCATAAGAGGATTCTGCCTGTGACATTCAGACACACTGGCATTTGAAAGAGGACTAAAGATATACAAAGGCAACTCACAGAATCTCTCTGGAACTGCACAATCTGGTCATTCTATTATTTACCTTTCAGTAGAAGCAGTGGAAAAAAAAATAACCCTAATCTGAGGGGAAAAAAATTGTTTATGAAAATCTGATTGTCTCCTCTTGAACTCTTACCTCCTGCCAAGTACTGAGTTATCCTGACAATTCCATCAATCATGGTTTTTTAATTCTGGGTACCATACACCAGAGCTGCTACAGCAGAACAGGGAGGATGAAATGAGACACACAGTCCAACAGGAACCTAAAGGTTGCGCCATTATATCAGAAGTTTCTATAATAAAAGTAAACAGATAGTCTCAACAGGAGTATGGTGTCTGAGTGAACCAGCATAACAGATGCTTGAACCCAAGACCCTTTACTTTGTAGACCTCCTTATGAGATAATTTTCCAAGCTATGGACATAGAGCATAAGGAATTAATGCTTCAATGTCCGGGAAATCCCATGGCTTTCATTTTAAAATACTGATTCCACAAAGTGCACATTCTAATGATGTGGTAAAAGTGAAAGTAACTATAAAAGAGCTCCTCATTAATATTAGAAAGGTAAAAACCAACAAGCAGAAGCTAAGGCAGTTTTTCTAAACGCGTTTCTCCCCATTTGAATTCAGAATTAAATGCAGACAGCACTCCAGTTGCATTTCTGCTATATCCTCATTTTCTACAACAATAAGAAAGTGAATTTAATCATATGTAGCAATAAAAAGATTAGAAAATTTCAGGCAGTGGGACTCATAAACCAAAACAACCAAGAAACCCTGCCACTGCACAACAGAGAGATCTGCAGTAGATTTTAAATTCTGTTCAAGTGCACATTCTCAGCTATGCCATGTTTTGGAATCTAGTGCTGTCATTTTGAAAATGAATAAAGTATATCCTTATTCCTCACTATGAATCATCAGTTTGCATTAAAAAAATAGGGGAAAAAAGGCAAAATAAAGCAGAGAGCTTAAAGCTTACAGAGAAATAGGGGGATGGAGACAGGGAGGAACATCTTGAAACAGCCCAAACAATCTTTGATCTTTACAGTGAATTGATCCTGTGATTTTTGAATTTCATAAGAACATCAAAGTATTTTTTTATTATTTATTTCAATATGCTTGAATCAGACTCTTAAAGCCTTATCAGATAATTAATGCTTTGCAATGCAATTAGCAAAACTTTTGAGCAATATTATTATTTTGGCTTTTATTCCTTTTTATTGACTAAAACAATAGCAGATCACTGTCTATATTGTTAAGTCTTGTAAATTCAAACAGAAAGACATATATTTATGATGGGGTTTTCTTTTTAAAACAACCTTTGTTTTCAAGCCAAATTTCAGTGGATTGGTACTCAGCACATTCTGAATAAAGTTAGATCCTCCCACAGTGAAAAGATTCCAAGTCAGGTAGGCAAAATTGATTGCCTATCATTTTTAGCATCTTGCATCTCAATGTGGAAAAGTATGCACACAGTTTGCTAGATAACTTGTCTCTGAAAATTATGTGAAGCTTAGGCTGAGAAAGTGATTTTTTTAATATGGAAATAATTAAGATATACTTACAAAAAAGAAAATTTTTCTTAATTATGTATTAGTAAATGCAATTTAATTGTAACTGAGTAAGAGGATTTCCATATGCTTTTGGTGAAAACATAAAGCTGAGCAGCTAATTTGAAACATTTACATTTTATCATTATAAAATAAAATGGAAAATGTACTTTTCCAAGTCCCCATAAGTTTCATATTTGAGAAGCTTTTTCCTCATAGACCATGCCATCTTTAATAAAGTTATTAATTCCAATTAAAACTCCTATCAAATACTGTTTAGAAGCCATCAATTGTAATATAGTTCAAAAATGGCAAAATCAGTGTAGAATGTTGAATAAGAAAGAAGAAATAAATCTTAATTCTACTTTTTAGTGAAATATATTTGAGCAGTTGGCATTCAGGTTTAAAATTATACGTTAATATAATTTTGCTAATAATTACTGCTTTTCATCTACTGTGATCTCCTTTGCTCTGAAGTTAATTTTCTTGGCTATTCCAGTGGCTGATCAACCTGAGAAATACTGGCAATATATCCACAAGAAAAGTCAACAGAGCAGCTTTATCAAAAGTTAAAAATTGTACTACTCATATTATAAAGAAGTAGCAGCATTTCAATATGCATGTGATCCTGAGTCACACCATGAGGAGAGTTCAACATCAACAGAGCACACACACACATTCAAAAAGAAAATGAACTGGCTAAAAGAGGAGCAAAGCAGCAGCACACACACAGCAACAGGAAAAACACAATTATTGAAGGTACAGCTTCTCTCCAGCACACCTTTAAAGGACTCCTCCAGAAGAGGATAATAGGAACAGCTCCTCTCAAAGAACTGAACTCTGTAGCAGCTCATTAGTGCAGCTGAATTCTTTTCTACTGAATTACATAAAAGATTTCTTAACAACAATGTCATTAAAATGAAATTCCTATCAAAAGGAAAAGTGGCAAAACCAACCACAATGGAAACCTTTAAAAGCGTGTTGCAGGAGCTGCGCTGAAGACTGTAAATAATTTGAACATAATAGGTGATATTTCCTTACCATCTCCTATGATTTCATCCTTTCTGATTTCAAACTAACCTTCATTTATGTTTGAAGTGCTGTTTTTGACCTTGGCTTGGAAAGAATGTTGTGATTCATCAGAGACAGTAACATTTATTCCAACTTCTGGTTCTCAGAATTTCCTGATAGAGCTGCTGCAGGCACCTGCAGCACACTGGGATGGATTCTCTGTGTTCTACTGACACACATATCCCACAGGTCTGTCAGAAATAACTTTGGGGACTCCTAATTTTAGTGGGAATAACTCATGTTTCTCCTTCTGTTAAGACAAAATTAATATTGCCATGTGATACTGCACTGAAAGGGAATTCACATTCCATGGTGGGAATAAATGGGTTTTGTACAGCTCAGGAAAAGAGGAAAGAAAAGTGGACTCAATCACAAAACCAATCAACCCTGTAGATGACGCTTGAGACAGAGAGAGAAAGTGTTAGATTTTCTCCTGGACGCTGTTTGGCAATGTCTATGTTGCAATTTATTGAATTTTACTTCATGGACACTGTAGAACGTACAGTCATGGAGCAAAGATTTCAAAGCCTCATTATTTTCTAGCAGCCTGAATCCCTGCACTTTACTGAGCAGCTCAGATTGCCAGAACAGCCTGATCAGGGCAGTGCAGGTACCATGGAAATGTCTGGTTATCCACACTGTGCCCCTCAGAGCTCCACACTGCCACATCTGAAGCAGTTCTGGTACTTGATATTTGCCTCAGTTACTCCGCATATTTCAGACCAATGCAGGTATATTATATCCTATTTTCAGCAAAATTCAAGGCTGGAAGTCACACAGAAGTACAATATTCCTGGGCAATGGAGGCAGTTCTCCATCATTTTGAGGTCTCCTCCCTTTAATTTTAAAAAAGAAGGAAGAAGCATTGTCAAAACAAAAGGAAGCATGGGCATGGAGTTCCACAAGTGTATTTTTTAGCCCCTAATTTCATATTGTCCTGGCAGACGAAATAAAGATTAGCTTTATTAAATTTGCAGACTAAGAGAGAGTGCCAGTAGTTAGGAAGATATGCTCAGAACTCACACTGATCTTGATCTTGATCTCCTTTTGGGAGATTAGGTCTTGAAAAAAAAAACAACATTCTATTCAGAAGAGTGAGATAAATACCTAGCAAGAATTGTAAGGCACATTAAAGTCAGTGTGAGCAACAATTCTGCAAAAGATGTTCTAGGGACTGTTATGGAGCCTTAGTTAAGTATATGTCATGATAATGAGTGCAATCAGCCACTCTATTATGATATAGAAACAGATCTGTGTGAGGCATGAAGTTGGTTTTCCGCTCCTGTACTGACATTGAAAACATCCCAGCTAATGCTGCAGATCTGATATAAGGCACTGCCAGTTGGAACACCAAGAAGAGGACAGGGATAATGACACAAGATTTAGAAGCAGGTCCTAAATGTGCTAAATTTCTTGCACAGAGAGTTGGATAGATGCAAGGAAAATATTGTAAGAGGCTTCATAAAAGAGTCCTGGGGCATGGTAAGGAGCAATCTCTTCTTGTCACTTGGTAAAAAACAGAACAAGAAATAATAGAAACAAGTTTCAGGAAGGACTCAGGCGAGATATTAGGAGAAAAGCAGTGAGGACAATGTCTCTGTGAGCCTCCCTGTGAAGCTGAACCTCCATCCACTTTTGGAGACCACAGTGACTTAGAGAACCTGTGAGGAGCAGCACGGCCAGCACTGCCTGAAGACAGGGAAAGAGAGCAGTCAAGATGACCTTGTGGAGCTTGTCTTTTGTACTGAAACTGAGCTGTGACTGAGGAAATGTGTGATTAAACCTTGCTCTCTTTAATAGGGCGGGCTGGTGTGGCAGAAGGGAAGAAAACCCTAAAATATAAGGAGTATATGAGCTCCTCCACTACATCAACAGTATATCCACACATCTGCAAACAGATCCTCCTGAGCGCTGAAAACTGATCTCAGGATGTGAAACACAGATTCCAGGGGGACTTTTAAGTTACTTGTTTTAACTTTAATTTCAGAAACCTGGCTAGAATGATTCATGAATGTCTTGTGATTCTGAATATTTCTGCAGCATTACCATGGCAACCTGAACTGATAGAAGCAGTGAATATAAAAATATATTGAGACATCTTTTAAGAAAAGAAAAAACAATGAAAATGGAATATGAAATAATGGAAATTGTACACTTGCAACATTATATACATATTGAAAGTAAATTAATGCATCCTGTGAAAGCACTAAGGATATATTCTCTACTGCTGAATACAGGTGTAGAATTTACTTCTCTATATTGACACCAGTCCAGTAATAACTGGTTGAAGTCAACAAATAAAAGCAGCATTGAAAAGCAAGATGGCTGCTGATTTCTCATTAGCATTATGAAAGAAGTCTTTATCCATCCTTTACCCTCCTCTCAGTTATAAAATGAAGATAATCATTATTCTTATTACTTAGATCATCTGAGGACTTCTTGCTTGCTTTTAAGGACAGATGTTTGATTTAACTTCTCAACTTCTTCAAGGATTACTCTTTCTTTAAATGTCACTATTTATAAAAACATGGCTTAAGCTTTTTTTCCTGCTTCTTCCCCTTTCTTATGCACCATTACTCATTTTGAAAACAGGTGCTGCAGTTAGACATGTGAGATTTAGACAATTCGGATTATTAATGGCAGAACATTTCCCTTTAATGTCTTAATCACTGTCCTCTGAGATTGTGGTTACCTCATTTTGAATTTCAGAGGCCTCAATTTATCCAATTTCTCTAAGAGGTATCAAAAGTACTGCTGAATTTCAATTTCTCTAATCCTTTATTTTCTTTTAATTTCCATGGAATACAAAAAACAGACACAATTTATTTTCAAACATACCTTTTGACCCTGGCAATTGTCTCATAACTATTACACCCTTCCATTCTCACCTAATTCAGAAATTTCTGGACACTCAGTTTCAGTTGTGAACTCACTTTTAGTTGGGTCAGAACCAGTCCAGACAGGACCTTCAGTTGCCTAGACAGCCTGGATCCTTTCTCCTGTGAGAAAAGTGGTGGTTAAGGTAGAGGAAGGAAAAGAAGAGAAATGATGTGGATTCAGAGACCTCCAGCAGTTCTGCATTGTAATTACAAAAGGACTTGAAAACTGGTCCTGCTTCCCTATTGACCACGGGACAGGCAGGTAAAGTTGACTCTTCCTTCCAATGATTATTTCTAAGTAGTGCAGAGTCAGAACACATTGAAGCAGTGGAATTACATGACGCTGACAAATTTCTTAGCTACTAGATACTTGGTGACCATGGAATTCCCTCAGGAGATAACTCCCACCTTGCCCCTTTTCAGAGGTTCCATCCCTTCTCTGATATGCCTTAGGGTTGCGCTGAATTAAACACCAAAATGTTGTGCATGAATTTGCTCAAGGATTTCCTTCTCTGTTCATCAGTGATGGTTAATTGATCACGAAATTTCATTTGTATATCAAAAAGAGCTTAAATTAAAAATATTTTTACAGAAAAGCCTTAAAAAATATTAATTCTAGGATGACTTTTTATTTTGACTTATAAGGCTAGATCACTTTCCATGTGAAACAATACCGTTTACTTTAAAAATATAATGCTTGTAAAAATTCTTCAATAATGTCATGTAAAGAGCTCAGTGTTTACAGATTGCTTTCTAAGAGATGTTTTTGGTACCAATCTATTTTTAATTGTCACAATATGATAATATTATTACATAAACTGATGTGAATCTCCTGCTTTGGCAGGAGAAGGATATCATGAATCCCACTGAGTTGCTGGAAGCTTTCAGGATCACACAGAGGAAGCAAGAAGCTCCTTGAAAATCTGAAGATTTTGTACTTTTAAAATTATTATTTTACAGTTTACCGACTTCAGAGCAGAGATACACACACACTACTGCATTTTCCTGTTCCCACCTCTCCTGATACACAGGACAAAACAAAAACCTTTGCTCTCCCTGGCTTTCTGCGTTCAAACACAACCTGATTGGCTAGAATTGCCATTTTAGGGGCCCTTCAGGATTTCTGAATGAACTGGAAAGCTCCATACATGAGCTGTACCACACGAGTGAACAACTACCCAAATGCCTATGCAAACCTCTTCTGCTTTTGAACTGCAGCAAAGAAAAAACACCAACAAATCCAGAACACTCCTTACATACCACAGTCTTGGTATTATTATAAATCCTGTCTTTAACAAGAGTTTATCTAGTTAATCACAGCATCATGTCCAGAATATTCTCTTTTCTAATATATTAGAGCACACATCTTGTTCTCTTATGTGGCTCCAAATGGCAAAAGGGAGGAAAGCATCTCTAGCTGCAAATGTACAAAGTCATAAGCACAGAGTGTGCCCAGGCAGGAGTGGGTATTTTAACACTGAACTGCCTCTAGTCATGAAACCTTTCCATAAGATACCATAGTACTAATGGAATAAATACTAAATTAAATAAATACTAAGCATAAATATTGTCTCATTGCCTTCCTGACCCTGTTACTTGTTTCTTCCAGGGTCACTAATGCTGCTGCTCCCATGGAATGTAAGCGTCCCACAGCTGTGGCACAAACATTCCAACTGCATCCCCTGCACAGCTCAGTGGTGTCAGTGACACACAGATCAGAGTAAAGTGCTTCAGCAGGTAGATCAGAGCAGAGCAGCACAATGGACTCTGGAGCAGCAGCCTTGTGCTTCCACTAAAGGTTCAGGGAATGTCCTGGCAGATGGAGGCAAGTACACTCACATTATGGCAATTCCATTTTCCTAATGAGGCCATTGCAGCAACATCAATACAGAGCAGCCCAGCTGGCTGCAGCATCTTGGCATCTATGATTAGAAAGTGTAAAAACATTCCTCTTGCTCTGCAGACTCTCCTTTGTCCCCATAAAGACTTCTTGTTCTCACAAAGGATGAGCTGGATGGAATATTGTCTCCTGTTTTTCAGATGAGAGTTTCTTTATTCCTCTCTACTCTTAACTAAATAATTTCACTACTGGGAGCTGAATTTTTCTTTATTGAAAGACAATTAAGTGTGAATTTTTTAGAGAATATTGCCAAAGCTGTTTTCAGAGTAGAATTAATCAACAACATTGTTCTTTTGTGTGTCTCAATGGGAGATTATTAGCTGTATGTGGGCAGTTTATTTAAATTAATGGGACATTGCTGTACATGTATGTGGCTCACAAGTTTGTTACTTCCTCCTCTCTAAAGTCCTGGCTTGTAGACAATTTCAAGGAACCACTACTATCCCAATGTAACCCCTCAGTCCACCCAAGGGCCTCAGAAGAGCTCTGAGCATTTTTACAAGCTTGAAACTTGCCCAAAATAAATAGAATAAATATGAATTAAACATAGGCTTTTCTCATATTGGACCAAATAAGCTGTATCTGGTGAATGGGGTAGCAGACCTGTCAGCTGGTTATCCCAACACAACACTGTTGTTATGTCCTCATAAAATCATGTTTATAGTAAATGAACTTGTTAGAGATACAGTCAGTGATATTTTCTCAGCTTCCTTCATTTCTTATTTATACTAATTTAGAGCATATATAACCCATTCATAACATGCTTCCTTTTTATATTGTTTATAAAAAAAAAACGTAAGGAGATAAAATGCATTCTCTACATTATTCCCATCTATCAGCATGCTCCCAATTCCCTTCATCTCAACTGTTAACACTGTTATAATGATAAAACAATAAGGGAGCATCTGGCTGGATTTTTTGAAGCAAACAGCAAATCAGGTTTAGCTGAGGACATGTAAGGTTCTACCAGAAGGTGGAGGGTGCACTGCTGTCCTCATGTCTGAATGCACTGAATTCTCACTGTAGGAGAAATTTCCAATCACAGAAATCCCAAGCAGCTCAGGCTGATTACAATTTGTTTGTTGTGCTTGACACCACCGGATAAATGAAAAGCTTTTTGGAAGGATACCCATTCCCCCTGGCACAGCATTCATTTAATGATGCTCACAGTTATCTTTACAGCAAAGATCCTGGCTTATTATGAGCCATCACCGAGCTTGTGGTGCCATGGGTCTCACAAGAAATTGACAAAATTGGTACAGACTGCATCAAAATCAAGCTGTGCAAATTAGCTGTGTGGGGAGTGGCACAAAAGTGCAAGTTAGGGATGGGGCTGGGGACACAGTTCTGCAGAGCACACATCAGCATGCAGCCACACGGTAAAACAGGAATGAATGTAGGGTTTGCACACAGATGTGTCCATGGCAACGGACAGACTGTTTTCGCTTGTCTCCAAAGATGTTTCCAGCATAAAGGACTCCATTAAAACTCACAGATAAATCCACACTCAGAATGGATACCAACCACAAGTCTTTGTTAAACTTATATTCTGTTTTGATAGGGGCATGGGACTTCTTTGTTTCACAAGCACATTAACAGTCCATTTTTATGGCAGAAAAAAAAAATTGCAAGGTATTCTATACACAAGATATAAAAATGGAAACATTTAAGAATATTGTAGAATGATATTAAATTTAGATCATTCTGTACCCATCCACAGAGTGAGTTATGACAGAAGGTTAAATGTCATCTATGACACCAAGAATCAAAGTAATAAACAAAGAGATGTTGGAACCCTTGACTGGGGCACAGAAACAAAAAGACCTCAGAGCATGGCTGGTCTTTCCCTGCCTGAAATAGCTGCAAAGTTACAATGCCCTTGAAACAGGTTTCCCAGAAGTGATGAGAAAAGCTGAAAGAACACTGAGGAATAGCATGCTATGAAAAACCTGTGATCATTAGATTACAAGGAAATTAAGCAGTTCAAGGCAGCATGAGGAATAAATTGCACTTTGATTTTTGATTAATACATTGCACAGATCCATTGCATGGATCACAATATTAAAGGAAATTCAGCATCCACTTCTAAAGCACAACACCTATTTCAAATCCCTACCAAGCATATGCCACATTATGCAGCAAGCGTTTTAGTCTTTCAAAAAAGCCCCTTTAATTTTTGCCCCAGTGTAGCAAATTTTCAGGGATCTTCTGATTATTTGTATCATGGAATGACCTGTCTCCTCTTCCAGTTCAACATTGCCTTCATTGGAAAACAAGCAACATATTTCCCATTGAAGGTAGAAATTATTTTTTACTGCCTGGCTATTTCATTATTTGTTTCTATTTTAACAGATTTAATTGTTTTAATTTTACCATAAGACTTTGGGTTTTTCCCAGTTCTTAACTTTTTAATAAGCTTTCTGACTTTTGAATCACATTTGCTCACTGATCAATCCCTCCCTTCCCTACAGGCTCTCTGCATAATTGTGTTAGGAATTGTTATGAGTAGTGGTGGGGGTTTAGGTAATTCTCTGCCTTTTGCCCAGGCCTCTGGCAGTGGGTAGGAGCTTTATTGGGGTGGCCAGCACCCCAAACCTCACTCTCATTCTCAAATTCTTTAATAATGGCTGATTCGGTCTATTGTAGAATGAATTATTCATGTAATAGACATAAATCTAACAGACAGAAGAGTTAAAACAAACTAATACTACACAGAAAAAAGGACAGAAAGAACCTACTAGTAGGTAAATGTCTTTGCCCCACTGCTGGCAACACCCAACAAATTAACTGGAACAAATCCAAACCATAAAAAACAACACACAGAACCAACAACTTTCATTATTTTACCTAGTAACCTTTAGGCTGCAGCAAAATATTACCTCATCTCTCACACCTGTGCTATTCTTCTCTTGAGCAGTCATTCACTCAGCAGGTTTGGAGCTATTTCCTGCAAGAGATTCAAAATTTGTAAAGACAATTCTGGGAAGCTGTGCAATATTGATTAATAACAACAACCTCAAAAACATCAAGCCTCATTGACACTGAAGAGCTTGAGCTCTTCAGCACAGCTGAATTCTCTGATGAGCTCCTTTAATTTTTCAAAGCTTGCCCTTTTGAAATAATTAAAAAACTGTAATTAGTAATCCACTTGGTTTATTTCTCTATTAATTTGAAATGGGCTTAACTCAGGGTCACTCAATCTGGAATAATTTCCTGGGAGCAGCTCTTTCAGTAAGTTATCTCCTACCATTCAGGCTGCAGAATTACACAGCCTGTTCTTGGTTCAGTGCTTAGTAACAAGTCTGTCATCTGGCATAGTCAGAAACTCATGGGACCCAATACTGTCAAGTATTTTGTCTCCAAGCTATACAGAGGAAAATTAAGTGTCCCACAGTGAAATAGTTGCATTTAGAATAATCATTTGTTTGTACAAATATTAAATCAGTCCTGAAGTTTTATAATAACAGTATATCAGAGATATGCCTGTGCCATATTTCAGAATTGTATTTTAAAGTAAACCTAAGCTTGAGGCTTCAGTCTTTCAGGCTCAGTCTAAAACTCAGTGCATTTAGTGTCCAAATGATCATGAATATTCCTCATCACAAAAGACACCAAGCAAAATGTACCTGCAGGATTTCTTTTCTTCTCATTGTTTCTCTAGCTCACTCATGGTTAAATAGATAGAACACATTCTGATGTTGTGGTCTGGTGTGTACCAGTTGAGACTTCTGAGTCATAAACTGGAGGCAAAATATTCAGCAGTAATTAGCAATAGACTGTCACTGAAGCAAAACCAAGGCATCTCCCATTCACATCAATGATATATGTTCAATGTCATTCAAAGTCACACATCCTCTGAATTTATCATAAACTTGGGAGCATACAGCAGGGAAATTTGAGAAAACTACACATCTCTGGACTAATTTCACTATATTTCATCTAGAAAATTACTCTTTTAATGGATAAGAGTCAAACAGACACAGACATGCTAACTGTTTGTATTTGATTCCTCTGCAGCAAAATGATCTCCTAATACTCATGAAAGCTCCTCATCAGGCTTGTGGGCCTTTTCTGTCATGCCCATTCCACCAGGAATCAGATGTGATGGAAATAATGCCTTTTAATGGATTTTCAAAATTCCTTTGGTACTTTTTAAAATTCCATTGAAAAGCCCTGATTTAGTAAGTCCCCAGTCCTAGTCAGTCTGATTTATCTTGATGAGAATACACACATGATAAGGGTACCAAGCTGAAAAGGGATACAAAATTGTATTGAAGACCTTGATGTTCCCTTAGAGAAACTTAAGATAACACTTCTCCATGTGATAGAATTGCTAATGCAAGGATTTCACATTATTAATTTAATGAATATTAAAACCGAGATTTATTTTCATCTAGTTCTCATTACTTTCATGATGAGATATTCACATGCATATGCATTTGTGTGTAGGATAATGTGCTGCACACCATGACTTAAGATGAAATGGCAGAATGTGTATTCATGCTGCTTGGGGTCAGGTCAAATATGATGGTCTGGATCTATGAGCAGGTTCAACAAGCAATGGAAAACAAACCAAGAATTGCTTAAGAAAAAATGAACTAACAGAGATGTACAAGCATATCAGAGTCAGTGAAAGCACTAATAAAAAGAACTGTGGCAATGCGAACAGTTATCCAGTCAAATGACCAGGACCAGAGTTGATTAAGACAGAAAACTTTTTAGTATCTATTATTTTGAATGAGATTTAAAGTTACTTATTGCCCACCACTTCAGTCCCTGCAAATCAATACAAAACAGCCTATCGTGTGGCTTGTTGCCTATGCTTTATTTAGGAGTTAAGCTGCTTTTTAATACTTTTTTTATTATTATTGGATTGTCAGTGTTATTCAGCTTTGCATAGCCAAGCAGGTTAATTTAAACCTATTTGCATTTAATTGTAAGAACACAAGTAAGTAGAGCTTAACTTTTTCTTAATTAAACTCCAAAGAACAAATCATCATTACTACGATACCCTGCAGGGACAGAGATTAGAGATACATACCCAAACCTTAAAATCTGTTTTTCTGCCTGCAATGCAATATTTACAAAACTATCAGAACAGTTTGTGTGTTAGGCAAGAATATGTTAACAAACTATGTAAGAAAAAGTACTTTATGCAGTTCCCTCTTCCCCAGGATAAAAATCACCTGTCAGGAAGCAGCAGACACGACCAACAGTTATATTTCCTACATTACCAATGAAATCTGACCTTGAGTTCGTCCTTGCCTGGCTCAGGGTCCATCAGCACAGTCTGCCACTCGAGGCTGGGGATCCTCCCATGGTTCCAACCATCCAGCTCTGAGGTGTGTGCAGAACAAACTGCCAGCTCCGGGTCCTGTCTTGCTGACAGGCAACTTTGGCCATCTGTGATTAGAAACAAATTTAGGACAGGAGCAAAAGGGTTTCAGATTTATTTCTGCATTGCCTTGGCTTGGAGCAGTTCAAAGGGATGTGTTCTACTTTGCAGTATCAGAGGATGAATGTGAATCATAGTCTGAGCATTTCAGTGTGGGCCAATGTAATGAAGAGAAGAACTTTAATTTATATGGTTCATGCTAAGAGTGGCTGCCTGGCCAGTCCAGAAGACCACTGACTTCCTCAATACACTGCATCTGTTTGGCCATGGACATTCAGTGCCCAGCCTGATGTGCCCTGGTCCATGATTAGTTTCTGGGAACTAAAATAAAATAAATACTAATGAATTGATATAGTCATATCACCAATATTCCTCTGAATAATCATGAGGTGCAACCTAAAGATTTCTGAGCATTCATTAAAGACTAAAGTTCCTTTCTTTTTAATTTTCTTTTAAAGCCTGAATCATAAAGGTTCAGGTCACATTTTCAAAGGTTCATTAGCACAGAGATGTCTATGACCTTACTTATTTTTAATTTTCATTTATTTTTGGGAAGTCGATACTTTTAAATAGCTAATGGTACTTGAGTTTTAAGGCAAAAAAAGACACATTATGAGTGTCTGATTCAGAACTCACAGGATCATAATTAATCCCATTCACTAAAGTGAAGGACTTGACCTGCAAATGTTATCTCTGCATGATGGTGCGTGAGAGAGGAAGAGAAGGAGAGACAGACAGGTAGACGCAGATTTTCTAGCTTGAGCCAAAAAACCAGAAAGTCAGGAAGCACAGATGCGTATTTTAGGATTTTCCTGTGAATGTTTTAGTTGCGAACTCTTAACTATTGGAGTCTGCCCCCTCAAATTAGTTTTAACATTCACTTGAGATTAACAATTCATGAAACAGCAATTTCTGCTAGTGACAATCACACATGAACTTTAAAGCAGATATTTCCCTTTCACTTTTGTCTTCTGAACCTCTAGAAATGCTTCTGGGTATTCAATGCTAATTAAAGAATGTGGAGACCATGCTGGTACCTGTGGATAAACTTTTCCTTTGGCAGATCTTTCGCCATTATTTGTGAAGAGTTGAGTTGACTGAGGTGAGCTATCCAAGGTTTTCTTTTATTTTGTTTTCCCTGCATTCTAGAGCTGCGAAGTTTTATCTCATCAGTTGCAGCATTATTCAGTACTGCTAGCTGTAATCATAGCTTTTGCTACAAACCTCCTTTGGTTTATTACTTCAGCTGATTTGTATAATTAATCATGTTCTGTGTTTGCTGTTTCCTCCATTCTAACATTCTCTTTTCATTTCGCTGGCTTCAGCCACTCTTACCAGCTGCTTACTGGAAAAGTGACCTGCAGCCCACCACTCTGTATTTCTATTTTTCCAGTGTTGATTTTGACTGAAGACCTGTGTCTACCATATTTGAATTTCAAGTGGCATGCTGGGCTATCCAGAAGAACAAATGGAATCTCTAGGGAGATCAGACAATGAGTGACACCTTGTTCAACTTATGTTACTTGTACTTAAGGGATACAAGCCAAACCAGTAAGGCATTTATCATCCATTCATTTAAAACATTTCTGTTTATGAGTTAAGGAGATACTTTTAAGGGACCTTTGATACTTTGCTCCCAAGTATAAGATAGTTTTAGATGAATGATCTGCTGCAGTACTGACTGTGAACAGAACCTGAATATTGCCTGTGATGATGCATAGGCCTAAGTCAATGTTGCTTTTGCTGAACTGCTATTAACTTCAGTTTGGGTGTGTTTCATATGACTCTTACAAACATATGTAAATGGTAAAGTATATAACGAATGTATCACTAATAAAAAAGTTCTTTTTGCTATTCTATCATTAGCCCTTATGCATCTTATCTTACAGGTCAATCATTGTTATTAAATTCTGTTAATGACTTCAATGTTTGTTGCACTTTGGCATTTTCAAAATTGGACTACTTACTTGCAAAGGTGGGGAGACTTTGAGCTGGAGATATTTTCCTCACGCCATCTTAAAATACGATGAAAACTTGAGTGATGAATGCATATATTTATTAAGCTCCAAAACAACACCACCCTTTGAAGTCTGAAAAACATCAGAAGACAGGATTTGAACAAATTATTATATTATTGAAGCAATATTTTATTTATAAATGCAGGTTCTCTGTTTGTCAATAGGCAATTTCTTCAAAAGAGGTGTTTGATCTCAACTAGAGAAAAATCAAGAATATTGCACTTCTGGAAGAAAAGCAAACATTGTGGGACATAGAAAAACCAAAGTAATCAATTCACTGCATGTGGTACTTGTATCTCAGCTGCAGACTGTCTAACTTAAGCAATAGGTAGAATGACTGGAGAAAAATCCAGGGAATGCAAGAATAATAAGCAACCTGGAAACATAAGATATAAGTGCCGTTTGAAGAAATGGAATTTGTTTAATATAGGGAGAAGAGGTGAAGAATAAAAATTCATATACATAGCAAGTGCCTGAAAAGAATAAGAAAATAATCTGTTCTTCCTGTCAACACAGATAAGATTAAAAATACCCCAAAGGTCTTTAGCTGGACAGGGAAGACAGCAGGGATTGCTAAGCACTGAAACAGATGGCCCACATGGGCTATGAATCCATCCCCCAGCTAGCCTGCTTGGGCTTTTAAAGTAAAACTAATGAACAAAAGGACAGTTCAAATTGGTATGAAGGGTAGCAGAAATAACCCTAAAGTGACACTGCTGTAGTATTTTCTGGCAGTAGGACATGAGAGCTGTGTGTGTTTATGGGGGTGTTGCAGCACTCAGAAATAAAGGACAGCAGCTTGACACCCTCTCCGTTGTGACTCTGGAGCTATGTAGTCTCCACCTGGTAGCTCTGAAAATAAATAATTTTGAAAGCAAAATACAGCTGATTTTTGTTGGTATTTATTTTGAATGGACAAATATTAACAGAAGAGAGCAGCTGGACTGCAGTGACTAAATTGCTATGTTTATGTGTTTTTCTATTTTGGTATCTTTTTTATTGCCTTAATCCTGTGTGGGGTCATTCAAGACAAATTGATGTAATTCCTTATTTATTTTTTTTTTGATAGATTCTCTGCTATGATACAGCTAGAGAACATTAAAAAACCCCAAACCAACCAAACAAACAAACCCCCCCAGATTGCACTTAACCCCCCCCCCCTCCCCCTTTTTAACATTTTAAACCAGTCAAATACTTGATTAACTTCAGTTTTTAAAGATCAATTCTGCAATGGCACCCTAATGATTACCTTAATAATGCATTGGTGAGCTACATGGCTGGAGAATTCAAACATCACTCTGCAAGAGTGAATTTCCTTGTGCAACTCTCACTCTCAGGAAGGACAGACTATTTCCATGCCAAAGGTGCAGTGGTTAGAGGCCTTGGGTAATACAGGACATGGATGGACATCCTCAGAATAGGCTCATTCATCCTCCTGGGCCTTGTTTTCCAGACATTTCAGGCCTTTTTCATTCAACAAGGATAGTTTATTTCAGCTTTATATGCCCAACTCCTGCCTTAATAAAGGAAATAAAGTAGTAGGAAATAAAGGCACAGGCATAGAAATAAAGGCAGAGGGAAAAAAAGTGGGCTGCTCTCAGGTCCAGTCTCCAAAGGGATTGGACACGAAAAGGGTAAGGATATAATGCTTTCTATTTCACATACTCACACCGGTGGGAAAGCTTGTTTCCAGAGTCAGATGAAATGTTAAACAGCCTCTAATAATCTGCTTCTCAGGCAGGGAAAAAAATGAGACAAAGAGATGGATGTGCTTTGCAGACCTGTAATTCAGGTTGGAGTAAAAGTAGAAAATTCAGCCCTCTCCATTCCCAGGCATTTGCTCACTCAGTGGACTGGACGTCCTGACTGGACAGAGGATGAATAGCTATGTTTCCATAGAATGACATGATTTTTGCAATTTTATGTGTCCACAGAAGCAAGAAAAAGAAGAAATTAGGAGTAGGAAATTCAAGGCCCCAGCAAAGTTCTAGCTTTTTACCTCCTGTATGTTTATTACTTTCAAACCTGATTAAAATGATATATTATCCAATCTCCATATTTTATTATTTTACCCTACTTACCTCTCACTCAAGTGACTGACCATAATTCCCTGCAGTCATTCTGATAATAAAAGAAGTCTCTTGATATGATTTCCTTCATATATAATATAATATTCATCAGACCTAGATAAGATAAATGATTTATATTGTGAAAGTGAAAGGAAGAAGCCTTCAGTTCTGTTTAAAACTGAAATTTTCAGGTATTTTTAACAGTGTCTTATTATATCTTTAATATGCCAACTGACCCATTTTGACTTCAGATCAACAGGCAGAAAAAGAGCTTTTGGTGAAACTAAGAAAGAGGTGAAACTAAATTATAACTATTATGTAATAATATTGTCTGGTCATAAGGCACTTTCTTCACGTAGGTCTGATTTCATGAGGGCAATTTGATTAATATATGAATGGGAAAATAAGGGTTTCCATAGAGTAGAAACTGCAGAATTAAATCCTACTTCCACGGAATTTAATGAGGACAGAATTTAATCTCTGTCCTTCCATTCTCAAAATTAACCTCCTAAAAATATTTAAATATTTAGACCTGTTGAAATGCTGGATCTAAGTTCACTAAAAATCTCCTCACTACCTTGAAAAATGCAGGTATTTTAAATTCATGCTATGAATCCATTTTAGAGAAATAAACACATTTACTTGGAGGAAAAGTTTTGGACTTAATATTCTTCCTTAGATTTAACAACATATAGCAAGGAGATAAAACTCATGGAAATAAAAGAGAAAGCAGTGGAGATGTGTGCAGGAAGTGATAATGGAACTCTAACTCTGGAAGGCTTCCTGAAAGTAAATTTAATAATCTAGAAAAATAATCTAGGTTGGACAATTTCATCAGATACTAAGGAAGAATAGAAATAATCTTGGCAGTTCTCTCTTCTGAGCTCTACTTCAAGTGGAAAATTTTTATTTCACTTAAGCCAGAAATGCATGTGGCATCTCATGTTCATATCTTTCATTGAACGCTTGAAATATTTGAAACTCTGGAAAAGAGAAAAGGGGAGTTTTATGATCAAGTACCCTGGACAATGCCAACATTTCTTAGGAAGAAAAAAAAGCCAATGCCAAGAACTGAACAAATTCACAATCTGTGGGCTACATTCTGTGAAAACCCACTGCAATTATTAAAGAAGAAAAATTAAAGATAAATATATGATATATTAAATATTTATAACTAAATAGGAATTATGATTTAAGTACCTGGAAATCTAGTAAATCAAGAATTCTTTGCAGCTACTTGAAGATTTTACTAGACTATAAAAGAATACATCCCTTTGATATATTTCAAATTGTATTTGATAATTTGATACTATTAAACATCTAATCCAGTCAGTATAATAACCAATGTTTTACCACACATAAAGGAAAGAGAGGGTGGCAAACCTCTTGCTAAAGATCCTAAGGCAGAGAAGAATGAAAACCTTCAAGTCTGAGTCTGTGCAAGGCTCTGCCCTTTATCCAAGTATCCTTTAACAAAAACCAGTGACTTCTGATGTCCTTAACACAACATTGGGCTACATAATATTTTTGAACAGAATGAATCCAAGGATTTTCATTTTAAGAGCAAAGCCTGGCCTGAGATCCTCCAACTCCCAAGATCACTCTCTATTGCTTTCATCACTGCAGAACTCATTCATTGACCAGGCTGAGTGAAAAGACTCAGTCTATGCATTCAGTTTGAAGGGTGATGATTCAGACTCGTAACTCATTCACCATCCAAGGTTATAGACACGGACTCCTGGATTTGCTGTTTCATATATGCAACTCTAAGAATGAAAACATTCCTTTTAAAGAAATCACTCACATCACTGGGGGTTTATTATCTTTAACTGTTTACCAAAATGTATGGGAAGAAACATCACATAAAAGGTTGTTTGAGGAACATTCAGTTTTCCATGTCAGATGGGTATGGCAAGGAACTGAACATGGTGTTTGGTAAGAAATGTCTTAGCAGCATCTTTCCCAACCTCCTCGAGCAACTGCACTTACCACTGACGGAGTAAAACCTGTAAAACAAATTGGAAGGAACTGTTATTTTGCACCCAGTGGTAAATTACACGACATTTCTGCCAAAAAAGCTCCACAAACTGCCACACCAGCTGGAAATCCTTCAGTTTAGTATAACAAGAGCAACTCTGAAGAGCTTTTATAGATATGACTAATTCAGTTTAGCTTCATTCTAAATTAATGCATTGGGACAGCCAATAGTAAGCCTATTAAAAGAGTGAAACGATGGTGTAATTGTCAGAATTTCTCCCTTAGCCTGCATTTAGGAAGACAGTTTTAGCTACATGGGTCTCCAGTCAGTAGCAGAGACAGGCATACATTACATTCAAAGTTACATGAGGTTTTTGGGGACAGGACTTGAGGAAAACAGTGCTACCCACTGAACAGCACCATGTGCATGCACATGAAATTTATTTTAGTAAACATGACAAAAGGGATGACACTGAAATTAGACAAAGGTGGCCCCCTGTCAAGCAAAAGCCTGTCCAAGCAGATGGGCTTTCCAATACACTTGAAGGTCAAGAGATTGTAAATCACCAAGTGTGTCAGTAACTGTGGTAGTTTATAATCTCTTTCTGCTGTAGCTACTGGATCTAATCTGTTGATATATCAGCAGCTAAAAGATAAGGTCCTGAAAGCAGATATCCAAGAAAATTGAAAAAGAAACCAGATCCTCTTTTCTAAAGAGAAAAGAAATCTTGTTGGCTCTGTTTGTATCTTGGTAAATAGGGAAGTTTATTTCCACTGTGGGCTTTCACATAAGCAATGCTGTGAGAATGAACTCTCAAAGACAGCAGGCTGTGATGGTTTGCAAGGCAATGTCTGCCAGTGAAGGTGGGAACCTCTCTTAGGGCTCTGGGTTCTCCCCTGGGGCACCCCAGTGGGTGGTCAGGGCCCTTTTGCAGTGAGGTCAGGGGTTGATAGGGTCCCAGTTCAACATCTGCTTTTACAAGCAAAGGCTCACCCATGGAAGGAGAAGCATCAGGAGGACAAAAGTTCTGCACTGGCAGCAAATCCTCTGGGCAGCATCAGGCACCAATCCCACCTCTCTCCAATCCAGTCTCCAGAGAGAGGGAGGAGCAGAGCTCAATCCCTCACCCCCAGCCCAAATCTCTCAGTATGTCTGCCTTTTCCAAGAGAAAACCCCTCAGCTAAGACAGATGCATTCTTCCTCCATCCACGTTTTTGGTTCTCTTAAGCACCCATTGTTATCATCTCTTATGCAAAAAACAGGAGAAAATTCCCTGAGAGGAGGAAAGAGAAAAATCCTGACCTCCAGCTCATGAGGTGGACATTTAATCCCAAATAATGATGCCTAAATATTATGGTTCAAATAAACAAACAAAAATGTTATGTTTTGTTGTGCTGATGAAAGTCTTGGATAACAGTATCAAAAAAAGTGACATTAAGTCTATGTGAAAGCTATAAATCAAAACATAATTTAAGGTTTTCATAGTGAAGTTTTCCAGGACTGGGTAGTCAAAGGATATCAGAAAATTCAACTACGCTAAATTGTAGTGGCTGATAAACCCTCATTATTCATGTACACTTTTTAAAAATCCATATGTTCAACTCAATTTCCTTTCTGCATTTAATTTATTTTAATCTCTGCCCTTGTGTCTTAAAAGACTTAATTTCAACAAAAGCACCTACAGCCACTGATACTTAAGTGTGTTTCTTTCAGTGAGGTTCTCTTGCCTCAATCTTTCCTCTTTATTAATCTTTATTTACTTTCTCTTTACCCACTCTTTCTCTCCTCTCCTTCTTCAAACGTTCTTCCTTTGTTTTGGAAGGAAAAAAAGTTCATAGAATAACTAAAAACCAGCCTGAATTCTCCGATAAATTACCATCATATAAACTCAATTAAGAAAATTTTAATCACCTGAAAACACTCTTTCTCACCCTATTAATCAAGCCCATTCTTACAGTGTGGTACAAGAACATGGAAGGAAACTATTTCTGTCTGAAAGGATGTTCTCCTCCATTTCTTCTCTCAACATGCTTCTCTTTTTGTCACAGGGAATCTTTGAATCCACCAAGCTTAACTTGGGCATGTTAAATAATGCTCCCACCCCCTCATCCCCCCACCATGCCAGATGGAAAATAAGGAAAGTTGTATTTAAACACTGGAGACAACATGACTCACTCAATCTTCCTAGATATATACTGACCCTAGCAGATCTTATTCCTGATTTCTGTCCTAAATCTCAAACTACAGTTTGTTTTGAGAACCTGAATGACTGTCACCAGTATTCTTAATAGCACCCTATTTTGGGATTCCATTTACTTACCCATAGTACTAGCTCTGCTCTCTATTTCTTTGTCAAGAAATACTGGACGGATTTATGTTTTAGAATAATGAAAGATGCCTGTCTGCATACCCAGTATCACTACAAGTCAGAATAAGGACTGATATTCTTTAAAAGACTCATCTCTTTTGTCAACTCAGCACAAATGTTTAGTGCAGTGCAGGGTTTCAGCCAATAAAATGTCAGCTTTTTTCATTTTAACAAAATGAAAATTTTGAACGTTAGTGAAATAAACAAAAGAGCTGATGGCAAAACAATATGCATGTTTAGCACTTCTAAGACATGTTTATAAATTCCAGTCACCCAAATGAAAAATATTTCACAGACAAACCAGAAGTGTGAGGACCAGGCTGACAAGTAACTATACAGGAGATTATACAGCTGAACAGTAAATGAATTGGGAACTACTGTGGTTTGGACCAAATCTGGTTAAAAACAATAGTAATTCATTAGATCAGCACCACCATCAGATGCACCATATGGTCATACAAGCTCTTGTGCCAGAACAAGTGAGAAAGAACCATGGGGACAGGGATTAAATGAATGGAAGGATAGTGGGATTAACCTTTCAGGGACAATGCTGGCTTTAAATGTTTGCAAAACAGCAGAGTAACTAGATCATGACATTTCAACTCAGAAAAACAAAAACAGCTGAGGAGATATATAAAGAATGGCAATACAAAAATTTCCTAACTGAGCTCCTACATAAAATTCCTCAAAAATCATGAAGGTGTCAAATTCTTACTTCAATTCATTCTTCAGAATGGGTGTGTACCAATTTAAAATTATCTGCCGATCCTATTTGTACAACACAGCAAAATTATTCAGGCATTATCTTAAGTTAATTAAAATGTATTAACTCAGCTACTTTGAGTACCAGAAGTTTTTATATACAATTGCTTTCAGAGCTACTTCAGTTGTGTTTCAGAGCTACTTTAAAGGACTTGAAATTTTTTCATTAATTTGATCACCTCTGTGACTAAAAAGGAAAAAGTGGTTTCAGTTTTTTTCTATAAAATTGACTATTTTAAAAAATATTCGCATTTTTTGATCTACATCCTGTACTTCTATTTTCTCCCTTGTTAGATCTCAGAGAATGAAATAACAAACTGGAATGGATAATCAGAAACCCATAACAGATATTATCTGCAAATTTCTTTCAAGTTTAAATGCTGACCACTTTCTTTTATCCTTCCTCTACACAGAGGTAGTTTACATTTAAAATTCCATCCGTGACAAATTCCATGAAACACACAAAGGTGTCTAAGCCTGAACATATTTGTGATGTCTATTAAAATTTGAAACTTGTTCTTTCTTTCATTTATTACAGCGCTTTGTTTAGTCACAGGTCATATTAGTAACACTTTTTGATATCATCCTTATCCTAGAACAGGGCAAAGACAATGTTCCAGTTTTGCCAAGGTCATGATGTCTCCGAAAGCTTAAATAAGAAAAAACATTTTCAAAATGGAAAGATAGGTTAGAAAGCAGTTCATATGAGCAACCATTATAAAACACTGATTCTCACAGAAGCTGACAATTAATCACAGTTCTAAATTTAGATCTGAGTCTTGAAATCCATTTTCCTTGTGGTGTTCCAGGGACATTTTTGTTCTTGAGGGAAAATAAACTCACAGCCCATTTACAAGCTAGCACATAATCCTGTGGCTCTCAAAGAATATAAAATAAACAGCACTAAATCTCCTTCAGTTCTTTATCTTTCCCGCTTCATTAAAAAAAATTGCTTCAAGTGAAAATTGTTAATAACTGAGGCTCTTCGGCCTATGAGAAATTACATAACAACTCAGGGAAATCCATATGGCAAAAGTTTCAAAGTTGAACCACAGTTGAATTTGAATCACCAGCGATATCTTTAAATAAAATTAGTGTAGTGAGAGAAAGATTAAGTATTCCAGAGGGCTATTTCTGCTTGGTATGATTCATGCTGGAAAACAGCTCACTTTCAAACTAACAATGCCCAGCACAAAGCCAGGGGAATTAGGCACCATCCTGCTGAAGGAAGGCTCTGAGTAGCTGATCCTGGTGCACCTGCATATTTCTATTACTATCCCAACAACAAAGAAAGATGAGCCTTAAATATTAAGACTCTATTAGCAGGAAGGAGTTTTCTTATTATTGCAGAGTGTCTTAGTAAGAAAAAGTTTGGGTTTTTTTGATTTGCCTGATAAGTCATTAAAACCTGTGTAGGGATCCAGGGGCAAGTGTTGCATAATGCAGAAAAAATGCAAAAGTCAGCATTCAGAAGATCCAATAGCAGACTGGAGTGTGTAAAGCTGTAACAAAAGAATTGGATGAGAGTGAGAATATTCACTTAGGGCAGTGTCACACGATCACCAATGTCAGAGCCACTCTCATGCTCTGTGGATCTCAGTCCCAAGCGAGATGCAGACCTGAGCTGCATAAATAAAATCCAGAAAGCAAAAAAGTAAAATGTTGTGTGGTAACTTTCAGTTTCTTATGAAAAACTAAAAAGCATGCTTCAAGTTTCATTCTGTGTACAGAAAAAACAACTAACTTGATTTACTTCAAAATCAATGTATTTTGTTTCTAAAATATTGGACAAATTCCAGGGTCATTAAAAAAGGCAAAAAGAAGAATGGAAAAAAAAGAGTAGAACTTTACAGAGAATTAAATGATAGGATCATATTCTCTTGTCATTTTATGTGAAAAACTTTCAGCCTCTGAAAGTGAGTTTTTATAAATGAATTATTTTTACTCTCCCTTGAATTGATGTTATTCTCTGTTGAAAGGCAAATTTGTATTAAAACATAGAAACATTTTGTATAGCACTAAGGCCTCCCCACCTCTTATTTCATGTTTCACACACTTTTACTGGCCCTTCCTCACAAACCTCCTCTTTTGAATTAAACACCCAGATCTTAAAATCTCTCTCAGAAATGCAAGAACATATTCCCTGGCAGCATGACTCACTCTAGTGTCTTAGCCTCATTAGTAAGCAAGGCAGATGTCCAGATTCCAATGCTGTCTGTAGCACATATGTTTTATATAACATCTCATTATTTATATATAAATGTGCAGTGCCTTATCCTGGGAATACAGCATCAATTTTTGGTCGAACATTACTAAGATTCACACAGAAGTGTCTTGTTTATTTTAGTCCACTTCATGTTTTTCTTTAAATTTTGCCATGAATTATGCTTATTAAGAGAAAGCAACCCTCTTTCGGGATATTTTCCCCTGAATGCATTGCATATTATAAAATGTCAGTGGCAGAATCTCTTATGGTGTAGCAGTTGACAGTCTGCATACTTTAATCAAGCCTTAAAGTTTAATTATACTGCTAGAGGCACTGCATTTACACTTATTTTCTTTAATAAAGATTCCATGAGAAATATTAAAAAATAAAAGAAGAAAAGGTAGAGTTCCCTGGGAAGAAAGAGGAGGGAACTCCTCTGTTTCTTAAACACAGATAAATCTGAACAATCTCTATGAAATAGTCATAGAGTGTTTTAGGTTGGAAAAGACCTTAAAGATCATCAAGCCCAACCTTTAACCCAGCACTAAACCATGTCCCTAAGCTCCACATCTACAGGTCTTTTAAACACCTCCAGGGATGGGGGTTCAATGGCTTCTCTGGCTCCTGTTCCAGGGCTGGACAGCCCAGTCAGTGAGAAAAGATTTCCTCACAGTAGAGAGTCATGGAACAACCTGAGCTGAAAGGGATGCACAAGGATCATTAGGTGCATCTCCTGGTCCTGCACAGGACACCGCAAGAACCCCGCCATGTATCTGAGAGGGTTCTCCAAATGCTCTGTGACCTCTGGCAGACTGGTGCTGTGACCATGGCCCTTGGAAGCCTGTTCCAGATTCCAGTGAACAACCTAGAGTATCCCACTAGAAAACTTCCTCTGCCTCCACTTCAGGCCATTTCCTCTTTACCTCTTGTACTTATTACCTGGGAGAAGAGACCAACAACCACCTTTTTCCCCACCATCTTTCAGTGAACAGTAGAGAACAATAAACCCTCCTCTGATATTCCTTTTTGCCCATGCTGAACACCCCCAGCCCCTCAGCTGTTCCTTGTAGGCCTCTCTAGGCCTTCCCAGAGCTGCTGCCCTTCTCTGGACCTGCTCCAGCAGCTCAGTGTCCTTCCTGAATGGAGAGGCCAAAACTGGACACTTGAGGTCCCTCACAGTGCCCAGTGCAGGGGACAATCCCTGCCCTGGTCCTGCTGCCACTCTATTGCCATTGTCCCTCACAGTGCCCAGTGCAGGGGACAATCCCTGCCCTGGTCCTGCTGCCACTCTATTGCCATTGTCCCTCACAGTGCCCAGTACAGGGGACAATCCCTGCCCTGGTCCTGCTGCCACTCTATTGCCATTGTCCCTCACAGTGCCCAGTGCAGGGGACAATCCCTGCCCTGGTCCTGCTGCCACTCTATTGCCATTGTCCCTCACAGTGCCCAGTGCAGGGGACAATCCCTGCCCTGGTCCTGCTGCCACTCTGTGCTTGTGCAAGGGTGGGCTCCAGCCTGGAGCACTGCAGGGGCTGCTCTGACCCCAGACCTGTCACTGGGGCTTGTGGAACCTCAGACCACTGCTCTGAGCCCATCAGTCTGGCCTGTCCAGGGCCTTCTGCAGAGCCCTCCTGATCTTCAGGACATATACACACCCAGCCTGGTGCCCCCTGCAAACTGCCTGAGGCTGCACTCAGACTCTTATTCTGGACCGTTGATAAAGATGTTAAATAGGATCATTGATAAAGAGGTTAATAGCCCCAGTACTGAGCCATGAGGGACAAAAGTTGTCATCTGCCATCAACTGGATTTGGTCACCACTCTGGGTCTGGCCAGCTTGCTTTTCATTCACTGAACAGTGCACCCAACCAAACCATGAGCAGCCACTAATATAACTTGGGGTTTTTACACCAATTTTTTACAAAATTGTATGTTTGGTACTATTATAATGCTTTTGGATACTATAACTGTTCTAACAATAGCAGGTCCTTTAAATAAAATTCTCCTCCCTACCCATTTTCCTTTTTTCCGTCTTCTGGCACTCAGTACAGGAGTGGGCAGCCCCATGCAGTTGGGAACTGTGCACCTGAACAAATACAGCTGTAAGAACAGCGTGTGTCCTGCCCTATTTAAGCTCACCTTGAACAATTGTTAAGGCAGGGGATTTTAGCTTGGGAAATATAATGTCTTACCAGATGCCTGCGGTAGGAAAGAAAGGCACCATTATGAAATATCTGTTGGCCTTTGAAATTGATTAAAGAAAAAAAGCAAGAAAGATCCTGCTGTCATCTATTGAAACAGATTTTCTTCTCAGAAGGACAGCAAAATTTCTCATCAAAATTTGTTTTATAGTTAAATGTTATGCTATCATTTTTGAAGTCACTATGCCAGATCCTGTGGAATAGTATTTTTAATATATATGTATTTCATTAAATAAATTTAATTAACGATCTACTTTTAATAACCTGTACATTTGGGGTTGAGTTCATAATTTACCTTATGGTGTTTTTTCCCCAAGGATGAGCTCATTAGCCGTGGGGTTCCTGATTTCATTCCAAATCAGGTAGTTCATTCTCTACAAATTCTCTTTAATCTTCATTTGGATGCACTGTATTTCTCTCCCTAGTCTCAAAGTACTATTTGTGTAGCATTGCTGTTAGAAGATTTTCCTCATTATTTCCACACCATAGGTATCAAAACTGTAACAGTGAGATAAACAATCTATATGGGATGAATAATGGCTAGAAGTTACAGAGAGAAGATAAATTATATACATAGGACTATAAATGTATGTCACAGTAGCAAGATAACAGATATTTTGATTAAAATTGCATTTAAATACCAGATCAGGTCTCCTCACAGTTGTCTTGTTTGACTGAGCAAGTAAATACAGCACATGTAAAATGTTTTAATCACCCCAAACCAGATATTCCAGCTCAGGAAAGGATTTAAATGTCTAATACATAAATTACATGGAATTTGAACTCCCAGATGCAAAAACACAACCTTGAAACTACGGATTACACAGACTCTAGGTAGGATAAAATCCAGAGAGAGTTCAATATAAAAGTTCTCCAGATGAAAAAATCTCTAACTTCTCTAAATGATGACAAATAACAAATTCCTGAAAGAGTTAAGTGTCATGTACCTCACTGCAGATGATTAACCTGCATTTCTCTGCTTCCCCTTCTAAAGAACTTGTGCCAGAAGGTTTTAAAGCACATTGCAGACTCATTTCCTCATATAAAAAATATTCCCAGAACGAGTTTTCTTTTCAAAATGACCAGAAAAAAAGAGTGAGATTTTCCTTTCCCTTGCTTTTAGACTAAAGCTCACCCTTTGGAACAGTGACCCAGGCTTCATTCTCTTCCTGCCTTTAAAATGCTGCTCAAGCCTGTGTAATTACCAGATAAGAAAATGCACAGAGGTACAGACAGAAGTGCTTTCAAGCTTCCTATGGCATGGAGGCTGAGGCATTTTCCATATAAGAATCAGGCACTGCTTGTTGGGTACTTAGAGGAAGGAGAAAGGTTGGGTAGTATTCCCTGACCTAGGAATAACAGAGGGCAGCTGGGGAGATGGATTTCTAGGCTGACCTGCAGAATAAAGAGACAAATGTATTTCAAAACATTAAGGAAGACAATTGAAGGAAATGGGATCTTGTTTAAATGTTATCCATCTCCCTTCTTTTACTTTTGGTTCAATTGGAAAAAAAGTATTCCCCATCCCATGCTGATTCCAGCAGCAAGTACAGTTTGTGACAGTGCAGTGACAGCTTGGGCAACAACAGATCCACAACTGCTCCTCTCTGGAACACAGGTGTCCTCTTGTGATATTTTTTTTGGCTAGACAGACAGCACAATAATTTTTTGGAGATCGTCCACAGCCATTTCATAAAGACAATTGTACATCTTCTCTGCCACTAATTATAGTAATCATCTTACTTAATAACAAGCCAAGAGCTTGCGCCAGAGCAACTAATTTTGCTTTTATTCCCAATTCCCAATTCAGGCTACATTGTTCAACCTTGTCTCAATTAAAAATTGTCTAAATGTTTAGTTGGATTTAAAACAGACAAAGTAATAATATTTCCTTCAAGATGTAGGTTGCCTTCCTGACATAGATTGTTAACCAATACTGTATTAAAGTGTGCAGCAGAACAAACTGCATTTTGAAGTGTTTCTCAGGCAAGTGGAGAACAGTTATTTTGCAATACCATGTTTATAAAAAAAAAATACTCTTTTTGGTTAAAAAGTACCTTAAAAACACTGTCTATGTCAGTGACAACATTTAAAGCAGCCCTTAATATTATTTCAGTTTTGAGATGAGAAGGAATAAATAAGTCAGTGGTGCCAGCAATGTAATTCAAGAAAGTGTCAAAAGTTGTATGAATCTGTTTGAAGTTAATGCACAGCATTCTGAGAGCCAAAGAAATGAAACAATGGGATTAAATTGATGATGGATATACTTGGTAAAATCCCTGAAATAATGACATTTTAAAATGAGTAACATTCAGATAATTCTCACACAAATGCCATGACTGGTCTGAAATTTAGCTGTGACATTGTAAACTAAAATATATACAGGAATATGTCACAAGTTGAAAATTATTTAGAAAAATTTAAATACTGATGATATAAAATATTAAATAATTATTGTCTTCTGTTACGTCCTTATGTGATTTCCTGTATTTTTAAGAATAAATATATTTATTCTGACCTGTAGGCATCATATCCAAAGCCTCCTTAGGTTAGCTCTGTTCCATACTGAATCAATTATAAATATTTTGTGGGTTTAAAATTATTTATGCCTATGCAAAGGCCACAGTTTCAAGTAGTATTGAATATTTTGCCTCAGCATAGACTATAACAAAAGGCTGAGTTCTTTGTGGCCTGCTGGAGCTACATTTCTCTGTTTACTGGGACAGGAGCTTAAGTTTTGAGCTCAGAAATTGTTAGTTAGGCAGACAGTGAGGGACTGATGGGGCTTAATTCAGACATCTAAATGCCAGATTAATAAATCTGAACCAGTCACACCCAATCCCTTTCCTAAGTGAAGAACAGGCATCTTAATTGTTTATAATTTGATCAGAAAAATTGCATTACTATCTTTCTCTCTCCCTCAGCCCAACAATTTTCAAATAAAAGAATTATTCTTGAAAACTAGACATGGGATTACCTTGAAATTATTAAAATTTCTGTGTCACCATGATGTAGTGCTTTGTTCACACCTGAGATTGCAGTGAGAGCAAAAGTTTCTTCAATGGTGGTGCAGTATCTCCATATCCTTTCTATTCTCTTCAGTGTTAAAATCATGAACTTACTAGGCTGTAATGGAACTTCAGTTGTCATTCTCTGTTTCTTCATAGCCTTACTGTCCTTAAGTGTTCTTGAGAGATTAGGACAACCTTGAGAACAAAAGAAAAAGCAGAAGTAATTTACTGCAAGCAGTACAACTGCAGAGGGGTTTATGTTGATAAGGGAATAGCCCTGGAACATGACAAATGCAAATAAGGCAGGCAGTAATGTACTGCATGTTTAAGAACCACTTATATAATAGGTAAATACTGAGGAAATTATTTCATATTGAGCATGGCAGCTTTTGATATATTTAGTGAACACCAAAATGCCATTCTTAGAGATGAATCACTGCTTATCATTCCTCTGTCCCTCAACACATAAATACATTCATACATGTGCATTTGGAAAAATTATTAATGAAACCAAGCAAAATCAATTGAAAAAAACTGTATCTTTTAAAGAGTGTGTGCTTATAGGATGAGGTTTAAGTCAGACAACCAGCTCAAATATGTTACAAATTACTGCAACCATAAAAGGTAATCAGAACAGTATAAGTACAGGTATGTAACTTCAAAAACATTCAGAAAAAAATCCCCCATAAATTTTATGAAGTTATAAAATTAAAAGGGGAAAACATGAAAGTTTAGTAGCAAAGGGTTTTGCTTAGGGAATACAACTTTTTCTTGCTCATGCTCCACTGAAAGCATTTCAGAACTTTCAAGAGTAGCAAGGTATTCCCTGTAGCTAATGAACAAAGGGGTTCCATTCCATCCTAACTGGTGTTAAGCAAGCAGGAATTAACACAAAATAATGAATTCAACATTAATTTTCAACCTTTTTACTCAACAATCAGATCTCCCTTTGCCTCCAGCTGACTGTTTCATTGTAGTATGCTGGTCTCTGCCATGTACAATATTTTGATATGCAAGGAAGCAATATTCTCTAAGAAGATCTGGCGAATCATTAGAAACATTAGTTTGCCTGTTACAAAAATCTGCAGGCTGAACAATAACTCCCACAGGACACTTTCTTCTTTAAAACTTTTAAATCTAAAATGTTATCCTACTCACCTTGTTCATCTGGAGAGCAGAACTGCAGAACATGCTGAGATACACATCAGTCACTTCTTCAAGTGAGATAGTTAACAGAATAGGAGACATCTAAATTGTGCAAAATGCACAAAAATGTCTTTCAGATCTGTTATGAACAATGGTTGATTGTCATCAAAGCCAAACATTCAAAAAAATTTGGTCCAAAGTGAAATGTTTCGCTCGACAAAACTGCCACAGAAGAAACATTTGAATTTATGTATCTGTCAGTGAGAAGTTCACAGTGACATTGAACATCTCATCCCCATCAGTTAACTGAAACTTGTGACACATTCCCTGCAAAATCAGGAAGGAATTCAACATGAACATTTAGTAGGTTTGGAAACAAAGAAATTTTGTATCTGGTCCTCCAGATGAAGATGAATTGCTCCAGATTTTTCCTTGAACTGATGACAGAAGTATTTGTCAAAACAAGAAACAGTTTTCCACCATCTTGTAAAGAAAAAGTTATACTTCTGTAGCTATTCCACATATTTCTGTTTGGAAGTCAGCCTGGTTTATCCTGTTTTATCCAAAGAACTGGTATGCTCAAATCCATGGTTAAGTTACTGGCATTTGTCACAAAGTAAGAATGAAATGTTTGATCTTTAGAATAGAAAAATCTTTGTTCTACTGGCCAAAGATTTTATTTCTACTTCCTTACAAGTAAAAAAGTTAAAACATTTTCATTTCTCTATTATCAAATAATACCAGATTTTCTGAATATTTTTAATTAAAACTGCTTTTTGAAACTGACTTCAGCTTTTCAATCAGAATGAAATCACGTACTCTTTAGCTTTCCACTTTGTATTTAACAGAGAGTATTCTTACTTTAGATAGTCTAATTATTTTTCCTTAGTGAAGCTAAAGCAGATTTGTACAGTATATTAAGATATTGCTCTCTGCTCTACAGACTTGTACCTCAGCAATGAGGATCTTTTCTAACAATGCAACCATCAGAAGTTTAGAGACTTCTTTGCCAGAGTGTTGCTACAAGGTGCTAATATACAAAGAATTCCAATGCATAAGCTATTAAACTGGGAAGAATTTATTGGTTTTCTCTCCTATTCCCTGGTATAATTTGTCTTTACCATACTTATTTCCATATAGTAGAATTAAAAAATCTTTTCTTTCTCCTTTTCTTAAAATGAGAATATTTTTGTTCATTTTCTGACAGTTTTTGGCTACAATCCACTCACTATCTTGGAAGCAATGACACCCTGGAAACATTTTATGCACTCTCTCCTTTTGCTTTTCCCCTGTTTTGAGAATTTTTGGATTTTAGCTATGCCGCTGCTTGTTTCCTTACCTTGTTTACAGTAAAGTTGAATAAGTGGGTTGGTTTTGAGGCTTGAGGTACTGGAAGACATGAAGCCCTCAAAATGACTGCTGAAAATGCAGAAAACTAACTTGGGTATTTAATCCCTCATATTTCCATACTCTAATTTCTGTGTAAGAAAGGTTATGTTGAACAAATTGTGGCTAATGATATTTGTATTCCTCACACTGTCAGAGCATCCACACTATCTAGCTCATCACAGAAATTGCCTTAGAATGCCTTCAGTATGAAAGGTCTTATTATAGTATCAAATTCTACTCTAGTCTGAATTTCAAATTCTTGATTAAAAAAGCATTTTGGGCTAACATGTTCTCTATTAACATCTCACCTATATTCTTTACACTGAATAATTCTAAATGATTTGTTACAGCTAGGAAGATTAAGGCTGTTTAAAATAATAGTCTGCTATTACTGCTTCAAATGAGATCTTTGTTGCAACAGTGGATTCAATATTATAAAATATTATAATCTATCAGCTACTGCCAGTGAAAGAAGCTCCTAAACATCTGTGGGGAGTGGGAGCTACAAGGCTGAGATTAGCATCATACACTGGTGTCATTAGTTCTTAGAATATATATGTGAAGAGCAAATCAAGAATTAATTTTGTCATTCATAGCAGAGAGAAATAAAATTTTGGTTACACAAAACTAAACATGCACAGACTTTGTGAGAAGTAAGTATTATTTACAGTTACAAATTCAAGAGATCCTGGTCCTAGCCATACCTTCACTTGTGGGAATCTAATCAGATCCACAGCCTTAACATGGTGTGATTGTCTATTAAGGCAACCACAGAGAGGGGCTTAAAAGAATTTAAAATAAATTCTGGATGTAGAAAGGCATGGACTTTTTTTGCACTTGTTTACATGATTTAGCATCTCTTGCTGAGGATAGAAACAGTTCAGAACTGAGGGAAAGGATTCCAGGGCTGGGTGGGACAGTGCCAGGGCTGGCTTGTGGCCATGTCCTGCTACAGATTGCATCCCTCTTGTAAAGTGTAGCCCAACAGACGATCATGGGATCTCAGAAGAGTTTGGGTTAAAGAGACCTTCAAGGTCATCTAGCTCCAAGTCCCCTACCACGGTCTACAGTTCTCCCTTACTGACAGCACAAAGTCCTTTATTTCCAGGTAAAGGCAGATTTGCAGTATCACACAGGCAGGGTGAGGGTGATGCACCTCACAGAGTCACTGTGTGCAGGTGTAGCTGCCAGAAAATGCCTTGGTTACATTTCTGGATCTTTGTAAACAGGAAGGCCCACATCCTGGAATAAAGAAAAAGGAAATCTCTGAACCTGCTTCAGGAGGGTTTGCTGCTCAAGACAGTGAGTAGGCTAAGAGAAAGCTTCAGAAGGGATCTCAGAAATGAGATCAGACCTAGTTACTATCAGGGCATGCCAATCCCTCCAGTGACTCAACCACTCCTATATACTTTATCAAAATACATTTTTGACATGCTTATGTACAGGAAAAATTCTCCTATTCATACAGTTGATTTCCAAATCAAATCAAAGGTCAATTTTAAAAACAAATAAATGAGTTTTAAAGGAGTTCTACTTGCCCCCCAAAGGACAGAATTACCAGAGCTGCAGGCACACGTGTAGGGGTGGCTGGCAGGCAGGAAAGGGGAGCCCTGGGGATGGCCCATGGTGGAAATGCTGTGGAATTGCTTCTACACAGGTAGGTGCCAGATACCTTAGGAGCTGATCTAGAGGAAAAAAAAAAATCAAACATGCATTTAGCCTTTTAACACAACTTAGTTCAGTAATCTTAGAAAAGACTGCAGTTAGCAGGAATGTATCAGAGAGATTTCATCTGCATCTGAAGGAAAATAGCACTGACACCTGAAAATCTGTAGCAATTTATGGCAATTCATAATATTCCAAAATAAATTCTAACATACCTTGAATTATATTTATACTTTCAGAAGACTTTTAAAATTAATTAACCCTTTTAAACATTTTGCAGTCTCTGGAGAACTGGGAAGATGGTTTTTTTCACTATGCATCTATGGCAAGGAGAACAATTTGCTGTAGGGTTAATTGAGTAGTGGGAGAAAGAAAGTGAGGACAACTTTTTAATATAATAATAAAAATTATCAAGGAAAGCAATAGCCTTCAGTCAAGTAATCATAAAATAATCAATCATAATTCAGTCAGAAATCAAATTCTGGTTTTAGAAAGGCTTAAGCTAACTATTTTGTCACATACATTTTCTCCATGATAAATATAAAGTTTGAAATCACAGTTTCCCCCTAGTGATACCCAAGTAATCATAGAATATAATGTTTCTTTAAGAAAAGTGTAGAGCAAAACATTTTCAACACAAAGAAAGTTAAAAATAAAAGAACAACATATTTTTTACAATCACAGCTCTGATGACCTTGCTCTAAGGACCTCACAGACTTTGAAACAAGAACACAGCTTAAAAAGAATGACAAATAAGTTGAGTCCTGTTGAGGTTCAAAGTTTTAAAATTAACATCTTTCAATACAAAATGAAACTTGGAAATGTACTTGGGTTTGCCATTCATTCACTGTAATTCCCTCAGCAATATATTCACTGTTCATATTTTCTGTCAGAGATCTTCAATATGATGAATTTATCTATGAATTTCAATCAGAATCCAGGAAACTACATCCAAACAATAATTCAACGCAATCAGATCTAGTTCATCTCTCATTTTTAAGGGTAAGGAGTTTTTCTCCTCTCCCTGGCTGCCTGGGTGCTGCACAGTGGTTAAATTCAGTGATTCATGCTCCCCAGGCAGGCACCCTCTCCCCGAGTGCCAAGTGCTGAGCGCCTCCTGTGCCCTCTCTTGCTCTGAGTTTGCACTGAGTCCTGCTTCTATTTTGGTCTGACATTCCAGTGCGGCCATGTACTGAAGGAAACAAGGCCAGATGCTCATTGTGCAGCCCATGCACAAAGCACAGTCCAAGAGAGGCCCAAAGGAATCAAAGTTGCTGCTCTGAGAAAACAGGGAAGGAGCCAGCAGTGAAATGTGGTGATGGAGAGGGAAGGGCTGTGATCTGGAAAGGAGGGAAGACACAAAATGCATAAACCACCAAAGAGAATATAATGAAATACTATGAAGAAAAGAAAACTGGTGGGCTCAGCACACCATGACCTGAAGAGTGATTCTAAAAAGGAGTCAATAAGCCTGAGAAACAGAGCCCATAAGTAAACAGTAAAGAAAACGAAGCAAGACAAGCTGAGGTAGAGAAAATATTCCAGAACCAGAATAAATTGGACAAAACTCACGCAAGAGAAACCAGGAAGTCTTTGGCTGTGAGAAGAAATTCTTTGGAGTCCACATGGAAACCAAGATTGCTGACACTTTTGGTTCTGAACACTAGCACAGCCATTAGCTGTGCTGCTCCTTCATCACATTTAGTGTTAATGAGCACCTATCAGAGCCATTACTGCTGTCAGTAATTTCAGTTTATAGGTCAAACATTTATTGGGTAAATATAATGGGTTGCCTACATCCAATTATTTTAAGATAAAATTAATATATTTTTGTAGTTTTAGTGCCGGTTCAGTGAGTACAATTTTAAATGTTATTTTAGTAAATATTTTGCTTATGTCCTCAGCAATAGAATGGCTAGAAATAAGTGAAAGGCAGCACACTTGAATACATGCTTTTGAATTGTTGTGTAGGATTGACCAAACCCCTGTTTTTTCATGTTGAAACTTGTTGAAAGGCCTGTGTAAAACTGCAGAAATGGAAGCACTGTATTTAATTCCTTTTAAAAACCCATAATTTTAAAATCACAAATGAAAAAGACACCTTTACAGCAACTAGAAATCAATAGAAATCAATATTTTTTTAGATAACCATGGGAATGAGCTGCAAAAATCTGTCAGAAATTTCCTCCATGTCCAGTGAGCCCTCTAAGCTAAGCCTACAGCTGATGAAATTCCCTTGCTGTGGAACTTGGCTCCTGCATGGAGCGTTCAGGAGCACACGTGGGTAAGCTGGGAGAGACCGAAATTTTAGAATGCAATCAAGAGTCAAGGTTCCCGTGCCTGGCATCACAGTCTTTGCCATTCTTACTTGCTTTTGTGGTACCATTTTACATTTCATGCCAGAGAGACAAGGCTGAAATCCCCCTGTACTGACAGGGAGCCCAGTATGACATATCCCAAAAGTAAATGAGATGAGCAAGTGCCTGTACTGAAACTAAACTCAGAGGTTGATGGCGAAACAATATGAATGCAAGAAGTTGTATATGATCTATTTCAGGTAATCAGTCCTTCAAATCCAGACCATGCTGATTTTTATCACTTGTTGAGTAATTTCTAATGTTTTAAAACTTCAAAGCCATCCTAATCTGTGTTTCATACTGATATGTGTTTCATCCTAATCTGTTTGAGTCTTGTGGTCCACATATGATGGCGGCCTTTGTTGTATTTTCCCTTTGCTGTGCAGCTGTGACAGAGGGCAGAGACAGGGAGGCTTTGGTGGGTGTCTGACATCCAGCCAGGGTCAATCCACTACAGGAACAAAACTATTACCAATTATTGCCATTGATCTGGTTGGAGTGAACTGTGGGAAGCAAAGAGCTGAAGATTGCACTGTGCAGAAGGAAGCAGTTGTATTGCTACAGACATTTGAAATTTCAGAATATTCCCACTGTATATTACAACAAACTAAAGCACTCTCAAAGCTTTTCCTGACAAAGGAAAGAGGGCAGAAGAGGAAGAAAAGACCAAAAGTACATTTGTAGTTATTATTTGGATGCTCCCTTAGGCTGTAGGGAACCTGCATTGTGGTTTTCAATCTTCTGTATTGAGAGCAGGAACTTTGAAGATATTTTTCCTTTCACAGGCACACAAAGACTGAGGGTAAGAAAATTCTTTGTTTTGCTCAGAATCAGTCTCTTGGCAGAACAGAAATTACCCTCAGGACAGGAAAATGCCTCGTTGTTAAAAGAAGAAAGAAGAGTATTCCAGTAGAATGTTTCAGTTTTCATAAACTTTTCCTTATTGAAAAAATGTATAATCAGAAAATTCCTACTTACCTCTAGGAAAAAATCTTTTTTGCAAGCTTTTTCACTATAATTAAATTATTTGTTTCCTAAGATTAATCTCTTCAAGAAACTAGCACTGTATTTGCATTTCTATTAAATATTCTGTTTTCATGTTATCTTGAATACACACTGCTTATATTAACAGCTTTTACTTTTTCTGCTGTTTGTTTTGAAGGCATAAGATTTTCTCGGTACAGATAGCTATGAAACTTTTAGTAAGTAATTCAAATGTTTGGTTATTAAATGAAACTGTTTCTCATTTCAATTTAGAATTCAATTACAATTTGTTCATTTCTCTGGTTCAGTGTTTGAAATCAATTTGCTCTGTGCTGAAGCATTGTTTATTTTAATGCTCAACCTTAAAAAAACCCCAGGTTTCTACAACAATAAATCTATAAAATAAAATGTTTAGGAATGTAACCTGTGTTTCAATGTTTGCCTTCTTCCAAACATGAATGCAAAATTCACACTTCTCAAGATCAAACACAGGCAGACCAGCTACAAAGTGTGATATGACAACTGACTTACCTTACCACCCACCTCCAGCCAGGATACTCGAAATGTTAGTGGGGTAAGAATGCCTGGACATAAAAGCAGAGATGAATTTATTCAAGTAAATTTCTACCTTAATTCTTCTACAATGTAAGCACAGCACCAAATTGTCAAATTACTAATGAAGACAGCCATGTTCTTTTTCTAGGCATTTTTCTTTAGTCATTCAGCTTATTTGCAAGATACTCTCCACTTAACAAAATTTTCTTTTGTTGATTTTCAGGAATTGTTGTCTTTGAAAATACTCAGTTATTTGCTAAATAATACATGTGGCAGAATTTTCTCTCCACTGTACTAATAAAGATTAGAGGGAAATAGAGCTCCTGTGATTAAATTTGCTTGTAAGAGGATAATATATTATAAATCAGCAGCAATCATGGCCTATTACAATTAAAGTACAAGAATTAAATGACCACTTTATGACAAAACATTTCAAAAACCATGAAAAGTAATCTCATTAAGAACTATAAACTTAATAAAAAAAGAGTAGAACTGCATATGCCAAAGATTTCACATGATTTTAAAGTCAATATATAAAAGCAGTTACAAAAATGGAATTTCATACCAAGTAATTCACAAATTTAAAGGGATATGTTGTCATGTATTAACATAATTTGTATTAATTTATATCGTCAGATATAAATAAATGTCAATAGTATTTAAGTATTATGCTAACACTTAAACTCAATCCCTGTACCTTAAAAAACTCTTTATTAAAAAAACCCCAAACCTTAATCAAGTCACTCTGGCCTAATTTACAAATGACAATAAGAAGAGCAGATAAGATGTCAATGACTGTAAACTGGTGTGATCTGACTGCAGGGTGTGAGATCACACCGTCACACATCTGAAGACCATTTTCCCTTAGGAACTGTGTGTGATTTACCTTTCTCTGATGAACAGCACCCAGGTCTTGGGCTCTCTGCTTGCCAGATTCTGTCTAGAATTCTAGAACTGAGTCAGAGACAGTAATCTGGGAGAAAGCAAAAAAGAACAAAGACAAAGCTTCACATAGAAAAGGACATTTCTGTGCATGAATGTGCAGTTCATCAGCTGTTATGGCCATCGTGTCTGACAAAAAACTTAAAGCTGAAACATCCCAGAGACTAAAACTGAATCTGTGGAAATCAGGCAGTGAGGAGAGAGAGGAGAAAGGTGGTGGGAAATTCATAGGGCTCAGAGAAGAGACTCCTTCCCCTCAAAAAATGCACTCTACTCCTACCCATAGAAACTTTAGTCCTTTCACACCATCTTCATTTCTGTAGAGTAAAAAAATTACCATGATTTGAAAAGGTTTTGAATGTTTTTGATCAGGTATTTGCTTGTAAATGAGAACATTCATAATTGCCATATGTACTTTGTACTCTCTTATCCAGACTTCTTAGTCTGGATATAGAGGACAAGTTCCATACTGTATTTAAATGTAGGGTTACTCAGCTTCAGAAAATAAGTTATTTTTATGTATTATCTATCATGATTTATAAATTATTTATCATGAGAATTGCTCTTCTTGGAAACAATATCCTTTTATTGGTGTAATAAAATAGCTCAGAGCAAAATAAATCTCTCAGTGCAAAGTACAATCATAAATAGGATAAATATTACTCCAATTAAATAAACTAGTCCTATATTTCCCTCTCTCCAAATAATTTTTTTTCCTTTAGATTTAAATAAGATGCAATTTTTCTCTAGAATATATTCTAACTTTGGGCTCACTTGAGTAATCTTTTCTTTTGTGATCAGTTTCAGTGAGATCTTAGTGCCCTACAGAGCCTCTTGATTTTTCAGGTGAATATTTTAGTAAATGCCAAAAACTCATTATGAGGTTTTAGTCACAGCAATAATATCAACAGCAAATCAAAGATAATTCAGGAAATTCTTGTCAATGATCTGGTTTGCCTTGAAGGTTTTGGACAAAAGGTGAAATAGTGGCTGGGACAGTGTCCTCCTGTCTAATATGTCCTTTAATTTTCTTTCTTAACTTCTCTTGTCAAGTGCATTGTTAGACTGGTCAAATACACTCAGGTGAATTCAGTTTCATTTTATTTAGCTTTATCTTGCATGTTTTATACAAAGAATCTTAACTGGTGCCGGAATTTAAGAGTTACTTACAGCAACTTTGTGAACTTCTTTGAAAAAGAAATAAACCTCATTCTCAGCCAGTGAAAATTCATGGTATCTCAGTAAGTACTGAATATCTCCAAACCAGATTATGTGCTTTTTCTGAGGGAGAAAAGAGTTACCCATCCAAGATGAAATAAATGAAAGTCTGTGAAGAAAGTGTTTAGTTATTTGAAGACTAACTGCAAACAATAATTCCTGGAAATGATGCATATTGCTTTATTCAATGAAATGACTCCTAATTAAATGTGTTTCCATATTTGTCACTTTTTGCCATTTTAAAACATGAACAATCATAAGTAATCATAAGGGCTTGTTCTGGAAGACACTATATCTTCATTATTGTGAGGAGCACTAAATAACCTAAATATGAAATGTAATGCAGACAATTCTGAGTTAGCATAAATGATAAAATCAAAGCCAGTGTTCTAGAAAATATATTCAATGAAAACCAAAACACATGAATGTGCTTATCAATCAGTGTGAACTAACTAGGTGGTCCCTTTCTAGAAACTTTCCAGTTTCTAGAATTCTTGTGTAAAATTTTGATGCCACATGGCTAAGTCTAAAGTTAAATTTATCATTTAAACTTCAGGAATAATCTTTCTGAGAAATTATGCACAAAAGCAGTTGCTGATGCCAGAAGGTATTGGTATTATTTCTTAAATCCTCAAGATAAAAGCTTCATTCATAAATTATTGTTTGAACAGCTCTTGAATGAATGTGTCTTAAAGTGAATTAATCTGTCACAAAAAACCCCACGTGGAATTAACAAGCTAATACCATTTAAAGAACATGACTTAGCTCTACTTGGAAGCAGAGCCATCCCTCCTAGGTACACATTCCCACTTTTATATTAAAGATTCCTTTTTAAGTGTAATAGAATCAAGAGAAGACTGGGAAGTGAAAGAAGGAAAATGGTTGTGATTCCAAGTGTTGCTTGGATTTAGAAATGAAATTATTTTAAAATTAGGCTGTGACTCTGTAGAACAGGTGAGCTAAAGCACAGAGTGAAACAAAGGTTTTGCTGGGAAAATCTGTCAATTTGAATAATTACGTGGCTCCACCTGTTGGAAGAAAAGGACCTGGGAAATGATTTGACAAACTATATTTTACCCTTAGTGCCTGGGCGAACAAGATCTGTAATTTTCCCCTCACCTTAACAATGAATGTGGCTCATATAAACAATGAGAAACATACAAAGGATTTTCCTGTTTTCACAGGTCAGTAGAAATTATTCTTTTTCAATACCTCTTATGCATCATCACAATGGGCAAAATAGTTTTTTCAGATGTGTACTTTTTCCAAGAATTTCAAGGATACCATGTACTCGGCAGACCTGAGTGAAGGATTTGTACACATTCGTGAAGAGCAGTACTCTTTATCTTTCTGGCTTATGCAAAACAAGAGGGAAATAAGTAAACAAAAAATATTTACATCTTATGAAAATGTTGTAAAATCTTCCCAAAAGATCTGAGAAAAAGATGGGCATATTTTGGACAAGATTTTACAGAAAACATGAAGAGCTGTTAGCTGCTCAGATATTTGGGTTTGGAAGATGGTAAGTCTGGTTACTGGTTAATGAAGGAATATAAATGTCATAGATCAGATCTGAATTTTTAGAGTTTTAGTATTCCACCAGGGCTTCAATAAGCAAGGATTTTAACGTGCAAAGACTTTTTCAGCAGCATCCTTTCAGAATCTCATAATTTAAAAGCAAATTTGGCTTCATGGGCTGGACGAAATGCAGTGTTTCCAACTAGTGAGGAGGAAACATTGGAGAGTGGGCTGGTGGAATTTAGGCTTTTCTGAAAGAATGGCATTCAGCAAACAGTATTGCTATTACAATCCAATAGGGTGGAGCAGGTGAATGGAGTAGAATGTTTTTTAAAAATAAGGAAATAGTTGATATGAATATGCAGAAACCAGTCAAATAATTACCTTTTGTCCTGTCCCTCCAGAGACAATCTTCTGCTTAATGCATGTCACTGTGAAACATTTCTGCAGGTATGTTAACCCAGAATTACAGGATTTCAGGTTACTGCCACTTTTTTAAGAGGCTCCCTGCAAATACCCAATATCCAATTTCCAATTTCAAGAGTATCAGCCAGCTAAAACATTTCAGGGTGCTTACAGAGCACTCAGATCTGTTTTGCATACCTTACATAGGAAAGACCTTCTGCCTGGATGTTTCCACTGACCTAAATTTTGATGAGGATCTCCAAGCATCTGTGCAGCTGCCCTCTTCTGGAAGCCTGCCTCATGTTTTCAACCTGACCCCACA
Organism: Melospiza melodia melodia; assembly: GCF_035770615.1. Lineage (NCBI taxonomy): Eukaryota > Metazoa > Chordata > Aves > Passeriformes > Passerellidae > Melospiza > Melospiza melodia. The sequence goes on along the minus strand of NC_086207.1, from coordinate 9,597,753 downwards.
AGGAGATGCTGAAATTCATTAACTTGAAAATTAGCACAAAGTAAATATTTGAGCACTGCAATGGGACTTTTGTTTGCCTTGTTGCAACTGGCAATGTAACACATCATTTTGGAATGACCAGATATCCTGCAAATTGTACAAAAAAGGCTTCTTACCACTCAGATGTGAGTCCTGAACAAAACATATCAAGTACTTCAGGGTGGTTTTGTTTTGTTGCCGGGCTTTGTTTTGTTTTGTTTTTAATTTTTAATCAAAGAATCTTCTAGATAGAAACCAAGCAGTAATTATGGGCCAATTATATAAATAAAGTTCCATTAAATAACAAAAGCGAAAAAGAAAACATAAATTACTTTAAGGCAAATCTGTCAGTCTTTCACTGCAGGGTGCCACTTCAATGTGTGGCATTTTAGCACCATGTTTGATTCTGCATTAATGTTTACAATTTTTGTTCCCAGGAGACAGAAGTTTCCCTACTCTAAGCAAAACAGCAACTAAATCAACATTCTGTAACATATCAAACACAAAAGATGCTAATGTTTAAGGGGAAAGACTTTGAAAAAGAGAGGGCGTAAAAATTAATTCTACCCTTCTGGTTGGGATTTTGTCCTCCAGCCAATTTCAATTTTTTAATACCTAGTTAAAGGCTTCCCACTGCTGTTTTTGCCCAGACCACCTGTTCCCATCATGCCCTCAGAACAGCAGGGTTTGGCACTGCATTGGACAGTTCATAAAAACACAGTTCAACAGCAGGCACTTAGGGTGACCAGCCTAGATCCCAGGAGCTCAGTGCTATTTCACTTCCATGAAAACCTAAATGGTTATAATTAGGAAGAATAAATTTGATTGCAGGTCAAGCTGATGGAAGTGAAGGAAAAGAGACTTTGAATAAAGGCCTCAGGTACATTTGTAGCAGGAGTGCTAGAGTGAGGGAAAGAGAGACAATGAAGAGTAAGGAATGTAGACTATAATTTCTGGGGTTAAAGGGATGCAAATGATGTTGAATAGAAAGAAAGGAGAGGCATCTTGTCTATTGATAGATTAGAATAAGAAGAGCAGGTGATAAATCATCTCACACAAAGAGGAAAACGAGTGATGTATAGAGGAACAGAGACAAGAAGAGAAGGTGGAATGCTAGAATGCTTGGAGATTCAACAGGCAGATTAGTTAGGTAAATAATTGTTGACTGCCAGTTTTAAAAGCTCTCTGAATTTTAAATTTTAATTCAACCTTCACATCCAGCCTCTCACAAAACTTTTTTATCCATATGTACATATTCACATCTGGAAGAAAAAAGTCCTGAAACACAGCTACAGGTCTCTTATTTATCTCATAGGAAACTTTTCTAGCTGCAAAGCTGGAGCTTTCTGGTTCCTTTAACTTCCTCTCATTGCTACAGGCTCTGCCTAACAGCTGACACATCATGGAATTAAGGTACTGTTGCCATTCCAGGAGGTGAGGAGAAAAAGGAGCTCCTCCTCCTCCTTCTGGAATGAAGAGCTTTTCATTCACTCCCATTACAGCCTCAGGGCTCTATCCCTGGACTTTTTGTGGAGAAAACACTTTATTCCAGCTCTTGGCACTGTAGTGGTCTCTGACATTCAGTCCATGGGGGTGCTATCCCACACACAACACCACACTGAGGGAGAATCCCAAACCTTTAAGTAAACAGCACTAGATCTCAAACATTTTATCCACTAAATCTGAAATTATTTTTACATACTTCCACAAGTTGAACCTGAATGCAGACCCTGACCAGGTCTGTTCCCAGTGCATATTTCCTGGTAAAATGAGAGGCTTGCTTGGACAGAGACTGATTTCTCTGCAAAGAACATGATACTTGGCTAAGAGCCTGAACATGGGTTGAGAGACAGGTTAAAAAGTCCAAGTCAAAGGTTTCTTTGTATGAAGTTCAGGAAGGTAGAAAAAATATTAATGATGGAATAGACTAAAAGGTTTTATGAGCCATCTTGTACCTAGTGAGGCTGATATATATCCAGAGCCAACAGTCAAATAATCTCCTTGCTCATTCACTCCACTGTCTCTGCTTGGAGCCTCACAATTATGGGTAAATAGCAGGTTCATTAGAGCTGGGTATACAAAGAACTGGCTCAGATCCCTGGTCCTCAGTGTTTTCATAATGTACTTAATGGTTTCTTCACACACTTTAAAAGCTTTTGTAGCTCAAACATGGCCTTATTCATAGTTATCTGCAATCCAGAAGAAAAGACAGTTAAAATTTTGATATTTTAAGACAGTTAAACCCAGTCTTTTTATCATAGACAAAGTAGAAACTTGTCAGAAAACATTTAAGGAAGCTAGCACAACATGAACGCAAAGTATTGCAGTATATAATTGCTGCTTCAAATACACACCTTCCCCTGGGATTCTGCCCATGTAAATACCACCACATTTTCTTTTTTAAGATTGTGCTATGCATGTGAAGTGGGTATTAAGACACACTGCTGAATTTAAGAAAAATTATTGAAAATCTTATTTGACTGAGGTCCAGCTGTCACACAGTCTTTTATTTTGCCCCACCATAGAGGAGTTGGGACTTCTACCCCTGTCTTTCCCTTGGTTCACAGCCCTCCACTGATTCTGAACATGTGCATATTCCCTACAGTTTTTGACATCATCAAGCTGGCAAGTGTCTCATCCAATTTGCTGGGGCAAACCAAGGTGCTGGCATGGCTTTCTTGAATGGTAAATATCATCACTGAGTGTCTAACAGCTGAGAATTTAGCCTCTAGCATCTGCCCACATGCTGCAGCATTATCTGGCCTATCCACAATCTATCTGCTAGCAGGAGAACAAATTAAAACAAACAAACAAACCCCAAAGAAACAAAAAACCAAAAAACAATATAGATGCAAAACCAACTCTAACTGAAGCTGTCTTTCTTTAACAAATACAGAAATACGACATCTGCTTCAAAAAGTAAAGTTAACAATGAGATCACTTAGGCTGCCCACACACTGCGTCCTGCAAAGCAGCAAACATGATACAGACACAGAGGAAGAAATTCTGTCAAATTCCATGTGGTTACTGTTGCTTGGGAAACCACTTCCTTGGTAACTACAATGCATTCTCAGCACGACTCTGTATCAATTTCTCTCTGGCTCTGAGACACAAACCTGCAGTATCGTGTGAAGTGAGGACCAGAAAAACAAAAAGGCAATAACAAGAAAACCAACCTGAAGGAAAAAGGAGAGAATGAGGAAAAGATTTCTTGTTGTTGTTGTTTCAAATGTGCCTAAATGAAAAATAACATAATCAGAAATCTATCTGGAAGTTGTTTTAATATTTTTTTGGAGGAGCAATCATGGATATGTGTCAGAAAGTGTGTCTTGAATCATAAGTGTGAGGTTGGAGACGGGTTCTTGTGTGGGTCTGGAGAACTGGCACTGAGCCTGAAGGTTGGCTGTCACTGTTTTTGCTCTGCTCCAGTTTGTCAGGACATTTGTTGCTGAATCCACACTACAGAATGCAGTTTAGGGAAAGATCTGTTAAGGATAACTCACTAGTATTTAAAACATAATTTCTAAAGAAAATTGCTGTAAAAAGAAGACATAAACCTTAGAATCCTTTCCCATACTGCTCCAGAAGAGTGGCTCAGTGCTGCTGAGCCACTGACAGTTTCCTTACTGCTGGAACACAGTGATCTTTCCTTTAGAGGTATTGATTTGAGCTCTCTGCACAGAATGCAAAATTTGGAGTTTTCATTGTTTCACACCAAAATCTTGTCTTCTGCTCACCTGGACCTCCAACTTCTCTTTGGCAACAGGCATGTAAGCAGCTAAACACAGTTTTTGTTCATGAACTACATAAAGGAAATTTAGTTTTTATATGAAACAAATAGAAGAAATGCCGTAGTTATAGCAGCAGCAATTTGGGGGTTTTTTTCAGTTTATCTTTTTCTGGGTCTTCTATCAGAATCATTATTTTGTTGTTCTGGTACAGAACTTGTGTTCACTGGAGGTTTCTTTTCACATAGCTGGAAATGATTAGGGTGGCAAAAAGGAAGCACCATGAGCTCTCTGCTTCTTCTATTTGTATTAAGTAGCTTAGGACAGAGTGACTCTAAGGAAGCAAGAAAATTAAATAAGGATACTAGAGAAATCATTTAAGTCACTCTCTTTCTCAGTGCAATGAACTACTCCTTTTATGCATGTCTATTTAAATATATAGATTTCTATCTGTACATAGACACACACACACTTGCCTTTTCAAGGTCAGTAATAAATTAGTTTTCCACTTTTTTGCAGATAAAAAATGAACTGGTTGAAGCTATTTTGTTCTTACAGAGGGAGCATCAGCAAAAAACATTAATAGTGTCATTTTAACACCTTTAGCTCAAGCATGCCTTCCACCCACACTCCAAATGGCAGAGGATATATGTAAAACACATCTCTTCCAGGAATTCAGGAACTTCTTGAGTCAATGCAGACATTGGTGCTAAACTGCAATAACATACTCATCCCATTTCCTGGTGCTGTTGCCTGGATTAAATAAAGGGACAAATCATAGAATCTGAAAATTAGAAGAGTTTATCATTTGTTCTCTGAAAATACAGAAATTTGTATACATGCTCTGGAGTACATGGCTGTGGGGAGAGGGCAGGAGGATATCCCTGGAATACTAGAAAAGGTGTGATGGAGAGCTGGGATAGATCTGGGTAACAACAGTGGAAAGGGCACTCTCTCTTTTGGTGTTGACTACCTGGGTCAGCACTACTTTCTCTTCAAGTATAGCATCTTCATTCAGAAAAAAAATAATTAGGAAGTTCAGAGGACTTGAACTGATATTATATTGTGTTACTATGATCAGGTGGTTGAAACACTTCTTCAGCATATGTTTGCAGTTCTTTGAGAATGAAAACCAACAGTGGGAAATGCCAAGTCTTCCACATTGCTGAGAGAGCACTTAAAATGTTTTGGCAGTGCTCCTTCCCCTCCCTGTGAAATTTAATTACTCCATCCAAAAGCACCAAGTAGCCATTAGGACCAACATTATTTGGACACTGATGCCATGAAAGCTGTAGACTTGAATGTGAAATTGTAGGTCTCATGGTGCATAATTATTGCCTCCAAACTATTCTTGGAAGAACAGCAGGAAGTTATAGATATGTAAAAACAAACCAGAAAAAAATTCCAGCAAAACTCAAAGCCAAAAGCACAAAGTGAATTGGGGTAAGTCAGCTTTTCTGTTTGTTCTGGTGTTTTTTAAGGAAGTTTTCAATAGTTACATAATCCAGAAGCGCACATGTAATACTTCATTCTTCTGCTGTCAGCACTGCTGTACTATGAGTTCAAATACTGCAGTCAGACTACTTCCTTAGTTTAGATGAGAGAAAAATTCTTCAGTATATCATGTTTACACGAAAAAGTTTACCACTGTGATTTCATATCCAAATTTATATCTTGTAGAACAATTACATATTATTAAGACAATAAAGTATTAATAATGTATATGCTTTCCTAAGCAAAACCCTTTCTTCTGTGCCTAGAGTCTATTGAATATTTTACCATTGATGTCACAATCAAAAAAAATTAAGGCAAATATTAAGCACATGTGAAAATGGGCATTCAATGCATAGGATGTGGGGCTTGCACCCTGTGGCCAGTAAGCACCATGCAAAACCCAATAAAACCCAGAGGGGGTTCATTATTTGACAGTATCAGTTCCTAACACTACAAAATCAGGGTTCCAGGCTCTGCTGAGCCATTGTCCCTCAGGGTCAGTGTGTGGGAGCCACCACTGCAGCCTGACCCATGGGCTGAGAGATGTGGAACAAAATCTGAATCAGGCCCTGTGCTGAGGTGATTGCATCTCTCCATTTGCAGTGATTTAAAAAAAACATGTTTAGACAAGTATTTTAGCCTACCTTCTATATCTAGCTCCTAATGTCTTCCATTCTGCTGCTTGCAGACTGCAAAAATTCACATAAGATAAACCAAATCAAGACAGAGCCTTTGAAGTCTCTATACATTGACATTTAAGTAATACTTCAGACAAAGAAAAGGTTGGAAAAAAAAGAAGCCTGATTTTTAAAAAGACTTTTTTTATTATCTCTTAGGATCAGAGTCTCTCTCTGTCACTATGCCTTTAATTAGATAAATACTGCTGATTCTCACATATTGTTGGCTTGATTCAAGGAAAAGATATCTAGCTTTTTAAAAGTCAGAGTTTGTATATTTGATTTCTCAGAGGATTCAGTTATGTCTACAGTCTATGGGATTGAACTGAGATAAATATTCTTGCCTTTCAGGCATTCATTTGCAGGCACATCAGGCTTTCAGTGAATTTTTTAAGTATGTTTGCCATACATCAGAAGGAGGAATTCTTTTACATGGAATGAGTAACAAACTTCTTTTATCTCTCGCCATGGTGCAGATCAAGGTACTAACTTGTTACCTCACTGTGCAAGAGATACTGGATTTTTTGTGATGAAGCACAGTGTGATTAAACCTATTTCAGGTACGGTTTCATGACAGAATTTTGTCAGTTTTTGTCTGTGAAGTGTTCCAAAGCAGTCTCAGAAAGCTTTATGGTTCTTCAGTATTAGAATACATGGACAAACTTTCAAAAGAAGTGTTTTCAATATATGGGGTTCCTGTGAAAAATTTTTGCACAGACAAAAATTAATAAATGTTATTCAGAGAAAAACCGCTGGAATATCAGAGACTTGTACTCAAACCAAGGCTTTCCACAAAACAGGAAGAAATATCCATCTTTCCTGTACCTTTGGTTGAAGTCCTAATCACTGGGATATTGGTATTCTGTGCCATTTCTCATAGTTCTTTAAATATTCATCAAACTAATGAAGGCTGATTTGGAGCATTGCCCATGACGTTAATGAATCAGGAAGAGCAACATCTCAAACCTTGGGCTCCCAGCAGCCAGCCCAGTGCTGCTCTCTGATGTTTTCACAAACTTAATTTGCATGGTCTTAATTTGTTTCACTTCAGAATAAAGAACAAACGTCAAACCCCTCTAATTTTAACAGAGCTTCCATTTTTCAGGCAGGCTTCCCAACCATTTCTGAAGGCTTTTCCTCACAGGGACTCACATTGTCGTAGACGAAACGCAAACACAGTCCCATGAAATAAGCTCTCCTCCAGTATAAACCAGTACAAATGAGCAATTTGTCTGAATTCTGGTTAAACCTTTCCCTGGGGCTGCAGGGAGCCCAAGCACAGTCAGCTCCAGGCCGGGAATGATTTGCAGAGGAGCAAACTGGCCCATCTGGGCCAAACCAAGACTCTGTATTTCCAAACATCCTCCTAAACCCCAGACAAGGAGCACAGGTGGCACCTTGAGAAAAGTATCAAGGAAAGTTCAGATAACACCAATGAGAGCAGCTATTACAGTGGTAAAGCAGGGAAATCCCAAGGAAATATTCAGTCTTATCAAGACTCATAATTTCCAGTCCATGGCCTCACCTCTTCTGATACTTCCCTTCACCCCTACACCACATCTCTTCTCTCATGTCTCCCCAGTAAAATTAATTTTTTTATTGCAGCGACTCAGTTGCCCCTTAATTCCCTCTGGATTTCTTCCCACTTAGCAGTGTATGTTTTATCTCCCTCATAATGGAAAATGCAGTTGCTGTCACGTTGTCCTTTTCCCTTGTGCTTTTCATCCACCATTCTATTCATTATCATAACCCCCATGACTGTTAGTAAGTAAAAGTAATGAGGGTTTCTGCTGCCACTCACTGAAGAGCAACTGAACTGGTGTCACTTCTAGCAGACACATTTTCAAAAAATAGTGGCAAGAAATTAGCTTAAAACATTAAAAAAAAAAGGTTTCTCCCTTAATGAATAAAAATTGAAACCCCAGCTGGCACAACACCCCCTGGACTGAGCCACCTGACCATTTCAGCCTCCTCTCTCCTAATCACCAGGATATTCATGTGACCACAGCCTCAAAGATCATTCCAGTGCACATTTGTGTCTCACAATTTCATATCCAGAGTGGCTCAGACCATCACAAATGATCAAATAATTTTCTAAAGAAAATACTTTAAAGCTAATGTAAATAAGGATGCAGCTGAAATGTTGTGTCTAGCATAAGGTTATTTGCTTTTTGTTTTCAGATTGCTAAATAATAGTGCTCCTAATACTGACATTGTTTGATATTTCTGTTAACAATTCTAATACAACCAAATATGAACGTTCAGCCAAGAGTCAGAGATCTTTCTTCTCACTATTCAGGTATAGAGAGAAAAGAAAAGCAAATAAAACAGAGATCTATAAAATTATGAGTATTATGAGAAAGCTTACCAGCAATATTTACTTTTTGTTGTAACAAAATGACTAGGATGCAAATTTAAACCAAAATTAGAAGCAATTTCACACAAACTGAACTACGGAGATTATTGCTGATACATCACATTGACCCAGTTTATATGGATTCAAAAAATACATTTATGAATTTATGGAATGAAAATTGGGAAAAGCACAGCTTTTCCTTTACTATCCTTCAAAAGTGGCAACTCTGTGATAATATATTGACAGACAAGGGACCTGAGAGGCAGCTAAGACAGCAGTTATTAAGATGGAGGACAGCAGCTGCCTGAAAAATCAAGTAAAAATTGATTCTTTTATGCAGCTTCTGCCAAAACAAGAGCAAACCACAAAGCAATGTGTTGCTTGCATGAAAAAACTGCCTTGACATTTAAAGCCTAAATCCCCAGAAAATGCACAGTGCTTAAGGATCTGACTCACACTTCTGCAGGTAAGTAGGCTTTTGTTTCATGTAATGGAACTAAATGCTTGAACTCAGAGTTTTTCCTTAAATGTAGCTTATTTCTTCAAATAATAGAAATTGTTCTAGAGACTTCCTTTTCTTAACATTGGGATGATATTAAATTCAGATTTCCATAAAATTGAGTAAAGAGACAGTCTAGTCAAAAATAAAAATTTTCTCTCAGTTACTCCTCTTATGCCACAGTAATGTGACACTGTGAATACAAATCATGCTCATAATTTTAGGAAGTACTTGTATGAACAATGGGCTTAATTATGTTGCTTGTATTGAACTTGAAATAATCCCAGTTGCACTGAATTTCCTATACCTTTATCAATTAAATGAGAAAGAGAAATGGGGCAAAATGAATAATTTTATTTTGGAGCGATACTATATGAGTAAACGATTCCTTTTTTTTTTTTTTCAAAGAGGACTTTTTGACCACTGTGTGTTGTTTGTTGTTTAAACACAGCCATCATTTGCCAAGAGAGACTTTCCCTTTTGGCTGTTGCCTCAAGCCTTGATAGTACTGCCCAACATACGAGTGGTGTCACAGTTGCAAGGCCACACCACAGACCTGCCCTCAGCTGATTGTCCCCAGGTCTCCCAGGTCACCTTCTGCAAAGCTGATGCTTTCCAATGGTAGGAAATTAATACTCCCAGCAAAAGTGTGAATATAAACCCATAATTAATATTCTCATTTTCTTTTACAGTACTGAAAAGGGTCCCTTTTAATATTCTTCTAGACGATTTTAAATACCTTCTGTGGAATCATCAGATTGAGTCAAGAAATTCTGGTGTCTGACAAGACTTCTAATTAGATTGTTGAACTATTTTCCTGTCCAGGAGTAGCCCAAACAAGAACAAAAACCAGTAAGTAATTGCAGTCTACATTAACCTTTACCATTCAAAAGCTAACCCATGAACACTCTGGTTCTTCATTAAAATCAGCTTTAAAAAACCTTTTTTTATTATTTACAAACCTCCAGGTTATGCATGAACTTTCGTGAGGTCCCTCTGATCAAGTAGAGCTTATTAGCTTCCAGACTCCACACAGCCTACAAGGTTCAAATTTTAAAGCCTCAAAACCTTTTGCCCCAGACTCCTGACATTTCCACTAACTTCATTTGAAATGGTGATATGTATGCACATTTCTTTGACCCTCACTTGTGTACATCTTCTCCCTGAAATACACTAAAGTCCAAAGAAAGTTGCAAACGCCACTGCATTAACAGTTTTTTTCAATGCAAGCACAGAAAGGGCAAGTTTAGCAAATTACCTGTGCAAAAAAAGTATTTGTTACTGAATATATCTTAGTATGTACTTTAGTACTATTTTAACTCTTCACATGAACAAACCTTATTTAGCCCTCACATTTTGAAAATGTGGTTCAAATTTAATTGAATACAACTCTTCCTGTGCATTGCTGGTAACAATTGCAACTAATTTAAACCTATCTTAAAAATCAGGAGACAGAACACATGATGTAAAAAGGTCAGGATAACCATTCTGAGTTTGAAATTTTAAATTAAAACATTGGGATATATGAGGTTCTCTCTTTTGAATAGTGAAACAGCAGGAGCATTCAGAAAGAGTGAGGAGTCCTTCCACTGGATTTCTTAAGTAACTCCACAATTCTCATCTATTTTAAACAGAGAGATTGTTACTCACTTAAGAAGGACTCCAAGAGAAGAAGGGGTAAGAGCAGGGAGAGCTTGGTATTTACTACTGCAAAAACTACCACTGTACCATAGCCCAAAATTCAAATAAATATGATACATGAAGTCAAGGCACCTGGAGGAAGAGAACTTCCATCACCCATCTCTGCCTGTCCATACTAGTTTGAAAATAAACCAGTGGGAGATTATAAGTCAGAACTACAGTTTAAAAGAAAAATGAAATAAAGGCAGAAAATACTGGCTTAAACTGATAGAGTCTGTATACAACCTGACGCCCTGTTGGCCAGGGTGATGGTGGCAGTCTGATTAAATAGTGGCTGCAGTCCTGTTGGAATGATGAGCGTGGTTCTGCTGAAGCTGTGATCCTGTGGAAGGGCCTGGTGTCACATTCACATTCTCTGGAAAAATCACTTTGCCAAGGATTTTTCTCCTGTGAAGCTGAGAAGCCTCAGAGAAAATAGAAACACTTATTATCTCATTTGATTCTCCTGTGTTTTACTCATGTGGAATGCGTTTGGAGATTGTTTACCCACAGGTGATTGTTTCATTGGTTTCTGGTGTGAATTGTTTTGACTCATTGGCCAATCAGGGTCAAGCTGTGTCAGGACTCTGGAAAGAGTCAGGAGTTTTCATAATTATTTCATTATTATCTTTTTAGCATTCTGTAAGTATCCTTTGTGTATTCTTTAGTATAGTTTTAGTACAGTATTCTTTAATATAATATAGTATCATAAAATAATAAATTAGCCTTCTGAGAACATGGATTCATCATTCCTTCCTCTGTCCGGGGGCAATGCAAATACAATAGCCTGGCGTTCCTCTGAAGGTCCAGTGGTGGTTGTTGAGCACTTGTCCTCTGGGAATGCAGTAGGTAAAGGCTGCCTGTGGTGCTCCAATCCTCAGATTGTATCCAGGAAGGAATGCTTGGCTCCTCCCCCTGGGTGGAGCATCTCCCAGTGGGATGATGTAACTCTGTGACAGAGGGCCATTAGTGCCCCTAGACCCCAGAGGGAGTTATCAGGCATGAGATAAGGAGCACTGCCCCATCTGCTTTAACAGCTTATGAAGATGGGGACAGAACACATTCCTGTGGTTGCATCTTACACTGTAACCTAAGACACTGTCCAAGAGTGGGAATGGAGTTCATGGCCCAGAAGAGTTCATTATCACAGTACATCAGTTCCATGGTTTTCAGGCACAGTGGATGCCATGCCATTTTTTCAGGACAAAAATGAATTGAATTGAATTGAATTGAACACAATAGAATCCTTCAGTTAGAAAGGACCTCCAGCAATCATCTAGGCCAACTTCTTAGGTTGTGGGCAACCACTTAGGGCCAAGGAGATATTTTTGCCCTAAAAGGAATAAAATTGTTAGTCATCATTTTTGACCATCGTAAGGTGATTTGGAAAACATCAAACCAGAAAATTTTCAAATTTTCTTACCTCTTTTCTTCCCTATGTTCACTTATAAATTTCTATGGAGTGGAATATATTATCAACTATTTAACCATCAAGAAGCCATATCAATAAATAGCATAAATGTCTTATTGTATATTTTTTTTATTATAAGTAAATTTTATGGCAGAATTCCTGTGGACATCTTATAGATAATGATTTATAGAACATAGTGTCCTGAAGGCATTTTAAGAGTTATTCTGCTCTCTTTCTCCCCTCTAAGAGGGTGGAAATTTAACATGGAATCAGAGAGTTATATTTGATTTTAAAAATGTTGTTAAAAGCAGGGTGGAATTTGAAGGATTCTTATTCTCATAAAAAAAGAAAGGCAAAAAAAGCTTTTAAAATTGTCTCATAGGGCACATTTGAAAAGATACAAGTAAACTGCCATTATATATATGTTAGGATAACTTGTGCTTTAGTGTCTTTTCTGTCTACTTGCTGTGCAAACTGCTTAGGAGCAGAGGAAACCATAAGCTCCAGGAGCCAATCTGCCACAGTTGTCTGTTTATGTAGTCTGATGGAATTTACATGGGCTGGCAGAAAATTTGCCCTTTGCATGCTTTGTCTCTAGGGGAATTTGGAAGTATGTCCAAGTTTTATAAAATAATGATAATCACAAAATACACCAAGCACAAATAACAGATTTTCCAAGGCGTTTTCTAAACAAGTTAAGTCTGTGGACAGACAGAAAATAACAGATAATTCCTTAAAAGAAAAGGAAAACCAACCCATTTATGCATCAAAGTTAAAGTGGGTTACTCTGCAACATAAAGCACATTTTTAGTGGATATAAATTTAGCAGCTCTCTGCAGCATTATGCATGACAGCTGTCTTGTGATATTTCAAGTATAGAACAGGTCCCTGGAGACACCATGTAATTTATAATGGACTAACCATAATGAACCATAGCAGTCAGAAAAGGAGCTGGTTCCAATGAAATAAGGAGTGTTGCTCTACTTGTCTTATAGGAGCATGATGTTGAAGATCTCACTTATCTGGGATCCGGCAGGAGCAGTGGGGAGGTCAGTTTATTGGTCACCAGAAAGGAAAAAACCAAAACAGAAAATCTCCTGTTTGTCTGGAGTAAGAACTTAAAATAAAGAAAACAAATACAAAGGATCACAATACCCTTTTCCAGCAGACTAATAACTAGCAACCCTTTTCTCCAAGTGCACAGCAAATGCCTTTCTGCTGTTTGTGCTGGCAGAGCTTTATCGTAATTGGTGCAGTAACAAAATCCAGGGATACCTGCAGGGCCAAGGGCTCTGCCTTCCTCAGCCGTGCTGCACATTAATTAGGCCCCAGCTGTCTACAAAGGCACTCTTTATTTGTGATGTATCTGTTTCTTCATTTGTTCACAGGGTCCTTGCAGGTAGGCTGAGGGTGTCTATTTGTTCTGTTCATGGCTACCAGGGACTGATGCTAACAACCTGCACAGACTGTGGGACATGATAAACAGATTAAAGGTGCTCTTTTCAAAACATAAGGGGCTATTTAGCATGTTCATTCAGTGCAGTGATCTACACAACTTGTAATTAATGAAAATTTAGATTAACCTCTTGCTTTTCAAGACCTGGAAACTTCATCTCTATACCTTAATTTCTTACAAGCCTTTGATGACATGAGAAATTATTGAAGTTATTATTAGCATGATGAGAATTTCACTTAACATTCTCCCATTCTGTCACTTTTCCCGTCAAAATAACAGTAACAAAGTGCTCTAGTTACATAACACTTTGCAATTATCAATTAATGATATAATTAAGGCACAGGTATAACAATACTACTGATGTGATAGTTAACATCTAATTCAAGAGTAGTGGAGGTAAAGTGTCTAGCAGAGAAGGGGGATGCCACATGGGACACAAACCTGAGGCAAGTCCCAATCTGACAGCAGGCTTACTGTCTGTCAAACAAATGTTTTTGGAAATCCCAGAAATCCTTTCCAAAGTCCCATTATGCAAAAGATTTGGTAATTTTAATTTAATTCCTCATAGCAAAGTGTCAATTCTTGCACACATTTGTCATCCTGTTCCAGAGCTGGGTCTCAAACATAGAATCTGGCAAGAGGCATTCAGTGTCTGCTAAAGAATGATGCAGGGGCATTACAGTTTGACTTTTTCTATTGTCCAATGTCCATAGCATTCTGTTTCATTAGAATGAAATAAGTCTCTTTAATTCTTGCAGAAATGAGCAAAGGCAACTCTCTTCTCAGCAGTGTACAGATTTGGCATAAACTGTAGTTTTTATTTCAACATTGTGCATGAGTGCTTCCAATATCTAGGCAAAGCATTTTCAATAACAGGGCAACAGATTTGTCTTGTTATCTCAGTTTTTAAAGGAGAAAGTTCTTCCCTTCTCCATTGATAGACAGGCTAAAATATTTCTCAGAGTGTGCACAATAAATGGAAATGGGTGCTTAACACCTTTGGAAATCCTTTGGGCAGAGTAAAGAGAGCAGGATTTGGTATTTGCTTTCAAGTATTGTCAAATACAAAATACACATCTAGGGAAAATGTAAGGATTTGGATGCTGGACATCCTTTCCTTTCATCAACACCAGGAGCTATTATCTCATATCACTTTGCTGTAAGCAATCTGAAATGGGAAAACCCAGGTGATGGATGGCTGGGCTGCAGTTAAAAGACAGGGAAACACATTCTGCCAGAGGAGCAGGTGGTATTTGCTTTAAAATCTTACAGCACGAGTGAGGAAACAGCCTTTACTTTTCATCTGCCTGTCCTTCCCATCTTTATGTTTCTTCCTTTTGTCTGGATCCCATAAAAGATTTTTCTGCCTCTTTTTCTCATCCTTAACTAGTTTGAATGTCAAACCTTCTCAGTAATCACATTGCTTTGGGTAGTAATGAAGGCAAATAAATAATGCTCAACCTTTCTTAAAGAGATCTAGAGACCCTTCCAAAACCAATTAAGGCTTAGATTTTTGCTGGAATTAGCCAAAGTTATAGCACTAAATTTCCAAGCTTGTCTAAGGAAAAAGCCATTAAAATTAAGGCTGGGAAAGGAGAAAGAAAAATTTTGTCCTTCCCACAGTCTTAAAACCTTCTAATTTTAAAGTGTGTTATGAGTGGGAGAAAAGAGAACATAAATTAGGTGATGCATGTTGCACTTCATGGCTGCTTGAGAGAACGGGAGGGAATTTGCTGGATTTCACCACACTGGGGTTTTTTTTTTGGTTGTGGGTTTGTTTTTCGGGTTTTTTTTGGTGTGGTTTTTTTTTTTTTTTTTGGGTGTGTGTTTTTTGGTTTTTTGGTGGTTTTTTTTGTTTGTTTTTTTTCCTCCCTTTTTCTGTCCAGCAATTTTTTTTCTCCTGTCTGTTTAGCACATATTTCCAATTCAGATATGGTTTGAATGATGACTAACAGCAGCAATAAAAAAGCCTTGATTTTTCATAACCTAAAACACAGAAGCACATCAAAAGCAATCCAATTTGTCTGCAAATCTTGCAGATAAATCTTGCTGTCCTGACATGTAGGTTTTGATCTGTTTATTATCCACATTGCTTCTCCTGTCAATGTCTTCTCACCTGAAGAAACAATTTCTTGGCATGACATGGAAGTGGAAATATCCCCCTCAGCAATGGAACTGCACTGACCCCACCATGGCCACAGCAGCTTTTGTGCTGTGGGTTTATCACTGCCCCTCTTGCCCTTTTTGCTGCTGTCAGAGAGGATATGACAGGGCTTCACCCCTGTCCCCTGCATGGCACTGCACTCCCGTGCTTCCTGTGGTGTCTCTTCACAGCACCTTCACAGGCATCAATGCCATGAAATTTCAGCAAAGGGTTGAAGATTAAAGGCTGCCCTGATCAGTGAGACCCTTCAGAAAAGATCTTTGGGGATGTTTAACAAGGAGACCTCAAAGGTCTCCGTCCAGTTTCATGTGGGCTTGGAAAGCAGCAGATTTCAGATGTTATCGACCAAGGTGAGAAATCTGTGTGGGACCATAAACACTCACAGTTATACAGAGATTTACTCAAGTCCCATCTGAAAACAAAACAGCACCAAAACCAAAAATGTGCAGTTTGCGTGATTTAGTCTTTAAAGCATTTGTAAGGGAATTTAAGATAGCTATGTTTCCTTGGCTGTATTTTTTTCCAAAAAAGAGAAAACTTAAAAAAAAGGTGGTCTCAGCTGGAAGTATGCCTCTAGCCATTAGAGTGCCAAAATGAATGTAGTATGTCAGCTGTGACAATCTGTCAGAAAGAGAGAAAAAAAAATTTTTGCTCCAAGAATAAGAGGTGTTCAGAAGTTTTGCCCTTACACGGAAACAAGCACTCCCCCTCTCCCCAGAAAACCTGGCCCAGAGGCTCAGCCAAGGGAATCATATCTCCTTTTATACAATCAATTTTCATCACCTGAATAGCCAACCCACATTTCTTGACATAGCCATCATTTTTTAAAAAAACATATCCCATGATTAGACTCATATGAACACCATAATAAATGAGTCATTCCAGATATCCCTCAAGAACAACAAGCATTATGAATTAATAATGTCACGCTGGTCATTAATTTTGATAACCACAGAATTTATGTCAGTGAACATACTTGCTATGTAGTTATAATGTTGCATTTATTTATATGCAGCAGTTACAATGTGTTAGATGCCAGTTCCCATTATTTCACTGTTTCACAGCTGCTCAGTATTTGACAGATGCATAATTTCATTCTTTAAAATACTCATTTTCCTTTTATAAGCTAAGAACTGTGATGTTAGATAATTTCTCTCATGTTTTGTTAAGTTTAGATTATCAAGATTATTCAACAGTGCAATTTACCCATAAGAAGTCACTATTAAGGTTTCTAATTTGCAATCTAGTAAATTGAATGAAGGAGAGACCATGCTACATGTCATGAAGTGTTAAAACTCAGAGTAAAGGAAATAAATTATTCAAATACCCTATAGTACTAGCCTTATTTTTGTGCCAGTTGATTTGATATAACTCCAGTTAGGATGGGATAACATCAAATGCATTTATAAACCCAGACAAGTAAAATAGACATTTTTGATTTGGAAATGATACTCACCAATTAATATAAATATTTTTAGTCTCTGAAATCATGAACCAGTCTTAAAGTTTAAATACTTTGCTTCCTATCTTGTAATAAACCTGAAAATAAGGGGCAACAGTATTTCACAGAGTTGTAATAAAGCAAATGTGCTGACATTTCAGTCTTCAGAAATTTGCTCTACTTTTCAGAAGCTTCAGAGGAAGATGTGGTATTTTAAACAGTGAGAGAAGGAAGTCATATTGGAGCAGTCTGGAATATTTAACTTCTCATGTTCTGTGTCTCCTGACACAGAGTCAGCATCCTGCACCAGCAGCTCCTCACCTCAGTGCCATCTGTAAGGCTCAAGTCTTCCCATCTTCACTCTCTGCAGAGCTGGTGCCCTTCATCCACAGAAAAGAGAGAACAGATCCATCATTAAAGCAGTGCTGTTGTGGGGCTGGTACAGAGAATAGCCAGGTGGACAACTTCAGAAGGAATTACCAACTGCTGTCTGCATTTCCAGACAAAGATGAGAATTTGGCAGTTTTAGCCTTTGGCACCCTTTTGTCTGATGGCCATTTGTTCCCTTTTCTGGTGCTCCATCTGCTCCCCCTGAAAAGAATCAACTGCAGGAATGTGCAGCTAGAGCTACCAACAAACATCCTGTAGTATCCCCCTTGTAGTAATGCTTGGGGTTAGGAAACACAGCTATGGACTTCCTTTTATTAGAGCTGGGACAGCAGACAACAAGAAAATCCAATAGACACAAACTGCTCACCCAGCACAGCCAGCCAACAGGTGTGAGTCTGAAATGTATTTAAGGCTCAAGATTCCACTAAGACGTAAAGAAGCAGCAAAACCAGACCTGGATTAGTGGACATTTTACTTCTTTGGAGCACAATGAGAGACCCAGATTCTAATCCCTGTCCAAAGCAGTCAGAGCCTCTCAGACCATGCCAGACTGCTCTCTCCTCTCCTCTCTTCTGCTCATCTTGAATTGTTCTTCAACTGAACCACTCAACCAGGAGAATCTAAATCCTCCATCCTGAAAGGGATAATAATTTGTCATCCAGAATCTCTCCTGTTGGACCCTAAGTAGGAAGAGGAAGGAATAAAACTTGGGACTTCCATACCTGAAGTCCACATATTCAGATTTAAGGCCATTCACTGTAAAAGGAAATACCATCCCCTTGCAAACAAACCCTTCCATAAGGGGGACACCAGTAACTCACCATCAGTAACAGCTGCACAAGAGTTGGCTCTGAGGAGGTGCTGCTGAAGCTCTGAGATTTCTCAGCTGTTCTCCCTCCTCTCAGCCTTTCCTTGCTGACCAGCACCAGGCTTCTCACTGCACGTTGCTTACACTCCCCAGACACTCAGCTCCCCCAAGGGCTGCACAGGCAAATTAACACCATGTTATGGTTCCCCCCTTCCCATCCTACACCTACATTTCAGGTGCCTCAACACCCAACTTCTGAGTCCCTTTCTGACCCAAACTCAGAGTTATTCACTTCAGATGAGAACTGAAATCTGCAGCTTTGAGAAAAGAGCCTGCCCAACATAACACAACTACATGTACATATTTTAGGTTTTCTTTATTTATATTTTTAAATTCAAGAATTACACACTAGCCAACATTATTATATATTTACATGCTGAAACTGGCTGCAATAATTTTAAATTCAAGAAAATATCTCTTATGTGCTACTCATTTACAATCATCATTTTACTACCTCATAAATCCCAGAGGTTAGCAGTCCTTTTGAGAAAGACATGAAGATCTGATGCAATGATATCCACTAGTATTTTGCATTTTCTAGCCATTGGAAAATGTGCATTATGTGCATATAAGAAAGGCTACAAGGTCATTAGTAAGGCTGATGATTACTACATTATGAAATAAATAGTACTAAGTAAAAGATAACTCAGAACTGTGCAAAGACAGTACTAACAGAACCATTTAAACACCCATGCCAATAAAAACGTGATAGAAGTCAAATCATAGGCAGTTTGTCAGAATTAATCATGTTTCAAATGTTCTTTTTGTCTTCAACTGAAAGTAACAGGACAGACCATGAACCATACAGCCTGGTGAGTATCTGCCAAATGACAGGAACAGTGAAAACATACAAAATGCTATCAAATTGGAATAGATGACCTCATGTCTGAAAAACATTAAAAAAATACAACCCTTAGTATGAAAGTAGAGGTGAGATTTTTCATCATTTAAGTTTCATTTTTTTGTCAAAGCACTTACAAAGAAAATAATTTTATATTTATGAAATGCTAGTGTTGCATATTCTTGTAGAGATTACCTATTTCAATTTTATATAATGGATATTTAAATTCTCAGTATTTTTACAAAGTAGAATAGGGCAGTCTTTTTGATCAACAACATTCCATTTGCTTCTTAAAAATTTAGACAAAGTTCCTAGTGCATTTTACTAAGCTTTACCTTTGGTGTTAAGCAGTGACTTTTTAGATTTTCCTTTTAAACAATTTCTGGAGTGAAGATTCTTTGGCTTTGGGGGACTATGCTATCTAACGACAGTCAAACATCCTGTGTTTTTTTTTTTCCTTAAAGAAAAATATAAGCCTACTATTAAATACCGTAAGAGACAGATTTCAGAATCAGACAGATGCAATATGCAGGCTTCTGTAATGAAATCGCCCGACAGCTGAATTCTCACTTACCTGGAGACACCTTCACCTCTCCACTCACTGGAGCAACATCAAGGTGCCTTATTGTAAGTGAAAACCAGGCCCTGTTAGTTTTGGCTAGTCTGAGTACTGAGTGTGGCCTGAACATTTTAACCATACAAAAGAATCAGCTGTGCCAGCAGGAACGTTGCCACGGTGGCTATTTTACACTACAGCACTTCCTGTACTATTTTATATCTGGAGTCCAAATCTGTTTATGCAAAAGGGTGTTTAAATTACTCTGCTAGAGCACTGCAATTATTGTACTTAGTAAAAAAAAGTCACTAAACAAATACTGTATCTATTGACTGCTCATTTACAGCTTATTTAATTATTTACATAATTTTAGGACACATTAACCTAAACCATAAGTAGAATTAGCTTTTTGCCTTACCATAAAGTACAAATTAGAAGTTAAAAATGTTTAAGAAATCTGATAATATTTACACACGTTCAGCTTAAGTTATGGTTGCTCACATCGTATGTTCTATGTACACATAGCAAAATGTTTTGATCACTACTGATATAGTATTGTACCCTGGCCATCCCACCCTAGATTATTTTCTAGAAATAGTTACTATTTTTGCCTTTTTTTTTTTTCTTGGTTCCCTAAGGAATTTGTTGGTTTTGAAAACTTACTAGTGGACAATGCTGTTATAAAAAGAGAGAGAAGAAATAGGCAAGCAATGTGAGGACTAGTCTAATTCCAGATGCAAGGAGGTACAGTACTATCATCATGTCAAACGGTGCAATACTCCATACGAATCATAAGCATTGATCTGCTGATATAGAAATGCCCAGTTACCCTGTAGAGTTAGTTGTTTGGTTTTTTTTTTTTCTAAATACATTACTCTTTGTTTTTTTTTCTCAAAAATATATTCATACACTGGTTGATGATAGAAACAAAACTATTATTAGCTTATTCCTTTAACACACCAACATGTGAATGTGTGTGCATATATATATATATATACTCAGCACGTGTATATATACACACATATGTCCATACAGACATTTGGGGGTACGTCCATATGCACATACAGTTGGAAAATGTTTCACATCTCTTCACTTATGTTTTGCACTGTGTTGTAGGATTGGAACACAGTCTACTAATTAGAGTGAAAATAAATTGAGGCTCAATTTTAATGCACATTTTTCTGAAATAAATAGGATATTTTTCCCCAGGTATAAGACCACCACTGATTTTCTCTATGCATTGTGCTTTTGTACCTTACAGATTTTATGTCTTTTTTTTTATTCGAATGTAAGAACTCTCTGAAGACCTCTGCCACATGCTGTTATCTAGGACTCTTGTTTTCCTCCCCTGGGAATGAGAAAAGAAATGGTCACAATGTCATTGCTTGAGTCTTTCTTCCCAGTCATTGAACTGCGATAGGATAGAAACATAACATTCCTTATGCAAACACAGAAATATGTTGCATGAATTTTCAGTTCTGAAAATGTGTATCATACTTACTAGCAGTCATGTACAGTATATATTTACAGATTGATCTCAAAGATTTCATTAAAACTGTGCCATGTTATAGTCATAATTCCCCCATGAATTTCGCAAAGATGAAAAACACCTTAATTGCTGGCTATTATGTCTAATAGAACAATAAAATGTGCAACTATAATTATATTACAAGTTTTTTTATCTAAATTATTAACTTTGCTATTTTGTTTATTGAAACCAACAACAATTAACACGATTAAAAAGATCTAGAATATTTATTTTCGGTCAATTCTAAAGTAAAAGTAAATTTATTCTAGTTTAGCTGGAGGGTAGCACACATAGCAAACCCCATTCTCACGTCTGTTGGCATCATTTCCCACTTTCACTCAAGTATCTCAGGAGTAAGTGCTTACCTGGGGCTCGAGTTATGCTTTTTCCTTGATAGTGCCTCACCAGCCTTTCTCACCCCCATCTTTTTATATCACAGTGTTAAGCCTTAGTACAAAATGGTAGAATCTTTCTCTTTCACTAATTTTATACATCACATTAATAGCCAGAAGAACATAGTAAAAGCAAAAGTGCTCCTTCCCCACAGATAATTTATCTTTCCTAGTGACACCTGAGCAGAAACCAAACATTTTCTTTCACTCTCTGAATAGCAATATCAGAGAGTATTATGGCTTGTACTGTAGCTTCAGAAAAGTGAATGTGCAGTTCCAGGATTCGATCTCTGTGATTTTTGTAATAGCTGAAGCAGTTACCAATGCAGAGAGTCAACATATTCCCTGTAAGGTTTTATATTTGATGTGTATCAACCACAGGAAGGCTGTGAGCTCCCTGCAGTCACACTCTGCTTCTGTGAAACAATAAACGGAGCTGTCAGCAATTTCTGAAATGAAAGAAAAGCTGGTACAGAAGAATACCATAAGACTGCTTTCATTTAGGTTAATTAATATAATTTTCAAAGAACAGACTTTGAGGAGAAATACTGAATTTTGATATGCTCCATTTCTTAAAATTGGGAAAAAAAGAATCCAACATGACTCATAGCTATCAGCTGAAATCCCAAGTGCATGTACAAAGGTTATTGCGTTATGCATGAAATGCAGTCACAAATTTACTGTGTGAACAAAGAGCAAAATTTTCACTTGGAAAGTTAATCACATGAGGGAAACCTGTCTGTACATATTGCAGAGTCTGAGCCTGGAGGCAGTGTGTGAATGTACACAACTTCCTGGCAGGTAGGGTGTATTGCAAATCCCATCCCAGGCTCTGAAACGATCCTTTCTTATTTGTACCAGAAATAAGCATATGAAGTGCTCAAAAAAAAAAAAAAAAACCAAAAAAACAAACAAGTCAGAATATTTGCCTATTAGTTCTCAGAACTATTCTCCTCCTATTAGTATCATTTACTATCAAATGGGTGGGGGGAATCAAAAATAAAACCACAGAAACTTGTAAGAAAATTACTCTTTTGAAGAACAAAAAAATTAAAAAATATATTTTATGAAAAATATTCTAAAGAATTTTTTAGTACCCTGAAAAAAACCATTTATAGTCTCTAGTGTCTTTCAAAAATTCGTACACAGATGAGAGGTAGTATGGATGCAACAGATGTGGCTTTTGCTTCTTGAAAGATTGTGTCAAACAATATTGGGGATCTGATCTAGTAAAAGCCATCAATAATTTTTACTTTTTATACAGCTCTTGTGACTGCTGTTTTCATTACAAAAAGAATTCCACAGTGGAATAAGTGACAAAATATTTTGTCTAATTTTTTTTCTACTATATATTTTGCTATTTTGTAAAAATAAAGCTCAATGGAATGAAAAAAACATCAACTTTTTAATTAAAGAATTTTCCCAAAGAAAAACAGAAATTTTCTAGTTTTTCAATGGAAATCACCCTAAAGCAGGAAACATTCAAGAGTGTACTTAAACTCTTAAAGTGATTGTTATGAATTTCTTTCCTTTAGAACAGTGCATTAAGGAAAACAAAAAGTGAAATGTTATTGCCTAATCCAGACTGAGAACACACCCTGTCAGTACCTCTTGTACAGAAATAGAAATGCTCAGATCCCAACTGCTGAAAGAGGTACAGAACCTTTAACCAACAGCAGGAAGTGTAACGCTGGAAAGATGAAAACCTGGAAGAAATCACACAACTCCACATGACTATTTCAGACTAAGGTGTGTACAACTGACAACATTCACCTGCACCGTGTATATACATATATATATATATATATATATACACACACATATATATATATGTATATACAAACACCTTTATGTATATGTTGCCTCCTGTCTCCCCTGCCCCTGCACTTTGTAATTGCTCTCTCACTCCCCCTGCCCTGGAGAAAGGCAGGGCACCACTGGCTTCCTTCAGCCATCTACAGAATTACTATTTGGGCAATCAATTTTGGCACTTTGGACAGATTCCCTTTCCTCAACACAACCCAGCAGCATTTACCATTTCAGTGCTGATGCATTTTTATACTGTCCCTACATTCCTCTACTGATCCCAAACACAGTCACTGTGACTGAGCATATGTTCCTTCTTTAAAATACAAACTAGTGCTTCTTGCTTCAGCTTCTGTGCAAACACCCAACCCCAATATTATCAGTCAAAGGTTCAGTTCTTTCAATAAATAAAAGGAAATACCTGAATATGGTTGGGAAACCTCTGACCATCATCATCTTGGAAAGATGATAGGCACTACTTGTTTTCAAGTTTACACATTTAAAAAGTAAAGTGTATGTGTTTCATAAGCATGATAACTTAGTACACTCTTTTGGTGTATATGCATGCCTTGGATATGCACTTTCCCTAGAATGGCATGTACTGCTGTTGAAATTAAAACTTGTTTCTCAAATGCTGCTCTATAATTTGTACCACTAAACTCAAATGGCCATTGGGTAGAAAAAAAAAAAAAAAAAAAAGAGTGAGGGACAATGAGACAGAAGTGATTTTCAAAACGCAATTTGCCTTTACACTCAAAATGCACTTATATTTTGATAAGGGGATATGTCC
Organism: Melospiza melodia melodia; assembly: GCF_035770615.1. Taxonomy (NCBI): domain Eukaryota; kingdom Metazoa; phylum Chordata; class Aves; order Passeriformes; family Passerellidae; genus Melospiza; species Melospiza melodia. Next base: position 9,573,658 of record NC_086207.1, on the reverse strand, counting down.
ATACTGCAACTTAACAGATATATGGTTTAGCAGATACAACCAAAACATTATAAAAACAGACCATAGAGTGGGCCAGCAACTAAGGTGTTTTAAAATAACTTTTTGTCCTGAATAGAATTTTTCCAAGTCCCACTTTTGGCTGTACAACAGATTCGAAGAGAAAATCCAGTTCTTTCTTCCTGCGTGGCTTTGTTTCTTAGTTCACATAGTAAAGCCAATAGACGATGTTGAAGAAGGAAAAAACCACGGGGAAGAAGATGCGGGACCATCGATCTATGGCATTGACATCAGTCAAGTCAGGGATGGTGATTTTCAGCTGCGACGCGCGCCTCCGTAGCCGGCTCTTCTTCTGTGCCACGTGCCGCTCCAGCGCGTTGCGCCCGAAGCTGTGCCGGGGCAGGCCGGCCTTGCGGTACTGGATGCTCGAGGTGTCGTAGGCCAGCATTGTGCTCCTAGGGTCCCCAAGCCCCATCACAGCCTCCGAGGCAGCCATCTCGTTTTTAATCTCCAGCGTGCTCAACAAGATGTTTTCGTGTGGGTCCATCTGTAAGAAAAATAAGGAGGTGGATTTAGAAGGAAGGAAAGGAAGCCCGGTCAGCTGCAAAATGAAGCCATGCTGGTAAGGGCCGTATCTAGCATTGCTAATTGATTGGATGTCAGCCTGAAGGACTCTAAGCATAGCTGGGATTATATTTATTATCATTTATTTGCGACCTCGAGGAGAAATAGGGCCAGTATAGTATAAAGCAATAAATGGTATTTCCCTGGACCCGATGCTCAACAAGCACAAGCAATACCTGGGAACAGAGAACACACTCAGGTCCTGAATGGCATTCTGTCATTGGGTAGGATATCTGGGGCAAATATTGGAATTTTCAGGGGTTTTGGAAGGAAATCAAATGGGAAAAGATCTTCTTTGTTTTGGTTTTTCCTCTTTCAAATGAAAGCTTTGGCTCTGACATAAACTGCCATTATTCACGTGGTCTCTCTGCCTCTGTGAATGAGGTACAGAGCACTGCACAAGAGAATGCACATTTTAGGCCCCCATATTCCAAACAGGAGTGCTGGTTACTTGGGGAAAGGCACTGGCATAGTCTGGCTATAGCTATGTGGAAACTCCATGCCCCAGAAATAATAAATTTCTTCAATACAACGCATGCTGTAATAGCATGCTGCTGTAATAGCAGAGATCTGCAATTTCAAGCATGGGAAAGATATGCAGAATGTAATCACATCAAATGTACATTGAACAGTTGTTTCAATGGGTAGATTTAGCCACTATGCATTTTTTAATGCAATTCAGTGAAAAAAAATAATAAAGCAATATTGTAGAGAAACCCCTCAGACAATCAAGAGGATTTCAAAGATAAGGAACTCAGTTCTACTCTTAGGCAATCTGGAGAAGATCTGGAGTGTGGAAGTAGATTTTAAAAAGAATCCATTTATAGAAAACAAATAAAAGTTATTTAGCGAAGTTCTAATTCTTCTCAGCCTTTTCTTTAAGCATTTTGAATTGTATGATAACAGATTATAATTAACTAAAAGTTCTTAAAAACAATAATAGCTAATGAGAAGCTAATTAATTACATTGAATTAGTGATGGTAGTGCAGATACACTCCAGGCCAATTAAGAGAAAAAACTATCCCAGAGCTCCTTTATGAATAACTCAGCCACATTATTCATTTTTCATGTACAGAATATATTCTATGATTATTACTCAAAGTGCAAAAACTGTGACCTTTGTGGATTTCTAAACAATAACAGGGTATTAGTATATTCTGTAATATTTAGAAACTAGCTGTCAGCAGCCTGTACCACCCTGCACTGCCCAATGCAGACTGTGTTTATCATTATTGAACCCCCTGTGTAATATTTACCATGGCAAGATGAGAGAACTGGGCTTAAACCAGAAGCACCCTCTGCCCAGTGTTCTGAACTGAGAAGTCACTCACAAAGGTACTTTGGACCTACTGAAACACTGTCATTTGAGTGATTACATCTGTTCAAGTGATGCAGAAAACCTACTGTTGCTGAGATAACAAATCTCCCTCTCTTTTTTCTCCCCAATCTGTGTGAGTTTGCACCCCTCTAGTTTCATTATATTTTAATCATAAATCAAATGTCATGACTCAATGTGAAAAAGACAATCTTTCTTTTCTGTTAGCTTTTCATAAGAGCTACATGATATTTATGAAATTCATAGTGTGGGAAATCAATCTTTACTGGAAAAGCACTGGAAAAATCTGAAAGTTGAGCTGGAACTCAAGAGAAATTCCTTTAAGAGCTCTGTAGCATGATATTGAAAATAGTGAGAGAGCAGTGCTTCTATCCAGGAAGGCCATCAAAATCAGTTCTCATCTGCATTAGACAAGTAATAGTAGTGTTCTGCCATTGTAATTCCAACAAAAACAAATATCTGCAAATGCTTTCAAACAGATCTATGAAACTTCTCAAGATGGATTTAAAACATTATTTTCTAATGAGTGTATTTATTTGGAAAATTCTTTTCTGATTTTTGGGGTAAAACGAAAGGGGACTCATTTTTGTTATTAGATCTCAGGCCAATCATAGGACTCTCAGGATCCTAAAAATAAAACAATTAATTACAGGTACTTGGCCTTCATTGGTCCCAAAATGTCTAAAATCACAAGAGGTAAGTTTACTACATGAGGGGTGCAAAGCCATTTGGAAACTACATTTTCTTTATTTTCATATAACCTCAAGAAAAGTAGTTTTAGTTCCCGTGACATCAGGGGAAGTTGGATATAACATCCACTAATGTAATGGGTTTACCCTTTAGCCCAGAGCCTGGGTTATTTTCACCTCAATGTTGTGCATTCTAGGATACTATTTTTGAAAATATTTTAGTGCCAAAATTTTTTTCACATCTTAAATCTTCTTAGGATGAATCTACTTTAACCATTTTATCCTTCTGATCTGCAATGATATTAGAAATTTGAGTGCTCTTTACATATTTGCATACATTCTATGCAGCACACATGCAAGGAAGGCTATTTTAGTCTGCCAGAGTTAGACACAAACATGTTTTAGCAGCATGATGTCACTCCAGTCAACTTTTTTCCTCAATGCAGCAAAATGCTGCAGATGTCTATAATCTTGGAAGCAGTTAGTAAGATTAGTGAAGCTGGGCAGAAAAAAACATTAAGCAATATTCTAAACTATCTTCTAGGGAAAAATGTCTTCTTCTGTACATATCACACTCATATCAGAGTTGAAGCACAACATTTTTCAATATTCTAAGACTATTTCAGAAGAAATAATGCAAAATACAGTAAATATTAGAGATGGGCGAACCTTCAAGTGTTACAATACCCAGGAAAACACCACAAAGCTCAGCTGCTTCTTGAGCACTAATTTGGCCCTCCTGCATCTGGAATAATGAACTGACCATAAGAATAAATACATTTTCTCATATCTTGAAGAAGGCACGGGAAGGGAAGGGAAGGGAAGGGAAGGGAAGGGAAGGGAAGGGAAGGGAAGGGAAGGGAAGGGAAGGGAAGGGAAGGGAAGGGAAGGGAAGGGAAGGGAAGGGAAGGGAAGGGAAAGGAAGGGAAGGGAAGGGAAGGGAAGGGATCTAACTCTTCAACTTTTGCCAAAAGGTTCCCTATCAGAGAGCTGGGACTGTTTTTTTCACCAAGTAGATTCGCCCAGCTCTAATTAAAACATGCTTTTGTAACGAAGTGACGCCTGAGATAGAATGACAGTGATCTACATTTACTGTAAACAGCAGCACCCATTCAAAAGGATCCCAAAGCGCTTTACAAGCATTAGAAAGAAGAACCACTTCACTTCCCAGTGAAGCCCAATCACCTCTGAGGTGAAATGTGGTGACTGACAGTGCAGAACAACACACTTTGTTTTAGTCGAGGAAATGGAGAATGTTGTAGCCAATTAAAACTATGGGGTGGGTGAGTGGTGGTGGGGAATGTTGGGTAAGCAGAACAGTTACACAAATTGATATTTGCCCAGGTGCTTGGGGTTGAGATGACCACGCTATAAAAAAGTGCCATGGGATCTTTAATGACCATAACCGGTCAAGACCTGAATTTTACGTCTCTGAGGATAAAAACATTAGAAAACAATGAAAGATACCTTTGTTGAATACATTTCTGGACAATGATATGTGCCAATTATTCTTCTGTCCTGTAAGTTAATAAAATCAAGACCAGTTTCCTTAGAGATAAGGCAGCTGTTATCTTTCATTTAAAATTAAAGCACTGTAGTATAATAGTAGGACAAGTAATTAAAATATATAGGGACCTCTAAGCCAACAATTAGCATGGGTACATTCTGGCTTCAGAGGTGCTATTACTGCCTTGCTGTGCTCCTCAAGGTAACATAATGTTGTGATGTAAATGTATTTTTTCCAACTGGTCATTTGACCAAGGAAGATATGATGATATGAAAACAATTATTAAAATTATTCTGGGGGGAAGGTAAGTGTAAAAGTGGTTTCAAAAGGAGGTGGAGGAAGGTTAAAAAGATCTCTTGGTGCTGAAGGATTGTTCAACCATAGAACTAGACTCTTTATGGTGAACAGGAGAGTTCAAACTTAATGGAGAAATTCCCAGGACGAGAAAGGAAGGGAGGATGAAGATGAAGAAAAAGCAGCAGCAAGTACTATGGAAATAAAAGGTGAAGGCAGAAGTGGAGGAGAAATTACCAGAGCTAAGCAACCATGCAAGACACTGGGGTTTTTATAAATAAATCTTAAATGTGAATGACAAAAGAGATGATGCAAATGATTCATTTACAGGTCCAGGTCAAACAGAAGAAAAGCTGACTCTGGAGCCTTGAAAGCGGCCATGACTTTTTTGATGGTCTCAAACAAAGGGAACAGAGGAAAGCATAGAATTGTTACCATTATATATTCTTCCTATTACCTAGAACTCCAAAATGATGGCTTTCTTGAGGAATTCCTCTTACAATAATACATTAGCAACAGTTAAATACAAGAAAATTACAACTCCCACACACATTCATTAGGAATCCTCCAAGGATGACCAGACCTCTGAAATTATTAACTTTCAGTAAATCAGTTCCTTGTTGATTAGGGTCTGCTGCTCTGCCAAACACATCTTTATTGTACAAGAGAAATTTATACTGATGAATTGAAAAGATACAACATTGACATTTCTCCTTTCTCATACACTGTTCATTTTCACCTGTAACCTTCAATGACAGGCAGGAACTGTATTTTATGGTAGACTGGCTCAGAAACTGTGTATAAAATAGACAGTGGGAAGAGAATTCCTGATAAAAAACTCTTTCAAACAAAACAGTTGCAAATTGAAAACTTACTTTTTATTAAGTAGAACTGCCATTAGATTAAAACAAAATCTGGTGAGCTAAACCATGGAGTCTAAACTAGTACCCAGTCTATTACAAAGATTAAAACCTGAAATATAGCAGTTATACGTCCTGTGAAGTGATATTCCTAAGAAATGAAGACAAAGATCCCTTTCTCAATGAAGACTTACATGACATATATAGATATATAATTTAATTTGTTACGGATGAAAACCTTACTATGTACCACAGTTTCCCAACTCTTAAAAGCTGAGGTTTGCTTGGAAAACCAGTAATATTCTATTTCTGACTAGTCACAGGGGCTCTAGAAAGACCAGATGAAAGTATGATGTGCACTTTACCTGTAATGGGGATCTTCACCTCATCAGCAAGGTTTGACTCATGGAAGGGAACCCCTGAGCTCTGGGGACAGCCCTGACTACACAGGCCATGTGTGGGAGGTGGACAGCTCTGTGCAAGCTGCTGCTGGGGTCACTCTGGATGAAAAAACAATTAATGATTTTCAACAGGCACCTGCCTAAAGTTATAGTGGTATTTTTGACTTGATAAGCCAGTCTGCTGAGATAAAGCTATAGAAATTTATAAGACGCAAATGCCTAATATTTTAAAATACCCATATGTGAAACAATGTCTTTAACAATGCAACAAACACTGCATTTCCATTGTCTGTCCAAAACTCAGTTACTGTATAAGAAACCAGGCTAGCATGCATTTTTATATACATAAAATCTGGGTCAGGCTGTAAAGAGTGCAAATAGAGGACACTAATGGGGAAGTCTTATAGTTTCAGGTTGCTTCACATGGTTTCAGATGAGAAATTTCAGAGAAACTCTGCAAATTTTACAGAAGGATTTTCGTCAGGTTCTTGACCTTTCAAATAAATATCTAAGCACACCCTGACCCTGCAAGAAATCTGTAAGAGTTAAAGAAAAAAAGGAGGTGAGGGAAAAATACAAGATCTGAACATGGAGTTTTAACATTGCTCTAAATAACTGTAAATCAATTTCTAGACATCCATTTTTACCTTCTGGTATATGTGACTTCTTGATAATTATATTTAGTAACCCACCAACAACTTAGTTGCAAGTATTGCAGGATTCTGGAGAAATGGTTGAAAATATAAATTCCTGTTAGTATGCATTACTTAAACATGGCATTCTGTACTTAAGGCACTGAAGAATGAGTGCCCAGATGAAATTTGAGAGGCTAAAGCATCTTTGCTTTGATGACATTTGGAAAAAGCCCATGAAATATGAGCTTGTTCAAACCTCTGCACAGAATCCAATAAGCTTGAAGTTTATATCAATGTCTTCTCAAATAGAATTTTTAGCAACAATTTTTTTACTATAGAGACATTTAGGAGGAAGCAGAGGAAGGTGATCTGGGAAGAAGATGTCTGGGGTAGCAATTAACAACAGCTTAAATCCTGTTTCACAAAAACTGAGGTGTTGGGCAGTCCAGATTTTTAGTAATACTACTCTGATTAAGTTATTGTCATTTCTTTTTAAAAATATCATCCCATTTAAGAGAATATAATTAATTTTCTTGAAGATAATATAAAAAAAGAACACATCAGCAAGAACTTGCATCTCGAGCTGCTCACTTCCATCTGTGAAAAAATCAAATTTTCATCAAGCCTTTATAACAATCATAAGTCTCCCATTATGGTGTCTTACAAAATACAATTTAGCAGATACATCTAGCATCAAAAATCTACTACAGAAACAGAGCAAAATTGGTTATATAAGAAAGTGTTGTGAAAGATATAAAAAAAATGCATCAAACACACAATTATCACCACAACTTTCAAAATTTCAAGGGTATAATTTGGATATAGCTACGGTTTTGAAATATGAAATAGATGGTAAAAAATAAGGTTTTTAAGTTGCTCCTCTAGAACAGCGTCTGTAAAATATACTAAAGATGTTATTTTTCTTGTTTGAAGCCAAATATAATGCGCAAAGAACTGCACAGCACATCCTTGTCATGAGAGTGGGTGGGCTGAATGGCAGTCTACCAGCTCCATCCGTCTGACCGTGATATACTCACTTGTCAACAGAGTCAGGCTTGTGGTTTTGGGGAACACATAATTCTTGGGCCCAGGCCAAAGACAAACATGTTCAGAGACAGCAAGAGGTCCAAGGATAAAACTCTGGAGAGAAACTGCAACTAATTCAACAACAACAACAAAACTAAAAGAAAATTCCTGAGATCTTTCTATGGAAAAATCACCGAGAAGATTTTGTTACAAAGGAAAAAAAGATGAATTTCTAACATTTTACAACAAATGCTCAAATTAAAAAAGATCCAAAAAAATATTTCATATGATCAGTTCATTGCTGATTAAGAAGCCTGAAACAGAGACAGTTCCACAGCTGTAGATACTGCAAGGCTCAGAGGACTAGTCCTGACAATATTAAAATGAAAATCTTCTGCTTTAAAATAAAAAAAACACCCAAATCTGACTAAATTAAAATGTGTTGTGTTTCAGGAAATCAATTCACTAAATTTCCCTAGCCAGACACACCTTCTGGACTGCAGGTACTTCACTGTAATTATTTAAGACAATAATTTGTCTTTTTTTGTGTCTTATTTCTTCACAACTTGATCTAATGACCTAAACTGCACTAAGGGATTCTTTTATGAACTAAAAGTTGTGTTCTGCTCGGGGTCACAGGCTGTAGATGCAGTACAAAAGTAAAGAGGAGAATGTGTTTTAAACAAGTGCACAGGCTTTGGTCTTACATTAATTAAATATGGCATTCAAAGGAGTGCAACTGGGGAAAAAAGCCTCACGCAGCTGCCTTGACCTTTATTCAGATGTCATGTGGAATACCAGCACAGATCGTGGAAAATCACCTTCTGACTGCTTCTGCAAAGTGCTGTGAGCCAAAACTGGAACCTCCTCAAATTTCACTCCTATCCAAGCTCTGGTCTGATAAAACCTGCAGAGGCTGGCCAGACACCCTGTGCATTGCTGACTGCTTCATGTGCAACTTGTTCCCTGAGAATGCATGAATGGAAATTTAGGAGAAAAGGCAAGGTTTTATCATCCATGCCTACTTTGTTACATGGCCTTCAATAAACTACTGTGGAAAGAATACCTTCTGATCCTGGATCAACAATCAGTCCTTGTGCAGCTTTACCTGTACTGCAAACAAAAGGAAAACTCTCCTTGGAGAGAAAGAAAGAGGATGAATTCACTGACATCTGGACAGTGGCAGCATTAGCTCCTGCAATATAGAGCAGTAAGGATTTGAGACTGAAATTTTAAGAACTTCCTGTTGCCTTAGTGTTTTAATATCCTGTTCAGTTTATTAACTGAGTCTGTGCATATGACCAGTTTAAAAATCCTCTTTTTACCAAAAGCTTTTACATCTTGTAATGTTATATACACTTACATGTTATATATGCTTACTCATGTTTTATATTAGAAGTACCTCTAGTCCTTAGGGTATAAAGTGCCATTCTATGTAATAAGTACTGACTGGTTTTAGGTACCTTTGCAATAGTTTCTTCTCCCTGAAGATGCATTATATGATTTCTTCAGATAGAAATGAACAAATATTGCTATGAACTGAAAAGGCCAGTGGCAAGCCAGCAGTAAATCAGTGGGGAAATAAAGGCATTAGCCAAGCCTAATTGTTTTGGAGCACTGCTTTGGAGCAAGGTCTATTACCTCAGGCCTACATCCCTGCTAATGCATCTTCACACCACAGCCTGAAAATTGAGGAGAGTGACCTTGTCTGTTTGCAGAGACTGAAAGCCATCACAAGCTGCAAAAAGGCACAGGTACAGATCAGAGCATTCCCTTTGGCTCAGGTTAACACACACTCCTTCATCTAATTCACCCATCCTTCTCTAGAGACATCTATGGATATGACAGATTAAAAAAAAAAATACAAGGCTCTTCCAGTTATTCTCTAGTAAAGTGGTGAAAAGAAGTTTGGAAGCTGTCATGGGAAATGTCAGGTAGCACAGCAGCACCTGAACTGACTGTGCCATTTCCTAGTGTGCTGCTGGAACAGAGGACACTTCTGGCACAATGGACTAGACAGTTCTCAGTGTCCCTGCTCCAAGAATCCCCATACATTAGACAGTGAATCTGAAAGTGGGCATCTGGGGAAGGAGGATGCTGTGGGAGCCCCATTTCCTTGCTAGATTACAAACTGCCACTCCATCTTTAGCCTACCAGTGTAGTTGAAATAATTAGATGTTATCACTTGTGAAACAGGTGATTGCATACTCTTATTTCTCTCAAAGCTCTGATAATGCAATACAGCTCCCTTAGACGGAAAGATCTGAGCAGAACTACTAAACTAATCCAGCTAAACTCAGTCAGACTCCTTTCCTTAGTCAAAAAAGCTGTGGGGAAAAAAATAGCAGCTGAGACAACCTGAAGGGGAAGAAAGTTACCAAGTGTTTCTGAGGGCAGGTTAAGTTTCTATTTGTCATTGGTTTGCCATCTCACCTCCTCTAGCACCCCTGTGCTAATCCAGATATAACAACAGTGGGCCAGGAGGGCAATGAATTGCAAAGATACCTTATTTGTTTAAACCCTCTTACCCTCCTAAGCCCTTCATTAACTTTTTGAGAACACTTCTATTGTATTCAAATCTATTAAGATGTGTTTAAAGTCATTGTCATATTGACATTCCATGTTCTTGGCACCCAAATTTTGGATGGAAAAATGCCAGTAGTCTGACAGCTTCCCTTGTTCATGGTTTGCACTATGAGCAGCAATACACTGTCCCTTTCAGGTGTGCTGCCTTTCTATTACCTTATGTAATAGAAAGAGGTCTGAGTAAAGAATTACTCATTGTTTTAAAAATACACTCAGTATGTTTAAAAAGGAACCTTATCTAAACATGCAGAGGTTAGCAATGTCACTTCACATTTATTTACAGAAAATGACTGAATAAATCTGCATAAACAGTTTTACAAAGCATTGCATAATACGCTGACATTTTTCCCTTCTTTCCCAGAGGGAAATTGCTGTGTTACTGCTCACAATAACCAAGTATGATTGCAAAATTAAAGTTAGTTTTATTTATGTGACTTATGTTATCATATACTTCAGGTATATTGCCTGTGCATTGGAGCATTCTCTGTGCTTTAAGCTAAGTTGGAAGCATATAGACTTTAGTCATTACTGCAACTGCATGCAATCCAAAACCACATTTAATGATGTATTTACATGTATTTTACATTAAGCAAAACGTAATGCTGCTTCTGTGAAGTAGCAAATAAAATTATTTGAAAGAACATAGCTAAGAAATTCTATATAAGCAATGTTAATTTGCTAACTCTTATAAACCTAGATGATTGAACTATAAAGAAAAAAATTAAATAACATAGAAATAACTTAAACACTACCTGAATGACATATCAGTAAGAATTAGAAGGAGTAGAAATGGAAGAATTTTGCACTAAATCATTATGTGGTAATGCCTCTGTAAGGTTTGATATCCGAGTTAGAAAAAGGAAGTATCATATCCTGTTTGTGGGTCATGTCCTAGTGAGGCAACAATATGATATTGAAGAGACTGACCAGGACCTCCTTCAAGAGACAGATCTTTAGCTCTTCCTTTAATGAGAGTCTTCCTGTAGGAAGTGCTCCCAATACTCACAGTGAGTATCATCTCTGCTGCCTCTGCTGCTGTGGAAGAGGATGGCACAGAGCTGCTGTTCCATGGGAATCACTCTTGTCAAACATCCAGATGGCAAGAAGCACTTCTTTACAGAGGAAGAAGAGTCAGCCTTTCATTTACCATGGTCTTTAAAGTGACAGACGTGGTTTTACCACTCTAACGAAGGTTTTCTGATCTATCCAGAATAACAAATATAGATTTCATTGATATTGAGAAGCATTTTCACCCTACTTATGTCTCAAGAGTAGTCAGTTCATGTACATAGTAGTTTGGATCAAATGGGTCAGATGAGCAACTGTAGAAAAAACAGCAGTAGAATCCAATAGACAAATCAGCAGCTTATGCAGCTGGCTGACAGGAAATTTAGTAACACAGGAAAACATATGGAAAATATAGAACTTGGCAGGTGATCAGAAGCAAATGTCTAGAAGACATATCAGACTCATCACAATGGTCAGCATCAGCAAGCCCATCTCAATCAGAGTTCCAAGATGGAAATATCCAAGGTAAAATTATTAGAAACAACAAATTAAGAGTATATTTTAAAATTAACCAAAAATAACTTGGCTCCTAGATTCTGGAAAAAATTTAAGAGGAATAAATCAGCTCTGAGAAAGCACCAAGAAACTCATTATCTGAGCTCTCATAACAGAAATGAAACTTATTAAAATGGCTGGGGGTCTGCCTAAGAAATCATTTGCAGCTGTACCAGGCTCTACACTGAATTGTGGTAAGGTGAGTCATCTTCTTGGAGACAAAGCCAAACTTCACTGGGAGAAAATGTGAAAAAATTTATGACAGTGGCTTGTTTCCCCTCCCCTAGTCCCCTTCTATCCCAAAAGGAAACAAGAAAAAAAAAATCACAATGGAAAGAAAAACAGGGTCACAGAGGCTTCCAGACCAAATCTTTCTAGACCATTTGTATGAGATATGATTTATGGATTTCAGTAAAGCCTTTGGTACATAGTTTTAAAATAGAAGGGATAACATGTCCCAGATGAATGTATAATTACCCACAGGAAGACAGGTGCAAGAGACTGAGAAGTCAGAGGCAGGAATTTGGCCCTGTATTTTGATGTATCTTAATCATCTTGAAGAAGCACAGACAATATTAGCATGAAGATTCATGAAATGCAAAGGACCAAAAGGACACTGATGACCATCAACATTCTCAAACACAAAAGTTCACAGAATAAGAAGACATAACAGTGGCTTACAGTATATATATCATACTTTATGACATGCTAGGTCCTCAAGCAGACATAGGACACTCCCAGTGTACCTATCCTTATGTACACTTGCAGTACTTTGCCAATCAGAACAGAAGAGACTAAGAAACTTGAGACCTCCAAGGCAAGAAAGGCATTTCAAGACATAAGATGAAAAACTTGAAAAGAGAGGTGAGGAAATGATGTGAATGCTATCTCAAATAAACGAAGGAGTAAGTACTCTTCTAGAGTAAGAAGAAAGGCAGTGATTTACCTACAAGCAACAATAGATTGTTTACAGAAAGAACAACTAGTCTTGACGAGGCAAAAGATGATGAGTTAGACTAAAGGAACAAACTGCTAAATGCAGCTTGAGAAGTTTCAAGAGTGAAATGATGATACAGCCATTTTTATCTGAACTCACTGCAAAGAAAATCAAGTAAGTCCTACATGATTTAACAAGTCTGTGGCAATCTATCTGCTGGTAACTCAGTCTGAGTTTTATGTTTTTTAAATTTCTACATGATTTTATTACTCAGATTACAGTATCCAAGAAGCAAATCAAGATACAGGCCCAATTCCTTCCCTACCCCTTCCATTACCACAAACAGGATGAACAATCTTTGAAAATGGAGTATATCTTCTGTGATGATTCAGACTAGATATATGGAAGAACTTTTTTTAAATGAGAGTGATGAAACAGAAGAGGTTGCTCAGAGGTGGTGGATGCCCCATCCTTGGAAACAGGGATCCAAGGTCACATTGGATGGCGCCCTAAGCAACCTGATCTAGCTGAAAATGGCCCTGCTCATTAAAATGAGGTTGGAGTAGGTGACCTTTAAAGGTCCCTTCTGACTCAAACTATTCCAGGACTTGAAAAAAAAAAAGAAAGAAGAAACCCCAAACTACCAGATTTTGCACATGATAAGAATATGATGTGAAATGTAAAGAAATATGTGGCCACAGTTTCATCTGGAATAACCCTGGGGAAGCTCTGCAGCCAGCCTGATGAAGTTCACTCAAAGGGAAAAAACAAGGACACCTGAGTCACCAAATCTCCAAGAGATTAAAATGGATTCAGCAGATACCACGGCCACGGAAATAAAGCTTCCCTTGCACGCAGTGTTGTAGGCTCCCTAACATCTTCTGAATAACACCAAGCAAAACCAGAGAGATTACCAATGCCTGTGTCCACCCTGGATCTGTCCATGGAAGAGAATGAAACAGCATAAAGGGAGCATGAATTAACTTCTTTGATTTTGCAAGCAGAGTTGTGGATGAGAGGACCAGTCAGCACTTCTCCTCTCACCACATTCGGTTGATTGAGAGTTTTATGAGATTGTTACTAAATAAGAGTGTTGGAATTGCAAGAAAACCATTACAGATTTTCTGGTCTCTAAAGTATAAGCAGAGATACTGCACTACAAATAGCAGTTCCAATAACTATTTATCCACTTCTTTTACAGTGTCAACGCTGAATGCAGCAACAGAAGTTTTGCGTAGAAGTTTTCATCCTTATATTTTGAGGTTTATTCCTCATGGCATCAATCTTCTCCTGTATAGTATCTGATTCTTATGAATTCATAATATTGCACAAAGTGATTCAAGAGGAATCTTGTCATATCACAAAAGAACACTCATACCTTGTAAAATCAGTCCTTCCCTATTGGAGCCTAGTTAAAGATGGAGTGTTTGTGTGATCCCATTTCTAAAATATGTTGATTTTTACAAAAAAACTGTTTCTGAACTAATTTCAGCAGTTTGGACCCCTTTTTGATTCTTTTCAATGAAAATAATTACATAATATTTGTCTCCCTTTAATAGATAAAATATTCAGGTCCATTAAATATTAATATGTTTTCTCGCTGCTGGTCAAACAACACGAACAGCTGTCAGCTCCTTTCCTTCTCCCCAGAGCAGTCTGTGCAGCAGGACAAGTCCTCTGATCCTCTCCTGTTTGATTCCCTGCCTATTGCTCAAAGGATTGCAGACCTGATTACCAGATCAGAGTGGATCTGGGTACCAGAGCAGAACTGACAGAGACTCTTAGCCATGCTGGCCTAGAGCATTAACTGAAAGGCTCACTATGAAAAAAATACAAATAATGTAGAATTCTTCCTTGTGTTCCACAGCATACCTTGTGTCAATCCAGTAAGCTGGTAGAGCTCTGCAACAGTTATTGAAATTACTCTGTCTAGTGAATTGGATTAACACACCAGCTATGCTTTCAAATTCTGCTTCATGATCAGCAATTTGCCACTGGGCTTTGGCTATTCTGTTACACAGCTGAAAGGTCTATTGTATGAAAAAGAATGTTTAAAACACCACAAGTGAAGCAAAGCGTACAAAAATATACCTCAGCTATTGATGGCAGTCTGACACCTATGGATCTTAAATTTCCACTGATATCAGAGGAAAGACTTCAGGTAAATACAAGTTTAATCTTACAAAATTACTTACAGGGTAGTTTATAGCACCTTAAAAGTGAAATTTAATCTAAAAAAAGAGAAAAAACCCCTAAGAGTTTAAATAAAAACTCACAGATTTTTTTCATTGCTGAAAAATCACCAATGGAAATAAAAATGTATTACAGTGTCTTCATGAACTTTATAATGCTAAAAGGTGATATATGGTAATATAACATTAAAATTAAATTCATCATTATGAGTATGCCTTCATTCATTAAAATATGAATTTCTCTCCAGTCAAAAAGAAAAAAAAAAAAAAAGGATGAGCTATGAACTGTGATGATATAACTCTCCTTCTTAAAAGACTATAAACTATAACCGGTAAAACGATTTTGTGCTATCAATATGTGATGGATTTTTTGAATAAAAAGTTCTCTCTGCAGACCCACTATGTGTGTAGAGGCTCTGAACAAACATTAGAAATTTCAGTATTAGAGCTGTATGAAACTTAAGTTTCCAATTGACAAATAATCCCTTGCTTTTTTTCTAACACAGATTTTTTTTTTTTAAGAATTCGACTTTGATTTTTTTCTCATTCGACTGTCATGATGATTTACAACTCAAAGAGCTTCCCCTGATGAAAGAAAATCCCACAAACCTCTTACCCCTCCAAAAGGCCCCCAAACTCCCAAAGATTATTCAATCTTATGTAACTTTCCAACTTCGCGTGTGTGTGAAAGTTTACACATTTTAGACTGAGAATATTTTTGCATTCAGCACAGATTTGCCACCGTGTGAAACTCATTCCAAAATGGTCAAAGTGATAAATTACAAGTGCTTTATGATAAGTGCCCCATTTTCATTAAGCATAATGGATACTTTTCCCAGAAGTGTGTATCTTGGCAAATACCTTTTCTGCCTCAATTCTCCATCCCTAGGGGGCCACTTTGAGATTCAAAATTAAGTACACAGCACATTGATGGTTTATTTCTGAGAAGCTCCCCATTTATTCAATAGTATTCTGGCCCATTAGACATTGAAAATATGCAAAATTCTCAAACTTTAAACACTTCTGTGGCAAATATTTCTTATCCAGATCATCTGAAAGATTTATGAAAGCAGGTTAAATTTAGATTTTAGTTCAAATGTTCCATACAGCTCTTACTAGAATATACAGCCATCATTTTGGATTTATTCCTTTGGAAACAGGTTGTACATATTCAAGTCTACATTCTGACTAAGAAAACATCTCTCAGTAAAACTTCACTGACTGCATGCTTTAGAAACAAGACATTCAGCCTCCCAGGCTGGAGGGCAGCATTCATTGCTGGGGTGCCTAAGCACACTGCTCTGCAGAGCTAAGACAAGGTCATCACAATTCCACTCCACTCATTTTCTACAAGAAATTACATTTTAAAGCACTGTCTGACACAAGTGAGAGCCTGTCTTCCTGGGAAAATGCTAAAAATGTGTCCCCATTACAGTTTACCTTATTGACATCCATTCTCAACTTCTCATTGTTGGCACTGGCAGCTTTTTCTGCTGCTTTCTTTTGACGCTGAGGTCCCCTGCCAAAGAAGATGTAGTTGACCAATGCATACTCCAGCAGAGCCATGAAAACGAAGACAAAACATCCCATAAGGTACATATCAATGGCTTTCACATAGGGAATTTTGGGAAGAGTCTCTCGAAGATGGGTGTTAATTGTTGTCATTGTGAGCACAGTTGTGATTCCTGGAAAAAAGAATTGAGAAATCTAGTGATTGAAATAATTTTTATTTATTTTCTAGAATAACAACTTATATTATTCAAATTATGGAGTTGAAAAATATTTTTTTTCCCCTGGTGGACAAAAGATATCTCTAACCATTGTACATATTAACAGAATCCTAGAAAGGTTTGGGTTGGAAGGGCTCCCTCAAGTACCATGGACAGGGAACCTTCCACTAGACCAGGTTGCTCACAACCCCATCCACCCTGGCCTTGAATGCTTCCAGGGACAGGGATCCCTGGGATCCCCCAGCTCCAGGCAACATAATCCACTGTGACACTACACTCATGGAGAAGAATTTCTTCCTAAGATCTAATCTAAATCCTCAGTACTCAGCTGTCAGTTTATAGGAATTCCCCTTTTTCCCAAGTCCCTCTCCAGCTCTCTGGGAGCACTTTTAGGCTCTCAAAGGTGCCCTAGGGTCTCCCTGGAGCCTTCCCTGCTTCAGGCTGAACAATTTCAACTCTGTCTTCATAGAGAGAGGTGCTCCAGTCACACAACTATCTTTGTGACATTTCTCCAGCCTGTTAAGGCCCCTCTGGATGGCATCCCTTCCCTCCAGCATGTGGGCAGCACCACACAGCTCAGGAACTTGCTGAGGACACCCTCAATCCCATTGTCCATGTTGCTGTCCAAGATGATAAGCAGCACAATCCTAACACAGACCCCTGAGGACACTTGTCGCTGGTCTCCACTTGGACATCAAACTGTTGACTTCAACTATTTGAGTGCAACCAGCCAACTCCTTATCCACTGAGTGGTCCATCCAACAAATCCACGACTCTTCAGTTTAGAGACAAGGATCTCATGGATAACAGTGCCAGATGCTTTGCACAAGTTCAGGTAGATGACATCAGTTGCTCTTCCCTCTTCCCATGAGTGTTGGGACCCTGCTTTAGATGGCCACAGACTCTGTCAGGCACAACTTGTCCTTAGTGAAGCCAGGCTGGCTCTCATCCATCATCTCCTTGGTTTCCATGTGCCTTAGCATAGTTTCCAGGAGGATCTGCTCCATGACCTTGACAGCCTCAAATGTGAGACTGACAGTTCTGTAGTTCCTCAAGTCTTCTTTTGTCCCCTCTATTAAAAAGGGGGCTTTGCTTCCACTTTTCTAGTCAGTGAGACTTCACCAGACTGCCATGGCTTCTCAAACATAATGGATAGAGTTTTAGCCAATTCATTTCCCAGTTCCCTCAGGCCCTGTGGATGCATCTCATCAAGTCCCATGGACTTTGTGCTTGGGATCCCCACGTTCCTTAGAGGGTCTCCAAGAAGATCCCTTAAGCAGGTGGCTCTTCATTCTCCCAGTGCCAGCCTTTGCCTTCTGCAGCTTGAGCAATGTGTCTGGAACACGTCCATGAGAGCAAAACATTGAAAAGGTGTTCAGTACCTCAGTCTTCTCCAGATCCTGGCTATCCAGGCCTCCTGTTTTCTTTCAGAGAAGACTCCCATTTTCCCTCATCATCTTTTAGCACTGATGTACCTATACAGAAGCTTTTCTCGTTGCCTTTGATGTCCCTGGACAGATTTAGTTCTGTCTTAGGGCTTTAGCTTACCTAACCTGATCCCTGGCTGCTCAGATTTTTTTTGTGCATTTTTCACAGGCTACCTGACCTTGCCAACACCCTCTGTAGGTTTCCTTTTTGTGTTTGAATTTTTTCAGGGACATCTTGTTCAGTCCTTATCTTGGACTTGGATTTTTTGCATAGCATAAAAAACATTACACCTGTAATAAAAGGAGCTCAGTCAAGCAAACAGTAGTTGGATTCCATAAGTGTATTCTTAAACAGATAAACTGCAACCTTCTGTAATGAGTCTTAGCTAAAAATTACAGGCTACAGTTGCTTTATCTTGCTTTCCTCCAGCGTTTTCAGGATGTCTGCAGTCTGAAATTCTTAAGGCAAAATGCTACACAGAAAGCCCTGGTAAAACTCAGATGTATTCCATAACATTAAAATGTCAAATTTTCAATGGCATCTTTTATGGGGTTTTACTTATTTTAGCTATACAAGAGCTGTACTGGCAGGAATCAGTCTGATTTTGACAAAACTTGGCAATAGAGAATACTTATTTTTGGAACATGCTCCTTATGATGAGGGGCACAGAATAAACAGATACACATAGGACTAGTGATGAGATAGACAAGTACTCTAGAGATTAATTAGGGAAACAGTTTTGCTTCTGGAACATAAGGTAACAGTAAGGAAAAAATAATCAGGCTCTCACAATAATTTAGGTTGGAAAAGACCTTTAAGTTCATTGAATGCAATTTTTAACCCAGACCTGCCATATCCACCACTAAACCGTGTCCCCAGGCACCAAATCTTCAAATCTTCTAAATCCCTCCATGGATGGTAACTCCACCACTTCCCAGAATAACCTCTGCCAAGGCTAGAAACATTTTTGGTGAAGAAATTCCTCCTAGGATCCAATCTAAACCTCCCCTGCCATAACACGAGGCCGTTTCCTCTCGGTCTTTCACTTGGCAGAAGAGACCAACCCTCAGCTGGCTGCACCCTCCTGCCAGGGAGTTTTAGGGGGCAGGAGGGTCCCCCCTGAGCCTCCTTTTCCCCAGGCTGAGCTCCTCCAGCTGCTCCTCATCAGTTCTGTGCTCCAGACCCTTCCCCAGCTCTGCTGCCTTTCCCTGGACACACTTCAGCCCCTCAATGTCTGTCCTGAACTCAGAAACCTGGAACTGGGTTTGCGGCACTCCCTCAACATAAGGACAAGCGAGCTATACAAACCTAGTAGAACTTTATTTAATTCCTGAAAGGAAAAGCAATTTACAATCCATAACACAATGCTGAATGTGTGTTCTGGACTGCCATGGGCAAAAGCAAACTAAGTGCATTCTTTTCAGAGGAAAAAACAAGCAGCAAGAGAACAACAGAATATGTTGAGACAATTAGGGTTATTTTGATTACAATGATTATAAAGTTAGCTGATTCAGACATGAAATCACTTTAATTTTTATTTAAATTCTGATGTTTAAAATGCTGATTCAAATAATACAAAGCTTAAAAAGCCAGACATAAAAAGATCTAACACATATATTTTTTACTTTCAAATCATGCACCATCCACTCAGCCAGAAGCTAGAAAAACCATTCAGCTAATGCACACTGCATGAGATGTGTAAAAATGCCTACCTAAAGCAACTCTTGCAGCTGAAGCATCATAATTAATCCAGAAGGAAACCCAGGACAGGATAGTGATCAGAATAGAAGGCATGTAGGTCTGCAGAATGAAGTAACCAATGTTTCTCTTAAGTTTAAAGCTGAGAGACAGCCTTGGGTAGGCACCTAAAAGAGAATATTTGGTATGGCCATAATTTATTTGTATAATGCCTGAAAACATTTTTCTTTTCTGTCATTTTTGTTTTATTTTTTCATTCAATGTGGAGTACACTCAGAGCTGAAAGACCCAGGATATTCAGGGGCAGAATTTCTAGCAAGAATTGGGATTAAATGATCTTTTATACTAAGGACACAAAGATGTTCTAGTTGCCTATCTGCTGGTAATCATAACATTGAACAATCAACAGCCAAAACACAAATTAGAGCAGCAAAGCACAGAAATTCCTCTTCCCTGACAAACTCTCATATGCCAGCTTCAGTGCGACCCTGATCCTAAACTCTCCAAGAAATGCAACACTACTCTTTTGTCACTGGACACCAGAAATATTGTAGTACTTGAAGCATTTGTTAATATGGGTGCCTAGAAATCATTCTTCAAGTCCCATTTCTGCTTGATTTTGAAGAATTTGCAATGTACAATCATTCTATAGTCCCTTCAAAGATGATTTCTACCCATATCTGGACAGTGAGTTTTGAAGAGAATTTTTTTAACACACCTAAGGGGTTTCTGAAATAGGTAGAAAACATCTCCTAGTAGCAGCCCAATTCAACTCTTGCCTCTCTTTAACAATTTAATATCATCAAAATACGTTAGGGTGTTTTTAATTATTATTATTGTTATTTCATTAAATGCAATCTGATTTTCTGCTCCTTCTCAGAAAGCATCTTTTCAGCCTTCAGAAAGTCATACAATTACTAGAATAGGCTAAACTGGATATCCTGGAACGAGCATTTTAAATATTTTATATTGAAGACAAAGTAATTGTCTAATACATCCCCAACTTGGCAAAAGGAACATCTAAAAATACGAAGAAAAAGGTTCCTAAATATCCTACATGTTGGGGAACAGAGGTGTATAAGTGGCTTAATAAGTTTTCATGGGTAAACAGAAAATACAGCTCATTTGATGAGCCTTAACATGACAGATTATTATGTCAATGAATAGTGCCTTATACACTATGGAAGCTTTAATAAAAAACCTCTGCTTTCCAAATTCACAGCTGCTGCTCTATTTTATTCTTGCTTCTAAAAGTTTTGCTCCTCAACAGCACACTAAAAATTAATGCAGTTTTAAATGTCCTTAAAAGAATGCCCCATTCAGGTTCCCCTCCACAAACCTGTAGAGAAAACAACATTCTTGGTGATAAGCTTGTAGTCCACAATGGAGAACTGTGGCAGCTCGATCTTTGTCACTCCTGTGACTGCATTATCACCCCCACGCCAGTAAAACTCAATGTCATCTGTTGTATAGCCATCTATAAAAATAGGGACAAACAAGTGAGATACAAATCTCTTCTGACATCATGGGGAACAGCTCATTTACTCAAAACATATGAAATATATTTCTAAAATGAAACCATTTATAAACATAGAGACACAGGTCATTCCAAATGTAACTTCAAAAGGCAATCCTAGGTACACGTTAATATTTGTTGCTTTTGGTTGGGTTTGGTTGGTTGAATATTTTTCTAAAATATATATTACATGAATGTATTAACAAAACAGACCTTTAAAACCAAATTAAGACTACACATATCCCATCTCTAGATAGCAACTGTACATTAGCTTAAGGTAACTTCTGATCCCAAGGCTGGATAAAACAGCATGACTTTTCTGCAATTTCTGTCCCTGAGCTGAAACATCAGCACTGGCATTGTTTAGTTTTCAGCTGTAAAAACCAGCATAGTTCTTTTTCTAAAATGGCTTAAATGCAGTAAAACACACCACATTCAGTGAGGCTTGTAAGAGGCCATGTAGGAAGCAAGAGATGCAACACCCATCAGTGGCAAAAAACCACCCACAAGAAACCAACCAAAGAAAAATAAAATTCCCACCAGCCAACAAAACACCTCAGAACACAGCACATGTTCACACAGTGATAAAACATCCATGAGAAAGGAATCTGTGCTCCCAAATGGCACCTGAGCCAAGTTCCATGCTCCAGAGTTGGTGTACAGAAATGATTGTGAGACATCAGAAATAAATCTATTGCAAAACCATGAAATACAATATTCATTAATGTTTCATTATGCATTAATCTAAAGATGTTTGTCACTGAAACTAAAACACAGAATGACCATGACTTTGCAAATTGATATAATAAATATATAAAACACCTTGATTTTAAGTCCTCATCCACAAACTGAAGACAAAATTGAACACTGAATACCATTTCAAAATGCTCAAATACCATTGAATTTCCGGGAATAATGCATAGAATCTGTTTTGCTCCTGTGCATCATTAATTTTTGATAGTCCAAGTAGAATCTAGAGTTCAACTTCAGTGGAAGGCAAGCAATTTTGAAGACATGAACCAAATAATCGGTAAAACCACTAAAACAACTATAAAAATCTATCTAATACACACAATTTTAAAAAGTATTTTGGCAGATACATTCCTATAGCATGTTGATAGCAATTCCAGAGTTTTGTGTAAGTGACTCGTACTTTCCTGGCCACAAGTCTGTCTTCAGAAAAGAGGCCAACAGCTTACTTATGTTTCCTTGCCTAGAAACTTCATATTTGTCAAGTCTTCCTCTAGGCTTTCAGAGAGAGAAATAAAATCAAGTCTAAAATAAAATAAAGATGAATAATTATATTGCTTGATATTGAGATGTAAAAGCAACTTACTGCATTTCATGTTTCGAAAAGTATAAAAGAACACCCTTAGAGAGTTTAGGAAGGTTGATATTACTTTTTTGGAAGTATCTTTGTGATATTGTCAAGTTTTGCTGATATTCTGACATCAACCCTGCCCTCCAATGGCAAGTTCTGGATTCTAATACCATTTACTGAACTTGGATTCAAGTTCAGTAAATGGTAATTAAGGCAATTAAAGCAATTAATCAAGGCAATATATTTAATTCTGAGGTAACTAAACTCTTAAACTTCACAGCTAATTAATTATTTTATTTTCATTTTGTATATTTCTGAAAAAACAAATGTCAAAATAAGTTTGAGCAGGGAAAACCCCCACTTCTCTATGTGAGAGAAAAAGTTTATAAAAAGCCCAAATGGCTTTTTATTTGGTTGTATTTTTTAGAATATCTGTTGGAAGACCTTTTTTGCTGAACTGTCTATGAACACTTTGGCCTTGAATTGTGTAATCATAGCAGGGTTCACAAGAGACCTCCAGGATTTTCATTCCAGCTGATTGCCAAACGCTTCAGCTTTACCCTCTACCAGGAATTCATGGTTCAGCTTCTCCCTGGATTCTCACAGCCTTAACACAAAGCAAACATTGACAACTCTCCAGGAGAGAGGAATCTTTGGAAACTCCCACCCCAAAGTTCAAATTCTGGATATTCCAAACTCTGCAGCTTTGGGACCTTTGGGGGGAACTGAGCAGAATTCCCTGCTGCTGAAGGGTTTTTACATTGGGCAAATGATAACCTGAGACACACCCAGAATGACAGGACTTATCAATAAGGAGAATTTCAGGAAGTCTCTTTAAGCTTTCATTAAAATACTTCTCTTTCCAAAAAGGATAAATTATCCTATTCATTTCAGTGTGTGGAGAAGGAAAGCAAAGAATATCACAGTCATCTGCACATGAATGCTCTTGTGTACTGCTAAAGTACCCAAAGATAATTGGATATAAGTGTAATATCTGCAAAACACCTGCCAAAAGAGAGAATGGGACTATTCATGTCTCTAGTGGATGTTTTACAGTAAAGCCCAATTACCTGTGGCTATAATAAACTCCTTCTGCAGGTATCTGGGACTCAACTCTACTTACAAGTTAAAATTATTTAAAAATCAACCAATTTATAGTAGTAATAAGCAGTCTTGAAAAATAATCTGTAGCTCTTGACAAGAAAAAACAAGAGTTAATAGAGTCAGTTCAATATTTTTAAATTATCAGACACCACATGTTGGTAAAGCAGAAAGGAAAGCATACCGAACCCAGCAATGTTCCAAGCAATCTTTGCAAGAATATGAGTTTAGCACAGAACACTATTTGATTTAGACTGTAAACAACTGTTGGTTTACTATATATTAAATTGTATGTAGCTCAGCTGCCAGCAGAGAGCATCTGATTGATTGCTTTTCCCTCAGTCATTTATATATCATCATCAGCACGATTTACTTCACGTTCAGAAAGTTCAATTTCTCATTTCTGTCATGCATCACACACTGGCAGCCACCCAAATCAATACATTGTCCTGGTAATATGGCACCAATCCTGAGAGAAGCAAAACATTCTCAGGTCCCATTAACAGGGACAGGGAGTTTATCATCCTGTATGCATTGAGGGATGACAGATGATGAAACACTGTGGAGGAAAAACAAACAACTAATAGAACATAAAATAAAACTCCCTTCACACAGAAACTATAAAAGCGCCAATTTTTTTTTCCAGCCTATGCAAGACAAGTCAAAAATAGGAAATTCTTCTAATACAAACAACCTAAAATGAAAGCTGTAACTTTACTGACTGAAAACAAAAATATTTAGACACAAGACAATTATCAGAAACACCATCCAATGGAAGAAAAGAAGCAGATTTTTCTGAAAATCTCAGGATTTATCAGGATTCACTGCCTCACAGTGCTGCAGTTTATACATGACAGCCAGGAAATATTTTACATCTACACATCTCCAGTGTGCACTGTGCAGGAATCCAAGCGCTCACATTACTGACACCATGGCAGCACCTGGAGACTGAACATAAGGCAGCTGCTGATTTTTATGGGAGGGAGGGAGAGAGAAATGCCTTAAACATGCAAAACAGTGAAAATGTGCCTAAAAAGGGGGGAGGATTCTGAGGCCATGCCCTAACCTGTCTCTGTTGTGAACCATCAGCAATTTGTGTGAGCTTGGGCAGTGCATGCACACATCCTGCATCACCTCTGAGCTCAGGGGAGCCTCCTCAGCCCTGACCAGGAGCCTCAGGAGACAAAAGCATCCTGCTGGCAGCTGTCTGAATGCCACCTCCAGCTGCTAAAGCTTATCCAAATAGCTGCTCCTCTACTTTCAACCTGGATCTCTGAGCATGGAGAGCATGCAATTATGATGAAGCACTGCTCAGCTACTTCAAAATTTTTGCTGAGTGGGTCTGGAGACTCAATGAAAATTGGGAGCACACCCCCCCTTGGATCACCTGAGGTCTTTGTCTTTTGCTTACCAATAAAAAACATATGAGAACTCAGTTGACAGCAGATTCTGGTCTTAAATACTATTAAAAAGCAACCATTTACAAGGTGAACAGCCTATACCTGGTGGAGAATAACAGACTTATTACACACATGATATTTTTGTGGAAATTATTCAAATGTACATTACTATATACAAAATCTATGGCCTCATAGGTGGGGAATGAGTAACAAGCTACTTAATTTCTCCTGCTGCTATAAAATGAATTTTCTTTGCCTAGCCACTCATGGTAGCTTCCCAAAATAAAAAGGAGAGAACTCATGTATGATATCTATACCCAAAAGAAAGTTTTGAATACAACTATATAAAATATTGTTAGCTAGCAACCATAATACATTAATTTATATAAATGTAGGACATAGACTTTCAGAGTAATTGAAGAATTTGACATCTACTGGCCCTGTAAAATGACATGAATGTTGCAAAAAAAATTAAGTGATTAATCCTGTTTGTAAAACAGACTGTAGAATACCTTTAGTAGCAAAATCCATACATTTAATTTATTTTTAAACATAGAACTAATACTCCCTCCTTTTTCAAGATTTTCTTCAGCAGCTTTGCATTCACACAGAGTAAAGAGCAAAATTACTTTTAAAATCCTAAGTAACATGCAAAGCATATACTGAAATTCAGAAGCCTTTCAGATCTCTCAAACTTGTTTCACTGCATCACTTCAGCCTTCACTTATTCAATTCACTTATTCATTCAAAAACATATCCAGGAAGAGAAAGTTACAAGTGTTTCCTTGAGTTTGCAGAGATGTTTAAAGCTGAGGAGAACATGAGACATGAGGTGCTGAAACCAGTGGGGTGATACAAGGGTGAGTAGGAAAACCAGAGTTTGTGTGCCAGAGCAACTGGAAAAAAGCACATCACACTTGTTTCTTTCTCCTCTTTCTCATCCCCTCTAAATTCTGTCTTTCTGCATAAAACATTAAAATTCTTCTTACATTCCACTACAAAGGCTTTTTCCCCTAAGGCTCTGAGGATTTGGATACAAAGAGGATGTACAGTTTTCTGACTGCAGTGAAATTCAAGTGATTCTGAGATTAAATTGGCAACATTCTCAAGAAACAATCATCTTCAACTTGTACAAATGGCTCCTTACTGGGCAGAGTAGGGTAGGTCAAAGAAAGAGACAGAAATGTGATGCTGTAATTACTATATACAGCTATTTAAAACAAAAAATATCTTTTGAAGAACAAGTGAAATGATGAAATTGATTCCAGGCGTTAGAGTGGGATTTCCATTATATTAACAGAATCAAATTTAATTTTTATGTAGGTACTTCAAGCTGATCCTTACAGGAAGGCTGGTAACTTACAGAATAGGTATCCTGGTGGGACTCCTTAATTTTTATTTTTTTTCCCTAATGACTTCACTGAAAACCATCCACAATTGAGAGCACCTCCTGCAAAATGCTTTCATAAATATATTTCCACTGCTACAATACTTCTAGGAAAGGAAAGAAAGATCAGAATCAGATAGGGAAAACTGTACCCATGCAATAATATCCAAAAAACCTTTTATCTCCTGGAACGCAGCAATTTCTCACAATCTTTTCACTTCTATAAGTTCAGTTACTCCCACCAGTATGAATGATCTAAAAGGCTGTTGGTTCAACACTGTGGAGATGCTGCAAGCCCTGGAGCTCCTCACCCAGCAGAGACAACAGGAGCATGTGGAGCAGAAGCTGCTGGTGCCAGGAAGGTGGTGGTGGCTGGGTGGCACGCAGAGGGTGCCCCAGCACCAGAGCCAAGCTCCTTCTGGGGCCCCAGGGAGAGCTGGGCCCTCCTGGGTGGGCTGGAGCTCAGATCTTTCCCCCTTCCTGCACACAAGCATGCTCTCCATCTTTTTACTTCTGATTTCCATCATCCTTTTGTCCTGCAGACCAAGTGCCACGTTAATGCATTACATATTTCCCAGAACACCATAAAGTACAACACATCTGGCTCAGTTTTATTCATTTAAATGGCTAAAATCCAGGGATTTGCATCACTGTGGAAATTAGGTATCTGATTTCTGTAGGCAAACAAACAGCTTTAGATGATGTTTTATACAGTGCACAGAAACATCCTCTCCCCCATTTCTGCCACAGTTTGTGTTCCCCAACCCACCCACTTCATTTAGCAATGACCTTTTCTGAGGATAAGGTTGACAGCATTATGTCAGCACATTGATTAAGTCTGGATCATCTCGAAGGATATTTCAGTGTAGCATGGGTGACATTAAGCACATATGTGAGGAAAACATGGGTGGCAACAGTTGTCAATATGAAGTTAGAGCTAAACATATTTCTCACATCCGCTACTACTAAAATTATGAAGAAAAAAAGCCTTAATCTTTAAATTAAAAAAAAAACCCAGATTATATATATTAGATTTATGCAGTCAAGTTTATTATTTCCTTATTACACATACCACAGAAAAAAAGGAGTTCTGGAACACACAAGTGACTACGTGAGACACGACAAATCTGTCCCAGACATAAAAAATGGTGGGAAGTTTAGTTTCATTTGCAATTAAAAGTACTACGGTAGAAAACTCAAACTCAATGTAAAGAAACTCAATATAAACTATTTCCTTAAATCTCAATTTTATTGTCAGTGACACAGAGAAGCCAAGAAATTTACTTTCACTTCTTGCAATGGTGGAGCTGCAAAGATGCAGTAGGAAATTGCAATATGCAACCATGAAGATGATACCAATCATTGCTGAGGAAAGCAACATTTAGGCAGAAATAAATTTCTATTGAAATGTGAACTGATGTAAATAGGATAAAAATGAATACATGAATACTTAAGTGATCTATTTCAATGCCATTAAATCACAAAATGAACAGAACTCAAGTGAAAATAACCATTGAGAAAAGACAAGTGCAATCAGGTATAAACAGGCAATAGGCTTTTTTTTTTTCCCCAGAATGATCAACAAAGTGAAAACACAAATTATTTCCTATGCTTAAAGACTGAAGATTTTACGACATAATTGATAGTTATTTGCTTCCACATTTAAATCAACGAAAAAAAGTCAAAGTTAAATAAAAAATAATAAAAAACACCTTCAATATCTCACAGACATCAGAAATTGCTTACAGGAAAACAAATGTTGTTTACCCTAGTTCACAAGATTTAATCTCAATCAGAGACAGAACATAAGTCCCAGAAGGCTGAACTGGGAGATCACCATGGGAGAGAGAACTTGGAATGCCCAGAGACTACTCAAGGTCTGCTTGAGCCTCCTGCCACACCCAAAGCCTCCAGTTTAAAGAGCATGGTAGTGAAGTGCACAAACCTTGATGAACATGGCTAAAAATGTTCAACTGAACAATTCAGCAAATTAATGGTGCCTCTCATATATTAACTGGATCATTTTAAAAAGTCCATAAATTTGCATAGGTAATCTCATCAACCCCACAATCAAATATGAAAACTCTTTTGTGTTTTTAAATGAGGGATATGTATAAGTAATGATCCAAATAGGAAGGACTGTGTTCTTTTTGCATCATATTAAATAACCAACACGGGTGCAGAGGGAACAATTTTTGGTACTTTGATGCGTATATATATTATATATATATATATATATATATATATACATACATACACACAAATTTCAACTGCATTCTGAAAAGATATTTTTGAAGATTGATGGAAATGTTTTAACCCTCAACTCTCTATGTAAAACTAAACACTGTTTCTGCTCCTTGAAAATAATTATTAGCAACTGTCTTCTACTTTTGAAAGGCCATATTTCAGGAACAGAACTTCTATAGTAAAATGCACATCCATAACGAGTGGGTGTAAATGACAAATTATTTTCTCCTGTCTCCCTTCAGTAAGGACAAGGATCATGTAGGGAAACCAGATACTTATATTTGCACCCTACCATGAATTTCATCACTGCAGCCTGTATTTCATGATTTGAGCTGATTCCTATACTTTTATCTCATTTGACTACATTAACTAATTTATGCATAGGAAAATTGCTATCCAAAGCAATTATATGTAATTTGTAAGTTATGAAGGTCATTGAATATTGTTCTCTCTTAGACAAACAAATCTCACAATTTGCTTATTTCAGAGGAGACTTAATAAAAAGACTGTGTATGCTGTTTGCTCTCTTTTCTGATTTAAGAAGTGGTTTTTTGAAACTGGAAATAGAAATGAGGGGTATATCCAAACAAATGAATCAGCAAAGCATCATCTCCACAAGCTCAATTTTTAATACCTTAGATATGTAAGACCAAATGTTCTAAGTTTCCTGCAACCCACTACCAGCCTACATTTTGAATGCTGATGTACATTAAAAAAAGAGAGAAAAAATGAACAACATCTGGCAACCTTAACCTTATTTATAAAATTGCATTAATACTCCACTCTGCTTAATTATCCCATAGCTGTATTAAAAATACAAGGCCACAAGGAGAAAAATGCAATTTGTAGAAGAAAGCCCTTCTGTTTGTAGCTGCGCCATTTTTTCAGTCTAGAAAAATATTTATTCATTATGATATGCTAGCTTGCAATGAAGTGTGAGGTAATATTCTGAAATATTATTCCATCTTTGCCTGAAGGACATCACAGTATTTAAAGCATTTCTACTTTTAGGTACAAGTCTGGTTATGAAGGTTTAGGAACACTGGTCTCATAGTCTGTCCAGCAGGAACATGCTAAAATCTGTTATTGCCAAGAGTGAAATGTTCATTAGAACGTAAAAACCCCCACAGATTTTTACATATGTAGAATAATGATTGGGTTTGGGCACTTACCTGAACCTGCAGAAATTAATTTTCTTTTAGTAATGAGCAAGCTATAATTAATGTTCCTTCTAAAGTCATCCACATGTGTAGATTTGGGAACTTTATCTTTCCTATCTAGATAAGTCTTCTGTCATCTACAAGTTTTTCAAGGATAATTACATCTACCTTTGATGTGGAGAACTATTTATACAGTACCATGTGAATGAAGTTTATAGGAACTTTAATTATAGACCATGATATTGTTAGAACTACATCATTATTTTCTAAAAATTGCAGTAGCCCTGTAACATTTCTGTGTCCTTCACACAGCTTGGTTGGTATCAGAAACCACATTGCTGCCTTCTCAAAATATTTCAGAGGGAGCTGTGTGCCTCAAGGCTCAGAGGACTTTCCTGCAGGAAACTCTCTTGTGACACCTCTATCAGAAAAGACAGCACAGGTTTGTTGGCAGTATCCCAGCTACTTTCCTGGGATGCTGAAAGAGGCCAGAATAAATTCTTTTGACACCCATCCCTCCAGCTTTTTAGAAATGGAACACAGGGAACAGTTATTTGGTGGGTCACAAGATGCTAATGGTTGTGGATGGGTGTGCACAAGGTAGCAGGAACTGGAAGTGTTTTAATAGGAGATGGGGACAAGGCCAAAGGAGAATGAAAGCTTCTTCAGCTCTCTGCACCTGTCTGGCACAGGAGACTAACCCTGGGAGCCTCAAACACACCATTCAGCAGCTACTGCTGTAAATCCACGGCACATGCAACCTCACCCCACATCTTTTTTCCACTAGAAAAGTCCACTTGCCCCAGTCAAGTTTAATGTTTTGGCTTTTATGTACCACAAAGCTGCATTAAATTCTGCTCTATAGGTAATATACTCTTTTACTCATTATCTGTTATCCTCCTCTGATCTGCATTGATGTACCATACTAGGTTTCATTACTGCATTTTAGAAGTTTATAAGTTCACAAAATTGCCTGTAACTTTCCTAACACTCACTTTTCTTCTGAGCTGCAACTGCAGGCATTGCCCAAGGCTGTGCCTAGTTCATGAAGTAGATGTGGCTGAGACAAGATAATGCCAAGCCTTAAAGGGACTTTTCCTTGCAAGCGCATTTTAACAGCCTGTTGACTTTTATTCTGTTTTCCTCTAGCTCTAGTATTGTAACTGTGTCAATATGCAAATATGTGTTACATAAGGTTGCCTCTTGGGCTGGAAAGGCAGAATATCTGCATATAAATGTTCATTAAGAAGAATCCAGTACAATATTTTTACATACATAAAAGGAAATCAGCCTCAAACACAAAAGTTAAAGAACTACTACTTTTTGCTGAGAGCCCCATGTGGACTGCACCTCTCTCGTGCCTTTGAAATAAATACCCTTCTTCAGAAAAAAACAGGATAAAAACACATGAATAATACAATAATGTATAATAAACCACGCAGCAATGGAATATAAGTAGTGCTTCATAATCACTATACACTCCTGACACAACTGCACAGAATCATTCTTGGAGGAGTTATGAGTCAAAGTCACATCCAAGCTAAAAAAAAAAAAAAAAATCAACCAAAAAACCAAGCAACAAAAAAACCCACCAAAATACCAGTGTAGCTATTTTCAAATAAACCTCCAGTGTTCCATACCTGTGCCTGTGTGTTCCTTCTTTAAACTGCATTTTCCCTTACACAGTGACATTAATTTCTAGCTTATCCTTACAACTCAAGGCTTATGTGCATCACATATGCCCTTATCTACATCTATATTCTTATTTTCTAACTTTGTCTTTCCTTTGGAAGTGTTATCCTGCATGTGTCTGTGGGCTTTATGAATCAGAAAAGTTGCTACTTGCAGGGAACACATTGCTTCAGTGCAGAAGCAAGAAACTGAAAGTACAGCGAGCTCTGCTACCATAAATATGAAAATTGGATTCCTCCTCTGCTCTGCAGCATCCTCAGTGCCCAGGAAGCTGTCAGGGCTCAGGAACATCCCTGAGGCAGGTATCTAACAGCCACCTTGTAAACATTGTTATCAAACCATTGGTTTTGGTGGTGCTCCCAACTTTGCATCATTAAATTACTGCTGTACCCTGTTTATGTTACAAGTATGTTTATGCTGCAGTAATTATAAGGAAATTTTTTATCACTATGATTGCATAAAGCAACTATTTGTCCAAAGCTTAAAATGAAAGGCCTCTTGTGTGGTAAATAAAAAAATGTGAAACAAAACATCTTTGGAAGGCACGGAGTTGAAGATAATAATCTCTGTCATTTGAGTTTTATCATGTCATTCTGTAACAAGTTGGGAGTGGGAACACTGAAAAACTGACCTGTCCCAAGTGGCTTTAAACTGCCCCTGTGACTTGGAACACCTCAGGGAGCTGTTAGACAAATGGAAGGTATGCAAACCTGATGTTGTCCTGGGCACAAGATCTGTAATAACATCCAATTTGTGTGTAGAGTGGTGAAGCGAAGAAATCCTTTCATTTTCTACCCTGTACCAAGCATAAATACAGAAAGACAGACTGAGTCTGATTCTTGCTTTTTAAAGCATCAAGAGCTATTGAAACACAAAAGCGTTGCCAAGTCAACAGGGAAAACACAGGGCACTTGTTCCTCAAGGAAACCAAAAACCTTCCAGGTCTACAGGCTCATAATAATGCAGTGCTGCTTCAAAATTGTCAGTACAGATACATGCCAAGGACAAACCTGAAAGGGATGAAGGGGAGCAGCTCTCCCTGGAGGCCCATTAGAGCCTTCCTTTGGATGGAAGTGCCTGGCCATTAGTAATGGTAAATATTCCTGAGTACCATAAACAGAAATGCATGTGACCATAAAGAATGGGTCATCCCCAACAGAGCATCCAAAATCCTGTGGTCACATGCTGAATACCAGAAACCCAGCAAGAGGAGGATGGAGAGGAGCAGCTTTCTGAGAGGATGCCCCACATTCAGTTGAGGTGATTTAAACAACCTCTGCACCTCCTCAGGCACACCCTCAACTCTCCATGCAGTTAACTGGCTGACATCATCAATAAAAAACCTTCCAATATCATATCATAAAATACATCAACATCTATTGAACTCTTAAAAGACCTAATACTATAATGCTAAGTTTACTTCAAAGGTAGGTTGGTTTGTTTGTTTGTTTTGATTTTGGATGAAATTGAACAGGTGGAAGGCAGTCTGCCAGCCTAATTACAATAAAAAACCAAAAATCTGTGCTGCACTTTTGTCCTCTTCACTAACCCGAATGTATTCATGACCTGTCCATTACAGCTATTTGATGCACCATTAAGTATAGCAAATAGCTCTACATTGTTAACATTTTGTAGGATCACTGCACTGGGAAGAAGGTTGGTAGCTGAAGATGTGGAACTAATATAATGCCAACAGTTAAAGAGGCTGACAAACTAGCAAACAATCAATTTAAAAGAGCAGAAAACATTAAAAAAAATTTTCTGAAAATATGTTTAAAAATATGCCATATTTCCTTCTGAATATCCAGATTTTAAAATGTGTAACCCCTCTAAATAGCATAATTACACAGCCTAATACATAAAGCCATGGATATAAACAAACATTACTTTAATATCAAGTATAAAAAGAAAGATTCCATATAAATAACAAAGAATATCAGGAAAAAGGTAAAACAGGAAGTCATTATCAAATGTATAATTATTGTGCATGACAATGGCAACATTCCCATGGATTTACATCAGAGCTGCATGTCCAGCAATGACACCTTTGAAAAGAATTTTCCCTGACTTTGTTGAGAATAATATTTTAAGTGAGCAAAATACAGAAGCTGCACTTCCATCATCTCTGCTCTGCAGAACTACTGAATGTCAATATTTCAGAATTATTTGTAACTTAGAAACCTCAGAATTTTGGTTCGTTAAAATGAAATGACACAGGGACAATGCCTCAGATAGGGTTGATTATGGACAGATTCCTGAGGGTTTACACCTGTTGAAGATCTACCAACAAATGTTTTTCACACAGAAAGGTGATCAGAAATATTGTTGGGCTCGTCCTTCATGGGTATTTTTACCATCACTACAACCCTGGGCTGCATTAGAGACTCGTTCATGAAAAAAACAGGGTGATCAAGGGAAAAATCATTCTAGTTTGGAAAGGTTAGATGTGTTTCAGAATTGAAATTATAGAAATGCAAAAGGTAAATCAAATTTGGAAAAGGCCAAAAACCTATTGCAACAAAAAAGGCCCTTCTTAAAAAGGAAAATGATTCAGAAACACATTAGGAAAATCCAAGGGAAACAATTTTGCTTTCAATCTGTCTTCACCTTTGGTAGACTAGAAGTGTTTATGTTTCTCTTTTTACCTAAATTCACTTAAACCATATATTTATGTTATGTGCAAATCAATACATAATTTTATGAAGAGTTCACTTGTCTAAAGCATAGAGAAAAACAGTTTTTAGTACCAGACTTCTGTCTCTTGAGAATAAGCTTTCAGCTTAGTTTCTTTTGCACTTTCTTTGTAGTTTCTTTTTAAATTAGTTCCCAGCACGGACAAAAGTGGGGTTTTAGTTTTTTTTTTAAGAAAGAAACTCTGCAATTCTACCTGTACATTCCCTAGAGACAATTCTTTAACACAGTTTTTAGCCAAATAAAATCCCTTGAGAAAACTAAAGGAAACCAAGAATGAGTTTTGTCTGATGAAGATTTCATGAATTTTAGCTGCGAAAAATTATACATTTTAAATCACTTCCCAAATTATCATTATATGTATTAGGGGTTAAGGAGTATGCCAGCTACAAATTAGATGCAGCCATTTAATAGCACAAAGTAGCCTCACATAACAATTTATGGCATACATTGAGGAATGCAAAATCCAATTAAAATTACTGGGGGAGTTTAGCAGGGCAGAATTTAATTAGCAAAGAGAAAATTTTGCCAGAAGACCGTGGCTAACACCTGTTCTGAAGTGTAAAGTGACAAGGAATATGTGGTAACAAAGATTTGGGTCATAATTCGCGTTGCATTTGCTAGACAGCTCCTCCAGTGGCATTTAGACCCTTGTTTCCCTCAGACTGGGGAAGTGCTGAGCTCTCAGCTCCCAGCGCTGCAGCAGCAGCCTCTGATTCATCCCAAAACCCTAATCCAGCCCAAGCAGTACTGCTGGAGCACTGAAATGCTGATTTTCCTATTTCTGCACGCAGGTTAAATCCCATTTATTTGCATCTTCACCCTCTGTGAAGGTGCAGAGATTCCTGTAAGCAGCTGTGGGTGCCCACGGGACTCAAGGGCCGTGCCCATGGGCACAAGGGTGGTGCCAACAAGGCTCAAGGGCTGTGCCAACATGGCTCACGGGTTGTGTCCATGGGCACAAGGGTGGTGCCAACAAGACTCAAGGGTTGTGCCCACAGCACATGGAAGTGGGCAAGTGAGCCTGAGGTCATTCCCTTGGCCAGAGAACAAGGTCTGAACGGCAGGGAGGATTTCAGTGAGTGAAACCAGCTTCCTCACTGGGATTCACCCAGAATGTCCCACCTGGGAGGATAGTCCACAGCACCTGCCCAGCCACAAATGCAGAATCAAAAAAACTCAGTTCTATCATATTTTCCAAGCTGAATTAATTTAAGATTTTCTTAAGTTCCACTATTTACCTTTAGCACGCCCAAAGTAGCAATGAGGACACTTACTTACCTAAAGATATTTGAAAACCTCCTGAAATACAGATGACTAATTTTTTTAAGTGTTCCCAACAGTAGAAATATTAAAAATTAACTAAAGCCATGAACTGAATCATCACCATTTTCTGTTATATTTTTCTGGGTTTTTTTTTACTTGCTTAGGAGAGTGTTGGTATTTGCTTTGATTGACATGCAAAACACTCCTGGAAACATACCCTTCATTTACAATTCTAGTAGGGATATATTGTCTAATAAGAGCATTTTCTACATCTGGCAAGTTGTTACATTCACTAACATTGTGAATTAAAATCCAAATTCAATTCTACTATCTTTAATGACTGCAGTTAATGTTTTTCTCTAGGTTCACGAGCAACTTCATTATCATTAACATCAAGTCACTGGACTACCTCACTGATGAAAGATGAAGCCACTGATTAAGCTGTTCATTATATCCATCAGCATTATACTTATGAGTTAAAATCCTATCCTATTACTGATGAAAGGAAAGGAATACATATCAGAAACCTAGCATTAATGAACCCTACTGTTAGTAAATCCACATGTAGCTACAGTGCAGGACAAATAAAGCATCAAGATTAAAGCTTTCAGCTTTGACAATTACGTAAATAATGAGAGAGAAAATAATTTTTAAAACCTTGAAGCAAAGAGTGTTTCAAAAAAAATTCATTTTTGCCTCGAGGCTGCCCTTTGAATAACAGAAATATGGAGCACCATTACTGTAATTCTCACATAAGAATTTTAATTCAATTTAGAAAATAAAATTTTTTCTCATAAAGTGAAGGTGTATGCATGGTATTGCTTTCAATTACTTTTACTGAGAGCAAAATAAAGCCTTGTGATTTGGGAAATTGTGAATTAAATCTATATATTACTGGATTTCCAAGCGCTACATCTTAGGGTAGATGAAATAAAAGCAATTACTGGTAACCCTGAATGGAAAAAAGAATGCTTCAGAAGTCCATCTCACCAAGCCATCCAAAGCAATAGATATTACTGTATGTTCTGAAGTGGTTTTATTAAATATATTCAGCTTTAACAAATCTGATTTATTTTGAAAACATGTTTGCTTTTGTAAAGTTGCTTTTACAGCGGCAGGAAAGCCTCCAGGGCATGGTATGTGCTGTGTGATTGCTATTTGTTTGTGCACTGTGGATTTCCTCCCAACCCACTTCTCACCTAGAGCATTTGGTTACCCTAAATCAGCTCTCAGTCAGCAAGTGACTTTAATTATCTGCTGAAAAGTGGCTGCAAGCTGTTGATTGAAGAAATGCCTCAATTCCTGTGTGTGCACCCTGCATCAATTATAACCTGCATCTATAAAATCAGGTATTTTAATACTTCCTACAGCAGCACTGCTTTTAAATCTCAGCAATTTGTAGGAATCAACAATTTTAAGAGACTAAAGCATTATTTAAGATAGATTAAAGGGGGCTTTGGTTCTAAAAACTGAATTGCTCTAACTCTGACTGACAAAAGGCACACTGAATAAAGAATTGTAGCATAGGCTTGAATCTCCACTTTCCATTATTGCCCTGTCTCCCAGCAGAGAAGATTTAATTGCTGTTATGCTGATTATTATTGCTATTTTTTTTTCACTGTGCTCTCATTCTGCACCACTGGGCTGTGACAGTAACACAGGACTAGGTTTACTGTTAGTTTACTGTTAGTTACAGACCTGGGGAACTTCAGGATGTGCCACGCCCCACTCTGCTCTGGGAGTCACTAAAATTAGAAGACAGGTAGGTGACAAGAAAGAAACATCCTCCTGGTGCTGAGGCTGGGACTCGCAGAGTCCTTCACCCCTTCCACTGTGCAATGGCTGAAGGATCTCCACAGATGATACAGGCAGAACCAGAGAAGCCCTTTTATTTTCTTCTCTTTTAAAGCAAAAAGTAACTTCAAGGTGAAAAGAACACACTCTTAACTTTCCTCTTGCTTATATTCAATAACTATGAAATGAAAATTCCTGGAAAATTCTCACCCATCTAATTCATCTTTCTTATTAAAATAAGCAATGTGTTACATGCTTTCTGTCTTTGTTGAAGTAGGTTGGTGTTGATACTACCAGACAATGAACTTTCTATGCTTTTAACTACACCTAGCAAGTACAGCAAAATAATAAAAAATCTGTCAGCAGTTCACTTTGGCTGCTCAATAGTTTAAACAGCAAATAAGTGTTTCTGTGGGAGCACAAAGGAACTTCTGAATCACTTACAGGCAGAGATCACTCTTGATTTAGATACATGACTCTACTTTATAATGGAGCTTTTGAAGACAGACATTCCACCTCTTCTATTGATTTTCTGTACATGAACTTGAATAACTAAACCCAAGACTTCTGCATTCATACATATATCATTCACCTAGTACTTTAAATAGGGAACTGATGCTTTAGAAGAAATAAAAATGCTACCTCATGTTAGTTTATATGCATATATCTGTATTTATATACATTGCATATCTTTAACACAGACCAATTTAAAGGATTCAGACTTTATCTATACAGTTGTTTTTCCCCCATTGAGTGTTTACAAATTCCTCTTATTTCCTTAAGGATATACTGAACTACAGGAATATACTGAAAAAAATGCAATCACTGAGAAATCAGAAGTCCTCGACTCTCAGATCCCTTCCCCCTGTCCTAATGGTGT
Organism: Melospiza melodia melodia; assembly: GCF_035770615.1. Lineage (NCBI taxonomy): Eukaryota > Metazoa > Chordata > Aves > Passeriformes > Passerellidae > Melospiza > Melospiza melodia. The sequence goes on along the minus strand of NC_086207.1, from coordinate 9,535,699 downwards.
ACTTGGAAAAAAAAATCACTAATTCAGTTCATAGAAAAGAATAATAAGTCCAATTGGTTTTTTCTGTCTAGGAAGAACAACTAAAATGGATTAGCTGTTAGTGAAGACTGGAGAAGTCCCACCTGATTGGCATTTAGATAGCTTTAATCAATATGCAAGGGTGAGAAGTCACTTTAACATGTTATTTTTTTCACATAATATTGTTTCTTCTTCATCCTAATAATGAATTGCCTTAATAAGAAAAGGCTGAAAAATTAAATGGGGCAAGGCAGCTGTAAGAAAATAGAAAAATGTGCAAGGAATATGCCTAAATACATGACTTTGCCTCTATTCATCACATATTTATCAAACCCATCAGATTTAATCAATAAAAGCTGGGTTGATTCATGATTTACCAGTGCTGATCAGCAATCTATTACTTTAGGCTCTACCTTGGAGACTTAACATATGTGGCTTTCACACAGTGAAGGCAGCCAGATCAAATTTAGCCTCTTTCCAAAATCAGATTTAAGTGTCATTGATCTCAAGAAAAATCTGTTCCACACATTCCACATCAATTTTAGATTTTACTTTGTAAAAAAAGCAGGTAATAGCATAATCTCATCATTTAAATTTGTAACCCCATGTCAGACAGAAAGCCTCACACAGCATCATATCTCCTCTAAATCTTCAGCCCTCAATTGTTCTGGCCTCTCACCTGTGCTGTCAGGATTTACACTACAGGAGAAGGAAAAAAAAAACAAACAAAAACCCCCAAAAATCCCAACAATCCACTTTCAAATCCATCCTACAAACCAGATGAAAGCTCTGGCTGCTCGCAGAGATGAGAACATAACTGCAGCATCCAAACCAGTGTGACCTTGTCGGGCAAGTTCTCCTAAAATCTCTGACCTGAGGGCTCCTCATTGAAATATTCCAGATCCTTGTGTCTCCTTGAGCTCTGCTGCTATTAATAACATGGGCAGCAGGGCTTATTCTGATCTGTTTTGGGGTTTTTTGTGGCTTTTTGAGTTCTTCAAAGGAACGTCTGTTTCTTGTGACAAAAATTTATTCTCATACTTGATATTCTACAGTTTTATAAGATAAGACAAGAAATTCTCTGTCCTTGGTGGAGATTGATTGAGATACAAAAGCAGGAAGTTTTATCCTGATTGTAATGCCATTATTATGTGCAAATGCCCTCAATATTCAAAGTGTTTAATTTTAATCAGTCAACTTCCTATACAGTAAAAAATAAAAGGCACTAACTGGATGTTTCAGATAAAAGAAGGCTGGCTTGAGCGTTCCTGAAAATTACATTCTCTTAACTAGATAAATTCCAAGTATTTCTCTGTTTTGTAAGAGAAAAAAAAAAAAAAAAAAAACAGTCCAAAGTCAAAGAAATAAAAAAAAAAATCAGGAATTCATGCATATGTTACATAAATGCAATCAGGAGGAGTGCATTTAATCCCCTGGATTTCAATATACCTGCTCTATTTTTCAAATCTTGTTGGTATTAAAAATCTCTTGATTACCTGAAATAATTTTCTTCAAAATACATAAATAAATACTGGATTTCTTTTTAAAATGTTGTATGTGAATACTGATATGATAAAAAATATTTTTAATAAACGTAGCAAAAATATAATCAGTTAATTGTGTTCAAGCAGGCCAGACGGTGTATAGCTTGTAATCTTTGGGGACAGACAAATCAGATTACTGTGCTCCCATACACTGCCTAATGCTATCAATTTCTGCTTGGAATCTGTAAGAAAGGTAAAAAAATTTGGACAATTAATGTGTAACAGTCTATAGTATTATCTTATTATGCAGTTTGCACTAATGGGGCCAATCTGTGCACGGTGTGCTTGCTCCTGGGGAGTCATTAGGTGCCTGAATCAAAAAACATGGAATAGAAAAAGCTTTACAAAACCAGCTTTAAATAAAGAGGTAATTACATGGAAAGGGCATAATGTTGACAGCAATTATTGCTGCTAACCTGGAAATACAATTTACTTAAGCAGTTCTCTCACAGTAGTACTGTTACCTATATTCTATTTCACTACTTTTACTATCGGCAGCTTCTTCCTAATGTTCTGTGCTCCTGACATTCTAGATTACAACAGCTACAACAGCCAGAGAAACATTAATACAGTACAAAAAGAAACTATAGCACAGAGAAATGTCACCACAGGTCACAGAAGTGACCAAATTAGTAGCAAATGTGGAATCAGAAATCTGTTTCCCAGTCTGGTGCTTTTCCACACCAGCTGCTCATCCTGACTGGGACATAACTCTCATAAATGAGCTTTCTTTAAGAGATACACATTTTTGTCAATCTAATAACAACAATCAGTGACCTGAGCTACACAAAGAAATGCACCTTGCTCTACACCTTAGAGCAGCACTCCTCAAATGGCAATTTTCATCAGGTGGAGCCTCCAGGGCCTTGTGCCAAGGTGCACCACTTGGAAGTGGGTTACACACCTGAGATATTTAACATTTCCTGCTCCCTTTTCTTGTAACAATTGTGCTCACATATCCATTAGCATTTAGTCACCAGTTTTCTCTACAGAACACAAATACAGCCAGAGAAATACCATTCATATGAGTCTGGCATGATGTCACCAGGCTGGCTTTGAGTCCCTGAGCCACACAGGAGGGAGCTGCAGAGGCTCTGCTCAACATTTAGGAAGCAGTGTTGAGTGATGGGCTGTGCTCACATACCCTGGGAATTGAAAAAAAAAAATATCAAGGGAAAAGTGCACACAATGTCAGAGACACTAAGCCTTGCTTCTGACATTATGGTATTAGCTCCTCTAGCCCAGATGACTGATCATTCCAAAGATTACTTTGGAATTAAGAAATTTTCTCTGAGAGAATCTAGAGATATAAATAATTATAACACATAAGAGGTTTTTTTCCCTGCGATAAAAGAAGATGACTGAAGACACACAGTCCTTCAAATCATGATTATACCTAACCTGAAACCATTCTCATTTTGAATGAATGACCATGATTAAAGCCTCTTAGGATTCAGATATATTTGTATAAAAAGACAGGTACTCATGGGCGGGCACTAAGACCCGTGATCAATTCACCAGATTATTAAGTTGCTGCCTGGATATAAAATGTACATTCCATAGACACAAAACATGAGAATTTGAGGAAATTTCCAGTTTCACCAGCAGAGTAAACAAGACAGAATACATATTAAATGTTCATAGGCAAAAGGACAAAATTAACATACTGAGAATTCTGAGGATTTTAACAGTGCAATTCAGGCTAGAGAGAGATTTAGGATCCCTAAATTCACAATCCTAATCTTGAGACTCAGACTAGACACCTGGACTCCATGCGCAGAAACTAGAAAGAATTAACCTTCAGAAGGTTACATGCCCTTGTAAGTCAGGTTTGATGACCTGATTTTAGGGGATGTACAACTTCCCATTGGCAATCCAGGTAGACCACACAACTTATTTAGCTATATCATTGTCCTTAGGTGAGCTAAACACTAACACATCAGACAAATGCTACTCTAAGGGTGTTTTTTATTTCTCTTAGCATTTCCAAGAGCTCAGCAGAATCACAGAACACAAGGACATTCTCCTGAACCAAAGGATGGAATTGCTTTTAATACTGGTCTCATATTGTAGGGAAAAAAAATTATGCAGACACAGCCAAGCCAGAGTCATAAAACAAATATGTTAAATTTGCCTGTGAACTGTGCCATTTTTATATCTGCTGTGAACATTAACAGTCTCAAGAATTGTAAAGCATAACAGATACATGGAGTGTGCTGCTGGCACGTATGTAACAACATTAAAAGGACTAATATCCTCCAACATCTTTCTTCTCTAAACTATATGAAGAATAAAACATGGGGGCCCTAAAGCCCAACAGTAAATCTCTCTAGTTGAAATCTGTTCCCTTAACTCACTGTGCTGTATACTTGCATTGTGACACAGCCCACAGTGAGGCAATCACATGGCATTTTACCCACACAACTCTCCCTACCACACACAACAAGCCAACAGAGACTTATTGTTCTCTCAGATACAGAAAATATTTCAGCTAAAAGCAATTGTGTACATGGGTATCTTTTGTGGCAAGTCTGTGCTTTCCTGTTACAGAACCTGCAAAACTGGGCATTGATTTCTCTCACACAACCATGAGTGTTATAAAAAAGAGAGAGAGAGAAAAGGAAGAATATGTGAGAGAGGTATAATATTCAGTTGCATACATCTTTCAGGGTACAGGAAAATCACTCACAAGAAATGTGATCTGAATACATATGTAGTAATAACTTTCATCCTTATTTAAAAGGACTGCTCTTCCACAACAACGTATTAGACAGGAATTTCCTCAGTCCTTCTGCAATCTACCTAAAATAATTATTAAATTAAAAACCTAGCTTCGAAAAGGTGGTTGGAATCTGTACAAGTAGGCAGAATGCAGCCTGCCTGATCATTGGGAAGAGCAGGAGGAGCGAGGGCAGCTTCCCCTCCTGGGCTCTGACCCTTCCCAGGAGCTGCAGAGCTCAGGGCGGTGACAGGGAGGTGACAGGGCTGTCCAGGGCAGCTTTCCCAGGAGCTGCAGAGCTCAGGGCGGTGACAGGGCTGTCCAGGGCAGCTTTCCCAGGAGCTGCAGAGCTCAGGGCATTGGCAGGGAGGTGACAGGGCGGTCCTGCTCCCCAGGGAGCACTGAGCTGGCAGGAACAGGCCATCCCTGCACGCTGCTCTGCACCTGGGCCCCCCAGAGCCCTGCAGGAGATGCCTCCTCACCTCACACACAAAGAGCGGCAGCTGCAAAGGGCCCCTCAGGGCTCAGCACAAATTGAGGAAAAAACGGTAGAGACACTTCTGCTCTCTGTCACAGTATTTGTAAGTAGGCAATTATTATTAATATAATGTGTAAGTATTGCCACTGACATAAAGAGTGTGAGAAAATAATTTAACTGTGTCACGTGTGGGATTTTGACAAAATCAGATGGTTCGTTAGTGATACATTGCAGCCCATCACATTAAAAATTGTGTCCATCAAAAATTATTTGAATTATAACCCTTCCATAACACAAAAATATTTTAAACTTAGGATCAATATGAATTCTGAAACCACACTGCAACTCAAAATTTCTTTCATAATTTCTATAAAACCAAGCAGCACAGAAATAAAACCCATGGTTTAGAAGCTGCTGCATATTGACATAATTCAGGATTTTTCTTCAGCATTATAGACAGAGATTTTCAATTCCAGCTCCAATGGAAAAAGACCTTCACTTGATTGCTCCCATATGAAATGATGGGAATTATTATTATTATTTCTGCCAGAGCTTTCTCAGAACGAAGTTTTGTCTTCCACCTGTATTTCCATCAGATATTTCTCCTGGGCACACGAGCTAATGCCCAGAGCAGAACAGAAGCCAGAGCAGCACAGACTTCCATAGCAGGCTGCCAGTCTTCAGCATGCTTCAAACTAGGTGCATCATTTCTCTTTTTCATAAACACACAGAGGGAAAAAAGCATTTTGGTTCTGACACTAAGATTTTTCTGAATAAAACTTGTTCTTTGCATTGTTCTACAAAGACGGCAACTTTCATTATCCTAATAAATTAACAAGAAAAGACATCTCTGTTGCAATCATGTTACATAAACATCTCACCGATAGAGATATATCATTAGATTATATTTTAAGCTCCCATATGTCACTAGAATTCATGCTGAAGCCACCTTACAATGCAATCTTTATGACAGATTTCTGTGGATTAACCAGCTTCCAGTTTTCTCTGACATTTTGTTAAAACTTTAATACTCTAAGCACTGTCGTTTGACATGCTTTCTGCCACTACTTTTGCCAAGCACAAGCATATGCTACAACACAGCAAAGGCTGCTCTTTGACTTATGTCTTCTACAAGAAAAATATTTTGCACTGACACTGCATATTGTTTTAAAAGTACTTAGCTGATTAATAAGTTATTTTATACATGTGGGACTTTGCTTCCACATGTTTTGTTACTTTTATTGCAATCTGTTTAGATAGAGTTAATAGTGAAACTGACTGGCTCTGTAAACATGCCATCACTGCCTTTCCCTGTCATAGCAGAAACCTGCCAAGGTTAATCACAGGAAAGAACTTTTTAACTAAGGAGCAGGACAGAATACAACACCCATAAAATGATGATGACAGAAGACAGAAAACAGACAGGCTCTGTCCCCTTCATGGCACAGAGCACAGGTCACACATTTCACAAGAATGCTGTCAGGGGAGTTCCCTGGTATATCCATATTGGAATAAAATGTATTCTCCCTTCCTGCTGAAGGCTGAAATTTTTTTCTTGGAAATTCTTACATTAATAAAGATGACTTTCAGATTTGAAGCTACAGATAATGAGAAGTTGCAGGGTACGAAGCATCTAAAACTAAATTTCTGTTTCATTCATCTGAAAATGCTTGGAAATACTTGCTGCAATAGGTGATCTTCAAATGATGCAGCATGCCATGCTCTCCCTTGCTGAGTCAGCTCTGGAGAGAAAAGTGGAACCACATCATCACCACTTCTTCACAGTGGCCTCTTTTAGGTATTAGGACTAGCTAGAACTAATACCTGATACCCAAAAGTATGATTCCTATGAAGCAGAAATATCTGACGAAACTTAAAAAGAAGGCGAACATCCTTCCTTAATTTCCAGAACATTGGAAGAAAAGCAAATTTAACAGAAATACATTTGTTCTTAAACAGCAACCCAGAAGAGTGCCAATTTCATGAACACCTAAAAGCCAGAAATACTGACAAACTGAAATTGCTCAAAGCCCAGCAATGCCACTGGAAGCTCCTGAGGACATTTTAAATAATATTGCACACACTTATGGGCTGCTTCTTTCACTCTTATAAGCAACAGAAACACACACAGTACTGATGCAGGGTACTGTGCATTTTCCCTCTCAGAAAAAACCCAACCACCAAAACCTCTAGAACTCATTCTCTTTTAAATTATTTTCATAGCACAGAAATTACACACACAAGGTAATAGAGAGGGTAACTACTTCCCACAGCTATTCCAGAGGAGAACATGAGACAAATTTACAAAGTCACAGCCTTTTATACAGCTCAACCTGTCCTGTGCCTGCAAATACTGAAAGATAAACACATCTATGCATAATGAAATACTACTCAGTATGTACAGCAGTATACTTGTTATTTGCTGATGCTGTATGCACCTGAAGAGGGAGGATACACCATCACAAGGAGAAAGTGTAGACAACCTTCGAGTAGAAAATAAATCAAAACAACCTTTATGATCTTGATTATACTCAGAGACACTCATTCTAGCTCTGCTTCAGACTGGTAGGAGGAAAATGCAAATATAGTCTTTGAGTAAGACATGTTGACTTCCTCATCTGTTTATCAAGCCTTACTTTTGGGTCTTAATCAACTGTTTATACAATGATAATTTAATGCTGGTGTATCTACCATCATATCCATCATTCATGCAAAATCTATTTCTCAGCAAGGTTAGGGGCAACTGTACCTCCACAGATCCTGTCAAATGGTTTTCTGCTTCTCTTGAGAGCTCTCCTGGTGTGCATCACAATGGGTGAAAGTCCATCCCTGCATCTCACTGTGGTTCTCTTTTTACTTCCCATTCCTACCACCTCCACTTTGAACTTTCACTGCTGCAATTTCAGATCTTCACTTCTTGTCCTAACCAACATGATACAGAACAGATTATCCTCTTCCACTGCAGTACATTTTAAACATTACAAGACTCACACTTCTCTTCCTTAAATTCCCTTTACCAGACAACTCTTTCCTCTAAGTCATGCTTTCTAGGACTTGGGTTAACTTTCTTGCTATGCCTTGGATATTCTCTAACTGATACAAACCTTCCTTGAGGTGCAGTGCTTAGAAGGACATAGCCTGACCACCAGGTATTGCCACTACAGGACCAAACAGAAAAATTCAGTTATTTTACAAATAGCACTTCCACTTACAGACCCTGATGTCAGCCTAACTATTGCTGCCAAGCAATCAGTGTCACATCACAATCCATGATATCTCCCCAAGGCTGGGCTTTTTATTTTGGTTTGATTCCCACACCCCTGCCCTGGGCTGCCATTTGAACCCTGTTATTTCATTGTTCTGAGATGCCAGTATTAGATGTAAAATTGGGAATTTGATTTTTTTTCAGGCCACCTCTCTAGCGAGAACCATGACAACCTAACTCTATCCTTTCAAGCTGCACAAATGCTTTGAAAGCTCCATCATCTTCAGATCATTAAATGAAAACAGTGAAGAGAGACTTGATAAAAAATTGTTTCCTTCCTGAAAACTCAATAATCATGTTCATGTTATTTTCCAAATGTGGTTTTCTCTAATCTGTGTTTCCTCACCTTGTTTATAAGAATGTCATTCAATACAACATCAGGAGCCTTATTAATGTCAAAATATAGGACATCTACTGCCTCCAGCAAACAACTCTGCTGTTCAGAAATCATCCAGGCACCACCACATGGGATCCACTCATGAACAGGAGTGTTAGGTTCAAAATGGAAAAAGCAGTCACAAAAAAAGGAGATATTTCCATTGGCAGGGGGGAGATACAGACAGCTGACCATTTTTTCAGACTAGAGGTTTAAAAATACTAATTGGACAAATAATTCTGTTGCTCATTTAAAATCATTAACATTTCCAGCTCTTAGTGTGACTGCCCAGAGGTGATTTTTCTCTGGAGACTGTGCCTCTAACAGTGCCATTGTGCTGGCAGCAGCCTCAGGGGCTCCTCAGCTGGCACACAGGGCAAGGTCTCACAGTGCTGCCAGCTTTGCAAACGCTCTGATAAATGCTTTATTAAAGAAGGTGTAGAAAGGAGAGCAACCCCTTATTGATGATTCAAACACAAGAACTCAGAAAGCAAATATCAGGATTAGCATGGAACCATCAGTGGTGAGGTGCAGTTATGGGGACACTGCCCATGATGTGGCAGAGCAGACACACCAACTGCACTGACTCTTGATATTTGTGCCACAGCCCAGGCCAGACTCTGAAAGGCAGGAAGGAAAAACCTAGAAATAACATTTCTGAGTGAGGCATGTTACTACTCCACTTAACAGAGCAGGGAGGCAAAGACAACCATGCACTTACTACTAGAAAGGCAAGTGGGGATAGAAAACAGAAAAAGGCAATGAAAATCAAAAATCCAAGCAGCACAGAACTGCTTTCACAGCCATAAAGGTTACTTGCCAATTTTCTGTGGGATGACATCCTTTTAGGAAAATACTCAAGAAAGAATTTCTGGTCTGGTCATAAGTATGGACATACTTCACAGGACATTTAATGTGTCTGGAGTTATGACACAAATCACAAGGAATTCAAGTAACTAGCATGTCTTGAAATAACATGGGAACATGAAAGGAATCAACTTGGTTTATAAAAGATGGATAACAACTGCAAACCTGGTATTGGGCTCCTATCCTGACATTGTGGGATTACCAAATTGCTGGGCTGAATGTGGACTTTGTGGAGCTTTGAAAAAATTCTGATAATTCAGGGATAGGTGGAATTTTAACGATATGTGCAAGACTTTTTTTTCATTGCTCAAGAGGCCTGTGATAACCTTACCTTCTTTTATATATGAGAAAGAAAGTGGTCGTCAGTGTTCCCCCTCTTTCATGCACTGAACATTAATAAGCAAGAATAGATATTCTCAGAAATTTTTATATTTCACTCTAACAATCTGAAAACTCAAATCATCAACATCAAGCACACAGCAAGTGAACTGGCTCAGCTCCTTTTTAGGAGATCAGAGCCCTTCATGTTCAGAAAAGAGAATATTGAAATAGGCACCAACTCCAATAGACCACCTTTTCTCTCTTAAAATACCCTGAAAGTTGTAGAACTTTTTTGTACTTTACTATCATCATTTTTCAGAGAAGTCATACAGAGCATACAGACAGGTAAAAAATAGATATGGAATGAATAACCTGTCCCCTAGATGAAATATTCAACCATTAGCAAGATTTATGGAAGCACAAGCATGTGCATTCCATAAGCCAGCATGTCTACCCTTAGAAAACAAATTTCTGGGAAATCTATCTGATCATACACTTCCCAAGGCCTTTTTGCACTAGTTTCAACAACTTAAAATGCAAAAATATATCATTTAGCTGCAGACACAAAATAAATAACACCCAATAATTTCCTCATCAAAAGCTGTTATAACTAAAGAGAACTTCTATTTAAATGTGTTTAATTAAATTGTATTACATTTATTTTGAAAATCAGACCAATTTTAAAAATTAGCATTTATTTTTGCATTTATTCCCTTAATCATAATCCTGTATGGTCAAACATTGGTATACTGATAGATTGAGAACTGTCAGTCAAGAAGGATTTCATGCTGTGTACAGTGAGGCACTGATACCAAATTTAGGATAGAGTCACAGGACACAGGATCTCCTTGAGACAACACAAAGCACCAAACCCTGCCTTGTCCAGATGGCAGCTGGAGCAGACTGACCTCACACCTTGGGCATCTATGAGCAGAAATCAAGAAAAGACTGGGCAAATTTTTGTCTGAACTTTAGAAATCTCTTTCAGCCACTCTGCCACATGGGTGACAGCAGAATGCTTCCATGGGTTAAACTCCATGCACTGATGACACGTTCCCAAAAATCTGGAATACAAACCTGCTTATTAAAGACTGGGTATCAGCACACACCAACAGTAACAGGTTTTATGAGAAACCAGCAACACTCGGCTCAGAAGAGGCACAACACACTTCACACTGCGTGTTCCAGTTCCAACAACGATGACTTGAGACAGGAACATCTCTTATGCAAACCTCTTTAAAGGGTGAAAGCTTTTGGTTAACATTTATTTGATCACATTTTAGTGAGAGATAAGGACTCTGAATCTCTTTTAGCTATGTTGACCAGAAAACTACATTGACATCAGCTGTTCCCACACACGCTACAGGAAATGGCACTGGCTTATTGATAGATGTGCCTTCTGCAGACAGCTGCAATGCAGCGGACAAAATCTAAGACAACCAAGGGACTGAAAATAGTCCAGGTTAAAGTACACAGAGCTCCACATCAGCTCATCTGCCCTTCTTTGATTCTGTAAGAACAGATGTACACTATCTGCTAATTATCTTCCTCTATGCAACAGACTCCGATATTTCGCTCAGATATTTTTATAGCATACTTTGATATTTTTATCATGATTGGAAAAACAATTTAGATAAGGAAAGATCTAACTAAAAGGCTTGCCTAGTCATCATTCTCATAATTATTTAGGGCTTACATTCATCCTTCCTATGGAAGCAGTTTGCAATCTATTCTGAACAGCTCACTAGGGATGATAGTGCTTGAGCTGAGAGCTGATCTTCTTCGAAGGTCAGACACTCATGGAATAACCATTATGCAAAAGCAAATTAGGAAATTTGGATATACATTTGTAATAACAAGGTATTGCCTCCTTTTTTACAGGCTGAGTGAATTTTTGGCTGGTCAAGAGGCCTCATGTGTTGACTTATGAATGTGTGGAGCCAACACTGCTGTATTTTCAGTCACAGCTGGAGTCTCCCTAGTGAGCTGTGTTCTACCTTCTGGCTAAAATACTTGCCACAATAATCCAAATCCCTGAAGGTAAAGATGACTTTAAAAAGCCCCAAAAAGGAAAAAAAAATTAAAAAAAACAAACAAAAACAAACAGCTGCTCTAGGTTGCCTTGTGTTTATGGAAAACATGCTGCACTCCAAACCAAAGTATTTTCCCTGTAAGAGAAAGAAAAATCACAAAAGGTCGTTGTTTCTATCATCCTACTCACCTCTAGAGCAGCCATATTAACATCTCAGAATTCATTCACAATAACACTTTTCTAGTCCAAGAAGAAACAAACTCAAAGAAGTAGCCAGAGGAGCTGGACTTGGTGGGAGGTGCTGGCTAGTGCTCAAGCAGGAAAGACGTGCTCCAGCCCTTTCAAAAAAAGCTCATCTTCCAACAGCAGATTTCATGCCCAGAAAAAAAGTGCAGTTTTAATCAGCCTAGAGAGCTCCCTGTAAAAGCAAGCCATTCTGATATATAAAGTATGAAAACAGGTTACAATGCTTGTTCATATGTGGCCATTACAACTATGAAAATCATCCTTAAATGATAATTACATCACTGCTTTTACCATTTAATGTCTGGCAAAATTATGGCCATATCATATATAACAAGCATATTGACCTAATTTATCAAATATCTTTTTAAAAATTCCTTAAAATCAAAAGCAATTTGGCATCCAGCCATAGAACAAAGTGTCCCTGAGAACAGCTTCAAGGCCAGCTAAGAGCTAGCACATATGTAAATATGTGCAAATAGGAACTCACTGTTCAGTCACAAAGACCTATCTTCAAAAAAAGGTGACTGAAAGTCTCTTCATGGATCACTCAGCAGCACAAGTTGACAGGAATGTGCACAGTAGAAATGCCACTTATATTTGCACCACTTTCAAGAATCCCCACCCAAAATAATTTTTTAAAGTATATTTTTATATGTATAAATAGAAAAATTAGCTGTCAGACATTCAGACCTCACAGTCATCTTCTCTCAGCAGATTTCAAATATTGTCCATGTTTTGCTTTGTTCATAATTGCATTGCACTCATAAAGAAACACACAGATATGAAAGTTAAAACCACCATTTTATTTTTTAAAGAAAGTTAACATATTTAGTAAGCACCTTGTACTTTTATAAAGCAAGCCAGTTTCCCACACTTATACAATCAATTCTTCAGTAGTATCAGCAGTACATAAAGGTTCATTGGAAGGCGAAAAGGGCAAAAAAGAGGAAAAGAGAAAGAAAAAGAGGAAAAGAGAAAGAGAGAAGGAGATCAAAGGGACAAAAAATAAAAAAAGAAGAGACAGCTATGCTGTACATAGCACACTGTAGGGTAAAATGCTAATTTTGGACATAGTGAGATGCCAGTTTTTCTGCCATCATAGCAAAATGTAAAACCCAGTTCTTTAGTACCATCTTCCCAAAAATGAATAAAAATAGAGAGAAGTAAAACATATTTCTTCTTGAGCAGCAAGACAACAACTTTGACAGGAAGTCAGGTTGATTTTGTAGGAGAAAAGTGCATTTACCTATAATGCTGTTGAACTGGCAGGACTTGAAGAACGTTGTTCTTGAAACCTGAAAGGAAAACAATAATCTAACTAGTACATGTGCACAGTACCCCCACTACCTACCTGTGCTACAGCAACATAAACAGCTTACAGAATAAAGGCATCACACTTGCAGCACTGATGCACATCTGCTCCCCTGAACATCCCTGTTAGGTGTTTTGGGAGAATGAGAAGTTCCTTGGCATGGATACCATCACTATGATAATAATTCTAACAGGATAGGAGTTCCTAATTTTACTCTTTATATTACTCATTTTTGGTCTGCAAAGAAGAGAAGATAGAGAGGGACCATAGGTAAAATGAAAACTGTTCTGCTCTTTGTCTCTTTACAGAATTTTCTCCAGTTTGTGTGTCAGGAACAGGTTACAGGCTTCCAGACGCAAAAAGCCCCCATAGGAATAAAAATCATAATTCACAAGCAAAAATGTTACTTACCAGCATTTCAGCATCACTCAGGTTGTGCGTGTAACATCCTGGTGCAGATCATTCTCCCACAAGTCAGCTGTTGAAGGGATGATTGTTCCACCAACAAACTGCTGGTTCCTTGGAGTGCCCTGATGTTCACTGATGGGCTCCCACACAGTCAGATTCAGGTGCCTGCTGTGCTTTTATGGAACTTGTTCCCACAGCACCCCACAATAGGTGTTTGCCTTGAATAATGCTGGGTCTGATATTGGACAAATGTTCACTTGTAATGTATGCTGACTGTCAATTAACTGCTTAAGGAAACAGCTAAAAGCGGTGATTTAACCAGGAAACTGACACGTAAGTTTATGCAGAATTTGCCAAATACTCAAATAATCAACTTTGGCACATCAATAAAGTGCCAGGATTCAGCAGAGTACCTGACTCCATCCATTGCAGACTCCTGTTAACAAGGTGTTACTTCCAGCGTTGCACATCATGTCAGAGTGGAAAGGTGTGTTCCTACACATACAGCCAAATACCAACTCCCACACTGTTTTTTCTGTTATGTTACCCTGGTTTTATATGAGATTATTGGCTGGGCTCAGGTTACATCTCAAATTCCAGCTGCAGTGACACATCAGTCACCAGATGAGACAGGCTTGTCTGAGAGAAAATGCACACAGTGAATTGCTCTGGAGCTGAAGAGCAGAGGTATGACAAAGCACAGCTTCAAAATCTCTGCATTTCCAATACATTCCTGCAAAACTAACTATAGCTGTGTTCCATACCCAATAAAGACAACCTGTATGTTGTACAGTCATAGAATACAGAGAATTGCCTTTTAAATGCATGTAACAATGAAGATGTTACTGAACCAAACATCATAAAGAAAATGCTGAGATCATTATCTGGGGAAAAGAACCCTTATTTTGAGAGTTTTTAAACCATAACAAGCAGTGACAGACACACTTCAGTCTATATAATGGGAATAGCACCTGTGTACCTGAACAAAGAGATAGGGTGCAGATTATACCACAACAGACTGTACATGGAAGAAAAACTGCATGGAAGAAAAACTGCATTAACTCTTAGTTAAATTACAAGGCTACTTGTACAGCATAGTGATTTATTCAGAGCATTCTCATGGAATTGTTATTCTGTTCCATGACTCAGAACTTTTTCACCATGCAGGTCACGCAGCCCTGAGGTTCTATTTCAGATCAGTAATGGTGAATACTTATTCCTGATTCTGTAAGGCAGATGTAGGATCCCAGGACAGGATAAATCAGATAAAAAACTTCAATTAAAATTCTTCACTGCTATGGTCAGGCACTGGAACAGGTTGTTTGGGGAGGTTTTTCAATCTCTGTCCTTGGAGGTTTTCTAGACCAGAGTGGACAAAACCCTGAGTAACTTGGTCTGACCAAAGAGCTGACCATTTTTCAGATACATTTGACTAAGGACCTCCTGAGGTCCGTTTGATCCTGAATTATTCCTGAAGTATAACTTGAAATGTAAGTACATATTAATCTACCTAGTGACTTCTCTTTCCTCACGTAAAAAGCAACATTAAAACACTCCACACCTCAATTATTGCATAAGAAAAAGGACAAAAATAAACCCCAACTCTCTTATAAATACAACATAAATGATAAAGACCATAATCTTTATTTCTCTAAACCACTTAGGCATCATTTCCTTTATAAATGTTCATTCACAAAACATGTTTCAGGCTACTTAGAGTAATAACAGTATTACTGGTGTTTCATTTTTGCTCAGAACAAATGCAATATCATGAGAAAGTTTATCTAAGAGTTAGAATATTTCATACACAAAAGATACCTTGAATTTCCATCCAAATAATTTTGGACTGGGTGTCAAAACCACATTGGATATTCTGAGTGGAATAGGTATTAAACATTTCTAAATCTGGAATAGTTTCCCTGTGCAGACCTGCACACCAATGCAATTGGTGATCAATTTGATCAGCCTGATGAGCAGTACCAAATAACATGAGCAAATGAAGACAAAATTAGCTTGTTTCACAAAGCTCTCATCACAGGAAGGTGTGATCAAGGAATGAAAATATTTAAAAATTTTAACTTTGCCAAAGCTGCTTCTAATTAATTTATTTTTCTGTTCCACCAAAGTAAAATAATGTTTCCTAGACTTGTCTGCTTGGAAGGTCAACCCTCCCTCAAACCAAATCTAATGTCATAATCAAAACTAAAGATGATCCCATTACTCACTCTGGCTTCTACTTGCAGAAACAAAACCAATTAAATTGTTTTCCTGCTCAGCGACCAATGATGCAATATTCTGCATTTGAGCATCAGTAAGAAAAAGTAAAGAAAACTTGGAGTTTGGAAAAAAAACAAAACTAAATCACCCAAACCAAAAAATTACAACCCTCCTGGGGAACACAGCTATTTCTTTTCTTTAACAAGAGCTAATGAAGAACATTAAGCTCATATTCGAGAGATGAATCTCCAGCTCCTGTTCTAGAAACTTAGGACAAATGGACAAGTATCAGTGACCAAATACAGAGCACACTCACCAATCCAGTGATCTGGCTTGCTCCTCAAGCAGCCAAGTGAATTTTTGTCAGAACAGGAATCTAATGAGCGTTGCCACATCTCATCCCAGCCCAGCTGTGATGCCCATGGGGACACAGGGGACCCTTTGCCAGCATGGGTGAGAGTTGGTCCCATTTTCATTGTTGTTGTTTTGCAAACAAGCCAAAATTCCTGATCAGATTTCATCTGAATCCACAGTCCTGCACTGACTCAAATATTCATTTTCATTCTTCCTCCACATAAGTAATTGAGCATGAGCTGAAGAGCATTCGCAAGAGCACTGGCATTGACTGCTGGAGTTGCTGCTATCAGTGACCAAGGGCAAACACAGATCAGACTGACAACAGATCCAAGTGCCCTCCTGCTCTAAATGTTTTGAAAACTAATCTGAAAAAACTGAATTCATTCTTTAATGTAATTGATGAACAAAAGGCAATTGTAGTTATATATAGGGAAAAAGCCCTCTATCTTAGGGTTATTTGTAATAAGGAAAAACTTACTCTTGTTCAAATTGAATATAAAAGTCAAAATGCAGTAAAAGTTTTAAAGCCATTCATATTTTGTCTTTTTGATTATATATGTTCTCCATATTCAACTACAGAATGAGAAGAAATGGGAAAAAAAGCACTTGAAATTAATTTCTCTGTGGAAATCTGTGTTGCTGGTACGGTCTGGGGCTGAAAGGCACAGATTAGATATTTGTATACTGCACTGCCTTTTAGATTTAACTCCAGGTAGCTTGAAAGCATGAAGAATCTGTTGCAGAGCTCCTGTAGAATTCTTTCTTCATTTGCAAACAGTACATCACCTTGTTAGTGCTATGAGAACTCACAGGATGCAGAGACTGCTGCAAGGACTTACTGAGATATAACGAAAAAAGGAAAATACTTCCCTCGCCTACCTTAGGGTAATAAATCTCGGGTGTTATTTGAGCTGAGCCTGAAATCCCAACCCCCAGCTGGGTGTGGGGGTGTGTGTTATCAAACCCTACAAGCACTGGTTCCCTTGTGCACAGCCCACCCTGATCATATGCACTGCTGGTGAGTCTGAATTTCCTTCCCCTCTTCAGGCAGCACACAAGAATCATCCACTGCTGGGGATTATTTTAGCTCTTCCTGAATCATCCTATCTCCACTCTGAAGAGGAGTCAAGGATTTCCTGTTCATTTTCAGTGTGCGTTATCCCACTGAAATTATACCTTTTCTCTTCTCAGCATGCTGGAGATAAAATTACTGAGGACAAATAAAGAACAAAGTACCTGTCCCAAGGAAGCCACACTGGAAGCTGACGGTGCCAAAAAGGCAACAGACAGAGGTGGAATTCATCACTGTTTGTTAAACAACACATCTGTGCTCCACACACAGTGCTGTACAGGCTGAATTGGCGCAGAAGCCAAATTAGGAAATCTGAATATGGAGATGATGAACAAGATGAAAAAAGGGGCACCTTGATAAGACCACCTTCTGCTGATAGAGGAATAGCCTCTCTGCAAGAGCCATAATGCAAAACAGTTTCAAGCTGAAGAAACACAGGGGATGGAATACACATTATGTTTGATAAAAAGAAGAAAATAAAAATAACAACTTCTAAAATTCTAGCTGTCAGTCCCAAGAGTCATGTGCTTAACTCTCTCCTTGCTGTGCAGTTGTTGAAGTCACATATTGCCATGGCATCCAGCTGTGCTGAGCACCCCACGGCTGGGGACCGCAGCTCCTTGCCTGGCATCAAACACATTGGCCTCTAACCCAGAAAAGCCCTGCCTGGTCAGCTCCTGGGGCTCCACCATTTGTCCCCTGTGACCTGATTACAGCTTTGATCGATGGCCAGAGCAGCCATCTGCAAAGTACTCAAAGCTCCAGGAAAGGCTGCTTTGATTTCTTTTCAGCACCTTCAAAGTACTCATAAAGTCACCTTGAGCACACAAAGATGACTTCTCTCTCTCTTGTTGATGAGATTTCACAGATGATCTGATTAGAAAGTGTTTGGTACTGGGCTGCACTGCCATGGGCAGGAATGACACTCTTTTTGCCTCTGTTTCTGGCTTTTTCCACATCCTCTTACTGAACGGTGTGCTTTTACCTTTTAACCTAGTGTGCTTCTCTTGCTTCTCTGGTGGTTCTGTGATGAAGTAGAAAAAAACTAATGGTTTCTGCTCTGAACACCTCAGGCTTTCACATAAATGAAATGTCCTGAAAACAATTCTCTTTCTCATTCATCAGCAAAGATTCATCAGCAAAAATTCCCCCTGCCTGTCTGTGAGTGTTTTTCCCTGGTCAGTACAGCCACATGGGGAGCTTGCTGTCTGCCAAGGGCTTGGATGTGCTGCTTTAATGCCACACACCATGGAAAGTGTCTCTGAGGAGAAACTCACCAAATTCTTATCTGTTCCACATCAACAAAGAAATGGAAAAAAACTCCACTGTCACAAGGCAGATTCTGAATTTTACTCAGTATACCATAATTATAGCCAGGTCTAACATATTATGAAACAAGATAAGAAGGAATTGAAGTAAATTATGTGGCACCACATAATTGAAACAGACAAAGGTCCAGATGTACCACATGAATCTTGAATAATTGTGTTTAAGAATAGTCAAAAGAATCACAATAATTTCTGCTAGGCTGAGGATGTGCAATATGATATTTTATTAGTTTATAGGAATATGAAGTATTCATAAAATTTTCTTGTACATCTTATTACCTCTGAGCTCTCACTAGTCTTAGGGATGATTAGCTGAGACATTCTTCTCAACAGTTACAATTCCAGAGAGGCAGGAAACAGCAGAGAAATAAAATCATTCTCATGAATCATCAGAAACTCAGCAATACAAACTGCAGTGGCCCAGGTAGGGTGCAGAACAGACAGGTATTTACTGAGTCAAGGCAATATTCAACCAAAAAAGAAAAAACTCTGTTTCCTGCAAGTTGGCAAACTAAAAAACGAATATATAGGAAAATTGGTTTCTCTCTGGTATCATAACCCTGCTGTTCAGTATGTTGGAGAAGAACAAAAGAAAGGGAGAACTAGAATAGCTCAGAGTAGGCCCCCTTGGACATGATAGCCCACAGGTTCAGAAGCATCTTAGCAAAACTGAATATTCAACAAGCTTCTACTTTTAAAGGACCTCAGAGTGTAACTAGCTATACTGGAAAAACACAGGATTTTATTCCTCACAACTGATACCTTTTAAACTAATGGGGAATAGTCCTCTCCTACACTTGCAGCATCTAAGACTGCCCTTAAAAATGCTTCTCTTGAATCTTAATAGATGATATCACCCCCTCTATATCATGTTTTATATTTTTATACAACCCTTTTGCACAAGAATTTCTAATTTGCAAATTAATCTATATTAATGCAAATCTAGGTTAACAAAAGCGTGATATTGGCCACAAATGTCAGTAAACATTCTGACATGAAAAATAAAAAAAGCCCAGGTATTAAAGAAGGCATTCAACTCTGGCATCAGTAAGAGAATGAGGAGAGGAAAAGAAGAAGGAAGCAGAGAAAGAATGGAAGGACTTTAGAGACAGTAACATGTATTGAAACAAAATAAAAATACCATTACAACTCAAATTACCTGACTTGACAATAACTACTTTTTTAAACAATGCATAGCTGAACTGGATTTCATAGAAATATTTTTATAAGACTAACTAAGAAAAGACAATTGGTAAAGATATGTAAAAGATGTGTAGGAAATTGTACTGCACTGAAAGGTCATGCTCAATACAGAGAATGACTGTAAGCAAAGCTCTTCCTTCTTGACATTAATATTCTTTAGTATTTGCGTGTTGATGAAATTTCTAATGAAACAAAATCAGCAGGCATTGTCAGGAACAAGGATGATCAGAACAAATATAACAAGAACTGGATAACCTTGAGGACTGTAGCAATATTAAGAACACTGATTTATGTGAACAGTGTTATGAAATGCCAAGTCATGTGTTCTTAGCATTATGCAAAAAAATTCTTCAAAAAGCCAGCAAGAACCCACTGCTGGAAAATGAGTGAGGAAGGGAAAGACCTTGCTGTACTTTTTGTTCCAGAAAAGACTCTCACCTGTGATATGCAGTTGTGAAGAAAGGCAGAGGTGGCTTTTTGAAGAAAGGCAGGATTAACGCCATAGTGTAATGCAGATTTCATCTGGGATACTGTTCATGGTACAAGTTATTCCTAATGAAGAACTAATGCCAGTTTTGAATTTCTCTTAACATACCCCTGCATGAGAAAGCTAAAAAAGACTGGAATAATCAGTTTAATGAAATGAAGTCTACGAGAAACTGCAAGTGTTTTCATTAAATATGTTATGAAGGTCCCAGTAGGGTCAGAGAAGACACTGAATTAAAAAAAAAAAATTGTAGGCCCAAGCAATGAATACTAATTTCATGCCTTCATAGGCATGAAAAGACCTGGGGTAGGAATTCACAGAATATCTAACTACTACAAGAAAGCAGAGGTGAAACAGCCATCTAAGAGGATCACAGGAGCAAGAAACCAACCTTCTTCAGGCATGCAGCTTAAGCATTTTTTACAAGTGATTATGACTCCAACACCTGCATTTAATAACTTGGATGGTCACTTTCAATCTTACTCACCCTGCCCATCTACCTACCAGCACTTTTGCCTTAAGTGATTCATGAGGAGTAGACACACAGGTTTTTCAGCAGGACAAAATGGTGTTTATGAAGACCAATCATTTTCTAAAGCAGTCTGACAGTGCTTCAAAACACAGTTCAAGTGTAACTTTATCCACATTCTTTAGTGGACTTTATCATTGCAATGACAGACAGGCTGGCTACACTTAGTATCCTGATTTAAATCCATCCTGATTTAAATCCATACCTTTGTGATGCTGCAACAGTGCTCACAAATCCCCAAATGACCTCTGCTCCAGGCATCCCAGCTTCTCTGGTAAATTCAACTTCTACCATCTCTATGGTATAATGTGCATTAAGTTCTTACACTGAGTGGAACAACAACTTTGAGCACTCAATACCTCAGGTTTTTGGGATTGTTTCTAGAAAGACAAGTGATCTGCATCAAACCTCTACTCTAAATCAGATAAAAGGGAAATTTCAATTGACAAGTCCCACATTCTAAGTCTGAATGAGAACAAGAGCTCTCATTGAAAAGCAGAGACACAATTGACAGGTATTTCCTGGGAATATTTTCCAGAGCAGGTTGTGAAAGGATGAGAGGAGGGATATCTACTTCGTGAATCCCAATAAGATTTAGTCATCTCAGCAATGCAGAGAGATGGCAAGACCTTGCTGGCCATTTAAACAAGGCTGTCAACAGAGAGAAAGGATCTCCCCTGACTCTCCAGCTTCCCACCTTACACACACAATTGAAAAATAGAAAAATACCAGGTCCTCGCTACAAGAACAATTAAAAGACACAGTCACAGCAAAAAATGTCTCAATAAAAATCTCTCTAAGCCTGAATTATGCCAAGAGTTTTCTTGCACATTATAATCAACCTAATATATATATAGTACCTATATACTGGTTGCAGGTATGAGATCCTGAATCAAATGCTATCAATGGAAATTGTACACAGAACTACAAAAAAGCCCAAACAAACTAGATTTTATCCACTCTCAGTGCCAAGTCCACCACTGTATTTGCTGCTTGTGAATGTCAGTACACAGATTTCTAAAGATAGTCTCAACTCTGCTTACTTATGCATGGAAATTATTTCAGGCAACAGTGTCACAAGAATTTTTGCATATCTGTAAATTCCAATAAGATGAATGAAATTTGGACACAAATGTAAAACATATTCTTAAATGCTTTCTCAAACAGAAGTTCAGCTGTACAGAGTTCTTACCAGACTGTAGCAGAAATTAAACACAGAAATCCCACATATTTCATAATACATAACTTATTTTAAAAATACACTCATTTGTGTGCTGTATATTAAAATGTTACATTAATCTTGAAAGTTTTTATATAATCTTAATTAGAGTGTTAAATAACATGCTTGCAATATTGTCATTATAAAAGTGATCATGAATCTTTTTCAGAGAAAAGAGAGATTTAACTTCACAAGTTTTATCTACATAAGTTCAATAGACACCAGTCATTAAATCAATATACCTAAACAGACTGTTTACATGCTTTGAAAGTTTAACTAGAGCACAGTGGTTAGGAAAAAACGCACAAAACACCTATTTCAAGGACAATTCTAACCTCTTGCCTTGACTTATAAATGGAAACAAGCTGCCACACAGTTCAGCAGTAAAGGAGGATAAAGAACTGATAATAATCCTTGTGCTCCTCACATGAACTCCAACAAGGCATTTGAATGAGACTTTTAAAGCTGTAAATTGTCTATAAAAACACAGAATAACTTCTGCTAATCCTTGTGCCACAAATTACTAATCCATCTGGAAAGCTATTTTTTTGCTTGTGTTTACAAGGATCTAAACATCATCAGACAGAAAGACAACTGGGTTAGTAGCATGTAAAAAAAAAAAAAAAAACAAAAAAAAACCTGAATACAAAACATGAAAAAAACAGAACTCAATAGAAATAAAAACTCCAGAGCAGTTGAGCAGAGAATAAGTAGGATTTGCAGAAGTACTTACAGCTTTCAATCTCCAGCGTGCAGTTCTGCTCATCCAGCGGATATCTCCGCAGGTCCATCATGCAGGCAGCTGTTGTTGTAATTCTGGGAAGGAAGGAGAAGAGTTTGTTAATGTGCCTTGTTCCAATCTTTCCTCCATCACACTGTGCTGAAAGAAGAATCTGTATTTCTGCACAGCTGATGCTCAGCCTGGTTTTGCCTGGGTGCCATGTCTGCTGCTGGCTGGTAACCAGTGCTTCCCCTCCCAGCACAGTTCCCCTCAGCACAGGGGTTTTCTGCTGTGTGCTAAGCACAGCTGGTTGGCCAAAGCACCTGGGGAGCCTGCTTCCACACCATGAGAAAAATGAGCAGCCCTTTGTACAAGCTTTCTTCAAGCTGCAAGGCTGACCAAATGAACTCAAATTGTAAAACCCAAGATGATGATCTCCACAATGGGACCCAAGGTGGAGTAGATGGAGTGCCTGCAGCACATGCAGACACTAAGACATTACAGAATAAATGTCTTTCCAAGGTATTAATGAGAGATTGGGTGACCAACTGTTTTCTTCTCAAAATCCTGTGTCATGTATGAGGTTTACTACTGGCCTTTCATAGTACATATTTAGAATGTTCAATATGAGTTCATAAACTTTTTGTATATTCTTTGTTCTGGTAAAAAGACTTCAGAGAACTCTTTCATTTGACAGATCTTATTCTTTCTCCTTGAATACCCAAAAAGTGTTCATTAATGGCAGAAAATTACAGTTGCCTGGTTAAAATTCACTCAAAATTGACTGTAACAATCATTCCTGCAAGGCAGAAATTAACAATCTTCATAAGTATGCTTACTGTCCTATCCGATTGGTCTCTTGGAGAAAACAAACATCTTTTGGCACCAAGTCCTTTCTTCATTCCATGTAGGTGTACTCATAGAATTGCTTTTGAAATATAATGTTTTTAATCAGTGTGTGTTACCAGAGATGCTTCACAAGAAAGTTTTTTGGAGAGGGACAAAAGCACAGGGAAAAAGGCTCCTTTGGTGCCTCTCAGTGAAAGCATTTCAGCTTTTAACAAAATCACACGTGTGCGTTGATATCAAATGCAAATGGAGCAAGCAGCAACACATATTGGTAAAAAAACCTCTTAGCAGTTAATAGTTGGTTCCTTATTTTTAAATTTAAAGAAAAATCAAAGAAATCACCCTGTTATAGTATCAATATAAGACTGATTATTTTGGGGCAAACTTCAAGAAAGGTAAAGTGAGACCAGAAAAAAAAAACACAGCTCGTGTTTTTTGTTGGGTTATGTTTGGGTTCTTTGTGGGGAGGTTTGTTTTGATTTCCTCAGTACTTCCATACTTACCTGTATATTATAGTCAGGATTTTACAAGAGTTTCAGTAGTTCACAGAGGAAAAGGCAGAGCACAGACTTACAGCCAAGGTTTAAACACAAAAAAGAGTTATGGTAAAAGCTAACCTGGTTGACTGCTAAGTTTCTCAGAGGTTTCTCTGCACTAAACACTTCCTCCCAGAGCCTACCAGATCCAAGGGTTCCACACAGAGACAATCCCAGCCCGTGCTGCCCTCTGCAAAGTGTCTGTACCCACTGATGGAGTGGAGAACTCACAGTTCTTACTCATTTCCAGAGGATTTTTGGTGCAAAAACCAAGAGGGGCCAAAGGCTGCAGACAGCTGGGATAAAAGCTCTGCAGGGAACATCAGGAAATTTTTAAAGGGCACAATGCCCTGCACCTCACTACAAAGTAAAGGGGGAAAAAGTGGCATGGTAAGGAAAATGATTTGTAGAGCAGGGATCTAATCAAGTCAAAACAGAAGTTTTGAATAATGTATAAAATTCAACTTGCTTGTTCCTTCCTATCCATAATGCAAATCCATTGAAATAAAATCAGTAGTCTGTCCTTTGCTCTCCTTTTACCTCCCTCATATTTTTAGCTTGGCTTCTCACATTAATAGTAAAGTAGAAAAAGCTCTCTTTCATCTTCATAATTAATTAAACAGCAAAACTACCTTTGGATAATTCTTAGTGGTTCCCAATTCATGGTGATTAGCTAAATCAATTTACCAAAGGAACAAAGTGCAAGAATTACCACCTTGGAATGCTTTTAAAGGCAAGAGACATGACCCACACCTTTTCAGACAGGGGAAGAAACAGAAGTTCATTTTAGAAGTTGGGAATGCTTGAAACAGGCCCAAAGCCTCTCTCCCAGAGTAGAGCTGCTTCAATTTTCACAGCAGGATTAAAAATATTTTTATACAGCTTGTACTAGTGCAAAAAATATAACATTGTGTTTTGCATAATGTAACCTTGAGAACAAACAGTGAAAAAGTGAAAGCTTTTAAAAAAACAACACAGTGACTCAAGGCACTGCAGTCATTGGGGATGATACACAATACCAGGACTCAGAGACACCACATGAAATGAAACACATCACAGAACTGTCTCTCTCATACACTCATCTTTTCATCTGTTGCTAAAGAAAGAGGAACCTTGTGATATTTTATGATTCCTAACAATGGAAATGAGTTTTCATCTTCCTCTTTTATGAAACATATTTTGAATGTAGACTGATTATGAAGCACAAAAAAAAGCAAACCCTGAAGCACCACTAAACTGACTAAACAAAGTATTATGAAGTAGACCTAGAGAAAACTTCTTGTGTTAAAACAAGCACAGCTTCACTGCAAAAAATCTGCACCACAACTGACTTGCAGGGAAAGTAAAGTTTGCTGTCAATAATTCAAAATAGTTCAGATAAACTGAGAAAACTGAAAATCTGCTCACCTCCAGATCTTTGGAGGGTTTGTGATTCAAATAAGAATTGAAAATTCTCACTACTTCTTTCAGAGGCTGAATGCGAAGGCCATAAAAAACTTTTTTTAAACACTTCCAAACTTAAAGTGAGATAGAAAATAATAACCCTATTATAATACTATCCTAGAAGTGCCAGTAGGTCTTATTTTGCAGTTCTGTGCAGGGAACAGTTTTTCATAATCCTATAAATTTTGCTTTTCTGACAAGTCCAAATATGATTTGAAATCCAAAATAGCAGCTTAAACAGTTCTGACATCACTAGTGAAGGAAAAAGAGCACAGGAAGACAGGAGAGCAATGCTAATGCCATGTGGAGATGGACAGAATCCAATTCCCTCTTGGAGCTGCAATGGCTTTGCAAAGCTGTGAAGAGAAAGCAGCAAGAGAAACTTATCTCTGCCCTGGATGCAGCCCTGACCTGTAATTACAGGTTCACAGACTCATAGGAATGATGAGCAAGAGGGTGACAAGTTCAGTACAAGAACTCTGTCATCCTCCTCTCCTGTTCTAGCTCTAACAGACCATGATCCTGTGGAGCCCAGGAGGAAAACACAAAAACTAATTCTATTTCTAAATGCATGCACATATATCCTCTTGAAAGCAGAGTGAAATTCTCCTTCAGCTTTGTGTGCCTGCAAGCTGACTGCTGACCATCAACAGCACCTGGAGCAATCCAAACAGCTCACAGGGACAACAGACTCAATCTCTTTATTGAAGATTTTATAAGAATTCTCTGTGTGTGGTGAAAGAGAGTCAGGAACTCTCTAAATTAGTTGCTGAAATAATTTACTGCAGCTAAACCCACTGTTCACCTTTGCTTCTTGGAAAAAGTCCTCGTGCATGACAGCTGGAAATACCTGTGACAGCAGCAGCCAGCAGAACAAATTTTAAATACCTGGAAATGCTGGGAACAAAACATCAGGGGGATAAACCTCTGTCCTGGGTGATAACATTGGATTTAAACATGTGTCAAGGTTAACACACATAATAACAGATCTATTTTTAAATAAAATAAATTTATTGCTAATTAGAGAGCTCACAGAATATTTTTCCTGTTTATTCATAGAAAAGAAAAGCTTCCCTTGTGTGATCATAGGTAAAGAGTTGGCTGTAGGAAACTCCAAACAAAAATCTAAAAAATCAACATTAAATTCAGCTACTGAATTTTTCAACTATAAATCAGCTATAAACTTTCAACTGTAAACAGCATATAGAGCCTGTGTAGTTTTCTAGGAAAAGAACAGC
Organism: Melospiza melodia melodia; assembly: GCF_035770615.1. Classification (NCBI taxonomy): domain Eukaryota; kingdom Metazoa; phylum Chordata; class Aves; order Passeriformes; family Passerellidae; genus Melospiza; species Melospiza melodia. Next base: position 9,508,914 of record NC_086207.1, on the reverse strand, counting down.
TTTTTTATTGATGTTGATGTCTCTATTTGAGATGAAACAATATACACATGCTACCCAGAACCTGTAATGTGCTCTCTTCTCACTACTCCTCAACATTTCCTGAGTATTCCAACCTAAGTGCCAACAGCTCACTTTCCTTACTCCATCTGGAAGTAATGACATGTAGATATTTCCCCCTTGATTCTGCAGTGTGCAATCCTTAGACAGTAAAGTGTTCTCTGAAAGCTCTAAGTATATTTGTCAAAGCTGAAAGGCATAACCATAATACAAGTTAAGAATATGAAGGATATTACACTAAAGCATTATCTAAATGTAATACAATAGAGGAAAAAACTTTTGCAGCTAATAAAACACACAGAGTCCGAATCCACACAGAAACTTGGACTTCACTGAGTTTTGTTGTTGCTGAGATTATTGGTAAAAGAAGCAGATCAGATTTTTAAAGGAAACGAAAATCTATGTGCCTCTGATCTTTCTTGGGAAGATGTTCTCCATTTCCCTGCTGAAGTACAGCCTATTGTGCCATCTGCATGCCAGAAGGGAAGAGTCCTGGAAAACCAGAGAATTGGGCTCTTATTTCATGGTAAAAGAATTCTGTCACAGAAGAATCAGAATTTTGCTGCAGGGTTCATTCCATCTTCTGCTATATATGTAGCTCTATAAATTGTTCTTTAAGTGAGATAGCATTTCCTACTATCCTGTCACTGTGTCCAAAATTCAGCCATTGAACCATTGTAATTTTATCCTTGCAAAAAACACACATCACAAAGCAGTAAAATCTTCTGCTACAATAACCTCAGCTTTAGACTGAATTCATTGAAACCTTTCTCTGAAGTAATAGGTTCTTTTCCAGAAAATAAAACCTACATAAAATGGCAGAAAAGCTCAGAGGAGCACTTCATAATTTTAATATTTTATCACAGAGAAATGTATCCTTGTCTTTCATCATTCACTTCACTTCTCCCTTTCAAAAGAAATAAATAAAAGGGAGTTATGCTAAAGTACTACAGAACTTACAGAAAATGAAACAACATGAGCATGACCAGTAGCATAAAACAAGCAACCTTGAAATAAAGAGTTACTACATCTCCTCTATTATCCAGAGATCGTAGCCCTTTTGCTTTACTAGCAATCACTGAAAATGTGAAAATCTTAAAATATTTCACAAAAGATATTTCTTATTCTGGTTGGGAAAATGACATGTCTACTTCACTCAATGTCAGCATTGAAATAAAAAGTGCATTATTTCACTTTCTTTCTCTTACAAATTTATATGGTTACCATCCAAGTCACACTGCATAAAATAAATGCTATATACAAAACATTTTTAAACCAGTTGTTCTGATATTACACCACATCAAATACAGACTCTCAAACTAGGGAAGAGAGCTAGAACTTTTCAAGGGGACACATGAATTTAGTGGGTTTTTAATCAGTTCTCACCACCTAAAATAACGCGCTTATCTCTAACAAGTACGCTGCACTGTAAATGTACCTTATACTAACAATATTTATTGCTGACACAACCTGCACCTCCCTCTGTTAGTGAGGAGCTTGTGCTCTCGATAATGAGCTCACACAGAAACTGCAGCCCCTTGATTGAGGTGTTAATCCATGGTTTCTGTGTATTTGATTTATCAGATGTATTTCATGTATCAGATTGCAGGAAACTGAGCGGAAGGTGTTTTCACTGTTCTGGAAGAAAAAAGTTCACATTATTTTTTAACTCAAGTAGAAAGTCAAAACAATATTCAGTAAGAAGTTTAAGGATTGCAGCTTATTTAGTAATTACAGAAATAGTAGGATAAGAGCCCAAAACTCCCATTCCTCTGGCTTTTGTGAGTCAGACAGCCCATTTTCCACAGGAAAATGTGCAAGTGGAGTCTTAATAAGCAGAATCACTCCCAGATCCAAAAAGGAGGGAAAATCAGAAAAAAACCCTATGGCACAGACCAGAAATTATTAAGTTTCTTTCAACACCTTTACAATAAAGCAGTAACCCAATCAATTCTTACAAAGCACCGAAACAAAAATGAACTCTCCCTATTCTAAAACAGGAGTCACACTTTAAAAACAATCAAACAGGGAGAGAGTTAAGAGTCAGCATGAAGGTGAGCTGCAAGAAGCACAGTAGAACACCAGACACAGGTTATTACTACCTAACTCAATTTTTATTAGAAATTTTTATCCAACACATACTGGAATGCAAAGACTTGCACTGCCCCGTGTATGATTTCTATTAGACAATTTACTTCCTATGCTTTTCCCCCCATTAGACAATCTACTATCTACATTTGAATTTCTAGCAAAAAAAAGGAAAGCTTTCAAACATTTCCTCTTCTCTGCTTTGAAAGAACTTCACCAGAGCTAGTAATGAAGTGTTTGCTCACCTTTTCTTAATATATTCTTATATTTTCTGTCTATAGACAACATGTCCTTGCCTAAAATGCATCAGAAACTATTTCAGTAGCATGTCAGAGTGACATGGTACACAACACCATGATTTGCTCACCACAATAGAGAATGAGTAAGGGAAAAATCCTCCTCCAAGCAGATCCACAACTACATCATTATGTGTGAGCCCTGCTGCCTTGCAGTTACCCATTTGTGACATGATACTTTAAAAACCATGTCTTTCAGGACTTAACTCAAAGGAAAATGGAAACCCTGATTTGAAATACTTAAAAGTATCTTTCTTCCTATATACAGTGGGTCTCAAAGTACATGAAAGCGTCTTTTTAAAAGGAAGAAAACAAAAATAGCTTTGAACCACACAGAACAACTCAATAAACTGTGCAGCCATATCAGTAAACACTATTCATTACATTTTGTATTCTTATTCATCATGAGTGACAAGTAACACAAATACATTCACACACATACACATATATACATAACAATGTAAATAACATATGCTCCTTAATTATACTTGATGAATGCTCTGACTTATAGGGCTTATCCTTGCAGCTGTATTTTCCTTTTTTTGCAGCCAAATAGCATTTTCTATGGATTGGGTGACCGTGATTGAGAAGTATCTCACCAAGTTTTTATCCTTGATTTTATACAAATCTTTAGTACTAATAATTCCTGAACTGTACTTCACTACTCTTTCACCCAAGTCAATTTTTAGATTTAACACAGAGAACAGAAGCTGACCCCAATACTAATGTCACAAGACCCCAATTAATACCTAGCACCAATCTATAATTGCATTCCTAAGAATTCAACTTTGTACCACTGTTTTTATCTATTTTTTTACATAATTTGATTTACTGATTCCTGTAGCTGTTAAAATAAACAATACAACTGCTGTCAACAAACCTATCATTTTATCCCAAGTGATTCTAGGTTTTGTTTTTATTGCAAAAAAGTTACCATTATATGACTGCAAAAATGCAATAAGGAGAATTGGACTGGATTATTCTTTTTTTCCCCAAAGCTCTGATGTCAGCAGATCACACTCATTGCACACAGAGACCATTGGGCAGTTTTTAAAACTGTGTTTAATTCATGCCCTTAGGAATGTCTGCATGGCAGCACCAAGGGCCTATTTCCAGATATTGGAGTGGTACAACTGACATAATACATAACGACCTGGAACATCACACAGAATTAAAAGAGGCACTGCAAAATTACAGAGAAGCCCTTGGGGGAAGCTCTGAATGGTTCTTTTGCAGCAACTGTTATGTCCATAGAGTGTGATCACTGAATAGTGTCGAGTTTCTCACTTAGGAATGAGAGTATTTTTCCCTAGAACAGGGAGAAATTTAGTGGTCAACAGCACTCCAGGTAGTTAGATACCAAGAATATGAAAAAAAAAAACAAAAACAACAACCAAAAGCCAAATGTATAATAAAATTTAGTTTTGATACTGGTGTTAATGTTAAGGCTGCACCATATAGGCAGTACTTCACAAGTACAGGACTGCAAGAGCTGTGGATCCAAGGGTCTAAGCACACTGTAGGCATCAGACACTTCACAAAACTGCAGAGGGGCAGGATGAAGACATTTTTAGGACAGAATGAACACTTTCAGTGTCAGAACCTCAATTAAGATTCAAATATTTTAGTCCAATGTGACTAATTACAGACTACTTTCAACTACTTTCCTCACTTTTACTCCTCCTCACCTGCTTGCCATGATCCATAGAGAGGCCTACACTGCACTGCTAAGTGGCGAGAGGCAGTATTAGAGAACAAAACAGGACAAGCAACTCTGCTGCTAATTGCTTTTCAATTGCCTCATTTTGCTTTAAGTGATGCTTTTGTTTCCAGAAGATTTGTCTTGGTTGTATTAAGGACATCACATAATTTATTTTGTAGAATATACTCTTAATTAATATTTTTAAAAATGCATTATTTCTCAATTAAAGGTTCAGTGCCTATATTTAATCCTACAAATTACCTAAGCAGATGTCCATGTATACCAAACAGGACACCAAATCCTGCAGAGAATAAATAAGATCTGACAAACATGGACCGTACAAATACAGACAGTGGGTATTCCAGAACAACATTTTGAATTTATAGAAGAGAAATCACTTACTTAAAATGACAACTAGAATTCTTAAAAATGGCTACAATTTATTCAATTATTATTAAATTATTACCTATAAAGCACAGATGAAAGACACATATTGCATATATCAGCCTCTATGGGCACCCTAAGAATTAACTCCTAGGGAAATAAAGCTACAGATCCTCACCCTTCACTTGAGCCCAGTGTGTCCAGAGTGCCAGTGGGACAACTGTCAGTTATCAATTATCCTGCCCAGTTATCAGCTGGATATGAGGCTGTTTAAGGTGCCTTGAACAAATCACCTGTTTGCATTGTAGTTATATACCTCAGCTCAACAACTACTCCCATGTGAACAGTACTTAATTGAGGAATTGAATAAAGATTTTGGAGATATTTTTAGGCCTAATTCACAGCAAATAAGTTTCAAATTACAGATTTCTATTGTCATCAAGTGACTTTAGGTAAGGCTCCTGTAGAGAGGGGAAAAGAAAAAGACAAGAAAAACACGTACAGATGATTTTTATGTAAAATGCTGTAATGGGGAGTTGGGAAAAGAAGATCCTCCTTATTCATATAAATGCTTTAGGATACGTCTGACACGAGGAAATTATGAACAAGCTCATTCTGCTAATTTTACTCTTAAACATTGCTATTTTCCCTGCTCAGGCTAATCTGCAAGTGGAGATCTGTGGGGAAAATCCATTTTGCAGCTACTTCTGATCCTACTTCCTCTCTTTCCTCTCTTCTGACAGATAGGTCTACTGACATGCTCAAGCCAGTACAATTCTTTTTTATATTGACAGTGAAAAAATAAATAACTTAGAATTGCCTTCTATCACATTCCAGATGTCAGATCTGGCCTCAGCACTCTCCCCATCTATTTTGTTAGGCTTGTATTGCCCATTTCATATGTGATCCATTTGGAACACCAAAACTTATAGCTTTAATATATTATTAAAGCAGCAGGAATATTATTTTGAGAATGGGAGGCCATGTCCTTCTTGAACATTCCAAAATCTGTACCTCCATCAATTCAACTCAGCTTTAGCTAAGAGTTGATTGAATGTGTGAGAGAAGCATAACAATGAGTCAAACCTAATGACTAAAATTAACAAGGCACCAAAGTTAACTCCAGCCATCCTTCTGGAATCCAGCTCCCAAGGGCTACATCTCCTCCTGTGCCAAAATTAGGATGCTCAGTCACAACCTTTCTCTTCCTCATCCTAATTTCAGAACATTCGTATCTTTGTTCCAAACAGCAACAGGAAAACCACCCAAAACACTTCTGACATATCAGCTGCATCATACTGGCAAGAGCTGAAAGCTTGATAAGCTGTGTGACACACTGAATGCTGGAAATCTAAATAGAAAATCTGGACAGGGAATATTCAGTTGGTCCTGTCCTGTTTATAAAATAAAACCTTTGAAAAGGTTTTTTTATTTATTTATTTATCTCAGTAAGTAGATCTCAGTGGCCAGAAGACTAATCCATACACTGCAAGAAAAAAACCCCAAACACACACACACAGAGAGTTTCCTCTTCATTATCATATTTTCCTACAAAAGATGCTTTTAAATAAATTAAATCTCTTAAGCTTCAGAAAACTTACCAAGGTCCCTTTCCATTCTAAAGCTAGCTAGATCCATCAGTTTCTGCAGTTAAAGTTATTTGCATTTATGATCAATAAAGCCATTAGATGTGGGAGAGACGTGACTCTGACCTGCAACCAGCCCAGGATGATGCTGTTCACAATCCCATTAGCAGAGAGGGTGTGACCCGAGGCAGATTAGAATCAGTTGAACTCAGACTCTCTTTGACATCCTCAGTCTCAAAGAGAGTCTGAGTTCAACTGATTCTAATCAGAGTTTAATCAGGTCTTGGCTTCCCATAGACTTATGCAGACAGTGGGGATCCCTTTTAACATTCTGTGCAGCCAGAGCTGCATTTAATGCTTCACACTGCACTGAAAGTTGAATCAATACATGGGCTACATATGAAGGATTTCTTTGTGGTGTGTATTTTTATCATTTAATTTAGAAAATATGTCCCTCATTGCTTTTTCTGTTACCTTGTCTATACATGAACCTTCTTTTCTCCAAGAAACAATTTAAAACTAGTTCACATTTGAGGTAGATGAAAAGTCAGATGGAAAATGTCAGTCCTACCCAACACAGCAAACATACATGTGATGAGAAATTAAATGTTTATCTCGGATATGTCAGATCTGTCCAGGACCCATTCCTTCAATTCAGGAAACTTTTAAAGTGATCATTTGGCTGTAGAAAGTACACCTTTTTCTTTCTTTCTTTTTTTTTAACCCATCTCTAAAATTATGCTTTACTTAAAAGTCTTTTATACAACAACAATAGGACAACACATGCTGCAACTCAGTAAATCAAATTCAGAGCCCTGGGAAGCATTTACTTGATTAAATGCACAGGTGCTTTGAGGTGACTGCAAACATTGGCATAAAGCAAAAGCACCACAGGCACAGCAGGTTGAGCACAGAGCCATCCCCAAGGCTCAGCACAGGGGTTGGAGGCTGCTGTGTCCCCTCTCCTCATCCTCATCACTTCTGAGTCCTGAGCCAGGCATGTGAGCAACGACCAACCCACAGAACCACAGACATGTCAGCACTGCTGTCACTCACCATGGCCAAAAGTCACCACTGCCCACCTGGCAAGACCTTTTAACTATTTTAGTGTACAAGGATAACACCAGCACAGTAAGAAAACCAACACTCCCTCCATGAAGCAGAGTGCTCATGGGAAACATGCTGAAAGCAATTTTTAAAAAATAACTACTCAGCAGCAAAGTCTGAGCAGGCACGGGGACTCAAGTTGGTGCTGCCTGCAATATGAGGTCAGAAGGAGAGGACACTGTGTAACAAAACAGGCACACTTCCATGGGCAAGCAGGTTTCCCCAGAGACAAACATGGGGTGAAATATGAAAATTATCTGTGACATGTTTTAAATGGGTAAAACAATTCCCTATAAGCCAGCCTAGCATTTTTCTCGTTTCCCAGTACCCCTTCTCAAGTATGCAGTTAAATGCTGTGTTAGGAGAAACATCCATCTGTTTGGGTTTTGTTGGGTTCATTCAGGGTTCTTTAATTGTCACAAGATATCCGTATTTTTGATACAAATTTAATTTCAGATATTTCAAGCATTGGCCAGAATTCATCACTACTGTCATGCATTACCCACGTTCATTTAACCTAATGCTAGAGCCAGTCACTGCAAAACCTCTCTCAGGTATCTAACCATAGACCAGAAATTTAGTGAACAATTTCAGCAGTTTAATAACTCCCCTGTTAAGGTTAAAAGTTTTTCTCCTGCTGCCCCCTACAAGCTGGCAAAAGAGAAGAGTAACCACATGAACATCAGTACTGAATTACAGAAATCATTCTTAGGAATTTAGATGGGAGTCTGTTTATATTGTGATCCACATTTTGTGGAGACAAAGAAACTGAGGCAATAACTGGCTTGCTCAAAATGGCTCCACGTCTCAGAATTTTCAACAGTTACCATCTCAAATTTTTAATGCTGAAAGTATTACAAGTTTGATTGTGGTGCAGTGGATCTGCCTCAGCTTTCCATTTACTCCAAGGCTGCTTCTACCAACAGATTCAAACACGACTGCAGTGCCTTAGAAGGGTATTAATAATTTCTCTGTTCTTGGAATAGCAGAGGCACTCCTAAATTCACAACACCAGCACTTGACTCAGAGAGCAAACTGCATATTATGCAAAGCCTTTGCATTTTCTGTGTTAGGTAACAAAAGCCATGCTCTGGGTCAAGCCTACAACTCTGTATGGAGGAAAACCAGGCTCTCTTCAGGTTCATTCTACTTCTTTTTAGGTCACTTCCTCATTCCCATTTCTGTTTATATCTTGGAAACCTTGACACATGCCAGAGACAGCCCTGAGTCCCCCTCTCTCAGCATCACTGTGTGTCACTCCCAAAGGCTCACTGTCCCCCAGATCCTGCATGCAGTGCAGGTGGAGGGGAATTCATCCCTATATTCATATTTACAGAAACAGTAAATATGTACTTGCTAAGGAGACACCTGTGGCACAACTCTCATTGCTAGAAAAAGAACTGTAGCTTTTAAAAAGTAATTATAAACTTCCTTTAATTGCACTTACAGCACAGGATCTTTCCTAAACAAAATAAAACAAACAAAAAAACCAAAAACAAAACAACAACAACAAATAGACCAAACCAAACTGCCCTAGCATTTGCAAACAATGATCAGGTACACAGCTGTGATACTTAAAAGAAAGCAAGCCTTTAAATTATAAGTAAAATATTTTAAATCTATGACTTTGGAGAACAGCATAAAATGTTTGAACACAGAAATGCCAATACTATTGTGTGAAAGAAGCAATAATAGAAAATCTGGGGAGCAGAACAGCCATGGAAGACAGATCAAATCAAAGAAGAAATAAAATTTTAAGGAACTTTTTTCATTAGTTGCGCCTAAATTACTCCTCTTGTTTCTTGCAAGTGATAAAAACAAATATATGCATGAGTAGAAAAGAAAAGCAAAACAATAAAGCAGTAAAAGTATTTCTTTTTAACCTGTCACATACAAGAAATGCTTTTAGTGAAACTTCAATATCTGGAAAACCTGACTTAAGTTCTGGCAAGTTCACAGGCTGAAGAGTCTGAGAATCTCTTGAACACATAAGGAATGACTTACAGTTACCCACATAAAGCTGGCACTGCAAATGTCACATGTTGTTAGCAGGAATGAAGATGAAAATTCAGTGCTCCTGGCTCTGATTTGCTTGAAGGTTTCAGGCAAAGCTTGGCACAGGTGTACTTAAAAGAAAAAAGTGCACGTGCAAATTCTGCCTCTTAGCAACAAGATGTGATCACAGCATTGGGTTTAAAAGGCAGGTGATGAATCACAAATCCTGCTAAATAATGAGATGGCAATACACCCTCTCTGCACAGTGTAAATGCCACCAGAAGAGGAGATATCACACAGCTAAGCCACTACCATCTGCACAATTAATACATGCTCTAAGCAGTGAGGGAGTAGGAGGAAAAGCATCATCACTTATGACTATGTAGTCATTAGCCAAGGTCCTCATCTTCATTAGACAAATAAATTAAAATTCACATTTACTGAAGCTGTCACAGTGGCTCCAAAACAATACTCTAAAAATGGTCCCACTGGATTTGGATGAAAATTATGCCTTTTGAAAGAGTAGTTGGTAAGCAGAAGCATGACATCAAATGCACTGACAAACCAGTGCTGTTAATCTAAGGCAGCCCTCTTCACTTCCCCCTTTCACAATTAGGAGAAAAAAAAATAGAGCACATGCTAAATTTTAGTGAAAAACAGTAACTCAGGATAATAAAGGTCGGTAATTCAATTAAAAACTGACTACAAAACCTCACTGTTTTTCCAAAAGTTTTAGAGCTTGGAGAGATTTTTCATTAGAAAACTGCTAAACAGAAAGCATGGATGAGCACAGTGATGAGATGGAATAGTAAAACTAAGCAAAGCCAGAAGGAGAGAGGATAATGTATTTTCAAAACAATCATAAGAAAGCAGGAAAACTTGGTCAGTGCTAAGACTATGTTTGATGAATTAAAATTTGGGGAGGGCCAGGGGTGCTATTTTCATTACTACTCAATATTGAAAATAACACAAGTTATGCTCAAACAGAGAAGGGGAATGGTTTTGCTGACACTCACCCTTTGTGCCAATATTGAGAGGGACTAAATGGAAACTCTCCCATGTTCCTGGGCACAAAACATCCTCACTAAAACCTTTTTATTTGATCAATCCCATGATGTAGAGCTGACACCCTGTTCTCCTAACTGGCATCACACTTTCAGAACAGAAGATAATAGAGTGTCACACTAGGCCTGAACTGTCACTGTCTTTTAAAAAGCACTTTGAACATCATGTTTTCCAGGGCTAGTAAGAGGTGCTGAACAACAAATAACTGTGAGGAACAAAACTTTTCACTTTTCATCCCTGTCTAAACTAACAAGCAAAATGAATCCTGATACCCTGCTCATTTCTCTCAACTGAAACAGAATTTTAAAAGTCTCAAAGTATAAGGATTCTTTACTTCTATAAATAGTGGGTTAGATTAGGGGTTGTGCCATGGGGACAATATTAAATTTGCTGCATTCCCACCCCATGTTGCAGGAGTGGGAAACTGATGATTCTAGGAATGATATTCAGCCCAGAAGTCTCTCCAGGTTTATCAGCTTGGCCATCACACAACTATCATCACACAATCTGCTGATCCAATACTTTACAAAACAAAACAAAATCCTGTTTTTACTACATATTGCACTGACAAGTATAACTTAATAAAAAATTCGTCCAAGTGCAAAAAACTGGCTTTTTTTCTTTCAAATGGGTAGGTAATAATTACCTCTGCCTATCTAGAGATTGAGCAATGCATTAATGGTCATGTATTGTCTAATTGCTTTATATTGATGTTAAATACATACCTTCCTCTGAACAAATTACTGATAAAGTTCTGTAATATCTGTAATATCTGTAATGGCAGGTAACATTCAATATTTATTTTCTATCTTGACATTGAACAATAACTACTCTCCATGCTCTTTTACTTGTCTTCAGTTCTGTGGGGTTCAGCGTTCCCCATTGTTAACAATTTCATTGCCTTCTTCAGTTTTATCCCTATTTCTAAAACCTGGACACAGCCAATTGTCTTAGCAATCCTATAAATCATAAATATAGATTGTACTGAAATTAAAGCCATATTGAAATAAAATGGAAAGATGAACCCTAATGAAAATTAAATGAGGTGAAGCAGAGAAGATGTGACCAGATAAGACAGCTGGAATGGGCCTCTATCTCCTCCTTCAATACAAGAAAAATACCTTCAGTACTCATGGAAACAAAATATTAATACAGAAAAAGAACTCCAAAAAGTGCAAATAAACCAAACTAAAAAAACTACCAAAACACTTACCATAATACCCCAGTACCAGATTCTGAGATACCCCTACACATAATCTTTTTACAAGGTCTTGTAAAGTGTTCAGTTATAAAAAAAGAAAGAGCACCATGACACAAGCTTTGTGTCTGTCCAGTTAAATCAGAGGAGCAGAAAAGAGATGATGACTGGAGGCTTGAATTAAGTGGCAAAGTGCAGCTGCAGTTGATTTGTTGATTTACATGAGTGGGACCCCACCTGCAGCATCAGTGGTAACCTCCAGAACCACCTGTGCAGGGAAAGGTTTCCTCCTAATCCTTGTCTATAAAGATCTTTATACCCTCAATCAGATTTTAATTTCTTCTAAGATTGTAACTTAGTTAAAAAAAAAAAAAACAACTGAAAAATCTATTTCTTTAAAAAAAATCATAATTCTGAATACTGCAGTATACTCACCTGGAAATTACTCTAGGACCCTTTGAAGCCAGGCTAAGTTTTTTTGTATTACTACATACATAAATGCAAAATAAAAATACCTTCCTGAACAACAGCATTCAACATTTTATCCATATCCTTCAGTTTTAATAATGGGCAAAACATTTACTTGAAATGATAGTGTGAGTTCTTTATAACATAAAACCAGCTTGCATTAGAAGATGAAGACAGAAGGCTGTGAAAAAGTAATCTTGAGTGCATTTTCACTATCTCTTCCTTCAAAAAGAAATAAACTACTATGGTTGGGAGATTGTGTAGATGTTTCTTTAACACAGAGAAGTGTCCTTAGAAAATTCTTTTTCAGATAAATATTGCATCTCTTGAATGCATTTCTGGAAGGCATAGCACAGTTACATGGAAATGACTAATGGCATATCTTTCTTATAGCTACTCTACCACCTCTTTAAAAATCCAACAGCAACAAAAGTCATCTCTCTGCTGTATGTGCCATTTCTGCAGCAACACTAATGCTGTGAAACAATATTCAAAGGCATTTCAGGATAACCATAATGGAACATTTGTACATTCCAACCGTAGGTGCTTTGGAGACCCCCTTGGAGAAGCAGCCCACAGATTGGTGTTTAAAGATGCACAGTGTTTTACTCTCAGTTGTTTGCCAAGAATAAGATACATCCTGGGATGGAACTATGAAACAAGCTCCTGTTGTGTGTAATGATAAACAGAAGGAGAGAGGGATGAATACTCAGCATTTGCCTCCTTGCCTTTGTCTTGTTTTCCATCTCATGCACTGATGGACATCTCTGCTTTTTACAGAGAGAACCAAATGGAAAAGACATGAGCCATGTTCTAGAGAGTGAATGATATGGTGAAAACACAGGTGCCGATATCAAACTGAAAGGATAGAGCTTATCAGCAAGGTCTAACAATAATTTACCTCCTCAGCTGCACACAAACTAATGTCCTGCAGCCGTCTGAGTTCAAGGGATTTCTAAGCTCTTTCCAAGTAGTTTTCATTGCCCAAAATTTGTAATACTTGAGTAAAAATATCTATGAGGTAGACTGTAACAAGCTTTATGATTACAGTAAATTAATGTTTTCTTGGTTTCTCCCATCAGCAGAAGTATTGCAAATTTTATTGTGAGTGTTTCTTCCTATGCAGTATCAGTCATATTGCCTTGTTAAGGTACAAGACTATTATTCTAAAGTGCACATCTTGGTTTTAAGTTATTAAAATGTCATTAAAATTTAGGTCATTAAAATGTGAAAGGCTCCATCTGCAAATCACAACAACTAATTTTTTAAGTTAAAAAACCCCAAAGCTACACAAAGATCTACTGCTGATAGCTAATTTTTGCTAGCATTTCTACCAGTTACAAACACTGTTAAAACCCGCGCAACAAAGAAAGTCACAATAGCAAAGGACAAAAAGAGAGTACAGAATTTGTGGATGTCAACATTGTGATGAAGAAAATTTTCCTTCTTACTCCAATATTTCTGATGCTTACCTAGAGATCTCCAAAGATAGGTTCTGGATTGACAAAAACAGCTCTCTGAAGTAGGTTAAAAAGTTATGATCCCTGAGAGAAGCCAGCCAGATAATGCTGGAGCACCCTAACAGCTACACATCCCCTGCTTTTCTCCATTCTGACACTGAAGAGAATGCACCATAACATTTTTCAATATATACTGAATAAATTTTCCATTACCACTTTAAATAGGAAAAAAGCTGGATGCAACACCTTCTACAGTAAAGATATCTCAGTCTTGCAGGGATTGTTAAGGTCTATCACTACATTTTTTATTTGAAAACAAATGTTAACTTTATAATCCCCAGTGGCTTTACAACCCTGCAAAGGGCTTTGGGAAAGGATATTTTTCCACATTAAAAGGTCTTATGCTTTCATATGCCTTTCACTTTTCAAGATAAATTTTTGGAGAAAATAATTTAAAATGTCAGAGTTTTAATAAACAGTCCTGAGACAGATCCCTGTCAGTGAATGAAAACAAACCCATAAGCTCTAAGTATTTTTTTTGGGCAACACACATGAGGAACAGGGGGCCATTGTGCAGCAGAAAAATTATTATATATTTGCCATAGTGGAAAGGGATTGGGATGACTGACACAACTGCAAGGCTCAGTTCAGAGCCCATCCCTGCAAGGGAGAGAAGCCATAGAGGCATTGGAGCAATGCCAGAGAAAGGCAATGGAGCTGGGACTGGGTTTGGAGCAGCACCTGAGGGATTTGGGGGGCTCAGCCTGGAGAAAAGGAACCTCAGGGGAGACCTTGTCCCTCTTAGAGCTCCCTGACAGGAGGCTGTAGCCAGGTGAGGGTCATTCTCTTCCACCAAGAAACAAGCAAAGGGCAAGAGTAACAGCTCAGGTTGAACTAGGAGAGGTGTAGACTGCATATTAGGAAAAATTTCTTTACAGTAAGGGCTGTTAAACATGGTAATGGGCTGCCCTAGTGAGGTAAAGTCACCATTCCTGCAGGGATTTCAAAGATGTGCAGATGTGAGATGTGTCAGCAGCAGCCACCACAAAAAAAAGCAAACAAAAAATAAAGGTAAACCATTGAAGGATGTCGCATGTATTCCATATGCTGCAATTGATGCAGTTTTTTTGGAAAACTGTTCTCAAAAATGACCCACTGCACCACATGAGGATGGAGCAAACAGTGGTCTCTCAATTCAGAAGCTGAGCAGGATAAGGCACTCTGGCCAACCCTCCCTGGGAAATGCTGAATGTGGACTCACAGCCATCTGCGACAACAATTCAGGGTGCTGAAGATTTGCTCGTTTCTGAGCAACTGCCAGGGAAGATCATGTCCAGGGACCACAACCCCTGGGGACCCTCCCTGCATTGACGGCACCACCTTGAAGCCCCTTCTGTGCTGGCACAGCCATTTCTGGGGAGCAGCCCCCAGGACTGCTGAGCTCCTCTCTGCGCTGACACAAAGAACATTTCTCATGGAGCTCTCTCCTTGTGGTGTGATCTCACAGCCTCCTCCTGGCCCTGAGACATCCTTGCCATCTGCTCCTACAGATGGCACGTTCATGTACGTTTTATAAAAGGGTTTTCCAAACATTTTCTATTCTCTCTCTTCTCAGATAGTTCTAGACTAACAGATGCAGTAAATGTTCTAGGAATGACTATTCAGAAAGAAAAAAAAAACGATCTTACACAAGAAATTTAGAGGAGGAAAAAATTCTAGTCACTGAGCAGCAAATAGAAATATCTGCATTATAGTCTAAAAATCACTGATAGACACAGCCTTAAAGTGCTCTTCTGCTGAGGCTCACACACATCCTGAATCTGGAGAACATACCTGGAAGCACAAACCTCCAGAATTTTTTATAACTTATCATAGTTTCTCTCCTGCAAAGCAGGACTGAGAACTGTTCCAAGAAGAGCTCTCTTCAATTACTTTGCACACTGAAGTCCACAAGAAATTTGAATTTTCAGAGAAATAAAAAAATGGATCCAGGAGATGCAAGAAAAATAGACCCCAACAAACCCCTTACACTTGAGGAGTTTAGGTAATCCTTGTCTCTCAGAAAAAATTTTATCATTCTGTAAAGTTAAATACCAAAGCAGGATAAAACATTGGGTGAACAAATCAGTAATTATTGTCCCAGAAAACGCATTAAAACATAAAGGAAATGTGTTCTGGGTGAAAAAATTACCCAAACTAGATATTTAACAAGAATAAAAAACTAAATCCAAGTACTTACTCCTTCAGATATGACATTTGGAAAGGACAAATTCTTCCATTCAAGGCCCATATTCTTCCATTCAATAAATAGTATTCCACAATGTCTCACATTAAAACGTGAAAGAAAAGCTTCATCTGTTAATCACAACAACTAGAAAGTGATTATGACCCACAAGAGGTATTATTAGTTCTAAAGTGTCCTAACTTTTATTTTTGTTACATGCACAAGGACCCCAACCCTGCTCCTACTTCCGAGATCCATCTCAGATTTTACCAATTTTAGTAAAAAACCCAATATGTGGAAGTAGAATTTCTACACATATAAATATAATGTATTTATTTATTAAATATATATCATATATGTATGTGTTTGTATACACATATCTAGCATTTATCAAACTGAGTCTTGATCAGAGAATTCTGAGATTTTATCCTTCCAACTGGAAAATCTCCCTTCTCAGGGTCACCAACTACCAGCTCAAATATGATCAAAGACATTGCAGAAGAGAAATGATAGATTGCTGTAATTCTAAATTATATAAATGATTACATTTTAATTTAAGCTTAAATGTTTGATGACCTCTATTTGTTTTTTGGAATATGCAATACCCTTGGAGCAACTTAAACTATTTCATGGTTCTGTAGCTGATGGAGTTTTCCTTACTAATAAGGACTAAATGCCACAGTCTGTCTGTTAGGCAATAAAACTCAGAATTCTTTTCACTTCATTGCAATGTAATAATTTTGGATAATAGGGCTTTTAATGGAAAGGATTCCTGTGACTTAAAGCTTTTTTCTTATTAAGCTTAATTGAATTAATTATTCACATACTAATTTAACAGCTAATTCATAAAAAAATGAAAGCAAAAGACCCTTCTGAATACTTATCCCATACTTAAAATCTAATAAAGGGACTGAAAAAGAAAGATATCTTTGTTTTCTTTCAGATAGGAAAGATATTTAAAACACAACTACTCTCCCTCCTGCTGAGGAGGAATGGTGAAAAGATGCCATTCCAAATCCTACAGAAAAATGCATAATAATCTATGAGTCTGTAACTGAAAAGAGATATTTATGAGAGTCAATGATCTCCTTTATTTTTTTTCCCCATAAATTGCATCTTTGCTAAAACTGGCTCATTTTGTGAATGGGCTGCTACAAAGGGAAAGTGGAACAATGGGATTCCGAGAAAATAAAGCAGATTTGTATCCATAAGCCGGCCATCCCAAGGTGCACATGAGGGCTGGCATTTTATAATTCTTCATAATAATGCTTGGCACTTGTGTAGTGTTTTATGGGATCAAAGCACTTTACAAACTAATTAATTAATCTTCACAACACCCCTGTGAGAAGGTAGGTTTTAGTGTTCAATTCACCAAATGGAACGAATAACTGAGCAGAGAAGCTGGATGATTTGTTTCGTGTCCAAATTTTCAGTTCACAGAAACAGTGCTATTAGAAATAGCAGTAGTTGCATTTCTCTGCTTTATTCCTTGGAACTTACAAAAGAACTACTTGCATGAGAAAGGAGAACAGCATCTGGGCAAATCTTGGGCCAGAGCTGATACCTTGTTAATTTAAAACAACAATAAATTCACTTAAGAGACACACTGGAATTTAAGTTCCTTTCCTTATGCTGGATCTATATTGACAGTGCAAGAAAAGAGCCATGATCAGACATGTCCTGCCCCAGGATTTCCAAATAACCAGATTGGGGTGGTAATGATTCCTTGGTAATGCAGAAATCATTTGTACTTGAAATTCTACATAATTGTACAGTAATCAATTTTTCAAGTATTTGCAATAGCTACATGATTTCAGTTTGAAATAATGTTTTACTACATTTGCATTTATTTCTGCAAGTTCTCAAAAAGTTCTTGCTTTGACCACCTGCATACAAGATTTAAGGGTCCTTACACATGTCTATGTACACTAACAGCCTTGAAAACCTGGACACAGAAATGGAATTAACCTCATTTCTTGGGCAAGAGTAAATAACTGCATGCCAGACTGTGAATTAGCCTTGGCAAGTGTTAGCAAATGAAAAGTCAGTAATTGCATCTATAGGTGCACAAAAAAAATTACCCACTTAACACAATGGAAACGCTTCTTCGCAGATGGATATTCTCATGTTCAAACAAGTCTTATAAAAATTACTTTTTACTTCCTCTTTGCAATGCCTATATATCCAAAATTAAGAAACCTTGTATTTTTAATTGGAGAACAGAAAACTACTGACACTTCAGGCATCCTAATAAAAATAAACATCACGTTCACTTATTTATTTTAACAAACAGCAACACTACTCTGAGATACTGTTGGTGCTATTTATGCTAGAGGGTACCTCATTATAATGTTTATTTCCTCTTCTCCCCTGAGGCTGCACAAGGCCCCAGTTGGTGCAAAGGGCTGCACAGCCAAGAGAGGCACCAATGTGATGAC
The DNA here is from genome assembly GCF_035770615.1 of Melospiza melodia melodia. NCBI lineage: Eukaryota > Metazoa > Chordata > Aves > Passeriformes > Passerellidae > Melospiza > Melospiza melodia. The sequence continues at coordinate 9,490,846 of NC_086207.1, read as the reverse complement.
AGGCATCATGATCAAGAGCAGAGCATCCAAAATAATATATTCTCCCCAGAAAAGAAGTCCAGGTGCTTCTTATCTCTTCTGAAATCCCCAAAGAGAAAAGGTTTTGAGAAAATATTTTGTTTAACATGAATGTGCATTACAAGTCCTTAAACACCTTCTGTCCAGCTTTTGGAAACATCATATTGTAGCAAAAAGATAAGTCTGCTGCCTTTTTGCAGAAGATATTTTGAGATAACAAAGGTATTTGAAATATTGTAGGCAGTTCAAAGATTTAATTTTAATTCACAGAATCACAAAATTTTAAGGGGTTAGAATGGATCTTAATAACCATCCAGTCCTAAACCTTTGCCATGGGCAGGAACATCTCCCACCTGGTTCTTGAGCTTGCTCTCGAACACTTCCAGAGTTCCAGCTAGTAGAAATTATTTAATATTTTAAAACTGAAGAATGGAGCTGTACCTCCAAATTATGCTTAGCATTTAATTAAAATTAAGCTCTACCAGAAAAAAATCCCAAAAACCAAAACAAAAATCCTAACCCCCAAAAAACAAACAAAAACAAATGAGAAAAAAAAAAAGAAAAATGTAGCAAAATAAAGATAAAATACTTTACTGAAGGGTAGCTGGTGTGAGCCCTTCACCTCTCAAAGAATTTGGTCTGAGAACTAAAGACATTTGCAAAGCAATTGCTTTTAAAAAAGTCCATGGGATTTCATAGACAATGAAGTGGCTATGAGGAGTTAAACTGCTGAACAAGTCTAATAATGCAACAAAAATGCCCAATGCTGTCTTACCAGAGAAAAATATGGCAGAATCTATTTTATTTGCAGAAGTGAAAATTTCCAAGCAGCTGAAACTGAGTGAGCAGACAGCAGAAGGCACAGCTGAGACAACACAAAATAGAGTCATCCAGGACTGTTTAGGATTTTGTGACTCAATGCTGGTAGCAGGAAATGGAGAACAAAGCAAGGCCATCATACACATAATTCTCTCATTTGTGGGAGATTACTGTGTTCCATCAGTCAAACAGGAATTATTGCTGGCTGAGTTGGAGACTCAGTTGGTAATGCATTAGATGAATCTTGGCAAGTAAAACTGTTGGGCTTTCAAATTGAAAAAGTCTTTAATTTCTAAAAAACTCCTCTGTTCTGCTTCCTTTTGTTTTTCTTCTGGCTAAAAAGGATGGCAATGTCATTACCTCACAGAACATAGTTTGTATCAGGTGTTCTGTATATATCCCATTTTTCTGTAAAAAACACCCACAAACTTCATTTACAGAAAGCATAAAACCATCCTCCTGAAGAGATACGATAGCACACAATGCTCTTGGTCAAGTAATTATCAGTTCTCTAGCCACAGTCACAAAGCTCTCTTGTGAGGAATATTGGGAGAAGCGCGTGCAAGGGTCAATATCTCTGTAAACAGCCTGGTAATGGTGCAAAAACCACACAAAACATCTTGGTCTTCAGCCACTTCTTCAACTATTTTTAATCTTTGTACTCTAAACTAAATTTCCCCCTTTACTCTGACACATGGCATCACAAGACTCTACAAACAAAGGGACAAGTTCCAGAGAGACACCATAACGTGGTTACTCAAAAAGCAGTAATTCTAAATTGGCAAGTTTTATTCAACCTATACTGTTTGCTATCCTAGATTTGAATGTCTAAATTTACTGTTCTAAATGTTGTCAAATCACTAATATCCTCTTGCAAGTCATCTTAATTTCCAACATAGTAATTTTCCCTGTAATGACTCTTCATTTAAGACTACATGTTTACAATTTTCTACCATTTAGGTGATTTAAGTATATCATCTACTGAATGTCCTGGTCTTGGCAGCAGTGAATAATTTTTCTTGACAGATGGAATATGAAAAAAATACTAAATAAAACATTTTCCCAAAACATAAATAGCTGGCAGTTATCCCTCAGAAATAAAAGTCCTTCTCAACCTAAAAGCAACCAGCATGTCATGTTCCCTGTAAAAACAAGGTCAAAAATTTAGTTACGCCCTTAACTAATGCCCTATTGCAGTGGAGAAGGCAGGCTATGTGGACAGCATCCCAGCCATTTAGATGCCTCCATCCATTATTAGCTATTTATTCTGAGCCATTTCTCTTTTTTCTCCCATTTTCTCTCCCCTCTTTCTGCAGCAGCATAATCCAGGTGCTCACAAAACTGCCTCTTAGTCCTTCCTGAAATTTACCTTCCCAACATCAAATCTAACCAGATGTGGCATGAACACCATGTGTGGGCTCTGCTCACAGAAACAAAGAGAACAATGTTAAGGGATCACTGCTTGCAGTATGAAATAGAAATTAAATGTAGGGACACAAAAGAAAGGGATGGTTACATTTATACTGATGAAATCACTTGCTATTCAATGGATTTGGTTACAGCAATCAAGGTAAATGCAACCAAATTCACAACAACATTTATACATATGTGTATGTAATGATGTTTATAAATAAATGTATAGGGAGGTGAAAAATTTCAGACTGATACCTAAAGGAATCTCAGTCTAGAAAAATCCCACAGTGAGAATGTGTGACTGCAAGTACAAGTTAAAGTAAATTAATGCAGCAACAACAGTAGATTTTCAGAATAAATAGCGTATAGGGGGTTTTAGATATGTGAGAAATGTAACTAAGCAGGCATTTTTAAGATGTGGGAATTACTAATAAGCAAGAATTAAATATATCAGTAATGTGGATATTTGGAATAAAAATAAATCTGAGTTGAATTTAGATGAAATAGATACAGCTACTTAAAGCAATAAAATTAAAACCTTAATGCTAGAATGAGATCATTGATTGCCACTTGATCCAGGGAAGGCAAAAGCAGAATATGGGCAGTCACATAACCCTGGTGTATTTCCACTGGTGCATATTCCCCATCCAGCCCAGGCTTTGAAGGAAGTTTTAGCCACAGAGCCTTTCTGAGCCCTAGTGGGCTGTCTGAGGAGCAGGAATCAATTCTACATCTCACAAGACTTGTCTGGGGCTCATCGAGAATTAGGACCTGTAAGAAGGGGTTTTCCTACACGTCATCTATCAGGTACCTGCTATGTTCCAAGTCCCCACCCCAGAACAACAAGAACCAGCAGTGCCTTCACCCCTGTGCTGCCCAAGGACAGAGCTGCCACAGCAGTGAGGCAACTGCAGTCCCCAGGTGCCATCCCCAGCCTCGGGGGACACTCACCCTGCCCCTGCCCCCAGGCACAACTCACAACCAGCACTCATCCTCTGCCAGCTCACAGGGCAAACAGCACTCTAAAATGCACCAATAGAGTCTTAAAAGAGATGTAAGAACTGGTAATCTCAAATATGAGACTGCTAGGTATACCAGAATACTAGAAAATTGTCTCCTAAAGTGAGATTATTTTACCTAGGGAAAAAAACCTGCCTAAATACCTTTAACTCTGGGCCGTGCACCAGTCCTACAATAGAAAAAAAAATCCCATTTTAAAATTATTCCAAAACCATTTTGGATAACATATTGGGATTGCAAGTATTGAAGAAAATAACTCTGGGAAATAAAGGCTCAAATCATTAATAATGATTCTTTTAATTACATTAAACAGCTTAAAGTGAAAAATAGATACCATTTCACTTTACTGCATCTCATAAGAGACAGTAAAACTGCTTTGCTATTTATGCTAAATGAAAAGGAGGGAAAGCTTCACCCAAAACAATCAAGCAGTATCAACATCAGTTCAGCTCAAAGAAAAGAAACAAACAAAATCCTAAAAACCTTAAACAAAGTCTATTTCATGAAAGGTTTTGAGGGTTTTAAGAAACAAACAAGCATCAAAAAAACTCCCAGAAAACAAAATTTTGTCTTACTTGATTCTTCTATGGACAATTTTTTGTGAGCTCTACTTACTGTTTACCAACCTTTTAAAAAAACAGAAATTATTACAGATGCTTAAGCACTCAGAATAAAAAATGGCACAAATAGCACAAAAATGTTAGCATTATTGAAGACATTAAATTTGATATTTATTTCTAATTTATTCTAGAAGAAAATAATAAAGATGATGATTTCAGGAGCTTAAACTGAAAACAAACCATTGTTATGCTGGCTCTCACTCTATTAATATAAATATGTGTTATGTAGCTGGTTTATATTTCACTTTACACTACAGCTGCATTTCATGGAACCAAGTACCTGTTGGTTCATTGAACAAGCACAAAAACTCCAGACTTGCTCACAGCCACAGTGCCAGAGCCTGAGCTGCTCCCACAGAAAACCCAACTGGACACAACAAACTTTGGTAAATACCATCCCCAGCTCTGCAGCATTTCCTGCTGTTAACCCAGGCAATGCTTTCCTGCTGTTTTGTTCCTACCCACACAGCACTGGCAGTCACCTTTTTCAGTTCTATTTTTAAATCCATTTCTCAGCAATAATTTATCCTGCTGACATCACTAAGCAGACAATTTCCCAAGTTTTCAGAGCTTCTCAAGAATGAAACCCTTTTGTTGATTTCTCCAGTCACCCCTCTCCATACAGTGATACAGAACAACAACAGACCATAAAACATTTCAAGTCATACCTCATCTCAGTGAAAATCATCTTTAAAGCATATCAGTTAAACTACCAGTTCAGCTGTCATAGATATTTTCTGTTTTCTCCTCTAATCCTCATTTTGTATTTCATATTTCAATTCCTTTGAAGAAGCAGTTCTAAACTAGGCTTTTAATCCAGAATGAGTATTTCAAATAATATTTACAGTCTTATTTGTTCTTAATACAAGTCTCTGAACTGTACTAAAAATGGCAGTTTATCTCAAAAATTTGTATAAAAATACAATCCTTAGATTGATAATACAAGCTTAGAATACTTTTTTTTCCTAGAATATCATCAGCTATATAGAATACAGAAATAAAAAGCATTAAAAAACAAACAAAAAAGAGCAAGGTTTTTATTTTTGGTTTTTAATCATGGTTTTAAATTAAGAGGCAGAAGAGTTAGGAATGTTCATACTGACCTGAGCCCATAAAGGACTGTTCCATCGGGATGCAGACGAATCATTCTGTTCTTCACAGTAACACCATGGACAAATGACTTCTTGTCATTCAGGAAATAGGTATCAGGCACCCAGAGCTGATCAGCTACTCTGTTGTCCAGGGTAAGGTTTAGAGGTATTACATTATAGGACAGCCTCTTATCCCTCCACGCTTGCTGGAAGTACATGGTCAAGGTATAGTCCTGTGAGCAGAAAAAACAAACAAAAAACCAAAAAAGGTTTGCATTGAAAAATACATATGCAAAAAAATGACAATGCAAATACACATGTATTCATTGTGACTGTTCCTAAAGGCAAACATTTCTGTTCAGAATTTCCATGAGTAGATTTATTTTTTATGGTACTGAACATTTTGAATGGGTGTAATAACAGCAGTGAGAACACAAAGAAGATGGGGCATCTAAATTTTATGAATAGCTTCAAAGTTCTCACTTCAATATTTAAAAATAAAATTTAAAAAATTGTAGACATTTAACAGCCTGTAGCAATTTACAAGCCTAAGAGTTCTACGAATAAGGAACATTCACAGATCCAAATTTAATTTCAGGGTCTCCACTGTATCCAATAGAGCTCTGGATCAAGCCTTCTGTCTCTGAAGTTGCAGTCACCACCCAAAGACTTCCCTAAATTAAAATATCTTCCAAGTCTGTTAGCTTTTCCCTGGGCACTGAAACCAATGGGAATTTTTGTAAGGTTCCTAAGCTATATACTTAGCCTTAATTTTACAGATGAATTAAGTCTGGTTACTTCAGGGGGACAATTCAGAGAGCACAACTAGCATGTCACTAATTACTCATGGTATTATGAGACTTGTACTTGATGCAGACCACCATTGTACAGTGCTTCAGAGATGTTTTGACCTCTTGGTTTTTTAAAGAATGTATTTACAAAGGTTATACCTTTGTCAAAATTGATATCCAGATGCAGAATAATCATTATATTTAGCCAATGCTAAAAAAACCTCTACAAATAGTACAAAAAATATGTTGACAGCAATCCTGTGGAGAAAGACTTGCATAAATGGCAATATTAGTTCTTATTCCCCGCTTTACATTGTAAAGGAGAGTCCAGTATTTAAAGCATTTTTATTACAGTTGGAAAAGAAAAATTTATCCTCCTGCTGAACTACTTTAAAAGCATATCCCACAAGTGTATTTTACAAGCATTCTCATTTAAAAGGATATTTGACATGAGAACACTATACAGAATATCTCAGATAATACAAAAATAAATTTTTCTTATTCTGCACTTTCCCAGACTGAACATCCCAGTAGGAAATCACTGAAATTGGGTTGCTGTAATTATTCTCTTTACAATGTACAATACCCACCTTTGAACTAGAGAGGGTCTGTGAGAACTGTGGTTATTTCAGCAGAATTCCGTAAGCAATGACACAGAACCCTGAAACTAAGTGACCCTGCCTCTTCTGCAGAACAGTGTGCACTCAGAAGAATCAGTATAAGCTATTTTTTGTAGAAATATGCATTTAAGTGGAGGAAAGACTTTTTTTTTTTCTCATCCCTCTCCAGAAGAGCCCACGTACATGGGCTTGAAAATGCCTCTTCAATTTCCAGTGAAGCAGGGGGAAATACACGTTCTGTTGTGAGCAGTGACTGCGTTTCCTCCTGCCCAACACAAACCACAGATGGTGTTGCTGTCCCTCCAGTGCTCCTGCCTGCACTGGTTCCAGGCCAATCCCCTTCCCTTGCTGCACCCCAGGCCATGCCTGGAGCCCCAGCACCTCTGGCCAGGAGCCACCACAGCCACTCTGCAGGGGCTCAAGCAGGCACACACCAAATACGCCTTCCCAGGTGTTTAACTACCAAATATATTCACCTGGTGCTGTTCTACAACCTGATCAGTTTTAACGATCTGAAATCTCTTCCCACCTCCCCAGGGTCAGGATGAGATGAGCTTGCAAGAGCATTCCACCTACATCTGAAGAATTTTACTGTTATGCTTCATCACTGTTCTGCAGGATTTGATTCATAACCAGCTACCAGAAAATCTCCAGTAGGATAATTTGTTAGTCTTTATTGTACTAATATATCACATCATCAAGTAATGATCTATAGCAATTGATTCTCTATTATCCTTGGAATGCTGCATTTCATTTCTACTCCAAGGAATAACCTACATGTATTAATATTCTGCACAAATGCATAGAACATGCTTTCCTTTTTACACCTCAGTAAAAGAGGAAAAGAAGAGGAGGAAAAACCCTAAACATACATGGTTCACTGCATAGAAGTGAATTACATAAAACTGTAAATTTGGAGCACTGGCAGAGCTGAAAGAAAAGCCAAGTCACCAGGCTGGAGTTTAAAATCAAACACACTGTGTTCCAGAAAGAGCTGGTGTTCTGACTAAAAATTATTTGTCATCTGTTGGCCCTAGTTTTCAGACGTGACTGGAGTTTCTAATGGTCAAAACAGAACTCCTTTGAAATTGTTATAAAATTCTCACAAGCTTTTGAATTTAGGTTTTTAATAATTTTTAAAAACCCCAAAGATGTTCCAAGCTACATATTTCAAAGTGAAATTGATAAGATAGGAAAAAAGCAAAACCTGTCATGTAAACTGTGATCTATTCCTTAGAAAGGAGAGAGGCATCTGTTTTCAAAATCCCAAATGAAAGAGTAATTCAAAAAAGGTGTGCTGGTATAAGATGTCCCTAAAGTATCCCAAGATCCTTTACATGTTGACACTAACACTCTCATCTAGGAACGCTACAAGAAAAAAGTCTGGTAAACTCACATTAAACATGGGCATTCCCCTCTATTCTGGGGATAAATAGCAAAACAAACGTGTAAATATCTTGTCTCTAGGAAGAGAGGCACACAAAAGTAGAGAAATAGAAGTAAAGGATGATTTTATTTCATTAAGGTTTAGCATCCTTTTAAATTCACAAGATGAGACTCTTAGAACCAGTGTAAGTTGGAGGAAACAGGAGCAAATTCATTTTCACAGCCTTGCACAAGGGACTAATTCTACTGAGCTGAGAGAACTCCAAGCCCAAAGCTCCTGATGATGGGGTCAGTGCAAACCATTGCACAGACACAAACTACAAAGGCACTGACTTTGCAGCACAGCCACACAGACACATTTCTACCATAGAAATAAAGAGGTTCCTCAGTTGCCCTGGACATGAAAAGCTGTGTAAAACTGTATTAGTGTTGACAAAGCTGCAAGAAAAACCTAGAACATACAGAAGCAAACGTATTTTCTGTAAATATTATCAATTTTGTAAGTTTCATTATTTTTAATTATTTCATTATTATTCCATTGTTTGCCTAGATCTAAATCTAATAAAGTTTTTTGTTCTGTCCACAGCAAAAATTGAGGCATCAGAAAACGGATCATTACCCCTATTCTATTGTGATCAAAGAAAAGGTGTCTCTTTTCCTCACCTCACCTTTCCACTTTCCCTCTTCTTTATTTCATACAATGAACAAAAGAGCAGTAAATGTAAGACAAAGTCAATGTTTATGCATAATTTTCCATATGAATAAAAAAACTATCAAACAGTTTCATTAGTATTAGCATATTCATGAGTTACTTTTATTCTGCAGTGGTTGCCTTCAAACATTTTAGCTGCTAGAAGTTTAAATACACTGAGGATTTAAACTTTTATTTAGATAAATACAAGTATTACAGACAGACATGGTGTCAGTGAATGGCCATCAATTTCAATTATGTAACAGAAGATACTGGATAGGAAAGCATCACATCTGAATACTGGAATACTGGCATTCTTATTTATGTTCTGACATTTCATTCATGCTTTCAAATAAATGTTTCAGCAAAAAAAAAAGAAAAATCAGTTTGGGCCTATTATTAGTTTCAAAAGATTAGAACACAGGCCTTGGCTAAACCTACCCATGGGCCAATAACTGACATATTGCTGATCTTCTTTTTTATATTGGAAAAAGGATCAAGGCAAAAAAGGAAATAGAGGTCATGAATATTCACAATGACAGTGGGTGTCTAATGCAAAAGACTCTACCAGATGTAAATTTTTTCAAAGCATAATAATAAGGTCCAATGTGAGAAAACACATTTAAAATATAGCTCCTTCTTCTGCATTACACAAATCAGGACTGATTCACACTGCAGCTTAAAACTGTAACCAACACTTGAATTAACAGGGCCAGAAAACAGCTACTGAAACACTGGAAGCAATAAAGACAAGAAACTTCAGAGGAAAAAAAATGCAAAAGAAATATACAATATCTAATGTATATAATAGACATGCTGTATATTGTAAACAGTGTAAGACAGTGAAGTTGAAGATGCTGTTAATCATTGCTCTGCAGTAATGAACAGAGAACTCATTTGTGGTTTGGCTTAAGTCCACTCCTCATCACATTCCTGGTTATTACTAACTTATAAAAACATTTTACTAAATTTCCACATATGGCTATTTTAAAACAAAATAATTCCCTTCTGAAGGTGCTTGAAGCTGAAGATTTTGCCTGAGCACCAGATTTATTAAACATGTACATTTAAAAAACTGTTGACAACATTTAAAAGTGCTAATTGACAATCTTTTCAACCCTCTTTTTAAATAAAACCAACCACTACAATGTTTGATTCAAAATTATCCATCTCAGTCTCTCATTGAGAAAACATAATGTAAAAATTATGCTTAATGCTGGAGACACCACAAAGTGACTTATAAAAGTAGAAAGAATGGTTGAAGGAATGTATGATACCAAAGAAAGGCCAAAATAGTCATATGCCCTTAAGAAAAAAATATTTTTCACACTCTGTAAATCTTTAAAATTAAAAAAAAAATCCTCAAAACACATAAAAAAGCCACAAACAATGACATCAGGAACCTTATACAGAATTCAAGTTGAATTCTCTCAGTCTGTGAAATCCAACTTCCCAAGCTGGCTTTAAACCTGTGAAACACTTGTATTTAACTGAGTCTCCTAAAACTTACTAGGGGAGTTTTCCTTGATGGGAATTACATCTTCACAAGTTTACGATATTTCCAAAAAGAAGCTCCCAACACCAAGCTTACCATTTATTTTGCTGCAACTGTCCTGGAATTATTCATCAGCAATTCTCATTTGTCAGCTGAGCAAAGCAGCCAAGATAGGCTGTTTATCTCCCACCACAGCTCTCAGAAAAAGAGTGTTACAGAATCAAGCAAGAGGCTTGGGTATGAAAGCCAAATGAGTGTCAGCACAGCCTGACTCCTTAGCAGGAAAGTTTTGGCCCCGATTATATGAAATCTGAAATAAGAGACTGTAGGATTTCAGCATCAAGAGCATGAATCTGTGTCTCCTGAGGGTAGCCAGTATTTATAATATTTGTGTAATGTTTATGTTTTTTCATGGTGATTTAGATAATGGCACAGCCTCACAGTACAATGGATTTCATGCACTGAAATGAAATGAAGCGGTTCTGGCTGATAAGTTTCCTGTAACCTTAATTAGCTTAGCAAGACTCTGTGACAGTTGATTTGAATTTCTGACAGGTCACCGGACTGAATGATGACACTGCACTGCTCTGAGCCAGCAATGTGCACATCACTGAAACCAGAGAGCTCTGCCAGCTCCCTCTGGTTTGCTGTCTCTTGTTAATAAGAGGAAGATTGATTAAAGCGAACCTGGAGTGGAAAGTGCAATCTAACTGCTGCTTGCTTAAGAGACTCATGTGTCTGAGATCCTGAGATTGTTCTCCTCTAAAGGATCTCATCATCCTGACACAGCACTGCAGGAGTCTCAGATGAATAAAGCAAATTCAGAGTACAATGAAAAAATGCAACTACTCTCACTTAAAAGAAGTTATGAAAAGAGCAGTTTTCTGCCTGAGACAAAATTATTATTTAGTTGTGTCTTTGAAGTAAAATAAAATGTTTTAGGCCACCATAAAAAAGTTTATTTATATTTGAATTTCAAAGTTTTCTTTACTTGGGTATCTCAAGTTATTTCCCAGAGCTCACAGATCATTCCCTATGTTATTGTACACTTCCACAGATCTTCAGAAAGGTAAATACCTTCAACAGAAATCATATTTACATTGTTTCTATTATAGCACATTATATAATTGCCTTGCAAAATAGTAGAGAATTTGTTGAAAATACTAAAGAACAACAAAATTATAATAATTGTTAAGTAGAGTGGAAATAAACCTGTGGTTAAGAAGAACTGGAGATGCAGCTGAAAGGTTGGTGTGAGCAGATGGTGGCCTAAGATATTGTTTTACAGAAGAGACTCACGAGTGAAAAAATAGAAACAACAACCAGAACCCTGAGTGTCTGATATTTTGGGGGGAGGGAGGGAGGGGGCAGAGGGAGAAATTCCAGGTAAGAATATAGTTATTGATAGATGAAGTCTGGCTTAAATCTGAGAATTTAAGTTTTGCCTAGATGCAGAACTAAACTGGCATAACATTTGAATAAGTGCTCTTTTTCCTTATGCTTTACAGATTCCTAACTTCCTTCACAAACAACAAAGCCTTAAGAATTCATTCAGAGACTGAAAAAATTGCAAGTTAATGCTGCTCCAGATCATTGCAAGTAACATCTGGAAAACGTACTAAACTGTAGATTTTTATTCTGATTTTCCTGGCATTTTTGTGGGGTTTTTTTTTTCCCTTTTTCTTCTAAATCTTTGTCAAACACATGCACTTTGGAAACAGAGCTGTTTCTGGGCAAGGGTGACCTGGCAGTTTTCTCAAGCCATTCCCCAGTCCCATGAGGAGCAGCAGCAGCAGCTCCCTCCTGTTAAACACTGTCACATTCCACAACACTTCATCCTCTGCCCTGCCGATTCCCAGCTCTCTGAAACGGTTCATTAATCCAGCAGTAACAAACTGACACCTTGAAGGGAGCAAAGTGCTCTGGAGAGCACAAATCTCCCCAGAAACATCCCCACAAGTGTTTCTGTACCGTGGTGCAATATGCCAGAGGCTGCGCTGCAAACTGATGCGTTTCCTCCCGGTCTGCACATCAATCTTGTGGGAATAGACAAGCCACCCTGATTCAGCCCTTCCTCAGCCAATAATCTCTTGCATACTGCAACTTTGTGTACAGATTTAACGAAATTTCAACAGTGAGAAGCCTGAAGATGAAAAAAAAAAAAAAAAGCAATAGTGTCATGTCACCTAGACCTTCTCCTGCATTTTAAAGCTCTCCTCCCTGAAGCCCACAATGTGACAGGCTGTTTCCTCGCAAAAATGTCAGGCACTGCAGAGAACTGGCAGCGCTGAAGTAAAAATGACAATTTATTATAATACATATCATTTCTTTCAGTGATGACAAGCCTGTGGAAGCTAGAAGGTCCAATTTGCATGACAGCGCAACACTTCAGCAAAGAGAATACACTGAGTTGAGACACTACAAGAGAATAAATTATGTATTCAAATGAAAGATAAATTATTATTATGCTCTAGGAAAAAAAAAAGAAAAATCCACAGGTGGAAAAAAAATTGCATCTCTAATAGTAATGAATTATACTCTAAATTGTTCCTGGCTCGAAGTCAAAACCTGTTGGAATATCTCACAGCAGAAATTTCATTACAAGTGCCTCTGTCACAAAAGTGTATTTTCCTCCAGTTCATCCTCACACTCAAAGCAAGATCTACTGTGAGGTCAGACCAAGTGGCTCAGGGCTTTCAAAGCTCTTGGAAAGGGATTAGAACAAAACTTTAATAACAATGAAACTGCTACTTGCATTTAGAAAGAAGCTCCCTATCATCCAAAAAGGAAAAATCAGGATGGTCACTCTAATCCAGCAGTGACTGCAACTTAATTTCAGTTTGATTCAAAATCCCCATTGTCTGATTTTTAGAGCCACTGCACACCACCACTTTTATCTGTTCTGTTTAGTGCATTATTATTCCAGTCTTTTTGTGTCATTTTCCCAGCAATTGCCTCCACTCTTTAATCTCACTACTATTTGAGACACTTAGAAATCAACAGGATTCTGTTACCACTGAGGTTTTGAATGCAGCCATTGTTCACTATTTCCTATATGCTTCAACTGGCACCAACAATTCCTCAGGAAAATATTCCCTGTTCCTATACAGTACATGATTTTTGCCTATTTTTGTTCTTTCTCTCTTAATCTTCAAGGTTTCCATCTGTGCCAAAGAAGTTTCTATGCAATTAAATAATTTATTCCCACTTTCAACACTGTTAATAGATACTTTGTAAACAATCCTGATAATATTTTATAAGACTGAAGCTATCTTTTCATCAAGAGCTAATAATGTCTCTACCCTTGTGCTATCAGTTCAGAAATATAATCCAAGAATCAAAATAATAAAAAAAATTAATTTGGCATCCTTTACTACCAAATGGGTTTATTTATTTGTGTCTGATTAAATACCTCATCTAAACCTTCAAAATTTGTCACCTCCTTTGTGGTTCACTATTTCTTCCAGGGTTCAAGTCAGCCTTGTATTTCAGTGAGTGAGTGGAAGTAACTGTGTTTACAGCTGGAAAGATCAAAAACAAGGCCCAAGAGAACCTTTTCTCAAGGAATGAAAGGTATATGGTAAATGGAAATGACATGGAAAGTATTTCTTAGTTAGCATTAATACAAATCCAGCCTATTTTAACAAAATAAGGATGCCATACTTTTCTTTTCCCCCCCGGTCAGACTTCTTGTTGGGGAAACGGCAATAAAAATATCACTGGTTCCATGCTTTTTAGCCCTTCTAGCAAATACCCATATAAGTGCATCAGGAAATTATTCAGGAAACACAGTTCACATTTTAAACCAAGCTGCTTCATTATAATTGTACTTTAAATGCATTTGACTTGGCAGACACATGGATGGGTTTTAAGCAATTTTAAGACCTTGCACAGAGCAAACTTTTAACTTCCACAGCAGTTCCCTCCAGCTACTCTTACTGGAAGGCATTTACACAACCTGCTGGGACTCAGCTTGACATCATTCCTTCCATCTGGACATCCAAACCAGCAGTCTGGATACAATATTTCCTGCCTTCTCTCTACTTCACACACTTGACATTCATTGAAATTTCTGGAAAATTAAAATCAGAGCTCTATGAATACTTCAGAACCCCTTGAGAAAGGGTTTTGCTTTTTCTTCACAGCTGAAGGAACACTAAACCAGGGGTTCCAAAAGCAGTAGTCATTTTTTCACAGGTAAAATATTGCATTTGGCTCCTTTTTTGACATGTGGAATTGGATAATGATTCTCACATCTTTATATATTTGGAAATAAATCAAAATTAACCAAGTCAACAAGCTCTGTTTTAAAGAACTCCAAGGACGTATTCCAACTTAAAACGTGTCAATTCTTCCATTAAAAACACTCAAAAATTTAAGATAAAGATATGGAAACCAACTAATCCATGGATCAGAAACAAACACTAAATTTGCAGGAGAAACTAATCATCAAACATTCCCTAAAGCTTACACAAAACATGCTTTCATTCATAAGATGACCTGGCAAAAGGTCATCTTGTTTATGACAGAACCATTATTTCCCCTTCCCTCCAATGGTCAGAAGATATCAAACCTATTTTGCAGTCCTACTATAAAAAATTTTGAGAGAAATTAAAATAAAAAACAAATCAAGCATGCAAAGACACAAAAATAATCAAAACAGCTCTGTTATGACTCCACTGAGATTGTCCTGAAAATAATGACTCATCTCCTGGCAGCTTCATCAGTCCTGATGAATTTCCAACACTGGATTTTCTACCTTAACAATAAAGATTTTGTTAAGTATGTTATTCATAATAGGTTCAAAAAGACATTAGCTGAAATGCTTTGCTTTTTCTCCCAAATTATTAGACCACAGTAAATAAGTGCAGAGCCACAGCAATAAGTGCAGGGCTTTAGCAGGTGCTAGACAAGCAAAACCTCCAGTAGCTCATGTATTTGTAGCCATGACCTCATGTGCTGGATATAGTATTTGTGCCTGAGCACGTTCCATGTTAGCTGGGGAGCAGCACACATCGATTTGATATCTACTGGCTAGCAGCTGGTTAATCCATGCATGAAATGCTCTTATCCAGCAGTTCACTGGTTTGATTGATGACACATCTATTCCCCTAAGATAACAGCATGCTTCCTGTCTCAAGAGTCACCAAAGTGCTTTACAACATATTCTTATGTTGCTACACACTACTTGAAATTTAGGATTTTTTTTTAAAGAAACTCTTCTTTGAGATGCATTCACCATCATGTCTAAAGGAAGAAGAAGCTCTATAAAATTCTATCTTTAAGAATGATTTTGTTTGATTTTAAAAAGTTAATTCCTCAGTAATGCACTTGTCAGAAAACTGACTCCTGTGAAACAGCCTCTCTCTTCCTCATTTTCCTCCCTTCCATTAAGTAAGCAAGCAAGAAAGTAAGCACTAACACTCCAGCATTACACACTACACTTTACCACCAACTGGGCTTTGCTTATCAACACTCTACTCCTGAATTCTGATCACCATTCTTTCCCAGAAAGTCAGAGGGAAAATGAGGAAGCATTCAGATCCACATTTATAAGCAAACACAACAGAACCCAAATTTGATACCAGCACCATGGATAAGAAACCCTTCTCTGTTTTTACAGACAGGCCTTGAGGTTTTTCCATGCTATTGTTTCTAGCTAACCCATAACCAACCACTAAGAAGCTTGAAATTTTCTTTGCTGTGAAATAATTAGAAAAGGAACACTGCTCAGAATAATTTTTAAATAAGTAAATTGCTAAGTACTGCCCATATGCTCTGCCCTGTTCTTGAGAAGAGAATAGCTGTACAATTGTTTTGAAACAAGAGTTCCATACCCAAAGGTATTTAAAGGTATAAATTTATCAGAAACTTTGTTTGGCAAATGAGATTGGTATATGGGAATTCTACCCACAGTTCTCTGTTGTTGGTAATGCTTTCCTGAAATAATTGTTGTATCTGCGTTCATTATAATAAGTAACATACAGAGTAGATTAGGTAAGGGTTGTAGATCTTAAAAAAAGGAATAATTCTAGAGAAAAGTACTGGTGTTATATTCTTGCAACAATATTATTTCTTCCCAAATGCCTAAACATCAATTTAAGTACAAAAAGAGGATATATAGACATAAATTAAATCAACACAATGACTAAAAATTGTTAGCATGGAAACTTTTTTTGTTTTGACTTAAAATATAAAAAACATTATGAGAATAAACTATGTTTTCAAACACCAACTTGAATCATAAACACATAAAGGATTTTGAAAATCCTATTGAATAAATCTTCCTGTAAACAGGTATTTATGTTTTCTCATGGCTCTGTTATCCCAATACCTAAGCAAATCCTAAAGTTAGGCAAAAATCTTCAAACAAGCAGCAGGTATTAATTCCAAACAGTATATCAGAACCAGCACTTACACGATCCTAAAAATGCCTGTTTTGATTCTCCTCAAAGCAGCTCATTTATTGTCACTATTTGCATTTAACTTGAAGTTCTGCTCTATATCAAGGCAAGTTTTTTACTGTTTCTTTTTGTTGTGTTGCTCGATGCAACATTTCTTCATTACCTGTACCAAGGTCTCCTCCTGAACACTGCAGGATGCTGCAGATCCTTGGAGTATGTTGCATTAGCAGAGATTTCACTAATAAAAATATTGCCCAGACACAGATTCTAGCTCATGGTTCTTATCTAGAAAACTGGTGCACAATTTGGTGGGTTTTTTGTTTGTTTGGTGGTGGTTTTTTGGTTTTCTTTTCCCCTCGGTGGGTGTAAAGAGAGTAGAAAAAGGAATATAAGCAAGTACATATGATCTTTCGAGGTCCTTCCCAACCTGGGCTGTTCCATGAGCGCTTTGAGACGAGCACACCCCAAATTAATTGCTTCATTTCTTGTATTAGACAACTTGTGATTAATGTCACCAAATATTACAATTAAGTACTCCTCTCAAATTATCTCCTCATCTCTGCAGTGTTCAAAAAGTCAAGCTAGACCTCAGCTGGCCTACGGCATAACATGATTATCTACAGCAGCTCACAATTAACCAATTACACTTGGAATGCAGCGCTCTCACACACAATTATTTAGGAACTCACTGAAACATGAATTCCGTGTCTGCTTGTTTCAGCTATTCAGCAAGGAATATTTACAGCTGGAGATACACTCTGAGCCTGGGAGAATTAAAGACTCTTTAGATTAAACAGGAAAAAATACCTAAAACTAATTACAGCAAAATTTGCACAAACAGAAAGTAAATACAGTCAATAGTACCTCTATAATAAAATACCTAATAATAGCACCATCTATAAAATAAAAGCACCTTTCCTAAGGAAAATATTAAGTGCTTAAAACTAAGCATATCATTTAGGGTTTTACAAAGGAGCACTTCATCAAATCAATACTGTGAAGAGTGTTAAAACAACAAAATAACCCAAACAAATAAAAAAACAAAAACCAACAGCAACAACAACAAAAAAAGCCAAACCAAAAAAACCCCTGGTACCAAGCAAGACAAACCAGGTAATTTCTCATGCAAAACCAGCTCTCTCTTCAGTTTCATGCAGGATCAGAGATTTTAGGCAACAAAGTTCACGTCTGCTAATCCTGCACCTAGTGAAATCATGGATACACTTCAGTATAGGGCTTTGAAAATAAAAACCAACCAAAAAAAAAAAAAAAAACAAACAAAAAAAAAAAAAAAACCCACAAAAAACCCAAACAAAACTTCCAGGGATTTTTGACGCAGACAGTGACAATTCGGAGCTGCTCAGAACTGCAGATAAACGTAAGCCACTTAAAAATGGATTCTTCATTAGATTCTGTATGACTCTTATGTTTTATCTTGATCCTTACTTCTCTAGATCACAGTGCAAGAAAAGCCTTTTTGTACTTCATTTAATTTGCTTTTTATTTACATTGCTATCATACTTTGTAAAAAATGTACCCATTAATCAGTTAAATAAACAGTAAATACATTTTTTATTCCCTAGTCTAAGTCTATTCTAAATCCTTACCTGTATGTGATTGCTTTGATTCAAATGGAAATAAAAGTCAAAAAAACCTACACGGCCCTGAATTTCTCTAATTTTTCTTAGTAAGAAAAATTCTTTCTGCACTCTGCTATATAAAAATGTATAATTGTAAATAAGTATTTGGATGATTTAATCAAAAATGTACCCCTCCACATCACAGACCTCACCTTTTATGATCACATCACGTATTTAAAATTTAACCTCCTCTTCTACCCAGATGAAGTTACAATGAAACAGACACAAATTACTGAGTATCATTTTTAAGGATATCATGACTTTTTAGTACCACAATAGATCGGTTTTCATGACTTTAGAACATGACAATACAACAACTGCAGTGAGTGAGCTGGGAAAAGCTGCTATTTATAGGTTATTTTATAATTTCTATGTTCAAGAACAGCCCAATCTCACAGGAAATTCCTATTTAATAGGGAAACCTCAGTCTATTCATTACTTCATGCTTATTTGTAGCACAATAGCAATTTTTAACATTCATCTTAGTTCAGTATAATTAACCATTCTGCTTAGAATTAAACAGAAAACAAAAAAGAAGGGGTAAAAGAGGATTCAGATTCCAGTCACTGGATAATTTACACAATATCCACACATACTATCTGTTATTAACAATAAAAGTCACATTCTAAAACCTGAATATTGAAATCCAATATTCTTGGCTGCCAGCCAAGCATAGAAAACAGACAGGCTAATACTAAAGAAAACAAACTTTTATTCATTTACCTTCTGTTGGAAATGAACTGTGTAGTGAATTTTTTAGAAGATGAAAATTGTAATTGCTTGTATAATAAAGCTGAAAATTAAGGAGAAACAGATGGAAGACTAAAAGTTCTTTTTTGTAAGTGATAAGAGGATGATTCATAAGTATTTGACATAAGTTAAAATTACTTATGGAACAAATGTTTATGGAAAATGTTCTGCTTAGGACAATGTGCCATCATACAATCAGCAGTGAATTATTCCAACTGCCATCCCTAATCAAAAAGAGAAAAGGAAATAAACTAAGAAAGAAGAAAAAAATCAAAACTTGTTATTTTCTCTTGAACTTCAGTGACTTGTGTCTTAAAGTTCTACCTCAAGAACAGAGGGCACTACCAGAAGCATTGTACATTACAGTACTTCTATTAATTTGCAGTTTTGAGATCACTTTATAATGTCACTAAATAGTAATTGACTTCCTAAGGTCAGCTCAACAGAATGTGTGAAAAAATCGGTGCCATGTAAGTGCACGAGACTCGTGGTGACCTTGTTGCACCAACCCCAAAGAAACCCTATTTTTAAATCTCCATCTACTACTTCTACACAAAAATTGACAGGAAAGCCAGTGATCTTACCCACACTTACATGGGTGCATATGACCTGAAATATATTAAGTGGACATTTTCACATACAGCTAAATACCTAAAGTAGATAAAAAAATACACAAATTAATTTCTTTTCATTGTTTTCCTAAGACTCTATCATGGAAAATGTAGCTACCATGGAGATTTTTCATAGGTTTTGTTCAGAGTAAATGGGCCAGCACTTTCATTATGCAGTCAAGAGTTCTCTTTGACATTGATGATTTCCAGGCAGTGCAGCACCAGCCTTGCTGTAGGAGTAGAGCAGAACAAAACCCCACTGGGTTGTTGTGGTCTTTAGCAGCAGAGCAGGGGCCTGCCCATTCTAGTTCAGCAGTAACCATGCTGAAACCCAGATCCAAATCCACAGGTAAAATCCAAATTGCATCTAGAGCCAATAATGCTGGAAAGCACATCTTAATTCATCTATCAATCTTTTGGTTTAAAATGTACAGCTGAGTGCTGCTGACTCTTCACAGCACTTCCTCCTCCAGGTCACTTTCTCAATCACTCACAGATATATTGCTATGCAATATAGGTATTTATAAAATGAGTTAATCATGTCACATGTGGAAGGGTTCATTGAGAATTTCAATAAATAGATAATTTTCAATATTTTATTAGCAGTTAATAGGGGTTAGGGACTGATGTTTGGAGGCTTCTATGCATTCATTTAAATTAGTTGTTCATATTTTGATTTTTATTTTTCTTGTAATGATCCATTTGCCTACATAATCTCTTTTTCTTCTGTCTTCCCGTAAAATGACTATATGAAAAAATTTCAATGACTATATGAAAAAATTATTGAAACCTAGATCACAATATTCCACATTACAATGCAAAATTGGTATGAGAAAATTGAGGAAATTTTCCAGACTACAGCACAGAATACAAAGTCTGAAAGAGCAACAATCCAAAACATCTTAAACATCAAGTTTGAAAATGTCAGTTACAACACCCAAAGTCCTCACCCTGTTATGTGTCTGGTGAACAAGAACCAAACATCACACCTAAAAGCAAGAGGTGCCACTGCTACACACGGACAACAAGCCTAAACATGGACATAATAAAGATTCAGGAAATCACTTTGGTACCTCCAATTGACAGACTGCTTCCAATCTTTCACTGGTGGATTTTTCTGCATCTATTGCAGACTTAGCACATCCTGTTCTGCATGGCTATTCTTTAAAGCTATAACTTTGTTATGCCAAGCGAAGTTATCTGCAACTGGCTAAGGGTACCCCACATCTGGGACAAACCTGATAGCGACAGGACATTAGCAATATTAGTTCCACAAAAATAAACCACATATTTGCATTTTCAAGGAAGAAAAATTGCAACGAGGCAAATACAGGAATAGATGAGCACAAATTGTGGGGTTTGAGAATATAGGTCATTCTACAGAGATCTCCAGATACAAATAATATTTCAGATTTCAGCCATAGAACAGGCTGAGAAGTTTATTCTCTTTTTTTTGTTTGTTTTTTTTAGATTTCCAAATCTAGTAGATGATTTTACACCAACCACTTTAAGTTTGGCAGAAAAGAAAAATAAACAGGCAAGTAAACTACTGCAGCACGTGGAAGGCTGGCATCATAACACATGGCATAACTCAGGACCTGATGCAGTGAGGGGTGACATCCGTGCCAAAAGCCTGGCTGCTACCGAGGCTGAAATCCCAAAAAAAAAACCAAAACAGAAAAGGACCAACAGAACCAGACAACCCCATGTCATGATGCAGCTTTCAAAAAGGAGAAGGTTAGCTATGTGGCTTTCTAATTAAAGCCTTAAAATCCCACACACACTCTTCTAAAATCATCATAAAATTTTCCTTCTTCATTTGTTAATACCTTAAGAAAATCTTAACACAAACGTATCCTAATGAAGGGAAAAAGCAGATCAACAGAATTAGCTGCATGAACTATCATAAACACTTTGTCTTCTGTATAGAAGGAAACGCACCTGAAAATTTCTTTGTGCAATAGGTGTTACTTAAGAGATAATGTCAATGAAGTAGTGCATTGTTAGAGGATAATGGTCTCCTGCTGCTATTAAATGCCAAGGCACAGCTAAGCCACGTGCAAAGCAAGGGACATTATTCCAATGACAATATTCTAATACAAATGGCATTTCTACTACACTGAATAGGGTATATTGATTCAATCATTTGATCTGATATTTGCTACTGTGACAGAGCAACAGTCGCTCAAAAGTGCTGCTCTAAAATTGCAGTATTTAAAGTGACCACCCACAGAACCTGCAGCATTTGCACCATTTAATCCCAGCACATAAACACCAGCAAAGCCTTAAAATAACATTAGATTTATATTTTTATGGCCATTTGGCACATAGAGAAACTAAGACTCACCCTACCTTATAGTACAGCTTAGCAGAACAACTAGAAACAAAATGGAGAAATATTTAACCTTACAGGAGAGGCACACCTTCCTATTGGGGTTTGCACCATTTGCTAGCACATAAAAACTTGGATGTGCTTTATACCAGCAGCACAAAGAGTTTGCATCCTTTCAGCCTTCCAGATTAGGTATTCTAGATGCCAAAAAGAGGGCATGGAGACATCATATTTCCAGGACTTCACATAGCTAAACAGAGGAGATTGCTCTTGCCTTTAAGTTGTTGTTTATTCCTCACTCCTGCACAGGAGGGGCCTCAAAGCTCTTGTAACTCAGATTTGTTCAGTCTCAGAAGCATGACTTTAAAAATGTTTAGTTTTTGAATTTTTACACTATGATGAACTCCTTGAAAAGGTCCTGCAACCCTTCTTCACCTAAGGGCAAAGCAGATGACTGGAGTGAGGCTTCACCTGCCCATGAAGCAGCTGTACCTTCAGAAATGCTTTCCAATTTCTTTAGGTGGATGGAGATTTGGGATGGGGAATCGCAGTGCAAAAGAAGGCAGGGCTTGCTGGTGATTGCCTTGGTGCCTGCCCATGGATCTCACTAAGCAGCAGTAGGTAAAAGGAGAAACTGCAGCCAGTGCCAGCTCATCAAGAGCCACCCTAAAACACACAGAGCACAGGCAAGCAGGGAGAGCAACAGCTGCATAGTGCTGTTGGAGACACAAACACTTATTCCATATTTAAAGGCAGCTTAAATGACTCTTCATAGGAAAATGGAAACCCGTCAGGCATTCCAGAGCCACAGAGGACAAGACCTCAGTGACAGCAGAGGCTCTTGGCTCTCCTCGCACAAATGTCTGCTGGTGAGGAAGGTCTGCCCAGGGCTGCTGCCACTGCTGGCTCCTGGCACACAAATGAGGGGCAGCAGCATCTCCTCTGCCCCACACAGTGACCTGTGGGCTGGCAGGGCAGCTGGGCTCAGCAGTGTCACACCATCAGGAGCCGAAGATCCTGAGCCTTTCTGTGCACCAGTTCCCAGCCCAGTGTTTCAGTTCTGAATAAGCACCTCCAGGTTTCACAAAGAGTTGCCAACTGGCTGCTTTTCTTCCCTAACAGCTGGTGAGCTGGTTTCCCAACACAAACTTGACAGAGTGGATAAGCACCACAGTGCAATGCAAACTCAACCATGATTGGTTGTGTAAAAAGATAACTGAAAAGCAATTTACTAATTAAAGTAAGGATTCCCCTGTGGTCCAGGGGAATGGAGAAAAAATTAAACTTGACTATAACTCAGACACCAGGCGCTTGAGAACAAAGACACAAAAGCTCTGTTTCACATTTTAACAACTGAAAATATCTTGAAATTTGGGAGCTTAAATCACACGCATATTCACAGCAAAACACAGACAATATACAGACAGTCATGGGAAGGAAAACCAAGACTGTTCTAATGATAATCATGTTCATTTCAGTAACTGATAGAAGAGTGCTACATTACAAACTTCATGACAGTGTTGATTATTATAAGCTTGCTTCTAATAGTTCAATTTTTTCAGTACAATTGTCATTCATCTTCCTCTAATGAACTACCACAGATCTCATGTTTAGAATTAAATGTTACTGTATAGCTTCAATTCTTCCTATTAGGAACTTCAAGTTCCACTATATCACACAGAACTCTATGGTATTATTTTTGTCTTTCAGTTTGTATTTGAATTATGAGTAATTTCTCAGGGAGCTTACACAACAAGTGAAAGCAGCAAATTTGTTACAAGTAAAATCATTCCTATTAATCAGTTATTAAGAGGCAACTTAGGTCATCAGCACCCATCCAGCTCAGACTAATAAGTGGTGCTGTGAAGGCAATGTGACATGAAATCTTGAAATGGTCCTCTCAAGGAACTCCAAAGCATACAGTCTTGATAAATTTTAAGTTTTCTTTAATTTTTTTTTTAATCTGGGAGAGCAGATTAGGCCCAGGGCATTTTTATCCTCTTCTCTTTTTATGCAGACCTCATTTTATGGTCTAATGTTCATCTGGTCATTTGGTCATTAAACCTCAGTTATGTTCCTCTGCCTTCTACAAACTTCTGGGATCAGGAAGAAACCAGTTAAGGCATTCTGTAAGTTCACTATATTTCCCTGCTAGCAGAAATATATTAAATACATTATATGACTTGGAAATGCTAAAAGTTGCTAGAATTTGACCAGAAATCTAACAATACTTAAATTTATCTCAGCAGACACCAAAATACCACTAATGCTCTCGAGGTAGACTAAAATTGCACGTGCTGCATGTTTGTGGTTTTCCTTGTCTCGATAAAGGATGGTTATTTCCTTTTTTATACTCCCTGTGGTATAAGGTAATGTGGCAGCTAAAGTAAACAACACCAGACAGACTTAAAAATTGATCCTGCAGTTCATTCTATGTGTTCCTAAGGGCTTCTCATTCATAGCACTCAAAGAGTAAAAGCATAATTTACCTTATGTGAGGTCAAGTTAATTATTTCACATTAAAGCCCCAGTGACCAATCTATAAAATGGCTGATAGCATCTATTTTCAATTGCAAAACCATTGTCTATCTATCTTTTTTGTTTCCAGAACATTACATGCCATTTTTCTTGGTAATTTTTGCCTCATTAAAAGCTGACCTGACTGTCTTCAGATAATACTGCATTACTAATGTCAGAGCTAAATAGATTCTGTTATGGGCAAAAAGCACCTCCTATGGTTCTTACCAAACCATTTCAAGATGGTTCAGAGCATCATCTAGCCATAAAATATGCTTATCCTTTCAGGTCTGTCTCATTTTTAAAAAAATTCATTGTGCATATAACACCAAAACAGATGGAAACCTTTGCTGATACTAAATACATGAACACTGAGGGCCAAAGAAAACTCTTTTTCACAGATCTATACTAATGTTACTGCTGCATGACTACACTTAGACATGACTATGTGGCAAAGTTTACCAAAATTATTTTCTCACTCATATTTCTATGGATAAGAAGAGAGCTTTGATGAGAACAGAACTTACTCATTTTTCCAAAAATGCAATGTAACACCTTTCTTTCATTTTTCTGTCTCACATACTTCAAAAAGTCTAAAGCACTTCTGAAAATAATAACTTAAAACCTGCCACTGCTGCAGAAATGTTGAAGTGATATTACTGGCATACTACAGAAAGAAATCCCATAATAGTGGCAATATGTAGCAGTCACAAAGGGTGCAGAGACAATGCCAAGTTTTAATTTCAAAGCATGGTGATATATATTAATGAGGTACTGTGAAAAACTCCAAGTGTAAAAACTTGGGAATTACCACATATCAAAGGGGAAAAAATGTCAGAAAAGGTCATATGAAAAGAAATTGGTGACCACATTTCTGTAGCCATAAATAAGCTCCTTTAATCCTAATCTCAATGCCAATGAACTCATAGTGTGAAACAGAGCAGGATAATAAACAGAAAAGACCCTTAAACACAGGTGCTGCAGTACCACCAACCCAAATGCCTTCCCTCTGCTAAAATTAAACCACAGTCATTTCCCTCTTTTCTTCTGACCATTTTGGATCATTCCCCCACAATAAAGATATGTTTTTCAGAGTACATAAAACTGTTCAGATTCCTCCTGCTTCAAATTAGGTGTGAAATTAACGTACAGCATATACATGATCATTTGGCCACTGAGAATCTACAGGGGTGGATAGGGAAGTGTCCTGTAGTATTCTCAGTAATTCATAAAATGTCATTTCCTTTTGCAACATGCTTAAAAGCAATCTTTGAAAGAAAATTATCTCTTGAGCAATGCAAAACCAAATTCTGAAGCGTCTACAGAAAAATAGTGATCAAAAATCTTTTGCCTGCTAAAGTAGCAGCTTTTCAGTTAATGTCTCCTCTAATAGAAGCCTTGCAGGGCAATGCAAATCTCTAAATAACATGTTTGTCTTCTTCCCAGAACCAGATGCTCGCATGAATTCTCCCTCGAAGCTAAATGACTCTCCAATCACCAAATTTTTACCCTAGTTAACATAAATGCAAATGCTCTCAGAAGTAAGTCAATTGAAAAACAAACAAAAAACCCAAAAACCAGAACCAAACCCCAAGCCCCTTAAAAAGGGTGCTGAAGCAGCTCTTGAGGCCCAGACTTGTCTATCTTGACCATCCCTTGTGCTGCTTTGAGTGCTGCTTTGGCTCGACAGGACATTTGTGTTTCTGAATCTCCCGTCCTTTAAGTAAGACTTCCTAAAAGCCACTTCAGAGCATTTATTACATAAATTACTCTTCTTTAAAAAAATTTAATAAAACCCTGAATGGAACAGATTTTCCCAACTGTGATTATTTCTGCCATAGAACATTCTCAGGGATTCAGGTAAGATTGCAAGCTCCTCACCTCGTTGAATGAGTGAAGAAGGAGGATTATGCAGAAAGGAGGGAAACAAAAACAAAGAAAAGCCAGCATCTTTATTGTTACTGAGGTGAAAAATTAATTTACTTTTATCTGAGGCTTTGGATTTGTAACCACTGGATTTGTAACCACTGTAATTCAAGGCTTTTTAATACTTCTGAAAGCATGGAAGAAGCATATTGATTCCACTAAAATTTCGAATCTCAATGTTCCTCCAGACAAGCAGCAGCTTTGTCTGCCTGAAGATTTATCATGAGACAACAAAAATATTACAGTGAGAAGAATGTAAATAGTTGCAAAAAATGTATCCCTTTCTCCACAAATATGGGTAGACCAGAGCTAAAACTGCCCAACTACTCAGCTTTGGGCCAGGCAAAAAATATTACCCCCACACATCCAAAAAATAAAACACTATGGTGAAATATAAACTATTATAGCCTTTAAGACAGTGAAAACAAATGGTACATAAACTTTAATAAATCGCCTGTCATTGATTTCACTTGGGTAACATCATTAAAGGCTGGGGTTTTTTGTAATACAAATTTCACATAGTTGTGTTCTTCCTCTATTGCAGGATCTCTGAAAAATTACTTTTTTCTTCCTCCATAATCATTCTTCATCCCTTAACCGAAAGGATCTATTTAATATCTTCTTCGTTCTTGTTCAAGCTGTCTTTTTTTGTTTCACACCTCCTGAAGTGTGTCCCTGTACAGGTCCCCTCATTTCCATACAGCCACTGGGAGCCTTACAGCAAGGTGTCCCGCATTCCTTACCTCCCACCTTCCAGCAATGTAATGGCTCTTGGCATCCCTGCTGCTTTTACTAATGACTGTATAGGAATGTTTCAGTGTCTATTTCAACTCCTCAGTGTTACAGGTTAAATTGTGATGTATAATAATAGCTCTGGAAAGAAATCTGCTGGTAATTAATGGCTTTATCCATACAATTACAGAGTCATGCCTTTTCCCAAAGTCCACTTGCCTCAGGTTCTTCGTGTGACAGCTGTAACTGCACAAATGTTACTGTGCAAATGTTATTGCCTGTGGACAGTGCTCTAAAACTCTCATTGCAAATTAAAGCCCCAGTAGGCTTGGACTGGGCCAAACAAATAATAAAAGAATGGTCTATGCCTCAAAATGTCCATTGCACATCACACCATTCAACTGTTCCAAATTTCCAAAGCTGCATCCTCACAGACTTTGACCTCAAAAACCAGAAATGCTGTGCTTTTCAATTATACATAGCTCTTTCCATCTGAGTCATCAGTTTTGTCTGACTCCCCACAGGCCACCTGCTTGGCCTCCTCTTGTTGTGGTGCTCCGTTAAGTACCTATATGTACCTTCTAAAATAGGTCTGACTCCCTCATCCAAATCACTCTCTAAACCAACCTCCCTGGTGTCATTTTGCACTTTTCAGCACTGGCCAGCTGACTTCTTTCTTGTTGTAGTACTTCTGAATTAGAATGCAAATTCATCCACAGGAACACTGTGGATCCACGTGCACAACAGAAAGCTCCAGAAACGACTGGTTGTCTCAGTAGGAAGTAGAGGTACCTTACATTTTAAAATCAACATTTTGTCTTTTGTCTCGACATGCTTTTTATGCAACAAGGTTCAGAATATGGCAGGTAGATGAGAATAACACACTTCAAAAGAAGAAACCCTCAAACTCTGTGTGGTTCTGAAACAGACACCTGTGTCACCATTCACCTGCTTCTAAGGATGTTGCAAACTTGAAAAGACATGTGCTCATGAAACCACAGCTCTCGTTTCCCATCAGAAAATCCTCAACAATCTCTCTACTAAAAGGTACAAGAAGTCATGAGTAAGAAATGGGGAACATTCCAGAAGGTGAATTCCCTGCAAACAGGAGGCAGCAGCTGCCAGGTCACAAGCCCACACCAAGGGTGCGGAGCAAAGGCAGGTGACCTTCAGAAGGAGAGCATGCCAGAAGCTCAAAGCAAAACCCAGCTCTCTCTCCTTTTTACAAACGTTAGCTAGCCGTTAGCAAGAACAAATGAAAAACCTGAACCTTGGCTTAGAGCACTTAATTCCTCCTATATACCTCCCAATTTATAAACTAAACGTGACCAGAGAGGAAAAGGTGCAATTTCCCAAAAAGGGAACAGATCCACATTCAACACTGAAAAAAAATCCTAAAATTCTCATCTCCAAAATGTCCAGATAAAATATGAGGACAGAAAGGTATCACAGTTGATATGGCCAGTGAGATCAGTTATTAATTCATAGAGATTGCAGACAAAACAGATCTCTCTCCTTAGTTTCATCACATCATGAATCAGTTATACATTGCTCACAGCAATAAAATGATGTCACTAATTCGAGTTTATTTTGTTAAACTTCATTCACTTCTTTAGCTCTTGGTTCACTTCCTGTCATAAAAATTAAAAGTAGAATTAAGAAACAAAGCACTTTTCTGACTACTAAACATCAGCTAAGAAAAACCGACAACATGAAAGCTAATGGCTTCTGCTCTAAAATGTGTATTTCACAGTTTTCAGACTCCAATGTTTTCATTCTTATCTTAACTGAAAACATTTCCACTGAGTTATTATGCAAATGAAGTGTGGAAATAAAGACAAAATTTTCTACCATGAGGTCTATTTATGGAATGGAACCAGTCCACACTGATGCTGAGGAGGGGATTAAGGCATGCAGCTGTAGTCTAGAGGAACCATCCATCACTAAGAGCCTGCTGGTTTATATGACTCACTTCACTTATACTTTTTTTTTTTAACTTTAAATCCAAAGTCAATTACCACGATACTGAAGCTTTCTCGAGACACACTTTCCATATAATTAAGGTCCTCTGAAACGACAGTGATTTTTAATTGCATTGCAAACACATGTTTGGAGTGTGTGCCCAAAAGCAGAGGTGACAATTTCTAATATAGAACACAGTTCTGTCTTTCGTCACTACTTGCAATTTCCAATTCAGACCTGAGATACAAGAAGTAATTCCTGGGAAGCCCAGGAAGCCCAATTCCCATCAGCTCCAGCACATGCCATGAGGATGCTACACAGCTCTTGGTCCCTGAAAACAGCCCCACAGAGCTCAACGCACACATTGATGATAAATAGTCTGCTCTCAGTAAAAGTGACAATTTCATCAGGAGTATAGATCTGGAATTATGTGATAACTCTAAAGTGCCAGAAGAGGTTTGGAGTGCAAGAATTTTTCTGGAGACTTTTAATATATGTTATACAGAGGTTTTCACGATACATAAGACAAATATTTCCTTAACTGAATAACAGAATATTCTGGATTAGAAGGGACCCACAAGGATCACCAAAGCCCGACTCCTGACCCTGCACAAGACATCTCAAGGGTCACACTGTGTATCCAAGAGGGTTGTCCAAACTCTGCCTGAGCTCTGCCAGGCTGGTGCTGTGACCTCCTCCCTGGGGAGGCAGTGCAGTGCCCAGCCACCCTCTGGTGCAGAGCCTTTTCCTGTTTTCCAAGCTGCACCTCCCCTGACACAGCTTCAGGCCATCCCCTCAGGTCCTGGAACTGCTCACCTGTGCTTTCCCTCATGAGGAAGTTGCAGATTACACCCAGGGTTGAAGCACTTTTAATGGAAATTGGCTGCAGTCTGCCAGCACATCACTTGTCAGCTGCACATAGCCCTGAACAACAAGCAGGCCATTAGCTGGTTACTAATTTTAGCTGGTTCTATGCATTCCCTCCTTTTCTTTCTTTCTTTCTTTATTTTCTGGTACAAAAATTACTAAATTTTTCAAGAGGCTTCTTTATAATAATTTAGGAATGCATAAAGAATGAGCTGTGTTTTAGGCAAGCAGAGCACAGCCCCACTGCTGACTTATTTCCTGCATTGCTTTTTACAGAGTACAAAACATGCTTACACAAACGTGCAAAGCTATGCCAGCTTTTTACATTGCAGTTAACTCAGATAATCAGCTGGCAGAAAATATTCAAAGAAACACATTTCTCAGCTCAGTGGAAATGCTATGGATTATAAATGTGTTAGACAGGAATAAGGCATACATCTTGTACCTTGAAAACAGAATTTTATTTATTTCATAAATAAAATTCTACATAAAATAAGGTACTCCAAATGTAAGGACAGATACAGTGCACAGTTCCAAGTTAAATTTTGTACTTCCAATTTTCTTATCCATATTCCTGCACATATTCTTTCTCCATCAGAACGTAATGACTCTAAAGGCAGCTTATAGTCTATGTGTGTATGATTCAAGTGCCCTCAAACCCAAACTGGAATTATTTTAAAAGTGAAACTGTATTTTCTATTTGGAGGATAAGACTGAGATAAGAGCAATGCACTTTTCAATATACTTAAAGAAGAGCAGGTAAGATTCTGCTGCAGGCAACCACATTTATTTCACACATATTCATTTCCATTTTTAAAAGTACATTAACTCCAGACAATCTGCTAAAAATAATATGGCATTGTACAACTGTAGAATATTGATAACAAAACAATGACATATTGGTCAAACTACTTTTACATGTCCATTATTACTCAGCTGAATTCCTCATTCACATCACCATTTTTTATACAACCTAATACACTTACACATATAATAAAGTCCTCCCAGACACATAACACGTCTTCAAGGCCACTCAAACCTGCCCTCTATCAGCATGAGAATAACCTCAGGCTGCACTAAAGTCTATGTCACAGGACTTAAAATATTGAGAGCTTTATGAAAATATAAATAAAAGCTCTCCTCTTTGGAGAAGCCGCACACAGACATCAAAGGCACATCGTTCTTTATTACAAGTGTGTCTCAAGATGTGTTGCTCCCCTGTGACAAAGTCTGTTGCAATCACACTTTTAATAACAAGATCAATGAAATTACCTTGGCCATAGAATAATGGCATGTGGAAAGCTGCTGAAGCTGAAAATTATATTCTCCCAGCAACTTGAAAGATAAATTAAATCACTGAACAACAATAAAAAAACATGACTTTAAGATAATCCTGCAGAACTAAGGCTCAACCACTGTCTATCCTTAACTTGCACCATTTAAAGCAATAACTTAACTGTCATTTGCTGACCTAGATACTTGGCTTGCACTCCAGATGTTCTCACATTCTCTGGTGCTGGATTTGTTTTCTTCCAGGCAGTATGAATGGGTACTCCATTAAAATTCTCAAAGCACTGGATAGTCACAGTAATACAGAATTGTTTTTCACATTCGTTCCTAATGCTCTTATCTCCCTTTTTTTTTTTTTTTTTTTTTTTGTGCAGTGTTTTCATTCAGCAATAGAGGTTTGGAAGGTGTTAGGGAGAAATTCAAAACCAGCTGTTTAAAAAAAGGAGCTAACAGTACCTGGGGAAACTGTTAACAAACAATCATCTGTTAAAGTATTTAGTACACAGTCATCCCTTCTGTGAACACAGACTATGGAACTCTGAGACCAACCTCTAACCAAAGTGCCTCTGTCACTAGTTTTTAGTTAACAAAACATGCATTACACGAGTGATTCCCTCTGTGCTACAGACAGCCAAGCACCAGGACAAAACTTCATCATTAGCCATTTAATGTTAACTAGTCCTCTCATCTAATTTGCCTTTCAAACTCAAGGATTCAAAGCAGAAATATGGCTCAAGGAAACTAGGGTTCAGCTCCAAAAACCCAAGGAATTTTATTTTTTTTACAGAACTGAGAGGAAGCCTGCAACAGTGTCCAGATGATCCAATAGATAAGGCACTAAAATTGCCCTCAGATTATTTTATCAGCCCAGAGAATTGCATGCTGTATTCCAGACATTTTTCCTTCTCCAGGCACACACTGATATTCTACTAAAGGAGCATTTATGAAGATGCAAGAGGAAAAGGGATAGCATGAACAGCATGCAATTGATAAAAATAAAAACAAACTTTATCTACATGAAAAGATAGAAGGGTGCATTAGAAGGGTCATAAATGGAAATGGCAGCATTTATCTGGAGCTAGTACTCAATGATGTTTTAGAGTGGTTACTTCCAACCATACAAATGTTCTAGCTCAAATGCTACTGTATATATGTCACTAGTAAGTGATGACTTATTAAATGCAGTCACTGCAGAAACTATTTCAAATCTTTTAAAATAACCAAGTCGAAGAACACACATAAAGCTGAAAATCTTATATCCTATCTGAAGACTGTTACAGCTCTCAAATTGATATCTGAACAAAAATAAGTTTTAACCAGAAAAAGGGGCATATGCAGCCAAAATGAATAACTCCCAGAGAAAGCTGCTGACAACAGATGCCTGAAGAAGACGACATTTCATAAGTCAAACTTCCTCTACTGTAGCACGATGAGGAAAGGTTTCCCATGATTACTAACACCAAAAGTACCTCCAGAAAAATATTTGGGTTAAAAAACAAAATAAAAACCACCAAAGGAAAAAAAAAAAACAACACCCAAAACAAAAACTACACACAGATTAAAAAAGCACCAAGAAAACTAAAACTTCCTCGAATCTCCTTCTGCTATTGCCACACCTTAATTCAGAAAAGAAAAAGTGTAGGTAAGATGGACCCAAAAGTCAGAAAAAACATTCCACAGAAATAAAGAACTGCAAAGTAACAACAGCAATGCAGCACCAGCCAAAAAGATAATCCTGAGGATTTTGTGTGTCACTGTCAGGCAGGTGAATTCCTGGGAGAACAGCAGCCCACAGTTCTGGTTTGCAATGTAATGACAGCATAACCTTTCTCAGTAGAAGAGAAGAATACTGAACAGTAACCTACAAAATTTGAGTGATAGTAACTAAAAGAAGGCTACTTTTAAATGACTGCCCTCACATGAATACTTTTGCAGGTCTGAACAGTGAGAAAAGTTTGATTATGATTAATTATTCCAAGCAGAAATACTGGTTAATTTATTTTGCCTGTGTCCACTTAAAGGACTATTTTTATAAAAACAGTGAATTTGGAAAACTGATACTGCTGATATGCTGGAACATTTGGCTTAGCTGAGTTCCACGTCTTTACGTAAAACCTCCCCCTGTCTGCTACTGTGAAATCATTCAGAGAAATCATTACCCTTTTGCTAAGAGACAATGCTTTAGGCTGAAAACAGAGGAAGTAAAAATCTCAGAGGAAGGTGAATAATTACTGCTCTCTCAAAATTAGGTCTTAAAAAAATATTTTGAAAGCACTTCCATGATTGGGAGCTATAAACAGGAGAGAGGCACAATCACCAGTATTTCAAAATCTCTTTGCTGTAGCTCATTAATAATCCCATCTTTGCTTAAAAGGGTATTTCCTTATGAAATGATTTTCAATTTTGCCAAGTTTTGCTCACTTAAAAAATAAGTGACTAATATTATATTTTATTTTCTCTGGATGTATTAATGCAGATGGCTTCAGGAACCAGACTGCTGTTGAGTTATATTTAGGAAACATGAGGGCAAATAGCCCAACACAGCAATTCTTTTCTGCTGGAGACTTTGTTTGAGACAGAAGCAATGTGGCAACTGTTCTAACCTTCCTGATTGTGAATTAGTAATCAATAATTTTAGAAGAAAAAGGGGCTGAAGGATGGGAAAATACAAGGTTGCCTATAAACCATGTTTTAAGGTTTGCAACTGTGAAACTGAAGCCTTGTTGATAATGTAGCCATTTGTGCAAAATCCTGTGTCGGGGTGCACAGAGGTGATAGAGGGAACAGAACCATTGTTCCATAATACATAAAAATATGCAAGTAGCATTTGGGAAGCCCAGGCACATAGGATAGTGAAGTTCCACCATTAGAGAAAAATCAGCTCTCATATAACTTAAAACTATTGGATGGGTAACAGTCATATTGCTAAAAGTCAAGCAAACAAGCTAATTTTGTTAAATAGGATCGAGTTCAGAAGGATGGAGAGGTCTTTCTGAAATCCATATGGTTTTTTTCCAAGATTTTAAGTTTTCATCATATGATAATGATAAGCAATGATTATCATCATATTGATAAAAGCTGAGACATAATTGCTAATGCCCATTGACATTAAAGTAATCAAATAGCTTAATTCTCTCTCCCATTCCTTCTTTAAGTAGATGTAAGGGTAAATTGAAAGTAAACAAAAACTCACTGCCCTCCCTCACCTCGTCCAGCTTTAGAAAGTCAACCAGTAATTTAGAACAAGAGATTTGAAACGGGTGAACTTTAAACTGGGAAACAACAAATTCCTGTATATTGGTCTAACTCAAGAGAGAGCTCCAAGGCTTAACACATGCTCAAATGGATAAAAAATTTCATTGAGGTCTTCAGAGAGGAGGAATTAAAACATTATTTCTCTATCACACCATTGATTTTTATGACAATTCTTCTAAGATTCAAGTTATCTTAATATCAGGAGTACAGCTACACAAGCAGAGACAGGAAAAAAAACAAACTAATAAAATACATCCCAGTAAAATACTGCACATAAAAATATACAACTCCAGACATTTTACTACTGTAAGTTGTAGGCTTACCCATGTTCTAAGGTTTCTGAAAGGTAAGTTTTGTGTGGCCTTTTTTTTCCTGAATTTTTTTGGTTTGGTTTGTTTGCTTTTGTATACAGAAAAAAAAAAAACAAACAACCCAGGTGAGATAAAACTTGGCCTCTCTAGAAGGAGGAGATGTTTCCAGAGTAGAAAGTTTGCAAATCTGCGCTACACTACCACCAGTTCTAGAAATAGTTTTCTCAGCAGAGCTTTAGGAAAAAAGTTTACCATGAAATACTGCATTTAGTGACAACCCCACAATATTTCTCTTGCTTTCTGTAGAACCTTTTAGACACACTTAAAAATTAATCTTTTGGGGAATCTTTCAGATAGCTTGGGAGCTGGATTATTAGTTCTGACATGAGACAAAAATTGCAGTTCAATCTCCTTCAATCAAGAGTTCTTTGTCATTTTTTACAAAGGGGTCATTACGACAGCTTGGTGGCAGCTACTGCAAAATAAAAAGAAACTGCAGCTTTTCATAACCCATAGTTTGGAAACTCTTATTGATACAAGAGGAAGCCCACAATACTATAGAGCCAAAGCTGAATTAAGTCTTAAATTAAGCAATTCTTCTACTGATATGTGATATAGTTATACAAGTAATTTTTCTTCCACTGCTACTCATATATTACCAGTGAGTCCATGTGCATCTGGATTATTTTTCTGTTCTTTAAAACATTTGTGTCATTGGGCCAGCAAGACAAAGCTCTCACTCCCAAATCCACACCTTCCTCCTTTTTTCTCCCAGAAGAAACTGGCTGAAATTTTACTAACCTCTCAAGAGCTAATGTTTCACCTTGCAGTTCCAAGGCTCTATGTGGTGCAAATTGACTAATTTTGAAAATTTTTAGTTTTGATGCAAATAAAATCATGCAGGAGTGCTTGCCTGCAATGGTGTCAGTGACACGTTCCTGTATTTACAGGACGTTTGGGCCATCACAAAAGCAGTAAATAACAAAGGTTAAACTTCCCATGCCAACCAGATTAAATGATAACTGCATTTTTTTCCTCATAGAAAGACTGCTTTTCCATATTTCCACTTGGCCTCCAGTGTACCTGGACACTGTTTAATTCAGCACAGTAATTTATTTAAAACACCAGTTATACTTAGCTTTATAAATTGCTATACTCCTCTATGTTCTAAATGTAATACTCTCCAGCAAGGTAAACTTTCTAAAAATAATACTAAGCATATTTTAAAAAGTCTATGGAATCTGATGACTATAATCAAAACACTTCTAAAATTTGCAACTCAGGAATTATGAATTTTAAATACATTAATTACTTCATATTTGCTACTCATGAGTCAGCTTTGATCTGCTAAAATAGCATGCAAAAGGCATTCTTTCCCCTCTCAAGATTTTTATTTCTGCATTATAAACAAAATACTTTTGTTAGTATTTAAAAATGACATTAAGATGACACAGCAAAGTAGTGTGGGTGAGAACGTGTGGGAAGCTGATCAGAAGCACAATGAACTTCTTGGATGCTCAGAGAACAGCGGATCCCTCCAGGGAAATTTGGAAAAAATATTCTGCAGAGAAACAACTCTGCCTATATATCACATTTTATCTTTTTCTCCTGAGGTTCTTTATCGCTTGGAATATTTGCTGGGAAACAGATTTTCTGTCTCGATGGTTGTCTGGTCTGCTATGTACAACTCCAGACAGAAACCCTGTTTGTGACATTGCCATTGGTGACACCAGAAAACTCCACCTCCACTCTGTGGTCAGGATGATCCAAAGGACACAGCTCAGCAAAACTCTTCCAAGCCTAACCCCAAACAGCTCAGAAGAGCTAACCCAAGCCTAACCCCAAACAGATGCTTCTGTCTCCTGGGTGTGTGCCCTCACCACACCAGGACGTGAGGGCAGAACACCAGAACTCCCATCTTGGGCTGTCATTTCTGCTGCAGCCAGAGCCAGGAGCTAAGGGCAGGGCCAGGCAGACTAAGGCTGATGATGGTCAGATATTCACACACTACAACTCCACTGGGTTTGCTTGTAAACATGCTCACACTGATGTTCAAACAGAGCATCACTTTACTTTATCAGCCAGAATCAAAAAGAGACCCAGGTATGGGTCCACGGGCACTGCAGAGCCAGGCCAAACTGGCAGAAATGAACAACAAACAAGAAGAACAAGACCAAGCAGTAGAGGAACAGAGCAGCCATGACCAGGAAAGCTTTGCACTCCAGTTAAAGTGCAATACAAAGAACTCCATGACTGCATTTCAGCTTATATGAGTTTTTCAACAAGAAAACACATATAAACATGCTTTGTTTTCATGAAGTTTAACTCAAGAGGTAATTTAAGATACATAAAACATTTCCTCAATAAAACAACTGAGACAATGATTAAAACAAGCCCTTTATATATCCAAAAGCAGCAATTTTGATTGAAAGCTCATATTCTCAATCTTTACTAAATAATTGCTGCCTTCATCAATAAACAAAACTGTTATCCAGCCAGCATATTATTGGGACATAGGTATCTATCCTAAACTTCCATATGCTATATCAAACGTTCATACACCTTTACATTAACAAAAAAATCAATGCAATTAAAAAATTAATCAAAATTTAATTCAACACTTTAGACTTCGCACTACCATCTAGCTTACCTGAGATGATTCTATACAGTAAAAAACAGGTGACCCCTGTGAGGGGGAGAAATGATGCCTCTGACTCCATTGATATCAAAAGGGTAATTAATTACTTTATTATACTCTATTATTCTATATTACATTACATCTAAACTGAACCTGCCAGGCACTCAGCTCCACTCAACTGCCCTCATGACTGTCAGCCCACAGTCCCAACACACACACACCTGGATCCAACTGGGCAGTGAATCACAACACTCACACCCGAATCCAACCACCAATTCCCTGCAGGTGAACAACCTTCCACAATGCATTCCACTTGTGAACAACACTGGAGCAGCAAATGAGATAAGAATTGTGTTATCTTTCTCTGAGGTTCAGAGAATATCAATCCCAGAGTATCCTTGGGAAGTTGTGCCTTGCTTTTCTCTGTGAAGAGCAATGCAGCTACAATTCTATGATTTTAAAAAGTTCATTTTTGTTCATTTAACTAAAAGTGAAAAAACAATGCCAGAAAGATTTTGATGTCAAGTGATGTCTCCCATTTAACAAGAGGCAAAGTATGGCCCTGGTAGGAACCCACATGAACCTCCTAATGCTGCCTCAGAAATGCGTGTGGTTATAGCACAAACTCAAGAGCAAGAGTAAAAAAAGTGTACTCTTCCTATGACTGGACTAACAGGACTTTAAATACCCTTATAACTGCCAGCAAAGTTTTATTTATGACTTTCCAGCCAATTAAAACCACCAGTAACATCCACTCACTTCAGAAGAGCACCTATTGCATAGCAACATTTTAACATTTTTGGAGACTATTACCCAGTCCCATTTACACTTATGGCTGAGGCATTATAAGAATCATCTTGTATTGCATTTCAAGTCACTCAAATTCCCACAAATCTGTGAAACCCATGCAGAAATAGCCTCTGTGGAAAAATCAGCATCACATTTACACATTTTAAGACTTCAAAACAAGGCTTATATGGGACCTGAGCTCACAAAAGCATTCTGCAGAGCCTATGCACAGAGGTGGGTACTTTTAACAGCAGATTTGAATGCAGCAGGCTCACTAGAATTATTATAGATTTCTCTGTAACTGGTCACTTGTGTCACATAATAGTAGATTAATGAAAAACTGTATTTATTTCCAGGCATTTATGCTAACAGGAATGATTATAGTTAAGGGTCCCCTGGAATTTCCATTACAAATCTATTTTTTGAGGATTTATATGTCAGCTATAATAATATATTCTTAGCTGAAACTCAATATGAAAGGTCTCAGCTATGCATTATTCAGGAAATGTTCCCACACCTTTGAAAAGGCTTCCTACAAAATTAAGAAAAGATAGTAATTTTACCTCATTTTCCTATTTACTGCAGTTGTTGAGCATTTTATTTTGAGTAACCTAAGGCAGCATCTGCTACAAGATACAAATTGTAGCATTGTTAATTCTGGATAGACTTCCTACAAGTATCTCACAACACAAAATGTTGGTGAAAAAGAGCAATTAGACAGTAAAACAGATTGAACAGTCACATGAGTTTAAGGAAGATTCCAGGCTGATTAAAATGCTTCTTTGGTCATTTCTGGACTTACATGATTAAAGAAACAATGACAGAGTAAGTAGAAAAATGCTCCTTTTCACATGTAAATGACATGCATGTTTGCTTAATCCTATTTCTTTCTACCCTGGATATTATCTAAAATAATAAATCATTTCCTAATAAGGAATAATTAAACACTCCTAAATTATTTAATTCATGAATTAAATCTGCTGAACCTTCAAACTCCTTTTTTCCACTTAAATTTTACACCTCCTTTGGGGCACATCTTGTCAAACATGGATTAAAACTCTTATTATGACACACCTGAGAGAGCCAACAGAGTCTATTGGTTCACCAGTCCTTTGGAAAGAAAAAAAAACCCACAATGCTTTACAAGTTCTTTGGAACTGCAGGGTTATTAACTCAACAATACACTTATAAAAGGAAAAAATAAGGATTAGACAGTGGACCGTAACAATTTCTGGACTATTGGGTGATAACTGTTATGAACATGACAACAAATTCACCCTTACTGACCAAAAGGAATTAACAGCATTTCACTACTTTGGCTGTGGTTGCAGTAATGCGCCTCCTTTTTTAAACAATATTCATTTTTAAAGGTCTATACAGAAAATTTTAAAAGTCTGAACACTAATTTTATTAAGTCAAAAAGAAAAAAAAATCTCTTCCAATTATTAAAAACAATTAAAACTTCCATGGAAAATAAAATTAAATCCATTTACAATAGAAATTGGGATCAGATTTTCCAAAGGCTTCTGCATCCATGGCAGTGAATGGTTTTCAAAAAGGCTTTGGTATTTTTTCCAGTACTTTATTACTACATTTTAATAGCTGGGTCTCGCTGAGAAAATAGATGCCTTCAGTTCCTTGAAAGCAATAGGAACTTCTGGCTGCTTCATAGCTGTATATAATGCAAGAAGTAGAATGAGAAAGACTTCTGAAATCTAAATCACAAGTCACCATTCTGAGGCATCCCAATATATGAGTATCCACATTGCTGGAAGACCTTCTCATCTCAGTTGGGCTTAGCATGACCTTTACTTAACTCTACACCTAGTAACAACTTCTCTCCAAGGGTTGTATCTAAAAATAAACAACCCTTCAAGCATTTTGCACATTAGGGCCTTTTGCCCAAACCAACTGTTCAAGGAAATTGTGGTGACTAATCTCTGAAAAATATTACTGTCGCCCAGTTCTTCTAAGTTCTTCTAAGCTTTCTGATGTTTACATTTTTGTAATAGAATTTCTCATGCACTTTTATGTAAATAACAGTTGTTTTTTCATTCCTTTCTGGATAAAACTGTTAGTTTGACAAGTGTCATTAGAGAAGTAGCAATCTCATCCTCCAATACAGAGTCACTTTTAGAATTCTATGTACATCTATATCTCAAGGTCTGTTGTCATCTTATTGCAAAGGTCCCATACCTTCTCAGCGATTTCTCATGGTCAGCTCCTCACAGCACTGACGCCTCCTTCTTCCTCACAGCACAGCCAACAAACTCCAGCCCTCTCCTCACCCAGCTACCCCACTCTTTTATAGCACTCATCCTTATTGGACACAGCTGTGGCTGGTTAAGGGCAGGCCTGTTCCTAATCTTTGGTAATTAGTGCAGCTGCAATTCCTCAGGGGTGAGATTACCTTTGCACTACCTTTTATTTTCCTACATTCTA
Source organism: Melospiza melodia melodia (assembly GCF_035770615.1). Taxonomy (NCBI): domain Eukaryota; kingdom Metazoa; phylum Chordata; class Aves; order Passeriformes; family Passerellidae; genus Melospiza; species Melospiza melodia. The sequence continues at coordinate 9,450,416 of NC_086207.1, read as the reverse complement.
TCCCCCCACAGAGGTCGACAAATAAACTTTCTTCTTTTTACGTTAAAAGTTGCAGCGTGCGTGTCATTCATTCTGTGCCCTACTATGACATATTAAATTCACAAGTTTCTGCCATTTTGATGATTTATCTTTCCCAGTTCACAAAGATCTGCAGTGCACATCTATTCAGGAAGGAGCTGCTCCAGGTGAGCAGGCATGTTCCCACTGAAGCCCATTCAGACAGGTTAAAATATTTAAATCTTATGCAAATACAGACAAAATGATTGTGCTTAGGTAATGTCTAACATAATGGCTGAATTTTTTGAGTAAGGCTTTCATTAGGGTAATTTAATATACTGCTCCTGTCCAAGGCCAAGCTTTCTGTAATTTTTTTGTTCAAAATGTATGAAGTTGAGTTTGTCTTTCAGCACAATCACAAAGAATCCGTGGTTTGTATACAGGAAAAATCAGTGGAAAGACTCAGAAGTGACACATTTACTATAACAGCACACCCTTGAGCTGCAAAATGCATCTCTTAGAAGGTTTGTTGTTAAATTACTACTTGAAAACTTATAAGTAAATCCCTCTGTCAGTATTCACAGAATAAAAATTAATAGGCCTTAACTTTGATGGATATTGAAAAAGAATCTCAAGATAGATAGACATAGCACAGTACTCCTGTTCTTTTAAGTTTGGGGACAGGAGAAGAGGTCACACACTCAAAGCTTCATCTGACCTGTGATAAACTACATTGAATATGATCTACATATTCTGTATTCAGTTGCACATATGTCAATTTCCTGAATATGAAATGCTTTCTTATTTAGAACAGAACTTCTAGTTTTTATTGAGAATTAAGTACACTCTTATTTGAAAAACTCATACAAAAATGTCACATGCAGTTGGTGTAATTCCAAGTCTTGGGAGGATCTTTGCATCGTTCAACTAATTTGAAAATACTTAGCCAGAAAATCTGCATGCAAAAATTTGTAGGGAAAAGCTGTGAAGTGAGAGCACTGCTCCTTCTCTGGCCTTCAGTCAGGCAAGACTGAAACTGTAAATATGCCCCTATGTCACTATTCCTCCAGGGCTTGTGCTGTCCTGGCTGTTATCCATCCACTGTACACTGCGTCTCTAGAAATGGGAGCAGGGTGGGAATCCTGCAGAAGCACAGTTAGGGTAATTAATGTAGAGCACAAAGGATGATTCTGTCCTGGTTTTCTTTTTGCAGACCACAATTGACAACATTTGTTAATGGCTACAATTAATATGTATATATATCTATACACAGGTACAGACATATTGCATTCTCTCATAGTAGCAAAGTTTTCAGTTTTAATAACTACAGACATCTGACTATTTCTGAAGTTATCATCTCTAAAGACAAATAAAATGCCATCTTCCATGTCTTAAAAGGGACTTACAAAAATGACCTTGAGGATGAGCATCATCCTTTGAAATGAGGGGACTGAACCTTGCTCACTTAATTCTTAGAAGCACTATCTGAGAACTACAGCATTAACCACTGGAAGTCTGCTAGGAATCTGGATTACTTCTGGGAAAAAAAAAATTACTATACAAGACTGTTCTTCAACATGATTGAATACTAAAGTTCTATTCTAAACCTTGCAGAGGGTTGCATGATGTATGAGGATAAAAAAGGGAGGGAGGAATAATAAGGATTTAGTCATGATGCACTGACAGACTTTGGAGTCACTAAGGAGCACAAATACAACTACTGGAACAGCTTAAACTTGTAACAAGTTTGTAGAGTACAACATAAAAATCTTTTATTCTACTACACAGCTCATCTATAAAGATTTTATGTGATTTTCAATAGAGGAGTTATGAAATAAAGCAGCCTATAGCAGGAGCTAACAAGTGCACTTCATGTTCATTCCCATGCATTAGCACCAAGACACTGCCCATAAAATACATTAAAGATAAATTTATCTTTTCTTCTGTGGCAAGAGCCAAAACACTTCAATGTTTATAGATCAAGACTTTATTATAGGAAAAAACAAACAAAACAAAACAAAAGAAAAAAAAAAAAAAACAAAAAAAAACCAAGAAGACAATAATTATTAATTCAGTAGTACAAATCACCTCCAAGGCAATCTCTTTAAATTTCTAACAACCATCCTCTGGTCTGCAGAAGGGAGTGATCACCACCAACCAACCAAACAAGATTTTTCTACTGATTAAAGTGTTGCAACACTGTAGCACCCTGAAAGTGCAATCCAATTAACAAACCATTATATTGACCTTAAAGTAAAATGAGAATTACATCACCCTTCTAGAGATGTAGAACACAGATACACATAATATAGATATAAATTTACATAGTAATTTATTACTTGTGAACTATCTTGTAAAAGTACCTACAAACTTGCTATATTCCTGCATATACCTTCTAGATTAATCTTTTCATGCTCTGGCTACCCATATTCTAGCAAAACCAGCATGAAAACTTCAATCCACATGTGGAGCATCAAGAGGAAGACTCATTTTGGTCCTCAAGAATAAATATTTTTGTTTGGACATAGGAGTTCTTATTTATTTTCACATACCTTTAAGAAAGGAAAATGCCTGAAATAGTGACATGTAGTAACAAAAAATGGAAATCCATACTAATGTAATTTAGTTCAGTTCAAGAATGTCCTGCAATGTTATTCCAGACAGTAACTGAAGGAAAAGGTGAAACAAGGTTTTCGGTAAAAAGAAGTTCTCACTTCTAAGATGTACATCACCTGCTCTGCATTCACAGAAGTCTCTGTAGACACATTTCAGTATGAGTCAGTAATGCATAAGCACAATAATTTGACAAGAGCCAAATTCAAACTGTCTGCTGAGAAATGCAATTTTATGTGAAGAAACACATGCATTTATGACACAGAGAAACTAATAAAACCCACTATCTCTGGCACCAGAAGTATTTAGCAAGGCAGCACCTTCTCAGTATTCCAATATTTCATTTTCAATGCATTTTCAGCCCTGTTCTCTCCTCTTTTTCTCTATAGAGTATGTGCAGCAACATAAACTAGGAAGGATTAAAAAAAGAAAATATTGCTGACAGAAACCATTTTCATGACCACTTTCCTCATCTCTTTCTACACCAGTGTATATGAGACATTTTTTCCTCTTTTCAATTTTCTCTATCAGGACTTTTCCATGAAGTTTTGGGGTTTGGAACAGCTCCACCCTATTTTCTTACCACTTAAAGCCCATTTGTTTTTATATCACAGGCCATCTATTCCCTTTACACACATAAAGATAATTGCTGCTACTTGAGAGGCAGCTACACAGGTCCTGTTGTTTTCATTATCTAAAGCTATTTAATAATCTAAACCCTGAGCTTCGTTAATGTCCCCTACTGAACATAACTCAAGAAAAAGGAGAGACTTTAAGTAAACCAGTAGTGGGCTTCCAGTACCAAGAGCAACTCAAAATCTGAGGTCTACCAGCAAATTACAGCTATGCCTGCACGTTTCTGAGAATATTCTGATCTATACGAATTATACTTATTGTTTTGTGCAACTCTGGCATAACTCAAATACAGAAGTGAAATATAATATTAGAAAAAATAAAAAGCTTTTTTTAGAGCTTTGAAGCTATTAGGCTCTGCTATGTAAAACTTGGCACACACTAAGAAATAAACCTTTCCCTGATAGATGGTAACAGCTCCTTTGTTTCTCCAACTCCCACTTGATGGAAGGATTATGCTCTCAATCAACAGTAATGGCCCCACTAAGACAAACCAATATATCATCTCTAACTCCACACACAGCACTGACTCCACGTGCCAAAACCTGCACACTAGACAAGCAAACATTGGAATTAAATAAATACTTCAGGTTCCTCTCTGCAGACCCCAATGACCAACAGAGTGAACAGTTATATTTAATTATACTTATATCTAGATCAAAAAAACCAGACCATAATGATACTGGACCATACAGCCACTCCAGGACACATATACAACCCAATACCTCAACAAGAATATATTTCCTGAGTAAAATCTGTAGCTACAGAATATTTCTCTCTCTTTTCAAGACATTCTGTACTAGAATCCCAGAATAGCCACAGACCAAGGGGGGGGGGGGGGGGGGGGGGAAAGGAAGGAAATGTTGACCTATTTAATAGGGAATAAGCCAAGACATTGAAAACTAACACATGACCAACATTATCCATAGAAATCCTCATGTCTTATCTAGATTGATCACATGCAGAACATGTTACACAGAATCTTCAGGGGTGTCTAGGGAAGAAAATTTATTTCTGTACATTTTAATAATCCTGTAACAATTTTTCAAAGAGTTTATGAGGGAATAGTTGGGAGAAAAAAGGAGAAAATTAGAATGGTCGTCATTGCTACATTTTCAAGGGGTCTGTTTCAAAAATTAACTGAGAGGAAGATGTGGAAACGAAAGTATACCCAGTGCACCATATCTAATCTTACATAACATCAAATTCATTAGCCCAGGAAAACCATGTAAGCAGCCTTCACAGATCTCCATCTTTGTTCTCCATTGTTACCTGAATAAGAGAATCCCTAAGAAAATCTATAGTATAACCACAATAAAAATACACTCAACAATATTGCAGGACTTGGCAGTGTGTGGAATTAGCCATAATCATTCCTGCATCACATAAAATACCTGCTGTAGATTTTTTCTTTGCAGAATACAAAGGAATTAGTCCAAATAGTCATGATATTTGTTGATAACCACAAACACTTGAAGTTCCCACTTTTCTCATGTGCACTCAGTGTGTTCCTCCGAGCTGGAACAAATTGTTTTGACAAGTACCAGTACTTTGAAACCATTTCTGCAAACTCAGACAAAGGCTAGTTCAAGTTTCTGACTGCCCAAGGTAAATAGCTTACAGTTTCAGCTCTGCTGCATAAAAGAAATAATTAAAAGACACCTGTAAAGCCTAATACAGTCTGAGTTCTTTATGATGCAAGTGCTCTTTACAAATTCTAATTCACCTCTTTAAGAATTCAAAGTCAGCAATGATATTCTTGAACATCCTTAACATACTCGTACTTTCTATCAAAGCAAGTCTAAATTATCCTTCAACAAAGTGCAAACTTCATGATTTACTCCATGACACTGGAGTGACATAAACGTTCTTCCTGCAGGGTGGCACAAGTTTACATGGTAGTTGCAATATATCCAGACTGAGAAAGAAATGCAATTTTAAAATAAACATTAAAATTAATAGAAGTTATCTCAAGGTATCTCAAGGTAAAGAACTATGATTATTTAGCCTTTCTCCCAAGGCATAAATTTGATCCCAAGAGTCAGTACATGAGTCCAGGCAATGATCTGCCTTTATCTAAAGTCAGTGGTGTTTGCCATGACTACAAACAAAGCTACAACAAGGCCATGCTTCAAAAAAAACCAGGTCCATAAATCCAAAAGGTTCTGTGTCTCTTGTTATCTCAGAAGGGTTTGCATCATCTGGCATTCCATGGTATTCCTCCTGGTTTCTACTCCAAATTCTGGTGAATGTGCAAGTAAAAAAGCCAAGGCCTTGCATACTAAGGATTTTGTTGTTTCCTTGTATGTCTCTCTCCTCATTCATTTCAGGTTATATTCAGGGTATATTGGGATTTGCTATGTTATATAGATCATTGTAAAATCAAGTGTTACATTTTGCAATTAAGCAGATTCTAATCTTGGTTTGGTATCTCTTTTGAAACTGTAAGTGAAAAAAATAATTATGTAACGTGATTGCCTGGGTTTAAGAAATAGGTGGCTTCCTGGAGTAAAATAAACCCAGAGCTTAAATGCTTTAGGTAAATTAGTAGGAAAAAATTGTAGCTACAGTTCCTCCTCTGAGTTCTGCAGATAGTCTGAAAAGGTCAAACATTTCATTATAGAAACACAATAAACCGACTACAGAATACTAAAAATAATACTGCCTTATATAGTTAGGCTGTAAGCGTGTTCTGATGTGTTATCACCTTTAACTGGAGACCAAATGTCTAGAAACCATTTAAAGAAACAAAGAAAAGAATAAGAAGATTTTCAACAATTTTTTCACATGAACTTTCCAGTTCTGAAGGGATGGGAGGATATTACACTGACCTGGTAGATTGCAGCCCCAGCTAAGAACCCTCCTCCTTCCCTCGCTGCTCAGGGCTGGCTAAGAAATAACTCTGTGTCCCCTTTTCTCCTACCCACAGTTCTGTTAATGAAACACAAGTGGTTTAAAATACAATGTACTTCTCTTCCTCCGCACTTAAAGCTCCTGAAGGTAGAACACCATAACAAGTTTAGTGATACAAAGTTTGGGAGCCCCTTTTAGCCACTTAGAAATTCCCAGAAGTAATGTTTCAGAAGGTGAAATTATTCAGGTCTCCTGGTGTCTTGAAAAAGAGCAGCATCAAACAGTCACCAACACTTCCCTGTCCCACAGTAAAATCACCTGTAATGTCACCCTCAAATTAGGCCAAGGGCTTTATTTTACATTATGAAAAAACTCCTGCACATCACACAAGTCATCCACTTTGAGAACAAATGTTTGCCAATTCATCCAGTGCAACATCTCTGAGAACCCAACCATGACACTGAGGAACTAAATATTTTAGTAGTACAATGTTATTAAAACAACTGAAAACTTCCCAAGTGTTGTTTTCAAATGCCTGGTTACAGCTACAGCAAGAGCTCTAAAATCACACCTGTATTTAGAAAAACGTTTACTTGGAACTTCTTCAAGAATAATGATAAGTTTGCTTCAAACAACAAACTTGCAAATTCACAAATACTTGACAAAATCACATTTATTTTGCATCACTTTTGCATCATGTGCTACTATGTTTTAGTGCCTTTCGTCGTTCTTTGTAAGCCCCTATGAGCGCTAGGCCAAATACCACATGCTTAACCAATTAAGATGCAAGTTAGGCTAAAAAGTTCAAAATTTGACCATAAAAATTCCCAAATAATAAAACTGAATGTTAGTAAAGGTTAATCTAAGTCAGGAGCAGCTGTTTCTAAAGTATGAATCAGACTTGTCCAATTTTCTCCACACATCATTAGTCTCCCAGGGATGTAAATGAAACACAGAAAGAAACACGTCAAATTACTACGTTCTGAACAAGTTCAGTACTTGAGGACAGTCAGTTCTAAATAAGAGACAAACATCTTGGAAAAATTAAACTCCTAAAATCATCTACTCTTTCATCACCATCCAAAATAATATCAGGCTAGGAAAAAAAATAGGTAAATTTTGAACACGCACCGAAGCAAACCCCTATTTTTTTGTTTATAATGGCAAGTGCAGGGCTCAGAGGTTCTTATCACTGATTATTATTTGTTTTCAGCCCGGCGCACAAGGAGGGCACCGGGCCGGGGCCGGGCTCCAGGCGCGGCGGCTGCGCGGGGCACGGCTGCGGTGCGCGCGCGCGGCCGGCAGGGGGCGCCGTTGCTCGCTGGAAGGCGCTGAGGGCGGGCGCGCCCCCGGAGCTGCCGCAGGAGCGGCCCCGCGCTCCCCGCTCCGAGCCGCCGCTCCCTGCCCGGAGCCGCCGCTGCCCGCCCGGGATCCGCCGCCGTCAGCGGGGGAAGGCCGCCCCCGACCCCCCCAGCAGCCGGCGTGCCCCGCCCCGGCGCCTCCCCAGGGCAGGAGGCCGCGCCGGGTCCCCTCACGCCCCGCTCCGCCTCGGCAGGGGCGGGGGAAGCGGCTGCCGCCCCCTCGGAGAGCGAGCAGCCCCGAAGCCCAAGTACTCACCATATTGACTTCCGACACCATATCTATACTGGCGATGTCTATGTTCATGCCAACAGCCACTGGGGGACCTGCAAACCAACAAGATGGTCCGCAATGTGATCTCGAAGAACTTAACTCGTTCTTAGCAGAGTTAGCAGGGCGAACGCGCAGCGCACATACGAAGCGACATACAGAAAGTCGGGAGGGAGGCATGAAGCGTTCCCCCCCCCGTTTGCCCTCCGCAGCGGGGTCCCAGCGCGGCCGCGGGGCCCGGGCCGAGGCGGTGCTTTATGTAACAGCGCACACGTGCGGCACCGCCGCGCCCGCTCCGCGCCCGCTCAGCCCGGGCACGGCGAGCACCGAGCCCCGGGAGCGATGGGGGCCACCAGGTGTGTCTGTGTGTGAGCGGGGGTAAAGGGCCACCCACAGGGAACACGTCCGAAATAAACAAACTCGCTGGAAGTGGGAGCGCGCAGGGGGTTAAATGACATTTTTGTATCAGTTAACGGCACGTCTTGTACTCGAAAATAGTAGCTGTGATCACAGGCACGTTAGGCTGAAAGGAGCAAACGCTGGGTGAACTTAAGGGAGATTTGCATCTCCATAAAACCAGTTAAGCAAGGGTTTAATTACAGGTTGGTAAAGTGTCATCACACACAATGAGGGACCGATTAGGAATATACAAGTGATTTAAGTGATCGCATTAAGAGCATCCTTTGCTAAGAAAATTGAGAAACAATGGGCTTAACTTTGGATCAGCTACAGGAAATGGCAATACACACACCCCCCAAAGCAACAGCACCCACAAGACGTTTGAAACCGCCCCCATACACAACGCACCCAGCCCGGATATGCAACCTTTCTTATGCAAAAGCAGTCAAATTACCTCCAAAATCTGGCCTCAAGCGAATATCATAGCCCTTCAGCAGTCTATCCACGGTCTCTTTCACCAGTGACATATTACTAGGGTCATTGACACTAAAGAAAAAAGAAAGAATAATACTGTATTATTTCTGATTTCTCAGCCCCCGGCTGTACATTTCTCTCAGCAGCAGCATGCACTGCAAGTCAAAGTAAAGGAAAAGAGATACCTTAATCACTTACCTCTGTGCACACACCGCAGCTATTATTAAAGGGAATGACCAAATCCCAAAGTAACCCTTTTTCCGGACTCTCAGCATCCCTTTAGCTTTTGATATGATTTAGGGTTTCAGTGAAGAGAAGAAGAGATCCAACTTATTCTGGCCAGTGCAGTAATTCTAATGTGAAGCGCATGCGCACGGCGTACCACAACATCAAAAGGAGCAGTGGTTGCTGCTGGAGATGGAGCAAATTTCCTTGAAAAAAAAAATTAAAGGGGAAGAAGGAAATGCATTATTTAAAAAAGAAAAAAAAAAAAGTAATCCACAGGAGGATCCAGTATATTTTGTTGTCCTTTTTGTTGTTATAGAATATAAATCACAGCAAGAAGAGAAGTTTTAGGAGTTGCAAGGTACGGCGGCTTTGCAACCTAGTTTAAGCGTTGGGGGGGCTGGACGGTCTCGGATTAGGCACAGGGAGAATAGTTAAAAAGGAGAATGCACTGCGTACGTATGGGGGCAGGTGGGGGGAGAGAGGGGGCAGCTTAACTTTTTAGTCCCTGGAAGGAAGCGCCTGAAGCGAGGAGAGGTGCGGGCAAAGGAGCCGGCGCTGGCAACGGGGGCGGGCGGTGGGGGAGGAGGGAGATGAGCGCCTACAATATTTCTCACGGAGGAGAAAAAAAAAAAATGATGACGAATAGTTTCTTGTAAGAGGGGATTAGGCTGTTTCTTTCCTTACTGTGATGCCAGGCGCTATTCCCGGAGCACAGGCGCTGGGAACCCAGGGGGTCTCCGGCTCCCGCTGGTCACTGGCTGGTGCCCGAGGGGCGGCACGCAGCCCCCGCGACCCCGCTGCCCCCCGGCGCATTTTCCCTACATCGCCCGATGGTTAACCCGGGGATGCGAGTTCTCCAGGTAGAACGGAACCTGGCCACGGAGCTGGGGGAGGGGGGCCAAGGAGAAGGAAAACACCACCCTGAAAGGCTTTCAGTGACCACCCAGAGCCCGCGTAGGTGCATAAGCCCACTTACCTTAGCGGGTAAAACACCCAGGCTCTTCAAATGCAGCGTGTGATCCAGTTAATGCCTTGGAAGAAAGCGGAGACGAGCGGAAAGCTGATCTGGGGATGCTGTGAGTGACATTTAAATCCTGAGCAGAAAACGAGATAGAAAGGAGAGAGAAGGGAAAAAACAAACCCATGAAAAACAACAAACACCGGAGTTAAATTATTCCTCTCAAATCTGCTTTGTGCCCGTCGCTCCTTTTACACCACCTCCTCCTCACGCACATACCCGCTCGGCCCCGCGGATCTGTGCTGCTTCACCGAGCGGATCTGGGCGTGCACACGTCCTCGGTCGGCCCGGGCGGCGCGGGGAAGGGATTGGGAACACTTTGGGCGTCAATTAACAAAAGAAATATTTAACTCGCTGCGAGAGAGTGGAGGAGCGAAAAAAAAAATAGGGAAAAAAAAGAGGAGGAAAAGGAAAAAAAAAAAAAAAAAAAAAGAAAAAAAAACCGGCGGGTGGTGGGGGAGGGACAAGGGTGAAGGTGTTGCTCAGAGATCGAGGCGGGCTGGAGAGCCGCTCGCTCCCCGGCACGGCGCGGTGCCCGGCGCGGGCTGAGGCGCTCCGGAGCTCCTGCCCTGCCCCGCCGCCCCCGGAGCGGCCACCGCCTCCTGCTCCCCGGGAATCTGCGATCCGCCCCGCACGGCCGGGCCGGCCCCAGCCCGCATCCAGGCGCACGCTGGCCGGGGAGCAGGAGAGTCAGGAGGGGAGCGGGGCCGGGGGGATGCTCGGGGAGGCGGCGGCGGCGGCTCCCGGGAAGGGCTGGGGTGGGGGCGGACGGCGAGGCGGTGGGATGAAGCCTCACCTAGGGAAGCGGCGGGGTGGAGCGGGGGGAGCTGCCCCCGAGAGACGGCAGAGCTGCTAAAAAAAAAAAAAAAAAATATATATATATATATATAAACAGCCAAACCGTGAATCAGTCGGCAGCCCCGAAAAGCAGGCAGCCATTTAATAGAGAGCGACAGCCACCCCGGCCGGAGCGCCGGGAGCGGGGAAGCCCCGCAGCATCCACCTGCCCTGCCGCTGGAGCGGGGCCAGGGCCGCCCCCGGCTCCCCCTGGGCCCGGCCCGGCCTGCCAGCGCACCCTGGCACCGCTCCCGGGGCACCAACCGTGCCCCCGTCCCTCCCCGCCGCTGCCTCGCACCAACACGCTCTGCCTTGCGGAGTGGCTGCTCGGGTTTTCCTCCCAGAAACAAAATAGCCATCCTTTAGGGGGCTGGGGGCAATTCGTCATGTCGTTTTCACTACCTGTTCCCATTTGTAAGAATTGGAATTGCACAGAGTGAGGAAACACACTTTTCCTGCTGAAACAGACAAGAATGTGTGGGTGATAAATTTCTCATTTATGTATTCAATAGGAAAAAAAACCCCAAACAACTAAGTTAAAGAACGTTTAAGCGTTTTTAAAACCAAAACACCCACGGCCCCCACCCCATTTTGCAGCTTTTCGTTCCGTGGCTGGTTTCACGGAGCCGCTCTCCCTGCTCACCAGCGGAGGTTTCTGTTCTCACACAGCCCGGCTGTTTCACTGCCAAACCTCTTCAAGTATAGCCCTGAAAGGAAGATGGTGGATATGCTGTGCAGTGAATCATTTCACTTTTGATGTATAATAGGCAATTTTTTTTTTTTTTTTTTTTTTTTTTGCTTTCTGCAATCATATGATAAGACCAGGAGGTCGCAAGATAAATCCTGCACTGTGAAATTCACCTGCAAGTGCTAACTTGGGAGCACATCTGACACTCCTGAGCTGTTTCTGAGTGTCTGCTATTAATTACCATTACATCACAGAAGGGTGTCATTGCCAAACCTGAATATGACCAGATAGCAATATGAACCTGATGCTGAAGGTTGGTAATATTTGGTGCTGGAATGACAAGAATTTTTGATTTTCGTATTAAGAAGAATTCAAGCAATGCCAAATCTCTGACCTGGTGTATGCACTAAGTCAGAGAACACTTGTTCCAGGCCCAGAGCACCCCTGTGCCATGTGTAGTGAAACCTACTCTCAGTCTGGCTATCCTAGCAAAAAGCAATTGAACATTTCTCTAGCAAATTCAATATACGTGGATATCATGGTGCATTATGTATGGAAAATTAATGTATATCCTTGGGTTTTGGAAATATAAAGGTTCCATTGAGCCATGTTTGGGTTGATCTGCACAGCTCACTATTTTTGCTAGCTGTAAATACACCACCATCTAAATGTGTCTGTAGCAGTAACATTGTCTTAGCAACCCTGCAGGCTCTGTGTGCCCAGACAAGCCTGTGGGCTAGGGGTTTCATCATTACTTATTGACAGTGTGCAAAGTCATACAACACTTTTCCTTCTACAAATGTGTTCATGCTTTGCTATACATTTTTGACAATACCACTTTTTCTCTGACTATGGGGTTGTGGTCTATCTCTGCCAGTTAAAATTTCTTATCACCTTCAAAATCTCCCATTTATTTTAAGTAACTTGTCAAATAAATTGTTTCCCTCTTGTTCTCACTTGTGTCTGTGTGTTTGATTGAAAAGTGAAGGAAATAACTGGTGTGAACACCAGTATTGGCAAAATGCAGAACTGTTCATGTGGCATGTTTAAGGATTGCTAAGATTTTGGGTGTCTTACAATGGGAAAACAACCTGGTTCCCAGCTGGATGCTTCTGGTTCTAAAAATATCTCAATTAGAGTACAAGTGCTGTAATCTCACAGAGAAGCCAATAAAGATGGTCTTATTTTAAATGGCAGTTGCAGAGTATTTTGATTCTTTGCTTTCAAGATGGAAAAAAATACCCTAAAAACTGAAATACTCTGAAATAATGGCGCACAGTCCTTGCTGAGCAGTGTGTGGTGCTATGCAAAAAATGGGCAATAAAGTAACATCATGCCTATTCATCTTGTCAACCCTTGGCTACCGCATTATTTTCCTGTCACCACAAGTAATATCCCAGTCCATGTACTAAGAACTCCAAAAGGTTTTCAGATGGGTTGCTGTAAATGTGTTTGTTATGCAAAATAAACTCCCAGATGGAGTAAGAGTTTCATGATAGGTTTTCAAGAGATTCAGTCACTCAAGTCAGTAGAGACAGAAGAGATGCTGATTGATGGTACCCCAAGAACAGTAGTCCTGTATCACAAATGGTGTGACCAACAAGTGCAAAATCCCACTTAAAAAATTATTTTCACTGCACCTCAACAGGCTTTTGTGTTCTGTCAAAGTCCTGAATTTTCTAGCATTTGGATAGGATGCAGCAGTATCAGATATATGCAGGTCAAAGTTGTTTCCATGTATCAGATAACATTTAATTATCTAATTAACAGAATAATGTTAATAATAAACTATTTTGATGATTTCAATTTCCAAATCCTATAAAGATATAAATTCATGTGAAAGACAACACAATATTGTCAACCATTGTAGAATTTCCTGAACAAGGTTTCAATATACTTTATCTAGGTGTCTTTACTTTCACTGTAGGTGTCCAGATCTAGTGTGCCACCATACACCATCCCATTAGCAATCAGCATAAACATACCTGTTACATCACAAACACAGAAAAAAATATTCATGCAAGTGTCTGGATTCTGCTTTTTGTGGGCAATGGAATTCACTTTTTCATAGCCCCAATTTTCTGGGATTCACATCAGCTTCAACTACTGTGTATCTAAAAGAATCCAAACCAGTAAATTTATTGACAAAAGCAATTTTGTAAGACTTTCCAGTTATTCTGCTCTTGGCTCTTAAAAAATATTAATTTCTCAGTATTGTACAGAAAATTAGTCCAATAAGTTGCTCAGGAAACAAGTAACACCTGATATAAGCATGACTATCACTTAACTGTAAAAGAGCAAATGGGAGGGGCAAATAATAATCTCGGTTTGCATAATTCTGTTAGACTTTAGATTTTGGAGCTCATATTTTTTCATTCTCTAATTCACTACATGCATCTCCTCAGGGTTAAAGACACTATAGGTAAGATCTTATCCCAGTTCTTGACCCAGGCAGTATTTTGTGAGTCAAGGATCTGCTATATCTTTAAACAAAAATCTTTTGTGTAGCTTGAGATCAGCAGAACTTAAGTATATATTGAAGAAAGTCCTTTATTGTGAAATTGAATTACAGATTAAAAAAAAAAATAGGCAAGTTGACTGTACAAAACATCCCCAGGTGCTTTGATTGCAGACAGTTGGAAGCAACTCAGTGGGGACTGGAAAAATACAAAGTATCAGGCACTGAGAATTACTATGGATTGAGAACTGAAGTCCTCTTATCAAATCAGGAAATCACCACAAAAAGCTGCCCTATTTGGTTCAAGGTGGCGGAACAAATTAGTTTAACAGCTATATACACAGCAATTTTTTAATTCCTTGATTTTAGCTACATTGGCACTTAGCTAAGAAATATCTGCAGCATCCATATCCTTTGATAGGAGGGCAGGGCAAGGCAGAATGAGTGATTGCATAGGGTAAGGATAGTAAAATGCTTAAAAGACAGCAAAAAATGTGCACCAAGATGATGTCACTCTGTCTAAATCTCCTTCATGATGTTTGTGCAAGATTCAGCTGAAAGCAGATTGCAGAAACAAGTTATGTTTCATGGAATCAATACTTGTTTTACCTGGGATCTGCCTCTGTTTCCAGATGCTAAAAGGTAGAAATTTCACTGAGAGATGTTTCTGTTCAGCAGCAATCCCCAAGTCTGAATAAACCAGTTTTGTTGAGTTGAGAGTGTTTTTAAAGAGTCAATTATCCTCTGCAGAAAGAGAATTGTTGCCTAAAGGGAAAGCATGGAGATGGGCTGGGGGCCAATGAAGATGGCAAGGCACCTGTGTTGCAGCTCAGGCCTAGAGGACATTATGATAATCCTGGGAAAATTCAGAATGCCAGGACAGGAAAAAAAACCCACTCAAACCAATCACAAAACTTACTGTGGAATAATCCCTTTCAAGAAGCTATACACAGCAAAAACCCCTAGGAATACTGTCAGTATTTACCCCTTTGCATTCAAGGATCTCTCTTTAAAATATTTCAGTGTTACTGTGGAGAGTTCCCTTTCATTCTCTCCACCCATCCCATTTTGTGCTCAGACTTGGTAGTTTACAAACAGCTGTGATCTGGAATAGATCTCATTCATGCCAGTTTGTACAATATTACCATGCCAGGTTCACAGGTGAGGTAGAGGAAGCACACACTGGCTCAGCACCCAAGACAATCCCTACTGAAACTAATGGCAAAATCCACATTCAGGTCAGGAACAGCAACATCAAGGCCCATCATACAAAGCACTCAGTGTTAAAAAACTGTAAGAGACCCAACAGATATGATTATTCAATCTTTTTACCAATGTGGTCTCTACCACATTTACAGGGAATTAAAAATACTTTCTAATTTTTATCTAATGAAGTACTAGATGGAAATGAAAACATCCTCAGGTTGTTATATTTTTTGAGGCTACAGCTTTCAAACTAGAGGGTGTCTTGGATCCTCTAAGGTCCTTAGTCTTTCAAACTAGGTGTCTTATTAGAGAGGTCAAAGGCACAGGTATGCTGAGTCCTCCAGCAGTGACTGGGGGCTCACAGAGGCTGTGAAGCCTTGATGAATTGGTTTTGTGTGACCTCCCCTCTGATGCCGAGGGACATTTTGTATTGATTCCACACAAGCCGACCATAAGGTCACTTCAACAGCTCCTATTGATTGCTTTGCCAGATGTGGGCAGTTCAGGGAAATCTTAAACAGGGTGACAAAATTGTCTTCAGAGCCACTTGGAAGAGCTGTGAATGAACCAGCCAGAACAAGAATCTGTCACTGGAAGCAGCTCTGGATAGTCATACTAATCAAGGTATTAACTTTGTAAATTTATTCTCATATGTGGCAAAAGCAGCTGAGTAATACCCATACTTGATGTTGTTACACAGCAAATTCAAAGCACTGCTTTGCATTTTATCTCTCACCATGGCAACTTTGGACATTTCTTGCCAGTGTAAATCAGGAGCGACTCTACAGGTTTTATACCATTACAAAAAAACCCCAAATCCACACGCCCACACCAACCAAAAAACAATCTAAAAATAGATTTAAGGGAAAGACCTTCTCTGCAGAGTAACATAATTATGCCTCTTTATTTATATATTTCCCCTAATTTTGGTGACAAGCATCTGTTTAGCTCACTATGAACAATTAAGTATGCTTTATGCAGATTTCACAACAAATCTCCATAATCCTAACTCTATACATGAATTACTTACATATTCATTCTGTCTCAGAGTTTGAGCTCAAAAAGAGCTGGACTCTTCTTTCAACTACCTTTTCATTTCTCCAGTTATACTTTATAAATACAGATAATCTGCATCACCATGAGGCATTCACTTGAACATACTAAGAACTTGTGAGTTAAACACTTTCTTGTCTAGTTCCTTAAATTTTAAGTCCAGTTGAATTTTTTTCTGTTTTGAGCTTGACCATCTTCTTCTTAGTATAAGGTTTTATAAGGTTTCCCTATTACAAGGTCAGAGATCCACTGTCACAACTTTCTGTTGGGGCTATGGGTCAGAGTTCTCTTTTCTGGTGCTGATGGATGTTGTTGTCATTCATTTGCAAATTTTTGGAAATTGGTTTTCACAGAGATTAGAACAACCTCTAACAAAGTTTGTTAGGACAACTATCATACCAAATATATCACAGCAAAAATTGGAAAGACAATTTTGAAAGTAACAGACAATTACATCTTGCAAGAGCTAAGTCTGAAGCATGGAAAAGGCTATTCTTGACTTTGCCTTAAGTAACTTTCTGAAATAATTCCTGTAAGTAAGAATGATTGACCTGCTACAGAAAAAATAGAATTAAATTTGACATGTTTTGTGAGACCAAACTCAGTGGTACTTTGCAACACTGGAATTCAAGAGCCAAATTATTTTTAAATGAGAAGGCTATAGCAGTTCAAAAGACAATGAAGTAAAAAGAACAGAAAACAAAAATCCATAGGAAGCAGTCTGGACACCATATTGTTAGACAGTCAGGGGAAAGCTCTGAAAACTGGTATACTAAATCAACAAAAATGCAATGAACAGAGTAGGTTTAAATACGAAGTTGGCCTTGAAGCCACTTTTTATCAATGGAACTCAGATTATGGCAGCGAGTAAGATTCCAACAACAGCTGCCTAGGAGGCTATAATTCCAATCTGATTGCCAAAAGTAAGAACTAAATAGAGTAAAAAGCAAACTTTGGAAGCTTAGCAGAATGCATGCGGGATGTCAGCACCCCCAGAGATCTTTCAGTGAGACAATCATTTTCCTTTGCTCTTTAAAGTGAGAATGAGAAACCCATATACAGCACTGAAGTAGAAAGCAGCTTTTGAAGCATTCCCAAAGACACAGATACCAAAAAGTCTGCAAGTTGTGGGTATAATGAGAAGACTGAAGCAGTGCATTGCCTCTGCATTGCATTTTGTACCTTTCAAAACACACATCTCCACTACTGTATCCTTGGAGGGCTTCTTGTGGAATTATATTTAGCCTGGGTATCAGGAGCTCAGCTCTAGCAGCATGAGGCTCAGCATGCACTAATTAGTCAGGCTCCTCAGAAAGCTCCTGCAGGCCACGCTCAGCCCTGCGAGGCTGCAGCACTGCTGGCACTGAAACACACAGCAGCCCCAACAGCTCCTCTGCTCTTCTGTAACTGCACTAGGGAAGGCCCTGCAAAAAATGCATTTTGCTCATGTGTGCTTGAAAACAAGGCACCAGGCAGCTGGGCATGAACATATAAATTTATTCCATGTTATGTCATATCTTAATTACACCTTCTCTATTTATGCATATAGAGATACCATACACCTATATCATGTCTTCTGGCTTTTTCTTTGCTTTTCTTCAGCTGGAAGTTGTATGTTATGCACAGAACAACTGCATAATGAATAACAAAAGCATGTTATTTAATTCTCATGGGGGAGACCAGCAATTACTGTATACTGACTGTTCAAGGGTGTTATTTTTGTAAACAAGAAAGAAACTAAATGAGCATAGAATTCATCATTAGGAAATCATCTCTTATTCAATTAATACACATTCAAGAGAGCCCCATATGCATGTGCTCTAGTCAGTGAAGTGCTGCAGGAAAATAGGAAGAGATCTCCCAGGGTGCAGCACACCCTGCTTTCTCTACCATATGCCTTCTAAATATGTTCCTCTGTGTCACTACACTCACAAGGCAACTTGCTGATTCTTGGCAGATTGATTCTGATACATTAAAAACATACAATTCCTAAAGAATAGGTTTTTCCCTTATCAAAAAAAATCCAAAAACAAACAAACCAACAACAACAACAAAAAAAAAATCACTGAAAAAAACAAAACAAGCAAACCTGCCAAATGACCAAACCAACAAAGAGAAACACCCTTATGAAAGTGATCAGTGAATTCTGGCAACAGGTAAATACTTCCAAAAGCTGGAATAATCTACTCTTTCCAAATTATGGCCTCTACAAGATCCTGAAAAACAGAGCTTGAAAAACTTTAGAGACTCCATGGTGCATGAAACATATCAGGAATATTTATTGATTTATTGATTGAGTTATTATAATAAAAAAGTTATTATAAATATAAAGAAAGCATGACATATACAGGGGAAGACATAGACTTTGAGATTAGCCTAAATGTGGATAAAAGAAATTAGTGAATTTTCAATAAGAAAATGCTAGAGGAAGGCTAAGGAGTTCAAATAATAAGCTGCAGGTAAAACAGATTTTAAATAATATGTCAAAATTTACATTTATGGTCTTAATTTTCAGCGCTGTTCCATAAAGTTGTACAACAAATTTAATAGGAAACTTTGTTCTTTAAAAGAGACTTTTAAAGGTCCTATAAAATAGTCATAGAATAAGGAACCACTAATTAGGAGAAGATGGGAATATAAAGGATAATGTTATATTAAATTCAAGTTATATTAATACATTTTAAGGTGTGTGTGTGCCTATGTGTTATAAAAACAGAATAAAGATGAACAATGAGGAATTAAGGCTGGAAGAAAATAAAAGTGGTAATAAAATAGCATCTACAGGTGGTAACTGAGATTAGAAATGCAAGAGTTGAAACATTAGCAATCACTTTTAGAAACTCTTGGAGAATTGAAGAGGTCGCAGTTGATTAGAAACCAGAGATTTGTTTCAGTACTTTGAACAGCTTTCTTAAAAATGGTTTAAAATAGCTGCACATCTGCAAGTTCTACATTTCCTTACTGTGGGCTCTAAAACAGAAAATTCAGCTTTTGTGTTGTCTGTTTGATTCCTGAAGTTAAAATGAGCAGGAATGCTTTCCCCAACGAGTCCGGAGCCTGAATTTCTAACCCCACAGCCTGTGGTTTCCCTGAGAACTAGCAGGATTTGGGGATACTAAAATGTTCTAGTGCTTAGCATCCCTTTGCCCAGCCATGAACCCCAGAATATTTCATCCTGTTTTATCTGAACTTTTGCAGTCACTGATGTCCTAATTACAATCTGTGCTGGAAAGGAGTTTTAAAACCAGTTCTATAAAGTAGCAAATTCCACTGAGTCCAATGGGCAGAAACAATAATTAAAGTTTGTATAAATTTAGTTATTCAAGAAACAGACTTGGAAATAGATACGGTCATAAGACCCCACATTATGTGATATAATACATTTTTTTTCAATATCAAACAAATAATTCTTAATACAGAACCTTTTTACAAATAGCTTTTTCAAAATATGAGCAGAAAAAAGTCCATCTGCAAATAAGATAAATCAAGGGCGTAGTGAGTATTCACTGGGTAGATATGATTTATTTCCACTGTGCTCCAGAGAATCCATCAAAATCTATCACAGACAATGTAGAAAAGATGGGATCTATGTTAAGAAGATTTTCATGTTTAGAAGGCTCAATATAAATCTTTGTTCAAAGTAAAGCAAAATCTAAACAATGTATATTATGGTAAAGGGAGTCTAAGGAGGATTCTGGTTGCAACTTGACAGTGACTCCTGCCATAATTTTATGACTCTTAGAAATTAATCATGTCCATTTTGAGAAATTCAACTGTGTCATAAAAATCTCAGAGGAACAAAGCTGTCTTATTTTATATTCATAACAAATCACATAATGTGCAACACATTTTATTTATCTTGACTTAAATTCTAAACAAACAAGGCCTTAGTTCTAAAATAACACATAATAACAAACTGTTCAGTGACCACTGATAGCATCAGCAATATAGGGCATTGCTGGAGAGTTACTTTTATTTTCCATGTTTGAAGAGTAGCTTTCTGTTCTTTAGAAAAACACACAATTGGACATTTGAATCTGAGGCTTCTACTGTGCATCTCTAAATAAATCTGCTGCATACTCCATGGCTTTCACTAAATTTCCACCTATAATCATTGCGTTTTACCTCTCTCCTTGGCACCAGTGAGTCCCTGGCCTTAAGACTTATCTGTTCTTCATACTCAAAGTTTCCAAAGCAACAAAAATTCTTATTCAAGCATTTTAAGAAAGTTGCCACCTTTGACTACAGGAAAAAATGTAAAATATTTCTCATTACACTGCTCAAAGAGATTGGTATTTGAAGTAATTTTTTAGATTAAAAAATTGCAAGCTGTTTGCACACTCAAAATTACATTCCAGTTATTTCATGATAACACTAACTCTTGGTATCTAATTTTTTCTTTCTCAAATTTAAATTTTTGTTCAATTTTATCTATGCAGATATTTCTCTGGCTATTCACATTTAAAGATCTTTTTGAGACCATTTTGAAAATGCAGCCGCTAATGAGAGGGATGATTAAGAGGCCTTGTAGTTTGCTATTAGCATATGGAAAAGTGAAACAGTTTCCATCTGCATACCTATTTTTATCTCTCTGTTTCTCCTCCTGCCCTTAAAGTAGAGCTATTACATTAGGTAATCTGCCTTGTTAAGGCATTGGAAGAGCAATCCAAAGTGAGAAGCATCCTATGACTGCTGATGGAACTGCCCAGAGAAGCAGTGGCTCATCTGCACATTATCCTCTTTGTGCAGCACAGCTGTCTCAACAGACAACTTTGATTTTAAATTAGAGGGGGTTTGGTCAAAATCTTTGATTGTATTTCAACATTTCACATAAATAAAGATGTGTACAAAGATGTCAATATTAAACTACGTTAACTGCTATGTGTTGTATGCTAAGGATTTTCTCCAAGTTCATAATTTAACTTTTGGATTAAGGCCTATCACAAATAAAATGTATTTGAAAATCGCTTGTGAATATTCAATGCAGAACATCAGGCCTAATCTGCAGCCTCCAAGGTTAAATCTGCTAACAGCTTCTTATTAAGCACCAGACAAAAAAGTAAACAAATCCATCTTTAATTAGACCTTCACACTTCCCCCCTTCCCCCCTTTCTTTTTCTTAGTAACAAAGACTAACCAATGCTTAGAGAATTAACAGATTGCAGAGTAGTAACAATCTAAAATGTCAAATGAGTCTAATGCTGGATTCAACTTAAAGACATTAATTATTCTTCAACCCTGCAAAATTACAATAATTTCCAAAACAACAGGCATACTAAACCCCCCAAATTTCATCACATTCTGAAGTACTGGCTTTGGATTTCTTGTGTTTAGGTTGATCCCAGTAAAATGTTGCTTTCTCTCTCTTGCACATTGTCTCTTTATTAAAAGGGCACAATGGGACCAAGGTTTGACACATCATCTGCAGATGGCATCTTGCAGTGAATATGCATCAATGGACTGAAAGAATTTCTGACTTCCCTGTTTACTGCTGGACCATACCTGAGTCAGGCAAAGACATCCTCAAAAGTCAGGCAAAGACACCTCAGCACCCACCTCTGGACCAGCAGCAGTCAGGAGAGCTATAAGAGCTTTGAAGTTTCAATTTTGTAGCTTTCCTAAATCCTACAAGAAAATGCCTGTTCATTACTGTAAGCTAGGAATTTCAAATTAAAATATCTATGGATGTTACTTTAGCGCAAGTGGTTTTATGACTTTCAAACCACTGTAGATTATTGCTAGTCTGAGCATACCATTGGAAAACAAAGAGGGACAGGCAGGTATCCTTTTTCCATTCTGTAAGCAAGTTTCTGCATTTATTTTAATAGATTGTAATAATATATTCTGAAAATACTTACACAGTTTAAATCAAATATTTTTGACATCAAGCTAGCAACCAAGCATGTGTGTTTTCATGGAAATTAAAAAAAAAAAAAAAAACAAACCACAAAACAACAAAAACCTAAAAATAAACCCACCACACAACAGCCCGTCGAATGTTGCTTGCCTGGGACCATGAAAAATAGTAACAAGATCAAACAATATGAAAGACAAAGAAGACAAAGCTACTTTTAGAGAGCTAGATTTTTCTTATATTGCTAATAGAATATTCTGTCCAGAGCAGTATCTATAACACAGACACCATAAACTGTACTCAGGCTTCAGAGTGGCATACAGAAAGATACTAAATGAGCAGCAAGCAGCTTCTGAACTATTTCAGCACCTGCAATATTATCTAGTTAGTATAATACAGGAAATAACTTGCCTAATTTCAGGCAAAAGGGAGATAAAACCATGTTTGATAGCAGCATCTTCATAGATAAGGAGAAGCATTTCCCTTTGGATTTACATATTTCCTCTTGAAAAAAAAGTACTGCTTCATGCAGCCAGTCACTATTTATTTGCCTTCCAACAATGTCTATTATCAAATATGGGCTGCAAGGAGCAGCCCTGCCCTTACTTACAGAAATCCAGCCAGGAAAAAATTTAGTTTCACAGAAACTACAGGCCTGTACACAGCCTAAACACAATCAAACATTGATAGACAATCACTGACTTGAGGGTGTTTTTTTGTTTTGGTTTGAGCTTTCATGCTGTTATTGGGTTTTCTATCCACCAGCAGCTGTAATAGCTGCTCTGTATCTTCCAGTTCATCATAGCGATGTTTCCTAGGATGCAGATATGAACTGATACAAGAACAATCAGGCTGAGAATTTTACAGTTCTCTTGATGGAAAGATGCTGACTGAAGTCAGGCACAGCCTGCCAGGTACCACTGTTGCTAAGTCAGCTCATTCTTGCTAACTGGTGAGGTGTTACAGGAGGCAATTTCCAGTGCAACTGCATATTCAGAACACTCTCTATTAAGCGCTGCTGTATCCTCACTCTTTCACACACAGCCATGGGGACTTGTGGCTACAAGCAGCACCTAACACCCTGTCAAATCACTTGGTACGCAAGGATGTTTTTTCAGAGCTGCCTGACACTGTAGCTCTTTATCTGGGGCATGTGTTTCAGTACCTCCCAAATTTTTAACACTTGACATGCCCAAGTAAATCTTTGAGGTGTGGATAAGGTACAGACAAAGGGAAATAATTAAACTATATTTAGACATGCAAGTTAAAAAAAAAAAAAAAACAACCTCCTCATATCCAAATCTCATTAATTTCAAAATTAGTTGAGAACCCCAAATCTTTACAAAGTGAGTTGGCACAGAATGCAGATTGGGAAGTTCAATTCAGGTGTGCCCAGTCCTGTGCACAGGAGGACACAGCTGGGGGCATGACAGAACCTTAGAAACAGAGAACAACAGCAACAAAATGACAAGGAGAAAAGCTGAAGCAAGAGAGCAAGAAGGCAAATCTAGAGACTGCCAGGGGGCCAGAATGCAGCGGAACAGGCAGAGATTCACCGGGCAGAAAACCAGGCAGCAGCAGTTGCTGCCTTAATGCAGTGCTGAGTTTTCCTGGCAGATGATACCTGATGGTGCTTCTCTGTGTCAGAATCTGATCTTAAACACTTAATTATCCATTGGAGAAAGCACTAAGCAACATTCCAGGCCCTTGAGATTCCATTAAAGAATTCAGCATAAGTATCAGGACTTTATAGAATTGGAGATATAAAAGAAAGGCTATAAAGGAAATACTGCAAACCAAGTAAAGGTAAATATTTGTTTAGTTTAAGATGGAGTAGATCTTAAGGGTGAGGAGAAAATAATTATATTTTACAGCCCTTACAATGAAGGAAGCAATTGGATGGTTGGTATGAAGCTAATGATATGAATTTGTATAATATTTAATAAAGATTCCATGAGAAAGAAAGACTGAATGAAGCTACCTGAACCTTTACATATAAGAGGCGAACTTTCTGAACAGAGAAGTAAAAAATCATCAATAAAGCATTACATAATACCAATAACTGAGATGCTAAATGTCTTAGGTTACAATAAGAGATGCAACCAAAAGTATGTATTCCATTCCCATGCATTCTATTCTATTCTCACTGCATCACTCACAGAGTTACACCATCCCATTGGGAGATGCCCCACCCAAGGCAGGAATCAAACATTCCTACCTGGATATAATCTGAGGCCTGGAACAACATGAGAGCCCTACCACTGGATTCCCAGAGGACAAGAGCTCAATAACCACCACTGGACCTCCAGAGGAGGAGCAGATTTCACCACAGGATCACAGCTTCAACAGAACAACATCCATCACTCCAACAGGACTGCAGCCACCATTTAATTGGATGGCCACCACCACCTAACCAACAGGGTGTCAGTTCTTGTCTTAGGTTACAATGTAAGATATAACCAAAAGTATGAATTCTATCACCCTCTTCTTAAGCTGTTATGAAAGATAAATTGGAAGTTCTCCTGGATGAGGAACAAACACATACATAATTGGTTTCATTGCTGCTGGTAGTCACCAGAATTCAAATCCCTTTAAATTTAAATTTTAAATCCATTTAAATTAGAATACCAATGGAAATCCATCATTTGTTTCAGAGGGTCAAGAAACTCAAAATATTAGTTGTAAATGCATATTCCATGCTCTAAGAAAGCCAGGAAGGTTCATCTCTGAATAGGCTTTCAGAACAGATCTTGAACACCAACCCAGAATGCATGGGCAACACGTAAGGAGAATTTCCTTGTGGCAGATTGGCCAACAGTCTTATTCTGCAGCTAGAGCAGTAAAATGTTATAATGTTTTCAAACACTGCAACTGAACCTATTCTGGACTGTGCTGCTCTTTTAGTTACTAACTATCCTGATTGATTTTTTCAACATGAACAAACAGGTAGCACTCCCCATTTTCAATGCTTACAAAGGGTCACTTTCCCTCCAAATCAGAAATCCAGTGGTGGGCAAAAAAAATAATACTTAGGAAAACAAAGATTGAAAATTCAAAGGTTGCTAAAAACCAGAATATGAAAAGTTCCGAGTTTATGATAGTACCAGAAAGAGGCAACACCATTTCAGTGATCAGGTGATGGTAGAAATAGGATTAATAAAAAAAGTGAAGATAGTAAGTGATAGAAATTAAAAGTTGTGCAGCACGGACAGAGATATTGCCCTTAGCCCAACATATCTTAAAGATATTTAAGCATATTCTTAATTTTCAAGTTTGATTTTAGGATTAGTGGTACAAAGAACTCTTAATAAGTTCAATTCTTCATGTTTCGATAGGAAATATAATAATCTCAATCCAGTCTCAGTTTGATTTTAGGATCTTCTCCCAGAAAGTCAGACAGCTAAGATTAAGTCAATTCTGTCATTTTTAATTAATCAAATTTTGGAGGGGTTTTTTTAATAAAAGAGAAAAAATAGGCACAGTATAAATACAGTAACAAGTTATATAATTCATAGTACAATAATTAGAGATATAATTTTAAAAAGTACAACCAGTAAAGCTTTATATGAAAAATATCCAAACAACAGCAACAAAGCACAAACAAAAAAAACCCCAAAGAGTACTAAAGGAATCAGAGGCAATCTCCTGTCTGCTAGCATTAACTTTCTAATAAATCATGGAAAGCTGGAGTAACTCCAGAAGATTAGAAGAGAGGCAATGTTGTGTCCATACTAAAAATGCCAAAAGGGATGAATCAGGTAACCACAGGCCAGATGCCCAACTTCTGTTCTTGGCAACATAAAGGAAAGCTGCTGCAACTGTTTGATAAATTATAGAAAAATATTTAATTCACAGCTAAATTATTTTAGAGGAAATTGGTCTGGACTAAAAGCTTGATTTTATTCTTGCAAAAGATTACAAACTTTGTTGATGAAGGTAATCATGTGCATGTAATAAACTTAATTTTTGCAAGGCATCAAAAACAAGCAGAATTTAATATTGTGCTCCATCCATGCAGAAAAAGGTACCTGATTGCTCTGGAGGGTTAGCCCTTAAATTCCTGGGACTTTCTGCTTTGAAAGACTGAGTGATGGTAGCTGCAGCTGAGCTGAGACTGGAGCAGCCCTGCAGATCCCTGTGTCTGGCTGCCTTTACCTAAAGTCTGACTGCCCAGCTGGTGAGGAAAATTGTGAGAAATACCAAGTTTTACTTCGGATTCATTTTTTCACACAACAAATAATAGCTTAAAAATTTACACAGAAAATTATTTGATTAGAATACTTCTGATCCAGAGATCTGTTTTGAGTATTTTTGACCACCTTGAAACAAGAAATGTGGAAAGACTTCTGTGGCCACCACTGGAAACTCCAAAAGGGGAATTCTGTACCCTGCTTCAATATATGCATTTGAAAAAAGGTTTACTGATTTTGTGCTGTCCTGCCCAAGGCAAAATAGAGCAAATGACTTACAGGGTAGACAAACCAAGTGTCTGTCCAGCTGCTGCTCTTGAAACAGGCTGGAGTTGGTTTGTTTGTTGTATTTCATTATTCACTCACAACGAGAGAGGCATCAAGTACCAACAAATTCCTTAACAGGGCAATGAGCAATGGGAACCAATGGTTAAATGCTACAGTCAGATAAACATTAGCTGGAAATAAGACACAGTTTTCAATGAGGTGGTTCACAGGACAGGATAAATCAGGCTGGAGGATACCTCAGTGGTCATTTAGCACAATCTTCTGCTAAAAACTGGATCAGCTCTGGTTGCTCATGGTTTATCCAGTCTGGGCTTGAAAACTTACAAAGGTGGAGACTGAAAAAGCTCCTTGGCAGCCTATTCTATTCACTGCTTTCAGGGCTGAGCACAGAGGTGAAGATGTACGATAGCTATACATTGTTTTCTGAATTGAAAAAAAAATGTCTACAACTCTGAGAATCCTGCAGTCATTCAAGGATACAAATGAAATGCTACTAAGAAAGGAGCTGCTGAAAAATAAAGATAATAAACTACCTCTAAATGGTACAGCAGTTTTACTTTGAACCCATTTTTTACTCCTAATACAATCATAGAAACATCCAGGAATAATTTGGGCCATTAACTCTTTGCAATGTGATATCAACTCTTCACTAAAACCAGGTATTTCTGTAGGCAATGATGGTCAAGTAACATCAGATACTGAAAGCATAGGGGAACTACATTATCAATCATGACTTTCTAAAGATATTCTCAAGACAATGACTTTGCTTGATGCTATACAAGTTGCTTTTTTCAAAAGCAGCTGAGAAAACTGGACATACGGAGGCCTTAGTCACCAACAGATTTTTGGTTGAAAATAAAAGATGTGTTCCTACATTGTTGAAAAAAATGTATGTAAAGCACAATCAAGATATTGAATGTATCACTACAGGCTATCACTATTTATCAACTCATCAATAGGAGCAGGACGGGCTATTAAACAATTATTAAGAACTCTGATATCAGTTCTTATGATATAAAAAAGGGGAAACCTATAAGCAGCTCAAGAGATGTAAATCTCTATTCTCTGACAACATAAAGTAAAAGATTATATTTTGTAACAGATCTAACAAACTATTTATTGTTTCAGTATGGGATTCTGGTTTTGTTGCTGTGAGGGAAGTTGGGAGTTTTTTCTCCTTCCTCTTAAATATACTGTGCATGTACCTCAGTAGAAAGAGCCAGGAAGAAAAAGAAAAACCAAGGCACATCCCCCAAAACACTATAGTTTCTACAAAGAGGAAATTTGCAATCCATTACTCATTCTAGTCAAACTTCCTAGGCATTGCAGATGTGGCTTACTTCAAAATAAAAGAATCTGAAATTGTGAATCATTTAGTGCTACTTACTTGTGCAACCTATGAGATGTCTGGCACTTGAAACTGCCCACGACTTTAATAATCAATTGCAGGATGCAGCCAATCACGTTGTCCCCCATGACAGTTTCCAAGGTAACCAACAAAGATACTGACATGGGCTGCATGCAGTGCAGAAATGCACAAAAACACTGCCACATTGCCACTTTTTTCAATACTTTGGATTGTATATTAAAAAATGCTAAAAATTCCCTAAATTATTATTGACAAAACCAGTAGCAAAAGGGCCAAAGCAGAATTAAAAGACAGCGATGACAAATTCCTGTCTGCAGTGATTCAGGAAGATTGCAGAGACTTCTGGAAGCTCTGTTTTTCATCAGCTACAGTATGGACCCCTCCCCTCCCTGGTCAGCCACAGAAAACGAGAGCTGCAGCTCATTAACACAATTAGGACACCTTCTCTGTTTTGTTCCTGTAAATACTTTGCTTAATTGATATTTGTTTGTGATCTGCCTTCATCATGAGAGAGTATGACACACTGTTTTTTACATAGATTTATGCTAGAACTTTCAGCTCTCAGCCCCCAAGAAAACCTTCCAGACAAAAAAAGGATCAATAGTACTTTCTTATTTATTCATTAGAAAAGCTCTCCTCTCACCCCTTCTTCCTCACACCTTCTCTCAATCAAAGCAGAACACGCAGGGGGAAAAATGTTGGGATTTTTGTTTGGATTTTTCCCCCGCTTCACATTCACACCAGAATTCCAGACCCTAGCTTCTTTTAATTAAAATATCTCCAAAAAATCATGGTCTGGGCAAAATTAATCTTGGAGCCAAATTGAGCTTCTGTTACTTAAATGCTTAAAATTGGGATTTAGCAATACATAGGTCCTGTGAAAATAGAATCAAACATTGAGACTTTTTCAATAGGTATTATTAAGAACAAATAACTGACACCTGATAATTGGCTCTGGTACATGAACGTTTTCCTGAGAAGCGCCTTGGCACAGCTTCTCCCATTCTGAACCTTTCTTGATCAGAGATTGTCAGTCACATTTGTTGGTGCAAAGCCACACAGTGGATCACTTTCCCCACAATCTGATCCAATCCTGAGGCTTGGGTTTTCTTGGGAATTCATCAAAACCCAAATCTTTGATCTCCAGAAAAAAATTCTTTTGCATCAGGAAAAGAATGCTTTGCCTTACCCAAGAAAGCCCCAAAACCAAAGCAATCAACCCCACCATCCAAGGGTCCCTTAATGATGTTTGTATCCCCAGTTCTATTTATGCTGGATATTAAGTTCTGCACTTTTAGGACTGGTTCCCAGAGCAAGGGTCTAATATTATTCATTTTTTATGCTTATGAATACTTTGCTTGTTAAATAAACAAATTTTTTCCACTTTTCTCCAATGAAACCTTTTCCTGAACCAGCTGGGGGAGTGGCTGCTTGAATCTGCTTTCCAGAGGGTCCCCTTTAGAAGTTTCCTCCCAAATTTGCCCTAAACCAGGACACCCACACCCAAAACAAACAAAAAACCAAAGCAGAAAACCCAAGCCGCACACAAACAGACTCCAGTCACTGGACTATTTCTCTCTACTCTGTATATCATGAAAGCAAGTCCTTCATGAAGATATTCAATTGTCTTTTGTTTATAAAGTGCAGAATGAAACAAGCTCACAGACTGGTCTAAGTAGTTTGAAATGTGTTAGCAACTCAAAAGATCTGAGTAATTTTAGCCAAACTGGTTAAGTTGTTACATTTAAAAAGTGTGCAATAATTGCTAAATAATTTAAAATGCAATAGTATTTTTCAATTACTGAAAAACTTAACACTAGCACTCTCTAAGATAATGAAATATATAAGCATGAGAGTAGATCTGGTGTTGGCAATCAAGTCTTAATTTTAATTACATGTACATCCTATTAAATCTTGCTGTAAAATAAAATGGTTTCAGAACATAACCCTAATTCATTTATATTCTACAAGCCTTGTGAAAAAAGAGGCACAGCGAAATCAACTTCCTGTGTTGTTTAATAAACAGCTTTGTAAATAAAAGAAAGGCCAAAGTTTGAAAGCAAGGTGTAGGCAATGAGACTGCAATAATCCTTGTTTGCACATGCAGGCAGGATAACAACATCCTTAGCCATCTGTCAGCAGAAATACCAGCTTTTATTCCTCAGCTCTGAAAATAGAGTTTTTAAACTATACCCTGAAACTTCATAGACTACAATAAAAAGTAAGATTTATTTTTATTGTCCTCACACTATGTAGTAGTAAACAATAACAACATTTCTTGGAAATATAAAGATGAAATGCTCCTAGCTTGCCCATTTGCTTTACATTTCCCCATCTATTCTGACTGCATTGGGTGGGAGAAAGAATGTGTTTATTAAAAATTTGTATGAGAACAGATTGACCCAAATGTCTGTTACAGAAATAGATTATATTAGCTAGAATGAAGTGTATTTCTTCCATGAAATCAGCAACAGCCTTATGAAAATGTCAGCTCTTATATATACATTCTGATGCAGGATAAGTAAAACTCTTTTTCAACTCTGAAAATAAATACATTAGAAAATACTTTGCTTTGTGCTATGAGCATGCAATATAACTTGCCTAGAAATACTGTCCCTGCAATCAGTTTCCTTCAATGCTGAGTTTTATTCATCACTTTTGGTAGACTACCAAAATAAATCAGTTTCAGACAGCCCTTGAAAGTCACTAGCACTTAAAATTAGCAGATAGGCATTTGCCACGATCAGTGGTGATCCTGGTAGACCAGTCTAGAGCTCCTTGTGTCTGGTCAAATCATCACCAGCATGAAAGCACAGCAGATTATTCTTGCAGATTTAGGATATTGCATAGTTTCACTGTAGATTTCAAAGGATAGGATTTCAAAGGATAGGACAAGTCTCTTGCCCTAAAAACCTCTGCAGTGCTTCCATTTCATCCTGCATGTCAGAGGGAAGCCAGGACTCCCTGCCCGCCAGACACCATTTGAGTGTATGAAAACATTAAGCCTGCAATGGCTTGCAACGTGCCCTATCAAAGATTGTCCAGCTTTCTGTATCCCACCCTTTTTTTCATAGCCATTTTTCATCTAGGTTTTTAGTAGAGCAATGCCTACTTTAGTCTCAATAAGTCACAGCTATTTATCCAGGGTTTTCTAACAATTAGCTAACACAAGAGTTGTGAGATCTGGGTTAGATAAAATTCACTGTAGAGTTGGGTATCAATTTATTAATAATGATCCCAGAATGTTTCACAGTGGCACAGAATCATTTGGAAATGGTCAATTCATGCATAAAAATACAGCAGAGAAAGAAACAACACAAAACAGGAACCTCTTTTGGGCCTTAGCATCCAAGAGCAGGTGACAAGAGTTAATAAGGCCACTTACTCTCACTGTCTATCATCCACAGGCTATTTCCCTCAGTAGACCCTCCTCCACACACTGCTTGCAATTGCTAAAACATTTACAACTCTATTTTTGTGCAAATGACCAATTCATTATTATTTCTTCTAGCACAATATTTTGCAGGCCATGACTATTTAACCACCTTCTTCTTTATACACATGTATGCAGAAGAAATGCTACTGGCCTACTTAAAATCTACTAACGCTGCTGCTTTATGTGTTCTCCCTTTACACCTTTCAGTTAATTTACCAAAATCACAGGCGTTACCTCTTATTTCTTTCATTTCCTGAATAGATTATCCCAAAACCTTTTGGGAAGCATCCAAATATTTACCAGGTGGAGTCACCTGCTGTTAAATTTATGTGCCATCTTTTCATTAATAGTCTTGCATACAGGATTTTCTTATTGAAATGCAGGTATCAACCTGTTCTGTGTTTTATATGAAATTATATCTTTAAACACCCTTAATGATTAATATTAAGGAAAACTCCCTAGCCTGAAAGCTCAGATTTAAGTATTAATGTTAAGGCTCTAAGTTTCTGGTTTTGTATAAACTGATTCATTATAAGAATAGGTGTTAAAAATGAGTACATAGAATTGGCCTGACACCATACCAGCATCCCTACTAACCTTATGAACATTTTTAAGAGTGAAGATTTGTATTTATTACGAAGCCAAGCACATACTGAACATATATTTAACATTAAATGATGCACCTGGAACTCTCTCCCATGCACTCAGTTGAATAATATCAAGAAAAACAAATGGTAACACCAGTTGAGACTCGAAAGAAAAACACTGTCCACTCTTTCCTTCTGTGTTGTGGCATGTCATCATAACAGACAACTGCATATGAAGATGGCTTTCCAATTGTATTGTCCATATGAGTAATCTGTTAAATAAATCCATAGAATTATTTGGATACTTGTTTTAGAATAAAAACATTGCAGTGTGGGCTTTACTCATCCCTAGTCCCTACTAGTGTGTAAGATTAAAAGTAGAAAAGCTTAATATATGTATTTAAAAGGAAAAAAAGCAAACACCAAACAAATTTATGTCTCTCATTCTGTAGGAGTTTGTTACTTAGCAGATTATTCCATTCCTACAAGAAAAGAGCTATACTTACTTAGATTTATGATTATTTAATTTTAGAAAATATTAGAATTGGTATTCAGCCAGCAACATTTAATAGTCTAATTTCTGAAAGAAAAAAAAATTAAAAAAAGGAAAGCTGATGAAAGCACTGCAGTTGCAGCTACATTTCTTACCAAATTAATTATGTTCGTGAAAAGTAATATGCACAGATGTTTCTACCAGGCCATCCTGACTAAATGTCACAAATAATTTTAATATTCCCATTGAACAACCCTCTCCAAGGTTGATATTCTTGTTAACTGGAGGACTTAGCCTTAAAAATGTGATTTTCCTCCAGTAACAGAAAACAGAAGTCTGCCTATAGCTTTAACAGATTTTCAACTAAAGTTGGGTGCCTAAAGATGTAGAAGATACATATGGGATTTATAGAAGTGACTAAGTGAAATTCAGTGGGAAGTAGATACTGCTGTCTAAATTGCCTTTAAATAATTCTGTTAAACATCTGACTGTATCATCAAAGCACCTAAATAGATCTTTCTTTAGTAAATGCTTCTCTTCATCTTCAGCATTGCTGGACAACATGCTCAGCTGTTAAAGACATTTTCTTTTTGCTTAGCAGTCACACCAACATTGAGATGTTAAGAGGCAATGAGTT
This sequence comes from Melospiza melodia melodia, assembly GCF_035770615.1. Classification (NCBI taxonomy): domain Eukaryota; kingdom Metazoa; phylum Chordata; class Aves; order Passeriformes; family Passerellidae; genus Melospiza; species Melospiza melodia. The sequence continues at coordinate 9,417,476 of NC_086207.1, read as the reverse complement.
ATTTAGAAACATTATTTGAAGTAACTAAAAAAGTAGAGTGTCTTGGAGCCCAGAAGTCATATTCCATTGAAGCCTCTCAAATTCAAAACAAGAATACTGCCAAGTTTTTCTACTTAGCCTTCATTGTACAAAATAAAGCCTTCATTTAGTTTCACTGCTTTCCAAATAAAATGTCTTTCCAATGATTTGGTTACACTTATTTCATCATTACTTTTTGGGGGTCATGTCCAAATGATGTGCCCAGGGGGAGAAAAAATAAGAAGAAAGGAAGAGGTGACAGTATCATAGACACACATCTGAGACAGTAATTTATCTTTCTGGGGTTCTTAATTTAGATTCAATTTACAAACCAACAGGAAAGTTATTTTGTCATCATTGGACCTGGGTTGTCTGAGAGAAGAATTCATACCAAGCAAGGCATCTTTGTCATCAGGCTCTGCCCTGGAGAGGCTGGGACATGGACGAGAACAGCTTCTGCCTCCCTCCTGCTACAGGGGCCAAGTGCCCATCCCTCCCCTCTTCATTCCCTCTGCAAAGCCTCCTTCAGGTCATAAAGTCACAGTTAAAGTAGAAAAAACGCCATGTGCCCCTATCAGGCAGATTTAATGCAACAGAAGAAAGTATTTTCCAGCTGTGTCTTCCACTTTGTCCTCCATGACTGAGATGACACCAATTATATGGGAGTTTCTATTTCCAGCCATAGAAATCCTCAGAACAGAGACAAAACCAGCTAAACAGCATCCACCTGTAAATGGTCACTCAAGTCAACACATCAAATTCACATGGTATGAAGAAAATAATCAAGTGTGGTTACCCAGAAGGACTTGAAAGATAAGTGAAAGGCATGAGCTGTGATTAACAAACCTACTAATTTTCAGTCACCTGTCCAAGTCTTGATAAAAGAGATCATATTTGCAATCAGGAGTTGAAGTTAATAGTGAAAGGCAGCAAAAAACTGTTGAGAATTTAGTACAGCAGACTCTTAAGTGACTTCTTAAAAAAAATTAAAAGATACTTTGGTTTTACAAAGGAAGATCATTAAAATACACACCCTTTGAGTACTCTAGTTACCATGTATGGCTTTCCCTTCCAAGGGTTTTCTTATTCCCACTTGAATGAAGGGAGAGAAGCAATTTCTAAAGCTCTCTGAAAGCCCAAGGGTAAGTGTTAACTATTCAAACTTAAGTTCTGCTCCTACACATTCACCAGAAAAGCCTTACTTAGTCCACTCATCTTTCTCCGTAGATAGTCTGGCAGCCATGAATGAAATTTCTCCTTCCAAATAAGCTGCTGCTCATTATCTGACAAAAGAATAACTCTACAGATCTAAAGACATGTTTGCAGGTTTTGCCCACTGCCCATTGTTCTACATTGATTCCACTACAGCTTTAAACAAATGTCATCAAGTTTTGCTGTTATTGGTGAACCTGTGCTGTCAAATTTTTTTACAGTCAGGATAAAGAGATGTGCTTTAAAATTGGAGTAATGAGAATGTTTTAAATAAGCGATGTTAAAACAACACCTTGTGCTCTAGATTACTGGAAAAGTCTCCGCATATTCAGATTCCATGACCCTATCTAGTGATCCAAACAGTGGTTATTTATTTCAAAATATCTTGTGATTATATATTTGCAGCTAGAGTTTAGTAAATCTCTGCATAATGCTCATCTTGAGTGCATTAATGAGCTTCCTTAGTCACATGACACTTTGAGCATCTTACTGACATGCTCCATTCTGGTCACATCATGGATAAAGTGACCCTTGGAACTGGACACTTCTGAGCTACCACAGCCTGCAGAAGAGAAGGGTGGCAATACATCAACAGTCCAGTTGATCGGCACAAGAATTGAAATTGTACTATGGTAGTTCTGGAATACTAGAATTTTTTATTTTGCTTTTTTTAACATTAAGGTCATAAATAAAATGGCAGGAAAACTGCATATGAAACATCTGTAGCTTAACCTACTTGCATACAAAAAGTTAAAAAATAGACCAGTAGGGGAAGCCTTACCTTATTTTTACTAAGCAAAATTTAGAGGCTTTGAAACAATCAGGAGAATCAAATTGAAATCTTGAGCAAAAATGATAAAGTTCAGAATTCCAATTTAATTACTGGAGGGATAGTTTTCCCTTCAATTATGTTTTAGCTCTCAGTTTGGCTATTTCAAAGGAAAAGACAATTTTGTGAATTCTGTTGATTTAAGTATTGAGTTCCAAAATAAAACCAATACTAACATCTAATGCTTGCTCCCTTACCCAAGTGAGTTCCCTCACAATGGGATAGTCACTGTTTCAGAAATGAAGGGCAGAAAGATTTGTAAGGAGAATTTGCTTATGTTGCAAAGGCTCCTGAATTCTCAGTCCTCTCACGCAATGGAGGTCTTCTTTAAATAAGGAAGAGTTATTCTGAATTATCAGGTCTCATTCTGCCCCATTAACACAGTTTTAGAATTGAAAAATCTCTCTCATTTACCGCAATAATGGATTTCAGTACAAAAACTGTATTTTCTGACAAAACCAACAAATTTATCACTTCCAAGAACTAAAATGATCATCAGTTTACAGTACTGAAACTGAGAAAAATTAATTAACTTGAATACACACAAATATTGAACATAACACCTGAACATGCTGAAAGAAATTACTGTCCTTATAGGGAATGAAGCACATGTTACAGATTTAACTGTACACATCAAACATTAAAGTTATACCAAAAAGACCAAATATTTTTCTTTCAGTCCACCAGCAAATTTCTTTTTAATTTCAGTCATTGTCTTATCCACCTTCAGAACTATTCCAAAGGATCTGATTTTGTTCTTCAGTTATCTCTGGCATTATTCAGGAAATTTAGGTATTGTATGCCCTAATAGTCATCCAAATAACAGAAAAGATTAGAGGAAAACAAAGATAGATGAAATATCCCCACTCCAATGGTAGAGTTGTACTGAAAAAGACAAGGGAGGTCCCAAAAGGACTCGACAGATTGAAAGTTAAATCATTATCATATATCTCTACTGTAGATCAACTAATGATTCTACTCAACTGCACTTAAGCTTAATTTTTAATGTTTCGTTAAACTGGATGATTTATTTGTGCTATGATTCTGGAAAAAAATTTAAAGTATTATTTCTTATTGGAAAAAATTATACTAATGGAAAATTAACAATAAGATTTATCAGAAGACAAAATGAGGAAAACTTACAAAAAACTTTTTTTAGAGTATTAAAACACTGCTAGCAAGGTAATCACAAAATTGACACTTCTCTTGGTGCATGAAATTACAATATTTTAGGAATTATGCAAAGATTCAGATTTAGATAGGGCAGGTTTTTAAAATTACTTAAAATTACTACACTTGCCTGTAGTATACACATTTAAATTAAGATAATCTGCATTTCAGTTGGTTACATAACATCTAACTTAGTTGATTGTTAAAATAAACTGAAAAACTCAGCACAGGGCAGTGGAAGACCAATGTAATTTTCTTCATATCTTAAACATCCTGACACCATTGTTGCTGACTTTGGATAGAAATGAACAAATCCCGATATAATGAACGTAGATCAAAATTTGATTTTGATAACAGTTCAGCATAGTTCAGAGAGAAGAAAGCCCATAAATACCAGCCTGTTCTTCACCTTGGAATAAGTAACAAAATTTTCAGACTGCTAACATAAAAAAAAAAAAAAATCTGGATCAGTCCTCCTAACGAGCAAAAGTTACATAATGACGTCCAGACAAAAGTAAAAATAAGCTGGGAAGTTCAAGCAAGAGCTGAGTAGATGGCTGGCTGGATTCACATGCAGCTGTGTACATAGCTTCTCAGATAAAATATTTCAGTAAAATATGGCACAGAGTAAAGGCACAAAGATACTCTCCTTGGATTGTTCTCTACACTCCAGCTGGGATTCTGTTGTACCACAAAAAGCCAACTTCAAGACCAGCAGCTTTCCTATCAGGAATTTCTAGTGCCTCTAGAGCAGCTGATCACCAATAATCATGCAAATCTCAACCAATGAGTTAAAGATGTCAAACCCCACTTTCCTCTATACCTACAGCACAGAAATTCAGCAGATTGTGGATAATAAATCTTATGAACCCAATCAAACTTTGCAAATGAAAGTATATAGCAGACTTAAATGGTAAAGTAACTTTGATAAGGGTATGGAAAATAATAAACATTTTATTAAGACAACTTTGAAGCACTAATGCCTCTAATTTAGGGAATTTATGAGTGAAATTACACAATATTTGCTGCTGTAGTCATAACCAAACTGTTAAAACTTTAAAGACCCCTATTGCAATAATTTTTGTGAAATATTTAATATGTGCACATTAGTACTAACACAATTAATTAATGCTATGAAGCAAAACCAATTAATAAAAACCAGCGATGCATCACCTGTTAAAATCAATAGATTTCATGATGAACGTTCCTCTCCCTAACATTGTGCCTATATATTATAGGGCAAAGGAAGCTGAAAATAGGATTTTTTTCAATAATTTGAATTAAACCAATATGGTCCTTATGCAAATTATCCTAACTGGCTGCAGCACACGTTTGGTGCGCTGCAGAACACGGGGTTTATCTGTGCGCTGAGGCAGCCCCAAGCCCGGTAAGCGCCCGTCAGTGCAGCACCGTGCAGTGCTGCCTCCAGCAGATGGAGACAGGAAAGCAAACGAGATGGGCGCGGGCAGCAGCTGCTGGTCAGCTCCTGACATCGCGCTGCCAGGGACCTGCAGCTGCCAGAAACACAGGAAAAAACGTGTTTTCTTTTACTGCTCTTGTTGCCAAGAATACTTTCTCTCCCCATCAGGTACTCGGGGCACTTTCAGTAGGAATATTTCTGCAACTGCACTGTGGCCTAAAGGAGGCTCATTGCTACTCTGTCATTGTTGTGCCCCACTCCTTTCCTTTCCCATTCCCATCTGTAATTTCACCTTCTCTGCTAAACTATTACACAGAGTGTTATTGTTTCCTGTTGTTCACCGTATCAAATTCTCGTTGTGTTGTGCTGTGCTCTTTGTGGTGTTTCTGGTACCTCGTGCAGGCTTGCACATCTGGATGTGCAAGGCAGATCAGAGAGGGTGGGAGGAATCCCAGAACAGCTGGAGCTGGGAGGGATCCAGAAGGATCATCCATCCAACTCTCAAGTGAATGGCCCATACAGGGATGGAACCCTCGACCTTGGTGTTAGCAGCACCACGCTCTGACCATCTGGAAAGTTCCATTTCATACACACAGCCAGAGTTTCTCTGAAGAGAGGATGAACTTCTGTGCAGGACAGAAAGACTAAACCCTAAACAAGCCTTTCCTCCCATTTCTAGATATGGTTTTTCTTATACATGGAGAACATTTTTCTTCACTTTCTGATAAACAGTATTAAGGCACTGATATAAAACATGAAGAAAACAGAAACAACTGCAAGAACAGAAACTGCAGCTAGATAAATAGAAATAAAACTTCATGGGAAGATTGGTCAAACAATGGAACAGACTAGCCAAAAATGCTCTGCAAACCTATCCTTGGAAAAGCTGAGGTAGATTTGAGCATAAGTAAATTGATTTGACATTGAAGTTAGAGCCAACCTTTGAGCAGGGGACTAGAACAGATTACCTCCAGCAGTTCCTTTCAACTGAAATTATTTTAGGTTTTTATGAAAGCATATGACTCCTTTCTTTATTTTAGATATACCAAACAAGTAGATAATATTATATTAATACAAGGAAAAAGTAAGCAAATATGAGTTTTTAAAAAAAAATTTTTAGGACATAATAAAAAATAATCAGAACAATATTTTACTAGGGCAGAACTGTTAGTACAACTAGTATTTTATCTGTTGATAAAAAGCTGCTTGTCAGACAATGACAACTGGGATTATTTAGTAGTCTTTGGTTGCTGAAACTGACAGACATTCAATACTCCCACAGAAAGAATTTTTGACTGAAATTCAGCTGTTCAATCTGCCATTGGTTTAGAAAATACATTCTTGAGGAAAGCTGGCAATTCCCATGAGGCATTTGATTAATAGTTTTCAAAGCTGCAGTAGATAAGCATTACCACATCAATGAAGGCTGTCATGCAGAAACTCCACAAGAGCCAACTGTAGCAGCACTGCAGAAACTCAGATTATCATGGACTTTTGCAAGCTACATCATCAAAATCAGAAAGTCAGACACGTAAGAGAAAAGAAGGAAATGGAAAGCAGTATCATAATTACCTTTGACTGAGAAAAGACAAAGGGTTTTTGCAATGGATTTTGACATTTAGATTTTGAAAGATAACAAAATCCCAAAATGCAGATGCTTCCTGCAAAATTTTGACTTTATTGCAGCCTTCCAAGAGAGTTCTCCTGATCTGTGGTCAGTGGGAGCCCAGTTAATAAGGCATGGCAAGAGTTCAGAGCTGCTGTTGTAAGGACAGAGTCCTTAGAGCAGGTTTAGATAATGTTCCCCTATTTAGGGGACAATGTGCCTGCTGAGGACCTGGGTCAGCAAAGCTTCCAAAGCCTACAGATGGCCCTCATAGGAAGAAGTCCAAGATTCTCTGCAGCTGAGACAGAACTTGAGAGTTCTCCCAGAGTATTTATTTCAATAAAAAGTCATGAGTAAGAAATTTTATTATAATCATAATTTTTCCAACTGGCTATTGCTACAACTTATCCTTCATCACTAGTGTAGACTTTCATAGAAATTTTTACATGAAAATAAATTTTAGGAAGAGCTGGGCCATTAACAGACTCCCCTATCTTCTTCTCAGCTGTAGTTTTATCATAAGACAAGATTTATCTATATTAGTTGTTTCTCATGAATCAATCTTACACTCATGTGAACTTTAATACACGTTCTTGTAGGTTCACACTCAGTAATATTAAAATTGGCATATTATACCCAAAAAAGTACACCACTAAAAACTTCAGATTTTGGGGTAGATAAGCTAAACCAGAAGCAGTTGAGGCTTCAAAATGTAAAATGATGAGCCTGCAGCGAGGCACTACATTTACTGGGATACAAAGGAGGATGGGACTCACTGGACACAATAGAAGGAGGCAAAAGTCAATCAAAAATTACTGCTGCTATATTTTTCAGGCACTACTTTTAAAGTAAAAGCTACCTGGGAAAAAGTTTAGAGTATGGTGATGGACAATTCTATTCACATAAATTTTGGGTAAAAAATGCATTAAAAAAATAAGCCCAGTAACGTACAAAATGTTCAAGTGGAGGAATGGCAGTCTCTGGCAAAATTAATTAGGCAGGAGCTGTTTTTTTATCCAACTCAGGTCCCATAAATTGTTGCCATCTTATAGCAGGGGTTCCATCCTGTTGTCTCCTTATCACGAAAGTTCCATACCTTGCTGTTTCTCATGGGCAGTTCCTCAGAGCACTGACTCTTTCTTCTTCACAAAGCAGCCACTGACTCCAGCTCCCCTCTCACCCAGCCACCCCACTCTGTTACAGCATCATCTTCTCATTGCTCACAGCTGTGGCCTGTTAAAGTCAGGCCTGCTCCTGATCTTTGATAACTGGCCCAACTGCAACTCCTTAGGGGTGAGATTACTTTCTGCACTATCTTTATTTTCTTATATTCTATCCCCCTACAATACACGTCCTAGAGGAAACACAGCATTACCAGTACCTCAGTTCAGAAATTATACACAATAGTTTTCATCCACTGGTCACCACTTGCTCCCATAGATCTCAAGGCATTTCAAAATAGACCCAGCATCCTTCTTCCCATCTACTCAAGCACTCAGACTTTAGAAAGCTGAATTTATGTTAAGAACTTAAGGCCACTGTGACCCAAGACTGATTAAATTGAGAGGAACAGCATCTGTATCTAATTTTCTACAACTGTAGCATTTGCATAGGGAAATCACATGAAAGATTCAATTAGGAATTCCATTACTGTTGTGAAGAAAGGGCTGACATGTCAGAATTAAAATAATATAAGCATTTGAATTTTTTTTAATGCTATAAATAGTTTTGTGAGAAATGGAGAAAACATAGCTATGCAAGTTGGGGAAAATAAATTGTAAGGATATATTAGAGTAAGTGAAAAAAAAATAAATCAGTATCTTCACAGAAGCCAGCATCCAAAAAGGAGGACACTGATCCAGAAATAATTATATTGGGAATTAGGATAAAGAAGATAAAAATAGCTGTCATTAAACTGTTATTTTTCTTCCAGTTGTCCTATAATGGGTTTTGTCCACTGCCTAAACTATTTTGTCTCTCATATATTACATGTATTAGCACATATATGAAAAAATGCCACAGCTGAATAAGATTGTATGTTTATATGGTTATATATAAAATATATTATCTACTATATACAAGAAATAATAAACACAATACTGCAAAAATAGTGGAGGAAATAGAAACCATTTAAGTGAAGCAAATAAGTATTTTCAGATGGATTTAATTTTAAATTGATGGGCTTTTTTCCTATGATCAAGTTTGAATGAAGCTACAGAAAGTAAAATTATCAACAGTGAAGCAGGAGGAGATGAATGGGAACAGAGGGGCACAATCCCATGAAACCTTGCATAGCCTTGCTAGTGGGCATTGTAATAAATCTGCTAAACTATAGCCTTGCTTGATTGCAAAATCCAGTGTCCATGCTTATGCTGCACCCACTCCCTGTGCAAATTAGAATTGTACAGTCTGGGAAGAAAGCACATGTGGGTTTTTAGTTGTTGTTGGCAGTCATAGCCTGCTGTGAGAGGCACAACTCGGCTGCTGGCTGGGGCTGTCTTTGCCCAAGGTTCTGAGGCACAGCCCAGCTCCCTCGGGTGCTCTGTGCCCAAGGTCTGACCCTGCACAGAGCATTCACTGCCGTCCCTTCACGGTGCTCAGCAAAAACAGCAATCCTGGATCACACCTCTCCTTCCTCAGCTCTATCAACAAGAATGTTCTGGATCAAATTTAATGTTCCAAATCAGATTTTCTAAGCTTTGTCTGCATTTCTTTATTTGCAGGGGTCCTGATGATGACAGTAGGAGATGGGAGAGTTCACTAAGTCATATAAACAGGTTAGGTTCTATCATGCATATGTGAAGAACTATCAAAGATCCACTTCAATCCACTCTTGACATTGTGTTTATTTATCTTTCCATTTAAAGACTAAAAGGATCATTTTTCATTAATGTAAAAGCATCAGCAACCTGATAAGCCTCTAAGTATTATATCTGTTGTAATAAAATTACTCTGGAGTATATTTAATTATTTACCATATATCATGTCAAAGAACATCTGGCAAATATTTGAAGCAAACAATTTATCTATTTTCTTTCTCTCTCCGTGTCTTTCATTTCAACCACTGCCAGATCCCCTTTCTAGTAAAGGCTATAAATACCTAGAAAACACTTATTCTAATTAGTATTTCTATATTTTATAACCAGTGTCAAATTACTGATTCCAAGATGCGCATCCAAGAAATACAACTTTATCCACTGTAAAAATAGTAGTAAATAGCATATACAGTACCACAAACTTCCAAAGATAGGAAAAATGACAATAAGTTATAATTTTGAAGGTTATTGTAAAAGAGAGACAGATGATTCAAAATTCTTAAGAACTGGAGGACTACTAATCAGCACATGATTAAAATTTTGAGAGACTATATGGGTTTATGAAATTGAACAAAAATTATTTTACATGAACTATTTGGCAGAGACATGATTAATATAACAATCTTTTTTGATTCCTGTAATTTTCTATATAAATAATTCTGCATTAAATTTTTGAAATGAACACTCATCTTTAATTTTTTTTTAATTCAGGATTGCAATGGAAGAGGGTACATACTATATTTATTGAAAATAAACTACATTTTCTTGGTTTGTTGTGCTTAGGTTTTTTTGCCCTGCAGCTCACACTTTAATTTTGGTTGGGTTGTTTTTTTATCATTTACACAAAAACAATGCTCACTTTTTAAGCTAAGAGAAGATACATAAATAGATACTTCCCTAACTGCATTGCATTTGGCTTTATCTGAAGCTTTCAATCCATATGTCAATTGGCTGAGATAGTGAGCTCCCATTTAGAGTGAGGCACGTTATCAATTATGGCTTTAACATCTTCATGAAGCACCTTTGCCCATTATAGCAAAACTGAGTAACAAAAACTGCAGAGAAACCACCACACCCTCCATAGCCCTCCTGACCTGCATTGCTCATGGATTGAAATAAAATAAAGTGATTCAGTTTTGGGCTCTCTTTGCCTCTTTTATTATTAAATAAAATATGCCAATATTTTTGGCACCAACATCTAACCTTGCTTGGTTTAATCTTGTTTCTTGGATATTTTTTGAACTTTTCTGGGTTTAAACTGTTTTATTCACAGAAGCTCAGTTTCCCTCACCCTTCTGTGTTTGAACTGGTTCGCAACAGGCATTTAAGGACAATCTTTACAGATGTGGACAGAAAAGTCACAGAACTGTGGTGTTCTTTAAGAGGCCTAACAACTTCTGTTGGAAAACAAATAAATGCAGCACCTTGCATATAAATATATAGTAATTTACTTGCAACACAATAAGGAGCAGAAATTTTTTGCAGTATGAGAAATTAATATTTTAACACATCTGTTTGGTAGCCTAAAATATTTACAGACAAGTAAGCAAAAAATTTGACTGTAAAATACCTCAGGAGATTTACAAAGGCTACATTTTCTGAGATGTTTGGTGAGTTAATATTTTACAGCGCCATAACTTTGATGATGCTAGGACTGGTGTAAAATAAAAAGCCCATTCAATATTATGATTAATATGCAGGTTGGGTGAGTACTAAGGTAGAGAGAAAGAGAAGTTGCTAACTCCACAGGGGAAATGTGTGAGAAATATAATTTGTATTGGTATTAATATAAAATGCATTGTTGTTGTATTTATTGACATTATAACAGGAAATTTCAGAATAAAATGTTTTTGATATTTTTTTACTAATACAGAGCAGTACATGTGCATCTTGCTGCTTTCTGTAATGCAAACATCTAATCTTTTCTAATAACTTCAAGCAACATTGGGAATGAACCTAATTAAGAGACACTTAAGTGGCTTATCTCTATCCAAACAGTCAACAAGAGGGAAAGATTCAGATGTCAGATGGGGTGGTTTATGCAAGCACCCAAATACTCTCCAACATGGAAGGTAAAAGAAATTTCAATATTGTGCAATGAAGGAAAATAAGTAGAAACCTTTAAGGATTACCAAATAATCCACAAGTAATACTTTCAGAAATCTTGCTCCTTCCCCCTCCCCTCATTTTTTCCTCCAGAGATGGCAAAGAAGCAGGGGAAAGCCTCATGGTTATAAACACAGGAAAATTATTTGCCACACTAAAAGGGACAATTAAAAATTTTTATTTCAAATACTTATCTTAACATATTTCGTATAAATGGTGCTCTGCAGTATGCAAGATTTAAAAGCTGGTCTAACTTGTGACTGCCAAACAACTTACAAGAGGCTCTTGCTTTCTGTTCGAGTACCCAGCTAAGGGCACATTCCTAAATGCAGAGAAATACAAGTGCATGACTTTGGAACTCATGCATTTAAATGATGTATTTCAATTATATAACCGTTTTTGAGAGAATATATAAAACAGAGACAAATATAGATGAATTAATTTTGCTCAAGTGCTTAGGTGAGTACCTACAGGGAAGTGACATAAATCCAAACCCTGATCACAGGCAAGGAGTGTGAGCTGGAAGGGATCATAGTGGTAACCAGTGTATTTCACAGTCACTCCAGAGGGCAATATTCATGTGTTTAGTATAATAAATTATACACTTAAGGAATTCTGGACCTAACATCTTATTCAGAGCCCCTACAATAAAGTAACACTTCTACATTAGCTTATTAGCTTATTAGCTGACATACAACCCAAAAACCAGTGACTATGAGATTCCAAGAGAAAAATATGGATTCACGAGACACGAAAAAGTCATCCAGGCAATGTAGGAGTTTAAGTGACTCTGAGTAAGAGACAAATAAGCTCCACACACACACTTTTTATTCAAGTCATGTAAAAGGAAACAAACAAAACCCGCTGAAGATTAAATCAGAAGTTAATTTTTTACCTTCCTTTCAGTTTAAAATAAGCTGAAGAGTTTTAATCATCTTTTTGGAAGAAAAAATCATGTAGAGAAATATCTTTATCTCAGAAGTAAAGCTATATCCAAAACCAACATGAAAACAAATTAAATTTAACCCTAAGTCTGTACAATAAAACAAACCTCATTAGGCAATAGTTGGCAAATTCTTATTAAACACATGTGAAAGTTGGTTTGTTCCTTTAGGCTACTTTCTAAATGAGAGTTCCTAAAGACATGTGCTCAAGGAAAAAAATACCAACCAGCACATTACAATCCCTTAAATTATGTGTCTAATTTATGTATCTTGTGCAGCCATGCATATGTTTAACCAGACAGCTTTACCTTTATATTAAAAATATTGAATGTGTCAATGCTCTGTCTGTACCTCCTTGGCAGCCCACCACCTCCATGGCTGAACAGAAACCCATTTAACTCCTGCCACACAACTAACAGAAAGCCAGCATAGACTTGCTGGGATTTTTTTCACTGCGCATTTGGTGTCAGCATTGTCTCTAGGCTATGTAAAAAAGGACTGACTTACAGAAAAGGAGAAATCTTGAGACTTAACAATTGGTGTTCACTGATTATTCAAATGTGAAGGATGCCAGGCTAGAGACCATCTCTCTCTCATCACAGAGTTCCTGTTCAGTGAAAAGAAAGCATTGCCACCATTATTACAATTATATAATCACAAGCATTACTGTTAGTTAACACTGTTGAATTCACCAAGCTCCACACCAAGTCAAGGGCAGTGAACCTGCAGTTCCCAACACCTCCCACCCCAGGTGCTGCTGCTAAAGAAGGATTTCCTCATTTGGAGCTTGGACCTTACACCTGTTCCAGACACTTATCCAAACAATCAGAGAATCAATGTGTCCCAGGTTGACAGTGACATAAGGAGAACTTCCTTCTGCTAGATTAGGACTTGGACACTTGCCAATACAGTCAAGACAGGAAAGTTTATGCAAGATCCAGAAAAACCAGAGAATGTGGAGTAGAACCTGTCTCTCCCCTACTATAAATGTCTATCCTCAGATAAAGGATATTATTCCTGACAAATTAATATTAAGCCTCATTCTTTAGTTGTGAATGGCTCTGTAAAGATTTCTTAAATTGAAATAAAAGTGGATAGCTACTACCAAGTACAATTAACATAACCCAGTGAATCAGATTTTGCTTTCTGCATTGCATCTCTGAGGTACAAGAGAACATGCTCTTTTAGTAACTGGGAATCTGACCACATAAATGAGATGATCTGGAAAGCCAACAAGGCTTCAAAAAGTTCAGTGACAGAATGATCACTCTGCCATCAGCTCTGCTGTCAGTGATGGTGCTTAAAAAACAGGTGACTGGGACACATAGAGGCACATGGTGACACAGTGGTATTGCTGCCACTCCCTGATTCCTTCCCTCTGCATCTCAGGACACAAAACAGTTGCTGCAAAATATTGAGAGGTGACTGGAATGGCATGTGGCAAAAATGCCACCAAAAGAAAAGGTCCTTCTGATGCCTGAAAGAATCTATAAACGAAACAACACACACTTTTGAGATTATAATAGTATAGGAGGTAATATAAAGGCCCCAGGAGCAGATATGTCCACAAAATGCCCACAAAAAATGTCCACAAAAGCCCACCCTTCCACAGGGTGAATACTGTTTTATAAGTTTAGTAAATTAGCATAATTGACAAAAATCACCAATAAGGATCACCAGTAGTGACGTAATTCCCCCCAGTTCAGCCCCTTCTAAATCCTCTCCCCTTAGATGGGACTAAACTTTGTTGTTGAAAATGTGTCCAAAAGAACTGTTTTTCAACCTTGGTTTCTAAGGAGAACCAAGATAGCATAGGGCTCTTGAAATGTGTTTTGTCTTTCTGCCTACCAGGGCAGGGAATAGTCCTGGGAGAACTATCTATGAATGCAATAACAGGCACAGAGCTCCAAATAGATGTGTAAAGAATACACAAAATATAGAAAAGAAAAAAGGCAAAAATCATTAGGCATCATTTCAAGCTCTGGGGCAAAGAAGGGCTGCACAGTTTGTTCCAGTGTGGTTCCTGCCAGGTTTGTTTTGTGGTGTTTCACCTCTGTACAGCAAGTGAGGAGCCTAAAGCCTTCAGTTTGGTTTAGGTTGTTTGAAGGTGCCTCAGTAGGAATCTTGACAGAGCCTCCAGCTTTCACAGAATGATTCATGGATACATCACATTTCCCAGAAACAATCAGTTCCTATGAGGACAGAAATACTCAGAAAACCAAGAAACCACACAATACTTGTATTGATTTGTACACACAGTGTCAGCCAGCTCTAGCTGTACCTTGAAATGCCATTTTTGTATCTGCATGGTAGGTGGAGTACTAACAAGTACTAACAAGTACTAACAACTGAACAGCAGTCTGTCCCATATCCTTCAAAAATGCCTAATAAAGAATTTGTTTCATTTTCTGACCAGAAGATCTGCCAAAAGCAAGCTTCTTTCCATTACTGAAGTGTTTATGCTAGACTGCACACTGAATAATGTCTAAGAAGCAGCCTGAGATTTGAAGTGTTATGGTTTCTGTCTGTTTGGACCTCTGACTTCCCTGGACATAAAAGCAAAATCAGGTTCAATCTCCTATGCAAATAAACTCAAATGTTTAAGCATTTAATATGAAAAATAGGAATGTATGTCTGCATATGTCTTTGCAGGTGCATAAATTTGTATGTACTAATTAGAAAATTTTTCACAGTCGTGGAGCTTTGTACAGGACAAGAATAAATAGGACAGCAGCATCTTTACCTCAGTGTGTTCCCTCAGCTCTGAGAGCTGCTCTGTCCTGTGCCAGCTCCTGGCGTTACAAGGTACCAAGGAGGCAATTTGTGAGCAGATGACTCATCCACACTTGGAATTGTCTGTGGCAGAGTGGGGTGAGCAGCACAGGTAACAATATGTGCGGACATTCTCTCTGAAGGCTTTGGGAGGCACAGGAAACATTTGAAAGGGTAAAACTGTCCTCTGACAGCAAAATGAGCATGAAGGAATACCAATCTGGCAGGCATTCCATTTACACAGAATTGTACAATCTTAAAACTATTTGCCTTATACCTCTGCTGTATATTCCCTGTAAAAATAATTAATTCACTGGGAAATAAAGATTGTAAAAAGAAAAGCCGACAAAACCTTGAAATGAAAGCTTTTCCCACAAAACAAGAACAATTTTAAAATAAAGTTTCCCTATGGCCCTTGAGTTAATTTATAATCTCATCCACAGCATAAAATCTTATTTCTTCTTATATATATATAGGTATGTAGATGCTGAACAAAAATAAATGGGGGATGCGTTTCTCTGTCAGGGGCTGAACAGATAGCAGGTATCAGACTAAATGCAAATATGAGAGAATCAATTGCTTGTAAACTTTGTGCCAAATTTGTCATATTTTAACTTCCTAGTTGCTACAGAAACTTCAGCCAGACTATTTTCATTTCAAAATGCCTCAATTTCAAGAAGAAAACAAACACATTTCTCAAGAAGTTTTCAGCTGTTGCAAAAGATCTAATTTTCAGCAACAGTATTCCCAAATGAATCAGAAATCTCATTTTTCATCTCAGTGCTAATGACACCCTACAAGGTGATAAAATTAGCAGCTGGAAAGTGTAATCTTGCCACCACACTTCTCAATTTGCCATTCACTTTTTTCAAGCCTGTTGTTCAGCTCTTGCCATTTTCTCAACAAATTTCCAAATTGTTTGTTTAATTAAAAGCCCAAAGCATATGTTGCTGACAAGCCTTTTATAACATTTTCATTATTCTCATGAGAGCTTTGTCTACCAAGAAACATCTCTTCCTGTCTCCATGATCACTATTCCTTTTTAAAGTGTGCTTAGTTCACTTATAAAGTTCTAATTTCCAACTGATTTCCTCAGATATGCTTATTTTCAAACTGGTTTGATAATCAGCCTCATACAATTTGCTGGTTTGATCTTCTCTGATAGAGAAATTTGTACAACTGATAGTGTGAACATTTCATAAATAGAAAACAAACACAAGAGTACTTAATTTCTTGGTGCAGAGAATTTCAAAACTGCTGAGAAGGGGAATATATCTGTTTCACTCTTGAAAGTTTCAAATCCACACAAAGAAAACATTAACAGAAATTTCAAGGTAAATTAGATCTAACAATCTGTCCAAAGCTTCTTTCAGCTCCTGAAACCATCTAGCTCTGTGACAGTAAAGCCCCTTCTACTGCCTTTACCAAGCAAAGGCTGCTTTTGGCATTTTAGAAGGTAGGCTGGAATATTTTAAGCGGCTTGAAGTTTTTTTTAATGCCTTTGACTCTAACTGCAAATTCCTTATGAAGAATATTATCATTATTTTCCTGCAGAGAAATCCCATACTGAAATTATACAACTTATTCAAAGAATGCAGCCCACTGCCCAAGTTTCCTGCTCTGCCATCAGAAATCCTTCCTGCCATGCGAGAGGTGAGATAATAACAGAAAATGAGGGGAGTCCAGAGAAAATCCCAGACTGGGATGTATCCCAACCTGGTCCAAAAAGCAAATGTTAAACTCCCCCCAATTTCCAGGTTAAGGGAAAAAAAATTCTATGTCTGACTCACATCCCAATCTACTCTTAGTGAAAGAGACAAATAGTTTGTGTTTTCGCACAATAGGAGTCTAATTTGGAACAGGGTGCTATTGAACAAAAGGTAATTGACAATTATGCAATTAACAGAAAATGTGGTTTACCTAATTCACAATAAAACAAGTGAAGTAAAAGAAGGAAGGAGTGGTTGGTGGCCCCATGTAGCACTGGCCTTTTAATACCCAGGAGATGCTTATTAAAAGAAGCTGCAAAAATAAACCTTTTAAAAGAAGACAAATTGGATGTGTTCTATTCAGCTGGGGGATGCTGATGGGACACAGCATATGCTTAATTTTATAAAGTTAACTCTTCTTGCACATTTTGTGAAGGAAATTTGAATACTCCTGTTAATATTTTGCCAAGACTTTTTTTCTTTTATTGAAAAAGGAACAGGACATTATGGCGAGAGGAGATGCAAGGTAAAACACAGAATATAGAACCCTTAGAAGTAAATAAAGTGATCCAATGGGTCCAAAATAAAAAAAAGAAAAGAAGTAAGGAGGCCTAAACTTTCAAGTGTATTTTCATATTTAATATTAATGTGATCATATTTACAATTATGAATATTAATAATGTTTACATGCTAAGTACAGTTTTAATATTCTGAGAAGAGTGATGCACTCAACTCAAACATGTCTCAGATTTAACATATGTGAAAAATGGGGTAGATTTTAATCAAGACCAGAGAGAAGAATATAACCCCAGAAGGTTCTCATTTGTTGAATTCCCTTTTCTTCTTTTCCCTGTTCCACTCAGTATTTCACACAAACCTTTGATTTTTCATAGATGCAATAGTATTGTCCATGAATAAATTAACGCAGATAAGTGGTTCTGAATATTAACAAAAATCCTGAGCTACACCAGCCCATGGTGAGTTCACAGAATTCACAGGGGTGCATTCAGAAAGCATTTCCAGGGACTCTCATGAGCTCATGTTTCCAACTGTTCAAAGGCAGACCTGGAGCTCTGGCAGAATGCAGAGCCCCCCTGTGTGGATTAAGTCACAACACTGCCCATGGCAAAAAGGAAAGGGACTCAGTGACAGAGGGTATCTTGTATTTTTAATTACATTATTGAATTCTCCTGGTTTTGTAGCATCACAATCTCTCTAAAACACAAAACTTGAGCACAGAACCTCAGTGTCAGTCTTAATCTAGTTTTACTCCTGAATAAATACATGATTTTCCTAGTTTCATGTGAATACATTTTTCCATTTTTTGATAATTAAAATATTTTCTTAGGAGCTGAGAAAATGAGGCTTTTGCAACAAAATATGAAAAAAAATTATTTTGGTGTACTTATTAGCCCCTCTGTATTACCATGTAAAGAAAATGGACCCAATTCCTTTGTTTAGAGTGTAGCTAAATGATATAAGTGTTACATCATTCACTGTTTTCTTCAGAAGCAATAAGGCCACACAAAAAGCTGGAGCAGCATGAACTTTTTTCCTTTAGGGCAGACTACATTAACACACTTACTGAAGGAAGGGACAGT
The DNA here is from genome assembly GCF_035770615.1 of Melospiza melodia melodia. Lineage (NCBI taxonomy): Eukaryota > Metazoa > Chordata > Aves > Passeriformes > Passerellidae > Melospiza > Melospiza melodia. The sequence continues at coordinate 9,399,273 of NC_086207.1, read as the reverse complement.
AATGACCCAGCCAGTACTTATCAGGACAAAATTAGTAATGATATATAATCCCAATGGTTTAAAAGTAAGGAGTTCCAGTTCTAACAAAAGTCCTGGTAATGCCTTGGTTTAAAGTCTGAGCGAAATCTGTGTGTGTAACCCTCCAAAACAGCTTAGTATTAACAAAAACAAATAAAAAAGAAAAACAAACAAACAAATCTAGAAATCTGAACCAGAACCAACTTCTAGTGTCTAATGTCCAGATATCAACGTTTACATACTGGACATCTCTGTACAATTCTGAAGAACTGATATACAGGAAAACTGTTGAGAAAGGTTAAAATCCCCATTAAATTGCAAACTGTTGGGTTCCCCCCCCCCCCCGCCCAAAGTTCTAATGATGTGGAAGCTGCATAATAATCTCCCTGTGAACCATAAACATAATAAAAGCTGAGGCCATTTCTAACATAATCTCTATCAGCAAGATGCCAGCGCTTTTCCAGATTTCCTAACGGGTCCCTGCTAATTCCATGCCAAAACTAGCAGTGGATTTCTTCCTTTTAATCTCCCCTAATGCCTTATTCGATTATTGTCACTGCTCTCCGGCCGCGCACCGTCCCTTCAAACCCTAATTCCCCCCGTGGAGCGGTCAGATGAGGCTGAACGGCGGCGGCGAAGCCGAGGGACGAGCACGGCCGTGGGCACAGCCCGGCCCGGGAGCGAGGGGCCGGGGCTGAGGAACCCGGCCGGGCCCTGCCAGAGCCTCACCGGGGCTGAGGAACCGGGCCGAGCCCTGCCAGAGCCTCACCGGGCTGGGCAACCGGGCTGAGCCAGCCGGGCCCTGCCAGAGCCTCACCGGGGCTGAGGAACCGGGCTGTGCCAGAGCCTCACCCGGGCCTGGGGGAAGGATGAGCGCCGACACCGGCTCCAGCTGACGGCTCTGAGGGCACCGAGCGTCCCGGCACACACCTGCGGCATGGCTCTGCTGCTCGCCTGGGCGTGTGTGGCTGTGAGGTGAGTGAGCCCCCGCCACTACGCCGACCCCCGAGGGCTCCCCGCAGCCCGGGGCTCTGCCGTCCCTCCCTGCGCCCCCCGGGGCCGGGGCTGACGGGGACTCGCCTCTGCCCGCAGCGTGGGGACGGCGCTGGGGGACCAGGGCGACGGGGCGGACCTCTACTCGGAAAACATCACCCGCATCCTCGACAAGTTGTTGGACGGCTACGACAACAGGCTCCGACCGGGATTTGGAGGTAGCGGGGAAGCCTGGTCCCCTCGGGGAGCCGGCGGGTGGGGAAGGGCGAGCGGCGCTCCGGGTGCCCGGGCAGGAGCGGCTCGTCCTGCACCCGCGATAGGAGGGAGGCGGCGGAGCCCCAAAAGCGGCGGCGAGCAGCAAAATTGGCCGTGCCCTGCAGCCCCTGCCCTTGCGGGGCGGCTCCGCTGCCCTCGAACAGGGGTCCCGCTCGTCTCCCAGCCCCTCTCCGTGTCCCGCAGGCGCCGTGACAGAAGTCAAGACGGACATCTACGTGACCAGCTTCGGGCCGGTGTCCGACGTGGAGATGGTAAGGGCCCCGCTCGCCGCCCCTGCTCTGTTTTCCCGGGATTCATTACGGTGGCATCTGAGTTGACCGTCATTAAAGCAGATTACGAGGCTTAATCTCTTTGACAATCTCTAGGGCCCAGCAGAGCAGTTTGGCCAGAGCTGCATACAGCTATTTCCCGGCCCGCCAGCCGGGGCTGGGCGCACACAGCCTCAGGTGAGGGCACGGCCGCAGGTAAAAGATGCCTCTGGAACCCTGAGAAGATGGTGAGCGCCGTGTGCCAGCCCAGCTCTGCAGAACGCTGCCTGGTGGGAGGACACCGAGCAGCTGCCGGGGAATGGTGGCATTGCTGACACAGCTGCCCCTGTTCGTGCTGGGTGCCCCCAAACTCAGGCAGCCACAGACTTGGGTGCACTCAGTCTGTGTAGACAGAGGTTCAGACTTGGGTGGACTCTGTCTATGCAGCAGAAGCCCCCAGGAACACATTAAGTCATGGAAGTGAGGATGGCATTGCTGTTCTCTTTGTAGACATTGACTTGGGCTGCTATTTTTGCACTTGCACACCCCTCTAACAGTTTGCAGGCTGGAACTGTGAGCTCCGAGTAATACCAGAGTTTTTCCACTGCTCTTCATCAGTCAAAGAGAAGGCATAACCTTGCATTCTTACAAAATTTGCCCCTGGCCAGGTTTAGCTCTGTTTCCTAAGCAACTTCCGCAGAGGCCTCTTTTCTGAAGAGTTGTGAAAATATTACTAAGAATTCTTGGGAAAAAGTCCCATTGATTAATATTAACTTGACACCATAATCCTACTGTGGTGTGACTCAGATCAGTCCTCACTTTGTGAATATCCAAAGGAAGCTGCAGAAGAGTCACTGAGCGTGTCTTTTTGTTTCTGGCAATTAAACACTGATAGCTTGGTCTTGCACTTTGAAAGGGAGACATTTGTATTTCCTTAGACCTCAGTCACTTTGAATTAAATTAGTATCTATGAGAGTACAATGAGGGGTTAGTATTTTTCCTTAATCATGTCCAATTATCTGTTCAATGATTCATTTGTAACTATTCTTCAAATAATAAGAAAATAGGATATGTTTTCATGGATGACTTTTTTAGTAACTACTTAATGATAATAGGATTGAGTGTTTAAGCAGTAAATGAAATGCCATTGACATGTGTGTTAAATTGTCTCATGGAGTTACTGTCCCCACAGGCACTTGGGACTGCTGACCCCCACACAGATGTCAGATCCTATTTATTTCCCACAGGAATACACAATGGATGTCTTCTTTCGTCAGACATGGACTGATGAGAGGCTGAAGTTTAGTGGGCCAACTGAAATTTTGAGACTGAACAATTTAATGGTCAGTAAAATTTGGACACCAGACACGTTTTTTAGAAATGGAAAAAAATCAATTGCTCACAATATGACAACTCCTAACAAACTTTTCAGAATTATGCAGAATGGAACTATTCTTTACACTATGAGGTGAGAGCTTGCCCTGCTTTTGTTGACCTGTATTTTGGATGCTATCAGCATTTTCCTACATACCATATTTTTTCATTATCTACAACTGTTTGTTCTAGACTAACCATTAATGCTGACTGTCCTATGAGGTTGGTGAATTTCCCAATGGATGGACATGCTTGTCCACTGAAATTTGGAAGCTGTAAGTTTTTTTGTCTTTTTCAGTTTGTTAAAGTAACACATTTGGTCAAGAGGAAGATCCTAAGATATTTCTTAGTGACATGGCTGAAATTTTAAGTTGCATTTTTATACTAGAATTTTACTTTTTTGTCTGAGACTCAGACCAATCATATGGACATGCATTTATCCACTGAAGTGTGACTGCTGAAGCATGTTTTATTGTTTATTATACTTACACTTCTGGTAGTCAAAGTTGGTCCTTCAACAAATATTAAAACCTCTGCTACATTTACTATATTACTTATAATTTTGAAAATATGTGGTAATCAATTTTGAAATATTGTGGTAATATAATTTTGAAAATATTTAGTTGAGCTGTTATAATCAATATGTACGTTTTATAACAAATTAAGAGGTGATAGCTTGTTCCTCTCAGGTCCCACCTCAGTCATTCTCTTATTGTTGCTTTTTTTTCTCATTTTGTAATTAATGAGGTTAGGAACTTCCTGGAGTAGAATACATGTTTCTGAGGGCATTTGAGCTACAAAAGGGATTATTCTATTTGTTTTTTCAATTGCTTATAAAATACATAATTAGTAATGGTAATTTTCCCTTCTGTTACTCAGATGCTTATCCAAAAAGTGAAATAATTTATACTTGGAAAAAAGGACCATTGCATTCAGTAGAAGTACCTCAGGAGTCTTCCAGTCTTCTCCAGTACGACCTCATAGGACAAACTGTATCTAGTGAAACAATTAAATCTAACACAGGTAAGATGGAGCCATGTGGAAACTACTGGTGTTGTGCAACATCTTGATAATAAATTACAGGTTTTTTTAATATAGAGTGAATTAATTTATCTTTCGCCATTTAAAAATTATTATAAAGACTCTAACCATTGTCTCCTAAAAGACAGCTTTTCAATACAGTCCTCCCATCAAACACAAAATTTTTTCATTATATCCGTAAGAATTCCCACTACCTCTCCACCCCAGTAAAAACAGTGCATAAAGTGAATATTATTCTGCTCTGTTTCCATAAGGTCACTTTACCTTTTTTTAAGCAGCTTATTTTTATTATGCACTAAGAGGTCTGTGATTTCATCTGAACATATTATGTTGGGTTTAAGCCAATAATGTTCACTCACATGTTGCCAGAATAATGCTGACATACTTGTCTCTTAACAGGTGAATATGTAATCATGACAGTTTATTTCCACTTGCAAAGGAAGATGGGCTACTTCATGATTCAGATATACACTCCTTGCATTATGACAGTCATTCTTTCTCAGGTGTCTTTCTGGATTAACAAGGAGTCTGTTCCAGCCAGGACAGTTTTTGGTATGCTGTGTTAAAGTCTTTGAGCTCAGCATCTACCATTCATTCATTCATTCCTTTCATTACTTGTTTGTTTTAGGGGAATATTCACTCCAGCTGCTCTATTTCCATCTGCAAAGGAAAATAGGCTACTATCTCATTCAGACATACATTCCATGCATCATGACTGTCGTCTTGTCTCAAGTTGTGTTTTGGATTAACAAAGAATCTGTTCCAGCAAGAACCGTGGCTGGTATTTGTGTTTTCCTTTTGTCATTCATTTCATTCATTGTATTGAATCTGTTCTATCAATCAGATACTGCAAGCTAGGGGGCATTAGGAAAGGCAGCTAGTAGGTTTCAGTCAGCAAAAGTAAATACTAAAGTGAAATGATAGTCAATTTGCCTATGAGGGACAAAATTCTTGACTCAGAATGTTTGGGTAGCCAGACTTGTTTGTGACAATTTTTAATTGTATTCCAGTTGTGTTTTTGTATGCAGAAAGGGACAATTTCAAAGCAAATACCATTTTTTCAAGAGGATTTTTTTTTCCGATGGATTTATTGTCTCATGAAACCAATATGAGTTAAAGCTTTAAAAGGAAAAAAAAATGTAATGGAATGGAGTTATTATCTGACATAAGGTCAGATAATAACTGTCCCATCTAACACTCATCCTGGAGTGCTCTCCTCCCCTTGGTTACAAAGGTATCTAAACAACTAACAAGGGCTTTAGATGGATAAAGATCAGTGAGATGAATAATGTCCCTAGCACAGGTTGAAGTTAGAGTGAGAAAGAGGCATCCATACTGCATGGCAGGGCCTTTTTCTTTCTTTCCAGTGGTTTGAATTAATGTTCTCAAAGCTTTGAGTCTCCTGGCTCATACATATCTGAGGTTTGTACTCCAGATATGATATGATATGGTTTATACTCCAGATATGAATCTACTTGATTTTCCTTCATGTTACATCTCTGGATTGTAGAGTTACGTCCTCTACATTTTGAGTAAAACAGGCTTGCAACATAGTGAGCATGGAAGGTAACTACATGCTTCAAGAGGGTGCAAGTAGGTCTGTAGTCAATTTGGTAATAATTATATAAATACCCCAAACATTGGAATAACAGCTCCTAGGTGTTGTACTGAAGAGTAACATGGACTTGAGAAAAAATTTTATGAAAAGAGTAAAATAAGCAACTCTCCACCTCTGTGGAAAATAGTGATGTTAGCATTTTAAAAGGGTATTTCAATCCTTATTCCATTTGTATTTCTCCCAGGGCATAATCTGAATTTGAAGTCCAGGCTCGTTCAAAATCCCATGGATTCTGAATACCTTAATCTAAGGAAAAGAGGGCAAATTCTTTATGACAAAAAAAGACTTCTGGTCTTTTTCACTGAAAAAGAAAATTTTAAAATGGTGAAGGTTTAAAATGCATCATCTTGCAACTACTTGAATTATAAATTTTCACTTGTAAGTCTGAAAGCTAAGTTTGAGAGAAGAGATATTAATAGTAGAAGAATAATGATGTGCCTAAACCAGTTTTTCAGCACAAAATAATTCAAGGACTTTGTTTACCTCCAAAATGGATGCCAGTTATCAGATTTCAGTGTTTGCATTATGTAACGTATTCTTCAAAACTTACAAAGAAGTGTTCAAAATGTAAAGACAAGGGTAAACAATCAGCAGTTGCAGTTTACCAACTGTAATTTGGTATTCAGTTTGATGAAGTAGCTTTCCACAGTGAAAAGCATTTCATCAATATTCACTCCACATGGAGAGAATTCTTATCTATATCTGTAAAAGAATAGGAGACCTATTCCTAAGTTAAATTCCTGCTGTAGTAAGTTTTTATTCAGACACAGAATATATCTATTTTATTACTAACTAGCACATGGACAGATTCTAATCTAATCACACATCATTTCAAAAAGTTCATTCTGGACCTTTGAAATTGAAATGCATCTCAGCATAGTCGTATTCATATAATAAAATGAGTCTGGCAGATTTGGGAGAAGTAGGAATCCTACATATTTCTATACCATCTCCTATTTGTATTTCATTAAAATGTGATAAATAATGACATTGGGATGTAGCTAACCTCAGACAGCTGGCAAGCCACATCATGTGAAAGAGTTGCAGAGAAACTGAAAATAATATCACCCTTTCTGATGCTGCAATATGCTATGACACTGCATCCTTTCCTCCGAGCACAACTCATAGCATACTGCTTCATCAACTCAACATGACCATCACAGTATGACATTAAAACATCTTTCACTTTGCCACCTACCCTTTCCCAACTGCAGAAAATAGAAGAGGATGTTCTCCACCTCACTGTCTTTAAATACCCACAGTTTTTACATTCTAGCAGGCATAATTATAAGTAAATATGAGTCACAGAGGCTTGTATGTAAATGATTGAGTTTGTTCTTGCATTTTCTGCTTGTATCAGGCAGCAGTAGGAAGTAAGTATATTTACTACATTATTAATGCTGCACACTCCAACACAGAAAGAATAAATTCATGAATTCATGTGAAGAACACCATGAGGCCCATGAGCTGCATGACCAGATTTGCTCTGTGAAAATAGATAAGCAGCTCTAGAGAAGTAGCTTTTCTGTCTTTCCCTATCTGTAGCTAGGGGAGCTTTCAAATCAAGATACTCTTACTGAATCCTAAAAAATGTATCCAGTGATTAAAGACAACAGCTCAGGGGACCAAAGCATTGTTACTTGAAATGTTTAGATCAGGCTCTGACTGTTTTTAATGTAGAATTTGCCTGATTTAGTGAGGTTTCTCTAAGCCATGCCTTGTACTACAACTGGAGAAAGAGAGGATCACTGTTGGGGAATGACAATATATAAATCCAGGTTTCTGCCAAACATTCTACTTACTAACCCACCAAGGAAAAATCTCCTTCAGATTTTGAGCCTGGATTTTGTTATAGCCATGTTTATCCAATTCTAAGAAGCTGTCCCATGTAGAATGTTGTTATCTTTCAGTCTCCTCAATGCATTAAGGAAATTTTTCCAGACCTTTTAGATGCTGAATCCAGTACACATGAGTTATTTAAGGATACAAAATACTTAGGAGTCTTGCTGGGAAGTAGGATGACAGCAAAAATCAAAAAGGGTGCTGTGCTTTGGTTTTTTTCATATATATGAATTTAAGAGTATCAGGGCTGAAGCCAAGTTCTGATGTCCCCCATTCTTTCTCCTGTTTCCAAGGAATCACCACCGTGCTCACCATGACCACCCTGAGCATCAGCGCTCGCCACTCCCTGCCCAAGGTGTCCTACGCCACCGCCATGGACTGGTTCATCGCCGTGTGCTTTGCCTTTGTCTTCTCTGCACTCATTGAGTTTGCAGCTGTCAACTACTTCACCAATCTCCAGGCTCAGAGAGCAATGAGGAAGGCAGCCAGGGCAGCAGCACTGGCAGCAGCACTATCAGCAGCAACTGTACCGGCAGAGGACGAGATTGTCTCGGTAATTGCTTGCTTTTCTGATAATAAGCATCATATAGGAACAGGCAGCTGAAGTAGAGAATGCAAAACAATATTAAAGTGATCTTAACCTGAAGCAGATTATGTAACCAGATTGTGTCTATTTATCAAAGACATTGTTTTGATTCCAGAAAATGAAAGTACTTCATTTATTTGTAGTGTTTATTTAAATTTGCAATATGATTTTCTAGGGAGATGTTTATTTGGCAAGATATTTAAGGAAAACCATTAGACTGTTATCCATGATACTTCTCCTGAGCAATGCTGTAGGCAGTGTGGTCAGGCAGCTGTAGTTCCCAGCAAGTCTGCAGAATTTGTGGGACAGTGTTCAATGGAATGAACATGTGCATTGGCCAGATGATTGTGGGATCACTGTAGTGCAAGGGTACAGACCATAGGTGAGCCATTTGGGAGATGGGTAATTAGCCTATACATAAACTTGGCATCTCTTACCTTACTGAAATCTGTGTTAGTGGAAGCTTTGGGAGGAAAAAACATAAATGAAGGATAGATTTTGGTACACGTAAAAGAGAGGAAGTCTTTCTAGTATCAAAATCTGTGCCAGAATTGCTTGCAAATTTCACTCTGTAAATCTCATGCTAAATTGTGAATGCTGTCTCACAGCATATGTTCATCTATTTATCATTGTGGCCTTCCTGTTTCAAAACCAGTTTTACTACCACCACGATTTCCATTTTTAGAGAAATAACAATCTGAATGACATTTTGCAATACCTCTGAATCCATAATTGAGTAAGGGAGGCAGTCTAAGAGGTGCCCATACCAAGGCAACACCTTACCCACCACAGAGTAATTTTTCCACATTTGCTGATAAATAGCAGTTAAAGTTACAACATTTGAGTACTTTCCAACTATTAAAATCATAGTTGATAAGTTTTGCTGACTCTTTTTTGGAGGACAAGCAATCAGAAAAGAAAAATGAAAAAGTTTACCTCGTTTTATATATCATGAAGAAAATATTGATAACTACTATATCTTGAAGAGGAACAACAGCTTGGACCTGTCCTTCACAAACTTCCTTATTCAACAAAAAATACTACTTTTGTTTTCCCTGGAAAGTCCCTGCTGAGCAATATGAAAACAGTTAGGCTGACTGCACGTGCTGCTGGTGCATTCACTGCCACTGTGGCCACCCCCTCACATTCCCAGTCTCAGGAAAACAACTGATCCAAAAATAATCTCCTGCTTCTGCCCAGATAAGCTAAGAACTTGTTCCTGATGATAGGGCTCCTCCAGATTTACATGATCTATGAATCACAGCAGACCAAGGTAGGCACCAGACATAAAATTTCTGTTGAACAAATGAATAAAAGATAAAGAAGTTAAAAGGCTCAAATTTCTTATCAAGTTCTTCAGCCTTAAAAAGCAAAGAGCAAACTGAAGACCTTCTTTCCTGTTTTGTAAATATTAACTTACTAGGTTTTCCAAGTAAAAACCAACAAAAGACAAAAGAAAGAATCTAGGAATAAAATACACATCTAGAAATCTCACTGCAACAATCTGCTCAAGAAAACTATTTACATCTAGCTGACAGCATACAGATTTAGAAGAGTAGTAAATCCAAGAACATTTAGACCCCAAAGTAAACTCAGTCTCTGAAACAGCTCACAATGTCCACAAAATTCTACAGACCTGATCTTGCTCAAAGCAAGACAGCCTTTTTCAAACCCTGTGCATCCACCACGTTTTTCTCCCAGGATCAGTTCTCTATGAGAACTGCAGTAAGAGAAAGAGCAAACTCGTGAGATCATAAAAACAAAGGGTACTCACAACTGAAGGCAAGATGATGTAGTCAAAAAGATTTCTAGAAGAATTAGCTATTGGATTTAAAAGGTTCCCTTCCAGAAGGGCATTCTGGGAAAAAGGAGTGATTATGGGATAACAGATTTTAAGAAGCTTTTCTTTTTTCATTCCTTTTTTTTTCCCCTTTGGTAGAGATAAGGGAGAAAGAACTTTTCTATGTTGACACATCCATAGATATACTGCAGTCAGTGATATAATTTCATATGAAACAGACCTGAAGTGTCTAATTTGAAAGCTGACAGTGTATTTAATACAGGCTGATTGCACGTGTATGACCATTTCCTCTGGATTGTCATTCTCACTGAGCTTTGTGCTTTTATAACTGCATTACTGATCCTAGAGCAGATATTTTTAAGGTACACAGCATAATACTCAGTTTTCTGCTAGAGTGAGGCCCAAAGTCAAGATAAACATATCTACAGAACATATATATTTAATTTCAGATTAAATGCTTTTTGAAAAAAAAATTAAAATATTAAGCAGCCTTTTTCCCCCTTCAGTCTAGTTAATATTTTTAAAAATTTGATTCAAATAAACTACTGTCTCTCATGCAGGTTTTTATCATCTAGCCAAAAAACCTGTACACTCAGAAAAGAAATATGTCAGAAGACCAAATTCTGCTCTAGTGTAGAATGAAAGGAGGAGAAAATGCTGCAGCCACTGAACTGTGGTGGGGTCAGTATGAGAGCTGAGAGCCCAGCAGGCCTGGGCTGGCTCCAGGAAAGCTTCTCTATTTACCTCAGTTAACTGAGAGCAGGATTTGGCTTGCTCTCTCCATCAGCTGCAGGCAGTCCCTGTGTGAAATACAAAACTCTGGGTGTTCCTCTGCAGAAGACGAGGGCAGCAAGCTGAGCCTTCATCTGGACCCTGACACAAACCTGTTCTTACTCCTGCGGTGGCCAAGCTGGCTTAACATGTCAAAACCAAACATCCTATATATGCACATATAAAACCATGATGGCATTTAGCTTTTAAATCCATTTCAAATGCATATTTTCTATATCATTGCATTCCTCTTGATGGCTTCCTTTTCCCAGGGAGATCCCAGTTCTGGAAGTTTCAGGGGAAGGGAATTGGTGGTACTGTGTGGAGCACACTATTTGCAGAAATGCTTTGTGGGATGGTCAGGGAGTCACCCCATGGATCAAAAGACATCCTTTCCCTGTGAGAGGCTACATGTAAAAGACAAAATATTACCACCCTGTAACAGCTTGCTCACAGCTATGTTCTCTAAGTCCTCATGTTTTAACAGAAATCAGCACAGAGCAGTGCAATACCTGTGGGAGAGCTTCCTTCTCCCTCCAGCTTTGTGTTTCAAAACAACACAGCTTGGGCAGGAAAGGATTCTTATTCCCTTTAACCTGGCCAGCTGCAGAACAGCTGTCACTGGTATAGAGGATTTAGTTTCCTACAATTATGTCAGAATATATTGAGTTTGTTTAATGAGCATCCTGGTGTAGCAGAATACTTCTATCTGGATCACCAACCGCCCTTTAGGATCACCCTAAAACAGCTATATGCTTTAAGGTCTTCACTGACAACACTGAGACATAATCCCAGCAACTTTTTTTCAGGTGGCTAGTGAGAATAAAATAAAGTAAATTTAATTATAGGGAAAAAAACATATGGGCAGACACTGATAGATTTAAGAGCCAAATGTGGCTTTGAAAATTTAAATCTGTTTAATGTAAAAACATATTTTGACAGCAGAGAGGCTCTGTGCCAATTATATGTTTTTTCTGGCATGCTACAAATAAATGTTATGAAGAAACTCTTCCATAGCTCATTCCCTTTGAAAAGAGAATGACCAGGGTTCCAGCCTCTGCTCTCCTTACTGCAGATCTGCTTTATATGACAGCAATTTTAATACAATGGGCATTGGGTATTTTTCAGTTATGCTTCCTGCCTATATAGGTCTTTAGATTTTTCCATGCAAAATAAAATGGCTTTGAAGTAATAGGTAACAGCCTCTCCCCTTATTCACCTTCACTTGATGTTTTGGCTGTATTCTGAGAAAAGTGAATTTCATTTCCTGGAGGTTAAGAAAGATTTTGAACATGGTTTTCCCCTGCTCCAAGTGAGCAATTTAACCTAAGTTATTTAACCCTTTTAATAGGGTAAAAAATAATAAAAACAATTCTGCATGTTTTTCCTGGGTGTTTGTAGCAAAAGTAATTTAAATTTCCTTAAGAGATGCCTGAAGCTAGGGCTATTAACAACTTCTAAACTATACTCAGTTTTTGATTATGCAGGACACTGCTAATAGCCATTTACGCATTATTTGCAATATACTTCTTTTAAAATCAGATTCCACAGATGAGACATTCAAAGTGTCCAAATTAGGGTTTATAATGAATCTGAGCCATGAGATGGATATTGAAACTGCCCAGCACTGTATTGAAGGAGGTTCCTGAGTACATGGCCAAAAGATGCTGTTGCACAGTGCAATGAACTTTCCTGCTGGAGGTTGCTGCCTGTGGATTGTTCAACAGCCAAGGAGAGGCTTTGCAGATCACACTGGTGGATGTAGGGGCTAAACCATGGTTTACTCCCCCTTTGGGAGATAAGTCACTAGGATGCTGTTATGTTTGTAATGGCTGAAATTTCTCAAACTGTATCTACTAATGAGCAGAGGCAAAAAATGTTATGTATTTAATTAGGCATTCTGCCTTTTAGGCACTGAGCTCTACGTCGAGGTTGGTTTGTGTGTGTGTGGGTTTTGATATAAGGAAAGTTCAGTGTCTTTTATCAAATAAATTATGAAGAAGAAATAACACATTATTTTTATCTAAACTTTTAGGGTTTTTTTCTCATGAACCTCTTTTTACTGCATTGCTAGCAGGAAAAAGAGATGTGAGTAAAAGAGAGATAATGAAGGACATACAGATATTCATTTTTTTCAAGTTAGCCAGTATCTGGGTTGCATATATAAGAGACTGATGTTACTGTTAGATCATAAACCAAACTGATAGTGAGAATATGTATTTGCAGTACAAAGCAACAGAGGAGAGAATTGTACAAATATGAATTACAGAAATCTCTTGAGGGAAAGAAACATAAGAACAAAGTGTATTCATAAATCACAGTTAGCATGCACCAAAGGAATCAGAAAGAGCAGACAAAGAATTTTATTTACTCCAAGGTTATGTGTGATGTATTTTTTTAGCTCTGGAAGGCAAGAAATTTGGTGAAAACCTCCTGAGATATTCTGAGTATAATCAGCTTCTAGCGATATTGAGGAGGGTTGTGAGAGCAGAGCTTTACAGAGAGGATGAGGGTGCTTTGTGAGCTTTCCAGGGGATGAGGTAGCTTGGCTGCAAAGCTCAGTGAGAAGGCAGACTGTACCTTACAGGCCATCTACATAGCAGTGCAGTGTGGTGGTGTCTCACATTAAACAATGGCCTGGCAATCTGCTCTGTGTCACTGCCTGCTCAGACAGAGCTGCAAGTTTAATTGCCTGATGGGACTAACATTCCACATGAGTGCAAGAGTACCTCTGAATCAAAGTTCAGTAACTCCAGAAAATCCATTATTTCCTTGCGACACAGTGTGCTGTGCCTCAGGCTTCTTGTTCTTGCTGCTTGTAAAACAGTCCTTACTTGAGTGATTGGCTCTGGGAGCTATGCAAAATAGGCTATTCATTTCCATTTTCTCTGTTTTGTTAACATTTCATGATGTTATTCTATGTAATCTTTGTCAAAAGGAGAAGTTAAATCTAGATACAGTAGACAAATTACTGTAGCTGCTGTTCAGAATGACTGTAATAAGGAATTATATTCTTATCCTCAGGCCTCCTGTTCTTGGTTTAGCAGTGAATTCCAATGAAAAATATGAGTTGTGGTTCTGGGGCAGCAGTCTGGTCTACAGAAAACTCCCATACTGAGAGACATCCTCATTACGCATCTGAGATAAATTTGGACTTAGAATTCCATATCCTGAGTAGGGATTTAGAAGAAAATAGGTTTGACCCTGTGCTTGGTGTTGTGGGGACACAGCACTGTTAAAGACAGTGAGAAGAACAGCTCAGGGTTTTTTCTTCAGATGAAATCACATTGAGATAATCCTCCTACTTTAGCTGTCCCCCTTCTATAAGAATGAGATTTAATAAATATAAATAAAATAATAACCAGGATTACACTTTTCCAAGTGCTTATTCAAATGATCACAAAGATTTTCCTACCTCCACATTCTAAATATGTTCAGTACTAAACATCATCCAGTGACCATACACTACATCTATTCTACTTACTATTAACTCCATCACCTCAGCACTGTAATTCCTGATTTATGCTTGAATAATCCAGAGTAGAATTTGACCTGCCTCATACCAGAATATTGTTGATAAAAAGGACCAAGATTCCCCTTAACACTTGTATTTTTAGGCACCACACAGTGTCCACAAAAGGTCGTTATTCCACAGAAATTGAAAAACAATACTGAAAAAACAAGATGCCTCACAGTTTGTACAGTTCTGTTCAAAGGAGGGCATGCAGGCAAATGGAACAGAAGTGGAGTGAAAGCAGGAAGGCAGACTCAGCCAGCCAGTCTGTTCATAGAGGGGGATTATTATTATTATGATTAGTGCAAGTGGACATGGATAACCCTCTTTCTGTTTCTGTGACACATCTGTAGCTCATCCCCCATTTAAATCTGTCTGCTGCTTGCTGTGTTACTGCAAAATGCAAAACGAACCATCTGTGTTCCAGATAGGCACAGAGCAGGAATGCTTTTTAATACCCATTCACAACATGATATCAGCCATATAATGTATAGAGGGCAAACTGGAAGTGGTGATTGGTTGTAGGGGAAGAAAAAGGCAATAGGTAAGGGAAATACATACAGAAAAAGTACCTTTTTCCTTTTGAAGTAAGGAAAACTTACTTCAACTCTTCACCTTTTGTTTAGACTAAAATCAGCTGTGAGAAATCCATCTCTCCCTAATTTTAGTTGGACACCAGTCCATTCATTCATGAACAAAACTTGGCATCCTGTTGTGGAAATGTCAATGTTCTGATTCTCTGACAGTTACGATGACTTCTGGAAGGATAATTCCTGTTACAACTATTCTAAGTCACCCAGGAGACACCAGCTGTGCTAGGTTAGTCTGTTATCTAGAAATTGTGGCCCAAGTACAAGAGTGGAAAATGCATTTCAGAAAATGCTTCCTTTCCTTTTAGTGACTCAGTCATTTATCTGATTGACTAAAATCTGTTCCTATGCTTAGAAATCTGCAAGATAAATCCCAAAAATGCTGACAGCAGGCTACATTTATGTGAATGGTTGTCATTAAATCACTCCCAATGAATGGCTTTAGAAATTGCCTATCTAATAGCGTTTTTCTACCTTAAAATCAGTCCAATGTTAGTCTTCCATTTCACTATAGATGTACGTGCTGTTATTTTGGGAGTTATTTACATTGTCCAAGACTTCCCTCATCTGCTTCAGTCATTTCGTCATCTCATTCTGCTGACCAGAAAATCTTTGTATTCAAATCCAAGAACATCTGTGTACATTGTGTGATTTTTCTGCACCAGATTTTTTCTTCAATAATCAGGGAAATGAGTTTTATGGACAAAGTTTTAGGCTTAAGCTCCATATAACAGAACACTACAGTACTTCATCTCAAAACAAACAACAAACAAAGTCACTCACGTCATCCTTCTGTATTTTCTCAGCCATCAGATAAATCTTAGAGCTGCTGCCATGCATCCACAAATGGCCATGCTGGGATATGGCAGGAGCAGCAAGGTTTTTGAATATTTCCTCCTATTTGACACTACTGTGAAAGTGAGCAATTGATATCCATTAGAGCAGGCCCAGAGCCTGGGGTAGCTCCTGTTCCTAATCATTTCTGGAAGGAAGAACTCCATCACTTCTAATCTTGGGAAAGTAAAATAATGGCAACGTGGTCCCAAATAAAACAGATGTACAAAATTAATATACACACTAGCCTAGTAAGCTCTACATGTCCCTGAGTTCTGGCTGAATTTGCAGAAGAGTTTTAATACAGCTTTCTGAAGAGTAATTGGACCTGGCTGCAAATGCTGCACAAAATATGGGAGTAATTTGGTTTCATTTCACCATAAATGAAAATAAAAATAGTCCCATTGCAGCTGAGTATATTTGTCTTCAGTTGTATGCATGGGAGTGCTGTGGGAATTATGAGATATATTTAAAAATGAAATTTTATCCTGGAAAAAACAAGAGGACAATTCAGCATTCATGTTTTCAGCAGCTGTAAAGGTAGTCCATTGCCTTTTGTGCAGCAGTTTTCTAGTTCTTGCATTACTCCATTCAGTGTTTACCAAACTCATCAGTAGGTTCAGCCAGGAAGATTGCACCTGAGCCAGCCCATATTGCTGCTTGGTTTAATCTTGATCCATATCTGCACACACTTCAGTCATACCAACCTACTACAATTTGGATACACCATTACTTTCTTTCCCTTTTAGCTCCATCTTCTCTTTTTCTCTCTTGGAGCTTCCACTTATCTCAATGTTAACAATGTGAAAAGCACATATTCTTTCATGGCTTTACAAGAAAGCTTTAGGCCATAAAAATATATATCCTTCTGTATAGATGCATTCTTTTTGTGATTTTCTGATATTGCACTATAGCAGAGAAGCAACAATAAAACCAGAAATTTAAGTTAAAAGGTGGAAAGAAGTCTAAAGGTCACAAAACCTAAGACTCTGTATCCAAATATCACCTTATTTTTTCCTCTTTTTTCTTTCCCAGCATTCTGACTCCAACTCCAACCTGAAGAAGAGAGTGAACTCCATAGCATCTCAGGCAGAGCAGTCTCCTGAGCCCAGCATAATATCAAACACTGCATCCCAGTGTCAACCTCTGCCTGTTCCTCCACCTGCCCCACCACAACCACCAGCCATTGGAGGTGCAAGTAAAATAGACCAGTATTCCAGGATCCTCTTTCCAGTGGCATTTGCAGGATTCAACCTGGTGTACTGGGTTGTTTATCTTTCAAAAGACACCATGGAGGTGAGTAGTAAATTTCCTGAATACTCGTCTATAATATGTAGTATGTTTACTTGCCCAGCATTACTTCAGTTGTTCATTTACTGTTGCAACTCAGTTCATCAGTCCTTTCTGAGTAACACTACAATGCTTTATCAAAAAAAATCAGCTGTAGCACTCAGTACAATGCAGAAAGGCTGTTTGAGGAGGGGAAATGTAAACACTTCTCTCTAACTCACGCTGCGCTGAGCAGAAAATGCTCTGTAAGACAGCACAGGATGACATTCTCAGCAAACAAACTGATCTTAAATCTTCTATTGCTTTAACTGTTGTAAGGAATGCTAGAAATATCTGTTGAAGCCGTGAAGTGAAAGAGATAAGAACTTTATCATAAGATTTTCTCAGGGAGCTAGTACCATAAGTTTCCCCAAAAAGTTTTTATAAAGGATTAATAACTGCAGTATGAAGTTTGTGAATCAAGAGTCCTTAGTTTTGTTCATTTAAATACATTTTTCCTGGTTTTTTTTTTTCATATATATCATACTGTCTTATGCAAATAAAACTGAAAAATCTTTTCTTAAGCTTCTTTGAATCAGGCAGAGAGTAATTACACCTTTAGATATCTATGAGGTCCAGAAGAGACATGTGCCCTGCAAATTAAGCATGTCTAGAATAATCAGTCAGTAATCAGTCATTAAACTTTAATTCTTTGACGCTTTAAATCTCTATTTTTCTCCTGGTTTTACCTAAATAAAGTTAATAGTGTCCTATTTCCTTGGTAAAAAATATATTCATTTCCCTCGTTGCTATAGAGTTTTGGATCTCACTGTACATTGCTGTTTGTTTGATTGGTACATTTAGTTTATTTAGGACAGCTAGGAGATAATGATGGTATTTAGATAGCACCAAATGCACAAAGTCCCTACATCAATAAAAACAGAAATGTGGTATGATTGGGGTCAGGCTGTACCTTTATTTCCTAGATCAAAGGTAAAGCAGGCTGAGGGAAATCTTGTGGGCAGCCAAGAGATGTTGCAGTTCAAAGAAACAAGTCAGTGCTGATCAGCTGATGGTGGCACCTCACCTCTGCTGAAGGGCTGCTGCTCTAGCAGACTCTAATTTTTGCTATCAATATGATCTGGAAATGCTGTCTCTCAGAGATGGGGTGTGCTGCCAAGCAGCTTCTGTGGAATTGTGAGGGCAGGAAGGTAGGAGACACTGTCTCACAAATGTTCCTGCAGATGTCTCTCAAGAGGTCACAGCTGCCAGCTCCTGGCCACTCCAACCCTGCCCAGTGCTAAATTTAGCATTTGTGCCAGAGTCACTGATCCTGCTGCTAAAATATTGACTATGTGTGCAAATGACTTATCTCAGAGGAGGGATTGGAAAAGCTCATGTCTGATCATGACAACTTGTGTTTAGAGGCCAGCTCCTCAGCTTGCCAAGACTCCAGTGATTAAACCGTTCACATTCTGGATCTGGAAATATTTGGAACATACTTGCAATTTCCCCTGGTGGTGATGAAATATTTACACTGAACCTCGTATATTAATAATAACATTAGAACCAGGCTTTTAAAATACTTCCAAAATCTAGGACTAAGTGCTGACTATAAATATTTTTAAATGCTACTGTGAAAGCACACAAACATGGTCAGAAGCTGAGAAATGATGTTCTATAGTAGCATTACAGAACAACAGAAATCCAGCAGCAAGGCTTAGAAAAGAGAACAGTATTGATAGCTGGGTTGTTTTGAATTATGAAGAGTTTAAACAATTGTGTAAATTTTGACCAAGCTCTTCTTCCTAAATTACATTTCTGCATTTGTGTACTCAGTTAGAACTAATAATAATTGTGATATACACAATCTAGGTTTCTAATCCAAACCTTGTGCCACCAGTTGTTACTTAAAACAACCAGGATTCTTTTTGCTTTAAAAATATATTAAAATATATAAGCTTTTAATTCCAAAGAGAGGAGATACAAAAGTTGGGTGAATAAAGCATGGAATGCTTCAAGGGCAGTTAATCTTTTGCTCCCTCAGGCTCAACAGATTTAATGTTGTTACAGTATTATTCAGCTTATTCAATTTAAGAAGTGCATTTTGTGCAGTATTTCAGGTATATTAGCTTTTTTAAGTTACTTTTTTGAGTTCTTGGGACTTTTGTTAAAAAACAAAGAGAGGAAAAAATCTAATTAATTTATTGAAATAGAGAAATTTCCAGTACACCAGTTCTTGTACTGCAACTCTCTGGGATTTTTGTAAGTGCAGTTTGGAGCACAGGAGATCATTCAGCGATTCATGTGCTCAAACCAAACAGGTACCTCCTGTCTTTGGAGGTACACAGAGAATGGATCAGGCATTTCATGGCCCTGTTTGTAAAAGCAGGTTATTAGCACTGGAATCAAAGGTCATTTTCACCTCCTATCATTATTTTCTGGCCAGGCTCTTCCTTTGGCTTTGAAGGAGGAGCAAGAAGAGTTTTTTGCTTCATGTTCTGGATTCAGAGCCTCAGCTGGAAGGAGCAGCCTTGTTAGTGTAGTGACACAGGGCTGCATGAAATGAGGAGCTCTTTTCTGAGCTGTTTGGTACGAGTTCAATACACTACTAAGCAATTTTCTTTGGCTTAGATAATGTGTTACAGAAAAGAAAAAGCCATTTTTATGTACAGTATCTTATAAGATTTATGAGAACTCTGGGGACTGACTACTTTCAAAAGTGCTCCTTGGATAACTTTTTCTCCCCCTGCCACTAATAATTTTCTCTTCAGGTTAATCATCTTTTTTCTTACTATACATGTAAACTAAGAGTATGTAAATTACACGGACATTTTTTGATTTGGAAGTGTGTATAAAGAAGAAGGTGTTTTTAATAAAACGTACACCTTTAAACATTTGAATGTTGTCATCATAGACTGGTTTGGATGGGAGGGCAGCTTGCAGATCATAGAATTCCACACCCCTGCCATGGCAGGGACACTTTCCACTAGACCAGACTGCTCCAAGTCCAATACAATCTGATTCTGAAAACTTCCAGAGATAAACCATCCACAACTTCTCTGAGTAATCTGTGCCAGGCCCTCACCACCTTCACAGGGAGGGCAGCCAGGACTGGACACACGCAAAAATATCTTAAACTGAACTCTGTATTTTATACTTCCATACCTACTGCACCAAGTCAAGCTTTGCAAACCAGGAAGCTTAGTAGCAAACTTTCATTACAAGATTAATGTTTTTCTATATTTTAAATCAAAAACAGCACCATTCTCTGAAGAAAAAAAAATGAGAAAAAAAAATCCAGGTTAAAATTAAGTAATTCACCTGAATGCTTTTTTTTTTTTTTTTTTTTTTTTTTTTTTTTTTTTTACATGGATGTGGATAACATTCATCTTCTGGTCTTAGTATTTCAATAAAGGGTTTAATTCTCTATTGGAACAAGTGGGAAAACATTCAATAGCAATCATCCACTGTGCAACTTTTGATACACAAGATATTTCAGTGTAAATGGGTTTGCACTGGGAAGTAGCAAGAGCATTGCAGAGCATCAATTGTACTGGTCAAAACAAAGGAATTAATTAAACTAGCAAAGTTCTCTCTCTGCATTTGGTTAGATTGTATATTGGTAGAACTTAATATAAGAAAAGGACTACAGAATGTACAAAATAACTGATGCTAGTTTTCAGACCACAGAAAATGCTGTAAGATACTTGTAAGATAAGTCCCTTTTCTCTCAAAAGGTTTTATAAGTTAATGCTACAGGTGCTAATTATAGTGATATCACTGTGCAATTTATAGCACGGAAAAAGTAAAGCATCAGAGTTACTCTGAGAGGACTTAGTCCCTCTCTATGTCAGGTGAATTAAATTAGGTGGAAAGTTTGAGGATGTAGCATCCCCATGATTTATACATGGGGGATGGAACATTTCTCTGGCATATTTCTATAGTTCATGTTCTTCTGTAGGGTACAGCAATATCTGCCATCCACAAGAAGCTCTAAACATTAATGAAAAAGACACATTTGTCTAAATTTGACAAATAGAAAAGTTCTTGAAAGAAGAGCAAACCTTTCTGACAAATTAAGAAAAAGATACTCTAGATTTTTACTTTGTCATACAGCATATTTAGGCTTTGTTTTCTGTTTTAAATCTTCCTAAGTCCTTGAGCCGAATACTAATTTATGACAGTGACCTTGGAAGGTGAATTGCACACTTAGTTTATTTTAAAATTTGCTTGATTTAGAGTGCAAAGAGCCCCCTTTTAAAGAGCAGCAAGTACTACCTTTGCCACATAACCCACAATGCATATGCCACTGCCACATCATCTTGTGCACCTTATTTCTAAATTTTTCTATCTTAATTTTTATATGTAACATTATATTACAGCTTTTCATGTAATAAAACATGGAATAATGGAGTGAATCAAGCTTAGATAAGGAGATGATGTTAAAATTTTGATGATAAATCCAGAAAAAGAAGCAGAGGCAGCTTTTATGTTTAGGAGCACAGGAAGATACAAAGTCATTGAATGGACCAAAGTTGCTGAGTCCTGGATATTATTTGGATGCAGAGAACATAGCAGGATGGCAGGAGAAGAGTTACATAATAAGTCAAAGATGCTAATGATGTCAGGTGGGAAGAAAAAAATAAAGAAACAAGAGCAGGAAAAGTATTTAGCTTCAGTACACTGGTATTATAAAGCTTGTAGTGCATATCATTACATCATTTTTCAGTTTAAGCACTGGAAAAATAAAGGTTAAGAGGAACAGTCAGTGCCATACATGCATAACAACTGAGCTTTGATGATCCAGGTAATGAGCATCAAATTCTAAGAGGATTCTCCTTGTAGTGCAGTTCTATTTTGAGTCTGCTGAGAGAGTTAGAAATACCACAGGTTTGTGGGTTAACTCAGTTGTTACTAAAAGTGGTTAACAAGCCACAGCTTAAATCCCTCTAAACTTTTCTTCCAGTTTTTTGAACCTTCAGCAATGCATTTTCGAAATGACCCTCAGTCCAACTGAAGAACAGCTCAGGATTTCAAGGAAATCACTCAAGGTCACAGAGCATTGAAGAGACTTCAAAGGATTTGTCTGTCCACAGGTGATCTCAGTTTTCAAACAGGGAGTATTTTTATTGGACATTACCTGGATGCAAACTCTGGAAAAATCAGGAGCTGCAAACTTCTTAGGGATCTAATTAATATTTTCTTAAGATTTCTTACAATGATTGTACTACAGAAGTTCTTAAATTATTTAATTGTCAAAGGAAAGAATGTTCATTTCTTCTAAAACATTTGTAAACAATTGAACGTTTACATTTATATGAAACATCAATAAAAGGGTTTGAGGTTTTTTAATAGAATAAGGATTGCTAAACTCAGCTGATTCTGAACTGGTAGAACTTGGCATAGTTTCAGTGAAAATCTAGGAGTTGTACTGATTTCAGCACTTGAAATTGACCCAAAACAATGTTGGATAGAAATTCTATGAAAAGGAGCTGTAGTTCTATCCTGTTTTAACCCTTTCATATAAAAGATAAGGGATTAGTTCTTAATTATTTTTAAATTAATTTTTATCTTTAGGGTGACACTTATAAAGTGAGATACAAGACAAAAAAAGAAATATAAGCTATTTTTTGTGTGCTTTAGCTGTTTGGTTACCACAATGTAACTTTGTTGAAAGTCACCATTAAAGTACAACCAGACTAATAACAAGAAATTCTTGGCAGGATCTAGAACTGGAGGACTGGAATTTCAGGGAGTTTTCAAGGTCTAAAGATGAATGGACAGAAAGATGCAGCTGCCCATCAGGCTGAATGCAAGCCTCCAGCTCCAGGGAACTTCCTGGAAGCAGGCCTTGATTACCAGTTAAGGAACAGCTTTTTATCAGCTGATTCTACTGAATTGCCTGTAGAAAACTCCCTAGAAATGTTTTCTAGAACCAAAGAGCTGCCAGCACATTCAGAGTTTAAAGGAAATATTATTTTGCCACTCTCAACACAAACAGTCACAGAATTCCTTCATTCACCCTTCTCAGGAATGTAGTTAGGAAACATGCCAAAATCAAACCAAACCCAAGTCCAAATTATTGCAGGTGTAATGGACATTGGGAGGCGTCAGAAGCACACAAAGAAGTTTTATATAAAGCTAAATAAAAATTAAGGATTCCATCCTATCTTGAAATTTCAGTATGATAAAATTAACCAGAAACATGAAATAATGCACAGATTCAGGATATTCAGGGGCATTTCCTTTATCAACACAAACATCTTAATTCCTCTGAGAAAATATTTACAGGCTGACTAATTGATTCCAGTAGGTCACCAACTCTTTTATAGGTACCATGACCATTTTAACTGTTTGAAGGCCTTGCTCCAGCTGTTCTCCTCCTCCTGTTTCTAGAGCTTTTACAAGTGTGGTAGCCGGCGTGATCATGGGAAATCCTTTTTGCACACCCTGTTCTCTAACTTTGAAGGGCTTAAATGGAACAATTTAAGGATTCTACACAATAATAAATATTTTTTGTACATAAATGTCACATTTGCTATTTGCTTTTTCTGACTGACTGCAGGCTGGCACACTTGGATGTATTTGTAAGTGCATGGAATTCTATCTACATTTTGCTTTCAAACTAAAGTGGTGAAAAATTTTCCTATTTTCAGCCTTTTTATACTGTTCTAAGAAAAAATTAAACTATGGATACTGGGCAAATATTTTATAATTTGTAAATACATCTTATTTTGAAAAAAGCAAATTATGCATTAGGGACCCAGAAATTATTTTTTAGAATAACTATACTCACTCTTGCTTCACTGACTACTTTCTATTTTGAGTACATTAATATCTGTAAGAGTTTCCAGAGTATTTTAAAACTGGTTTATGCACAATATGAAAATTTTTAAAAGCTATGATAAAACATGTGACACTAAAGGAGCTAAATTTTGTATCTGGTCTTTGCTTAATAGAATTCTGAATACTAATTTTACAGCAGATGCAGAGTGTTACTAAACAGTGACTATTTCCTTGAAATGTATTTCAGTGTATAAAATGGTGGCAACTTCCCAATTAGGAAGCTGTATCATCATCTTAAAATTGTTTTAGTAGCTCTTGGTGTTTAAAAAGAGATTTCAACATCAGCACAAGGACTGCTTATCTTTTTTCTCCAAAGAGCTTTTTTTTGTGGATATGACAGAGAAGGGTTGTTTCTCCTCAGCTTTTTGAATGGTAGGAAGGGAATGTGTATTTTTCCTGTTACATACTTTGTAGAGACACAAATGTAATCAATAATGTTAATAATGGCAAGTTATATCTTAGGATAAATGCAATTACTTACAATTATTGTCACTTCTTAACAATCCTGGTTATGGTCAAACACTAATCAACCAAGCAAGACAGTAAAAGAGCAGAGAAATAGAAAAAGGTTATATAAATATATGTGTATATTTCTGTATGCATATATACATATGTATTTCTGTAGAAAATATAAATAATAAATAAATAATGCCATAATAAAGAGTATATATTTCTTTCTGTATCACAAATCGAAAGGAAATTGAGAGATATGGATTTCTTCCAGTATTTTTGACTGTACTGCAATAGGAAGAGCAGAAGCTAAGGTTGCTCTAAGATGGGAATTCCTGTGTGTGAAACAGGGCACTGTGGGGAGGAGATGTGCAATTTCATTGAGCTATTGCACTCTGATGCACATCATTCACCACCAACTTCCCTTAATATGGATCTTGGTTAAAAGGATGCTCTGGTTTCAGCCCACACAAAGTGAACAAATGTAGTTTACATTCAGTTTTAGCATGTTCTGCTTGATCAGAAGTTCAAGAAAAAGCATAACTATGAACAACAATACAGAATTATTTCACAGTAAATTAGAACCTGGGATTACATATAAATCTTCGTTATTCTTCATCTGGGCTCTACCCCTCCTCCCCCATTTTTTTTTTTCATAATTTCTAAGCCAAATGAGAACCCAGCAGTTTTAAGACATAGAAATTATGCAATGGCACACTAGATCAGCCTTGAGATCATCCACTCCTGTTCAAAGGGTTGTCCTCCCCAGCAGCTAAAACAGGAGCTGCATAAACCCCAGAAATGTGAAGAAAATGTCCTGATAAAGGGACCTGTCCAGTGTTATGTTATTTTGATGCTACCTGTCAGGTAACAAACTCAAGGCCTTTCTCTCGTATGCAAATAAAATTCAGAGGTGACTTTGTCATTGCTTAGTTCATTACATTCTTGGTTCTCTTCCAGTTCATGACAAGAGCAGCATTCCTCATCTGCCTTCTCTAATGAATTCATTCTTGCAGGATTTTCCTCTAACTGGTAATCAATCAAGGCCTTTCAACTCTCTGCATAAATGATGTCTGTCACCTGGCTTTATGGAGAAATCTGTGAAGGAAAAAGTCCTTATCCACACTCAGAATGGGTAGGGATTGAGAAGTAAACAGTTGAGTTCTGCATCACTGCTTCAGTGAAATCATCCCTGAGCCAGGGCTGGAGTGGTGCTTGTGCACACAGAATGAACTCTGCAGCTCATTTCCAGGCAGCACTTGGGTACAGCCCTCAGCAACTCTGAAAAGTGTATTGGAAGTAGAAGTTGGTGACAGAGCACAAATGAGACTCAGCCATGCTTTGAGATATGAGTCATAAACCAGAAAGTTTTACCAAGAGAAAGGAAGGAATGCAAAGAAACCAAAGCATCTCCACAGTTGTCAAGTAGGAAAGGGAATTCCAAATTTATTGGGAGTCCTTAAAGAACAAACAAATAAACAAAAAACCGACCAAACAAATTCTTACTCCTGCCCAGAACCAAATTATATGTGACTTTCCAATCACATTTAGGGAAAACCCCATACCCATGCATTTAATGCAGTTCTATATAAGCAGGACATGCATCTGTACTGAATCACTTTGCAGCACACTTGGCTGGTTCTCAAAGGAGTCATTAGTTCATGAAAACAGGATCTGGCCTCAGTTATGATTAGACTATTTTAACCTCCATAAATAAGAGTAATTTCTAATAGTTTAAAGGTATTAAATTCTTTACATGCCTTAAGGAGCCAATAAACCTCCTCCAGGCCCTATATCGTTACATATTTAAGTATTAAAGCAAAGGTTTTTCTCCCCACCTAATACCTGCTTTGTTTATAATAACATTTTCATGGAGCAGATAAAAATATTTTATAATTTGAAACTAAATAAAACTAATAAAAGAATACTCATTCCTGCTATTCCTGTACATTGAAAAAAAAGCTAGAAAGTATCAATTGTTAGAAGTTGACTTTCCTAAGGGCTACAAACTCTGTGGCCTCATGTAAACTAGATGGAGTCATGGTGCTCCAAACTGACACATGAGAAGTGGATGGGAGATTAAAAAGTGGGATCTAAGCCATAAAGTCACAGGTTTTAACATGAGGATGTTAAATTAATGAACTGTTTGTTGCATAGACGAGTCTGTTGATAAGATTGGATAGTGATGATGAGAGCGACTAGAAATGATCAGAAATAATCTACTGCTTCATCCAAAATTCAAAATTCACTGAACTGAAATTTTAAAAAGTAAGGCAGAAACATCTTTGTCTGAACAAAATTTAAAGCTTTTTCCATAAATATAATTAATGTGCATTCTCAAGTTTTACTAATTTATAAATTCC
Organism: Melospiza melodia melodia; assembly: GCF_035770615.1. NCBI lineage: Eukaryota > Metazoa > Chordata > Aves > Passeriformes > Passerellidae > Melospiza > Melospiza melodia. Next base: position 9,372,836 of record NC_086207.1, on the reverse strand, counting down.
TCGTCAGCTAAAACCTATTATGCTTCACACACCCCACACCTTTCATTTTAAATGAATAAAAACTATTCTTATCTGGTACAGTCTTCACATAAAATCCAACATTAATTGTTTGGTATGAGATGTCTTCTTGCAACTCAAATGTATTCAAAAGTAAAAATAAGTTCGACTTCATGGTTTTAATAGTAACTACAGTTTTTGTCAGGTGAATTTTTAAACCAATGAAGCTGTGAGATTTACCCTTACTACTTTGAGGGCTTCATTCTGATGTCACTTTCAACATAATAAAACTGAAGTAATTCTAGTGAAGCAGACTGAGGAAGGTCAAAGTGAAAGGAAATAACTAGTGATACATATAATAAATTGTTTTTAATACCAACTTTTAAGCCTATTTGATAATTCGGTTGTAATAACATTGCACTACTTAAACTCATATAGACCAAAAAATTGCAAAAAAAAAATAATTACATAAATCAATTTAGACTGAGATCCCTTAAAAAAGACCAGCTAAAAAAAGGTAGGGTGAACTACAACTTCCAGTAATTACTTGAATTGATGCAAATGTATCCTTAAATGCTGTATTAAAAATTCCCATTATAGTACTTTTTATAAAGAGTGAAAACAAAAAGAGTCAAGCCATTGATTATGTGCCCTATGAAGTCAGTATGAGGAGATTATAACAGTGAATAAAGGAGAAAACCCTCATAGGTGCAGGAACTTAAAAGCCAGAATCATCACAGAAACACAGAGTCTTTATAAGAAGCTCTGTATAGAGTGGACCTATTTGTACTTCTCTTCTGCAGATTTTATAGCAGAAATTCACTTTTTATATTTGAGATCTGTTCATTAACAGCTCATTATAGAGTAGTCACAGGAGTATTATTGTGTGCTTGAAATAAATTAAACCACCAGGTAAATGTGCTCTACTCAGGACCAATAAAGAACAAACAAAGCTAAGTGATCTTGTAATTCCAGCTGCACTACAAGTTAAGATCCACATGACTTTGAAAGCCTGCCTTTATTTTAAGACTGGAAAGTAATTTATTCACTCACAAGGCATCATCCCTTTGTGGGCTGATTGTGGAGTCACCAATTTTATAAGTGAACACCTCAATGTTCTGAAATCACCAGGAAAATATCCAGGTCAGTGATGTGCAAGCTAAGACTTTTTCTCCCTGCAGGTTCCATTTGAAGGTGCAGAAATCTCAAAACATCTCCCATGATACCCTTGCAAGGAAAAAATAGTTTCTGGAGTTGCTAATGGGAAAAGAGTCACTGGAAGCTGTTCTGATTTTAGTACTAAAATGAGATGGCAAAACTGGACTTTGTTATTCTACATTTCTGCAAAAGAGAGTTTGCTCATTGAGATTATTCGAATAAATGTCCTTTGTGATCGTCTCTAAAAAGGAATTATTACAGACAAAATTACAGACAATTACAGACAAATTAAAACTTACATTTACCATCTGAGCTATATTCCTTATTGCCCACACTAACATTTCCTAAAGGGCTGAGAAGATGGAAATGATTTTTGCACGATTGCAGAGAAAACAAGGAGCAAAGAGCTATTTTTTATGGTGGTGAAGGACATGGAGCCTTGTAGTTCCTTCACATCACTGGAGCAGCAGAAATGAAATAACACTGGGACCTGAGTGCAGAGCAAAGCACGTGCTGCCAAGTGTTCTTGCACTGACATGTCATTGCCCATGGAAGCCAAGGTGTCACATGAAAATTAGCATCAACAAGGTAAGCAGAAAGCACTCAAGTCAGCACAACTCTGCTTGACATTGCTCTCAAAGAAAAACATTTCATTCTAGAGACAGCAAAAAATTTCCTCGGAAATTATCAGGGCACAGCTTTCCTCTGTCAGTTCTCATTTTATTCTGCATTCTTTTCTAGGCAGTTTAATGAAAACTGGAGAGGTTAGGTCAAGTGACACACTACAAATGTGTCACTTCCTCTTAGGCCATTTTTAATACAAATGCAGGTCCTTCTGTCTAGGAGGAATTCTGAGTAATGTTTTTATTTCTGTGAAGTCACATGCAAAACCTGTTTGGATCTGCACGACAGGACTGCACCAAGGCTGCTGGATGGATTCTCCAGTAGAGGAAAGAAAAAAAAGGGCTGACAATCAAACACACAGGAGAAGTTCTTGAACTAGAGAGCTTAAATTAGAACTGGACAGAGAAATATGCCTGCCTTCCCTCCCTGGGAGATTTTGATCAGCACAGATTAAATCAGAGTATTCATTTAAATTGGGATTTTATTAAAATCAAAACATTGGTTATCAAAATTGTTTCTTTTGTTCATTTTAATGCTTCTGGCTAAAATTTTTTAGGTTTGGGTCCAAAGTGTATCATCATCCCCATCACACCTTCTCTAAAGATGCTGCATAATTTTTCACTAAAAAAATCCTGAAAACATTCTCTAGTGAACAAAAATTTTGTTTGTTGAAGAGACCAATTTTCCATTCAAAAACAATATCACCAGAAATTCATCAGAATTTAGTTATCTATAATTTATCTCAGAGGCAAGAGAGCTGGGAAAGTAAAAAGTGACATTCAAGGAAGTTACTTCTTACCTAATGATGGTACAAGGATCACTTCATAGCAGAATTAATGATAAAATGCAGGACACACATCCAGAATACTATTCCTGGGATGGCATGCCCTTCATTATGAAGAAATTCAGAGGGTTGTAACTCCTTTAATTTGAGACAACGATTCCTGCTGCAAATTTAAAGATGAAACAAAGAACATGGTAGGACTCTCACCACCCAATGCCATCCCCACGCAGCAGAGCCAGGTAAAAATGTAGAACTGCATGTAAAAATACAGTAAAATGCATGTAAATATGCAGTGGCTTCCAGAAGAAGAGCCCAGATATGGACCAAGGGGAGTGTGGCTGCCTCCCCAGGCTTTGCCAAGATACAAAATACAGTCAAGGGTGTCAGGAGACTTTCAAAGGGACACAAACTGAATGAACAAAGCACCAGGAATGTGCCAGCAATGTAATCTGCTCAATCTGTGGGTAAGAGGAGGAGGTGAGGACAGTCATGCACAGCAGTGAGGAGTTGTGACCTAATTCCAGAGAATGGTTATAGTCTGATTTAGGCAGCCAAAGGTCTTCTGTTCCAGACACTCCCTGACAGGGACCCAAGGCCTCATTACTGGTGATGAGCTGCTGCTAGCTGGGCCAAGCTGGGACTCTGATTCTCTCATAACTGTGAAATCAAGCAGCCTCAGCTATTTCAGTCATCAAACTAGCTGGCTGAGTCTGCCAGAAAAGGGTTTTTTGTGTCCAGGAATGTTCCAGATCTGTGAAACTAACTGGTTCACAGATTCCTTGCTTGCTGAAGTTCACAGCAGTTTTTGATTTTGTTTGTTTGTTTTCCACTTCATTCCAATAAAAATGATGGAAAGAACAGCAAACTCCATTGTAACCCACTGAGGTGTATGGAATGGGCATTGCTGTGGCTTTATGACAAGGCTGTCCCATCACCCACTGTCATCCAGTCAAGGCCAGGGCAGTCAGTCTCAGCATTCCCTCCTCATTTCTGCCAATGTGGTTCCCACAATCTCAGTCTCATCATCTAAAGCAGCACTCAAGAATTTTCTTCCAAAATATGAAGACTTTCATAATGCCAAAACCCCAAACTTCATCTCTTTTTTTTCACATTATAGTCTTTGTACACGTGGCTGAGTAATACAAATCATTGCTTTCTGACATGTTGTCAACTGCTGAATACATTATTCATGAATGTTTATTTATTACTGCTGAACCAGCTCTAGAAATAGTGAAATAATATCCACTAAGTACTTTTAGTGTACCTTTTATTTTCATAAACCAAATAATTTGTGACTGTATTGTTTTTTAATCCAATGTGCTATGTTCATTTTAAGGACAGTGTACTCTGGTTAGATTTTCATAAATGCCTTCCCACAAGGAAGCTGGACTAGCACATCTCCTGATAGCTATTGAAAAGATAGAAAGAAAGTATTCTAAAGGCAGACAAGTGATCACCCTACATCCCATGATCCTTTTTGGGTACACAATTCAGTTAAATCATTATGTTATTCTAAATGCTGTGTTTTTACAAAACCATGAAGGTACATATACTGGGACAGGCCAAATTGAGAGCAATTTGAGATATTAAACATTTCATTACCTTACCACTAATTTAATGCCAATTCACATCCAAGGCTATGAACATGGTTTTAATAGTACATATTTGTGGTTCATGCCCACCTTAGAGTGAAAGGTTTAGGAAAAGACAGATATCTCTGTCTTTTTTTAAATACAGCATTACTTTCCATGAGCAAAGTGATGTGAGCCTTAATTTTTTATCACACATAGAATACAGAAAAAATTAGCATCAGATATTTAATCTCTATCACAATTTAACTGCTAAAAGTTGAATTATCTGCTGCTAAAAACTGTAGGAAATGGCACTTCTGATACTGCCAGTCAGTGAACTTTTCTTCATTAACACCACACCCCCTCAGTTTTCATGTTCTTACAGTCCTTTAAGCAAGTTCTAAATAGGAGAGAGGCAACTTAAAAGAGCGAAAATATTTCAAGTTTTCATGAAAAAGGCCAAGGCCACTCACAAATCCCCAAATTCCAAACAATTGCCTGTCCAATGCACAACTCTTTACAGAAAGGAAACCCTCTGTGCAAGTCCTTTCATGATTGCATCCAAATACAGATATTTATAGTAAATCAAAATTAATTCACTGTTACAAAACCTTGTACTAGACTCCCATCAAGTTGATGCTGTCACTTTGTCTTAAAAATATTTTACAAATGACTCAAAGCTACTTTTTCATAAGAGTTTCTTCAAGAGTTCATTTTTTACCTTTCACTATTAAATGTTTTGATTGAAATTCTTATGAATTTCTGTAATTTATTGAATTTTATGTAACTTGTAGACCCACTTATGTTCATCTGCTGTTTCAGTGTAGCAATTAAGTGCCCATAATGCTGGTTTATGAACAGAAATGCCAGGGTTTGCTGGTTCATGAACAGAAATGCCAGGGTTTGCTGGAACCCAGACAGTATTTCAGGTCAATATCTTATTGAGTTGCTGCACTTAAGTAATAGAATAATGCAAGAGTTGTATGTATGTGCCAGTGAATGCACAGATTAATTAATCTCCTGACAAAGTAATTTTCAGAAAATGTAGAATTTAAATGTCTCCGGTCAGAACAATGTAACAGACAAATATGCTGAGAGGCCTCTAAACATCTTGTCATGCAACAGATGGATTAACAATTGCAATTAAACTCTCCAGTACTATTTCTCTAAATAGTATCTATGTAAAAAGTGCAGACTAATTTGTGGTGAACAGGAAGAAGAGAAGAGAGCTGGGAGTTGCTTTTCAAAACTGAGAAAAAAATTGAATGCCCAAAATCTTTTACTGAAAAAAAAACCCTACCTAAATTCTTACAGATTGTCAGAAACATATCTGTAAATTTTAAATATACCAGGGCTATCTCATTTTATTGCTGTGGCTGTATGTTATGTAATGCAGGATATAAAAATGTGTTCAAGTACATCATGAAGCACTGATGAGTCAAAAGTTCAGCACTAAGTCAGCATCTGATTTTCAGTCTAGTTCAGCTCCCAGTCTGCTATCAAATCAGATTGAGATAAACTGGGGCTAAATAACACCCATTAACTTTGCTTGGTCTCTTTATGACCAGTATTTTCTCTCTGGAAATATTTAGAGAAATTTTGAAATGGAGTTGTCATTTTTCTACTGCTAAGAGCAAAGTGGTTCACTTCAGAAAGTGCCTTGGGTAACTCTCTGGCTGCAAATGTCACTTTGAGGAAGGTCTGAGCAAACATTTCTTTAAAGTGTCTTTTACATCTTGTTTCTATCTACTTGGCATCCATTTTGCACATTTGTTAACCCAACTGCTTGATCCTTTAGATGTATTTGTCATTGTAGAGAAAGCAGTTTTGTGTCTCATCTATCAGCTCTTCAGGCTGGGTTTATTATCCTAGTTAAAATATGAGTACCATGACAGCTTAAACCTGCAGCTCATTACTAAGCAAAAACAGTTCTAGCAAGCCTAATTTAATAGCAAAAAGGAACTTTCTTTTCCTTCTTAGCCTGTTAAATTGCTATATAGCCTTTGTGGTGATACTTTCTAAATGTAGATATATGTATAATGAAGTCACTTAAATTGTGAAGCTTTTTGGACACATTTTTCATGCTTCTGTTTAGGTACACCTAAAACATCCCTCCAGTGCAAATAACCTGGCAAAACATTAATTTCCTGCAGCCATTATTATTATTACCTTCTATTTCTTCACTTTTAAGCATAACTGACAAGTGGCACGCTTCATCCCTGGTTTGGGGGCATATGGAAAATAGAATATTTTCACAGTAATTTCTCAAGTTTTGCTTGAGTATAAGGCCAAGAAGAGGCAGAAAATGGGGGGAGGATGAGGGCATCATCACATACACAAAATGAAAACAACAAAACAAATCCAACAAAAATCAAAACCACCAAACCCAGATAGGTCAAATTCATGGAAGTTTGATCACTGGCATTAGAGAATAACCACTTATTTTGCCATCTCATATAATGTTTCTGTAGGGTGAAATTCCCTACCACTGCAGGAATGGAGCAGGCAATGAACTCTATAATAATCCTAAACTAACCATGAAGACCCCCTTGGCAGCATTGTTCTGCTATTTGGAATGAGAGAGAAAAATAAAAGAAGGTACAAAATACAGAATATATATACATACAATCAGCCCATATTCAAAATTTCCCAGCCAAAGAAATGCTGTTTGGGAAAATAATTCTCAAGCAATTCAGGTTACTAAACTTTACAGGTTTTTGTGAAGGGAGCAGTGTTCCTGCTTTAGGCTTGTTGGTCTGGTCTTACATTTCCATCTCATTACTTCCTTGCAAATAGTGCAAAATTTGCAGTTTCCTACTAGCAGCCAAAAGCTGGTATCAAAGCCCTGCTTTAAGTAACAGAAAACTGTACACAGGGCTCAGGGGCTTCACTCATTTTGCTAAATGGAGAAATTGACAGAGGTACTTGTTAGTATGAGAAGATAAATATGGAAACTCATATATAAACATACCTTTCACAGAAATTTTCACTTTGTGGCCTTATTAAAAGTGCTCAGTACTATTGCCAGCAAAGACACGCAAAGCCTGAGGGGTGAGTGGAGAGCATCTCTCTGCTGGTTCCATTCAGCACTTCTGAGACTTAACCACTGAATTTTTCAAGGGTTAGAAGAAGAAAATTTAATTTGTATGTTGATAAATAAATTTTTACGTTTAATGTAACATATCCCACTTTCATGGTGACATTAAAATAAGGGAATTTCCATAGGCTTCAGCAATGTCAAGTCCCCTTCATTTATTTTCATGGAGCATGAGAACTCCATATGGAAGTTTGGAAGACACTGGCTCTATAACTCACTGTCTTGATTCCAAAAGCACAAGGAGAATTGTGAGAGTTTTCAAAACTAAATTCTGCATGCCATTGAATTCCTTTTAATTATAATCTCTCACCATCTGATTTACTTCCACCTGATGCAGCTTTCATTTTCTAATTCTAAACACCTGCATTTGTATTAAGCATTTTTAAGAAGAAACTATTAATGTGAATTTAATGTTCCATGCAAGATTGTGTATTAAATGTATGTATTAAATATAACAGCAATTTGAACATATTGTAATGACAGGTAGCACCAAATGCAGCAGCTGCTGGTCATAGGAGTTCACCTTCAGTTGTGAATTATTTACTATAACAAAATAAAACATAATTGTTTGCTTTGCAATTCAGATTCCACTGGCTGCTTGTTTCAAAAGAAAATGGAATTGTTCTCTGATTTGTGGTCTCTACCTTTTATAATGGTTGTAGTCCTAATGTGGATTTACATACCCCCCTGCTTCCCCCCAAGCCAATAAACTAATGTTTGTTCTATGCTTCTTGATTAAAATTAAAAAAAAAACCACATCGTGATGATGAACATCTGTTCAAGACAGTTAAATGCAGATTCATGTTTATTGTTTAATTTGCTGGGTGGGCTCAACATCACTGAATTCTCTGCCCATGGGAATTCTACACCTATTGATATTCAAATAGGCTGCATTGTTCACCCCTCACCCAGTCTGCACATCCAAATATTGACAATTTTCTTCCACCACTGCCACACCTGTAGCTGCCATGAATAAGAATAAGACACGTCCTTTGGAAAAAAGGCATTGATTATGTCTATAAATAGGGTGAAGAAATGCAAATTAGGATCCATTCTGGAAACAAGGGGCTTTCTGAACATAAAACTTGAAAGATTTGGGTCCAAAGGGCCAGACAATTTTCCCCAATATCTTTAAAAATGCTTAAAATTAGAGCCATCATTTTAAAAAGTCCACATTATTTTGGTCCTGTCCAGTTTCACAACATAATTATTTTTAGAAATAGATTTTTCCAGAAGACTTTTCAAGATAAACTACTTAATTTTCCATAATTCCTGTGAGATGAATGCAAATGTAGTGGGTTTAGGGGTTTTTTTGTGGGTTTTTTGGTGTTCTTTAGGTTTTTTTAGCTGATGAGAAAACAAAGATGGTAGGGTCACCAGCTCAATATGACAGTCAGCATCCTATGCACTGGAAAATTCTAATGCTTAATAATTTAAGGTTGTGTATACATCTCAGATGACATAAGACATTCAAAATTACAGATCTCAATGCAATTTTCCAAGGTCTGATGAGTCAAGACAGAAAAGAAATGAGGATTCATCACTTCCCTCCTCTTTGGCACATTTTAGAGTTACCAATGGACTCACAATAACCATACAAGGAACTCCAAGGGTTGTACCATTGTAAAATAAAACATTCTGCAGAAAAGTAAAGTCCACCTGCTCCACTTTTAGCTGGAATTTTCCAACTCTCTTTTGTGCATTCAGCAAAAACTGAATTCTGGTTTTAAGGAAGCAAAGGATTGCAGACACCTATCCAATGGGTGGATTTGCTCCAACATTTAAAGAAGTGAAGAACTAACACACAATTTCCTCAGCCACAGTCCAGACTCAGGTAGAGCAGTGAGGACCCAATTTTCACCCCAAGGAACACCAGTTAAATAGTGAAGTTTCCAGTAAATGCACTAAACTCTATTGAGGACATTTCTATGCTGATATAGTAAAAATTCCCACATATGACCTTGAGAAGTTCATGATTTCTCCGGAATTTACATCTGGAAAATCCTCACAGTAATGATTTCTGTCTCCCCTACATACACTGCAGACTCTTCAAATCAGGGTCTCTGCCTTCTTATGTTTATTTCACCAAAAATTCCCAATTAGCACCAACCCATCATTTCTCTCTGAGTTTCCCTAATATATAAATATACTAAGAGTTATTTGAGTATTCTAAATCATGCAAGTCAATGTCAGGAGACATTTTATCTTGTTAAAGAGAATGTCAGGAGCCTCTTCATCCCACTTATTCTGCAATTGGTGAACATTCATCCACCTCACTGTGGGTAGAAACACCTCTCACTTTCAGAAGATATGATATTTTTATGCACACACTTATATGCAGCTGTTATTAAGAATGCAGTCACATCATTTTTTATTCTAATAGTGGGAGTACATAATCAGTTCAAGTGCTTCACTACTAAGGAGAATTCAAGACAAATTATAAGTCATAGATAATTACTATTAATAGAAAATATGCCTCAAGGAGAATGGAGTTATTAGATAAACATCATTGCAGTGCTTAGTAGCTTGGGAGTGGATAAAAAGAAAGGAGAATGACTTGCTCTGGGATTCCTCCACCCTGTAATAGTTGAAAGGATATTTTTTTAGAATCCTTTCTGTTCCTAGTCACATAAATGCAGATTTCCTTCAGGAGGCATGAGGAGCTCCAGAGGTGCCATTTGGAGGAGGGCAGCATTGGGCACCTGCTGTGGGAGATGTCCCAGCTCCTTGGCCACAGCAAAGGCTCTCTGACACTGCTGCCCCAAGGGTCACAGCAGCACTGCTAGAAACAGGAATCACCTCTCAAAACCAAGATTTTATCTACATGACCTGGCTGCTTTAATTTGAATTTGCATAGAGGTGACACATTTTGCTGCTTTTTGCCCTGTACTGGATGAAATGTTTCCAAGCTTTCTCCTCTTCTCCTCTTCTGAAGTTTCTTATAAATATTTTGTCCCTCCTTTTCTCCCCACCCCAGAGGCTGGACAGGGTGTCCAACTGGGGCAGTTTGACAGTGGGGAGAGGATCCCTGTGGGGCATTGCCCTGCACAAGGCTGCTGGAGGCAGAGAAGGAGCACTTATGCAGCAGGAACATGAGAGCTGACATTAACACTGTCCTCCCGGTGTTTAGTGAGTGAAAAACAGTCTCCATGGGAGCTCCAGGAATCACAATCCACATCTCTGCCTCTTTGAGCCTCTGACACATTCCATGTGACTTCCCAGACGCACTCTCAGCTTTTCTACCAGCACAGCGCCACAAGCTCACAGACACAGACCTCCCCCGTTGGACTGAGCAGCAGAGCCCAGCCTGGCACGCTGGGATCCCCCTCTGTGTAAAGATGTCTCAGGACATCTGTGAGCTCAAGGGGGAGCAATGATGGCCCTCTCTGCCAGCTGGCTGAGGGGCAGCAGGGATGGCAGCTATGGAACAGCTGCTCCTCCACCTGCAAGAGCCATGGTGGCAAAGCTGCCTCCTGACCAGTGGGGGAAGAGACAAATGTATATTTTCTAATTATGCAATTGCACTCTCCTGCTTATTTTCCACTTGGGAAAGCAGAGAAAATTGGCACAACTAGAAGTTTTGCTTGCTAAGGCACACATGGAATCAGCATCGCATACCAGAAACAATAGTCAAACAATTCTCAACCTCTAATCAAAGTAATGACAAGAGTTATGATATCAAGTGATTTGATGCACAGAAACTCAGCAGTGGTGTAATAGCAAAGAAATGACACGAGGAAGTATTTGAAGCAAAAGTTTAGGTTTCATTATACATATAAATCTGTGACCGTGTTCACAGGGGTCTTAGGATGAGGGAAGAGACAAAGATCTGGCTCCATGTTTCAGAAGGCTGATTTATTATTTTATGATATATATTATATTAAAACTATACTAAAAGAATAGAAGAAAGGATTTCATCAGAAGGCTAGCTAAGAATAGAAAAAGAAAGAATAATAACAAATGCTTCTGTCTTGGACAGAGAGTCTGAGCCAGCTGACTGTGAATGGCCATTAATTAGAAACAACCAACATGACAGCAATCACAGATGCCCCTGTTGCATTCCACAGCAGCAGATAATCATTGTTTACATTTTGTTCCTGAGGCCTCTCAGCTCCTCAGGAGGAAAAAATCCTAAGGAAAGGATTTTCCATAAAAGATGTCTGTTACATAAATGTTTCCTTTATAAGTCACAGCAATCAGAATTTGTCTTTGAGACACTTGAGAGAAGAGTTAATTCATGAATCCAGGAACCTAGGGAACATTATTTATTCATTGGAGCTGTGCCAGAGCAGCCCTGTGGCCATCACTGGCCACACACACACCTGGATGGAGATTTCAGTGTTCTGCACAGCTCAGCAATTTGTGCCTGGTTTTGGTACTCACAGCACAAATATTCTCCACCAAAATACAGTGTATTTAGAACCCCTTATTGCACTTTTGGACTGTAAAGTACTTCATACAAATATAAAGTAGAAAGGTGTGACAACAAAGACTTAGGCATCTTAAGCAAACCTTAACCAAACCTTTTCATACTGTTTTCTGACTCACTGAGTGCCACCCTAAAATTATCAGTTGGTCATTCCTAAAAGCCCTCCTATGGAATAAATTGCTGTATCAAACAGTAATAAGTTACCTAAATTTCTTCCTTTTAAATAAATATTTATTTTAAAAGCAGGTTCTCAAGTAAAGGAAAATCTTTAGGATGGAATCTTGGGCAAATAAAACAGAAAAGGAAAGCAAATAACTTTCTGCCAGCACCCTGGTGATAGAAGCCTTAACAATGTGAACAAGTAGAGAAAGTGGAAGGATCCCTGTTAAGAAAAGTGAGGTGGGAATCATTGGATAAGGATTTAATATTTCTGAATGACCCCCCATTTAAATCAGGGGGATGTCCAATCCAATCCATCTTTGGAGCTGTGCCTGTCAGAAGCTCTCAGAAGGTTTTCCAGCTCTCACTGTTGATGTTTGGAGCTGTGTTGCCAAGGGAGGAGAGCTGACAATGAAGTGCTGTCATTAAAACCATAGAGCAAAACTCTTCTTTCAGGAAACAAGCACCAATGTAACATAAAAATAGTTACAGATATTCAGGATTGTTTTGCTGTTGCTTTATGTACATTTGGTTGGCTTTCTTAAAGAGGGGAGTATCTCTTCCAAATCTGATGTTTGAAAAGTACCCTCATAAGGCTGGCTAAAATTAGAGTGAATAGAACTAGAATAAACACAATTTCATATTAGTTTTCATCTGCTATTATTTTCAGCTCTCCATTTAACTGTGGATGATCATGAACAAAATTTATTTCTCTTACTAATGATACAGTCCTCTTACTCTTTCATGTGGGATCACTCAGATTGAAACACACTAATGAGGCTTTCAGAGCTGAGCTCACATTTCCCATTTTCTTTGAGCATTGCTTCAGAAAGCAGATTTGCTATTCGTGCAAGTAGAGAAGATGAAAAATGAGCCCAGGGTGGGTCCAGGGGATGATCCCCAGGATGCACCAGCAAGGATTGGGGGTGAGATGACATAGGAGGCAGCGTGAGCAGCCTGCACCCTACAACATTCCAGCAGTACCCAATGTTCTGTTTTTCAAAGGTGCACACTGAGTGCTGACTCATTAATTCATACAGAATCAGGGATGATGAGCCATGCAGGTCCTGGCTACACCACAATAATTCAGTGTAAACCCCACACTTCCAACAGGCTGGGAAGCAGAGAGACACCAGGAATGGGTAAGAAGGAGTCTCCAGGAGTTCATTTGTATGCACCAATAGTAATGCACTCTTCTCAAACACAAAATAAAACCCAGAACACACACACAGATACATTTTTACTCCATAATTGGTTTTTGCTCATGACAAACCAAAAGTTAGAATAATGACATCTTCTTTCGGTGGTATCCATAAGACAGCAGCAGTAGATTTATTAATAAAAAGCAAGCTATACCTGAATGTTTTAGGTTGGGAAGCTTTTTCTACTCTTATTTGTATACTGGAAATACATTCAAAAACCTAGAATAGAGTGGTTAGAAATCAAAAAACCTACAGAAACAGTAAAATAAAGAAAAGATAATCAGAAACTTACACAGAAAAAGATTTAGAAGAATGCAGTTCTATAAAAGCGCAAAAATAAAAACCTGTGAATATTAACAGGAAGACAGGAAGAAAAAATGAATACTAAACATAATTTCAAACCCTTGAGAAGGTGATTTCAAAGGAAACAGGGAGATAAATGGATGACAACATGCATATTAATGAGCCCACAGCAATTCTCAATTACAGTTCATTATCATTAACCATTTGAAAAGTAAAAAGCAGATAAACAACTCAGTCTGCTCCAGCAGGAGTTGAAAATTGCCTGGCAAGAGATGCTTCCCTCTCAGGAATTCTAAGTTAAGGCAAAGAGAGTTTCTCTGGATGTAACCCTAAGGATTCCATCCAGATAATAAAGGAAGACCTGGGGAAAGGGGAATTGAGTTGCATTTTCCAGCAGACAGCACACAGGCCATAATATTCTGAACCCTCTGTTAAATGCATCCTCCCATGCTGGCCTGCGATGATAAGCTGGTCTGAGCACCAAGCTGCAGTGCAGCTCCCCTGACCTTTCCACCTCCATTTAACCTTTCCATCTCTCACCCAGCCCAGCCCACTCTTAAACAATGCCCTGTCAGCAGCTCCCAGGGGCTGCTGATTGTTTTCCTGGGGCTCACCACTGTAGGAACCTTCCCTGAGCATTGCTGACTAAATACAACTCCCATGCAACTGCACGCATGCTGGGCATCTATTCACAGCACACACATCAGACGTTCAATGTCAAACATTTCCTGCCTTGTAACTATAAAATGAATCACCTGCCTTGCTCAGATTGAGTTTTGGAAGGGACAAGGATATCAGAAGGGGGCAGGATTTAGAAACTAAAGTGTGAAGAGACTGGTAGAGAAACTTTGGGAGCCAAGGACTCCTGTTACTTGCTGTAAAGAGTAAAGCGTGCTCTATTTGTCATTCTGAGGGTTTAGAAACTCCTTCTCCTCTCAGGGCCTGTGACTGGCTGTTCTGGCAAGCCTAAACCATCACAATCTCCTTGGAATATTTAAAGTTTGAAAATTTGCAGAAACCTGGAAAGGTTTTGGTGGAGCTGGAAACGAAGGAAGGGAGCTCAGCAGCTCCTCAGCTTCACCATCTACCAACACAAACAGGTTTGGGTGTTGGCACTCTGGCACCAAGCACTTCATTCACAGGGCAGAGGAGGCTCCTAAAGGAAGATCCTGGAGCACCCTCCTACAAAATAACCAAGGGTTTGGCACCAGAGATCCCCAGAGTGCAACCTTGGAGTCAGCCAACAGGAGGGCTGGAACTGTGCCTCCCCAAGGACCCTGGCAAGGCTTTGTGCCCTGAGGATGCTCTGGGTGTCCCTGTGTGGCACAGAGGATCCAGCTCCACCTCCCCAGCTGCAGCACCCACGAGGGGATGGGCACAAGGCAGCAGCTCCCAGCCAAAACTTCATTAACAGTGTAATTTATGAACCTATTTTATCCATACTCGAAACCCATTTAATCTCTATTCAAAATTTATTCTTTCTATGCCAAAGCTTCATAAATAATCAATTTATAAGCTTTTTTTTCCACCAGACTTTTGACCACACAGAGATAGGAATCTGATGAGTGACAATTTCTGTTTCCATCAGAACAGATGTATTTATGCCCTAACTGTCCCTGTAAAAGTCTGTGACAAGAAAACAGTGGGGAAGAACTTGGCAAAGAAAGAGAAGCCTTGCAGTAATTTGTGTGAAAACCAGAGAGGATCAATGCAGAACTTATTTTCATTCTTTTACTTACTGAATCTTATTTACAAACCTATAACTTCTGCTAAATGCTATGCATTCTTGATATTTTCCCTCTTTTGATGTTACCAAGTCTTCTGCTTTCATAGTTCCATTCTAGACAAAATAGGAGGCTATTTTGCTAGCCTCTAAATTTTGTAAGAATATTCATAATTGGAGCTTGAAAGAAATTCATATCCTGCCACTGGGTCCTCAGTACAATAATTACAATGATTCCCTTGATGTGAGAAACATTCATTTTAACTCTGTAAAGTAAGTTGCTTTAAACTTTTATTGCCATCATGCATCTAGTATAGAGGGAATAAAGCATTTTTTGAACACTAGACTACTACAATTTCTAGGAACCTTTTGTTTCTTAATCAAAAGCTGAGAGTTTGTGCAAACCATCAGAAATAGAAATTGTTTGGGTTTGTTTAATGGGACTGTCTGATAAAGTTACCAGACAAAGAATTTGTTCTAAAGATCCATTTCTTTGAACATTACAACGTGGTTCTTGTTCTTTGTGGTGAAATCTGGCAACAATTTGGGTCTGTACAATACATACCTCATAATGCTTTTCTTACCAAAGCTGGTATTATTGTCCAGTCCCGGTCAGAATTTCAGAACAAGTGCTAAGACTTGGAACAAAGGAGCAAATCTGTCATTTTGAAACCTTTTCACTAATGAAGTCAGCAGCCTTGATGCCCAGTTCTACACAAATACTTCCAACACCTCTAAATGAGAATGATCCAAATTTCCAGCTTTTTAATAGAGTAAGCAGAAAACTGCATGTATGTAGTTGTTCAATATTTGCATTTGATCACTAAAATTTAGGAATTCTAACCTGATATTTTGAAAGCATTTGAGTATTTCTTGAAATAATTTTTTTAAACTTATTTCACAGCAGCTTCTCTGTAATATAGAAATCAGATTTTGTTTTACTTTTTAATTTGGTGTTGGAATACTGTGGGATGCTTTCCCATAAGAATAATTATTTCCCAAAGCAACTGAGATGTATGTGGTCAGCACAGGGTTTGGGAAAACAGAGCAGAAATAATTAATCTGGATAAAGAGCTTGAACTGTAACACTTGTCCATTTGTGCAGACATCCTTCAAACACTTAAACCAGAGTTAACCTGTTATAAACCCTTTGATGAGAAGGGCTCTAATGACATTTCTTTTAGCAATTAGAAGTACCTCTTCTGAATTCAAATGTGTTTAAGCAGGCAGGGCTGGCGTAGAAATCAGGGAACAGACAAGCACAGAGTTACAAGACCTATTCAAATAAAATACTCATCTTTAAAGTACCTCCCTATGCACCAAGTCCACCGTGTTCAGGTAGCAATTGATAAAAATGGGTTATATTACTTTCTGAAGCAGAAATTTCTATATGGAATTTGGAATTATCACCATTTTTTATTTGTTCTTTAAGCGACTTTCCACTTCACTTACAGGAGACCTACACAAATTCACACAACTCACTGGCATCTCACAAAATTATAAAGTTTCATTAACTCTTCATTGCAGGAGTGTGATTTTAATGACTTCTGGCCAAAAGAGTGATGTGGAGAAATCACACAGCTTTTACCAATGCCTCTACAGAACCCTCAGCAACAGCTACTGTTCTCCTATCTCTAAAGTCACTATCATATGTGGCATTAAGGAAAAAAAGGGAAAAAAAGGGAAAAAAAGCCATCTATAATTTATTTCACATTCAATTCTTTTCCCTGCAGCTTTGATTAACAAAGTTCACTATTGGAGGTATTTTCTGCTTTATTTCTCAATATTACAACCACTGTATTTTCTCATTTCAGAAGACATTTCAATGTAACATTTACTATTGAAAATGTCTTAATGACTATCAAGCCAACAAAAGCTTCACCATTAATTTCACTGTTAGTTTCACCATTTCAATTTCATCAATTTCACCATAAATTAATACACATCAGCCTTCAAATTCATATTAAGAGATCTATTTCACTGATGTGACAGTAAGCAATGTGATTAGGGGGGTATATTACCCACTGATCATTTCAATGCACAGCTCTTGCAATAAAACATTGGGTTTAACTAAAAGCTTTGATGTCATCAGCATCCATGAAAATGGAGCATAACAAATGTGTGAATGGGAGACCTCTCCAATCTGGAAGTTAATTTGCATGACATTATGACCTTGTTTGCATAGCAGAATATTAAAATATTCCTTTTAGCAAACACTGGCATTTTGAATACCCAGGAAATGCCATGCTGAGATCTTAATAGGTTATTAGTTATATTTCAGCTTCCCCAAATTTCTTCCAGATGGGTGTAATAAAAGAAAAGAAATCCTTATTGTGAGAGAAAGGGTAGGATTTTTTCCCTTTAAACACCCAGAATAATGTTAACATATATTAAGAGACCAGCATTAATCTATTGTCAGTCTTCCTCGTTAATATTGCACTGTATTTTATAATAATACATGCTATCATTTTCTGTAAGAATGTCTGCTGTTCAGGATAAAATTATTTCCTTTACAAAAAGCTGAATTTCTCTTATTATTATATTTGTTAATGAATGAACAGAAGGAAGTAAGGCAGGAATACAATTCATCCATCAGCACAAAATCTTCAGTGCTCAAGTAAGCAATAATACCTTATTACCCTCAAAGACAACTGAAAGGAAAAAATAACCTTGGCTCTCAGCCCTGGCCCTCAGTTACCACTTTGGGCTGCCTTTTCCAGCTGCTGAACTGAGAGCAGGCCCAGGGCTGCTCCAGGGAGAGCAGAGAAAGAGGAGCCTTGCGCTGGCCAAGGAAAAGCTGAGCTGCTCCCAACGATGGCAGCAGCTGCCAAATTCCCAAATGGATCCTTGCAGCCTCTGTCCCACCCCACCTCTGATGGGGACAGACTCGACTTCTCCAACAGGTAAGCCAACAAAGAGACAGCAGATGTACAATCACATTTAGTGTTTGAGGTAAACGGTATTTCTATGTACAAAAGTCTTTGTTATTTTTATGTACAAAAGTCTTTGTTATGAATGGAATCTAACCTCCAGAAATATTTTCAGAAAGTATCATAAATGTCTCACTTCTATACATAATGTCACTGCACAAGCATATAGAACTTGTACTTGGGAACTCATCAGAAGATTCAGGATGAAAGATATTTTTCCTAAATGCCCAGCTTCCAGACTAGCTCTTTGGAAAGCATTCATTCAAAACACACTGAGAAGGAAAAAAAAAAGTTATATGCTTAAGTTAAGCATTCCAAGCTGCCTCAAAAAGAGACATAAATAACTCAAAAGCAGGCAAAAGATTATCTAATGGCAGTCCACAGCTAGACTCCTATTTTCATACAGGGCTATGCTCCTTCAAAAAGAACCCAAGAACAGCCCTTGTTTTCTGGAAAATAAAACTTAAAAAACAGTCTGTTCTTTTCAAGAATTTAGAGGTGTAGAATATTCCAACTGATGGCCAAAATGTTCTTGTTTTTCTATTTAATCTTTTGCTTCTAGTCCCTCCAATTTATTAGCACACTGCTATTAATGAAAACCGTTCAAACCACTGTATGATTCTGTGATTAGCAGAACTGCAAGATCAGAGTAAGTGGAGTCAAAAACCAGGCGGGTCATTCCCAGTCCTTGGGCTGGAGGGGAATGCAGAGTCCCTGGCAGGGACAGCCCAGGCCCAAGGGCAGGCTTAGCCCAACCCCTTTTGAGAAGGATTCACACATGGCTCAGACATGCAGGACACCAAGGGAGTATGGAGTCTCTGGCATCAGACTTGAATGTCCAACTTATATCCCATGAGATTTTTCCAGATAAACAGGCATTTCATCTGCAGAACAAATATTAGCTGTTTTCAGGGAAGGGGATGAGCATTTCACTCAGAAATGCAGAGGACAGGAATTGGAAGGGAAATCTAAAGCTCTTCTCAGAAAGCAGAGGTTCTGACAATGGGAGGAGAGGGACCCTAGCCATTGTCAGGCTGCTGACTGAGCTGCAGGGCCATGCACCAGTCTCTCTGTTTCCCTTGTACTTATTTTCCCTGTTCTTTTTCTGCTGTGTTGTTCTTTCCCTGTGCTTGTTGCCTTTGCTGCTTTCTAGACTGTTTGGACAGTGTCCAGCTGCCAAGTGTCAAACCTATTTCACTGTGAGATCTCCCCTTCCCTGGGGAAGGACAGAGCCTAGGCTTATATGGACTGGGCCTCTGACCTTGATGTTAGAGAGACCATCTTGTGCTAATTGTGTATGGAAAAAGTAGTTTTAAAAAGTATTCTTAAGTGACTTCATTTTCCCAAGGCTGACAATGCCACAGAATCATGCTGTCCACGTAGGACATGGAGCTGTCGTTCAGAGACAAAACCCCCTTTTATTCTTTATGGGCATAGAGATAAGTTCTGAAAGTTCTGAAGAAAATTATTGCCTGTAGCATGTGCCAGCAGGTCTGAGTTTCTGTAACCAGTGTGATAAATCCAGAGCCCAGCTCTCCCCAGCACACAGGCACTGCCTTTGAGGAGTGCTGGGACCACAGCAGGAGTGAGGCAGGGCTGGGGAGCCCCGGCTGGGTCTGAGCAAACACGAGGTGTGATTCACAGCAAACTCAGAGCCCTGCTCTTTCCCCACCATCTCCATTGTGCCTGCTGTGTGTAGCACAGGGGACTGGGGGTGGCTGGGGGGACACAGGTGTCAGTTCCTGCCATGCTCTGGGGACACTTAACAGTGCTCATCTCCCTAAAGGTTTCCTCTGGTGGAGTGTTATTGGGAAAATGCACCTCTGTAACACCTGGAATGAAGGAATGAAAGGTCAAAGACAAGTAAGTGGACTATTTCCCTTTGAAAAGGGGGAAAACCCCACCCTTAAATGGACATGGCATGCCATGGCTGCTTCAAGGCTGCTGTGCTCTGCAGCTCAAGCTCAGGCCACTGGATCCAGCCCAGCAAATGGCATTCAGCTGCTGCTGCATTCATAGTGGTACTGAAAAGGGGACTACTAACATATGCTGCTTCTGACTTCTGCAGCAGTGTCTGAAAGAAAATAGTGAGACCTTTTTTGTGATTTTTAATGGAAGAAGGCAGTTCAACTTGAAAAGGAAGGACTAGAGCAAATTTAGCCCAAAGACAATTTGAATAGGGACTACAGAATTTAAAGGTAAGCTACAGAAAGGTCACTTAGTAAATTTTCAAGATTTGGGTACTTCATAAAGCCTCTGAGGTTTTGTAGACTACTGACCCAGCTACTTTCAGAGAAAAACACATTCTGATTGAATGCATGTTGAAAAGATACCTTGAGCAGAGTGTAATGTTATACTCTTTTATCAGTGACCTGAAAATGGAGTCTTGGCTGCTGCTTCCTGCAGTGCTGCTGAAAGCATTATGCCCACTTCTCATCAAAATGGGACAAACTAGATGGGCCATAAGGGCAGATAAGGCCTGGAGCAGTTTGTGTTGGGTTAGCAGGTATGGCCAGCATGCTTGGCTTAGTAATGTTCTACACAGAGCCCAGCAACTTGACAAATAAACCAGCTTTTTTTTTTCTTTTTTGTTTTTTTGTTTTTTTTTTTCATTAGAAGAAAATAATGAAATACTGAAACCATAAATTCTGCAGAACTACACAAATAATTTGAAAAGTTTTGGCTTCATGAGTCTGTAAATCAGCAAAACATTTAACTTCATGCAGAAATATAACTTCATGCATTTAGAAGAAGAGATTACCATTTTCTCTCAGAAAAGCACCCCAAAACAAACAGACAACTCTTTCTGTTTTGATGGTTTTCTGCAGACAGCACAGTCGAGGCTGGTAGCAATGAAAGAATTTGTTTTTCCTTTAGCAGCAGATGAAGGAGTTGCTTGACAGGAGTTTGTTTTGGAGAACAAGATCCAAACATCCTTATTTTTACTGTGCAGATATTTAGTTCCTTCAGCTGGGCAATCCAGTCATCCACTTACCCAATCCTGTCTATAGGTAATCCTAGATCTTGTCTGGGATGTGTTTGTTACAGCAAGAAGCCAAAGACTTAAGGGTTTTGGCTGAAATAATGATAATTTCAGATTTATTTGGTCTGTAGCACACTACCTAATGATGAACCTAATCATCAGTACCTAATGAACTGACCCAATGCTACCACTGCCATTTAGAAGTAGGTATTAGATATGGGATATCAGCAGTGTTGGTGACAGCTCCCATCACTCCAGTCTTTTCTTTGAGTCAACAAATATGATTTTATCAATGCATGGCATGCCATGTCCATTATGGGGGTGAGGTTTTTCCCCTTTCCCTAAGGGAAATACTCCACTTTTCTTTGACCTTCAATTCCTTCATTTCAGATGGTACAGAGGTTCATTTTCCCAATAACATTCAACCAGAGGAAAACTTAGGGAGACGAGCACTGCTGCACCAAGGAATTGTGAACAGAACTCAGCTGGAAGTGCTGTGTGGGGACCAAAGTGAGGTTCTGTACTGGGTCCTGTGGTGACTTAGGACCACTTAACAAGGGAAACTCTACAAATTTGAGATAATTTAGGCTTTGATTCAGAGGCCTTTGTGAAACACCCATTTCCCCTCCCTTTGAAGGGTGCCTGGGCCTGGGGGAAGCAGCAGATTCCTCTGGGCCTGAGCAGGTGCATCTGATTTCAGACATGAATTCTGCCCATGGTTAGATAACACATCTGAAACCCAGAGGCTCTGCTGCCTTGAGATGGCCATTCCCCCTCCCCCCAAGCTTATATATAGCAAGAATATTTGTGTGTTCTGAATCATTATTTTTCTTTGAAACATCTAAAAATACTATTGCTGGAGGAAGCCAGCCATTTGAACTATGTATATTTAGTCTTCTCCAGCTGCTGGAAATGCTGATAGGATTTGAATTTATCAGAAATTTGGTTTAGGCTGCAGGTTTTTTTCTTAGCAACAGTTGCTATGCAAATTATTCAGAGAGTTTCTGCTGCAATTGATGCTGGATAGAGATTTGGAATATCAGATTCTTAAAAATCTTTGCTGCAAGACACCAAGTTCTTAACCTTTCAATTTGCTGAAATTTGACAGCTGTATAAACAGAACCACTTGCCCTTCCTCATTGCTCTTCAGTCATGAAATCTTAATATTTTCTTGATAATACATAGAAAAATTAGTTTCTAATCTTCACAGTATTACACAAGAGAGTGGTTAAACAGAGATGAAATGGTCTTTTCTCTACCCTTTGGTTACCACAGAGGGCTCAGTCCTTTGTAAAGGGGAAAACATCATTCCTGCCTAGTGACAGTGCCAGACTTGAGGGAAAAATGGGGAAAAACCAGAATTCCCATCTAGCATTATGTCTATTAACATCTTTGTGAAGTTTGGTTCAATTTTGAATTCACTGTACAGAGACATAATTCAAGTCATGACTAGGCTGAACCAACTGTTAAAACAGCACAATGGAAGTAGGAATAAAACTATCCCAAATTTCCAACACACAATACAAGTCTGCAATAAAGAAATACTGATCACCCTTCTCAGGTCATCTCTTGAAGGTGTTGAATTTCTATTATCTGCTACTATTTCATTTATGCAAAAGCACTGAATATAAACCCTCTTGTTCTGCCAAGAGGGCCAGTGGGGGAACTGACCTAATGCTACCACTGCCATTTAGAAATAGCTATTAGATATGGGCTGAGTTCTAATCATATTCAGTCCAGTTGAAAAGCAAGGATTCAGTGTTTGATGTTCTGGGTGAGTTAGAGCCATGGGTCAATGCTCAGTCAAAACTTGTCTTTCAATACCCCCATGAAGTTAATACAAGAGCATTAATTACTCAGAGATTTTGTGTTCAGTCTAGGACAAGAAAATTAACCACTAACATGATGAGCTCATAGACATAAGCATGCTTCTAGAGCTACATATCTCAAAAACCTTGCCTTAACCTAAGAAGAGGATGACTTAAAGAGACTTTTCAGCTCCCTGAGAAATTCTATACGACAAACATTATCCCTTTGCTCATTCTGGTTAAATCAGATCATCACCAGTGACCTATTGATACTTGCTGAGCCACAAACACGTGGGAAGATGTGAGAACTGCAGGTCTGTGGTGATATTCTGTATATTGCTACAACACTGATCAGCTTAGAGGAAGCCTCCAGCATTCAGCTGGACTCAGGGGCAAGCCCAAGCTGCATCCAGAGGAATGACTAAGGCATGGAGATGCTAGGGAAAAAGCTAACCCTGCCAAAGCTAACTAGGAGGTGAAGAGTCACAAACAAAAACTGAACAGAAGTTGGGCTGCTTGGAAAATTTCCCCCTAAGTTCCAGTTCTGTACCTCTGCTGGGTGCATTGATATTGTGTAACTGGGAAGTTTGAGCTCAGTCTCTATATGCCCTTCTGTAATCCCTGATTACTTCTGCAAATGTCACACTGATTAGCCAGATTCTTATTGTCAGAGACTTGTGCATTTCTGTTTTGTGTAAACAATCAATGAGCAAAGAGTCCTCATCCAAGGGCATGACAGGCAAATACATTATGTAATATCTTACATTAAAGGAGTGGAAAGCTTAACACTTGGGATCTTCTAAACTCTCCAGATGAAAATGGCGTAACAGAAAAAAATAATTGTTGTTGTGAAGAGAAGGCTGTAAATTTTAATTATTTTATTAAGTAGCGTGCCGTAGAAGGAAATTCACAGTTTAGTTATTCCTGTCCTCAGTGCCATGAGCCATTGTGGCTCAGCAGATGTGGCACTCACTCAACCCTCTGTGTCAGTGGGGAAGGTGGGCCTTGGGAGACACAACAATGAGAGCACAGGAGCCTTTTGTATAGGCAGCTCAGGGAGAGGGAAGGGGTAACATCTATTGTAGTGACTCCTTTGTAAGCCATGAGCAATGAACTTACTCACTGAACTGAACTAACAGACAAAATGTTAATAAAAGCTCGCCTTGGGCAACAACGTTTTTTAAAAAGAAGTTCTATTGCCATCATCTCTGAGCATTAGAAAATCTTCCTCTGACTATTCAGCAGAAGGTTTGCTCTGTGGCAGGAGGGCTGCAGTGCCACTCTTGGGGTGAGCACCCTTTCCTGGGCAGGGTTCATTGCCCCTTGTGTCAGACATGCTGTAAAAGCAGCTCCATTTCATCAGCAGCTTGGGCTGCTTTAGGCACAGGGGAGAACCAGGCTGGGTCTGGGCACAACTTCTCCCGCTGTGGGGCAATTGTCTGAACCAGCAGACAAAAAGTATCCCCTAGAAAGGAGTCTGTGAGCAAGTCTAGCTGGGCAGCTCAGATTTAACTCCCTATTTGGTGAGGGAGTTAAATCTCCCATTCCATCTTCAGTCTCAGTCTAGTGCATACCTGAAGCCATAACATATGGAAGAAGTTATCAGACAGATCAAAAATGAGTATTTTAATAACTGTTTTTGAACACTGAGTATCACCAGTCAGGTTCCTTTATTCTGCTAATTCCTAATACCAAGGTAAAAGGCTTCCCTCTGTCTCAAGAATTGTCTGTTCTGTTACAGCTCTGGCCATTAACATATTTCTGATAATTCATTTCTCCCAGGAATAAGCACAGTTCTTTGAAGGCTTTTGCTGTATTTTAGGTATATCATGCTTCACAGTCAGCCACATAACAGGGCCTCTCACTAATAGGTTCATTGGATGGGTCACTAAGGAAAAAAAAAAGGAGGAACATCCACTTGCATTATGTCCCCTTACACAATAAGGATTTATTGTGTTCTCTGAGTGAAGAGTAAAGAAAATTACTCCCTGTTTCTTGTCTGGGCATAATTATGCTCATTTAAGACAGGTAAAAAGAACTAGATGAGATTGGCCATTGAATTTTAAGTCCTGGTCTTATGTACAATAAGTATTTTATACCATGGAAAACCAATTTTATCTTCAGGATTATTTCTAGAAGCACAATATAAAAATAATGAAACACCTACTGTTATATGTTTAAAGTTATAGTATGGTCCCTGGAAAGACTGAAGAAAGATAAGCCAAACTTTACATAAAGGTTTAGCACAGTAGGCTATATTTATTTAAATATTTATTCACTTTTCATTTCTTATAGGAATTAAAGTGAACTATTATCTTAAACTTATAATAAGTTAACAAGTTAGATAAAATATTATATAGATCATTATCACATGGCAAATTTAGTGTTATTTTAATGCCTTTGCTGTTAGACTGTAGGTTACTAAGATTCATAGAACGATTTGAAAGCTAAAGTTGATTTTCCACCAAAAAAGATCCTTATTCCATCCTTCTCTTAACCCATTGCTTAGATACCTTCTATTTTGTCTTTTTACATAGCCTCAGCAACCCCAGCCCTAGAAAACTAATTGCTTTGCTGTTTTTGAAATTGCTGTGAGCATTCCACTGTAGAGAAGCTGCTTTTCTAAAGCAAACATATATGAGTTTCTGAGATAGAAAGGCTTCAATTGACATCAGAGGGCTTTAGAATTGCTTCTTACTGCTCACATACTTCTTAACAAGGCTGAATTCCCTTTGTAGAAATCATTAGTGAAAAATTCTTTAGCGGACTGCATTCACTTCAGTCATTTCTGTTGCTGTTTATTTTGAAATGATTTAACATTCCAAGCAAATGAAGGCCTGCTGCAGTAAAAATACAACTTCTTTCTGTGCCTCCCTGTGCATGCAATAAATCCAGAGGAAACAGAACAGAATCAGAATAAGAGTGATTCAAACCACAGCCACTTTTCTGATATGTTCATTACTGACCACTACTGCTTGTTATGCTGATTGAACTGACAGAGTTGTGGTATTTTGCATCTCTCACTTCCTACCTGTTTCTGTAGAACTCAGACCAATTTATCTGACCTTAATCTCATAGCTCAATAAAATGCCAAAATCCTAAGTTAAGGAAGTAAATACATTCTCCAATTAAATGCTGTTCTTCTCTATGAATCTGTCTCTGGTGAGAATCCTTTCCTTATGATTTTCAATTCCTTAAGGTAGGTTTGGGAAAATATTATGTCAGACCCTCTCCAGCTTCCACAGTCTATTGAGCCAACCTGACTGATGTGGTCCTGACAGCTGCTATAAATTGAGTAACAACCAAATCCTTCCCCAGATCTCCTAACAGAGATCCTTTCTGCCAATGGCAGGGCCAGCCCTGCACAGCCCAATGATGCTACCACTCTGAATTTCACAAACTCAAGGCACAGGAATGGAGGGGGTCAATCTCACATCCTTTACCTTTTTACAAGCACATTTTTTGGCAGCCATCAGCTACTGAATTAAGTGCAGACCTGAAGAAAGCTTTCATTTCAGAGGAAAATCATAATATATGTGAAAATCTAGAAAAAAAAAGAAACAAAACCATGTAAAACTTCTCTTATATTATCTTTGTTGGATTCCTACTGAAATAATTCTCAGAGACAAGCACAAGCCCACAGAGCAGTGCATTTAATGTTTTCAGTATTTAGTAACCTACTACTAATTTATGAGCCAGACTTGGGGAATAAACCAGAGAAGTTTGACATGCAAAGCAAAGAGGGAGCTGAGCACATCCATCTCCATCAGCATTCCTGCAGCACAAGCTTCAGTTACCTGGAAACAACTCCTGTGGTCTGCACAGCCCATTGTGGTGCTAAATGCAGCTGTGGAAAGCATCAGTGCTGTCCTTTGCAGCTGGAAAAAAGGCTGCTGCTTGCAGGGCAGGACAAGATGAAAAAGAAAACTAAGAGACCCTCAAACAACTTGGGATGGAGGGAAAAAATCCTTCTCTTCATCTTCAGTTTCTTTAAACAAAAACAGAGGAACTGATAAAAGGAAATTGACTCTGCCTGGAAATTTTCAGTCTTCAGTAAAGGTGTGTGTGAGAGACAGAAGAAAATTCCTCTGAACTATTTGTTCAACATTTCTAAATGCAACAGTTTCTGTTATTTCTCTGCTCTTTAAACTGCTTTGTCACAAGAGGCTGTCCTACACTTGATAAATTCCACTTTAATCAGCAGGTGCCTTAATTTATGACTCAGAATAAAAAAATTGGTTAATCAGTCAAAAATGTATATCATCAAATAAAGAAAAACTCATAGAACCTCTGAGGCACAGTATCTGGAGGTGATTAATAATTAAAGTTCCCATTTTCAAAGGGAAGTTTTATTCTTAGATGTGACTAATTTTCCAATCCAAGATTCCATTTTCCTTATTGCTTTAATATCTTCTTGGAGTAAGGAGAAATTTTAGTCACATAAAATCCTAATTCTCAAATAAAATGAAAATGGAAATGCATTTTAGTACCAACACTTGCTTTCCTGAAGTTAATGTGGAAATTGTTTGTCATTTCCCTTGCTTTATGTATTTCAAAGGAGAGGAGACTGATTCCGCACAGGAAGAATATATTCAGAAATAATGAAATTAAATAATAATAAACACTGCAAAAAATATATATTCCTACTTGTCAAAATGGCCTCCATCTTAAAACAATGCCTATAGCCTAATATTTGCCACAATGCCATTCACAGCTTTCTCTATTGTCTCTCACTCCATACAGAGATGTTTAAGAACTGAGATGGATGATTAAAGACTGTGCTCCCATTGTAATATAAAATCAGATAAAATACAAAAAATAGGTGAAGTAGAATATATTTGATACATAGTAAAGAAATCAAGATGGTGCAACATTTTCTCCTGTCTGCAGAACAGATTAGCAGAACTGCAGAACTGTGATAAACTATCCCTACCTAAAAAGAATCCTGTTAAGAGTTTCTAGTGGACCATGGTCAATAGAAATTACTTGTAGTTTTACTATCCAGAACTCTAACACTTAAAACTCCGTGACTTAATGAAAAGCACAGCATAACCTTCAGCAGTAAACCTTTTCCAGAGAGAACTCGTGTGCTTAGACTGCCAAGTGAATTTAAATACCTTCCTAACAGAGAAACAGAACTTCCCAGCGTGGAGTGAGCAGCTCCACCCAGCTCCCAGCCCCTGCACACAAACACCAGCATGGCCAGGGGGCTCTCAGGGCTCACCAGCCTCCCTGGGAATCCCACCCCCAAACCCAGGGCAGGATCGATTTCCTGTCCCCGGCACAGCACATCCCTTACTGGATACTGCTTCATCATCCCTGCTAGAAATTACTTCTCCCTGGAGCTTAGGGAGAGGCTTCTGCAGAGGAAAATCTCCCTTTTGCAGTGTATCAGGCTGCCCCAAATGGCAGGTATTTTCAGAGGACTTGTTCCTGAAGGAGGATAACCTCCCTACAAGGTCTTTACTCCTCTGCTTTACCCATCTCCCCCAGCTGAGCTCTGCACCAGCATATTAGCATGCACAGCATCCCCTTCTGAAAAGCAGCAACATTTCCAGCAAGGGCACTCTCTGAGAGTTGGGCTGCTAAGTGGCTTTGCCTTCTCCTTAAAATATGCTTAAAAGAAAGCGGATCTCAGCAAAATAGGTTCCCTGTTATTCCTCTCCCTGTGCAATGTACTCAGAGCCAGGACATTTTTAGACCCCGAGTTTGCTCCCAGCCCTGTGCCTGGTTATGGAGGAGATGCTGCTCCAGGCTGAGGGTCCATTTCAGAGCAGGCACCCCCTGCTCCTGGGCTGTGCCAGCAGAGCCAGCCTGGGGAGCAGCTCTGCCATCACCTCAGAGCCAGGACAGAGGATATTGGTGATCTCATGGCTGCACATGGCATTAGAGCAGGCTCCAGGTCCTGCTGGATGCTACTCTCTACCTGGGAGAAATAGTAAGGGGAAATTTATGGGCTCTGTTTAGTCTTTGTGTCCTAATTAGCAATCTTCAAGTGCCAAAATCATTTGCCACATCCTTTCAGATTTCACCATACAAACTACAGTTTCTGGGTGGGCTCAAAACCACTGCTGACTTTAACATATCAGAGGTTGTTTCACTGCTTTCTTACACCAGGAAGAAACTGCAGCCAAGGTTTTCTTGTCAAGGATAAACACAACTGTGACCTGAAGCTATTACTATTAATTTATAATAATTATTTTTAAGCAATCATGGCTACAGATCAGATATTCCTATCAGTTTGCTTTCAATTAATAAAAAATATCAAATGAGGCCAACATTTACACACATCTCTGGAGATTCAAAACCCACCTGGATGAGTCCTGTGTCACCTGCTCTGGGTGACCTTCCCTTGCACTGGACAATCCCCAGAGGTCCCTTCCAACCCCAAGGATTCTGGATCCTGCAGGTCCACATCTACCTCAAAGAGCAGATACTGAACAAGACTATTCTAAACACAATTTTTAATGCACAATGGTACAACAGAATCATGTAATGACACAACTGGATTTGAGCTACTAAAATTTCATGCAAGCAGAAACAGCCATTTCTTATTTTGTCATAGAGTATGGATTATATTCTGTTAGAACTTAACTACAATTTGAAATATTTAAAATCCTTTACACAATCCCTATGAATTTTATATTTGCCATTTATCTTTGACACTGAATAGAGGAGTTAAGAAATTAAAAACATCTATTACATAAATAGAAACAACGCAAGACAATCAAAGACAAAATATCCAGGCGGATGCTTCAGTTCAGTAAAATACTCAAGTGTCAGCTCCTCTGAATTAACTGAGACTATTTACATACTTCATTATATATTGATTTTATTATATATTATTTATTATATATTTAATACATAATAAATAGTGTATATATAAAAATATTTATTATATATTATATTTTATTATACTATTAACTGGGACTATTTACATTATTATATATAATTTATTATATATTTAATATATAATAAATTGTGTATATATATACATAAAAATATTTATTATATATTATACTTTATTATACTATTAACTGGGACTATTTACATACTTTATTATATATTATTTATTATATATTTAATATATAATAAATAGTGTGTATATATATATATATAATATTTATTATCTATTTTACTTTATTATATTATTAACTGGGACTATTTACATACTTTTACTTGTAAGCTTTGGCCAAAGGCCAAAGGGGAGAGTGGCTGTGCTGATGATGAGTTTGGAAAGATTTCCCTTTCTGACCCTCTCCCGACCCCAGCTCAGTCTCTCCCAGCCCAGAGGGGATCTCCAGCCTGGCTGCACAGCCCTGACTCCAACCCAGGACCAAGGAACTCAGGAGCAGAGCCAGGTTTGCCCCCTCCAGGGGCTACCTTGCTGTCCCAGCCAGCACAGCTGGAGCTCCAGAAGAGTTTCCAGCAGATGGAAACATCCAGGCACTGCTGGTGTTTGCTACTTCACCTCTCACAGGTGCTCAGACTTGATTGTGCTGAGCACAAAATAGGAATGAGACTGGCAGAGAATAGAACACAAGCTTAATGAAGAATACCTGTTAAAATACTGACGGGTATCTTTTTTAAATTGTTATAAATATAGACAACACAATCTCTGGCAAAGCCCTCAGACCTTCAAATCTATACTTAGCTCAGCAAGTGAACAGGAGTAGAAGCTAAAATGGAAGTGATGGTATGTATTTTAAGAGAGCTAATAAATCATTCATCAGTCTCTAATTATCCTACTCTATAATCAGAGAATCAAGCAATAAGTATTTTGCACCCAAATTGAACACTTCTACCTGGCCATTGACTAAAATTGGGAATCACTTAAAGACTTCTGTTTTGGTTTAATTATAGACAGCCTAATTTCAATCTATTTATTATGTCATTTGCATCTCATCCTGAAAAACCCATATGCATTTCAGCATCTTTAATTGTCTGATTAGACCAATGACATTAACATCTGCAAGACTTTTTCTTTTATTTTAAATAACATTACTCTGGTATGAGACTTAATCTGAAAGTACTTAGTCACACTTTACTGTATTGTAATAATGTTCTTCAGCACTGCAATGTAAGGGTTCTTATTTTGCCGACCTGCTTAGACATATTCTCAGAGAAACTGGGTTTTGTGGGCATATGGTAAAATTAATATTAAAAAAAATAAGATTCATTCCCCACAAACAAAGAAAAAGCCCAAGGTCCAGATCTCCTCAATGTCCTGGCAGTAAATGCCTCCAGCAGTGCTGAGGCTCACCAGCCTCATCTCAGAGATGCTGTTGACAAAACAACTCCAAGTCTTGAAAACTTTCCAACCAATTAGGTCACCAACACAACTGAAACCAAGAGGAAAAATGTTCACTGATATCAAAGGCAGAATGATTTGGCTGATTTATTTTTAACCTGCTTAAAATATGAAGTCCTCCAAGACTGTGTGAGGGCACTGTAATGTAATTGAATCCATTTTGAGAAGATATTGGTAACAAAGGTGCTGGGAAAAGATTTCCATATTCATCTTCAAAAAAGACTTTCCTTTTTAAGTGTTTTTAGACCTTCCAGTGAAGGATACTTATATACACTGGCTAAATATACTATGGAAATTGTAGATCTGGATGTGATGGTGTAAACTGAATACCAAAAGCAGCCTATGGTCATGCTTTAAACAGACTATCAAGATTGCTACTTTATTTAGGCTCTGTTAGAGCCTTTTATGTCTGTTAGACATAAGAACTGAAATAAAATGTGAATGCATAATTTTGACTGAGTAAATCTTCAAATGTCTCAGAGATTCTCCGTTACTGTTAAAGTTCCATGAACATAATAAAAAAAAACTTGCACATATCATTATCAATTACAAACCCTATTCTGTTTATAAACTTAAAACTTAATGATGAATTTTTACATAAACATCTCCTTACAGCACAGAAGTATAACAATATTAAGTGGAAAAATACCCTTTAAGAGAGTCAAACCCACATATTTACTAACATATTCTGTTTGTAGATGTTGTGGTTGGACACTGGCCCAACACCAGGCGCCCATCAAAGCTCCTTGCTCACCCTTCCCTGCCACAGCTGGGCAGAGAGAATAAAAAGTTTACAAAGTGTTCATGAGCTGAGATACGGACTGAGGCAAACACTGCAAGGGCAAAAGAGCCTCAGCTTGCAGGTGCAAACCGAATTTCTTACAAAGAGAGGTCCTTAAATTTTAGCAAGGGAAGAAAGCTGACATTATTCTCTGCTTACTGAAATCTCATCCATATCATCTTCATAATGTAAGTTTTCATTGGGAAGACGAAAAATAACACCATGAACTAGCAGCCTGAAAATCCATACGAGTTTTATGTCTTGACACACAAATACCTGGTACTGGCAGTTAATGTTCTTATTTTGTATGTGAAGAGTCTTTTCCCTTGAACTTGGGAGAAACAGTCACACAAAAAAATATGGCAAAAAACAAAACAAAAAAAGGTTTGGCTGGTGTAAAGAAGTGATTGTGCAAGGGAAAGGAATAGAAACAAAGCTTCATATTTTCTATCAGTTCCTGTGCTTTGTTCTGCCTACTGACTTTATTGACTGGACATGAATGTCAGCAGGTGTCCAGGTACTGAGAGGAAGAATAAAAAGAAGAGATTCTTTTAAATTATTTTTCCTGTTTTAAAAAGAATGAATGTAGGTTACAAAGAATTGTTTTTATTTCCTTTTCCATGTATTTCCTTTTTGATTGATTTTATTAGATGTCTGGTCAAAATCTGTGTGTGTAAAGTGTAGATACGAATAATAATTTAGCTGGAAAAAGCAAGGATTGACTTAATGCTGGAGCTTTCCTTGTTTAATGTTTATGACTTGAAATCCTGGAGAAACTGAAAATTAGGATATTTTGAGTGCATGTGTTTTTATACTTCTCTTGATAGTCTTACCAAAAAAAAAAAAAAAACAAAACAAAACAAAACAAAAAAAAAAAAAAAAAAAACCAAAAAAAAAAAAACAAAAAAAAAACCAAGCGGCAAAGCTGCTCCTAAAAGACACACACAATTTTCCTGGAAAGGTTAGTTATCTGTCTACTCATGCCTGGTGCTAATCTTCTGAAGAGTTTTGAAAGGGGCTTTGAAGAGGCAGCAAGACAAGTGCCAATATCCCAGCAAGTCAATACATTAATTCCTCTGCAGACCAACTCAAGGCTTTGGAAATGCACATAAAAGGCCGAGGCAGAAATGACACTTATAACTGCATTCATTAAGAGCAAGCTCATACCCATTTTCTGCCTAATGAGCATCCAAGATAAATCAAACTTACTGAGCTCCCCAAACTTTGATTTAGAGAGATCCTTAATAACCTAGGGCATAAGATATAAGTGCAACTACAGTTACAGCATCAAAACCAGGCCAAGAATAAGGTCTTGATCCTTTGTAATGGCTAAATATCAATTACCATACACTGACACTGAATTTCAGAAACCTTGATTTACTTCCTGATTTGTGAGTAGTTTCTATTCTAAGCAAACAACTGCAAATTCGGAGTTGATGAAAAATGTTGCAATATAAAGAAATGTTTAGAATATTAAATTGCTTCCATAATTCATCCATGGCATGCACTCACTCCATCTCTAGCCCTGTATAAGAACTTATTTAACTAAACATATTAATAGCTGAAGAATGGTGCTGAGAGATTAGGACTAGGAATTGAGCATATAATGCATGTATTAAAATTACATAATGTTAATGCTCTTTTAAAGAGCAATTTCTGTAGAGGCATTTAACAAACACTCTGGCTTAAAAAAATGATGGATGCAAAGTTCAAGACCGGACCCATTAACAGTGCTGCAATATTTTCTTTCTGTATAAATTGGACAGTGTTTCATAGCTTTGACTTTCAATTCTCCACATTTTGTTACAGCAAGATCCTTAAGGTGTTTTCCTGGCTAGATTTACTCTCAGCTTAATTCAGAAGCACATGTGTTCTAATTTTCAAAGGAGCAGTAGCTGCATCAGGAGAGCGTTTCACATCTTGCTTCTCCTACTGTGGTGCCACACCTCTGTTAATTCTTTCCTGTGCAAGCCTTGTCTTTAATTCTCTTGCTGTACTTTTTACTAACAAATTTCCGTCACTTAGCAAATGTATGTCTCATGACTGCACATTGAAACATTGATGTCAATGCATGGGCACTCTCAGGTGTCACAGGTTGTTCTTGCACTTGTTGTGACCAGCTCAGGGGTATAAAGTCCTGCTCCCTTGCTGGAACACAAATCCTTCTGCACAGGCCATGCTGGGACCAAGGCTGCCTGGTGCTGAGGCAAGAAAAACTGAAATGAAACTTTCTATCAGTGCCAGTAGGGCATAAACCACCCCTTTTGTGTGGGACTGTTCTACACTACAATAATCTGAGAGAATTATCAAGGAGTAGAGAATACATGTAGATCCTATATTTGAAGGTCAGAGAGGAAAAAGATGACAATTCACCCTTCAGGATCTTTTAAAGATTAGTTTTCATTGCTTTAATCTTTCATCCTCCACAGCAGTAAATCTGTGTTAAGACAAGTTGAAGGGAGCTTGCCTGTTGTGCATTTCTATGAATTGCCTGTCCCCATCATTTCACTGGAAAAACTCTTTTATGTGGTTATAATAATGGAAGAATCCAGCATATTTTCCAGCAAATTTAAAGAGCTTCAACATAAATTTTGTTCTGTGGTGATTTGTTTCCTTTTTTTTTTTTTGCTAAATTTTAATACAAATTGAGTAGAATTACCTGAAACTCCTGTTCAGTTCTGAATCCTTGCTATTGCTTTATAATTTCACTCCTACTCTAAAGCACAGTTTCCAAACTACAGCATTTAAAAGCCTTCCAAGTTATTCCTACTGTATGAGTGACATAAGAGCATTTGATATTGATATTTATTTCTTACCATGATGTCATCATTGCCATCAAACAAGAACATCCTATAGTTAAAAAGTATTTGCTTCTTACTCATTATCAGGACAGCTCTATCTGCATCTTTGCATTTTTACATTGAATTCTTTAATAGATAATTTTTTGAGGATTGGACATCTCACAAACATATTTCACATCTCTCTGCAGTACCTTCAGACACCTCTCACTTGAATTTCAACTGCAGTGCTTGCTATACAGTAAATGAACTGACACAATCTGATAAGGACTTCCTTGTTACATTGCCTGACTCTTGCCCTCCGAGAGCTTTAGCTTTCAATTTCTTCCTCCTGTAAAAAACTAATGAGGTCCCTTCTGTGCTGCTCATATTGTCAGTCATTCTTCATTGCAGTGGTCTTTAAAAATCTTTTCTGTCAAAGAAGCTGCTCTGAAGGTATTAACTTGGTATACTGAAATAAATGCATCCATTCACCCTAATTATAAAAACTGTCTTCCTTTAGAACTCAGTAAAAATCTATTTGGGTAAATAATACTTTAAGTTATAATCCAATTTGGCACAAATTTTCCCAAACAGATTTTTTTTTTCCCTTCATTGTTGAGAGCAGTATTTTTTCACTATACAACAGAAATTATATTTAGTTTACACACTTTTTCTAATTTTGTATAAAGAGATCCCATACACCAATATGGTTTGGGGTTTTGTCCTGAAAAAACAGAGGATATTGTTGTGGCATTACACATTGCTCAGTATCAAAATATTGTTGTATTGTATATTTGTCCTCAAATCTCAGTTGAAGAGATACAGATTTAAAAAGTGTGAAAAGCACAACCCACCAAACCTGCTACAAAACAGAAGCAATATTTTATATGTCTGACTTTACAGACTTTTATTGCATTTATGCAACCAAGTTTTAGCTAAATGTTTTTTTGGTATTGTGAGGGTACATCTCATTTTTTTGTCTGTTACAAATGTCTATGTGAGGCTTTTAATCTAATTAATCACAGCTGAAGATGGGTGAGACAAACCCTGCCTTTCATAACCTGCAAAACAGTTTTACTTTGAAAATGAACTGCTTTAATGGTTACCTTACCACAAAATGAGAAAGTCATGCAAACTTTTTTATCAGACTGAAATATTGCTAATAATAACTTTGTGTTGTCCAAAGCCTGTGCAGTCTCATTCTCTCTGCTAAGAGTAGACCATGGCAATCAAGAGGATGGTTCCATAACCATGCCAGCAAGTTACTCCCAAAAATACAGATCCCTTTTCCCCACAGCAGAACACAAGTGAAAAAGTGGCTTCCCTTCAGACCAGTAACTGTTAGCCCAAATACTCCTCAAATTTTGATTGCTTTGCTCTTTATTGGTAGCAGTAAAAAGAGAAAAGGCTCAATAATCCTTTTTATGGAACCAATACTGACTTAGGAGACCCAGTTTCTATGCAGAAACAGTTGCTATTTTGCATAAACAACAATTTAAGTTCTAAACCAAAACCAAATTAATGCCGGCACATGAAATCTCGAAAGGGGTAAAAATGCACACTAACATCCCTGCAGCAAAGACTTGGAAAATATTAAGAATTTTTATGAAAGCAGCAAGTAAAGACCATGGACGCTGAATGTGGGTTCATATGAGCTTGGTTCATTTCACATTTTACCTGAGCAGGCCTCCCTGCTTGAATCAGCTCCCAGTTTGTTTGAAATGGGGGGCGGGGAGGGGCCAGACCAAGCTGTAACAACCCAGCTCAGCTGGGCAGAGGTACTCAGCACCTCATCCTTACACCTACAGCACTGCTGATACTATTCAACAGTAAAAAAAACTATGTAGTTGTATAAAAAATATCACTTGGATCATCCTGGATTATCAGAGACCTTCAGAAATTGTATTGGTAGAGCTCTCCTTTAGAATAAAGGGCAGAATTAGATTATAAAACACTTTCAGTTCCAACTAATATTTACATTTATTAATAATGTCCAAAAAATATTGATTTTAAATTGTTTGGGGGTTTGACTCTATAGCCCAGGGATTATTTTGTATGCTTCTGGATGAAAACAATCATTTCTCAGTACAAGCATCCATGCAAACTATTGCAAATGCAGATTTGTTTTTGAAAAACCTGCCACATAAATAGAACAACTGTGAGGTATTTTTCTATTAATTAAATAGATGGAATAGAAATTGTAGTTGAATCAATGTGGTTCAATGAACAAGAAAAAAAAATTAAAAGTTCATCAAGCAGCTCTCTAACTAACACCAAAATTTAAGTTCTGCCTAACACCAGGGGCTCTGCAAGGAAATTCAAAACATATAAATCATGATTTAATCTGCAGCAGCAAAAAACAAGCAACACAAATCAGAAAATAAGTCAGGAGAAACCCACCTTAGAAGGAGAATGAGCAGAAACAAGGATCCCTGGGCAGAAGAAATGCTTCCATCTACCACACTCTGCTCTTCTATTGCCTTTAAATGCCTACCACTAACACCTGGAGCTTCAATTTCCCAGCACAGCTGTTCCGGGAAAATGACACAGGTTTTGCCCATGTAATTTCAGTACATATAAAGCTAAACATAAATAATTTTAAAATAGGAGACAATGAAGAAGATTTGTCTTTTGGACAAGGACTATAAAAGAGATGAATGCAAAAGCTATGTTAAAAATCATATAATTACATCTCTTTGTTAATTGATTGCCCCAGTGTATTCCCCACCTCCACTTGCTATCCCTCACTACACTCTTCAGCACCAAGCAGGTCATGCAAAAATGAAATTTGAAAATGTGACTATCAGTGCAATGTTCATGTGGCTGTTTCTGCAGCAGCTGGGAGCTCTGGGGCAGGACAGTGCAGGCAGGGCAGCTCTGACAGGGTGTGCAAGCAGAGCCCCATGCAGGGACACCAGCAGCCAGGCAGTGCATGGGGCTCACAACTGGAAGGCAAACTCATCTTTGGAGTCTCCTGTCACCATCCCAGGGAGGGGCTGGGGCAGCAGCAGCAGGAGGGGAACTCTGTGCCCCAAACTGGGGAGGGATCCAGCACTGTGCGCCTCAACTCTGGTCCACAAACTTCTGTGGCTTCATTTCTGCAGGAAAGTTCCAGCAAATAGTCCAGCAAAGTTCTTAGCACTGCTCCCACTGCAATCTACAGGCATTTGGGCTAATTGAACTCCACAAGCTGCTCTCAGTCCAGATACAGGCACAGAGACAGGGAGAGAAAGTCAATGTGTCTAAGGTCACCTGAGAAGTCAGCAGGGTATTTGGCTTGCAAAGCAGCAAAGCAGCAAAATTCAGCCTAGAGGGACACATTTAAGTTTAAGAATATTTATGACCCATGGCCTTAAGTGG
Organism: Melospiza melodia melodia; assembly: GCF_035770615.1. NCBI lineage: Eukaryota > Metazoa > Chordata > Aves > Passeriformes > Passerellidae > Melospiza > Melospiza melodia. Next base: position 9,334,836 of record NC_086207.1, on the reverse strand, counting down.
ATTCTGAAATGTTTGGCTGAGAAGGGATGGATTTGAACATGTTTTAACAATCTACCTGAATATAGATTGAAATATTCTGACTCTACATCTTTTAGTTCAATCAAATGCAAGTATTTATTGAAGGACAGGTGAACTGAAGTTTTTCTCCATGATTTTCTGTTGATTTTTAAAAATATATTTTATTTTTTCCTATTTCTGTAAATATTGATTTCAGTTTACTCCCATTCCTTTGATAGTCACTAATTTTCCTTATCCTCAAATAATCAGTACCAAGGCTTCTTAATGCACTAAACATTGTATGGTTCAATAATTCTTTTCAAGGAAAGAAGTGTAAGCATTCAAGAATTTTGAGTAATCTAGAACTCCTCCTTTCACAGATTTTTGTCTTATCCAACTTTAGGAAAAAATCATCAATAATGTTACTTAAGAATCTATGAAGATAGAGATGAGTTCATTGGTCCACAGGAACATGAGCTGTCATGAAGTATATCAAACTGCAAGTCACCATTCTGAGATCTGAGTCCTAAACACATCTTGTCTTCCATCTGCAGGGCAGAAAGGACAGCAAGCCACAAAATTATTCACTTATTTTTGAAGTGTAACTGATAGACACACCAAAATTCCAGGAGTCCACACCTCCCTTTCCGTGGGGAGAGCTCCTTGCTGTTTAAGGACAGCTGATATTGTGCTGTGAAAGCTCCAGGGAACTGCAGATCTCTGGTCAGGACATCACCTCAGCAGCAGTGAGAGTGGAGATAACCCCATATGGTGCTGGATTCCACTGCAGATAAATCCAGCTGCTGGAGGAAAAGCCTCCTGACAAAGATCTCAGCAATGATCACCACTGCATTTACAAGTCTCCTGTAATCCCCAAAAGCTCCAAGTTGTGACTTTGGTTCTTTTTGTTGGTTTTTGTGAATTCCATGATGGGTTTTTAGAAAATAGATTAAATTTTCATTCTTCCTTACTGACATCAAACAAGAAATCCTATTATTATTTAGGGAAGAATCCTCCATGTTTGGCTTTACACATTAAATTTGTGGTGATGTTTGGCAACAGCATGGCAAGGCATAATTAATTGTTGCCTCTGTGGATTAGAAAATCTGAGGAACTTGTCAGTAACTGGGTTTTCTGTTTGAAATACTGTACTCAAAGACTTTAAAACTCAAGGGGGAATCATCATCTCCAAGTTTCTGGGCATCAGCTATTTTTCTCTTTATTACATTTTTAATAGATAATGGGTTCAAAGAAGTGCTACTTCCAATTTTCACACAGTTCTAGAAAGAAATGTCTTTATGGACATTGTAAGTGAGAGTGACACTTTGAAAAGAGTGTAACTTGTTTTCATGAAGATTCTCAGTAGCATGTCCCTGAAAGTTTCTGCTCTTTTTTTCTCTGTCTACTAATTTTTTGAAGAGGAACGAGATGACGAATAAAACCTTATTTTAAAATGAAAGAGGAATAAAAAGAATGAACTTTTTTATATATCATCACTTGCCTTTTACAAAAACAAAACAAAACAAAATTCCACGACTAAGCGACAAGTATATATCCCATTTTCTTCACTGTGGCTATAAATTAAAGGGGGAAAAAATTAAGCCACTGAATTTTTTTTACATCTACTAAAAGGTTAACAACTGTGCTTTTGATATATTACTGAAACACATTAAAATAGAAATCAAATTGGAGTCATATATTTTACAAAATATTTCCATTTAATCACACGAGCAGGACTTGTAAATAACAGAGCTCAAAGCTTTGGAGCAGATGGTCTTTCTGTTTTAATTCTTCATCTGATCTGCTGTATGCCAGTAAATCTCTGAGTTTCATTTGCTTTATTCAAATCCCTTGGCTATTCAGGACACATTGTGTCAAAGCATTCTGCTATGGAATTTCAGTTGTTTTATATATCCCTAAACTAAAATAAAACATATGTATATTTTGCCTACAGAAAGAAAAATATGATAAAAACCACAAGACTGAAAAAATATATTCTTTCCAGGTGACCTATTTAAATACTATATATATGTATATGAATATATACCAAAGGAATAGGCCAGACTTCAAAAAGTGCCAACTAGAAATTTAAAAGCAAAAATAGTTCTAGCTATGATGAAAATCTTTCTCTATGTCAATTTTAATCCATTATTTAATAAATATATTTTACCAAATCAGGAATCAATTGGTTTAACTTCACTGCTACTAATCACTTGCACTATCATCAAAGCATTGCACAGAGCTGTGCCAGGCTGGCTTTGGCTGACTGTTTATATTTAATAATGTTTATAAAGGATATAGTCCTACATTCCTGTGTAACATGAAAGACATAAACTCTTTTTGAAAACTTTATGGAGTCATCAAGCTGGCTTGAAAAGAACACATCTGCCTGACATCTTCCTTTTCCAAATGTGCCTGTAAAGCTGCAGAGATGCACATCACCTGAGTTACCTGGAGACGTGTGTTCAAAGGCTCTTTCCTCTCTCATTTGAACAATTTGTTCAGCAATGAAATCATATGACCCTAAGATTCCCTGGTACTCTGCACATTCCTATAAATAGCTTGAGATTTTCAAAGATATTCTCTTAAGTTAGGTGCTTGAAATCCACAGCTGGACTTGTTTGATAAATGCGTTACCCCTGGTCATGTTTGGATTAGGTCAGTAGAATTCAGATGGAAAAGGAAAAAAGTAAGAATTGCAAGACAGATTTTTTCCTTCAAAAGAGCACTTTTACTGGTAAAAACAATTTGTATTTTCTTTTATTTTTTTTAAGCAGTTGTTTTGATAACACAACCCATAAACCAGCCTATTTGTTTGATTACATCCAAATATTTTTAGCGTTTACTATGGAATGACATGATAACTGTGATAACAGCTTTTGAAAGGAAAAGATAAAATCTGGGTTACATGTGAGCACTGATGGACAGGAATCTCAGCCATGGAGGAAAAATAGTTTTGTCCTACTTTCTGAGCAGATGCGAATTAGAGAGAGAATGAGCAACTTCCAATTTTAGGTCAATATTTTCACCCAGTGAGAACTCAGGAAAATATAAAATCCTTTGGCACACAGCAATTGTGTCCATGGAGGCAAAAAGGCAAAGAACATCATGTGTAACCCTTGACACTTCAGTAAGCTAAAACCAGTTGCCATTGTTTATATACTAATTAAAGTAAGTCAAGAAAAGTATGAGATACAAGGCTATGTCTCATGGGCTCTGGAGCTGCCTCAGCTTTCCAAGTGCTCAGATTTTAGTGCACAGAGGTACATGAATCCCTGTCCATTCAGTCACCCACCTTTCAGCCCATCTCTCTGTCCAGCTGCCTATGACAAACACAGAGCAAATATACTTACAACCTCCTTGTTCATGAATAATGAAGGACAAAACGAAATATCAAAGCTCCGTTGAATATTTAATTACTTTTGTAAATATATATCATTAATCTAGAAAAAACAGTTTAAAGTCATTTTAAGAATGCAATTAATGCCTTATTGACAGGGGAAGGGATCTCAGTGGTTTTACAGCCACAAAATATCCAAGTACTTCAATAAAAATTCATTCTGGTGTTTTTGTAAACTCAGCTGAGTTTACCTCGGTTTACTTGTTGCTTAAGCAAAGCTCTCTTGTACTTCAGTGGAAGAACAAAACCAGTAAATTGTGTTAGCTAAGAGCAAATGAAGGTGAAAATGTCGCATATCTGAAAAAAATCCCTCTAGCCCCCAAGACTTCGTCTATGCAACAGTGATTTGAAAAGTTGCTACTTATCATTTCCTTGGGAAGTGAGTAGGTTTTTCTGTTCCCTACTTTTCTGTGCACTGCTAACAGCCTTGAATCAAAATGAGATGAACCACATTGGAAATGCCAAGAAACTAAGCACAAAGTCCATTGCAAGCTTTTAAAATAACCTGTGGCTGTTCAGTGCTGATCATAATGACTGGGTAACTTGGTACACCAGGGGACTTTGATAAACAAAATTTCAGTTTTCCTTGTGCTTAGGAAAATCATTGCAGTGTTTGGACTGTTATATCAGGCACTTATCCAAAATGACTGCCACCTTGGAAATGATTGCCAGCCTTAGCTATGAATGTCATTGGTTTCTTGGGTCAAATCAAAACCTTCTTGTGCTGTTACAAACAGATAATGCATTTCATGAGAATGCACAGAATGTGCAATATTTCATTTAAAAATCTGGATAAAGCTGCAACAGATAGCTTAAATGTAATATAAGATATCATTTCAGGTTATCTCTGACAAGATCTATGGATTTTGATCTTCCTTGGAGCAGCATTATAGGAAGGAAGAGAAACTGAATCAGTGATGGCGTTGAAAGGAGAAGAGGGAAAGCAGATGGTATTTCAAATCCAGTAGGTGCATATGATATAAGGAAAAAATTTTTCCCCTCACAGATGCTGGTAGTGCTTTATAAGGAAGAGCTACTGTTGACGAAGGACTTCATTTTATCTTTCCATTAACCAGAGCAAGGACAGCTGACCACGCCGTGCTCGTGGCAGCAGAGCCTGATCCCTCTGCAGAAGGCTTGGAGCCGTGAGAGGCGCCTCGAGCTAAATAAAGCTGAGGGCACGGCAGCCTGTGCTGGGCAGGTGAGCGCTGCCCGCGTTCCCCGCACTCCGGCACCTCCCCGGACCTGATGATCCAACTTTCCCCTTGCTCTCCGCACAACTGCCGGGCTCGCTCCCATCTGAGGGAGGAGGTGTGCGTGGGGTTAAAGTGACACTGGTGCGGGGCAGCGCTGTGTGCCCCCACTGTCCCACGGCTGGGGCAGGGCAGGGCAGAGCAGGCAGGGCAGGGCAGAGCAGGGCAGGGCAGAGCAGGGCAGGCAGGGCAGGGCAGGCAGGGCAGCACCGCGCTCTCCGCGGGGCTCCCGCAGCTCCCCGGCCGTGGGACCGAGCGGGCGCTCCGCGGGCTCTGCCGGGAATGTCCCGGCTCCGATGCCCGGCGGGGCCCCGAGGGACAGCGGGACAGCGGGACAGCGGGCAGGGGCTGGCGGCCCCCGAGCACAGCCTGGCCGAGCCCCGGGACCGCGCCGGGTAACGCGGTGCCTGCCCGCTACAGGCGTGTGGAAGTGGGGAAGAGGCGCCTGCTCCTGCCGCTGATCTCCTACGGGGCTCGCCCAAAATGCGTGTTACCTGCGTTTAATTAGTATTGCACTGCATCTCTGTGCCCGTCTGCCTGCCTAGAGCCGTGGTCTGCCGCCTGGTCCCTATAGGTACACACACAGTCTATAGGCACACGCGCGTAGTGCTGCATCCTCTACACCCCTGGCCAGCCTTCATTCATATTTATGCCGCGACTAAACAGTCGAGCAAAGGTTGAACGCTAACGCAGATCGGTTATATTTTTAATGTACGACCCTTAAAATAGACTGTTTTGTAAACTGCGAGTGTCTAAAGATGCTCAGCGCAGCCTCCCCCGGTCGCGCAGCCTCCCCCCCAGTAATAATAATGCTGCAGATTGTAGAAGGATTTGAGGCTGCAGCCAGAGAGAAAGGGATTAGGGCGAGAGCGCTGGAAGTTAAATTGTGCTGCATATAAAAAATGGGCGGATTGGTCTCTAGATGAGAGCTTGGTACCACCTTCCTTTCTAAAATAAAATCTCTCTGGCATGAAGTCACAGCCTATTTCACATCCGGTTTACCCTGGGACGTATTACTACTGTCTTGGTAAAGAGAAAGCTTTTGTTGTATAGCGGCGGTCGGAATATTGGGAAGAGAAATTCGGGTGCCGAGCGCGGAGGAGCGGAGCGGAGCAGCGGCGGCGATGGCCGAGGCGGAGTGAGCGGCGGAGCCGGAGCCGCGCAGCCTCCGCGCCGGCGGGCGGGCACCCGGCAGGGCAGCGGCGCCGCGGACCCGCGCCCGAGGGCTCCGGTAAGGGCGGCTGCTGGCTCGCACCCCCGGGCACACACGGGCACCCCCGGGCACCCCCGGGCACACACGGACACACACGGACACACACGGACACACACGGACGCACGGACACACACGGACACACGGACACGCGCCCGCAGCGCTCCGGGCGCTCCCGGCTGCGGGCGGCTCCTCTGCTCTCCGTCCGCAGGTACCGCCGGATCGGGGGGATTTTTTTTTTTTTTTTTTCCTCTATCCCTCCAGCTTGAAAATCCGCAGCGATCGATGGGCATTGTCAGTTCTCTTATTTATTTATTTTTTAGCGCGGACTGATTTCCGCCGGTCCCTCGCAGAAGGGGTTTGGGTTTTGGGTTTGGGTTTTTCCCTCCCGCGGGCGCGGTGGGAGGGGTGGATGCTCCGGGCCGGGGGATGCAAAGTTGAAATGCCGGGAGGAAAACAAGTCTCGATTTAATCCTCCGAGAGGAGCAAATCTCTCGCAGTGAGTCAAAATGTATCAAATGCCCCCCTTTTACCCCCGATTTTGTTTTGAGTCGTGCCCCCCCCCCTTTTTTTTTTCTTTTTTTTTTTTTTTTCTTTTTTTTTTTTTTTTCCAGTGGGCGCTGCTGAAACGCTCCCAAAGCGTGGCTCTTGCTCCCATTTTGAATGGGAGAACCGGCGCTGGTTTCTCAGGCGGTGCGGGCAGGGGAGGCCGGGGGCTGCTGGGCTCTAACGCTCATTCAAAGCCATAATTAACATTTGCTTTTTCCAGCTGCAAGAAACTTTCCTTCTTCGGGATTTATTGTGCCTGGATGGGTTTATCGAAGCAGGGGGTGGTGTTGGGAGAAGGGGAGCGAGCGTGAAGCTCAACAGATCAAAATAGTTGAGAATAATTCACTTTCCCTTCTTCATCTCGAGGAGCCTTTTGCAAAGGCAGAAGTTGTCAGGACCGGGGAAAGGTGATTTTTGAAGCCACAGATGTTGTCTTTCCCTTTGTAAAGGGGCTGACCAGGGCAAGTTAGGATGCAGTGTCGTCCCTGAAGATCTTTATCCACACTTTCGTGCCACAGCCAGCTCGTTCCTCTCCAGTCAGATTAGCTCAGCCCCATTCAATGCCTGTCTGCCGATCATCTGGCTATAAACGCATTAATTATATCTCATTGCTCACATACCACTTTGTAACGGTGTTTTATTGATTTAAATTGTCCCTGAGAGTGTGCAGTGAATTGGGGGAGCTTTATTTAAAGCTACAACAACATTTCTATGTACAGTGCTTCATTTTCTCAGGCACGCAAAAACCCCTCCAATTCCAATACAGGCTTCGTATTTGTTAACCTTATTTATGTAATAAATCCTAAAAATGGACTGTATTCCAGCACACTTTGAATTGCTATGTAAAGGGACCTGCAACATCTCCTGGGCAGTTAGTTGAATCTGCAGCACTGATGCCACAAATATCAGCTAACTTTTTATTTTATAGTTTATTAGAAAGCAGGAGAAACTTTCTGAGTCTGTTACTTCTTGCTCAAAGGTAAACTGAGAGTAACTCAGTAAAGTCTGGAGAGAGTACAGGAGATGTTTGGAGAGGAGGAGAAGGCTGCTAATGCAGAAACATTTCCTAGCAGCATTCAGAGACTGGTAGAGATTTAGGAGAGAGATAGTGTGTAGGTTGTCAGCACATGGTTTCATTATGAATTGTGTCCTTTAGCCCTAAAGTGAGCCTATGTAGCAGCAGATCATAGAGTTAGAATCTCATTTTAGCCCTTATCTGATGCTGTATTTAAGGGAAGAGGTGGATTGTTGCATCTTTAGAAGAAAGTTGCTTCCATCTCATCAAAGCAGAGCAGTGGTTGTGAGGAAAGCACCACTCTCCTCAATCACACAACCACATTGTGACACCTTCCCAGAGGCTTGGAAGGGCTCAGGCTGCTTCAAGTCAAACAAAAATGGCAATTACACTTGGTTATCTGGAAATGCAATGGAGGTGCCTTGACACACTTTCAACCCAGGGGGAAACTGAATAGGAATTGCCACAGAGTTTGGGGACAGCAGCTTTTACTTGTAACTGTTTTTGCTAAAGTTCAAGAGTAATGCATAAAGAATACACCCTGACCACAAAATAAACTCCATCCTGGGTCTGTGGGTCTAAAAGTAAAACGTAACCAGGAGAGCAGCCAAGGCCATGCACCCTTATTCAGAATGGCATCAGCTCTACTCTTGTGAGGTCATTGTCTGACATCACATTACTCTGCAGAAGTTTCCAATGTCAGATTTTTTTACCTAATACCTGTTTTAGTGTGGGGGATGTTAATGGTTATTTTCCTTCTAGTTCCAGAGTCCACCATGAAGAGATTCCTGGTGCTTTGTGACTGCCTCTGGGCCTGGAGCCTCCTCCTGAATGCACTTACTGAAAGAAGGTGGGGACATATTTTTTAATGCACCAACATATTTTAGGAGCCTTTAATTTATTGTAGCAGCATAAGACAAATACTGCATGGGCTGCACTACCACTAAGTGTATTGGGGGAAGTTAATCCCTGTTCAAGTCCCACATAAGTGGGACTAATCTAAGTGAAGTTCAAAAGAAAACTAGTTTGTTTGCGGGAAACTTCTTTGTTCAATATGGTGATGAGAATAAGCAAAAGCTTTCTGAAAACAAATTGAAACTAATCTACCTCTTAAACACCTGTGCAATTTTTTCTGTTCTTATATAATGACTACTCAGAAATACAAATTTCTTCAGAGGGGAGAAAAGTATAATAAAGGGTTATTTTTAATCTAATTTAAGTGCTTTCAGTAACTTTATTGTGACTGCAAGCAGAGGCATAATTTAACTTTGTCAGTCAGGACTGTGTGCTAACTCAGTAGTTGTATTGAAAATCTGAAGTAGACCTTCCTGCTGATGGGGGACTGCTTGCATGAAGAAGAATTTGTAAGCTCAAAGCCCATGACAGTTATGTTTGAAAGACCATTCTGCACTGAGTATTTGTGGAATTTTTGGTGAAATCATAATCTAAAAATAATGTTAGTATTAAGAAAAATCTGTAACCGTACAACACCTCATCAAACAACTATTAGCAGAGACTATAAAGCAGTTTGGAATATGCTTGAAGTACTGCCTGCAATTCAAAACTCAGTGAAGACATTTAAGAAGACTCTCAGATGTATTTTTGTATTATAAAAAACATTAATGTGCTTGTCAATGATGTTACCTAATGACCAGAAAGCAGTAGAATATTTTTATTGTCAGTAGTGATCTCTAAAAGATTTATTTGTGCCTTGATCTCCACAGTGTCTTCTTATGCATTTACAGTTCTAGAGGAACTTCTTTTCTAACTGCCTTGAAGATTTTAAATTTGTGTGGAGTGGTAATGGACAAGGGTTCATCTGCACAAACATTTCCTTAAAAACAAATAAGAGTGGGTGATTCATAGAACAGCTGCTATATCAAATTATCTTTTAGGAAAAAACCCCTTATTTTTATAATATATTAAGATTTGAAGCATTCCTGAAGTGCTTTATCTGACATAGCTAGAGAATTTTGTGAAAACCCATTTATTCTATAGATATTTGCACATATATTGGTGTACATACATTTATTGTAGCTGTAATGGGTGCATGTGCGTTGTTATTGTGAGAATTAAAGCACATTGGACCAGAGTTTAGAAATCCAATGGTGTGTCAGGAATATAATGACCTGTAGATGGAGTCCGTGCACAGTTTTTTATGAGACTGGGGTTTAATGTGAAAACACAATTGCATGCAGTAATTTTTTCTTCAAAATGTGCACACCTTACATGAAGTAGATCTGGGTTTCAAGCCATTTTGTCATTGTCAGTTGCCTTGCTTTCCCTCTGGAGTGCTGTTAGTGCTTTATGATAAAACACAACTAATAAATTAGGTGAGGTGTCTTTTTTACAGAAAGACAGTCTTCCCATGTCACTCCTGTTATCATAAAAAAGCCCAGCAAATAGGACTATTTTAATATGTGTGTTTTGAATGAAAAATCACAATCCCTCTGGAGTTACAGCTACTCCATACACGCACAAATGCTCAGAATCTCCCTGTGTGCCCATGTCTGTTAAACCTCACAGTGCTTTTACCTTGGCTAAGATGGTGGGAAGAGCAGGTGAGGGCACTGAGGAATGGGACTTCCACCTGGGAGTGGGGCACAACTGCACTGCCTGCAGCCCATCTTCCTGCTGCCTCTCACAAACACCCTCATTTATTTCCCATTAACATTTCTGAAGTGGTTCTGTATCCTTTTTCCACCTTAACACTGATGACCTTCTGCTATCCTTGAGATATGTATGAAGAGCAGCTTTTTTCCTGACAATGAGTGTTAATGTAAAATTTCATCCACTAAAGGTCGTGTGTTGAAATTCTGGGGAAGGTGTATGAGGAAAGATCCTTTAAAAGATAAAACGCTTGCTAGAGACAGCAGAACTTGTTATTTGATAACATAGAGGAAGCATAAAAAATATTGTCTGTGACTTAAAATTCAGTTTTAGGCATGATCAATAAATAGAAATCAACCTAGTTTTTATTAAATGAAGTTGTATGATATTGTTAGAAGAAATTAATACTATTTTTTAAAAACTGTTAGGTATTTTGCTTTTTCATTAGAAATAATGATTTATATGCATTAAAACATCCCACCCTATAGAAATAAACCAAAAATTGTTAGGACTCCTGTGGATGTCAGTCCTGAAACTGATCTAAATTTGTAGTATTAAATACTCAAACCTGTTCTGCAAAATTAACCTGGAAGCACTTCCAGGTGCCTACATACAGGGTATCCTTCCTCCTTCCCTCTGTATTTGATCCAACTGGAGCACAAGTGTGGGGTGCACAAAGGATGTCTGACTGACGCAGCTCACAGAAAAAGCATTTCATAGGTATTTTAGCAGAACCTGATCATTTTGTGTACCATATTCCTGCCGAGAGGGTCTTTAGTGGTTACAGCAGGAAGGGCTGGCAGGACCATGTACCCCAAACAGGAAACGGGCTGGCCAGTGGAAGAGTCACTTCTGTCACTAAACCTGATCCTCAGCAAAGTGTCTGGTGCTGCACTGTTGCTCCAGTTCAGCAGTAATGTGTGCAATAAAATGATGTTTTGAAAAGCAGCACTCTTGCTTTTATCCCCAATGACTCCACGTGTTTGCAATGGAAGTCTTCCCAGCAGTGAATGAAAAACTGCTGCTGGGTTAGGATTTAAGACAAGTGTAATCTATGATTAAGGGAATCATCTGTGACAGGGTATTAGGTAAAGGTCTCAGATTTAAGAAAAAGGTTGATTCTGGTGTCATCTACAGCAGACAGAAACCATTAAGCCTAAGGATTTCATTCTGATTTGTATTGATGGAAGCAAGATTTTGGTAGCTGAGTTCAAAGAGCTTTAATTTTATCCTTCTTCAAGTAAAATTTCAGGACCTTTGACTGAGTTAGAGATATACATAGGGATCTATAAGGAAAGATTTATAGACACAAGAGATTTTCATATCAACAGATGGTTTTGTTACGTATTTGAAAGGCAGGGATAGAGATATTCCTCCAAATGTTAGCTGCTAGAGGAAAATGAGAAATAAAAGCAAAATTATATCTCGATCTATGAAAATGTACACTCACTCAATCTACTTCTGTATTTAAAAGAAGATATGTCTATTTTTGTCAGTACTTGTCAGTGTTCTAAATTACTGTATCTTTCTTTGCATGCAAACCATTTAGAGCTATTATGAATTAAACACACTACTCTTTGCTGACAAATGAGCATTTTTCTGAGGAAAACACATATTAGCACCTTATAAACATTAAGGAGTAATGAGAGAAACATTAGGAACTGGCATTCTATTTTTTCACCATTTATGGAGGGGCACTGATTTTTTATGATTCTAAAAACCTTAGAATTGAAGGAGAAAATATAAACATGCAAGAATGCTACAAAGCATTAAATCTTGTTACACAGAGGAGGTTATGTGACCCTAAACCTGTATGAGCAAGATTAAACGGACTTTGGAATTACTTTTTTTCTAAGGTTATTGGTGGATTACTGTTTTTCAGTGTTAATTGTTGTGTATTTCAGCTACGGACAAACCTCATCACAAGATGAACTTAAGGACAACACCACAGTGTTCACCAGAATATTGGATCGCCTTCTGGATGGCTACGACAACCGCTTGAGACCAGGACTGGGAGGTGTGTTGTATTATGATTTTCAATGTTACATGATAGATAAAAACAGTTAAAACATTATTATTTTTTCCATGCTATACTTCTTTTAATTCTGTTTATATATACACATAAACTAATGCTGATATTTAGCTTTTTTTTCCCCCAAATCCAAGCCTTCCCTGGCTTTTGCATACTTGGTTTTCTCACACATAAACCCAAAAGAAGAAAATGGTTCACAATTCAAGAAGGCCTCTCAATGGGTAATAAAACTTTGAATGTATAAAGAATAGAAGATAAAAAATACAACCTGTGACCTGACAAATGACAAGCTGATGTATGAGGCCTGAATAGGCCTCATATATCTATGACTATTTTCACGAGGTATTGTTTTTTTTAAAGCCAAAGTATCAATCTATTCTAGCAGATTGTCTCAGAGAAGTTTTTAAGATTTTTTTCCCTACTTAGTTAGGTAAGGATTTCTTTCTGTAACATTTTTTCTTCACAGTTTGATAAAAACGTCTTTCTTCCTCTGCTCTTGGTGCTGAATCCAGAGAAAGGCATAAAACCACATAGCAATTATGTCTTTATAAAAGCGTTGTTACAAAACCTGGTCTTCATCAACATCTCTGTGTTCAGTCTTTGATTTGTTCTAGTGTGACATGGTCCCAAAATTGGGTCTTAAAAGCTTACTGTTCACAAACATGGAAATTCTAAATGGACAAGCACAAATCTATTATTTCCAGTGCATGGAGAGGTTGGCTTTACTTCTTTCAGACGTCCTTTTTCTGTTTTCCTTTTGGACTCTTCAGATAAAATAAAAAAGAGCAACCCATCCCACGAAATATAGTTCAGAGTGTTTTCCTGTACTCACTCTCAGAGGAACTGCAATATAAGGGGATATTATATTAAGAATTCTTCTATCATCTCCTCTGGATGAAATGGAAGGTAATTAAGTGTAAGGTTATGCTGTGGTTGGAGGCTACCATCCTGCAACTGTTCTTGAATTGTGAGCCAGGCCCTTCAATAAATTGACTTCACTGATTCTGAGGAATGGCTAAAGATAAAATTCTGATTAAAAAGTAATAATTACCACATTTAAAAATGTCCTGGTATATAAATCTTTGTGTGCCACTTCAGGTAATAGACAACAAAATAAGAGTAATTTTTTATTTTTATCTACCAGTGTTATTGCCTGCTTTCTTGTGAACCCTTGACCTAGGGTAGATAAATGTTCCTTTATTCTTTGTTTAATGGAACTGTGGAGTTCAGTCAGCTACTCTATCGCAGTAAATAAAACACAGAAGGCAATAAATAAATGAGATTGTAAACTGAGTCTGGTACATGTCTACATGAAAAATCTGAGCATGTGATGGTTTCTTATATGAGTTTTATAGCTATTATGATGTTTTTAACAGATACTAGAAGGGAAAACAAGGGGAGATGCAGGGAAAGGATTTTCTCTCACTCTCTGGATTACAATTTAGAGAACTAAGCATATCAGTATCAGCTCCTATCTCTGTGTCTTCATATAGATGTTTCTGAATGCAGGTCTACTCATGAAAGAATCATCCAGTTAAAAGTTACTTCTGACAGAAATGAAATTAACCTCTTCACAAAGTTAAATGGCAATGTGCATGGCTTTTGAAAGCAATAATGAGTGATGGGAAATATGGGATGGAGAGAAGGAAGGATTGGGGTAGTTCAACTAAGGGTTAGAGAAATTTAAATAATCTTTGCATCCTTCCTTTTTGGATTGTGTTGCCTGTTCCTGCCTGTAACCAAGAACCTTGAATTAACAATTTTCCTTCTGCAAAGTATACTATATTTTCATGGTGTCAGTTCAGCAAATTTCTCTCTTATGTTTGTCAGCTTTGAACACTAGAAAGAAGAGTACCGTGGCTTTAAAAAACAAATCCCACATCTGATTAAATTGTGAGCAGTAAATTAATGTTTGGAATCAAGTATAGTAAGAAGCAGATAAACTCTTTTGACTATTGAATAAGGCATTATTGAAAATGTATAGATTTCAAAAACTTGGGACAAATACCTAGGCTGATGTTTTCAGTCCTGATAGCAACTTACAATAAAGGGTGTGGAAATTCACATCTTCAAAACCTTTTTTCTAAGGTATCTAAATGTGAGTCAAGAACCTCAGGATGACTCAATTTTGACAGCTAAGTTAGATTCTCGGTATAATGGGGAAATGTATTCTGAAGTGTTCCATGTATAAAAATATTCAGTGACAAATCTAAACCAATATATAAAATATAGCATGGATTTTGGAGTTGGAAGTTCAGTAGTCTTCCATCATAGCATGATTTGATACTGGAAATTTTAAAATGCATGGAAAAGCAGTGGTTTCATTTTTCTTCCCAACATCAGTGATGGCTTCTTGTTAAATGTTTTGATCAGAACACAATTTTTATCCACTCTGAAGCAAAAGTAAAGAAATCTACCAACGTAACAATATTTTTAGATCTATAGAATTAGCTCTAAAATGGATTCCTTCCATTTTAGCTGTGGTGTAGCTATTGGAGAATTTAAGAGGCCAGAGAACCTCATTAAATGTTATGTTGATAAATTTCATGCTGTTAGGCACAGTTTACATCTGTCTATCCCTGAGTGCACTAGAGCACTCTTCCAATCATCCAAAACTGTCTATTCTATTCTTTCTATGCCTTCTGAGAACCAGCAGCTCAGGTAAAACAATGCCTGGTGCAGTCTCTTACTGAAAAGGGCACATTGCAGAAAACTCTGGTTATCCCAGTACGACCTCTCTTCCTGTAGTGCAGGTTTTCAAATCTGTACACCCACAGAAACAGAAAATAAACCAATTTCTCTCTTTCTTGCCTATGGAATAAAAGGTAAATGAATAGTTCCTTCAGTAAGGTTATGTGGTTTTCATCCTTGCCATTATGTGTATGAAGAATTCAGTGATGAAAAGCTATATTTAGTTACTGAAAAATTGTAATGAATTGTGAAAGGGATTGAATCTTGATCTTGGTTCTACTTATTTAGAGAGGTAAATTAATCCTTTTTGAAATAAACATGATGATATTTCTCAATCCCAAGTTTGCAAACATCCTGTCAGTGTTGGGAACAGTTTTACTGTTTGGTAGAAGTGTTCTGGTGTAGCCAGTGAGGCACCATGAAGCCAAGAACAACCTACTGGAGAAATCTCATTCCAAAGATTCATTTTGTACATTTCATTGTATGTATTCATGGGAAAGCCAGGGTAAAAGGTGGAGCATTAAGGTAAGGAAAAATTTAGGGGTGTTGAATTTTGCATCACTCTTTGAGCATGCACAGAATAAGTACTAGATTACAATTAACTCTGCCCTTGCCTTTTTTTGCACCTTTTTTTGAGGTATTACTGCAAAAGGGAAAAGTCATATATGCTCCATAAGGACTATGGGAATGGAAATTACCATCAGATAACCCAAGAAGGCCATATCTGAAGTTAAATGAGAACCACTGAGCAGTTTGCCATTAAACAAGGGGGAAAGAAAGAATGAATTATTTCTCATTAACCAGAATATTATAACCAGAATATTATGCAGTGGAGCTGGTGACCCACAGGGGAAAATTATAGTGATTGAATATGCTTGTAATTCAAAAAATGGCATCATTGGTAAAATTAGTCTGATTATTTTTAAAAAGAGCATGCAACACCATATTATGCATTAGCACATTTGCACTTATCAATAATTATTGATATAAATTATGTTATTTACTTGTTTTGCCTCCTTCATATGTGGTCTTAGTCACTTAGGCAGACACTGCTAGCAAATAGCATCTGTTGTATCCATCCATAAACATGAACAAATAGTTACATTTAGTTATTTATGCATAGAAAACAGAACTTCCAAAATGAATGTAAAAATGTTGTGAATGATACTGGAGGACACCTATTGACTCTATGAGAGGATAATAATTTACAAAAAGCAAGGAGGAGGATTTGCAGAGAGTAACATTGAAGCTGAAAAGAGGAAATCATGTCAGACATTAGAGGCAAAAACAGAGGGAAGTCACTGAGGTAATGGCATAATTTTCTGTGGAAACTGCCTGGACTGTAGAACTAGAGGTGACCAAAAATGCCTAAATAATAAAGATGCTGATCTCTATTCAAATACACAGTCCTTGAAAAACCAAAGGATCAAACAGTAATAAGAAGCAAAATTCATTTCAGTCTCTAGTGATCTCTCCTAGTAATGCACTGTGGCTAGAGTGGGAGGTAAAAAAAATTGAAGAGCAATAAAAAAGGGTGGAAAAAATAAGTTATTCTACCAGGTTTGAAGTGCCACAGGGAGATGGGGAAGACTTGCTTAGGGCAGGTTGTATTTGGTGATGAGATTCATTTACATGAAATCAGGGGCAGCTACAGATTTTCTAAGACTTTTACAATTTTCATCTCATCTCCCTAAAACTAAAGGATACCACACGCTCTGAGACCTTTTAAATCAGAATAAAGGTAAATGTGGCTTATCCCTTTGAAAGGGATTTTGTAGTAGAAAGGTTAATACAGAACAAACAACAGTGAGTTTGATTTGACAGACCAGAATCTTCCTGAATTAAATTTGGTTTTACTGTTGGGTTGAATGCTCAGTAGATCACCCCAAGTAGATTATCAACTTGAGTATTGGACAGAATTATACTTATTTTATGCTGTCAGTAAAAGATATTTGTTGATGGCTCCTGTGTGATGCTTATCAAGATTGAGTGGGGCTGTCCTTAAGTGGAATGTCAGTCAATCTCAGGCAATTCATTACTTCCACAGAGTGGAAGGGATGGGGAAATGAACCTCATGGTATTATGTGAATTAGATTTTAAGTTTCAGTTGTATGAGAACACTTTATATAAACATACATTTCCTCTTGGCTATTGAGGTCCCAATGGAAATTGTTGGATTTTTACATATCTGAGCTAATATAAAATTTAGGGAAAATAAGGGTTTTGTTTGTATGCATAATAAAAAGTTAAATGATTCCACTCTAAATGAAAAGACCTCACCCCTACACATTATTCTACATATTATACACATAAGTAAAGGAGGACCAGATGCTACACTTGACTTTGTAAAATTGAGGGGGCTGATTTTGGTCTTTTTTTCCACTCTGTAGGCACCAGATTAATGTAAAGACCATTGTAAAAAACCTTAGAAAACCCTAGGAAAATAGATTCAATACAAGAGTGGGGAGGTAGGAAGGATGTGAGCAGCTTTGAGCTGTTAATTGGCATGTGCAGGTCCCAGTGACCTCAGCACAGACTGCAGTGGCTGATCACAGCACAGCTCTCCCTTTTGGTCTCTACTCTTACTAATGCAGCAGCACAAAATTCCTGTGAGTGCATTTGTTGTTGTTCTTCAACCAAAACACCTCACAGGACACAGCTGGGCTGATTAGTCTAAGCATACAGGTATCACAATTCCTTTCATTCAAAGCCAGAGGAAATGTCTCCTCCATATAAATAATTATAGCACAGACAGACATGAGACATACAGGAAGAACAAGTGCATTACCAAAAAATGGAATTAACTTCAACCACCAAAATGTGCAATTCAAATAAACCTTGTGCTCAAATACTGGCAGATCATAAAGGGAAATATTTCATGTATGGTGTCTCCTGATAAATAGGCTTATTTCCTGCTGTTAAAATAAATCTGTATTTCGTATTTTGTTCTCAGTTTATAATCCAGTCACAATTCTAGCAATAATGAGATCCCTGGGAGTTTAAATCAAAATATTTATTGTTACTAATTTTGAGTTTACGCTAGTCTAGCATCAGTAGCAAAACATATTGTTTGTAAACAGTAAAATTACAGCAGTTGAGGTTGACTGGGGCTTTAGTAGCTGTACCTGGATCCATTGCCCAAAGCTGAGTTCCAGTGTCTGGGTGTGGTGCTCAGCTGCTTTTCTGCTGCTCGGTAACTGCTTGGACCCTGTGGTTGCCTCATAATCAAACCAGTAAGTCATTATTAATTTCCTGAGGGCTTTTTACTGAAATTGTTACATGTTCTACAGATATCCCTACATTACTTACTCCTGGTTCTTGAGACAGATGTCATAGTCAAGAGACAGTTATGCATCTTTAGAGCTGCTGGATTTCTCTTCAGCAATCCAGTCGGCTCCTGACCTGAGCCTGGTTTGGTCAATAAGACTTTTATCCAGTTCTCAGGAATACTGTGAAGGTTTTGAATCCAGCTCAGGATTTGTGGTTCCTGAAAAAAAGCATTCTGAGCATTTGAAGCACAATTTGAGCCTTCCCATGGTAATCAAGATGCAAATTGAACATGGATAACCTTGATTCTAAATATATATATAGCTCAACTGTATTAGTAAACACATGTCCTGTGCAGGAGTGACTCAGAACTTCTGAAGCACTTAACTAAGCACAGTTGAATCATCTAATTAGTGAAACAGTAAACAAAAATTTCAAAACTTCCATATGGCTTTGGAGTGGCTAATCTTTTTCTGTGCTTTGATACACACTTTTTCATTGGTCTTGAAAGTGAGGCACACATGAAAGAAAAAAATTTGGTGGGCTGTATATTGGTTTATCTGCATTTGAGAGGATTAGATGCACTGCAAAAGTGTAATCAGTGTGAAGATAACAATCTCATCTGAGTTCACAATCTGAATTTTCTAATTTTTATGTGATTTATGTGCCACCTAAATTATTTTCAACATTATACAGAAATAAAAAGCATCACTTATTTTTTCACTCCCTTGGAAATCTTCCTTCATAGTGCAAAAGTCTTAGGATTCCATTTTGTGTCCTCAAGCGGTTTTCTTAAGCCTCAGCCTCTCTTCCATGACTACATGTCTCCCAAAGCCAGAATTGATGATAGTATAACATGATATGCTGCTGATTCAAAGAGCATATTCTGTGTTTGTGCAGGCAAACCAGCTGAATTATATCAAATAGAACCTTGCTCAGATTTCAGACCTTTAAGGGACTCAGCATCTCTTTGTGTTTGAAGAGCTTCTAGAATCTTCTCTCTCCCAAAGGAAAGAGGACAAGAGGGGTGAGGAACAAGGGTGAAAGAGCTTTAAAACCATTTGAGATTCGTGTTTCAGTATGTGACAGGCTGCTAGGTTTCAGGATGGTGTCAGTTTCTCAGTCCTAAGGAAAGGTGATTGGGCAGCTGGAGTCCCTTCAGCAGAGTTTTACTGGACCCTGTGGGATCTCCCTGTCCTTTTCCTGCCCTCTGTTCCCACAGGGCCTGAACTGAACTGAGCCCCCTGAGCTTCTGGGACAGGGATGGGCTGAAGGACAGAATCCTTCCCTGCCAAGCCAAGTGAACAACCATATGCCTCTTTCAGTTCCAGAAAGTCAAATTCTCACCATGAGCTTCTTTAAGTCCAGAGACAAATAGGTGTCAAGAAAATACTGAAATTTCTTTAAGTCAATTAAAAAGACTGTAAATAACTATGAGGTCACGTATTAATTCAACTGGACACCTAAGGAGGAAATTTCACCTATCCAGTACTTTCTTCAATAGTAATTGTATTTTGTACACCTCTCAGTCACAGATATAAAGAATAAAAAGAATATATTATTTGTAATAATAATATATTAATTTTATCATATAGAGCAGTTCAGCCACATCACAGTATTTTACTTTCCTTGATTTTGAATAATAAATTGGAAATGTGACCATTTTAACGAGTCCTGAAGATTACTTTTGATATCACCTAATTTTTGCATTAATTTATTAACAGAGTATAGTTCCATCAACTGCATTCCTAGACCAACAGTAGAATCAATTCTAATATTACCTTTTGATTTCTGCTATCTCACAAAAGGACATATTTAATTGTGTCTATACTAGCTATTTATAGGAAACTTTCCATTTTTATATCTTTAGAAGTTGCACACTTTTTGAATGGAAGTGAAAGACCTGAATGAGCATTGTGAAACACTTATTCTCATTAGAACTTTTGCACAGATACACAAATGGATAGTGTAACTGGCTGCTTAATCTTGAGTTCATTTTCTTCCCTTCAGTCAGAATTTTCTTGTCAGATGGAACAAATTGTATATAAACAGTCCAGTCTTTTGAAATCAGATGGTTGTGTTAAATTTTTCATTAAATTCATTAATTATTTTGGAATAATTTAATTAATTATTTTGCACTATTTAAATAACATTATACAGATAGCTACATATATGTATCTTAGTCTTGGGAAATTTTTGTCTACTGCAGGTCTGCATACTATACATTTACTGTAGTGCTTTCTTTAGGATTACTTTTAACATTTCAGATTTCTCAATTTATTTATTTTTGAAAGTTATTTCAGAAATGTTATCACTTGTTCCATGTTTGAAATTCCCACTGAAACCCCTATGCTGGTTTGTGGAGACAATAGTAAATGCATTCAGACCCTAAATGACCACAGCTTTGGGAAGCTGATGGGGTTACTGCGTTTAGCACTGCTTGGATTCCTGGTCCAGGTGGTGTTACTCCCTGCAGCTGCATTTAATTCACCAGGGTTACTGTGATATATGGCATCCTGGGTGAATATTTTGCTCTGTGTGCCCTAGAAAATACCAGCATGCTCAGAAGTGACTGATCCTGTGTGTGTGTGCAGAGGGAGAGGAGAGGAAGGGGGAAGTTCAGCTTTGGTGTTTCTCAGAATTTCTTTTGCCAGTCCAAATAGAGAAGCCAGATGTTTGACCTCTTTCATGAGATCTTTCTTTCTTAACTGGTGGTGACCAGTTAAGGCATCTCAGCACTTGTGACCACTAAAATCACTGGTTTCTTCTGAAATATCCAATTTCACTGTGCATGGGGAAAATGGACATCTTGGAAATCATGGAGAGGTCCAGCTCTATGATGCAGCATATGCATATAATCTGTGTCATGTACACGTTACAGATTCCTGAAGTATTATTTGTACTAATCTATCATTTAGGCCTATAGGACTGAAGAGCTCACGTTCTGAAAACATTTACACAGATGATTCCAGAAGGGAAGCTTAGCTAATGTTTATTTGGAAAAGTTTAACTCCTTTTTGTTTGTTGAAGTAATGGGTAATAGAGCCATTTCTAACTCATACCAATAAAGTATAATTCATGTTTGTATACACCATAATGTATTTTCTCTTTTTCTTCTGTGTTCTTGGTCTCAATACAAGATACATAACTCACAAACCCAGGGTTAATTATTAGAGATCTTATTTTAGCTTGCCCAGAAACTGAGAATCCTATGAGATATTAGAGTACTGTGTACAATATTCAGCACTGGTTATGGTATCAGATAGGAAGATTTATCAGTCAAAGAATGAAAAGATTTCCACAACAGTAGAACTGTTTCCACTGCAGCTGCTGTACCTCAAAAAGTTCTGTGGAAAAACTGTAAAAAAACCCCATTGCTGACAATATTGACTGTGAAATTACTTCTGCAGTAAATTCTCAGGATTGTATTGCAGACCAATTTCAGAATGGCTAATCAAAGCCAATAATTTCTCTATTTATTGTGAAAATTGGTAGTGGTTAGATCTAACGAAGGCTGTTTATAGACACTCACTGTCCTCATTTCCTGCTTCATCAGAGCGTGTAACTGAAGTCAAGACTGACATCTTCGTCACCAGCTTTGGGCCTGTCTCAGACCATGATATGGTAAGTGACGGCCTGTATTTCTACAGCACTCATTTTCTCTTGACTTTTTAATTTGGAGGATAAAAGATCTGTGCAATAACTTATTTACCCCCTTTAAGGCTGGGCTCTCTTTGAGCCCCTGATTTGAAGATGCCATCAGGTTTTCTGTGCTGCCATTCCTGCTGCTATGACTGCATTCAAGTGCCCTGAAATTAGAAGCCTCAGTGACTTTAATAATGTGTTTTAACAGACTTTATATTTGCTACATAATATATTATGGAATGCATTAGGGTTTGGACCTGTATTCTTCTGAGAGTGATTGCTGAGGTCCTTGCTGGCACATCACTGATCCAATTTGCCAAGAAAGATCATCATCTTAAAATGCAATTAACACTTATGCCTATGGTGTGACATCTGTACAGTCTAACCTGTATTTTTATATTAAAAGCTACTGATCAATGGAAAGTGACTTTCCTAGATCTTGGCTGCTAAAAAGAGAAGATTAATGAGAGAATTAGTGTCGCTGCTTTACGGAATGAATATTAAAATCAAATTGCCAGATAACTGCAGGGAATGGAGATGTTCAGAAAACTGAATGAAGATGTTGTGAGCCCTGGTCTTAAGAGATACCAAGAGTTGTGTAGAAATATGGATAAGGTACTTAAAATTTTCCATATGAATGAAGTTTGCACAAGTAGGTGGTTATTGAGAGGGATAAAGCCTGATCTGCAGCCACCAGTGTCTGCTGGGTGCTGTATTAGGATGAATGCTAGAAACATCCTTGTTGATCTAAATGAAGAAATGAAAGCAATTCAAACTTGTAGCTGGCTACGTTTAGCTAAATACACGTAGCAAAAGAAAGATTCAAGGAAAAAAAAAAGAAAGAATAAGTAGAGGTAAGGGAACAAGTTCCATTTCTGATTACAAAATTATCAGCTGCTTAATTTGAACTAAAAATGTAGCTAAGCCTTAAACACCAGGTTATTACAAGTTTCTGACTACTCAAAACAACATTAAGGAATAGAAAACCAGCAAAAGTAACAAGTAACTTTTTCAAGACAGTTCATTTTTCTAAGTGAATTTTCTGAAGAGACACCATTTTTTAATTGCTTGGAAGGCAATACTTATAAAAGTACAGTTAAACATATAAATGCTATGATACCCGTACCATGTTGACTCTTGTTTTTCAGTCATTTAAACAAGAGAAAGAATTCATCATCCTCTTAATAAAATGTGTGACCAAGAAACACAGAGGCAGGTGTTCATATATTTTGAAAACTAAAGAATTCACAGAAAAGTATTTAGTGTAAAACGCCTACTCACCTCCCATAAAAAGTAACGTGTGTGCAGCCCACTCACGTTAAACCTTTGCTTGAGGAACTAGGTGTGAAAGCAGAGACAGAAAGATAAATTGGAGAGTTTGCCAGAGCCCAGAGTTTATCTGGGTTTCACTGCACGCTTGGTGCAGAGTGCTCTGAGCACAGACAGGTTGGACACCTCAGCTGGGGCTGCCCTGCTCCCCATGTGCAGCCTGGGCTGGGCTGTGGGAGCCTTTGGGCAGGCACGGCGGGGATGAGCTGAGCCTGGGCTGGGCTGGGGCTCCTCCAGCTCCCCCTGAGTGTTGGGAAGGCACAGCCACCCTGAGCTGCCAGCCCACCTCAGCCATTTGAGGTGTGCAGCATGCAGGGAGGCACCTCCATGGACAATCAGGGTGCTCCTGCCCACTCTCAATACACTCCTCTAAGAGCAGCATGGACATAACCTGTTGTTCTATAAAGAGATTGTCTTGGCTTATTCTTATACTTGTAAATGAAGTTATATGGGAGAAAAGCATTTTTTTTAAAAAAAATCATCGTTTTTGGAAGAGCTTTGCAGGTTTTCAGGCATGGGAAAGATAAAAGACATGCCTGAAAACCTGCAAAGTGACATCATTTCAGCGTGTTTGCAGGTTTTCAAACATGCTTACATGGTGGATTGAACTGAACAACAGATACCTGGCTGTTCTCATGCAAACTGTCATTTTTGTGAAAATTTTTGATGTTGTTATTTGGAATAAGAAGTGTTTCAAAATTAACTTCTTCAGAAAGACAGAATTTTTTTTCTAGTAAACCTTCATTCCCAGTTTTTCTGTACGGTAAGCTTTTCGGGGAATGATTATTTGCCTTACTGTCTTCCTATGCAGAACCTCATGCAGACCACAGAGTGGTCTACCCTGTGAATAAACCATCTCCAGGGAGAAACATTGGAAGAGTAAACTAGAGAACATTTAAGTCAAAGTGTTACAAATAATCCATAAAATACCATAAAATTTATTCAAAGTTCAGATAGAAATCTTGTTTTTAACCTGCATATTGTGGAATGAAGAGTCTGTGCTGTGGAGAATTTATTCCAAATTCCACCTCACTCATGTGTCTGCACAGAACATTGCAATTGTACATAGTCTAGAGAAAATCCTTCTGCTCCCCTGTTCTGTATGCCCCTCTGCTGTAGAAAAAAAGCCCTAATCAGAATATCTGATGGCTCTAAAGATCAGCTGTCTGTCAGGATTCATTTGAGGAGAATTAATGCACATGCTTAAGTGGGTAGAGAAAGTTGAGGAGCTGAGATATCTCAGCCAAAATTAATTCACTCTGTATGGTGAGATGTCCTGGGATAGGGAAAGATTCTGTGCCAGGCATGACCTCTCAGCTACTTTTTAATTGAATTTTATCTTACGCTGTCAGGACCCTTATCAAATCTTTCTGACTCCTTGTCCTTTTCCCACAAATGAACCTTATGTTTGTATGAAGTGAAAAGCCAGACTCTCTTTTCTCAACCTGTACCACCTCCCACTCACCCCTTTGCAGCTGAAAGAGAAAAAGGGAATGGCTTGCATGCTGAAATGATGTCACCTTCTGGGCATGTCTTTTACCTTTCCCATGTGTGTAGGAGGAAATTTTCTTTGGTGCTAGTAAAACATGGAGGAAATCCCAAATTTTAATGATGGATACTGTCTCCTACACCTCCTTCTCTCCTACTCTACTGCACAGCTGGGACAGGATTTGGTCACAATTCAACCTAAGACCATGACCCAGCAAAATTCTGAAGCAAATAATTGGTTATAAGTGCAGACTGCTTTCACTGAAGCTGAATAAACTCAGGCTTCAGCAGTTCACTGAGCAAGTGATTAAAAAAATGGAAATACAACTAAGTATGTACAAAAATGATTCACAGGTCTGGGATATAAATAAAATCTAATTTAAAAATCCGCCAAACGTCCCAAAATTAGAACAACCCATGTAACTACTTTTCCATGTAAAAGAAAAAAAATTACTCAGGCATTTCATACCCTAAAAGCGGGAAAAACACACATCAGTAAGAATCACCATTCTTTCTTGCTAGTAGTTACACAAGGAATAAACCTTGTAAGCTCAAATGTGCTTATGTTGTATGGAGTGTTGGTGGTTGTTAAAATGAAAAAACACAAATCTGAAGGAATTTGCTGTGGAGCTCTATTCCTTATAGCTCTGTGTGCCCTCTCACACAGGAGCTCTCTCTGTTCCAGGATTTGGCACCTCCATTTGCAGGAGATCTCAGCAAAGGTTCCATTTCTCCAAAAGAGTCTCATTCGGAGTAACTCAGAACCACATTGGATAACTGCTTTTGATGTTTATCACAACATCAAAGATAGATGGGGCAGGGTGATCCAATGCTGAACTTCCACGTGAGGATGGAATTTTCCCATGGGAAATGCTGTACTATGCTGCATTCACGGTTTTTCACATTTTTACCCCATCTATATGTTGGAACATTATACATAAAACATCTCTCCCTCTTAACTTCGTTCCTGTTGCTTTGTCACAAATATTTCTTTCATTTCATAGTGAGTGTTGGTTATTTGGGTTGTCCCCACGGCCATGAGTCAGCCACTGCTTGTGCCCCCCAGCCCAGTCCCTGTGCAGTCAGACTGTCACTCCTGGCCCAAAGGTGCCCTCAGCTCCTGCTCTTTGTAGCCCAACCACTTCACCCATGAACCATTCCACATTTCACCAATAGAATTTCAGTGAACTGTGAACTTTCTGCAGGTTGATTGCCAGTTTATGCTGACGAGACATTTAGAACAGAAGGCTGTATTAAGACCCTGCCTCACGAGGCTTATTTTACTCTGACACATTTCCTGTGCCACACATACTGACCACCTATCTGCAGCTTGAAATTACAGTTCAAGTGGGAAAAGGGTTAATTATTTTGTTTCCATTTTATTATATCTAACTCATGGGCAACTTCTGAAATATTTCCTGATGTTTATTGTGTTGAACACAGCAATGATGCTGTAACTGTTTAAGAACCAGCTTCAGGTACATTGTAAGTAATACAGAAAATAAACTTCTGATAATGATTAATTTCATTAATAGTCATCTTGCTTCTAGGGAATGGTAAGAACATACTTTTCAAGTTCTCATATTGCAACATATGACATCATAAGTGTTTCCCTTCTTTTCTGAATTAATGTAGGAATACACTATAGATGTATTTTTCCGCCAAAGCTGGAAAGATGAGAGATTAAAATTCAAAGGACCTATGACTGTTCTCCGGTTAAATAATTTAATGGCCAGCAAAATTTGGACTCCTGATACCTTTTTCCACAATGGAAAGAAGTCAGTGGCTCATAACATGACAATGCCAAATAAACTATTACGAATCACAGAGGATGGGACGTTGCTATACACAATGAGGTGAGCCCTAAAATATTACATCCTTCATTTTGTTTTACAATTTAACCTGTGCAAGCATATTTTCCAGATAGAAAACTGGTTCCTTTTTGAGCATTATTTGATTACTGCTTAATAATTATTTTCACAATAGGCCTTGGGATGATGGACAAACAGAGCTGTTTCCAGTGTTTATTTTTCCTCTCCTGCTGTGCTACCTCTACAGTCCCTGGATGCATCTTAATGCTTGATTTTAAAAAGGTTCTTATGGTATTAGGAACCCATCAGTTTGCAGAGAATCTTGATTTGGCATTGCTTTCAAGGATTCCATCAGCAAGTATAATAAAGCCTGAAAGTTTAGCGTAATCTGTACTCCTAAATTGTGTGCAAGGGTCTTTAATCTTTGGATCATATAGGAAGCAGATTCTAAGAACTAACAGATGCACACAGAATTCATTGACCACTCTTAATATTTCTTGTGCTTGGGATTATAAAGCATGACGGCATAAAAATAGACATTTCTTTTTCCATTGATTAAAGCATTCAGAAAGTTAGGAGAAAAAATTATTTTTGTGCTGACAGCATTCATTGGAAATATATTATTCTCTTCATGGATAACTGAACTTCAGCTGTCTAGTTGTTTGAGGAGTTAAATAAATCCTTTTGAAATAAAGATGACATACAGTCATGCAAACATTCTGGATTAAAAACCTACAAATTAAAAAATGAAAAAAAGGGTATGTTGTCTCTATAAAGCTGCACATCCCCCCTTTATGTCTGCCATGGAATCAAAACAAGGTATAAAGGGACTCTGTTGACTTCAAGCCAAGATGGATAACTTAGCACATAAGTGAAACCACTGAGTTTTCTTTAAAAAATTTAAAGATGTTTTTTAAAATCAGCACAAGCGTTTGGAGAAAACAAATTCTCCAGGCATTTGGGATGTTCAATTTATTGTGCAATATCTTTCAAGACTGGCTAGACTAAAGTAGAATCATCTTGGCTGGTAGCTACACAAGTCCAGGTCGATTTTTCTTGTCTTTCTAAGTGCTCAGCTGTTAGGGATTTAATCCACAGGAACACTATCTTGGCAGCACATTGTTCACATGTGTCTCTTCTTTTGATCATAACCATTCCTATTTCCTCACCTTTGCAAGTGCCTCAATGCAATCTTCAGCCTACTCTTCAAGTATTACTGTTCATTCTCTGCTGATGTGTGGTATGTGACTGTTTCTAGCTCATTTAACCTCTTTTATTGAGAAACATGTTTGCACTCAAGCTGATAGCCATGAAATGATTTCAGCAAATGTCTGAGCATCCAGAGTGGGCCAATTTAATGATGGCAGCAAGGAAGCAATTGCAGTTGCTAATAGATTTTAATCCTCACACCAAATGAGAAGCCTGAGCATGCCTCTGATGGACCATGAGGAAGGGCAGAGGGGCAGAGCAGTTGCACCCTCAGCCAGACAATTCAGGTCCAGTTGTAATTAATCACATAACAGATACTGTGCTGTACTTATGCTATGTGTCTTAATAGAAGTCTATTTGCTATTTCTATGAAACTAGAATAAATGTGTCCTTTTGCTCATTAATCCATTATAGATTGACTGTGAGAGCAGAATGTCCCATGCATTTAGAAGACTTTCCTATGGATGCACATGCTTGCCCCTTGAAATTTGGAAGCTGTAAGTTTATTTTAAATGGAGGTTTCTCCCATTTTTAGGCCACTTGAAAAGAATATTTTGCAATTGAGAAAACCTCAAGGTTTTAATCTTGTTTATTTTTCACGTTTTTGTCAGGGTTGTATCTTTATTATTTTATATATATATATACACACTTATATTTATACATATATATATAAATATGATATAATGGACTTTTTTATGTGTCTTAAATATTCTACAATGTGGTGCCTGGACATTCACCAAAGATGAAAATGACAGTGCTCTAAATATCTAGAAAAGTATTTTGTCACATGGAAAATGTTGTTAATCTTGTTGCTTTGTTTTATTAAAACCCAATATCAGTCCTAAAGAAAAGCAATACACGCTATGGATAACTGAATTGGTTTAGGTGAAAACAGTTTTGCTACTGTAGTCTTGGTATGTTTAGATCAACATTTTTCCTGGGATTAGAAGCTATTTTTACACACTCATGGAACATTTTTGGAAGTGAAAAATCTCAGAAATTCCCAAATAGAGTCCTACACTTGCAGCATAGATAGCCTTAGATGAGAGAACATATTCAAGTAAGTCATTGAAATATAATTGAAATCAGTGCAATCACTGACAAAGCTTTTGATAAGTTGAGAATTTTCCCCAAAACTTCAGTGTGAACAGCAAGCAGCCTGACACTTAACTAAACAAAGTATTTTTGGAAATAAAACATAGAGAAAAAAAAAAAAAGTGGCAGTCTAATTTACTCTAGTTTGTTTAACACAAACAAGGTAGTTAAAATATATGGAAGATGTAATAGTGTACAAATTGTTTCCTCGATGCTACTTTTTTTCCTAACAGAAATGGGTCATTTCACTGATAATGGTTACTTAGTGGCTTGATCAATTTTAGAAGTCAACAAACAGAAAACCCAATTCATTCTTCACATGGTACTCGACAGGGTGATAATTTACTTTGGGCTGAATTGCTCTGTGTTTGCCATGAGACAGCAGTGATGTTTTGTCTTTAAAGAGCTGCTAATCTCCTAGATAAGGCTCAGAGAACAAAAAGCTCATACAACCTTGGAGTATAACTGACAAGAAGAATTTGCTCCTTGAATGTTTTCTTAGAGAGCACTTAAAATAAATCTTCCCAAATACCTCGTGAAAGAGAGTGGAGTGAGGGGAAGCTTTGTTCCAGTTTATAACAGGACAGATACTGCGCTGGGTTCTTGATTAATAAGAGACCCGTGCACCCAAGATCCCAGTGGGATCAGGAGTCCCTGCAGGCATCGTGCTGGAACTGCGGGGCAGGGAGATGGCTGATCCTGCAACAAACGTGCTAATGGCAATTTAAACCAGGAGCAGCTTCTGAACAAATCTGATTTACTAGACTGAATTTTATAGACACGACAAGACACCTATCAGAACATCTGTGCATCACTGAAGCACAGCCCTAACACCAGACCCTCCCTAGCATGAGCAGTATTTCCCATTCTTTTCCTACACTGAGTTCTTTCTGGCTCACTGTGTCCCAGATTAATGTACTCTTTTTCACAATTAATGTACTCTTTTTCACACAGTGCACAGATTTCCAGATTACTGAGGACTTTGCCTCAGTTAAATGACTAAGATTTGCAGAAATTATTAAATAAAAAGGATAGATAATGTGGATTTGCATAAAAGTTCAGAACCACACCAGAAGGCAAGAACAAGACATCAGAAAAACATGCAAGTGTATCTGCATCTTTTGTACCAAAACTGATCTTTTTAACCTTAAAAAATATTTTCATAATATACTTTTCTTAATTGAACAAAAATAAAAAACATTGATATTTCTGATAAAAGACCACTTCTTACACCACTCAATAGCAATAACTGACATTCTATACTCAGAGTACAGCTGTGGACTGTCATGTTTCACAGGATTTTTTTGTTATTGTTGTTTTGTTTGTTTGTTTTTTTGTTTGAACACTAATGTTCTATGGCAGCTGTCCTAAAAAAACAAGTAACTACAAATGCTTGGAAAGATCATTAGACAAAATCAAGGAGTTCTCAAGGAAACTTTTCATTCACCCACTAAATTCAGGCGAGCTCCTAATTTGGGATCCTCATGGGGAGGATCCTTCTGTAATGTGGTTTTACTGCAAATACTGCATGAAGAATTCACTGTTGAAAACAGCCTTTAAAGCTGAATCTCTCCCTTCCTGCTCATCTGATCATATGCTATAATTATCAAGTTATAGGGTATTTCTCTCAATATTAAATTCTTAATAAAAATAGAAATATCTCCAACAGGAGAAATGGCTGAATCCAAGCAAGTTATGAAAGTGGGACTCACAGTTACACATAAAAAAAGAATAGATCTTATAATTAATTTCCACTTTTTAAGTGGGAATCATATTTAAATACATTTGGGACATTTTTGTCAAACTAAAGCAATTAATTATAATCATCTTAATGGACTGGAAAATTTACTGGGAATGAATTTAATTGTCACAAAATCCATGCTTAAAGTGCAGACTACAATCTAACACTTAGCTCCCCAAGGTAGTGTTTGCCTAGCTCCATTTGTTTTAGATTAAATTGGATAAGAGGTTTTTTATGTCCTCCACTGTTACTCATCACTTCTTGGAGCTGGATTCCTAAAAGCCTCACAGTGAAGGAGCTGCACATCTCCTGTGGACTCTGCCCATGCTGTAGGGACCAATAAATGTTTGACCCAGCTCCAAGGCTAAAGTGATTTGCCAAAGAGCAGCTTAAGCTAGAGGTTATTCCAGTGTAAATTCAATGTGACAAATGCTAAAGAAATTCTGGAACAACAAAATGCCATATGTTGGCAAAACAAAATCAGAAAGGCAGATGCTCTCCTCAACTCTTACCACAAACATCTGATTGTCAGTTTAAAACTGAGGCCGCTCTGGAAACCAGCAGTGATGGGAGCAGCTGGCTGCATTGCTGCTTATGCATTGCTGCTTATGCAACGTGAATTGGGAGCTGAGGGGGGCAGCAGAACTGAGCACCAGATCTGGCAGCTCAATTCTGGCTCTGCCCAGTGCAGCCCCTTCCCTCTAAACCAACCCAGTCGTTCTCAGTAGCTCAGACTCTTCCAAGCTAGTCTCATATTCCACAACAAATGCTTTTTTTGTGGAAAATTAATTTTATTACTGTCTTTATGTGACTAGATTAGCAAGTCAATTTCTGTGTTTACTTCGGCCATTATTTTTAAAGTCAGAATTATTAAGATGTAGATTTGCTTTTGCCATTGACTCCAAAAACATATTCCAAGATATGTTACAGTGCTTAGGGAATATGAAGCCCAAAGATAAAAGCACTCTTCAGCTTCAATAATGCAGAATCAAATGCCATGCAATTAATTTACCAGTGCATTCTACCCAACCAACTCTTCAATTACTAGCTGTCATCTCTTACACTGATAAGGTAAAATTGCTAACTCAAAAATGAGGTCAAGTGAATCAGTCAATGCTTGTCAGTCTGAAAAAAGGGAAATTCTCATCTTGTAGGTAGAATCCTTCTGTTATTTTGGATGCCCCATCCTGCTCCAGCTGCCTTTGGTGGGTGCAAGCTTGATGCAGATTCTGGCCACACATTCATTCTCATTCAAGCCTTTGGGTACTTTTTAGGTGTAAAGAATTACATGAGCTGCCTCTGTGTAGTCAATTAACTCCCACCCAACTGCTCCAAGTGGGAGCTGCCAGATTCCAGACCCCACAAAATGACAGCAGAATTTTACTGTGGAATTAGGATTAAAAATATTTATGTGTAGCTCGATTCTGGAAAGAACATAAATAACAGCACAAAGCCCCTCAATGGCATGTGTAGATGCTGCTGAATGATTTGTATAACACACCACACTGCTTGGGCTTGGAGAGCCCACAGTACTTTTCTTGTGCCTTGCTCCAAACTCAGCTCTTGAGTGCAAGGACTATTCAGAAATAACCAAAAAATAAACTAATTGTGATTTAAACTCGCTGTCTGCTAGGCAGCCTCAGAAGTGTTTGCTAGACCCATTTCACAGCAAGAACAGTGTGATGGGGCATGACCAAAATGGAGCTGTAGCCAGGCTGAAGATGAGAGGATCACTGAAGCCACTCTGAGGAGGATTTACAGAGGCCCAGACAACATCACACTATGAAAAATTGAAAAGTTTGGGGCTCATCTTTCTGTACAGTAGCTAGAAGTGAGAAAAAGCATTGGGATTCTTCCATGCTCATGAAATTCCACTTCTCACTCCATTTCTTTACCTAAGCAGGAAATATATGAGAGAAATATTTTCATGCCATGGAAGACCAACCTTAATCCAGCCCCTCAGCAGCCATTTAGCTATTTTTTAAAAATCAGTTATACTCCCTATAGATAAATTCCATTAAGATAGTTGTGGGTTTCTACAGATAATTAAAGAGAATTAAATATTCAAACTACTGCTCAAAAACATTATTCTGACAAAACCATAAGGCAACAGGAAGTGCAAAGCTGACATGCACTGTATTTGTTCTACGTCAGATGCTTACACCAGAGCAGAGGTTGTGTACGAGTGGACGCGGGAACCAGCGAGGTCGGTGGTGGTGGCTGAAGATGGCTCTCGACTGAACCAGTACGATCTGCTGGGACAAACTGTGGACTCTGGCATTGTGCAGTCCAGCACAGGTCTGTGACAGATACCTTGGAAGGGTGATATTTAACTGTCAAGATGTAATTCAGAGCAGATCTTTGTAAAAAATACAAAGACGTAAGAGTGAGGGGTAAACTGTAATATATGTACTTCAGATTAGGAAAACATGACTCGGAAAAGATAATACATCCTGGGATTATTTTCCTACTTCAACTGGTGGCAAAAATATTTGAACAATTAAAAAGCTTCCTACAGTGTCAGATCTAGCCAGAAAAACCAATAATTTATGTAATAAAGAAGCACTCCTCATGTTCTTCTCATATTATTTAGTTACTATATAGGCTGATAAAAATAGTACAACAATATGAATCCTCAAAGATCGCATTTCTGGGGGCAGTGAAGTTGCTAAAAGCAAGTACATAGTTTCTCAAGGAAGTATTTAGAGAATGAAAAAAAACTGTCATCAAACTCAGAACCATCTGAGACACGATTTCGATGAAAAGAGCACGATGTTTTCTTCCAAAACATCCAAACATGATTTCCTTTAATCCTGGCACGGCCTTAACTCCAGAAATTTAATGAGATACAGAAATACAGCTGACATTTACAGTATGACACACCTGAAACCTTGAAGCTGGCTACAGCCCCTTGTTTTTTTAACTTTGCAGTGCTTGTTTCAAGATGTAAATTTTTTAAGGTTTATTTTCTAATAATTTGGACAATCTAGATGCAGTAAGGATCTGAGCACTGGCATGAACTAGAACTCTGTCAACCAGATTGACTGGTCAGTGGACCAAAAGCAATTTATCTAAGAAGAAATACCTTTATTTCTAACTTCCTTGGGTAAGAAAAGATAAGAGATAAGAGAATATAAGATGTATAAGCTGCAACCTGTGAAAGCCCAGCAAACAGACACCGTGAATATAGGCAATATCTTGCTCAAGAGCTATTTGAAATTTTAGATTGTAGGGAATTTTATGACTGTGTTGTAATGCTTTCAAAACAGAACCCCAGAGGAATTGGAAAGTTATGAGAGTGATCAGCAGCTGTCACAAATGTGGTGATGCTATTCAATTAAAGGAAGGCAGAAAAGATGGGAAGCCAAAGCTGCAGTGAATAACTGGAGTGCTTTCATGCCCTGCAGTCAGCTCAATCAATCTTATCAAATATCTACTATCTTCTAATGAGTGGTGCCCAATGAGTGCAGTCCACTGGTGCTGTGGAAACTTCAGAACAAGGTTTTGCCTTGTAACTGAGGTGCAGAGCATCATTGCAGGCCTCTGCTTTGCCCAGTTCACTCCCTCAGCATTACCTTTATCTGACTCCCAGCTCAGGCCTGCTGCAGTGCTTCACAGATGAGAGTAATCCCTGTCTTTTTAATTGCCTTTATGCTTTGGATCTTGTTCTCATTTTCCAGAGGTTAAAAATACTTTGATAATTTAGGCAGCTAAATAAAGCATCAGAGTACAGTGGTGTGTTCACTCTGTATTCTTAGCTTGCCATCTACAATCAGTGAATTAATTCTGACACACCGTTGTGCACATTCTATATCTGATTGCATTAAAATAGTTTCCCACGTCATATTTTAAGTAGATAAAATTAAATTGTTGGCTCTCCTAGCCAAGACTGGCACCTTTTGTAAGATCATAATCTCTGGTACAGAGGAGAAAGAGTTTGTTTCAGTGAAAGTTAAAGAAAAGCGAGCAAAATTTAAGTAATAATTCCCACTATAGTACAGCCATTCCTATTTTTAAAATAAAAAAATCCTTGTGTATCCTTTGCTTTACCATTCAATTTAAAATTTATTCTCTTTTCCCCTTTGCTGCTGTCTTTTCTATTGAAAGAGTATTGTCATATCTTATGAATAAGCTTTCCTTGGGGTTAGAAATTGAGCAAGATTGCTCAAATGAACGTTCTTCTGGACTCTGCATTACAGAAATGGGCATTTGACGTGCTCTGTGCATAAGCAGTCAATGTCTAGACATAGTTTTTCAATCAAGCTTAAGCTTTTCCTGTACAAGAGCAGTTTTCTCCTTCCATCTGCCTACATTTTAAAATAGAACTACAGTAATTTCACATGTCATCTCTAATCTAGACAGAAGTTTCCACTCAGTTACGTGTCTACTTGTTTCATTCCTAAGACATTCATTGCATAATAAGAAGAATCAGTCTACTAAAAAAACATATATATATAAAATAAAAACAATAGGTTTTTCAGACTTTGGAGAATATACAGTTTGTCAAAATCCATTTTAAATTGTATAAATAATGATCTGAAAATGAGCAATATTTGCTCTGCTGGCAAGAAAGGTTTATGGAATGACATAAGTATATTAGAGTATTAGATATATTTATATTTATTATTGCAAGTATAAGTAAAATTTGTTTATATATAAAAAAAATTAATTTTCCTTGCATTTAGAGCACCTAGACCATACAACTTTTTAGCTCCAAAAGCATTAGGGCTAATGAAAATATTGTGTGCTATTCTTGTAGTAATCATTTATTTCAGGAGAGAAAAATAATTTACTAAGGTCCTAAATTAGCAGAGCAGAGACACTTTAGAGTACGTAAGGCACCAACAGTGGTAATGCAAACACCATCACATCAGCAATTACATCTTAAGCTTGGCCCAACAGAAACATTTTTTGGAGGTTGTCTTGATTTAGTCTTTAGGTTTTGTTTGCATGGTTATGCTGTGGTGGCTTTTCATCCTCTAATGGAATAAGACTTTCTACAAGAGCTTTAAACAGCCACCAGTTAATGCAGACTTTTGTTCACTACTCAGCAAAGCAAATATGCAAATTTAACTAGCATTTCCCAGAACAGCCTAATAATTTGTATTATTAAGGAAAAATTTGAAAACTGACCAGGTTTATTAAGTGTTTTCTTCAGAGCTGAACCATTTTGATTTGAGGATTTCTATTTTATAGTAGGGGTGAATGGAATGAAAAATACTTTCTACAAAGAGCTCTGATGGGTATATTTATAAAAGTTTTAATGTTCTTTTTTTCTTGGTTTTAGGGGAATATGTTGTTATGACTACACATTTTCATTTGAAGAGGAAGATTGGTTACTTTGTCATCCAGACTTATCTGCCATGCATCATGACAGTGATATTGTCACAGGTGTCCTTCTGGCTTAACAGAGAATCTGTCCCAGCAAGAACTGTGTTTGGTAAGCAAGACCTGTAAACCTCCTGGCAACCATGAGGCAACTGGGTTTCAGAAATGTTATTGTAAATGTAGTTATTGTAACATGGTACTGGAGAACAGTGTGAGCCTGGGCAAGTTGCAGCACACAAGAGCTAACAAATTTCATTGTGAAGATATAGGTCCAAAGCTTTTAAACTGATTTGGAACTGACTGTAAAAAGAGACCTGAAAATACCTCAAGCCATCCATTACCATTTTAATATTCCAAAACAATGAGATTATGAATAAAACATCTCTGACAATGGCAATAATGTTAATCATGGGATTATCAAAAAGGCTTTAATCAATGGGTATCTGTCATTTGATATCTTTAGGCCCTCAGAAAATTCTTTTTTTATTTTTTTTTTCCTTAATCCTTTTTACAGGCTACTGTTAGATCAGCAACAATTTATTGTGTTACAGCAGTGAATATATGCACTCAAGGAATGCAGTGAGCAGGCAGTTTAAAGACCCTCCCGTTTATAAAGCTGCTCCCTAGAGTTTAAGCACTGCTTGGAAATGCTTATCTTAAAACTTTGGTGATATTAACCCAAATCAAGAAAGTATTAAAAAAAAAAAAAGGCAATGAATTTTTGTTTAGGAAAGCTAGAGCCTGAGATTTCTGCTCTGTGCCCTAGTCCTTGGTGATCTCCAGATGGGACTGCTGAACACCTTTGGCAGGAGGTGGAAGCATCCCCAGCCAAGCTGGCTTTGACACTCGTTCTGCTGCCTCAGGGCACTGCAAGGACAGGATGCTTTGGGCCCTCTGGCTTTGCCAAAGAGAATTAACCCATTTATTCTGAATGTGGCAAAGCCAGAGAGTCGCTGTTGAGAATTGCAGCCTCTGAAGCTTGTGTTGAGCAAGAGCTATTTTTATGGATCTTTTCTTGCACCATTCACAGCTGTGCTTTAGTTTCTCATTTTCTCTGGAAATCAATCACAACTTGCATACCCTTAGACCTCATGAACCAAGCAGTGACTTTCTGTTGATAGACAGATGTGCATTTGCAGAACAGTGGTTTAGACTACAGTATAATCAAATTTGATTTACATAATATTGTTTAGAAGAGCAACTAAAATTAATTCTGAATTTTTAACATCATCTTTGCTGAGAACTACTCTACTAAGGAGTTTTATAGTCAAATCCATTTAAATTGTAACTATTTTACCTCTTTTTACCCATACCATTCAAACAGAAATGTCTGATCATCAGTTTGAAATGCTGTACTTCACAGTCATTAGATGGAGAACAGAATTTCCTAGTCTCAGTGGATAAGATACAATACTGCACAGTTTTCAAACTGCTATCTTCACAGGCTCAAGAACCCACAAATTTCTCAGTTTTCATTTTAGAAGACAGTTATTTAGTAAATACTCTTGGGTTTGCTCCATCATTATATATCAAGATAGCTTTTTCATTTCAAAATGGCAGTGGAACAAAGCTTCCGAACATCTTGCATGAATGCATATACACACAGAAGGACAACATTGATCTTTTAGCCCACTCAGTACCACAGATAATAAAAGTTATAAACTTTTCTCTGCTACTATGTAAGAGAAACATAAGGTCACTAGCAATAAGTCAAAGAACACATTTGGTTGCATCTCAAGAAAGAGAAATTGCTTCCTCATTAGGCACTAATAATTCAAGCTCTTCACACTACCACGTAAATATGTTGTTCATTAAGTGACCTATTTTAGAACGCTGTTCATTTCCACTAACACTCAGTGCAGCAAAGATGAACTTGCCAGACACATTGGAGACATGACAGTGCAGTTGTCAAGGTAACTTGTGGACATGTGATTTGATGTAAATGCCTTGCGTGCGCTCGGAGATTCATTTTTCCAAGCAGCTGCAAGCAGAGTGAATTCAGTGCACTCCTGCTTTCTCTCTGGGGCCAGGTGAGAGGAAAGGTTCAGCAGTAAGAAGCTCTGATATCAGAAATGCAAATTATGCTGTCACTCTTACATAAAATCTTTGCTATGTTCAGGGTGTCAGTGAATAAAGGGACAGAAATCTGTAAAACCGTCAATTCAAAAAAACGAAATAACACATAAATTTTGGTGCTCTTGAATATATTTTTGAAGTATAATATCCCAAATAAGCTGAAACAAGGTTTTTTTTGTTTTCTAAGTCTCTCAGAACCACTGCAAGAAAGACTTAAAGATGTTAAATTGATACATCTGTAGCATAATTTGCAGCGCATGAATAAAGAACTGCAACGAAATCCCTCAAATATCAGGAAGAGGAAAGTAGTTCATAAATTATTATTTGCATTCCACCTTTAAAAATAGTATTCTATTATAACAACACCAAAGAATAAAAGCATAAAAAATGTTTTGAAAATCCTGCAACTTTCACAGAACTCAAAACCTGATACCCTCATTTAGAAACTGACCTCAGGTGGGGAAGTTTGTAAGAACCAGGGGTGTAGAAAAGGCTTTACCGCCTACAGCAGCTGGGGAATGAAGCACAAACATATCCTGAAGACCCAAACTCTGCTTTGCAGGAGTGACAACTGTGCTGACCATGACCACCCTGAGCATCAGTGCCAGGAACTCTCTGCCCAAGGTGGCCTATGCCACGGCCATGGACTGGTTCATCGCCGTCTGCTACGCCTTCGTCTTCTCGGCGCTCATCGAGTTCGCCACCGTCAACTACTTCACCAAGAGGGGCTACGCCTGGGACGGCAAGAGCGTGGTGCCAGAAAAGGTAACCCCGCCCCACAGCCACCCCAAAAGGTCACACACACTCTGCCACACCTGGTCACCCTATGGGAGGGGCTTAACACGTTAAAAATTGTTATTATGTGCAACAGTCATTGCTCCAAGCGTTTGCTGCTGTGTCCACACACAGCATTTCTATGCCATGATTACTTAGACATTTAATACCTAAATACTACTGACATACCGGGTGATACCTAATGCTGTTAATAATGAAATGTTCTACTGAGATTTTGACTTCAGGAATTGAGCAGAAAAAACATCAACATGTATTATTTTAAGGGAAGGCAATTATGTTTTTCTGTTCGAACAAGAGAAAGTGTGGATGCCTCAGCGTAAATGTAAGAAAAAAAATTTGTAGCTGCAGTTTTTGATAGTTCCCAAGGTATAGTGGTCCCCAGCACAACATTCAGAAGCGCTGCTCTATCATCATGACCAAATAAATCATCACAGGAGTTATTTTTTCCTTTCTTAGCTATAGGAAAAATGTGTTTATTATAGAAGGAGGAATTGAGAGCTATGCTGTGAGTGTGCAATCCTGATCTGTACCTCCATGAATGCACCAGAGAAACTCCCAGTGATTATTTAGGTCTGGGATCAGACCTGGTCCATAAACCACAGGTGCATCAAGAAATGGTTGAGGACCTCTAGGGGATGAAAGAATTTTGCTGTTTCCTATGAATTACCATATCAGCCGCTTCTGTGAGCAAGCTCATTCAGTTGGGTTAAATAAACACTCACAGACTAGAGATCCCACAGAACAGGTATTTGGATGAGCAGATGTAACTCACTGGTATGCAATGATATATTTTTAAAACAGGATTATATACATAATATATTATTTATGTATATTAGTTCTGTAAGTCAGTAAAAAAACCTCCAAATTATATTAGAGCATTTATACCATGGCAACTACTACAAGAGTATTGTAGAACAAATGAATGAAGTATCAATACAGTAATGAGCTGCAGAACTGCTGCTGAATGTTGAGTTATCAGTTATTGATTGTACTTTCACTGAAAATAATTTTTTTGATTCCTTCTGTGTTTTCATTTGTTATAAAATTAACTGCACTGGCAGAACTGTGTCCTTAAATATTAAATATTGCCTTACTAATTTATCCTCCCTTGTAATGTAGTTACTATAATGAGCTGTTTCATTTGTTACCAAGAAAATTACATTCTAAAAAAAACCCAAGACACAATACCAACCACAACAAACATAGTTAAAAACATTGCAAGATTTATGGCTTTGTGCTTGTTAGCAGGTAAGGGGCTTTATGTGTCACTTGCTGGTACCTGTGAGTTTTCTGCAGTGAGGAAAAGAGAGCAAGGCAAGCTCACAATGATCAGAGCATCACAGCTTAATCAAATTTAGAGCTCTAATTAGCTGTCATATTGCTTGTTCATGAAGTTGAATTTGACATGAAATATTAAGACCCTGGCTGGTGTCAGAGTTTTCTGTGGATCAGATTTCTAGTGACATTTAAATCTATTGAAAGGGTTTCCTCTGAGACTTCAGTGAAGCTGCTCGTTGTCTGCTGGATTTATTGCTGCTCACCAGAGTATCTGAATGAGCAGCAAACAAGACTGCCTTTACACTCAGTAACCATGTTAGCAGCCTCCCTACCTGGGAGGGGAAAAAATGGACAGCCAAAAACAAAACAAACAAACAAACAAACAAAAACCCTACAAACCCCAAAACAAACAAACAAAAAAGCGAAACTAAAGGCAAAATAACAAAAAAAGAACAAAATAAACAACAAAACAAAATAAAACCTGACCTGTCTTTTTTTGTTGGAACATTTTTAACCTGTTTGTTCTGAAGATTTGAAGCTTTTTTCTTGGCCTAAAGCTAAGAATTTTATTGCCATGAATTAAAGAACCTCTACATCAGAGTCATTAAGTGAATCCCTTTCCTTACTAAGTGGCATAATTTTAACATTTGAGGCTACATTCCCTTGCAGCATGGGGCTCCAAAGCTGTTCCTCCACAAGCCTTGCCCCATCTGCCCTCAGGCTTCTGCAGCTTCATTTCCTCTTCCCATGTGTGCAGCAGGAGTCTGCTCACTCCCTGAAATGTTCATCTCTTGAACAAGAATTTTTTAATCAAAACTCCATTATTAGAGGGTCAGAGTAGACCATTAACCTATGGTTTATCTGTCATTAAAGGTACTGTGACCACACAAAAGTATTGCCTCCCTGGGGCAGCTGCTTCTTGAAAACAGAGAATTGTGTTTGCTGTCTTGTGAAATGACATAACAGATCAAATTCCACTGATATTTTCTCCTCAACCATATCTTCCCCCATCCCAAGAGGATAAAGTGGATAACATTTGCCTTTTCTTTTTGTGGCAAATACTGCCTGAAGATTTTGCTAAGCTGTTGGAATTGGTTTTTGCTTTTTGTTTTGTTGGGTTTTTTCCTCATAATTGGAGGAATCCTTACACCTTCTT
Source organism: Melospiza melodia melodia (assembly GCF_035770615.1). Taxonomy (NCBI): domain Eukaryota; kingdom Metazoa; phylum Chordata; class Aves; order Passeriformes; family Passerellidae; genus Melospiza; species Melospiza melodia. The sequence goes on along the minus strand of NC_086207.1, from coordinate 9,293,861 downwards.
AATGACCCACTACATCTCTCTTCTGTGATTATCCTGAAGAACAGGTTTAGTCTGCCAGAAAATGGACAGTTGAATTCTAACTGGTATGCTCGGACGTCAAAATTTAGTTATTTTTTACAAGTAGATCCCAAAAATAGAATACTAGAAAATATAAAGACCTAGGGACAAAGTAAGTTTAAATAAGCTCAATAAGCTTCCCTCTCCTAAAAGATATTCAATATATTCTTGCTTTAGCAATATAAGTAGGTGGATGAAAAAGTCATACAGACATTAAAGTCTTTGCATATGGAATGTCATTTCAGCCATTATGATCCAATTTTAAGATTCAAAGAAGAACATTAAGTTCTTAATCCATAATTCATGTGCCTCTGGTGTAAACTATTAGTGAGCAGAATACTGACAGCTTTTCATCTTGAGTAAACCACTCCTTTAGTGCATGGTTACATGATAATTTAGTGTGTATTTTTGTGTATAAATTATGTTAAAACTCTTCATATCACAATATTTGCCTTAATGTTGGAAGGCTGCATTAAGAATTTGGCATCTTCTAAGTTTTATCCTGATCAAGGGAAACAGATTGTGAGAATACTGAACTGTGAGTGCTGTTTCACTGCTATCATCATTAAAGGTGATTTTGCCAGTGAGCCTAGCTATCAGGTCTCATTTTTAGCTATCACCTAATTTGGTTTATCTAATACAAGTAATAGAAATGGATGATTTGGTATTTATTGTCACCTAAATATTCTGCATGAGTTATATATGCAGAACTAACTTCTCTCTTACAGCTTATTACACTTTGTGCTATGAATTGGATTAATTGCAAAATATTACAGTGCTTTTTCATAGTTTCATCTGTTGAGAAGGTATTGAGAATGAAATATTTTCTTCTTTCTTCAGCCAAAGAAAGTGAAGGATCCTCTCATCAAGAAAAACAACACATACACAGCTACAGCTACGAGCTACACCCCTAATATTGCAAGGGACCCTGGGCTGGCAACCATTGCTAAAAGTGCAACAATTGAGCCCAAAGAAGTGAAGCCAGAAACAAAACCTGCAGAGCCCAAGAAAACTTTTAACAGCGTCAGTAAAATTGATCGGCTATCGAGAATAGCCTTCCCTCTGCTTTTTGGAATCTTTAATTTAGTCTACTGGGCCACCTATTTAAACAGGGAGCCCCAGCTAAAGGTTCAAACTCCACATCAATAACCTCATTTATTCAGATAGTTCTGTTTTGTCTTTTGCTCTGGGAATTGCTTCCCTTTTTCACATACAGTAATTCCCATTTGCTTCATTGCCTCTGTCTTAAAGAAAATAAAGGTTTCTTTAGTTAGCAAAAGGTAAAATATAACTGTATATTAAAAAAAAAAACTGTGTGTGAGGGAGAGAATGTTATAAACTTTGGGAAAGTGATTTTGGAGATGGCAGAGTTGTAGAATAATGGGAGGGTGGAAAAAAAAGAAACCATTTGTAGCAAGCTTAGTACTGAATATCCCCAAAAGATAGTGTATATGTATATGAAAAAGATATTTTTATTCAGAAGATTGTAGGGATGGGGGAAATTCTCTTTATGACATTCCTGATGCACATCTTAGACTGTGTCATTTATTCTGCCACTGTTTATAATCTTTTCAAGGATGTAAAGCTTTCCATTTGCTCAATCCCATAAGATATGTTATTTTCCTAATCCCTTTTCTCTTCTCTGTTCCAAACTACCTGACTTATAATATTAAATAGTCTTTAATGAGAAAGGAAATCTACTCACTCTAGGTACAGTTTGTCACTGTATAGCACATAAGATCTAATGGTAACAAATGCTTTAATCTGCTCTCTTACTGCAAGCTCGTTTCCAAGCATTAAGTTGTCACTAGACTAGATTTAAAACCAGTTGCACAACCGAGTGCAGATCCCAAATTTCTACTATCACCTGTGTAATCCAAACAATTCCTGGATGCTTTAAAGATAGCTTTTACTCATCACTATGTTTTAGAGAGTTAAAACAAAAAACAAACAACAAAATTTTTGCAAGCTCTAGATATGTTGAATGTATTCTTTTATAAAATGATACATTAAAAGAAGCTTTAGACTGAGATTTATGAATAGCAGAAAGATAAAATATAGTATTTAAATAATATCTGTAAATATGCAGCATGAGATTGTACATTTTTTTACTTTTTTAAAGTTGTGTTCTTAAAACATTGTGTAGGATTCACCTCTTAGCTCTTAATATGTTGTTAAATGCTCAATAAAACATATTTAGAGCCTGAATTAAAGGAAAAAATTAAATCAACGGTACTGGAAAGCTTACAAAAATAAATAAGCAGAAAGTGCTTGGAATTTATTCCATTTGTAAAGTGGTTAAGTGTACAGCAGCTTGCAATTTGACAATGTCATCCAATGTATATTATTAGATTAATGACTGGTCTGCTCAGGTCATGCATAAACACTAAAGTATGGGATTATATTTGGTAGGTAAAAATGGTGAAATATTTGTTAAGACAGAAGTTCATCTGTATATTACTGCTATATTTGCTGAAACATAACTGTTACAATAAGCGATGTAATATATGTAGCATTAAATACAAAGAAGTCATACATAAAAGAATGTACAGGAAAATAGATTTTATTGAGTAAACTTACTACATTTCATTTTTACTGTAGCAATATATTTGTAGGAACAATATGTAAGGGCTTTAAATACAAGATGTCCATTTTGCAGGTATTGTGCTCCCTTTAAAAAAATTCTAGTCAGTATCATTACTGCTAACTCTTAGAAATAAACTTTCAGATAAAGTTTTTTCAAAGAGACTGGAAGAATGGTGGATATTTGCAAGACTCAATTAAAAAAGGTAATTTATGCTATTGAATGGATTTTGAAACAGTACTACATGAGCCTCTAGAGAAACAGCTACTGAGAGTCAAGTTTAATAGGCAGTGATTTCTAAACTCTTAATAAATTAAAAAGTTGACATTCTCTATCTACAAAAGGAAATATTTAATGTTTGATTTAGAGATTTATTTTTTTTAATAATTCTTCATTGTCTAACATTTAGTCCTGTCTGAACTTGATAAGTTATCTGATTGGATCTTATTTTAAAAGGGGATGTTTCATCTCTGGTATCATGTGTAGATATATGTATAGAAAAAAATAAACTATGGCTCTTTAACTTCTGTGTACTTGTTTATCTTGTTATTTTTGGCGTTAAACTAGTGTGTTCATTTAGGGCATTTTATCTTTCTAGCAATTCATAGCTACCTTTTGGTCTGCATTTTGCACATTAGATGTGAATATTACTTACCTAGTCTGCTTTTTGCTATGCAATGATTGCATTATATCACCTCTTAGTTAGTCTATGCCAATAGTATTATACTGTATAAACTTGACTGCACAGTTTATCAAAGACAAGGTATTCTCTATGTAGCTTTTTTACAATGCTTTGCTAAACCATGTAATAATAGTAAGTCTTCCTTGAAAATAATGATACACTCTTATAGAGGACAGTTTCTGTTTACTCCTGAGATAATTTTAAAAAGATGACATTGAATGTTTATTGCACCTCAGTGCAGTGATGTGGCAATAAAACCTAAATCTAATAGAGGTTGTTTATGGCAGAAGCATGTATTGCTTTACAGAGTTTAGCAAAAGCTCTTTATTTTATGTCAGACTGTAATTCTATTATAATAATAAAGCTAAAAATGTTCAATAACGCAAGTGAATGTTTTACTTTGGTTTTCTTTAGTTACTGCCTTTTATGACACATTGCCTGATTAGCTGCTATTCATTCAAAGCCTTCGTTTCCTTGGATTTGGTAATGAATGCAGTTTTAATAGATGTGCTTTTCTGTCCAGTGTTTTCCAGGGACAAATATAACAAGAATATTTCCCAAATTTGATTTGACATTGAGAAAAGATAGCTCACTCTGTACCATGTATATCCAGTAAGGCAATTAATTGCATCAGATGAACAATTGTTAAGGTTTTCTACCACAACATTGACTCATACAAGGTAGGAACAAAACAAAATGCATTTTCTCCCAGATAAAATGGCAGATAAACCAGAGATTGAGAGTAAAAGTATGACTATTTAAGCTAGATATTTAACAGGTTAAATAAACACACAGATCTAAGAAAGACTGTTAGAAAAGAATCTCAGGCTGTATAAAATAATACTTATTAAAATAGTTGTAGGAATAGCGTTAAAACAAGCTTGAGTATACCTTGGAAATTTTAGTTTTCAACTCCTCTTTCCCAAATAGAAAAAGGGAGAGATGAAAAGTCATTCCAGTGCATTCAGCCCCCCAAACTCTCTTGGAAATGATCCTGGAAAGCAAGGCTTGTGGTCTTCATGCACAGACACACAACTTTAGAGGGTCCCAAAGGCTGATTTAAGTGTATATTTTACATAACAATATTCATAGTGTTCTCAAGCATGACTCCTAGAGAAGGCTTCTTCAAAATGGAAGGAAAGTCTGGAAGGACTCAGTTTCTATTAATTTATTATGCTTTCCTCTGTTTTGAATGAGGATAATGCAGTCTGAATCCCTGCTCCTTGCCTCCTACAAGTGACTCCAGGGAGATGAATCCCTATGAAAACCCACACGGGCTTTTCTGGAAGAGGATGGTAAAAAAGTGTTTGAACACCCACCTCCTGTGTTCACATGCCAGATGCAGAGCATACATGGAGATTCTCACATCTTTGTCACTGCTCAGACATTTTTAGGCAGAATTTTACTCAAGCAAAAATGAGTCAAAATGTCTAGAGGCAACAAGATTTGACTCAGAGGGAAAAAAAAAAAATACAACACTATTCAGTTTCACAGCGGGGAAGAACAGCCTCATCAGGTGAGGGATTCACAGCCACCAGTCAGGCCAGCATGGCACCCTGACATGAGAGTTCTGTGTTTTGTTCTGATGTTACATCAACAGAAGCTCCTTCATTTTTCTTTCAATCATCCCTAGAAGCTACTGCAGGACTTTCTTAGTGGTCAAGAACCTTTTTTACACCACCCATAACTTTTATAATTAAATTCTCTCTCTTGGACTCTAAGACCTGAAAAAACCGATTTTCTTTCTATCTCCTTCTATTTTTCATCAATATGATAAATAACAGCTTATGAAACACCCTAATGTCTGGAAAATGGGGCACACATGCTTCAAGAAGCAAGTAATAAGATAGCTTCTTTCAGCCTGTGCTTTGTATCTGAATGACTGTCCAAAGAAATTAGTGTGACTGGGCAAAGTCAAACTTTTTCTTATGGGCTGTAAAAGTATCAGTCATATTTTAAAATATAAAAATGCCAGATCTCCTCTGACTTTCTACAGCAGATCCACTGAAGAAAATATCCTTATGCTATGCATAAACATGACATAGCTTAAATAAGAATGTGTTTACAGTCCTTGCACATGGATTTTGCAAGTGAAGTGTATTATCAGCCTGTCAAGCTGTTGCTGTCATGTTCCATCTGATTACAAACTACGTCAAATACAACAAGAGAGGTAAAAGCCTTGAAACAATGAGTTTCTGTAGGCTCATTCTCTCTGGCCATAGCCCCATCCAAACTGGCAGGATGACTTCACAGACGCTGATAAATTAATTTCATTAAACTGCTTTAGGGCACTTGGAGATGCTCTGAGTGGGTTTTGCACTTGCAGCACAGCTGTTATGGGCATCTCACCCAAAGATTAGAGATACTTCCCCTCAAAAACCTGCAGATCAGCCAGCACAGGGCACAGCTTTTCTCCATGTGCTGTCAAGGGAGCAAAGATGTGTTTGCTGAGCTCCTTCTGCAGCCAAGGACATTCGAATGCAAACAGACACAATGAATTTCTTCTCAAGTGTCCTTATAATGCAGTATTTGATCAGCCTCAAGTGGCACAAGCCTAAGCATCTAAACCAGCCCCAAGATGTTCCATTTGTTTAGCAGTGATTTGCTGCTGGCTCCCAGCACACTACTTTGCTACACTCTTGATTTTACATGCATCATCTGATTAGCACCAGATCCCTGAAATAATACCTCATAGGAAAAAATATTTCAGCTGCCATCAAATTAATCCAAGTTACTTAAAGACCTCTCATACTTGGAGATCCTGTTCCATTACTGCCCACAGCAGCAGAATCACACTTCAAAGAGACAGTTGGTGAGCTTCTAGGATGGCTCTCCATTGCAGTGATATTTATTAATGTAACTAATTTACTGCAAGGATATGAAAACTTCCAGAAAAAAATTAAAGGGAAAAAATCTTTAATGGTTATCTAAAGCCTAATATTAACCATCAAAACACAATAGAAAGATCTTTTTTCTAAATTAAATTATCTTTTTATGAAATACTTTATAAAAACAGTGAAATGGACTTCAGACAAGAATCTTTCAAATCAATACACCTTTTGAATCAGAGAAAGGACAATGGAGGTCACAGTAAAAGCCACTACCGATTATTAGGACCTGCTGTAGGCACATAAATTTAAGAACGAAAATGAGTATTTCTCAATTAAACATAATCAAATAAGTTTATCTCTTTCTTGATGAAATTGTTAATTTTAATAATTCAGGAGGCATTTCAGACAGGGTTTTGCTTTGTTTTTTTTTTTTTTTTTTTTTTTTTTTGTACAAAACCCCACAAACCTCAGCTTCTGGTTTAATCTTTCTCTTGCCTGAGCAGCTGTGACAGGCATGAAAAGGTGAGGGACACCATTCTTCAAGGTAGTGATGTATTTCACAGGAAATAGAAATCTTACATCAAACATTAGCTTTAATATGATCATGTGAAGTATTTTTGTAGGTACACAATGCTCAGCTACTCCTCCTGGACATGACAAAATAATACACAGATTAACGTAAAACTATGGGCTTGGTAGGGTTTGGTTTCCATTGATGGAAATCCATCCCTACCTTGCCTCACCAGCCCTGATTTGTAGGAACTCTGCTAATTTAGACCAAGTAAAATCTGACTTTGGGCTATTAGGGTCTTTACCAGCTTATTCCTGACCAACCTCTCATCTCTGTGGAAGGCAAAGGAAACTTTAATGAAGTTACTGGAGCAATGTTCCCTTTCCACAGTTAAAGGACAGTGGGAACCAAGTGAGTAATGAATGTATTGATACAATATTTAATGGCTGCAAAGCCAGAATGTTCACACCTGCAAGAACTTCTTTTACATCCATGCCATCTATCCCTCAAAAGATAGCCAGACCTGCAGAAAAGGTAAGTATTTTCCAGTTCAGAGGATGCCAGCCATGACTTCACCAGCAGCTTTTTAAAAATTGGAGCTGTGTATTGTAGCTGTGTTCTGATCACTGAATATCAATGCTTATGTTCATCTCTGATCCTAACCCAGGTTTTCTTTTCCAACAAAGTTTGCAGGGCCAAAAGTTCTGCATCTGTTTAACAGTTTTTGAACAGAGAGATTTTTGGCTTGCAACTCCCAAGCAGAATAGAAAAGAATAATTTTAAGATTACTGAGACAGAAGAGAAAGGTCATTATGGACAATACAAAGAAGTGGTAAAGCAGAAAGTCCTTATCATAGCTTTAGTTGATAACTAACCATCCATCATTCAGTCCCCTGGCCTGCTCCTAGCAAATGAGTTAATAAAACAACAAAAATGCTTTCAAGTGGATATGAGCAGAATTAAACAGGTGCCTGATGCTTATGAAAACCTCATTATTTCTATCCATGTACAGAATGACTTTTAAAAGCATACTGGTGAGGCTAAAAAGCAATTACAACACAAAAAAACATCAGATTGTGCAGCAAGTTCTACTAACAACATTTTCTGAGCCTGAATTCTACCAGAGCATGCAGCTGAAAATCTTCCTCTTTCAGATACATGGACAATGCCATAAATACTTAGGGGGCACGCCATGGAAACATGGGTTTCAAAATTTTGGAAGAGACAAAGAATTCTAAGTTTTATATTCACATTGCTACAACACATTTTCTTAATTATCTAACAGAGCTTGGAATTTATATTGAGGGTTTTCATAGATCTGCATGGAACCCTTGATCAGACAAATCTAAGACACAAGTTACTTGTCATGTTCCTGTATCAGGCCTTAGCAGTGGCAGCAGGAATAACAATTAGATATCCAAGTCAATTCTGTGAGATATTTTTACCACATTATTCTGAACTGACAGAATTTATCTTTTAATACAACTTTTATTTCACTGAATACCATCCTTGGTTGACTGAAAAGTAAAAGATACAAAAAGTGAGAATATTAATTTTGTTAAAGCCTTAGGTTCAAAAGGAATCAGTAAGCTTCAAGAAAAACAACCTAGAGAAAAGCAGTTTTATCTGGCTACTGCAAGAAATAAATGGAAAGAAGTTTATAAATAAACATGATTCATTTATTTATAAATGTCTAGAGATAAGAAATAATAATAATTCTCTGATGTAACAAAAGCTGACGTATTTATTACTAAACATAATGTACTTAACAACAAGAGCTGTAAGACAACAGGCTGTTTTACTACTGCCTCTTAATGGGAATTACATGAATAATGAGTCTCAGGAGGCACTTACCAGTGATAAAGGTAAATATTGGCTCTAAAAAATGTCAGACAAGCTATTATATCTCTGTATTGCAAGCAAGCTACACAGATTATTAGCTATTTTTTTGTTTTATTATATCAAGCATTTAATAGCTGGGAATTTATATTTAAAAGATAAAACAGCTGATAATATCTGAAAGCACAGTCAGTGCAAAGCAAATAATAATCGATTTATTTTCACACCATAACTGTGGCTGGATGGTGTTCAGGAATAAAGGAAAACAAGCTTACATCAAGGTCAGTGCAGCGAGGGATCTTGAACAGAAAGCAGCACAGAACAAACAGAATTGCAACAAATCACGTTAAAATCTCAGATGGAAAATAGAACTTGTTTCTACTACTATGAGTTTCTATATAGGAACAGAGAAGAACTTGCCTGAGATCTGAGCTCTGCTACTTGACCCATCACAGAGTGCACTTTGCATAGTTAGAATGGACACCCTGTTCTCACAGTGCACACAGAGGGGAAAAACACACAGAAACTTTGCCTGCACCACCCAGAGGGAATAACAAAGCAAGGAAGGGGTAAAGGCAGACTTGAAGCAGCTCAGCACACGCTGAAGGAGGCTGAATGAGGCGGGCAAGCAGCAAATGCTCACCTGTATGAAGGGAGGAGGACATTTCAGGACCCATGACTCTGGGTTTCAGCAGCAGCAAGTGCCTGTGTGCCCAGCGCCACCTGGACAATGCTCCCCTGCCCTGCCTGGCAGCCCCTGACCCAAAGAGCCTCCCTGCAGGAGGGCCCTGACACAGAGCAGGGTCTGGGGAAAGCCTCAGCCTTGGGGTGGTGTGCTGGTGTTCACAGGGGGCCCAGGATGAGGGAAGAGATGAGAATGTTGACTCAGTGTTTCCGAAGGCTGGTTTATTATTTTATGGTACATATTATATTAAAAGTAAATGATATATTAAAACTATACTAAAAGGACAGAAGAAAGGATTTCATCAGAAGGCTAGCAAGGAAAGGAAAGGAGTGATAATAAAATCTTGTGACAGACTAGCAAGTCTGAAACAGCCAGACTGTGATTGGCCATTAATTAAAAACAACCACATGAGACCAATCACAGATGCACCTGTTGCATTCCACAGCAGCAGATAATTCTTGTTTACATTTTGTTCCTGAGGCCTCTCAGCTTCTCAGGAGAAAAAATCCTAACCAAAGGATTTTCCATAAAACACGTCTGACAGGGTGGTGCTGTCTCTGAGGTGCACCACTGAACAATAAGGTTGAAAAGGACACAAAGTTATCCTTGGGCACTTCTTGCTATAAAGAGGAATAAATGATTCTCACAGGAAACACCATTCCTTATCTCTGAATAATTGTTATTTAAATGTATTCATCGTATTAATTTTATTATTTCTAAAAGTGTTTAGAAATATTATTTCAAAGTGTTTCAGAAAGGCCAAGAAACCATTAACACTGCATGTATGCTAACAGTTTTCTGTCCAAGAAACTACAGGCAAAATATTAGGCAGACCAGACCATGACCTGTTAGCTGCAATAACTGGTAACTCAGGATATCTGAGATTTAGGAAACTGTTCATGTGAATATAACTTTCAATCCACTTCCGCACAGTCAAGAGAAAAATATTCACCATGGTCGCAACACCATTTTTTTGGTGCTGCAACCCAAAGGTTTAGCTCTGGTTTAACTGTCCGAGGACTCAAATTACCAAATCTTTTTCAGTAATGTGAAATGGTAATAATAATGCTGAGCTGCTTATAGATGCTTATGTTTCCCTCTTTAAATGAATTATATTTAAGGGGGAGAATTGTTTGCAGTTCAGCAGATTTGAAAACATCATGCAAGGATCTGCTCAGTTTGCTCTCCCAAGCTTCTACAATGACCTTTATATCCTGCTGAGAAAAAATGTCAGGTATCAGCTGGTATTACTGTTAGCTCTAACAGCAGTGAGGATCTGTGGTGTGCAATGGGACTTCTCAGCAGTGAATGCTGTACAGAGCTAAGAGGCAGGTAATTAGAAAAAGACAGGGAAAGCTGAAAACCTCACCACAGTAATGGTAATGTTCATTAGGAGTCTCAGCACTGGAATGTGCTATTAATACTCAAAATTCTAGCCCATACTTGGCAATAGCATACAAGCACATGGTGGCTAAGTCAGTTATAAAAGAGAATTATAAATTGAACAGAAATACATTTTGTGGAGAACTTTTTCACCCCAGCCTGTTTCTAGTGAAAAATCAAAGACAAAGATTTTTGAGATAGATGGTTCTCACACAGTTTATGGAATTCTTAGCAGAATCCTAAAATGTCTTGACAACACCTTTGGGTTTTGTGGTTGCAGGGTAGACATGTTCCCTTTCTTGCAGTGAATTTCCTCATAAAGAAGAAAGTTTGCTAAGTTTGAATGGTCTCTCTGTGGTGAGTGATTCCCAGCTGTAATATATTTCAAAAGAACAGTCTTAACTCACTGTACCCATCAATTCTACTCTACAGTTGTCATTTCTGATGTCCCAGACATCACCAGCCTGACTTACATCTCCTTTGCCACTTGTGTCACTGCTGCCCAATGCAGAGCAACTGAGGTCAAGGGGCAGAGCTGTAAAAATATGCCAGGATGAGGAAAATCAATTCTGGAGCCCAAAAGGCAAAACTACTGATGCAGAAGATTATTAAATACAACCAGTTGCCTTATGGCTCTTGAATCTTCCAAGGAGGACACTGTGAGACTGCTGTTCAATAAATATGAAACACAGTCTAGGGCAAGTCAGAAAAAAATCAGATTCTTCTTTTTCATTGCTCCTAATTACTGTTTGCTTGGGGAGGGGAGGATAGCAGAGTGCTTATCTCTATGAAATACTTTAATACTTTATGGCTAACATAATAGAAAGAGTTCAAAACCTGCTGACCCTTAGAGAAATTCGCATCAGCTCTGGGACTCTGCCAAGGGCACAAAGTCATTGAAGAAAAATAACTAGGTCTTAAATATGTGTATTTAGAACTTAAATTGTGGTATGATGAGGATGAACTCTCAAACCTAATGAAACAGTTCTAAACCTCTAAGCAAATTATTAAAATGCTATTAAATTATTTTTAATTTATACACATAAATATGAATTTTCTCCCCAAGTTTAAGTGATTATTCTATCTGCCATAGCTCTAATGTTAATTTGCACTTCAACTTTGATGTCTAGACACCTGCCACAACAGAATCCATGCACAGAATACCACACTGCATAATTTCCTGAGGAAGATGAACGAACCGCAGAACCACAGTTCCTTCTAAATTTTATGGAAACCAATGGCAAGTTTGGGATTTGACACTCCAAGCTTTCTTTTTTACTTAAAGCCATATTTACAACAAAACCACAGTTTTAAGTGAGCCAGAGCAAGCTACTCGAGTGATGTCATCTCAGTAACCCCCAAAATTTTGTTCCAATTTCCCATGGAGATAAATAGTGAGCTACTCAAACATGTGAATGGCATTGATGCACATAACCTGGAAGTCTAAGTGTACATTTCAGTACATGCACAGAGGCAGAACTCTTCACTCATTTGCCACCTTTTTCTCCTCCTTTCTCCACAAATTCTTATTGTGTGGGCATAATTTGCTTTGCAGTCTTGAAGCTTTCTACAAAGTTGTTTTTCAAGCTGTGTGTACCTAGACAGAATTCTCATGACCTAGGAAAGTTAGGGGGGCCAAATGTGATAAGTGAGCACATGATCTATCTCAAACACAGTTAACCACTAAAATGTGGGTGCCTAAACCAGTTTGAGGTCTTGGCCCATATAGGCTGAGGTGTTTTGAATTTCGCTCTTGACAGAACTTGGTAAAATAATGAATCATGGAAATTCTGTTCTCAGTGGTATTAATGGAACATTTGAGCTAGAAGTTCCTTGCAGATTCCCTCAATTTTGCTAAACCTTCAATTGCTTGCCTTTGTTTCGCTCTTGCTTTTGCCAAGAGTTGTTAGGGCAAGACATAGGGAAGAGAGTCAGGAAAAAAGTGACATGACAGATTGTTTCATGCCACAAGGGACTGTGGGATTAAGAAACACAACAAGCTTGTGGAAAGATTTTGTGGCTGCAGGCAACCTATGTCAGAATTAGAGAGCAGTAGTCCTGGGACAGCAGTGGCCCAGAGCTGTGACTTGTAACAACTGTATATGGCCTAAATACCAAAACAAATCCCCATTTAGTCATCTCCAATCTAGTCAAAGGAGACACTAAGACATAGAAAGGAATAACTAAGTAGTTGCTGCATTCCAGTCCATTCTGAGGCACTTATCCTGAACTAACACAGCCTTTGTATGTGATAAAAAATTAGCTTCTGGAGCAAAAGTTTATTGTAACTCTCTGTAAGATGCTGAATCATCTGGTACTTTTTCCATGAAAACAAAATTCCTTCTCTGTTTATTTTTTAACATAGTTTTCCTCCATATGATAAATGCATTTGGACTCAAAAAATGGAGAAGTGACTTTGACCCTAGTGAGTGTTAAACAAATACTGGAATTTACTTGGATTAGATGATTCTTGATGAGCAGATAAAACATCAACATTTGGGTAGTCCAATCTTAATGAATCAGGCACACACCATTTGAGAAACCTGAATTAGGAAGACCAATGTGCAGTTTGCTGTAGTCTAAACTGTGTTTAGACTACAGTGTGTGCAAGACTGAGCTTTCAGTATAAAAAACAGCCTGGTAAATACTCAGACATAAAACTTTACTGCCTGTGCTCCATAAGGTTTTTTTTAAAAAGATACATATACTTCCTTTTGAGCAATATATTTTTGCTCTAAAAAAAGATTTTGATGAAATGATGTTGGCATTTTATTTCTAAGTTAATAGGCAATATAAGATGCTATGAAAAAAAGTGGGTTTAAATATGATCACTAAAATGCAAGGTTGATAATTTGGCAATCCTATTATTGTGTTATCAAATGATTCCCATGAAATGCTGGCAGACCAATAAAATCCTGCTCAGCTTTCATGAGTTAATAAAGTATATTATAAATGTTAGGTATATTCTGCTATATAAAACATTCTTGTATCTGCAGTCTGTGTTGTATTTTATACTGAATAGTATAAAAAATGCATTCTGTACAAAGGACAAGAAGAAAGAGGAAGAAAATAGCAGTACAGATGATGGATTTCAGAGATTCAGCTGGAAAGCATTAAGAAGTAAAAAAGCCCTATGTGCAATACAAGGAAGATTCAAAGAAGCTAGAGCAGGAAAAAATAAGAGGCAATGAGCTTCCATCCACCAGTAGTAACGAGGTTTGAGAATATTAACGTACATCCCGTATGTTAGTTGAATTTGTGTTTCTACATTTTTGATTCATGCTAAGAAAGCAAGACCTAAGTAGTGATTTGACTTAGGACCCTCTCCAGCTACATCACAAAATTTTGCTAGCATAGTAATTGAGCCAATATAAATATAATTAAAATGGAATTTAATTCCTTATTAACTTGGAGAATATATATTAAAAAAAAACACATTGCTGCAATCTAATCAATATAATTGCCATGATAATTTCTTACCTGACCAAAATATCCAGTGAGAAATTAGAAATATCACTTTGAACCACCCAGCCCTAGACATCGATTCAGAGTTGACAAATAGGGGGGTTTTATCTGTGAGCTTTTTGCACCTCAGCATTAAACAGAGAACTGAAAAATTTGATACAATTTGCAGGTTGTATGGTGCTGAGTCATGTGAGGGAAAAAGGAGTGCCAGAATCAGGCTGGGATAAAAGAAAAAGGTTATTAATAAAGTAACATGCTCAATTATATAGAGGATTCCAGGGAGATCCAGTGGCCCTATTGACAGCATGGGTGGCAGTTTTTAAGCAAAACTCCATCATCATAATCTTATGAGGTGATTAAAGACAAAGACTCAATTAATAAGGATTGTGATAATGTGATTTGAAGTGGATTATAGTATCATTTTACTTGCTGGGCTTCGCAGATAGAAATAGCAGATGAGTGCAGGATCCTATTAGCTAGCAATAAAATAAAAACCTACAAGCCCAAACTGGGAAAATAAAACAGAAAAACAAATTGTCAGTAAAACAAATGTCAGTAAAATTACTGACATGAGGTCTAGGCTTATGCTGCTGCAAACTAACCAGAGTAGGGATTTGAGAGCTGCTGCTGAAAATTTACAAATTTCAACCCAATACAATGCAGTCATGAAACAGGAAAATGAAAATTGGAATCAGAGCTCTAGAGACTGAATTGGAAAGTAAATAAAAAGAATTAGAAGAATTAGCCTTGGTATCTCCTTTTTTTTTTTTTTGTCTACAGTAATAATATGTTAAATACAGAAATCCTGTTCAATTCTGGATGAAAAAACTGAGCCAAAAATTGAGAAGTGCCTGAGCAACACAACTAATGTACATTATATGACTTAATATAGATCAGAAAGATTTCTTAAAATATAATAAATTAAAAATTAAAAACCATCTCTGGTAGAATAGGAGAGATTAAAACGTGTGCTATGAGTAAGGAATCTGTGCAGTAGTTTGAACAACTATACATAAAATGACATGCTACCTGTTTCATTAAGAAGCAGTAATCAAGCAAATTGACTAAACCAATTAATGTTATGCAGCAAAATCAAATTAATTGCCCTACTGGGATACCCTCTGCAAAGGTAGAATTATTATTTGTCAGAAAAGGCAAATTCCCAATCTGAAGTGAGGAAATTAATCTGCTTCATCCCCAAATCCTACTGACATGTCAAGTGAAAGCCTCTAGGGCTAATTCTCCATCACAGCACACCCTGACGAGGAGCTCAGGAGCAGATCAGTCTGGGAGTGCTCCCTGTGCCACCTTGATTGATGACCAGCTCAAAGAGATATTTGTAAATGCTTATTTGCCCCCGCCATGAGTTTCAGTCAGCACAACAGAGAGCTCAGAGTCCCAGACAATGCTGGGGCTTCCTTGAAAAAGGCACTTTTATATAAATGAGAGCTCTCCAGGAAATGACCATTAGCAAAGGAAGAGAAAGAAAGGTTGATAAGGGAGCCAGACACACAGATAGGAGCAGATTAAGATCAGAAAGAGAAGCAGTTCTTCCAAGTTTTGCCCAGTGTCACCTCCATACTATGCTCTATCTCCATCATGATATAAAAATTCTATATTAGACTCTTCCCCCTCACCCCATCCCAATCACAGATTATTTCCACATCCTTTCAGATACTGAAAAATGCTGAGACAACAGATTGGAGACTCACTTTCTATCTCTGCTGGAACCATCATCCAAAGATTTGAGAGAGATTGCATATAACCTCTTTATAAAATTAATCTCCATCCCCGACAGACCTCACACTCAAATACAAAATCAGTCTCTTCTGAATCCCCAGGATAATCAAAGTGCTACAGTCCTTGTTATAAATAGATTTAAGTGATCTTAGCTCACTTGTTCCATCACTCTGCCAGACAATCTTGCCATCACAAAAGGATTATCATAAATGACCTGGAAAATTCTGTTAACCCACAATGGCTTCAGAACAGTTATAGTGCAGGACACCTTAAAGAAGTTATTGCTGCCCTTAACCATTATTCATAAAAGAAAAAAAATCTGTACTTGGGAGCATTCTTATTCTTGTATCTACTTTTCTTTCTCCAGATCTGACTTATCATACAGAAAAACATTCTGAAAACAACACACAACAAAAAACTTAAACATGTCTTTCCTTATTTTGGCTTTAAGACAAAAGGAGTCAAGTTTAGTTCTAAGGCATTTTCTTCAGCATATAACTGAATCCAAGCTCCTTGCACAGATACACTCCAATTAGCCTGTGACTGACAGCTGTCAGACTGGCTCATAATCAGGATTCTTTATAGGAGATATTCAAAGAGACTAAAGAAAAAAAGTCATAGAAAATTGAATTTTTTTGATAACCAGACTAGTGCTAGCTCATTGAGATTTTGTTGCTGCACATGCTTCTTTATTCATTTCAAAGACAGGCATTTAAAGACATAGTCAGCTTTTCCATAGCAGAGACATCTAGTGAGGTTTGTAGATGAATGAAGTCATCCAGGAATGAAAAATTAAATGACTTCACCTACACAGAATAACTCACTTCATGAATACCGGTGCAATAGCTTAAACTAATCAACAAACATATGCAAAGAAACCAAGTATATGCAAATATGGAGTAAGCACACATGTAGTATAATTTTAAAACCAGGAAAAGGGAACTTACTGCTGGATTGAACATTTCTAAAATTAAGAATGTCTTCCTCAACCAGACTTCTGATAATGTAATATTTTGTTTATTTAAACAAAGGGAAGTCAGCAGGAATGGCCACCTGTCCTTCCTGAATGCCTCATAGAG
This sequence comes from Melospiza melodia melodia, assembly GCF_035770615.1. Lineage (NCBI taxonomy): Eukaryota > Metazoa > Chordata > Aves > Passeriformes > Passerellidae > Melospiza > Melospiza melodia. The sequence continues at coordinate 9,277,005 of NC_086207.1, read as the reverse complement.
AATAATCTCAGGCATTGCCTTTCTCCCTGCCTGTATCATGATTTACATCACAAGCAGGGGCAATACTGTGTTGTTCCAGGTACTATACACACATGGGCTAAAGAAATTAGTGTGGTCTTACTGACTTTTGAAAGCAACTTCAAAGCTAGTGCTTCTCACTAGCTCTTTGACACAAAAAAGCACTCTTCTTTTTAAGGATGGGTGTAACTGGAAATCACCAAATCCATTTTTCACCTTCTCTCACTCCTTGCCTTCAGATACAGTAATGTTTAAATTGATACATTCTAGGAATTTTGAGCACTGAGTTTAACCACCAGTGGCTAGTCCAGAGAACCAGCTTGGTACTAGCAGGAAACAAAAGCAGCCGTGAAATGGCAATTACAGATAAGATCACATCATTTTGGAGTGAGAACAATTTCCACTCCTAATTTCCACTCTCTTTGCTTAAAAATTACCTCTGTGTTTCCCCTCTCTCATGTATTCTCATGTGGACCAGAAAGAGAAGCTGAGTATTCTGGAATGTGCCAACACAGTCTGGGAATGGCCTTGTCTCACTGTGCTGATTTCATTGTGCTCCTAATTGCAGCATCAGTGGTCATAATTAAAACGTCACCAAGAAATTAAAAATGTTCCTTCGCTGCAACATAAATAAAGCTCTGTTTATTCAGCCAGGAGAAGGATTTGTGACACAAAATACCCTTCTACACTAATTTAATGAGCTCATTTTCTGGGGAGGATTAACTGATAAGATATTTAGATGGAACTTAATTATTCTTCGTGAGATAAAGTAGCAAATTAGGGTATACTGTGTGGATTAGTAAATAAGTAATTTATTTTTCTATAATTAAGATCCAAGTTCAAGCACCAAGTAAGATGGGTTGTGTTATCAAGGGACTGTATGCTACATTTTCCTGACATTCCTGAGTTTCAGCACATTAGTTTATTACCCAGAATTGAAAGGCATTAAAAAAAAGAAACAGACAGTGAGAAAATAAGTGTAAAAAAACTACAAGCTTTCATGATAAATATTTACATGTGAAGCATATTTTGTATTTAAATTTCAGAAGCATTTGAACTATAGAGTCCAACTATTTTCAGAATCACAAAATGACAAATGGAGTCTTTCATGTCTGTTCTATTGTTTATGTGAGGTTTTTATAGAGTGGTAAGTATGAATTAGCTACATCTATATAATCACAAAGATTGTTAGTACAGATTGTGTAGGTTTTTCAGACACTTAGCACTCCAATAGCATTTCACATGATCATTCAGTACTCCATCACGAGGATAGAAGCCATAGATAAAAATATGGAGGTATTTCCATGGCTTTCTTGCTGTGATTTTTGAGTCTGAACTTTCATAAAATGCTTCAGATCAGTGAAATCTCTTGTTTTAGGTAAGCTACCCACATTCAGCATGTTTCACCTGCACACCTGTGGCTGGAATACAAAACCCATAGAACCACAGGACAAATGCAAACCACTGTTGGGGCTTTGGGAGTTCTCCTCTTGGCTTTTTTTTTTTCTCTTTTAAGAGGGGGTTACATTTTCCATTCTAAGGGAGACTTCCTGCCTCCCTTAGCAGACACCTGTCTTTCAAACCAAGACAATCACCTAACAGAAACTATCAATTTTTCAGTTTGGTTTCATTTGAGTTGACACATGTCCATAATTTAAAGCCTTCTGCTCCATATCATCAGCTGAAGTGACACACCTGGGTCTGTTGGACAATGCTCTAACCCTGGTCATTCAGGCCTTAAAGCAGACAGAAAGGGCATCAGCATCCAAAGCATCTCCATCGTGCCCTTGCCAGAGAACCAGAGACCATGCAGAGCAGGCAGACCTAAAGTCAGTCAACAATACAAGTTCATAACCTCCTGAAACTCACTTTGTTCTCCTGTATTAGCATTTGCAATCAAGCTGTTAGCTGCAATTTGTGAAAACAAATGCATAAATAATGACTGATATGTAAATCAGGTCATCTATTAGAATGTCTCATAGAGCTCTCATTTAGTGGGTGCATGTACTCTCTAAAAATGTCCTAGGGTTCAGTGTACCCATGGCAGGAAGGTGGGCAAGGTCATGCCTTCCCCAGTGCCTTGAGCCATTAGTCTGAGCTCTGCAACACTGTCCATGTCCTCCTTTAGCACCCAAAAAGAGCCATGTCAATGAGAACACCTACTGCCTTTTGACCACAGAATTTACTCCAAGTGTTTTCTTGGATTCTCAGGTGTTTCAGCCTCAGATTCCTTCCTTTCTGGTATTTTTCTCAATAAATTCTACATTGCTAACAACTAACAAACCAGGTGGGTGCAATGATTAACCTGCTAACACACACAAATGGACAGAGAATATAAGCTACAAACAGTTTAAAGGCAGAATATGTATTTGACTTCTACCTTTTTCACTAAAGCCTCAATATGTAAAAGACCACAAAACATAAATACTGCTTCTCCAATATTTTTCTACTCTGTCTCTAATGCTTTTCTGGGTTTACTGAACCTTATTTGTTTTGCTCCCTACAAGGTACCCAGGTTTCCAGGCTGTTTGATTCTTCCAGGAGATGGCACAAAACTGACTTTCAGGTATCTTGTGTTCATATTAAACAAACTACTGGGCAATTTATTCACAGCACAGGGGCAGAAAGGGAGGTAAATGACTCCCAACCTGGCCTTAAACTGCTACCTTTCCTTCCACAGACAAGGAAATCTTACATGTTGTTAGTTATTTAGCTTAAATCAATGAGAATATTCTAGTCATATTTGGATCTTTCCAACTGCAATTTTTCTTTCTATAAATTTATTATTCTTTTCCTACAAGACAAACATTTATCTTTTGGTGAAATACAGCTCCCCTACCACAAAATTTCATTTCAACAGCTGTTATTTTACAGATGTCTGCTGCTTCTTTGCCCTAAAGCTTTAATACTCTTTCCTCAGAGTTAACTTCAGACACTCAAAACACCCCAATGTTTGTACCCAGACACCTTGCTTTGATTCTGTTGTTCCACAGTTGCCAACAGGAACAACAAATAAAGAGAGAGAGAGAACAATGTGGTGACCATGTGAAAAATACATTACCTTTTTTCTAGCTACTGTGTTATCCTATTCAGTTTATCAACTACCTCAATCCTTGAGTCACCTCTTCTCAGAGACAGTCCCCCATTCTTTTAAAATTTAACACATTGTGTTATTGACTATCTAAATCTAATGACATGCTTGTTGCTCTTTTGTAACATTCACCTCAAGAATTCAGGTGATTCTGTATTGGTGAACTTTCCTTTTCCTTCATTTGCCACTTGCATTTATAGTTTCACTAAAAGCAGAACATCTAGGGTAAATCTAGGGTAGCAAATGATGTAACAGTGCCAGTGCAGTGATAACACAACTTGATAATATTTATACAGCTTCAATGCTTGGCAATGCCCTCAGTCTCATGGTGGGATTCTGGGGTTTTCCTGTGCAGGGCCAGGAGCTGCATTTCAATGATCCCTGTGGGTCACAGTCCATGATTCCCTGCAAAAATGTGCGGTTTCCCCTGAGATAAAAATCAGTACAAGTGGCATGGCAGTAATGGGCACGAGGACTACTTAAAAAACTATCTTTTGCTCCAATGGAAAATAGGACAGAGAAGGGAAAGAAGCTATTTCAATCCAATTCATAAATAATCTGTCATCATCTATTCTGTTCAATCCTAAACAGTGTCACCATGTCCCTGTTTATTTTGAACTTGTCGCTTAAGGCAACCAGACAAATTATTGATCTCTTCATCAAGCATCTCAGTGTAAACTTTGATTAATTGCTTATGTTTCTTTCTGGGAGTGAGGAAATTGCTGAACTGCAGTGGCAGATGAGAGGAGGCTGTGAGAGGCTGCTCCCAAAGTCACGAGTGCTCACCTGAAAGCCCTCAGAGCATGAACTCTGAGCTTGGGCACACTTGTACCTCATTTGAAACAAGAGCAGCTACCACAGCATTCAGCTCAAAATCAACCCAAGGTCAAAAAAGCAAAACTTTGAGAATGCTTATAGATTTCAAAAGAAAGCGCAGCTGAGGCAAAGCTTCCCACATCTCACTCACTGAACTAAAACAAAGGTCATTGAAAAGACTTTGCCAAAACATGGTTTTATTCACAGAAAAAAGCTCAGAAAGAATGAACAATTTTTTTTTTTTTTTTTTTTTTTTTTTTTTTTTGCTGCTGCTGGCTTTAGAAAAGTTTTTGTTAATATACAGAGAAATTTGCAGGGAGACTTTTCTTTAACAAAACGAATTACAACCCCTTAAAAGACCAGGACCCATAAGGAAAAATGAAAAACTCAGCTTGATGGAAGAGGACACAAAGTACCAGCCTCCGGTCAGAGGCCACTGTATTTTTGTGAAAAGGTGAGGAGTGTTATCAAGAAATACCCTCAGTTTCCCTTTCATCATAATGGAAGGCCTGCTCTTCTCTGGGAGATATTCTTAGATATATATATATATATATTTTTTTTTTTTTTTTGCCTTTTCCCTTTTTTTACCTCTTTTTGTTCTAGCCACTATTGTTTCTCTGCAGAAGGAATTGCTTTCCATCCCCTTTTACTTAGCTGCATTTGATGGAACAAAGTTATCATTGATAAGTGAATTGAAATAAATGCAGTGCTTCAGTGTGCAATTCACTAAGGCTCCTGTGCCTGGGAGCCAGCTCTGTGCCCACTGAACATTGAATTTCACAGAAAGTTCACAAAAAAATGGCAGGCTCAGAAGTGGAAGACTGAAAGATCTGAGGCTGAGTGGGTGGAGGTCAATGACCAAAAGGAAGAAACCTCAACAAATACATGAAACTTGTTTGAGTATCAAATAGCTACACTGGAGACAGATGGAAGAAAAATGAAGAACTGGAATATCTAATATCAATTAGCTTGGCTGTATTTTAAGGTTTGAAACCTTGGTGTTACTGTGTGTACATTTAAGCCTACATATATATACACACTGTGTGTATATATGTGTAGGCTTAAGTATATCTGGGGTTTTTTTAATGATTGAATCTCAAAGTAATGTTACACATTATTTCTGTACTTCCATTCTTTGGAGAGGAGAGGAAATCATAAAAAATAATTTAGTGAATTTGGACAAGGGTTGAGATAGCCTTGAATATATCTCTTGTGATCTTTTCCTGTTCAAAAGCCCTGAAGTAATTGATGCCCATAGTTTCAAGAGTTTAATGTGGAAAGTAGAATAATCTGAAGTAGAATCCACCAGAAAAAGCTGAGGAACCAGGGACCCTTTTCAAACTGCTTTTTACTCTCTGCTGATACTTGTCTGTTCCCTGCAAACTCCAATGCAGGAGAAGTTTCATTGACTTGAAAGCCTTATTCAGCCTTATCTCTTGAATTAATATAGCTGGACTCTGATTTTTCCATGAAAGGAACTTTTCATAACATGATTTATTGTCATCTCCACTCAGGATGGAAGGACTTCACTGTGTCTCCCTTCCAGCTTGCAAGGTCATGTTGAACCTCACAGATACTGTCTCCACTCTCTCTGATGGGCAGAGAGCGAGAGAAGAGTTAACCCATGGTGGGGATAAGATGAACTGGAAAATGGTGGGAAACAGCCTGAGAGAAGGATAAGGAACTTCCAAAAGATGTGTTTGCCAATAGTTAAGTCACTTGAGTAGGTAAACCTGTAAGCTGAAACTCCTCAGTGTGGAGAAAAATCCTATGAGATGACTGTGTCTTTGCTACTTTTACCATTTTCCAACCAGATGGGACCTTATCCAAAATATATATTGTCCTTTAACTGATTTTGTCTTGTGATATTACAAACACAGAGCAGAAAGAACCAGTTCCCTTAAACAGCAATGTACTAGAGAAGAGATCCAGCATGGCAATCCTATGGAATTCAGCAGCACACAAGCATCACCAGCAAAATGCCTTTTCAATTTTAGTCATTTTCAGCAAATGTAGCTAGTTCATCATTGCAGAAAGACCAAAGCAATCAAGGCTCCAAACCATGCTGGGTTTTATCTACTACTTAAATAATTATTTAAATAATTCATTTTTAGTATAAAGTACTGCTAGGTGCTTTTATTCCCCCACAGAGAATCGAGTGGGCTTTCCCTTACTCTCCCCATTTCATGGACCTTTTATCAACTAGAAAGTTCATCAAGTGGATCAAATTGGGATTCTGTTGAAGTCAGCTACAAATTATCATTGACTTTGAGAGGATTTCAAGTCTCAAAGATGATTACATGCATATATGTAATGTTATCCCTGAATTTCCTGTGATTCTATAGGACTAGGAGGAAGGTATAAACAGGTGGACTGATCTCCACATTTCTCAGATGGTCCTTCTTTAAAGATTCTTATATCTTTGAATTTTTAACTTTGAAGTGCTTAGATTCAAGGCAGCAAATATGATTATTCTCTGGGAGACTTTAACCATCTTAAGATTTTTTTTTCTTGAAGTGTTCTACTTATAGCAGTAAACTAATTATATGCAATTAGAACACAGCAAAAGTCTCAGAAAATGAGAAGCTGATAGAAAGCTACAAAATCATAATAAAATGAAAGCATAACTATTTTTGAATACAGGGTTCCATCTTTCAGGCTTAATCTTTTAAATCCTGCATTGTATAAAACAATTATATAATTTAATTTTGCCAAGTGAACATAAATGAATATACATGTATATTCTAAATTAATTAAGTGACAACTTTGTGTTTGCTTTTCATGAATATTTTAGTAAATAGCCTAAAATAATAAAAATTGCAGAAGCTGCAATGTTAATATCAAAGTTACAAAGTATTTACAAAAATGCACTCATGAAAGCAAAGGCATATATATGAATATCTATTAAATAAATTCTTTGTTTATCCCCATTGAAAGAGAAACATCTATAAGTATCTGAGGTTAAATCAGTCAGGTTACAAAGAAAGCAGAACTCAAGTGACTTCAGCATGTTTGTGTAATTTTTTAGAAAATCACTATTCTTGTTATTTTAAAATAAATTCTAACACAGTTTCATCTGAGCTCAGCTGAGGTGCTAAATAATGGTATACATACTGTGTGAGACACCCAACTGGCCTAGTAAAGTGGCCAACATTGAAATCCTGAAAATTAGTAAGGGTATTAATCCACAAGCCATATTCAAGCCATTCACTTAGCACCCAAAGCCTCATGAGGGTTGCTGTGCAAACACAAATATTGTCAGCCTCCCTCAAAAAACTACAAAATACTTTACCAACATTCACACAAGAGTAAAAAAAATTCCATTTGTATAGTTTCACTGATTTTAAGAAAGCAAAACTCATTTATTCACTCCTGTCTCTATTCCATCACTCTGAATCAAATGATAGGAATGGAACAGGAGAGGAGGAAATGACAGTAGCACCCATTAGTTTGGCTGGTCATGATTGTTTTCAACATTGCATTTACAACTAATACTGTTCCTTAAAGTTTCTACAACATATAATTATAGAAACACAATTTTTATTTTCCCATTAAGGAAGAACCTTGGGAAACAAAACAAAGACCCTGCTGTTGGCAGAGAATGTCTCTGCTGCTGCTCCCTCCTTGATGCAAGAGCTGGTATTGAAAAATGAAAACAGTAGCCTGGGGGCTGGGAACGTCATCTGTCTTCATTAACCACCATGTCCAGTGCTATGGACTCAGAGATAGCCTGAGGGGAAACAATGTGCCACAGAAAAATCTCCTCCAAATAAATCACATTTTTAAAGAAACAAGTCAAGCACTCAAACAAATGGCAGCCAGCTGCTAGTGTTAAAAAAAGAAATCCAGCCTTTACATTTTATGTACACTTCCCTAAGCTTGTAATGGCAAATTATTGCCATTTGGAAGGAAAAGGAAACCAGCAACAGCCCTATTTGGCACCATCCTACATTATATCACAAATCAGATTTCCTGGGGACAGGTAAATACCTCAATATTCTCATCCTAAATTTTAGACATGATAGGTGTGTGTGATAAAAAGACCTGATACAAATCTCGGTACAGTACATTTTTGGCATCTCAATATAAGGTGTCCAGCCCCAGTGAAGTGCCAAATCAAAGTCCAAATGCTGGACTGCTCGTGACACTGAACAAACCTTTAGGATCCCCTTAGATCTGTTCACTGATATTCCCACATTTGAGTGCCTGTGCTTTTTCTACACTTTGGGGGAGCCATGGTAAAGGCCAGAACACACCTGGACTAGAGCTCCTCTATTTATGGAAGTGTTGACATGTTGCTCATGGTGAAAAATTATTATTCTTAGGACTTTCTGTTCCCTGGCTTCCAGCAGGAGCATGGATTGCCTCGAACAACAAACACCTGTTGTCTCATGGACTGAGAAAAGAGTGAGCTGTGCTAAAAACCCAGCAGTGACTAATGCTGATTTTGTGGGTTTTATCTGATGTGACAGTCACCTCCATATGACTGTTAGAGCGCTCTGCACAGACACAGCACCTGCTCCCACGCCCAGCGTGACTGGGGGTGCTGCCCACGGCCCTCACAGCTCACCCCCCTGCACTGCCAATGGGCTGGGAGCTATCACCACCTTCAGACACACAGTAAAGTCACCACTCTTGCTGCTCTAATTTGTCTCTTTGAAGTATCTGAAACGCCAAGAGCCAGCAGTTTCTTTTGCTGAATGCAGTCTCAGAGTTAATTTTTAAAATAAGAATGGCTCACCTTCCTTAGCTTAGTGCAATGAAAGCAGAACCTGACAAAATGCAGAACTTGGCAGGAAGGGGAAGTTTTTACTTTTGCAAAAGAATATATGAGCTTCTAAAAAACCATTCTTTTTGGATCACATACTCCAACCCCTCTAGATTAAACCAGGAATCTTACAGTGTGGCACTCCAGAAACAGCTATTGCTATAGCTTGCCAATGATTTCCAAGACGTACTTTTCTGCATGCATGCCTGGCTCTTTTGTAAACATGTTGTTTCTAAAACTAAGGAAGGTGGTCTGAGAAGGGGTAAATTGATATAATTTGATCATATCCGCATTTATTTTACAAGTAGAAGTATCTGCTTAATCTAATGTGAGCTGCTAACTGGGATCAGAAACAGGTTTGCCCTGGTAGTGGTGCTGCACAGAAGTGTTAGGAATGCCCAAGAACAGGATCAAGACACAAATTATTAGAATTTATTTCAAAATTATATTTCATATTTTAATATAAGTTGTACTTGATATATAACCCTGTTTTGCAAATCATAGTTTTTCTTTGAGTTTTATTGCTATAAAATACTTATTTAAAATAAGTATGCACAGATATTTAAAGAAAATTCTTCCCAACACCTAAGTACAACAAAAACCAGAATTTTTGTATGGAGTAGCTCCAATTATCATGCATGGTACTGAGGAGCCTGCATATTGCAGGCCATACTTGTTCTTCAGCTACAAATGGCTGCTGTGTTTAGAGCAAACTGGCACACCACGATCTGCCTCCCAGCCAAGCTGTGGGACGGGTGTGGGACTGGCTCTAAGTCAGCTTGGTGCTGCTTCAGCTCTCCAGACTCAGAAAAAAGGCTCAGTGAGCTCAAAAGCTCTAAGTGTGCCATGGAAGAAAAGAACAGACACGTGGCCTACCTTTAAAGGGTTAGAATTTCCCTGGAGACCTAAGAGCAGACTGAGAGAATTGCTTTAACCAAGAAAACCACTGATTTAGCAGTGTGAGTCTGATGATGACATTTAAAGGAGACACAGGGGAGGGTGTGTGCAAAAAAGGATGTGCCATGCCTTACTCCAAGCTCGCAGTTTCCAAAAGAGCTATTCAGTATTCATAAATCCCTCTTTTGAAGCCTACACACCTTTTTGGACATTCCAAATTTCTCACTGCAAAAGAAAGTCTAGGGACTCCCACTCAAGTTCTGCCCAAACTGAGTTTTAGCACAGACACTTTCATCACAAAAAAAAGGCAATCGTGTAAAATTTAATGTTCATGAAACTTTCTGCTGTGGGATAACTGAGATCTATCTATGGAAATATGGGGACATGTCATGCTTATGAAAGCACACCACAAACATCTAGAGAATAAATTAACTCCTAAAAACTGAAGCAAGCTAGAATAACACACTACTTGCTAGTTAATCACATGGCTAAAGGGTTCCAGCTTGAGACTGTCAAAATAAGTAGAAGCAATGGGTGTGTCTGAATAGATGAACAGAAAACTGAGAAATCTGGACAGGTCTCAGTATATCAAGTGACAAGTGAGAATTCAGCTTGTGGTGTCCTTATCACCATCCACTGCTCTTTAAACTATGCTGCCTTTTACACTATGGACAAAAACCAGCAGCAAAACCATGAAGTCTGACAGGCTGTCTCAAGCAACAACTTCAGCAGATTCCTTGTATTCTTTTAATTCTCTATTTTTGGCACTTTCTTCTAGGGATAGGTAAAAAAAAATACAGCTTAGCTGAAAGTTCTGTAAAAACTGTGTCCTGTACATTTCACTTTTAGAAAATTTTGGGTGAAGCAAAACAGGACCAGGGTGTGAGGAGGGGTCATCTGCAAAAGTAAAAGAAGTAGAACAAACAGGATATGAAATAGTGCAAATTAATGCATATGATATGAGTATATGGTAAACTGCAGACTCATGAAAAGAGTTGTTAACACAGACCTGGAGTCTTTAAAAGGCTCACTGGTTTAGTCAAGCTAATGACACATTTTAAATAAAAGTGTTTCTAATAGCAATGAAACTTGCAACGACATTAATCAGCTTCTGGGTTTTTGAGAATCAATCAGATAATTTGATCTTTTTCATATATCTAAACCAGTGTAATTGCACTGCCCTTTATGAACCAAGCCCACCTCAATTAATTATTGCAGAAATTTCTACTAAATGAAACTAGGAAAAGAAGGCATTTGATAGAAACCCCACTCCACAGAATCCTTTTGCAAAGATCCTCTGAGTCAAAATTTGAAGCTTTATTTCTACTGTATTGAAAACTGAGACAATGACCAGCCTGATTCAGGCCACTATTTATAAAATGGCTCAGCAGTGACTTTTAGACATTGAATGTTGTTTATTGTCATGCAGGAAGTTATTATGCAGCACACCTTGTCTTGACACTGCTTGTGGGAATTGAGAGATTTTGCTTGTCTCAGCTCCTTTCCAGTGGAATTCTATTCTTTAAAGAACAGAAAAGCCTAAAGCCAGTTCCTCTGCAATTAGGACACCAGTTGAGAAAAGACACCATCACCTACAGGCTGCACTGGAAAGGATCTTATTTTACTTCCAGATTGTTAGATGCTGTTGGAACAGTCATCAACTGTTTTCTCTCGATTATGCAGTTCTTAATGCAAAGTCTGGAGTGACATTTGCAGAAAATCACTTTCCCCCAAAATTATGCTGCAAGGGTCTAAGAATCAGTTGTACAAGTGCTTTGAAAATGGGGAGGTATAATTAATGTTTGATGAGGAGGAACATGACAAAGGGAGAACAAAGACACAAGCAAGTGAAAAGAGCAGACCAGAAAAAGGTCCTTTGCCCAAATAGAGAACAGAAGAGCATAAAGTAAACTGTCCTAACAGGAAATCATAAAAAAAAATACCCCTTTTTATGCCACTCAGTAGAAGATACCAAGTTCATAGAATAAACTGGCAAGTGAGAAGCACATAGTAATTAAGTATTGATGGAAGCACATAATTAGTAGGTCCTACTATATATGATTAGTTTAGAAATCAAAATAAGTCATCTATTGCATCATTCTAGAATTTAAGTGACCCTTTTCATACTAGAATTGGACAAGTTAATTGTAGCAAACATTAGTTTAATTCATTCTTTTAAATTATTTTAACAGAATAATTAGTTGAACTGACTTCTAAGCTATGCAAATTTGCTCATTTAAAATTATTTAGTGAATGATTTATGCACCATAATTATCCTGGATAAAGGTAAATATTTAAGTTCATCATCTAGATACCTTGAACATATTGACTGTGTAAACAGAATGACACAAATGTACCCTGATTGTTGAAAGTGGCCTTCTTGTACAATTACTGAAGAGGAAGATTATATATTTTTCAAACTGAGATAATTAGATAAATGAATTCTACTCCAAGACCCTCTATGCATGAATGGAGATTGAAGCATGAAGAGCCTTTTTCTTTATAGACAGCAGGTATGAGATCTAACAAGCTGTAAGACCTAAAATTTGGTATGAATAAACATCCAAAAAATGAATATTAGTTGTAACACACCCTTGTCAACACCAGAAAAATGATACTCCATGACTACCCTTTAACTCATTTCTGACTCAGATTGTCAAGAATGTTTACCACCACTTCTCAGAGACACAGAAGCATGGCTGCTGAGCAGCCACATTCAAATGCAGTGCTCTAGTCTCCCTGATCTGGATTTAGTCTCTTTCTCACATGGTCCACTAATTTATTTATTTAAATATTAGACCATTAGAGATCCTGTTACACTGCTCTAGCTCAGTCAGTGCTTTGGATTTCAAAGAAGACTGAAAATAGAATTGGGCCTACTGTGATTTAGCTCAAAACCACCAGCTGTCTTCAAACTCTGACGTTAGGAACATATGCCATTTTTATTTATCACAGCCACCCTTCTGGAATATGTAAGAACCAAACATATGTACACATTTTGGCCAGGAAACTAAAAACACTCATGGAACAACTCAGTGAACAGATTTGGCTTGTGTTAAACCTGCTTTTTACCTTGCAGTCCTCTCAGTATGCAAATTAGGTAACGATTATCTAAATAATGATATACATCACAGGATTCCAAAGGGTGGAGAAGCTCAATATAAAGCCATACACGGTTCTTTTGACAGCTTTCAGCAGAAAGACATCAGGTATGAGCAGGCTTGTGATGGTGTCCATCTGTTAAATAGCCCCTCAGAGATTATCACAGCTGGATGTGAAACAGCAGTCGCCAGGGAGCTCTTATTTACACCTGTGATTGAAGTGCCCAGCAGTAACGTTGTGATAGAAAACTGCCTTTGCCATAACTGCCATCTGTTTCTTTGCCAAATGTAGTCCCACTGATTCAAATGGCCCTAAAACTCACCACACTTTGGTACAAAATACGAGTGTTTAGTCACAGCTTGTAGAAATCACTTAATCATAATTCATTAGATTACAATAACTATTTATTTTAACAAGATGTGATTATTTCAAATTTGTTTCAAGGTGACTCTGCTCAATGTTAAAAATAAATAAAGCAAAGAAATAGAAGAGAAGCCCAACAGTCTCTCCCTATCAACCTGCTCCAGGCTGTTGTACCCAGCCAGCCCATTCTTTTACTGGTGACAGCTTGAATTAAAACACGTTCTCCATGTTTGTGGAGAGCATTTTGTCATCTTAAATTAAGATTCTGTTTTGTCCTCCTTACCCAGACCAGTGAGTGGAGACACACATTCAGCTGAAGTGAAAAAGCACTGGGATCTATATGACTGGAATCTAGAAGTCTTTATTATAAGCCAGATATTCGATTTCGTCCAGCCATCTTCTCATTGTGTAAATGCTCCCTGCATAGAGATTTGACTTTGCAGAAAGAGCAGCTTTGCACACAAGTTCCTGCATGCTAATGCAGGCAGAGAGAGGATGCATTTGTGAGCAGCTTAGGATGGCACTCAGTGCTTCCAGAGACACTCCCTCAAAAGAAAGATGCTCCTCCTAATGGCATGCACCTGAGAGTATCAGAACTCTTGTTTCCAGTATCTAAGTACGGATTTCACTGTAAAATAATGTGCAGAAGAAATGTGTGCTTGGCTCTGAAACATTCCAAATATGATTGTCTCAGACAAAAGTGTACCAAAGCCTTTCAGTGACATGGTGAGACCATTCAAATTAGGAGACACAGAGCAGCAAATGCAGGAAATGTTTCCCATTTTCCTTTTCCAAAACATTTCTTTTTTCTCTTTTGTTTTTCCTCCCTCTGCCCCCCCCCCCCCCCCCCCACTCCACACATCCCCCCTCTCCCCCCTTTGTTTTTTGTTTGGTTTTTTTTCCTCTTTCTGTTAGCTCCATTAGGAGGAGCTCTTGCAATATTTGGCCTGGATGGCATTCTGGTTTATCTAGTATCATCCAAATTGATCATCACACAGTAGAAAGGGACACACTGAGGTTTAAAATACAAAATACACTGCAGGAAGTACGTCTTCAACCATACAGTTTTCACTAACATTACCTGAAGACAGCAGACTGGTCAGTAAAAAGCAAAAACCCAGTGCTAACATTTTTGTATTTCAGGACATATGCACACCTTCAGACATTCCCACAACATATCAGCCTTAAAACAGCATCACAGATCTATTCTATAGATATCTATTCTATATATGTATATATATTCTGGAAACATGGATAAATGCTAAATTATGAAATACACGAACAGTCACTCATAAAGCACACCCTCTGCATGACAAGAGTGAAAATAAATCTTCACAGAAAAGTAGCAAGACATTCTGGTATTGCAACAAATACTAAGGCACTGTGTGGTCTAATTTCTGGTATATTTGCTAACTGTTGTACTCCTTGATGGCACTGAATTGACAAAACTCAATGGACAGCACTCTAAAGGTGGTTCTGAGAAATGAAATGGAATTCATCCAGCTCTGAGAAATGAAATGGAATTCATCCAGCTCCCACCACACAAAGACAAGGAACTAATGTGAAAACTCTGATTTCTGCACACACTAACCACAGCACACAGGATCTCCACATATTGATGGCTTGTGAGACAACATTCAGCTCCAAAACTGCTGATTTCAGCACTACTGACTTCAGCTGACTTAAATTGTTAAGTAACAGGTGCGGCTACCCTGGGTGTGTATTTCTACTTATTGACTGACACAGAATCTCACCCTTCTTGAAGAAGGAAACACTACTCCTCTACAAAATGTTCAGCTGCTGAGCACCTACTGCAAGTTGTTTCTGATGCAGGACTGTGTGTAAATCAAAGGAGAAAGATGGGAGATATGTACATGTCCAATCACATGCTCAGATGCTATTAAACATATTATCAGAGCAGTGTAAACCTCTTTCTGAGTCCAATCTAAAAATCTCCAATGCAAGGGAACTTAAAGGTAAATTTGATTTAATAATTTAACAGCAGTTTTCATAAAAATTTTGGCTTTGACTGTGCTTACATTCAATGACA
Organism: Melospiza melodia melodia; assembly: GCF_035770615.1. Lineage (NCBI taxonomy): Eukaryota > Metazoa > Chordata > Aves > Passeriformes > Passerellidae > Melospiza > Melospiza melodia. The sequence goes on along the minus strand of NC_086207.1, from coordinate 9,261,900 downwards.
TGGTGATTCTTTTTATGTAACTCCACTTGACAGAAATGAACTATGAGCTTGTTCAGTAAAATAACATTTATTGTACTTTTTGGAGAAAGGTAGGATACAGTGTGTCATAAACCTTTCTGTCTGATGAAAATATTTAATAAGGGGATGTTTCAGCTAGTGCTTGTTTTTTCAAACTATCTCATTTGAAGATGCTTACATTTTAAGTCTGCCAAAATAGGGATCAATAGGAAGGAAGAATAGTGTGAAATAAACATTTGTCAGTTCTGGAAAGCATTATATAAGTCTGCTCAAGCTTTTTCTTTGTCTCTTACTCTTTTTTTTTCATTCAGCCCTGATACTGTATCCAAGTCCATACAAAGTTTTTAAGGCAACAGACAGTTTAATTTCAGTCTCAGGATCAGGATTCTCTTTCCACATCATAAATACTGAGACATGGACCTCAGCTAGATTAGCAGAATGCTGCATAAGTGGAGAAAACTGAGAGTTCAACTTGATTTAGCAGTTTAGCAGCCTTAATGTGAGGAGTTCCCATAGGCAATATCTGATTCATTTGCACAAGCTTGTTTTTGTTATAATTCTACAGAAAAGACTTCTAGTATTATTCTTATTTCTCCCTGATTGCAAAAGTATAATCTGATAAAGAAAGAGCTGCCACCTGATGAATGGACAAACACCTAAAGCTACATTCTCCAGTCACTTTCTTCTCAGAAGTTAGTGGCTTAGACATAGTACAATATCACCTTGGGATACAAAAAATCCTCTCTGTGCAATGCAGAAAGGTCTACTGTCCTTTATTCTTGCCAGCAGCCCCTCCACACCATCTCAAACTGATGCCTTACACAGTTACTGGCAAAGATCTACAGGCTAAGCTAAGGAAGGAAAAATTACATCAAGTGTCTCTCAGCAGTTTTCACCCTCTTCAACCCCTGCCATCTGCTGTATTATACAAAACCTCCACAGAGCTCACAAATCTCAATGCTTTATTTCAAAAAGGAATGTGATGGAGGGCAAATTTTGTGTCAACAGCTTCTCCCAATCTCTGACTGTACTTTTCTTTTTTCTGATGGACATATGGGCATATAGTACAAAAGTTGTGGGATTTTTTTTCTGTATTTACACCATTTTAAAAGCTATTTTAAGCACATTTCTTCAGCTTCTACAGACTAAAGGAAAAGTGATATTTACCTCAAGGAATTTGTAAAAACAAAGTCTGCAACACTGAAGGTTTAATTTCCAAGGCAAGGGTTTTTATAGTTTATCTCAAATACCTATAAACAACCCTGAAGAACACATACCAAAATTTGAAGAACAACACAACTAAATTTTTTTTCAAAGGACAACAACTATTAGGCTAACAAGACAAAGAATGATTTAAACTTTAACTCTCCTAGTGAATTAATTTACTCCTGTGCGTTCAAAGCAAAATTTTAATGCAGTTGTGCCATAAGGTATTGTTACCTAATATAAGTAAGTAACAATTTAGCAACCAACTGGAAATATTAAGACAATTCTTGTCTCAAAGAGCAAAGGTGGAGATGGTTATAGACAATCTTCTGAGATATAATTAAAAAAATTAACATAACTATGCATCATATTTCTGAGTGTGAAATGCTGGAAGACAAACTAGAACTGATATAATATTACCCTGCAAGTTCATCAGTAGCCACAGTATTTTAGAAAACCATGCCTGTTAACCATTTTCTGAAGTAAATTCAGAATATTTAGCCATGACAGCTTACTTCACAAAAGTTTTCATACCTCAGAGCTGTTCTGGGTAAAATTTAAAAATCAATATATGACAGACAAGTCTATCATGACCATTCTATGAAAAATTTGAAAAATCATGCAAACAAAATCTGAGCTTAGAGGCAAGAGATGCCCAGAAAGGTCTGTCTGAAGTACTTGTGCAAATATGATCACACCCAACAATCAATAGAGCATTTCTTCACTTGAACACATGGATTAGAGTCTGACATCACAAGTGAAAGATGTGATGACTGATCTCTTGGTTCTGACTGACTGCTAATGGAAAAGTTGACTGTAAAATGAAGATAGAGATAAGCAGCTTGTGTTTGATGTGAGAGGGAAGGAAATGCACATCAATAAAGTTACAGGGTAAGGAAAAACATTTGTGAGGCAAATTACTTTTCACAGTGGTATTCTGGATAACCCCATTAAATGTTTTAGGCCAACAGTAATGTAAATTACAGCAACTAGAGGCTGGAAGAAGGGATTGGAGAAAAGCCTTACTGATTGTACAGATAAGAAAGCCTACCAAACAGATCTTGGTTCATGATAATCATAACAACCTAGATGCAAATGCCTTGATAAAAGCCTGAGCAAAACAGTGATGCACAGGAGACAAATCAAAGAGCTGCTGTCTTTGAGAAAGGAGACAGCAAAAGGAAAACATGTATGTTTTTTGTCTAAAGAGGAGAGAGAGTTGTGTGTGAGGACAAGTCAGAAAAACATGTCATGATTTTCCATTGAACAGGTGGAATCATGTCACACTGTCATTCTAGAGGTGGGTTGAAACATCTGTGCTTGTAAATAAGAACCTCCATAAATCTGGCATGAGGCTAGAAAATCGAATAGCAGAAGTTCTGGGAAATGTGAAAAAAATATTGAGGAAATGAGTGGCAGCAGATCAAAGATCAAGAAAAGACAATGACAAATAGCATAATGCATTTTTAGTATCTGGAAAACCAGAAACAAATAGAAATTTTTCTCTAACATTCCTTTACTAAAGGGATGCTTACCTATGCTGACTATGAGACAAGTTGCTTCTTAGTGAGTGACTTAATTTTTCCACACTCTTTAATTATTACTGAATGACTCTGATTCCAAGCCAGATCTCCCAATTTCTGCAAAAATCTAATTAAAGAATTCACTTGACCTTCTTTTGTGACATTAAACATTTTATGCTGTGCTTTTACATGAAACAGTGATGTAAAATGCATCATCAGTCCCTGTGTGAAAATTCACAGTATCATTTATTCTTGTAGATGTGTGTACAAGCTACTTAACACCTATATAAGATAAGCAGACATGTACATGACAAAGACACAGAAACCTTCAAACTAATTATTTCAAACCATTTCACTAATCCTCAACATCTACAGGAAATAATTTTCTGATTATTCTATGAAGTGTTTGTCTTCAAGTAGAAGTGAAGGGACATGGCCAAAGGGACATACACTGCAAATTAAATGGGAATGGCAGTGGCAGGCCAGGCTTTAAAAAAAACCTTCCAAATCTGTTCACCCAAAGGGATATTCACAGAGGGTATTAACATATATTCATATTTAGTGATTTCACATTCTTTTTAAAAACAAAAATCCCATATGACAACCTCAGCATTCTGTAGAAAGGTTTTGTTAGTCAATTAGATGAGAACTCAAGAACCATTTTTCATGAAAGTCTACTAGAACAATTAATCCTTTGAAACATATATTTACACCCTAAGACTTTTTTAATTTCTTTAAAAACAATGTTGATAAATTCAATTGCCAAGTTAAGCTAAAATAAAAGAGAAGCCATTAACTCTTCAAGAAATCCTCATGAACAATTTAATGCCATTATAAAAAAATATGAAAAGGCAAACAAAGAGTACTTAAAACCACACGAAAACTTGAAATCTCTCAGCAATCCCTTTTGTTACAATCTTGGAGCAAGCCAATTTGAATTCGGTTGCAAAATGCTGATCTCACTCTTAAACATGAATAGAGACTTCAGACACTGAGATAGTTTTGCAAAAGGAATGTTAGATGTTCTAGCAGCAAAATGTAATCCTTTGTGAACCTAAAGGAGATGAATGGGATCAGATCAGGTGCAGCTGAGTTGCATCTCCCTTGACCACTACTATCCTCAGACAGCAGTGATGGATCAGTAGGAATTTGCTGACCCTGCCTTTATATTGTGAATTTCCCTCATCCTAAACCTAACTCTGGCAGCAACACAAAGCTTTGGAAAGTGTAATTCCATGACACTGTGCACCTTGGAGACAAAAATCTTACTGCAGAGGCCAGAAACGACCATATGGATCCAGAAAAAGAAATTAAGAGTGATAGCAAAACCATGGGCAGAAAGCAGTCAAAAAGGAAAAAAAGGTGCATTTCCACAAATTTTGAAGACAGCCGTGATTAGCATTATATGGGAACCAAGTTTTCAGTAACTATGGTCTCTAAATGTACATCATTTACAGAACTCAAAAATTACCTACTCATCAGAAGATTTGTTTTCTATGTTTGCTTTTCGCTCAGATTTTCCTTAAAAGGATGGTTAGTTTGTGCTGTACTGAAAATTATTTAAGTTTTCTAAGTATATAAGTTACGATAGAGAAAAAGCTCATACATGCCCTTCAAACATCCAACTTCAGAGTCTGTGGCAGTGAAAAGGCTGGACTCTAAGCATGTCACACTCAAACAAGAGATACTCAAAAAGGAGTGAAATTATAGGAACAGGAGCAGGAAGGGTGTTGGTTTAAAAGAAATCTCACCCATGGTGTTTACATTAAGAGTGACAGCAAAATTACAGATTGACTTCAACATTCATAAATTTGGGTGGCTTCAGGGTAGTCAGCATAACAGACACAGCACCAGTGCTAGACTGTTTACAGACATTAGATTTCAAGGGATTCTTAAATCTCCAGCAAACTTGGGCTTTTTTCTATAATTTCTTTAAGTAGAAGAAAAAGGAAATACAATATTATGCATCTCACCAAACCTGCAAAGGTTGATAAAACTACAAGTCACTATTCTTATAGCCAGAACAAAAGCTATTTCAAACCAACCATGGAAAATGAAACACCTGTAAAATCAGAAGTAAAATTTTACTTACTTTGTGTTGAATTATGTCACAGTCAAGATAGCCACACTCAATAGAGTATCACCAGACAACTTCAAGCATCTTCCAAAGAGAAGTAACATCACCTCAGTTCAGAAGACTGCAAACGTTTGCCCTTTCTTGTTCTTCAGCCCAACCTTTTACCCCCTCCTGTTGATGCACAACACCTGTGTGCCCTCTGCTCCCTTTGCCAAATGCACCTGGGCACTCATGGCTCATTACTGTCCATGCTGCTCACCTGTTCCTCACAGCTGTAGCTCATTAGGGATGCCCACTCCCAATCACCACAAACCATGCTGTTAAATCCCTGAAGAGACATCATAAGTCTAATTTGCATTGGTTTCTATGATATTTTTCTATTTCCTTTCTCTTTAGCAAAAGTGTTTGGCAATTCTGTTTTCAACCACAGGATAAGGAATTCTCCAACATGATTTTCCTTTCTAAGCATTCTTTGATTTACCACCTTGATGCTAAAGTTTAGCTGCTTTGGTCTTAAGCTTTTTAGTCACAAGTTTAAAGAGAAAGAAACTTTAAATAATTTCAGAGGAAGTTGATATCCATTATTACCCAACGGGACATTCATTCCTGAGCAAAGACTTGATATAAAAGAGCATCCTGACCTGAAAAGCTTCCATCTCCCAAGGGGTGGGACTCAGGGCATTTGGATATACTCTGAATGCCTCCATATGAAGTTGGAGGAGCAAAAGAAGTCACAGTAGATTACAAACAGTAGAGAAAAAAGAATTAAGAGATACTTTAAAGACTATTTCAAACACTTTTTCAAGTATTTTCAACCCCTTTGCTATGGTACGAGTCTTTTATAGACTCTGGTGCTTCCCCAAAGTGCCCACACCTGAGCCCACTTTGACTGAGGGCACAATCAACCATCTGCAGGTGTGAGCTCCTGAATACAAACTGCTCCTAAGGAGACAGTCTCCGCCTTTCCCACAAGTATTCATATAAACCAAACCTCTACAAGAATTAGATTTGTTGCAAAAGACCAGAGGCTGGATTTCAAAGGTATTTAGGAGTCTGAACACAAATATATATTTAGTGCACTTTCCAAAGCACTTCCCCTCACGTGGTGCATGATCACTCGAGCCATCAGCAAATTCAAGGGCTGATATGCAGCTAATTGCAGACAAGTGATACTAATTAAAGGTACTTTTCAGGAGCTTAGAAGAAAAACCAGCTCATACTTACCTTATATTGACCTTATAATTCAATGAGAAGGAGGGAGTGACACATTTGTGGTATTGTTATTGAAGACCTTTCAATGGACTCAAATGCGGAAGAGAGTCCCCTCAAAGAAGAAAGTTATGCCCAATGTATTTGCGTCCAGAATAAGATTTCTCTCTTCCATGTGTCTATCACAGCAATCACAACTAAACTTAACTTGTCCCATACTATTCATGACTGGAACTGACCCTGCATTGAAACTGTAGAACATTGAAGTATAAATTTTCAAGATAAATTATTTTCTTCTCATAATACTTAATCATTTACCCCTCCTTAAATTTCTGTATTATTAAACATTATTTATAAATGAAATCCATATCCATAAAAATATATTTCTTGTTTCTCAGTCTTGTTGAACTTTTGCCTACCTTTGGATCATTTCTATGCTGTGGCAGGTAAAAGTATTTTTCCCCCAAGTATTTTCATTAAGTTCAGTGAATAATTACATCCAAATTAGCCTAGAGGAGCACTTATGCAACTTGTCTTATAAATATGTAGTATTTAATTAATAATTTTAAGTTTATGGTTATGTATTATGAGAATTATCCAGAAAATAGAAGAAAAATTCCAGAGCATAAGCCAATCACTGGAAAAAACCCAATTCATCAGCAAGTGACCTTTAATATCAAGTGATGATGGCCCCCAAAGGAAGCTAAATTTCACTTTAAAAGTTAAAGAAAAATGAATTAAAATTTAAAGAATTGTCTCATTGCATGCATGGTTTTACTCTACCAAGAACAACTTTTGCCAAAGGAATGAATGAATCAGGCAGACTCAGGAATCAAAATAATCTTTTGGATGTCTATTATTTAATAGCATGGAATGTTCTCTCATCAAGGTCACCTCACTGTTGTGTATCGTTGCTGAAGGGGAACATTAATCAAAATCACTGATGATGAATACTGCATCTTTAGATATTAATAAATGAAGCTAAATGCTTGTTAGATTTTCCAGAATTCAATCACAGCTTTAAATTAAATATTACACTAAATACCCCAAACTGGCAGAGTGCTTTTCTAAGATCAGTACTAGAATACAAATTAAACTGAATGATACATTAATATATTATTTTGAGCTGATTCTTTTTAAACTTTTCTTCATTCATTTGAATAACTTAATTTTAATATTTTTCCCTTTTATATGATAGACAGATCAGCATTATCAGTGTGTCCCACTAATCACATATCTAAAGAAGGGTATGTACCTTTTAACCTTGGGCATAATACTGTCACACAGGATGTGATATTGCTATGGAACACCCTACAGTTTCCATTTATGCCCCTGCCCTTAGAAAAATAATTTTAGAGCCATCTCATTTTTCCTTCTTATCTTTTTCTGTTAAAGTCAAGGTTGCAGGATTCTTCTTCTGGTTACTTGTACTTTTCTACCAAGATATGAAATATTCAATGGAGCTCATCAAATTCAACTATTCCACTTTTCAGTTGGTTCTCAATTGTGCTAAGTAAGGATTTAATTTTCTAGAGCATAAGCAGGTTTCTTACCCTTGCTGCCACATGTGCAAAGCCAACGGGAGTCCCAGGGAATGACAACCCCACTGAAGCAAGTAACAGGCTCTAAAATAAATAAACCACCACAGCTGAATATTCAGAGGTTGTCTCTGTTGTCACTAACAGTGTGCACCATCTCTCCTCTATGCTGCTTCCCTCCAGTGTCACTGTTTAAATTCAGAGGAAGGAGCTGGCAGGCAGGATATCAGTTTATTCCTTGAAGAGCCTGATCTCAACTACATCCTCTGCTATTGAGTTGCTGGTGATGAAGGCAACACACAGGCATCAAAACCCAGTCTGTTGTCTAGTTCCTATTGATTTCAACAGATTAATAGACTACCAGATGATGGTATCTCCATTAATATGGATTTACACTTTAAAATATCCCATTTTTCCTGTGACAGACAGTACATCCCATCCAGACACACAATTTATTAGAGCTCTGGAGCCCCAGTGAATGTTGCAGATAGTTACTTTCTCAGGTCTTTATTTTTTCCCATGTTCCATTAGTACTTGGGACCAAGGGTCAGATCTTAATCTCAAATCCAAAACAATGAATAACAAAAGACAGGTTCTGCCTTAACAGGAAGATAGCATGCTCTGAAATGCCTTTACTTGGCTTTAAGAGCTTGAAGTGCCTCAGATTTTTAGATTTCCTAAGTAACTTCCAGTGCATCACTTTGTTCATTGAGGTTATTATGCAATGATATAAAAATAGGGTCTATTTCTAATTTCCCTTCCTCCCCAGCTCTAAATAATGGCTCTAAATCAATCAGGTTCACCTTCCTCATTAATGTGGCTTATATCTTATCCCTTGACTATTCAGCCTTCCTTTTTATTTTGTTAGCTGCTTTTCTGTTTTTTTTAATCCTGATAATACCATTTTAGTATTTTCTTTTTTCCCCCCTCTTCCTCTTCTTAATGAGAAAAAGAATTATTATTTACCCAGTGGAATCCTAAAGCAAGCAGTTAATAGAAACTGTCTGCAATTTAAAGACCATTACCAAAAGCTACGTTTGCCTTCCTTGTACATCACCCCCCAAGTTCCAGCAAGAAGATCATGTGAGTGCAGTACAGCTGGGCAAGTTATTCAGGCAACAAGGACATTGCAGAGAGAGAGAAAAACTATGTAGGGTATGATGAAATTACACTTTCTGCAGACTGGACTCACCTCAGAGCATTGTGAAAATAATTCCTATTTCTGTTTCAAACCCTCCAGTTAAAGGAATGCAATACCTCAGGGTATTCAGGTAGAATGCTTCACTCATTTATTACTGCAGAGTGGGATTTTTAAGAAAGAACTTGTGAGTGAACTCTGAAGCAATTAAAGTTAAGGAGTTTTGCCAGTTCTGCCACAGCTGTACACAAATCTTCAAAGCATATCCACAGTCCAGGATTTCAAATCTCAGCTATGTAAAATTTCCAAACTGCCACCTTTTACTACACCATTGTGTCAGACCTCTGGTGTCTGTAGAATAGTGCTGGTCCCATACTTAGGAATTAAAACAAGCAATTTCAGCAACAAGAGCTGTGAAATTAGGAAAAAAAAAGGAGGAAGTTGGCAGAAGGGAAAATAAGGTCAGTGGTCAGATAAAGCCTCTTTGTCCCCTCTATCCTTCACATGGTCCTCTGGACACTGTAACTGTCCTTGCAAATAGGAATATTTTCCTTGAACTGCAAATGTGGGATCTTGTCAATACACACTGAATGATGTGCTGTTGAATTCTGTAGCAGCTGGCCCAGCTCAAGTCTCTTCCATACTCTCAGCCAGACATCTCCTAATGACTCAAAACTGGAAAGCCATTGTGCATTTAAGGAATCCTGAGCTGCCATCCAGAAGAGGCTCAACCTACCCCCATGAATTCCTGCCTGAGGAAAGGGCAAAGCAAGAAGAACATCTCTAATTTCTTCATTTCCTCACCCACTCCATAGGAAGAAAAAGAGTAAGACAGAAAAACCACATGTTGTTCCTAAATTACAATTTGAGAGAAATGAATGAATTTCATTGTCGATAAATGATCTGAGCCTTCAGATAAGTCACTGACCATCTGGCAGCTGGCAATGTAATAACTCATGAACTACTTTGGGGAAGCTGTGGATGGAAATATGACATCCTTGATTTCTTTTGCTTTTAACTGACACATAAAACTGAACATCTTACAAATTCCGTCACAACAAATGTAACAGCTCCCATCTTCTTCACCATCTTAAATTCATTTTTTAAATAGTACTTTTCAGCAATCCACAGTGACATGCTGTAGGTGGGCTAGTGGCTCAGAATAACTTTTACATACCTTCTGATTTCATGAAGCATTTGGAATAGAAGCCTGTAGGAGGGAAAACCCTTTGCTGATACATTATTTGCAGGTCATGATGTATGTGCCCCTATATAATTGCAAGATGACAATGTTAACATTGCTAAAATTAGGTATAACATTTAGGAAAAAAAATATGTATAAGCAGTTTAGCAGTTTCAGCTTTCCAGAATATCATGTGCTTGGCAGTTGATACCAAGAATACAGCAGATAATTTTAAACATAATCTAAAATTGAAATTGAGCTACAAAAAGAACAATCAAGTAACAGACTGCTGCAGACATTTGAACAATAATACTATGTTTTCAGCCAACAGAACAGAATTTTTAATATGTATATGTTTCTCTAATTTTTAAAAGAACTGATTAAATCAGATATTGACTAGTCAGTTCTGAAGACACAGACATAATAAAGCACTTAGATAGAAATTTTCTCTGATGAGTGTGACAGAACTTGTCATTTTAGAAATTCCTTCCATAATTTTTGGACTTTTCCAAAAGCTTGTGTTGAATTACATTACTAAAAATAAAATTAAATAGACATAGCAAAATTAACAGAGGCTGAGTAAGCAGCAGAAATACAAACATATTGTAATTGAAATGTATAAACAGGAGTAAAAATATTCAGACTAATGCATAATTCAGGATTATGTGATGTAAAAGAAAAATCTCACTGATAAATTGAACACATCACTTATTTTCTTAAATCCATCAAATTTTATGTATTTACAGCCTGATAGACATTTTTTTTCACTTGTTACTCAGGCTGTGTGTAAATTTGTGTAAGCCTTTGACTGGGTACAGCTGGAATTGCTCGTGGCTGTACTGGGCTAGGACTGCCCCACTCCCAGCCCTGGGGGCTGCAGGAGCTGATGGGCTGGGAGCTCTCTGGCCACCTGCTGCAGGTACTGTGAGCTGGCTCTGCTGTCATGGTCACAGCTGCCTGTGTAAATGTTCCTGTAGGATGTGACTGGTGTGCCAGACATGGAGAAAAGGGGCAACAAATGTAATCAAAGTCAAACCCCTGATAGGGCAAGCAAGGCCAGAATTTTCCTCCATGTGTTCCAGTGTGAGGTTTCTTAGTAGAAATTTGAATTGAGAATTTGGATAAATAATTTTTATTATTTTATTTATTTTAATTTCATTATTTTATTTATTTTATTTGAGTAAATGATTTTTTAAAGAAATTTTTATAAAACCAAAAATTCCAGCCTTTCCAGTAAAGCAACATACAAAACATAGAATATATTGCTCAAATAATATAAAATCGACACAGATGAAGCTGTTCTCTGTTCTCTGCTAATAAAAGAAATATCTGGTTTCCCTCCTTCTATGATTAAATATTACCTGTCAAATTAATAAAGAGAATTTATCATTATAGCAGCTACAGCTGTTTATTTGCAGAGACTAAAATTCAATTCTCTTCCATCAGAGGAAAACAAATAAATTTGTGCTTCAAATGTCCTTCATAGTCTGAGTTGCTGCTATTTCTCACACATGCCTGTTACTAAGAGGGTTTAGAGACCATATATTTTGTATTTAATTAGAATTCATAATAAAAAGATGTATTAGAGGTGGCATAATATCAATTGCCTCTTATGTTTTCTTAGAGATCTTCAATCAGGATTGAACAAGAGGGGTAACAAGATAGACTTTTGTTACACTGAATGGCATTTAATTTAGTGTGAGAAACATCTGAGACCTGAGTGAAAAGAGTAATGCTACTGTTTGCTCACATGAGGCTTTTAAAATAAATTTTTAAAAATTTAGATACCACCTGATATCACAATGATGGTTGATAACTCCAAAAGGTACCAATACCACCAACTTTCTCAGCATATTCACCTTCATTTTCTTTTGGTCTGAATTGAAAAAATAATTATTCACAGTTATTGTCAGAATTGCTTCTGTGAGCAAAATAATTCCTCCCTAGGAAATAAAACCAGAGAGAAATACACACTACAAGTGATGGAAACATCCTCTTAGCAGGTAAAGAAGGAAGTAAAACTCCAGACTAATTTTCTTACACCTGGTTTAGATGTGCCAAGTGCAGAATATTATGTCTTGATTGAAAGCCTCATGGAAAAAAGAAAATTACATGCTTGTTGTGAAGAAGAGCTCATTTAATCATCAAAATTACTTTTAAGTGTCACTTAATAATGCAACCAAACTGACAGAGGAAGTGGTGATTTGATTATAAGTGGCAAACCTGCATACAGTAACTCCTGTCATGATGTCACTGTGTTATTAACAGGATCCAGCTTGGTTTTGACCTTAAGGGAGAGCCAGTGTGATCCTATGCACAGGAGGAAAACTCAAATGGTGAACAAAGATTTCTGTGACATTTATAAGCCTAATCTGATTGAAATGCCTGCTATTTATTTTATCTCTACTGCAGCAGGACTCAGAACTGAGAACAGAAGTGGCACACGTAGTTCACATGTATATCATGAACTGAATATTCCTTCTGAGTTTTTACAATATACTTTGAAAAAACAGAAAAACACATGTGATCTTTAACTGTCCTTACAGTGAGGGAAATGAGAGATACCAAGTTTGTGGCAGAAGAGATAACCAAAATTATCTCCCTACTTGTAAACCCCTCTCCATCTTTTGTTATGAAAGTACACCAGCCTTATTTCCATTGATTAATATAATAAACTGGTATTTACTAGATTCTTTTGTAGGAGGTAGATGTAGTTATATTAATTTTTCTAGTTTTATCTGGGGATTAGAATGGGGATTAGAAGCAAAGAGCCTGATGACAACACTACAGATCTGTTCTTCCTTAGTTCTTCCTTGTTTAAAAGAATATTCCACAATCAGTAACATAACACAGGGGAAATGCTGAGCAGCTTTCTCTCTGTACCCCACAATGTGCTGGACAGAGGAATTTTGTAGGTGTCATAGGTTGGGGTCCTTGAGATCCTCTTTTTAATTTTTTAAAAAAATTTTATTTCCCTTTTTTTTTTTTGCCCCAATAAAACAAAAGATTCTTCCCTAGGCTTTTGGCTTTTGGCAATTTGTGAATTGTTGCCTTGCTATTGCTTCAAGTGTTGGATAATTAAAAAAAAAAAAAAAAAAGAAGAAACATTTGGGTTATATGAAGGTTTGCACTAATTCATATTTCCTTTTCTGTTAAATAGCTGAACTGAAACCATCATTTTTTATGCAGTTCTAATAAAAAACCTGTATACAAAAGTGTTCTCCATTCATTGCTGAGAAAAAGTGATGTTTAAAAAACGATAAGCATAATGTGATAGTAGGATAGATGAACAAGGAAAAAAAGTACTGTAAATTATTCAACAGATGAATGTTTTATATCAATTCACATGTTCCCTTGTACTCATTGTGAATATTTAATGTTAATATTGATTTAGATTTGGCTCATAAAGTATTCTGATGCCTAAAATCTTAGCAGTAGGTAGGAATATTTTTTCTTGAAGCATATGACTTGTCATGAAAATTTCTGTAGCAAATTTCTCTTCCCATTCACAAAAAAGTTTATTACCAGTTTATTCATATTACTAATTTTTTTAAATTGTGATTTACTGTACTTTGAAATGTTTTGAAACTTTCCATTCTTACCGTCCTGCACAGAATCTGTTATTGGCATTGTAATTGCTAATGGAGTTCATGTGAGAACGGAAGTAATAATGGGAAAAAATTGTGTTATTGCTAAGTTCCATTATAGTTGTCCAAAATGAAAAATCCTTGCAGTTAATTCACATCTCCCTTGTTTTCATTACTGAAAATAACTATACAAAATAGCAGAAAATAAGCTATTTCTAACAAACCTGAATTATTACAAAGGGAAATAAAAAATATGAGTGAAAATAAAACTAAAATACAAATAGGAATTCAAAAGCAACTAGAGAAGAAAAATGTAAGCGGTGTTACATTTGATATTGATATCCAACAATATGCAAAGACTCAATACATCAGTCTCCCTTTTCTTGCTGGTGTGGCCTGATCATCAAACAGCAGGTACAGAGCTGCATATTTGTTGTGACTGTGTTACAAACCCTTTAACCATGACTGAAAAAAAGAAAGGAGTTGATTTGGCATAAGAGAGATTCATGACTCCAGCAGCTGTGTGATGGATTTGCACAGAGCTAAAAGTTTTAAAAGTTTCTAGAACCACAGGAACCAAATATGCTCAGGACTGAAAACTTTCATAGCGTGCTTTTTACCCAGCTTTATTTCATCAGTTTTCTTGCAATGCCTGTCCAATCAAAGACAATAAACTTAACTAAAACTAAAGAACAGAGTGTATGGTTCCTAAACTATAAGACAGTTCATAAAAGAACTTTGAATATTATTTTAATAATATGATATGGATGGTCTATGACAGTGAGGCACTCCTCTCAAAAAGAAAAGCACACTACAATAACTAACAAAATTCAGATGGTGGATGATAACTGACAGTTAAAGCCCTTTTTCTGCTCAGACCCACTGCTGGATCAATAATATAAAAGTAGATTCTTCACCTTGCCTTAAGGCTTGTTTATTGTTTTCCACAAGTGTTTTCCTCCCTTTGATAGGATTAACATACATTGCAGGCTCAGCAGAGCCTGAAAAAAGTTTATGGGAACATTTAAATCAAAACCAGTCATATTTAACAGATAGTGTTATTTTGTTCAATTGCTATGGGAAAAATATTGACTGTCTCTTGACTTCAGGTTTTTTCCCCTACCCCTAGCCTAGATAGGAATTATTTTGCAACAAATTAAAATTGGTCTCCCTGTAAATAAGTCATTACCATTATTATGGCCTTCTTGGAGGGGAGCACATGTTGATAAAAGAATAATTGAAAATAAATACATTTGTTTTAATTATGATATATTTCTACTCTTAGTGTTAAAAAATATCAACAATAAAATGAAATAAATATGGCACACAGCTAAAAAAATCAAGCCAGATGTGAAAATACATTTAATTCCTACAACAATTTATTATGGTCAGATTTGTTTATAGATTTATCTAGCATTTGATTAAATTTGATCACTCTGAGACATCACTGATAAAAAAGAGATATTTAAATGCTGCAGTAAAATATTTTCTAACAAAGAGAAGCTTTCCAAAAAGCTGCAAAGAATAAAACTTTGGTTGAGTTTACGTCATGAGAGATGTATTTTGAAAGGTAATTTCCTAAGTTCTTTCTTCATATGATGCCTGAAGAGATGGTTTCTTCAAGCAAGAAATGTTAATGGTGAGCCTCATTCACAGCACTCATTAAAATAATCTTATCT
Source organism: Melospiza melodia melodia (assembly GCF_035770615.1). Lineage (NCBI taxonomy): Eukaryota > Metazoa > Chordata > Aves > Passeriformes > Passerellidae > Melospiza > Melospiza melodia. Next base: position 9,246,742 of record NC_086207.1, on the reverse strand, counting down.
TAAGAAATGATGTAATTTTATTACCCATTTTCTATTTGAAAATACTTCTTGGAAATATATAATAAGAGAGTCATATTAAACATAATTCAAAAACAAAATGTAAAATGACACAAATAAATTATTTATGCATTCATTCTCATTGCACAGATGAACAGAGCCTCTCACAGAACTTGGATTCCCATAACATTCTGACTATCATTGCAAATGGCAAATTCTTGGAAAGGCAAAGACATCAAAAGGTAAAGGAAAATGACTTGTTATAATGTAGGAGAGCATTACTTTGTTCAAAGCCATGAATATAATGACACTATCTGACTTTGATATGAAATAGGTACACTCATAAAGAGGTTTATGGCTAAATTCTGACCAGCTATTCAGGTGTTATCTAACTGGAAAGATGCATTGTGGCCAAACTCAATGGCTCAGTGAAATGTATTCAATAGTTGCATTAAAATTTGCTTTACACAGGAGTAGACAGATGTCTTAAATTAATAAGTAGAAAAAGTTTCTTAGCTAATAAATTAGTGAAGAACATCTGACTTCAATACCAAGTTTACCATCTAAAGATGTAACTTACAATGTGTTTGGAGCTTAAAGGATTTACTAAAATGAACAACCATTGGTAGGTATATGCTTATCATAGAATTATATTTTTTTAATTTTGCCCATTCTTTGTCCTCTGTTCTTAATTATATCTTCTGTGTATTTTGTCAGACTCATAAAAGAATTCAAGGACCGTGAAGGAGCTTTGATTTTATGTGGAGGCACCTGTGTTTTTGACTGTGACAGCAGTCATTCTGCTCCTGTGTGACTGGGATGGGGCCCAGCTGCTGTCAGCTGGAGATCTCTGATGTTTCTGGTTCTGCCTTTGCTCCCAGGGCTGACCAGGCTGCCCCTGCTCCTCCTCAGCATCACCAGGAGCAGCACCTTGTGTCCTGCTCCCAGTCTCATCCTGGCTAATCACACTGCTGAGTGAGTTTGGAAGGGTGTTTTGACAATCTCAGATTTGGCTGATTTCTTCTCTGACATTAAAATGCTCCAGGTTTAAAAATTCATTTCTGTTACAGGTTCAAGGCCTCTTATACCTAAATAAATTGAAACGCACATTGCATACTTCCAAAGATCATATCCTAACCTGTTGTCTAAATGCTGAGTACTTCAAAATACCTCAGGGTTTTGGATTGCTACTTTCTCAGCAATGATGGGATGATTAATCACTCTCCCAGATCAGAAACACTGCATCTCTGTGATTCTCCTGTACACTTTGAGATATGACCTACATTCTTTAATCTTATATACAAATTGTTGTGTTCTAATATATGTTCTAATATGAAAATTTAACAATCCCCTGAGGAGGTAACCAGGTTCCACATACTCACACGGAAACAAAAAAAGCTTTTGGCTTTTGTCTCATCCCAGCCAGTATGTTGAACAACCTTTCTCTGAAAAAAAATAAAATATGCAAGTGAATCTACTCTGTTTTTCTTTTCACACAGTAAAATAAGAAGTGCTGCCAGCATTCACCTGAAAGTTTCTTGGCAATGTTACAAAAGTTTGGGTAGTAACTGAGCTCCTAAATAAAGAGTCAGGCATTGGAGAAGTCACACATTAAGTGTGGTAGACAGCTTCAAGCCAGAGACTGCAGACACTCCTTTGAAGACACACTGTGGCAGAGTGCCTCTGAAGAATATTATTGTGCACTTAATTTGCAAATCAGCTGTGCAGATCTGATCACAGAAAACAATAAATGTTTCCTTTCAAAGAAATGCAAAAACCTTAAAAAACCACAGAGATACTCATAAATGTTGTAGGTATCCTTACAATTCCAATTTAACCAATTAACCAGTTTAATGTTGAAAGTTGTACTGTTTAGCAGTGTGGTTTTCAGTTTTCATATCCATACAATACAGAGAGAGTATCAACAGAAAACTTCTACTATTATAAAGGTTGGTATTTACCTTTTTTAGTTTCCCTCCTACCACTTTATGTAATATAATATCTAAAAATGCTAACTTAGGCCATCTGTTCTTATTCCTATTTCCAGCCCACTCCTTTTTTTTTTTTTTTTTCTGTTTCATTCCCCTAGTTAAACTGATTTTAGCAGCACTGGAGCTCATTCTGTGACATTTTGCTACAGGGAAAATCCATGTTTATTTCCATACAATTTAATAGACCAAATCAAACAATGAATATGCAAATTCCAAAAATAGCAAGATTTTTGAAAAATAGCTTTGAAAAAAGAGGAAAATATTGGCTTATAAAAACAGAACAAAATGTTAGCGAGCAGTTGTAATGGATGTTACAACATAGAACAAAAGGAGTATGATTAGGCTCTAGACCATACAAAGGAATATGAGTCATTGCCCAGATCAATAAATAGAATAGAGAAAATATGGTTTAGTTGCACTAAAAAAAGTTTGAGAAATGCACTAGAACTCTGTGAAGTTTCACATATTAATAGTTTATTCACTGCCAAAAGGAGAACAGAAGTGACGAGATGTATTTGCATATGTGGATGGCATTGAAAGCAAGAAAAGGGAGAATTCTCTCAACATTTTGCTTTCCATATTGGTGAGAAGGATGAGAAAAAGTGGCAAAATACATGGCATCACCTTGGCTGGCATTACCTTTGGGATCCTGATGCCAGGAATTCCCCAGCTGATTAAGCAAATTTCTGCCCATATTTTGAAGAAATGCAAAAGAACCAGGGCTGGGAATATGATCTGACAGAACCCATCTGAAATTTCAGTTAAACCATCCATAAACAAAATGAAAGAAGTAACTAAGCAAATGTTGTTGTGCACAAATAACTTCAGGCAGTCATTTGCCTGTTTAAAAGAGCCTAATTTATTTGTTTACCCAGGATTTCCTTTCACAGATGCTGCAGAGATTTTTTTTCCCCTCCTTCTTTCTGCAGGATTGTCACTGCAATGTCCATTAGGGAGGATTATTTTGAGAAACTGTCTCCCCATCTGTTGTCTCTTTTAAATTCTGTTAAGTAGTATTTTGCCTCCCTGGAAAAAAACTGTCCACATATCCCATTCCTGCTGTTCAGCAGCAGCAGCAGCCTGGAATGAACACCTGGAGGTGCAATTCAGTGGAGCAGGTTCAAAGAACAGCATTTGTTTAACAGAAGGTAAGGGTGGTTTTACATCATAGAACATGATGCTCATTAATCCAAAAAGTGCACTGAACCCTGAGCCTGCAATCCTTCCACACCCCAACCATGCATAACCCTGGAGCAGGTGTGTGGTATTTTTGGATTCTCCCATCATGGGGAAGAAAGATGAATCTGACTCCATGTTATTAGAAGATTATTATATTATATTATATTATATTATATTATATTATATTATATTATATTATATTATATTATATTATATTATATTATATTATATTATATTATATTATATTATATTATATTATATTATATTATATTATATTATATTATATTATATTATATGAAAGGATACTTACAGAAGACTTAACAAGATACTTATGAAAAACTCGTGACTCTCTCTTCAGAGTCTGACACAGCCTGACTATGATTGGTCATTAAGTCAAAACAATTCACATGTTGGATGAACAATCTCCAAACACATTCCAAAGCAGCAAAACACAAGAGAAGTAAATGAGATAATACTGTTTTCCTTTTTCTCTGAGGCTTCTCAGCTTCCCAGGAGAAGAATTCTAGGCAAAGAGGATTTTTTAGAAAATATGACAGTGACAGTATGTGCATCCTTCCCTTCCTGGGTATTTCAAAGCCAAACTCTGTGCAGTGGAGTGAGCTCATCTATTTCAAGATGGCCAGTAGGATTATCACCTTTAAAACAAGCTCCATGATCAGTAAAATAATCAGCTTTAAACAAGTTAAAATTTCTGAATTTTTGATTTCCCATATCTCTGAGAAGGAGGTCTGTGCAATTTCAGTTTTGATTCTAAACGTGTAATATTCACCACACCTCTCTGTATTCCCATAAGCTGTAACACAGACCCTGGTGAATACCTCATAAACAAATGTTGTGCTTGTAATCATGCAAACTTGTTAATTCAGAGGTATAAAAAGCTGATTGCATTTTCTTTCTCAGGATTGCTATGAAACAATACAAAATTTAGTTAAGTAGTGTCTCTTAAAACCCCGACCAATTAAATCTCCATTTGACTTCTGGGTCATGATGCAATGATGGTGCAGGTGCCACTGCAAACTTCAGGCAGAAAAGCAGCAGGTTAATCTCTATTTCTGGATTCACCCTGACATTCACTGCTGTTGACATCATCTGACAAAGATCAAAGTGTGCAGTCCATTAGTTTCTTGGCTTGTTCTTTGGGAGAAATACAAAAGATTAAATCAATATTTGCCAAATGGAAAAAGATCAAAAGTTTCAGTAAAATAAATCTTGGTTTACAGCTCCTGAGACACTATTTTAAATAAAGAGAAATGTGTAACATCTAACCAATAATTAAAAAGCACTCGAAAGCCTCCTTTGAATGGTCTCTTGCTGCATCAATTCACTTGTGGATTCACTGCTGTGTTAGAGAGGACACTTCATTTTCAGTGGATACATTTTTGGATTCTCCTAATTTCACTTCTACCTGGTTCTACCTGACAGTGACAATAGATATAGCAATATTCAAAATGAAGCTTTCTCATACTATTTGATTTAATTAAATTTTTCAACATTTGCTTTGTTATTAATATGCACATTGATATTTAGTTTAGTCCAAGTCCCTGGAATGATAGCACAAACATAATTTCAAACTAGGCAATGCTGCCTCATCATGATTATCACATGATCAACTCTAAAAATAGTGCAATTGTTAAATAATTATCATTGCAATGATAATATATAACCTCACCTGATTATGCATTACAATGTTTTATATGCTAAAACTTCTTTGAACATTTTTTAGTTATTTTTGCTTCAAAATGCAGTTTAATTTACTGAAGTGCTAATAGGATTGTATTGAAACGGGAGCATAGCACTGTATGGCCTCATTAGTTGTAACAGCCTCTCTGATAATAAAGCCTTTAGTGTAAAAGAATCAGGAAACTAAATGAGCACCCTTTGAAAATAAAGGTAGTTAAGATTGATTATTTTAAAGAAATTTTCCATGATAAGATGTACAAACAGGAAGCATTCAAAGCAGGCACAAATAAATAAACTAAAATAAACTCCTGGAAAGCTCCCAGTTATGGTACTTTACAGTAATTTTTTAATTTTAATTTTTTAGTGTAACAGGAAAATTAACATAGTTGTTATCCCTCTAGTTTAGCTAGAGCCTTTACATTTTGCATTTTGTTGTTTATAAAATTGGGCACTATGGAAGCTGAATGCAGCCCCTTCAAGTCTGTGGATGACAGCAGCAAGGGCATGGTGTCAATGTGCTGGTGAGTAGGGCTGCCATCCAGAGAGGCTGCATTTGGCTGAAGGAATAAAATGAAACTCAGTAAGAATAGCTATAAAATACTGCAATGGGATAATAGAATAATCCCTCCCCAAATAGTGCTGGGGACTGACTGGCAGGGAAACAGGAGTCATGGCAGGGATGAAGGAGGAGGTCATCACTCACCTTTACCTGGCCTTCATCAGACCACATCTGGACCATTGTGTCATTTGGGGGCTTCAAGACAAGAAATTGTACAGTTATTCAACTGCTAAACATGAGTGAGCCCCCAGAGGACCACGGAAGGGGCTGCACATGGAGCATCTCCCTGGGGTCAGGAGGGGGTCAGAAGTGTCAGAGATAAGGATTCTTATCAAAGGGGGGAGAATAACTGATTCACTGTCAGCACAATTAAAGATTAGAATGAATTGCACAAAGAGGCTGTGAAATCTCTAACCTTGATGCTTTTCTAGACCTGAACAGCAAGGTCTGGTTTAAATTCAATCAGCACTGACAGCTCTTTTGAGTAGGAGCTGGATGAGGGATATCATGCTGGCCCTGCCTACCTGCCTGATTCCCTGTGTACATCCCAACCCAGACCTCAGGCTTCAGCCTGATGATGTTACATTTTTCTATGACAGGTTTTTAGAGAGATTTTGTGTTCTCTGTCCCAGTTCTGAGAGCTTTATAGTACTGAAAAGAGTCAAATACTAAATTCCTACAATTTCTATACTTGCTGTCACTGTATGGTCTCAGAGCAGTCTCTGAAGCTTATTTCATCTGAAAAAGTAAACTGTGGTAGCCAGTTAGGGGCAGAGAAGGGAGTATAACCCTTCACAGTTTCTTTCAATACGAGCTTGACTTATTAAGTGGAATATATGGAACTACATCACTTCAGCACTTTTCCCTTGATGTGTCATTGCTTATATTAGGAAATTTATATTTTGGGGCAATAGGATTCTTGAAAGCTTAAAATCATAGAGAGACATTGAAGCAGAAATCTGTTAACATAGGTAAAAGCTAGGATGTGCTCTGCAACTGAGATCATCACACAATCTACATTTCAGAGGAGAAGGGATGATTCAGGTGCATTTTGTTGTCATGAGTATATGGGCCACGTCACTTAGAGCTGCAAAAGAATCCACTCCATATGCAAGCAGGAAAGAAGAATAAAAGACTTGTCTCTTGTAGTCCAAGCAGTTTGAAGAGATTTTCAATGCAGTTACTGTTCTGAGTATGTTGTAAGTTATACAAGATCAAATAACATGAAAAGTAACAGGGTTCAAGTCCTTCTTAGGAATATTTTCCTGGAAGTCATTGCTTAGTGGTGAACTTTCATGTCACAAAACTGAACTTAAGAGACAGAGATGGAAAGTGACAATGAACTTGGAAACATCCTTGGAAATCACTTTTTTGCTTCCATTTTCTTTTGATCTTGCAAGCAATATACTTTTTTCCCTCATCTAAATAATGAATATTGCATACCTTTATTTTTGTGGCAACAAAAGCTTTCATTGCCCCTATTAAACGAATTAATTTCCATTAGCTCTTTCACATAAAAATATATGTATGAGACTGTCTTTTTTTCTTTTTTGTTTAAAAGCTCAACTGAACAGTTCTCTGTTTAATTTCAGCCCATTATTTAACCTATACAGAGCACTTACCAATCAGTCATAGAAAGCAACACTGAAGCAACTTCATATTTGACCTCAGAAAACTGTTTCAGTGCTCTGGGATTCCCACCATAGGGCATTTTTTTGACTTATCCAAAGATAATTAATCTAAGAAGCTGTGATAAGTCTCAATCACCCTACAAAGCACCTAACAGCTATTCATGCCCAATTATACCTGCACACATTTGAAAACTTGACATAATTCCTCAGACTAAACTGCATTTTTGCCCTTTTCTCATGTGTCCTTTGACAACAGTTTTCAAGACTTTCTGAATGTTCTGAATTTTTATTGTTTTTTTCAGATCAGCTTTTGATTTCAGGTCTAATCTTCCTCCCGCCACCCTCCTGCCTGTGGCTTGGCATCCTTACTGAATGTAGTAAGCATACTGTTCACACTACAATCCAGATCATTATTTAATATATTTAGTACTAAAAAAAAATAATCCTATTCAGTTCCCAACTGCACTGAAAAGCAAAGCACTAAAAATTACTGAGGAGAGATTTCTAGAACTATATAAAATACACTTACTTTGCCCATGAGAATGTCATAGCATGGTATCAAAAGTCCAGAGTCAAGAAATGTATTCCTGCTAGCACACAGGGACTGTTATCAGCTATCACTCCCAAAGTGCATTTACATTCACTGCACAGAAAGTGATCCTTCCCAATGCTGCAAGATCAAAAGAGCTTACTTTGAACAGAAACATGGCCAAACCATGAGATTTCTTCTTCAGCTTTATGTAAATTTAAAAAGATTAACCCAAAATAAACCAAACTTATAGCTCAAATGCAGACATGAAAAACAGCTGTTGAATATTGTATTGAAAACTCTGCTCTTGTGTATCCTTACATTGCAGAATTAGTATAACGAGTTAGCATACACTTTTTTCTTTCTGTTTTATCTTCTTTCTCAAAGAGACACAAGGGGCTGCCTCCTTCTGCATGAAGAAAACATTCTTTATGCCCTTTTACTTCCATTATTTCCTGTTTTTTGGAGGGAGAATCGAAACCCATTTGCAATGATAATACAGAATGGACATAACATAGCCTTGGCAGGGCTGGCTGTAAGGCTTTCACAGAGCTCAGCACCCTGGATCCATTCCCATGGAGCCATTCCTTCTCCACTCAGCCTACATGGAACCATATTTGTGTCCCAGTGTGGTCCTACACAAATGGCAGGAAGATTTCCTCTCAGTTACTTTGGGAGCAGATATTGCTTTGCTGCTGGAAATAGACTTTGAATATTGCAATCATAGGAAATAATGAGACACCAAAATAGATCTTGAGATTATGTAAACTGCCTAAAGGAAATACCAAATCTGGCCTGGAAATACAGAGCTTTTGGATCAGTGTTAGTGAACACTAAGCAAAATGCCAGACAAACAACACATATCAAATCAGATTTTCTATACAAAAGGGATAACAGCTACAGAAAGTCAGTGATGCTGTGTCTGATAGAAGGAGTGGCATCCTCAGTGTCTGCTATCACACAGGCTTTGGAGCCTGCTGTCTTAAAATATTCACTGCTGAACAAATTCAGGATTTATATTGCCAAATCTCACCTTTTTTACTTTTAGATCTCACTTTCTTGGTAAGAAAGAAAAACAGAAACAGCAAAAATATCTTTACTGAAAATATAGAGATTAAAGTTGTGAAAAGTGACATTCTGAGGCTTAAGTTTTCTGTTAAGCAGTGGACTTTTCCTGCAATAATGAAAAAGAAGGTTGCACCTCCTTGTGCAAAGCCCTGAGCTCAGATAGCAGTTATATATACTCTTAAATTGCATTAAGGTTTGTTGAGACTTCTTAAGCATGCATTTCCACCTGCTTCCTTTGGCCTCTTGTCAGGATTTCTAGACTACTTTTCTGAAAAAGTGTATCTATTTGTAGGAAAACTGATAATTCACTTCTTTTTGAAAGAAGTAATCATTCTCTTAAGGTAGCCAAGCTATTTTTATCAGGCAGAAAGCAAGCATCTGATTTTGATGTTCTTGTGGCATTATATATTGTGAAAAACTAATAAATGAATGAACCATGATTTCCTGGTCTATGAGAATTTTCATTCTTCATATGGGAATAAAAATAATACTGTAGATGTGCACAGTTAAATAAACAGATTTAGCAACCTCAAGAGCACAATTTCTTTGTAGTAGCAAATAAGAAAAAATTATATATACAATGACTTAGAACAAAAACATATCATTTACAGAACACATTAATCCTGCCAAATGTGAGTATACACTGATGAAATTACATTTTCAAGCATATTGGTCCATGAAATGTGCTGTTTCATAGCTGATTTGAAGAAGACCTGTTTCATTTCATTCCAATACACATATATTCAAGTACTAGAACACAGTTATGGAAAAGCATCCTCTCAAAATTTCAAATGTGTTTTTCCCTTTGGTATTTAGTGCTGACTGGGTATTTCTTCCTTTCTCATTGCTGAATAGACAATATGTGCAGTTACAAGTTCCATGCAGGTAAATATCCAAAACAAGGTGCGAGTTGGTTGAGTGGTCATGGGTAATAATCATATTTATGAGCAATAGAATTCAGCTTGCCCCACTGAAAGTGCAAATTACATAGAAAGGGTTCCCTTGTTCTTCATGTAGAGATTCTGTCATCACCCCAGGAAGGAGCCCAGCATTGCCACCCTCTCTCAGCCCCAGGAGTGAGAGCTGGACAGTTCCAGCATTCTCCTTTCCCCTTTGGCTGGTGCTTGAGCACAGGAAGCAGAGTCTGGCTTCCTGGCATGGTTTCAAAGTGGTCTTAAACTCAGAGATTCAGCACAAGGGAAACATGGGGAGGAAGCTGTAGTTTGAGCACAGGGTTTTGATTTATGCTCTTAGTATAAACATGTGAAATATTGTGCACAAGACTGACATATGTGAATGCATATCAATAAATGACTCCTCAAAATCATCCTTCTTTGAAAGTCTTGTGAAACAGAAACTTCTCCTAGGCATTAACAAGACTATTCAGAAAAAACTCCATTAATTTATTCCTCAGGAAGGACCTTAGCATGGTGATTTCTTCCCATAAAAACTTAGTGTGAAGGAGCTGGGCCCTCTAGGTAAGGGTACAGGGTAAAGAAGCTTAATCAGGTCAGGTGCAGGCAGATGGGAATGCAGTTTGCTCCAAGAGTTTGATGATAACAGAATCTTAGATGTTTGCAGCACAAAATAGCATTTGGTAAGTCTGTTCCTGGCAGGAGCTTGTACATCTAAGCACAGTGTGAGAGCTCTTAGCCAACAACTTGTTTTCTTTGCTGTTTTAGCACAAGATCAAAGCACGTAAGCAAACAGATATTTTAAGGTTGTGCTTTGGTTGTATTAGGCTACCAGAATTCTTTCTTTTAAGTCAAGTACTTGGGAAGTGATTGCTTTGAATAGAAACCTGGTGATGCAGATTGAATAATATCTATCTATAAAAATGTTCACTTTGCATTAAATCCTGAAGTACCACTGTATGTGGTAGTGTCTTAGGAAACACTTCTCAATTTTAATCACTAAGCTTTAAAATAATTCTTTAAAAATAATTTTCCAAGCAGCATAAGATTTTGACTTTTTAAAAAAATGCAGTAGGTTGAATACTCTGAGAAGGTGGCTTCAGCTCAAAAGGTTTCTTGAGAGAATTACTATTTTTAACTCATTTAGTCTTTTATTTTTCTTTTATTCTGACGGTTTAAGTGAATCATCTTCCAAATTAACAGGACTGAAACAATGCTTAAACAATAATTTTCCAGCTAAATAATAAATACACCTTAGAGTCCTACTTCAAAATTCTGTGGCATCCATACTCTCCACAATGATGGGTAATATTTCTGACTTCGTCCAATATTTACCAGGGAAAAGCAGCAGCAAGATTCAATATTAAGATGGCACTAATTTTTAATACTATAAAAAATTCTTATATTTGGGTTACATTTGGAAAAATAGACAGAACTATGGCTGGATACACTCTGCACTGTACTTCTGAGTTCATCTACTTGGTACTGACATGAATGTATGTATTTGTGCAGATGCAATAATTTTGTTGGGCTTGGTTGACAAAGCTCTTTGAAAGGTCCAGATTTTATGTTGATTCAGTCAATAATCATCTCCAAACTAGAATTTTAGTCTAGCACTTATCTAGTGCAGTTTTTGTTCAGCCCACCCCCATTCCCCTCCTTCACAGACTCACTGTATTTTCAGCACATGGATTAAAAGAGAACTAGGTGTCTGGGTGCTCTAAATGAAATCCTCCCATGCACAACCATGAACACACATGTACAGTAATAAATGTATCAAACCATGACCTACCTTTCTCCTAGAAGTGTTTCAAGATTAATTTGTAGGTTTACCATGTTTCAATATGCATTTATGCACCTATTGATGACCAGAAAATGTGTTAGAAGATAGATCATGGAAAAAAAAAAAAGATTATATAAAATCCTAGATCCCATCAAAGAAATGCCTTCTATTGGATTCTATTTTCCTCAGGAGTTCAGTATTAATACATTTACCCAGGGCTAAAATATGCTAGGAGATTCTTTGAAGAAAGCAAAATGTTATCAATGTTGTAACTACTACTATAAAATATATGATTATATGAAGCTTTATACAAGCTATTTTTAAAAATATGTGCATTCATGCAGTTCAAAAGTTTTTTTATTTATAACTAGGATCTTTTATTTCAGAATAATTTAAAACAGTAGTTATGTATTTTTCTAAGCATCAAAATGTTACTTGATATGTAATAAATAGTCTCATAAAGCTTCATAATAGAAAATTTAACTACCTACATATTTCCTTCTTATGCCTTTAAGAAAGCATCCTCAGCATGACCCACATAAACCAGTTACCTCTACCCAAATCATGTACCATTTGAGAGAAAGCGAAATCAGCACTTTATTTTGGGTGGTTTGCTTTGTTTTTGTCTAAAGCAACACAAGGAACAACAAGCTGAAGCAGAAAGAATTTCCAGATAGGAACATGTGATAAAAACAATCTGGCAAGATATTGACATTGACAGAGTCCTTTTTATACTTTATGCATCTTTTGTAACACCTACTTTTGTATTTGCTTTTTCACTTGTATCTTTTTCTTCCTCCTTTCTGATGTGTGATCTAACATTTGATACACAGAAAATAAATAATTTTAGGGTAAGAAAAAGTTATGTTTTCCTTGGACACACAGGGAAATCATAGGAGCTGAGAAACCCCTTGCAAAAAAACAAGGTGTCTGCCAAATTGACTAAGATACTCTTATAATATTCTAGTCTGATACAGAATGCATCTTTTTGGAACAAAGACTTCTGTGTTTAATTATTCTTCATAAGACAATTTTTTCAAGAACTTGAAATGATTTGTTGTGAAGATATCACATTTGTGCCCAGGGACAAGTTACTATGTGGGATTGGTTTATCACACCAAAGGTGGCAGGAAAACATTTCACACTAGGCAGTGTCCTCATGTAAATTTGATTCTTTGTGATAATTTATTATGATGGAATCCTGAAATATCAGTGTCTGATAGAGCTTGTGGGTACAGAAAAAAGAACACCGTGCTTCAAAGACAATGTGTGTTCAGAGAGAAAACAGCCTGGTACATTTTTGTTTTCTACGGCAGCTCTATCTGCTACAGATAAACAAAGTTATTCCTAGCAGAGCTTACCAGCATAATAATATAATATTGAAATTCTTTAAGCATAAAATGTGGGGTTACATTCCCTTCCTTCAGACTGAGGTTGCAAAGAATTGCCAGCACAAATTTGCATTTAAAATTACTTAGAGCCAAATTGGTATTGCTTGATTATTGGTAGATAAGTTTTATGTATTGGGGTCAAGTATTTTAGCATTGAAATGATTTTATCCTGGGGCACTCAAAAGCCTGACTTGGCCATTGTGTGGTCCACTGACTGTAACAGAGGCCACAGATCCTAATTCCCACTACCTAAGTCAATGCCTAAATGCCAATTGCAGGCAGCTGAGATAAAAATTAAAGCTGATGTGTCTGGGATGAAAAATTGATCATAATATGGTGCTGCAAGTTTTAATATGCAAAAAAGTCCACACAATTTTCAGAGTATGCTTGTCTATCAGAACGCGCTAATAACCAATTAAGAACGTGAATAGAATGTACAGCTAATAAAGTACCCACAGGAATAATATTATCAATGGTCTTCTACAACTTTTACATCTCTGAACAATCCAGGATTAGTATTACAGCATCCAACTCTTTTTGACTTACCATCTGTGTGAGGGGGAGCCTGGAAAACTTTCTCAAGCTTTGACACCTGCTTGTTTTTCTTCTATTGCAGACCTCTTGCAAGAATAACAAGCTGAGCCTCTGGAATGAAAGTGCATAAGAATTTTGTAGGAATCCAGCAGCTCTTTTCAGACAAGAAGACTTTGCTAATGGAACAAATTTTCAGTAAAAAAAGTGCAGAGTAAAGCTGCCATGCTTGTGCAGACACAGCTGCAGTAGCCAAGACAATAAATGTTTGCACAGTTCAAATTCTTAGCTATCAACAATTTTGATTCCCTCACCAAAATACACACAGCATTTTCATCCTTCAAAGGAATGTTGTGATAACTGATGAGAGAGATTACAGCAATAAAATCACAGAAGTGTCATGTATGCAGGTAATGAATTGAACAATCAGCAAATGTTGATATTTGAACATGCACATATACATACACACACACACACACACACACACACACACACACATATATATATATATATATATAAACACTGAGATGAAGAGAGATATGGGGAGAGCATTTAAAATATTTTATAGCTTTCTATCACTGAAGAGGCTGTATTTCAAAAATTGGTGGGATAGATTAATTAACAATAAGACCATTAACTGGAAATATCAAGTAACAGGTTTGCAACTTGTTACTTTGTTTGTAAACACTGATAAAAATACAGTGGGTTAGATATTGGCTCCAATAATCATCAAACTATACAGGAACCAAAGTGTATTTAATTGAACTAATGATATAGATCTATTGATTATTGTTAAAATTAAATGCATTTTGTTTGGAAACAGAAAAAAATTAAGTTGATGGCAGAAGGCTGGATCTGTGTTTTTAGAGACTCTGACAAAGCAACTACTGTATCTAATTCTGATGGATAAATTTCATTCTGCATTTGGACATTGGGAACTAACAGATTGTCCAAGGTACTAGGAGGTTCGAGCAGAATCCAAATGTCAAATTTGTTTCAGACAAGACTAAGTCCAGCAGAAAATTTTGATGCTTTTATTTTATTGGGAACATTTCACTTTTCCATAATTGAAATTTTCTTTAGGATAAAATTTTATTTATTTGTCCCTGAAATTTTAGAAAAGTGGGCTTGGGATGAAAAAAAAAAAAAATGTTCCTGGAGATTGAATTTGCCCAATCTCCCAGTTCATAAATGTCATTGGGTAGGCTTGTTATTGTCTATATTTACTTGGATCTAGACAGAAAAAATAGGGGAGGTAAAAAATGTTATTGTAGATCATAGTCCAAGTACCTATTTTAGACTGAAGCACTCTTACTTTAGGAAATCACGAGATTCCCCAAATTATATACTCCACTAGTAGTTGCTAAATTGCATTTTTGGATAACAGAATTTGCAATTCTGGTGCCAAAATTTGGCAGCATTCATCTTCCATAGTCCTCTAGTGTTTCCCCTCTGGCCAGGAAGTGTTTCCTGCGTCTGTGTAGCCTCTTTTATTAGGGGGAGGGGAGATAAAATCCTTGCATATTCCCCCTGATCCTATCACACACTAAATCACCTCATTCATACTGACTCCACCAATGCTGCTTTCCCCATTTCCTGAGTTACTTAGCAACAACCATCCCTCCCTTTTCCACTCCCCCATCCAACCTTTCATTTTTTTCCCCCTTTGCAATCACGATTTCCACGCTGTTTAGAAAAATGAGGATGCTCAGCAGCATAGGGCGAGTTTTTCCTTCCAACCTCCTTTTTTATGCCTGCCAAATCCTTCTCAGCTCCAAAATGAAAATCCAGGCTGCCTGCATATGTGTAATCAAAGGTTAAAAAGCACCCTGGCTGACACCACGCATGTGTTAATCTGTGCTGCAGCAGAGTGCATCATTTCCACTTTGACCTCAGAGTTAATCTGCATTCAGGCAGAAGCTCCATTGCTTTATTCTTTTTTTTTTTCCCTCTCATTTACTCTTTGTTTCTTTATTGGATTTTCCTGCATGTGTGTCAGCGGTTCCGTAAATGTGTATGTGCTCCTTTCCTTGATGTTTTTATTCTGTGAGTGTCTGTGATTTTCTCTTTTTGTTTGGGTTTCATTTTTTTCCTTTTCTCCCAATTATATTATTTCCCTAGATTTGGAAGCTGCTGCCTGCTGCCAGAGCTGACGTTTTCTGATTATATCTGCAAAGGGCTTGTGCAGATCTAATTTCTCTCCCCCTGCATATTAATTCCCGCAGCTGGGCGCAATGTCTCATCCCACTGACGGGACCTGGTAGGGAGGAGGGAGAACTACTACCAAAAAAAAAAAAAAAATTAAAGAAGGGGACGGATCCATCTGCAACCGAGAGGAAAGGGGGAAAAAAGCTTGGGGGGGGGGGGTGGGGGGGCTGGAATAGAGATGATTCCTCCAAATCCAACAAGCCTGGGGAGCACTGCATTCTTGAATCCTGCATTTTCTCTCAAAATGATGGTGTGGGCACTTCTGTTCTTCTCTCTCATCCAGTGGTAAGATGTGCTTTCTGATTCTGTTTGGGAGGGTGGGGGGAGAGGGAGGGCTGGGGGGGGGTGAAGAATCTGCGAATTTGCTGAGCTGTCGTGAGAATGCCAGAGGTTTGGATAGTGGCATTGCATTCATCCATCTCTAGCAGCTGAGATCTTAGAATGTTTTATTTCTCTTACAATTGTTGTCGCTCTGACATGGACAGAGGGAGGGTGAGCGGCGGGTGTGTGCGATGGTGGTACATGCCGGGGCTGTTCATAGAATTTGGTGCCATATTAATGAAGCCTTTTATCTCTGAATTAATCGCTTGCTCCGGTGCATGGAGCTGCGTTTTGCGGGCACAATGTCCGTGCATTCCTGCTTGTTTTCCCGGAGCGGGCAGCCCCATCATGGCTGTGCGGGGCTGCGCGGCGGGCGCGGGCAGGGCTGGGTACCAAGGACAGGGATGCGGGTCCCGCACGGCTCCTCCCGGCTCCGCACGGCTCCCTCACAGCTCCCCCGGGTCCCTCAGAGCTCCACTAGGTCCCTCATAGCCCCTCTGGGTCCCTCAGAGCCCCCGGCCCCAGCATCCCTCCGGTGCGGGTGGCCGCGGCTCCCCAGAGGATGCGATAGTTTTGGGGTTGAATGTTTCCAGCTGAATGTTGCCAGCACACCCGGCTCGTTCTGCTGCATGTGTGTGCATCATGCAACCAAAGGGAAAGGGGTGAAAATCCCACAGCACAGGAAGCAGGAGTTCATATGTGGATGAGCAGAAAGTGGAGGGCGGGAGAATTGCTGCAGTGCCAAGCTTTGCGCTGGAGCAGACATCCCTGCAAAAATGTGTGGACTGTGCATTTAACAGGTTAGATGAGGGAAAATCTCTGCACGGCAGAGTGTGTGGCCTTCCAAGAGGCAACAGACCCCTCCCCACAGCTGCACAAGCCATGTTGTCACTGATACCTTCGAGAAGTTAGTGCCACTCTGCTACTACTAATGCTAGATTCACACAGGCTTCTCAAATTTACCGTCTTTCCCCTTCCTTCCTTTTACATGGATGTTACTATACCAAAAAGTGGGTTCATTCTCTTTGCTTTTCTGTATTGTTTGGTTTATTTTTCTTTCTCTTTCCTTTTTTTAATTATTTTTTAAATTTAAGTAAAATCAGGCTTCATACCTGCAATGGTACGATCTTAGTTTAAGCCAAATTAAAGGCCAAACTGATTGGCTGGGGAAATGAAAAGTTGCTAGGTTTTCAAGTAACTTTTTTTCCAAACAAAAAGAACTTTGTAAAGAATTCCTGTGAGAAGAAAGTAAAACTGGTTGAAAATTGAGCAGAAAATGAGAAAAACTTGATGAGCCTACTGTGAGGGTACTTTGGTGTTGGGAATAAGACAGGTGTGAGGTATTTTTGACTCTTATGAAACCAGTTATGGTTACTACCTGAATACAGAAATGGAAAAGTCAATTTTTACACCATTTTATGACGGGCTTTCATATTATTTTGACATAAAACTTCCACTAAAATAATCCCAGATACTTATTTTAGCACACTTCCTTCTTTTCACTCATCTTTCAGAAAAGCATTGCCTGAGAAGAATTTTGCCAAAATTATTTCATAAGCTTTAAAAGAAACCCTTCATAATGCAATTTATAGTTTTATCTCAACAAAATGTTCTGTATTCTGTTCACAGCTATCTGATAGCCAAGATGGTTTCTTTTGAAAGCCTCCTGACCTCATAATTTTGAAGAATAAATCATAGACCGAGAAATAATAGCTGCAAGTAAAGGGAAAATTATTCTCACTGCTTTACAGAAACATTTTAAATGAGTCAATATGCATATGTGATTTTAATTCTAACAATCAGGACATTTTCCTCCTCCCATTGTGGAAGAAGCCTTGTTATTAGTTTTGGAAACTCAAGGACCAAGATAGAATTATAAAAGTTGAATTTAGATACCATTTATTTATAGCCAAGATGAAAGGTTTTCTTTGTTAAAAACTCGTCAAACACTTCAGAAAAAGGGGATTATTATTGTATTGTGTGTCACTTTTCAAGGAGACTGAAATTTAGAAAGGCCAATTCAACACTAACAAAGATGCTCCACATTGAACATCTGAATAACTGTGTTGACATCAAACAGAACACACACAGAAGTTTAGGTATTTGCAGAATTTTATCAAAGTAATGATTACCATTACTGTGCAGAAATCTGAACCCTGTTAATACAAAAAAAAAAAAAAAACTATATAGAGAAATTTATTGTTGTAAAATCATTAATATTTAGAAGACTGAAGAAAGAAGAGGAAAGTTGAGATACCACTCAGGCATTAATGCAAGTAGCTAAAATTCTAGCACTGGCTCCAGTAAATCATGAATGAACTCAAAAAAACCTTCATTTTACAACACTGTGGTATTTTATCTTTAGAGAATTTGTATCAGTTTTATGAAACGCACAAAGTACATCCTTACAACTGGGCACACTAAAGTTTTAGGTAGTGTTTTTGACCAGTTGGTTTCTCAACATTCCTAACTGGACTGGAAACTTCTTGCACAAAGTTCCCTCCTCCTCTCACCCCTCAGATCAGTGTCACAGCAGTGAGCAATCCATCACATGGGCTTGGAGCTGTGTTCAGTGAATATTGGTCAGATCAAGCTCCCAATTTCTGAAAATTGTACATAAAAAATCCCCGGATCAAGAGAACTTAAAATTATTTAGGGAAATATATTTGTACACCTGATGGGGTTTAATCAGAACTAATTATCTGATGGTCCTCATCAAACATACAACATGTATTTAAAACATTACATGTAATAGAAATCACGAGCAAAGTTTCAAAATTATTTAAAGCTGTACTCTGCACACTATTTATATATGGGGTTTATCAATTATTTTTGCAGAGCTTTAACAAACTGCCACCAAAACCTACACAATACAGTGGAAAATAATGTTCAGATGGGTAATTTTTTCCCAGTTGTTTGTGCCCAAGTAGTTTCATGGCACCATTTTTATGCTGCAACTAGATGCCTAAAATTGAAGACTGTCAAGACTGATCAAAAAAACCCCATAAACAAAGCAATAATTTCCCATCAAAATAGTCTGGTGCCTAAGTGAATACATGTATTTATATTAGAAAATTAATGACCATGAGTGTAAATAAAATTCTTTTGCTCATGTAAAGTGATGTGATATAATAACAAGAATATTCTTCATACGGACAGTCACTTAGAATAACTGTAAAACTTAGCAATATCAGTTTGGTGTTAATCCTGCAGCCATAGTTATTCATACATTTCCAATAATTTCTCACTGACACTAAGCCAGAGGTCCCATAACTGGAATAAGGAGTTGCTCAGTAAGAGACAATTTTTCACCTCACAAGGATTAGTCCCTTTTGAAGAAGTGTTGTGATAGAAGATGAGGATCTAAGTCCTATTAAAATATGACTTTATCCTTATCTATGATGCCATGAAAGTGAATATTTCGTACACTCCAGTGTTTGTATCAGCAGAGCTAAAACTGTGTGGACACAGGACCTGCACTACTTGAGCATTTCAGGGGGAGCAAGGCCTGTCTGTGAGTTTTTCATGGCCATGCTGCATTCCTGACTGCTGGGAGCTGCAGTGCTGAGACACAACAGCTATTATTGCCATATTATAACATAATAGCTATTATAACAGCTATTATTGTCATAAACACAGTACCAAAACTACTGATCTAAAGTAGATTTGAAAATTAGGTTAAATTCTATTGTTAATAACTTGATGGGGCAAAAAACCAAATTACAGACACTGTTTCCCTACTTGAAAATATATGTTTCGGAAATATGGATGAAACTCTTTGACTAACTTCTGTTGTAGTGACTAAACCACCTAAATATAACCTGCATGCCAAAACTCATGTACTCCAAAATACTCCAGTGAGTATGGAAAGCAATGTTATTTCTTTCAGAAAGTTTGAATCTTTGAAAATCTAAAAAGTGAAAGCTGCTAATAAAAAACTATAGAAACTAACTACAGTAAAAATATCTTAGAAAATTGATCTGCTCTTTTAATATAATATTTCCCATATTATTCATATTATGTGTCTTCTTCATGGCCATTCAAATCATGCTTTAGAGTCTTTAGGGTTTAAAATGTTTGTGATTAATGGTAAACTGGAAAAAATATCTTGATTTGGATTGTGTTTGTATTGGTTTTATTTATACTACATTCAGTCTACTGACATATATCACTAAATTCTGTAGCAGTTGCACAAAAGTTTAAAACGGAAGAGGAGTGAATGGATGAAAGGGAAAGAAGCAAAGGTCTGGTCAAGGGGAACTCTTTCCAAGCCTCAGTCCCAGTACAATTAAACTCCTATATGCTTAAGTAGTGACCACCACTTTCTCCAATAGAGAACTGAATTGTCAATTGAATAATGAATTATTAAATTATTAGATAAAGCATTAGACACAGGTGACCAGTAACAGAGGCACATGCATAGGATGGTTGTTTTTTTTACAGTACCTTGCAGACATACATTCCAGTAAGCTCCAAAGCAGAGGCAGTTTTAAGGTCACTAGCTGTGCCTGGCACTGTCCTGCAGAGAGATGCACTGGCTCATTTGGAGCTGGCTCTGTCCCTTCAGCCCTCCCCTTGTCACAGGGAGTGTCAGCCACTCCAGCTATAAAATATAGATACTATTAATATATATATTCCTACATATATAGTCCTATATTCTATTAGGGTGATCATTTGATTACTTATTTTTTTAGCATTCATGGGGATAATTGGAGTGTTCTGGGGTTCTCTCTTGGGGCACTCTGAACTGCGGCTTTGCAAACCATGGCCCCTGCACCCCACACAGAGAGACCTTTAATGCAGAGGGAGAGGTGGCTTGTGTGAGACTGGCAGTGAGTTGGGTAAGACTGCAAGTGAAGAACAAAGTGGAGATGGGGGGTGAATTAATGTGAATTCAAGCTCAGAAAATCACAGAATCACTGAATCATTAGGTTTGGAAAGGATCTCTGGAGATCATCCAGACCAACCTCCCCTGCCAAGGCAGGGTCACCTGGAGCAGGAGACACAGGAACGTGTCCAGGTGGGTTTGGGATGTCCCCAGAGAGGGAGACTCCAGGAACCTCCCTGGGCAGCTGTTCCAGGGCTCTGCCACCCTAAACATAAAGAAGTTCTTCCTCATGTTGTGGTGGAATTTCTTGTGTTTCTGTTTATGATCATAACTCCTCGTCCTATTGCTGGGCACCATTGTAAAGAGTCTGGACACATACATATAAACACAGAGAAAAATACCCCCAAAACCTGATACAGGATGCCAGAGGTTTTTTTTTTTTTTTCATTGTTATACTCCATAGCCTATTTAGGGTTGTACTTTTTAAAACAGATTTCTTTTGCAATGTAGATTTAACTTGAATGATAAGATAGTATTGTCCATTTTCCTAGTTTTGCCTACTAAGAAACCAACATCATATCCAACATCTAATGCTGAAAATCTCAGCAGTTCTGGGAATCTTCTCACATGGCAAGGCCTCATTTTATCCTCTCAGTAATTCCTGTCCCACTGAAGTCAATCTGTTGCTGAGGAAAGCCAGGGCATATCCAGTATAGATTCATACAGGTAGTTTTGTGCTTATCTAAGAACTCAGAAATCACCCAAAGTTAAATTATAACTCAGTAAGGATCTTCAAAAAGGCTTTCTTACACTGCATAATGCTTTTGCAGAAAGCTCTCAACCTACATTCCAGCTGATTTACAATACCTCTAAACATTTTTTCCTTCATTTCTTCTTTTTTATTCTATACAGATGATCAGCTAAAACTTCACACTCCACTTCAGACCACAGACTGTAATGTAAATTGATCTTAAATGGCACATAAGTCTTTCCCTGGCCTTATGGACAAAAAGCAATTTCTCCATTCTAGAAAAAGAGCTGCTTTCTCTGAATGGAACTCCTGAACAAGCACCAGGGAGGCTTTTTGAGGATATAGGAGAAAGAGAAATATTCATTTTGTTTTTAGAAAAGATATGATAGCTGATGATAGCAATGGACATCCAGATAACTTCACTGGATGGTGATGTAACTTTCTGGGCTCAAAGGAGGAAGCTGTTTACTTAGAACAAGATACAATGAATAAAAAGACCTCAGAAAGTACCAGGAAAGAACCATAAATTCCAGAAAAAATGAGCCAACCACCACAGTCAGGTATCTACAACTATTATTAGGTAAGGAAGATCCTTTCTCATGGAATGAGACTAAAACTCATTGAGCACCAATGAAGTTAGGGACTACAACTGCCCCTAAAGAAAACATCCAACACACAAAAACCAGGGTGAAGAGATATTTTAGGTGATGGAGAGATGAGAAAGGAACAGTATAAAGTGTCCACTGCAGATGCACTGATCTTTTTAGACTCAATTTGGTGAGTGACTTTTGATGACTTTAAACTTAGCATTCACTGCACATTTCCTTGTGATCATGGATTTTGGCCTAAATTGTCATGGTGCTGTAAGGAGTAGAGTGTGAGAGTCTGAATTCACCTAGAGTGTATTCTTGTGGAGGTATAATGTCTTTAAGGGCATTTTATTTAGGTGAGCTCCTACCTCAGAAGAGCTCTGGTGCAGTAAGTAGAAGCTTGCAGTAAGTAGAAGCTGTTTGAATTGGGTCAGGTTTCCTATTTTAATGTCCAGAAGTAACCTGCTTATTTGATTCTTCTAATGAAGAAAAAAATTAGCTTTGCATTAAGCTAAGAACTGAAAAAAATAGTAAAACAGAAAATAAGATTATTTGCTTTTAAATTTTTCATATGAAGTGGTTAGAACATAATTTTTATCAGAATGTGCAACCATCTCCTTCAATGTGAGAAATTTACAAAAGGACTATACATTTTTTTTTCTTCCATATGAAAAAAGAGTGGGTGAAGGGAGATACATATTTTCACAAGTTCCAACACCTGCCAACTAGCTCAGCCAAACTGAGGTAAAAGAGGGGTGATGGTGGTAGGTTGAAGAAAACTCTTGAGAGAATAGTGAGGATTATATCTAGTGTCATTCTGGGGTATTTGTATAGTTGCAACAAAAAATTAATATGCAAGTCTTGTCAGACTAAATATTGGGTATTCAGTCTGACACACGGTGATATCCTCTTATTTATATAACAGTAATATTTTTAACACAACTGCTGTCAAAAAAGGAGGCTTTAATGCTGATGAAAACCACCAGTGACTGCAAAAGCAGAAGAGAAATGTAACAAATACCTTCCCATGTAAATGAGTACCTCAGCTGCATAATGTTTTTTCATGTGATGTCCTAAGCAACACAGAAAAAAGTTGACTACAGCAGCTTTACTTGTTCTGTCTTACATAAAGGACACAGAGCATGCAATGATATTATCCCTGAAAAAAAAAAATTTTCTTCTTAATAAGGGGGGTGATGCAGAGCCCAAATATTTATATAGATTCAAAGAGAAGAAAAATATTTAAAATTCATTAAACTCAGTGATAGCACTCCATTATAGAAAATCTCTAGCTGCATGTTTCTGAAAGAGGAGAGATTTTACCAGGGATAGTTCTGCCCTTATCTTTTGCTCTTATCCTCTTTTATTGGCAGCTGCCAGATGCCAAATACATGGCTCAAAACACCACTGATTTGACCCAGAATAATGGCTGCATTATGGTTACAGCAAAGTGATAGCAGGCAAGAGAAAGTCAGTAAATCATGCAAGAATCTTAGTGCAACAGTTGATCACCTCTAAAAAAGAAAATCACTATTGTTTAAAACATTTTCATATCTTGAGGATCAGTTCTATTTTTTCGGATCTAGTGGAAGGACATTTTCACACATATTCAGTAAAGAACAACACAATGTGTAGGCCTAGCTGTGAAATCTGGCCATTGTGTATGAAAATAAATATTAGTCTTACAAGTTAGAACTTTCATCCATTTGCAGTTTATAGCCCTAAGACTCATTCTTTCAAAATTTAAGCAAAACGTTAAAGAAATATCATTTTTACCATACCTAAACCAACATACATAGATTATTACCAGAAATAAAAGATCAATATATGTAAAAATCTATTTAAAATAAATGAAGGATAATAATGATCTTTTGGAAGGAATGGAATAAGAAGTTATTTATTTTTTATGCTTGCATAAGCTCTTTCTAGATGATGCAGGTAGTCATGTATGAAATTGTATTTTTTACTGAATGTCATCTTGGACTTTGATGTGAACCCTTGAGATAAAAGGCCACCTTTCTTTCTGAGCTATTTATCTTCTTCAACTTTTTGAATGCTCCATGTTCTGCTCAAAAATATTTCTTGTTCTATACGTTGATGAGAAATGCACCTTAAAGGGGATCTTATACATACCTCTAATAACCTTCTGTCAGAATTCCTGTCCCCCCCAAAAAGTGGAGAAAATGAGTGTTTTCCTTCACTAGTGGCTCAATTTTATATTGTGTAACACAAATAGCATGTTCTGGTCATATGAAGCTTTTGTTAATCCACAGCAAGATATCTTCAGATCCAAAGAGAACTCTGCCTGCTGCAACAGATTGAGGATTATCCACTAAATTCCACTTTCATTTAATTCCCTTAGATTATTTTCCAAGAGAGAGAAAAAGAGATAGCAGGAGGAAGAATGAGGAAAAAAAACCATTAAGAGAAATTAATCAGATAATGCTAGAAAGCCTTACTAAACTAATCAATGTATTAGTCAATGTGTTATTAAGTGATGCACTTCTGGGACCTATTGAACCACACATATGTTTGCCAGAGGTGGAGAAGGGTGCAACCAAACAGAATGAGATGTGCCCATGATAACCAGGCACCAAGATCAGTTATCTCTTGGGCATTTTGTGTACATTCCACTGAAGGGTGGCAGAGTTTGTACTCTGCTTTTCCTCACCAAAAACTGGTGAAGACAGAAGAGATTTCACACTACAAATTAACACTAAAAGGGCTTCAATCAGGTGGACAGAAGATACTGAAGCAGACAAGGGAAAACAGTTTATCAAGAAGTTTGCAATGATTTTTTCCCTCTGCTACTCTAATCAATGCCAAATGTTTCTACTTTTATAGCCCTAAGACTCATTCTTCTAAAATTTAAGCTTTTGAACTGACTGTCTGTTCAGAAAAATATTCACCTGATCTCCCAAAAATCAACAACATAATTCCATATGTAAATCATCAGCTCATTTTTGTGAATGGACAATATTTTCAAGACAACTGTGGTACCATGGCCCACACAGATAAAACAGGAAAGGCACACAAGCACATAAATGTCAGTGAATGAAAAACACCAACAAATAATTGATATACAATTAAAATTACAGTCAGCTCGATCTTCTTAGATGAATTACTGATAGCCCTTAGAGTTACTTAATTCAAGGAAAAAGGACTTGAGCTATGAGTCCAGGAAGGTTGTACACTTGCTGTGTATGAATAAGAGGCAGAATTGAACCTGGTCTGGAAGTGAATTACGAAGAGCAGAATTACACAACATTTATAATATGGTGACAAGAAGTCTGCTGTGCTTCAAACAGAAAACAAGTGCAGGGATTGGGAAGATGAGTTATTATGTTCAAATTAACAAAGATGAGAAATGCAGAGCAGCCATTTGCATGAAGTGAAGACAGCCTGGGTATATGTTTTGGGAGTCAGAGAGCAGAGCCATTCCACACTTGAAGAAGAACACAAGAGAAAAGCTGGTAGTGGTTTCAGAAGGAAGATGGGGTGTGTGACCCATGTAATAATATTTACTCTGCCAAGAACTGTCTTAGTCGCTGAACTTGAATACTGAAAAGACCTTTTGGCTTCTCTATATGTAACTTAAATGATGGATTCTGCTCCTTGAGCCTGTGAGGGAACAAAAATATTTGAGTGTTAAAGTTTTGTTTTGTAATGGAGTAAGGAAGTCGCTATTTTCTGGCAAGGTGAGGATTTGGAAGAGGGGAAGGTTACCAGCAGTAAAATACTTGGAGGTCCTTAGAATACAATTACAAATATTACTGCCCTTTTAATGAAGCCAAATAATTAACCACTATCACAGACCATGTTGTATTGAATAAACATATTGGATATTTGTAAGCTCTTTGAGGCAAGAACAATCAACAATACATTAATAATGCCTTTTCTCATTTTATTTCCTGGTTTATAAAGGAAATGCTAAAAAACCTCACTAAGCTGCTTTAAGGACTAATAGCATGCACTAAAAATTATTTAAAACCTTAATAAGGCTCTAATGTAGCACATGAGATTAAAGTCACGACAAATCTTTTGGGCGAAATTCCTAAATTCCATGTCCAGCCCAGCTAACAAGGCATGAAAGCCATATTTAAATGGTGAACAACATGAAAATATTCTTCTCTGCACTGGTTATTATGATCCAGATCCACAGCTCTGCCTCCTTTATGTCAAAAGGTCGTAAATCTAAGGTATTGCTCTTTTGTCCAGGTGAGGACAGTTATCTTTCACCACATGCCAACAGCACCTTCAGGGACAGTTCATTGCTCTGAAATTAAATTAAGAAATTCCCAATTACCTGCTATTAATATCCAACCACTTTCAACCACTGTTTTACCCATTTAATGCATTTTAACCACTTAATAGCCAAGTACTTTTACTCTGGTATACCTCTTAATAAGGATTATTTCTATAATGAGTTCCAAAATTTACTATTCTGTCATCTAGGGATTATATGTGCAAAAACAACCCATAAATAGATTTGATATTAAAAGGGAATATGAATAATTTTAGCCTTACTGATTTAAAAAAGTGAATTTTATTTTAGCCTTTGCAATAAAATTAATCTTTGGCCAGAAACCAAGAAATTCATCTCTTACCGTAACTTCGAAAAAGTTCTGAGTATGTGAAGGCTTATGGTGAATACTAGAAGGGAAAACTGTGAGCAGCTTTAATTATACAATTTGTTAAGGAAGGAAAAAAAGAAAGAAGAAAGGTACTATATCTATAAAATAAATTCTTTTGTTACCATCCCCAAGGCTCTATCTCTCTTCATCTCTCTATAGTAGATAAGTACAGACATGATTAAATTCAATGCAACATATATTCAGACTAAATAATGAGAAACATTTGTTATCTGCAATCATTACCAGCATATGCAATGTTCTGAGCTCCTCAATAAAATAGTAATGAAAGGATTTAATGAAAAGCCCAGAAGTTTAATAGTCAAATTGCCTCCAGTCACAAATAGTGTATATTTTAAATAGGACCTCTCATTTTAGTTAACGAGCAGCAATTCCAAGTGGTAGGTAAACAATATATTTCTTTAACAAAGATGTCATGTCTGCAATGACACCATGGAAAATAGGCTGAGGCAGCTAAGCTGGGCTTCAGTTTTGCAAGGTTTTAAGCATTCAAGCCTTTATCCAGGAAAACACTTTCATTTGTGTTTAAATGTTTACCAACATAGTTTTCTGCACAAGGATTGGAATACTGAGCAGCTGGCAGTATGGAAAACATTATCCTGGAAAATCTGACAGATATAAGCTAAAAATGCAACATTTGCCAGCACACGTATTCCATTTATGTCCTCTCTTCTAAATTATTTCTTTGGTAATCTGTCCTGGAAAACTGTAGAGCTTAGAATAGCACCTGTTTTTTATTAAACAAATTATCCTGAGGTGTGTTTGCCAAATTCCCCAGGATCTCAGGGGGATAAATTGCATGCAGAGTTTTACCTCAGTGGCTTCCAGTGGAATTTCTTTTTATCAATACTCTGTCAGTTGTTCTGCAAGTCTGTAGCTCATAAAAAGCTGCTGGGTCTGTAGCAAGGGAAAACTGAAGATGGATTTATCCACGTGGGAGATATGCTACGATTAGTGAAATATCTTCATCCTTAGCTTCTGCTCATCTCCCATTAATTTTAGGGGTTTGCAGGTGTCCATCCTCACCTGATGATCCCATCAGCATCTGCTCAAGTCATGAAAAGACTCTTGTTTTTAAAGAGTTTCTGATTATGCAGTTTGGGTAAGATCCAACAAAATCTCTGAAGCCTCATGGTGCCTCCTCTGATCATAGAAAATGGGGTCTGAAACCCCCTGCATTTTGCCAATGAGCATTTTCTGAGCTGCCATGAGGCTTTGTGCAGCTACCCTAAATTCCTGTGTGGACCCTGCTACAATGCTCACATCAAGTACAACCTCCATAAATGACCCCACATGTAGCTGATGCTTACATCTCTTCTGAGGAGACCCCACAGCTGGCCATGGACTAATCCAAGATGACCTGGTAATGCCAGATGGCAACATCTGCCTACCCCTGCTTGGTCTTTAAAGCTCCTTGCTGTTGGGCCAGAGTGGCTGCTCTACAGAGCTGATGAGGAACTGGACGCTGTGGCCTGAATACAGGGACACTTTGGTTTTCAACTGAAACAGTCTTGCAGCACATTTAGTAGATCCTTCGACTTAGCCACAGTACAGAGCTGCAGGAGATGAGGAGACAAAGAGAAAAGAAAATCCTCTTATATAATCTCTCAAGCTGAAGGAAATATTTTCATCACTGTATGTCTTTCTGGACTTTGTATCATTCTCTGTAGCATCATCAGCACCCTGTATTATTCCATTGCTAAACCCATTTTGAAACTCTAGCTACATGAATCTACATCTCTTAGACCTTAGCATGGTTTCTTCTCTCCAGAAATTTCAGAAATAAATTGGTAATAGTGCTGGATAAACTTGGCTCCCAATGCAGTGTTTCAAAAGAATGCTTTTGGAATATGTCTATGGTTGCATCCATACTACTACTGACCCTTGTAGCCAGTTACACACATTAATCAAACCCACTCATATCTTCTGCTTTTACTCGGTTTTTATTCTTATTTTTGCTCTCTTTTCCAGTTATGAGGCATCCAGCTTTCTCTAGCTCTCAATAACATCTACTTATAAAAGAAGTTTCTAGTACCTTTCTCTGTAAAATTTTCATTCCTTTTTACAAGGAAAAACTTCTCCGACCCTAATCAGAGCAATGACAATTTACAAAGTAAAATTCTATAATGCTGACAAGAGTAAAAAAAGGTATGCCAAAATATTTGTGGAGGAAAAAAAGAATTCTGGGAGATACATGTTTGTATGTGTATGGAATAGAAATTGCTCCTACTTTCCTGGTGTTTTGACGAGCCTTAATAGTCACATTCAAATGCAAGGGATGGGAAGATTGGCTTTGCAGTGATCATTATGCCTAGCCCACTCAAACGTCAAAAACTTCAGAGCTAGGTAGAATTTGCATGTTATGTGCCTTACATTTTACTTACTGGAGATTGATTTAAAAAAGATAAAAAGATAAGACACTAAGGGAGCCCATACACAGTTTCTTCTCACTAAAATAAAATTACAGATTCACCATTATATTTTTTACTTAGGACCTTTTAAACAATTCAAATTTTTTTCAGAGAAAAGGTTCTGAAATTCTTGCATAAAAAGCTGAATATAGTGAGATAGCTGAATATAGTTGAATAGTGAGATTGTTGTTCTATGGATTATGTATCCAAAGTAAGCTTTTCAAAAAATTTTCAGGACCCCAGCATTTCTTTTGGAAATTGTCTCTGGAAAAACGGGGCATAAATAGGCAAGCAAGATGTAGCAGCTTTGCATCACAATTGCTGTGATGATTTTTGGAAGCACCATGTGTGAAGTGCAGCTGCAGCCCAGCAGCACACCACAGGCACTGCTTTGCCCTGAGCCTGCACGGCCTCAGGACAGAGGCTTGTCAGCGTCTGAACTCCTCCTGACCTGCCCACAGCTCTGTTTTACTTGGTTTAGCTGCCACAGCCATTTATCTAATTGACCAGGCATCTGTGGCTAATTTATTTGACTTTCTGTATGGTACAACCAGAGTTTTATTTAGACAATAATAACAAGCCATGACTCCATGGGGAATGAGTTACTGACATCACTCTGCAGTGCACAGAAATACATAGAATACTACAACAGCAGAGGCATTGAGAAGTGAACTTAGAATGCAGCATGGCAGGGTAAAGGCACAGGATCATGGAATCATTAAGGCTGGAAAAGGCTTCTAAAATCATTGAGTCCTGTCATTAACCCCACACTGCCACATTCACCACTAAACTATGCCCCCAAGCATCACAT
The DNA here is from genome assembly GCF_035770615.1 of Melospiza melodia melodia. Lineage (NCBI taxonomy): Eukaryota > Metazoa > Chordata > Aves > Passeriformes > Passerellidae > Melospiza > Melospiza melodia. The sequence goes on along the minus strand of NC_086207.1, from coordinate 9,216,896 downwards.
CCACATGAATTGAATACTTCTGGGCTGGTGACTCCAGCACTTCCCTGGCAGTCTGTTCCAACACCTGACAACCCTTCCAGTGAAGAAATTTTTCCTAACATCCAACCTAAACCTCCCCTGCTGCAACCTGAGGCTGTTCCCTCTTGTGCTGTCCCTTTTTACCTGGCACAGGAGACTGACCCCTAGTTGGCTACAACCTCCTGTCAGGGAGATGGAGGGAGGGATAAAGCACCCCCTAAGCTCTTTTTCTCCAGGGTAAACAGGCATGGGATGAGTTGGGAGACCCTGCCTGGATGCATCTTAGAGCACAGATGCTTACCCAGAGGCTGGCATGCTTATATGTTCCACGGGATTAAGGTGACCCTGACATGAAGCCATCCTGATAGTACCAACCACCAAAGAAAGTCCATCAAAACAAATAAATTCCATAGCGGAATTGCAGAACACTTGTTGACGATTTTCCTACTCAGCTGACATAGAGACATTAGTTTGCCACTTACATTCTTAATGTATCACACATCTACCCTGTTATCAGAACTAAATTCCACATCCACCTCTGCACAGTCTGTTTTATGAGCATGAGTGCAAACAGCGTCTTGCATGATATAAGTTGGTTTATGTGGGAACACATGGGTTACTATTGGTTACCATGCATTAAAAATGAAGTTAAATAAGAACCATTGTTTAAAAAAGAAACAACAGAAACCAGTTTAATTTCCACCATTTGCTTACTCTTATTTTGTGAATGAGTTAGCTACATCATGATGTAATTACAGACATGTGTATTGAGCAGCTATTTTCTGTTCATTCAGCTCTTTCTTTAGATGCATTTGTGTCTAAAAACATTCCAGTAATGATACTTCCATGATCTGAGAGAAATAAGAATTATGAATACACTCAGAATAAACCTATACTAGTTTCGCTTTTTTTTTGGCTCCCTAAACATTGAGGACTTATCTGACCCACTCGCTTTGCCAACAATAAGGGCTTTAATGTTGCTGGTAAGCACAATGCAAAGTCATTCCTTAAGGAATGATTAGTGATTGTTCCCTCCTCCATCATGAGATGGTTCAGCATCATTCATCAGTCTTCATCAAACACAAATAATAAGGGACATTTATGTGCTTATTAAAGTTGTAAAAATGGTTTACACTCACATGCAGAGAAGATATCACTTGGCTTAGCACAGCAAGTAGGACACCAGTCCTTTAGCTGGGGTAAGCATTCCATGGTCCTGGCTCCCAGCCCAACACCAGGAACACTTCATTATAGAGCTCTTCTGTGTGCTGAGAAGGAGAAGATGAGAATGAAAACACTCCCTGATAGATTTAATTCTAAGAAGGATTTATATTTAGCTTAACATGAATTTATGTTCAGCCTAACTTGAATTTACAGCTCATGCTAGTAGACCAATAAAGAAAAAAAAAGTATTTTAAATTTGAAAAAATGCCCAGGATTGCTACTCAATAAGTGAAACTGCTGACATTTCTAGCACCTCACATGTTTGTTTTTAAACATTGACAGATAGTGATGAGAAGATGACTACATCATGAGTGATTCCAGAAGTGACTTCCTTCTGGGTGAAATTACCATGCAAACAAAATAGAGAAAAAAACCGTGCAAGATTTTTGAAAAAACAAAAATATGAGTTCCTTGTAGGGTACTACAGAACATGAACCTGTGTTTTTCATTTCTCAAGTCTAATTGAGCAATAGGGTTGGGGGTTTTGAGTTAATGTTTTTTAAATAGATGGCTGGAGGGCATCTATGTTTTCCTAATCTTACTCACTGAGGAGAGAATTTAGCTTTTTAATTTATAGTGAGAGTCTAGAGCAATCACTTAAAAAAGCAATGTACATCATTGGGGAAGAGATATCACATGCAATACTAACAGATGACAATTATATACAATAAAACAGCCAGAAAAAATGAAGTGAGCTCAAGCTAAAACCAACCTAGTCAAATCACATTTCAGTAATGGTTATTTACTCCTTCTCTTGAGATTTGTTAGCTATAGTGGCAATCTACAGGAGCTGAGTAATAACAACAGGCAAAAATCCTACTCCAAGTGCCTTTGATTTCACATTCAGAGATGCATAGAATGGTTAAAAAAATTTGGAAAAGGAGAGGAGGAGATGGAATGGGAGAGGAGTGGCAAAAAATGAAAGCAAAACAAAAAAGAAACCTTCTGAGGTTCACATAATTCCAAGATTAAACAATTTACACTTAGATATAGCTAGATACTTTCTAATAAAGCAGATCAACTCAAGCTAACCCTACACAGATGCAGAAGAATTGCTGTAGCTATTTCTCCCTTTTCTGTTTCTTTCTATTGCTTTTGCTCACTGCTAACACGAATATCCATAACCACAATGAAAACAGACACAGAAGTAGATTATATAACCTCCAGTAAATAAAATATAAAGAAACATAGTCCTACAAAATTCAAGCTCAAAAAAAAAAAAAAAAAAAATTTGAAATAATCATCTTAAGTTACGGAGGCTTATCTGAATCATCTGATCACATCTGAGACTCCTCCAGAGCTCTAGTAACTATAAATGCTGCACTTCAAGCTCAGGCTGTTCAAAATGAATGATGTATGCTTGTTTCTATAATTATCTTTCTATTCCTTACTGGCCTAAAGTTTCCTTCATCTCTTTACACTTTGCTATCCTCCCTCGGGGGACCATACAATTCCTCTCCTTACCCACAAGTTTTACATTGTGGTGTAATTCAGCTTTGGTTAATAACACCAATCTGTTCATGCAGACCTGGAAATGTACATCCATTACCAATTTATTCAACAATACACCTCAATGGTCTGCTGGAGAAACAGATTCTAGGCTGGGTGCTACATTCCAGCTTTTGGTTCTTTGCCAGAACTGCTGACACTGCTCTCTGTTTCTGGTAATTTTTGTGACAACTGGCTGTGAGCCCATATTGTTGCAACTAGAAATATTTTAAAAAGCACAATAACCCTCATGGTCACTCACGACTCGAATCCAATCAGTTGTGCAATGCAAGAATTGCACTACAATTTTTCAGCACAATGAACTAGAAAACACTGTAAATACTGCAAAGCAGAAGGTTTATTGTTAGCACTCTCAATAAATGCACTCTAAAGGGCTTTTTAAAAAAGTGTTTCATGAACTGACAGAAATTAAACAAAACATAAAACAAGTTAAATTTTTCATTTTAAACTTTTCCATATAAAGACTTGTAGTCAAATTCAGCTGAATCTGAAAATATGGAAAAATAAATGTTTTAACAATAGTTACAAATAGCTAAAACTTATTACATCTTGAGTGCAATGGTTAATGTGAGCGCATGTCTTGGGCAAGAGATGAAAGGACTGGAAGTTAAACCAGTCTGCTATGATTGACAGTTCTATAGACACTGATACAAAACCACCACTGCCTTGTAATATTTTAGAAATCTGTGAAGAGGTTTCAGAACTGGCCTGCTTTACTCAAAATGGCGGAGAAGCACCAGTGAGGTTGCTGGAGTTGCTGAATGACTACAGGAAAGCTTGGAAAAATCCACAGCATGATCCATAGGTGCTGTGCTGCGAGATATCATCTCTTCAGGGGAACAGAGTGTAAACGCTCACAGGAATCCAGGCAGACTTTAAATCTCAGGGCAGGCACAGTTTACAGAGATGACTGATTGCTGGCAGTTTGGGGCCTTCATGTTCAGTAAAGATGACTGAGAAGTCATTGCAGGGAGCATTCATTTGTGCTCCTCTAGTAATTTCTGGCTCTTAAAAAAAATCTAAGCATTTCAGCTGTACCTATTTCTTTATGAGAACTGTAATATTCTTTTAATAATTATTTCCATATGTACTTCAGTCCCTCTATGACTTAGGGACCACAGAAAAATTTAGCTTTGCTTTGTTTTAAATAATCATTTCATGCCAAGATTTTAACTACATCACATAATCTGAGCAGTACATGGAATGATAGCTGCAGCAGAAGCAGTGTCTAGGAAATAACCTATCTTCTACAGGTGACCTACCTAAAATCCACCCCACCCAAAACACTGAATAGAAGTAAAAATAATTTTCTTTCCTCCTGTGAAATTCCTCAGCCTCCCTTACTACATGACTACAACAAATGGCCAAAATACAGCTTATGCACCCTTGTAGCCTTTGCTGAAAACTCTGTGAATCCAGCATTTCAGCCTCTTCTGGAACATTATAGCTTCATCCAGAACTGCAGTTGCAGCAGCACCACAAATCTAGGTGAAGGGAGTAGGACTACAAGACAGTTTCTCAGTGATTTCTTAGCCCAAATTTTTCAACTTCATTTTCTGTTATGGAGCGTCTGATAACTGACTGGATCTTCTCCTCTCTGAGAAAAGCATCTGAGTTTCCATTTTTGATGTGGGAAATGATTTGGGAAGAGATTAATTTGCAGTCCTAATAAAATCAAAGGTTGGGTATTTGTGATGAACATTTAGTAGTAAAAGAGAAAATAGGTGCCATTTTTATAGCAAGAGCAGAAACTCAGTCCTGCACATAGCCTTGGGATTTAAACAACGCAAATGGACAGAACAGAAACACAAACAGGACAGGAGAATCCATGGCACAGCTTTGTGAAAACATTTTCTGCTTCAATCAAGATTCCTTTACTTAAAATGTGAGCCAGCAAGGGAGAATTTGGACACAGTTAGATTTCCAGAGACACTGCATTCTCTTCCACATCTGCAATCTCCACATTCTAAAACATCACATCCGCACACAGCATCTCTGTACCCACAGTGGAACCTGGAATTCATCTTGCCTTCCCACTGAGCCTGTCACCACCATGAATAATGTATGACCTATAGATTAAGGTAATTTTTTATGCACATCAGAGAATGAATTGAACTTGAATTTTCATTAAATTAAACAGTGCTAGTTGAACTGGCAAGCCTTGTTTCAGTTCTTCCCTGAGAGGCAGAAAACATTGGTGTTTTCAATGGAAAACTCACCAGTTTATGTTCAAGTAGTTTATAAAATCTTGGCTGAAAGCTCTACAGCCGACTTAGCATAAATGATGAAATTGCCCAGATTTTTTGATAAATAAACTTAAATTTTAAATTAGATCTAAATTATTTAGTCATTGGCTATTCACTACTGCTACAGGTCTTTCCCTGAAGCACTAAATGTCTTCTCTGATTCTGCTTGTAAACAACAATGCAATATTAGCAATTAATTAGGTGAGGTTTCACAACAAAATTCTTGGTTATAGTCAAAATTAATTTTGTATATTTAGAAAAATTAGAGGATAGAGCCACAGCAAGTACAAGCAGGTATAACTCATTTAAAGTCACTGGAACTACAGAGATTTTGACAAGTTATATATGACCTCATATATGAAAGCTGAAAGACTGACCAGCCATGGAATGTTTTCTTTGCCAGAGAAGAGCTCCTTTCCTTTCTACTCCTTGTAACAATTTGTGAAAATCACGCTTTTGTAGAAATTTGTGAAAATCACGTATTTTATTAGGAAATAACACCTTATTTCAAAAGGATATCCTTTGAGAGTGAGTGCTCACTACTTAAATAAGATATGCCCAATCTGTCCTCCATTTTACACTGTAAAATTATTTCTGCTGCCTGTGATATTAAATAATGCATGGCCTATCTCTACCAACACATGGTAGTGTCTTCCCAAGAAGCATTATATATGATTCACATTAGAGTGTCTCTAATATATAGATATAGAGATCACAGCAGAGATGATCCAAAGTTATAATGTTGACTTTATGTGAGTAATTAACTAAAGCACACTAGTTTTGAAATGGGTAATCTATGCTTTAGATTAAATTTTTGAACTAAAGATTTAAGCCAAAAGCCTTGAAAGCATAATAATGTAAGACAGTTTTATACTATTAATATAATTTTTTTTAAGTTTTACTAAACTGAAGATTATGTTTACATAGGTGTCAAACTGACTTCCAGAGAAATGAAAGGACAAAAGAAAAGAAATCATGCTGAATCTAATTAAAAAAAAAAGTATTCCCAAAGTATAATGTGGACTTCAGTGGCTTTGGGCTGCTAAGAGAATGGTGTACCAGCACATTAATGAAACATTTAAGTAATGGGTTTGACCATGTCTTCTGAAGAAGGATCAATAAAGAAGATGAAAAAAAAGTTTTCCTAATGTATCAATGATTTCCCAGTAGAGATACCATTTTCTACAATTTTAATGCATTTCCATATAGAAATAATGCCTTTAGTGCTAAGTGGCCCAAAAAGGAAGCTTTAACAATGGAAGTGAGCATCATTTAATTAATTCTTTTTCCCTTGGTTGGTGACCCCAGCTCCACCTGCAGTGGGTACCTCTGCCCACAGGGATTACACTTGCACCAAAATGATTAAAAGCTGCCCAGTGAGTATTGCAAAGACATGTATGGATCAAATACACTGGCAAAGATCTGAAGAATAAATTCCTGAACACTTAGTTTGCATCAACCTCAGTTTGTGCTAGAGTTACTCCTCACCAATGAGGAGCACTCAAAAGAGTTTTATAAATGTTACAAACCAAGCAACAACTTCAATGCAGGATAAGGATTCGTATGTGTTTGCTTTAGGAAGGAAGATAAAAACCGTTAGTTTAGCCCCTGTCATGGTAAAAATCTCATTGGCAAAATGAGATTTTTTTATATAATTGCAGAATGAGAAGCCATTTTATAGATCTTTGCAAATATTATTAAAAAAATCAGATCTAAATTAATAAAGGCTTATTAGCACCAGTAATTTCTGCCCTCTTCCTGCTTTGTGAAGGTATATTTCAAATAAATTGAGACATACAAATATCCCCCTGAATATTAAACACTTGTGTTACACATATGCATATCCATATTTTTAAGTGATCACCACCAGAGCCACCACATGCAGACTCAGCTGGCAAACTGAGAAGGGATTGGACCAGATGACCTCCAAAAGTGCCTTCAACTTTAATTACTCTGTGGCTTGAAGTTTCAAGCTTGGGTTCTAACCTTCCTAAGTAATCTCTTTTCCATCAAGGAAATGTATGGATTTATGGATTTAGGTAAAGCAGGGTTGCAGATATCTTGCAGTGGCATTAATATCGCTGGGAATATCTCAAATGGCGAAATCTTGTATCAGTATCGAAAAGTTCAACCTTCAGAAAATTAAAGTTTAATCTTCAAATAGGTAAATATGTGTTTCTCTTCATGTCTATATTACTAGATTTGAAAATTTCTAGCAGTCAGAAAAATAAAAATAGATTTCAATATGCATTTGGGTATAATCTAGGCTTTAACAAATTTGGGTTGGACATAAAAGCACTTGCAAAATTTCAGCCATATAATCAGAAGGACCGAAAAATCTTAAGGAGATGAAAAGGGCTTTGTCATTATAATTTTCATTGTATTAATGGCATTGGATGGCTAAAGCTCTGCTCATATGGATAGAGAAGCATCTCTGATTTTTCTGGCTGGAAAGAAGGTTTACACAGAAAATTGCATACCCATGCTCACTTCTGATCCTTGTGGAATTCGCATAAAAGCTGGAATTCAGTAGCATTTTCCCCCAGCTACATTGGCTGTGTTTTCCCTCCTGTGTCTCACACTAATTTCACAAAGTATTTGCTGGTTTTGGAGATGTGAACTGCCAAAATGGCTTGAGATGAGAGATGAGCAAACAAACAGCTGTTTCTGTCATACAAATAATTCCCAAGAAGGAACCGAAGTTTCAGTTCCTGTGGGCTGCTGTTCAATTAGGTTGTTCTAGATCTGAGAAAACTTCTAGCCAAACATACCTCTAATCTTGCACTGTCAATGGACCAAACTCTACTGCTCAGCTGGTTTGAGGTTTGAAGCTGTCTCATTGCACTGACATACAGTAACATATTGCCTTTGTGAAAGAATGCATTTGATTTATTTTTCTTTTCCATTCAGAAAAAACATATTCTTTTGAGAGAATGGTAGTTAAATTGGTTATAAAACAGGAATAAGGTTTTTATAAATAAAGTTGTTTTTCTTCATTCACTTTGCATAGTTTGAAAACATATAATCTAGTGCCTTCTGTTTGCAAAGACTTTATTTAGAAGTATTTCCTTTCCTCCAGGAGAGAAAATTTGGCTTCAATTATGTTTCTCTGAATTACAATTAGATCTTTGAACTCCAGACAACTGAATAATAAAAAAAAATCCTCCCAATTTAATTAAATTGGCCTGTTTGTCAGTACCAGCAGAATACTACGGACCATATTGCCAATTAAAACTTTGCTTTTGATTCCTAATAAAACACTGCAAGTCCAGGCTTGTGCAGCCAGAATGAAGAGGCTGCATTGCCAATTGTTCATCTGGGAATCCCCAGGCTCCCATGGCTGGTGCAGTGTGGGTGAGGTGGTGCCTGGAGGCTCAGTCAGTGCCTGGTGCCCAGCACACCTAACAAAGGTGGAGATGAGATTCATTAGCAGCTTCCAAGCTCAACTCGCAGCAAGCCCAGCTCTCTCTCCATGCTGCACGTTGCTATTTGCTACAGCTCTGTGCAGTCTCAGGCTGCTTCAATTGTCCCTGTGCCTTCAGCACCTCCTGGGAGGAAGCATCCCACACTGAGAGGCAGAAAGAGCTGCAGCTCTCCTGTCAGGCTGTGCCCAGGGGAAGAGAGAGCCCAAAGCCTCTTTCCTAGTGAGACTCTGTTTGTGCTGTTGGCTTACAGGTCCCAGACCTGTGGGCCTTGGGCCACTCTGGGCGCTACAAGGTGGATGCAGCAGGAGAGCACTACAGGGAAAGGCAGGCACAACTTCAGCTGAGCAAAGATTGCTGTTAACAAAATGGGGCTCTCAGGCTCTGGGAGGAGTGGTCCCTTCCTTACCACACCCATGGCCATGGCCAGCTGGGCCTCTTTCCATCTTGTGTGCCATGCAGAAGATCCAGCTCCCATGAGAATCTGCTTCTCTCTGCTCTTTCCCACTCCAGATTCTAGCTGAAACTGGAAAATAATTTTTCTGCTTTTCACCCTATCACACTATACACTGGCTTTAGACATTTGTAGTATCATTAAGATATTCCATATCTAGCCAGCAGTGTTTAAACTTTGCACAGAAGCAGGGCAGGGAAGAAGGGCACTGGCATATTATGCAAAAAACCATAGAGTTGCCTAGCACTGTTCAGCTGATTACCACTAAGATTCTGAAATGAAAATATCTGATTATGTCATATTCTAAAGTAGCTTCAATATTCTCCTCTAGAACTCGAGGCACTGATTTTGGGAAAACAAAACATCCATTAAGACTATTCTGCACATTTCTGACTCTGAACTTGCTTTTTTTACTGTGCTAAGCAGGTTGAATTAGAACTGCTGTCATAGTTCTGAGGAGCAAAAAAAGCCCAGCAGACAAACTTTTCACCAACTGTGGATTCTGGTTAGCAAAAGGGAAAAGGAAAACCCTTGGCAAAAATTTGTGCTCAACTTTTCAAATGCACAATAAACTCAAGTTCATCGGAGTGGAGAAAAGCTGCAGAAGTTTGTCTGAATAAATGTAATTATTGGTCTTGTCAGTAAAGTGTTTCATCAAATCACTCTGTCCAACAGAAGTAAAGAACAACGTGTACACAATAAGTGATATTTTGGTGGAGAGTTGCATAAGCTAAGTGACAGATTTGTTTCATAACAGGTCCCACCTGAGTCAATGAGAGAAAAAATAGCCATGACAAAGGTGATAAGCACTGATGTTCCTCTGAACAGACAATGTGATCTCAACTGTACTAAAAGGAAATGCTAATAAAATGAACTGTAACCTCAGCTGTTATCTGGCATCTTTACTGAGAGTCTAATTTTGAAAATGAGACATTTCTAAAATGTTTTTACAGTATTATTAAAATGTTAAATATGTCTGTGTTGTCTTCCAAAGAAATTACCTTCAAATTCGTATCTTTCAAGGCTTTTCTTCTTTTCATTTTTGTCTCTTTAATAGCTCCACACAAAAGGGAGATGATGATTATGAAGATTACACTACAAATAAGACTTGGGTCTTGACTCCCAAAGTCCATGAAAGTGATGTGACTCTTATTTTAAATGGTTTGCTGGAAGGATATGACAACAAATTGAGACCTGACATAGGAGGTATGTTGGTTTTGGTTTTAGATCACTGTTGATTAAGCAGTGAAGAGAAAGAATTTTCATGTCATATTATGCTACTCAGGAAGCAGAATCAATTCAAAGTAGTTACAAGACTAAAATGCAATGCAGAAAAACATCAGAGGCATGTAAATTAGTAATGATTTTGGAAGCTGACATAAATTAAGATGGCTGAATCTATCCTAAGTCATCTAATAAGAGTGTTATAATTTGCTGAATCAGGCAGCTTGTGATGATTTACCTGCATATGATGTTCAGAATTAAACTTGTGGGGAAAGAAAAAGCAAGTTTTTGTCTTTTTTTTTTTACCTAAGAGATTTTGTCAGAGAACCACAAATAATACAATGGAAAGAAAGGCCAAAAAGAGGCTAATACAGCATAATCCTTTTATGATGTGATGGATACAGAGCCTCCAACAGCAGCAGGCTTGCACAGATTTATGCAGCCTGGGCAGGAGGTGACAGAATTGGGCACAGAGGAGGAGGTTCACAAAAGATAACTGCAGTCAAGCAAAGCCAGTCTGCCCATATGGTTCCCACAGCCAATGCAGGTAAATAGATCCGAGCCTGCACTCAGAATGGAAATCTTATTTGACTCAATCACCTTTTGGAGGGATCTTCCTCTCCACTGATTACTGAGGTAACCCCAAGAAAAAAATCTCCCTGAATTGCTGAAAGTCAGTTTGAGAAGCCCCATGAGAGCACAGAGCAGGCAGACAATACCTCTGCAGAGGAGGATAGGAGGATACAGCAGTAAGAAGATTATGGAAAAAGGCACAGAATTCATGGATGAGGTAGACAGAGGAAAGCAGAGAGCAGCAAGGTCAACGAAGGAAGCTAACAAGTTTATAGTGGCCTGTAAAATAAGGAATTTTTCACAGTGAAGGATAACATGAGTCTTTAACCTTCAGTGTATGTATACAGTGTAAATTAGCAAAAGAATTTGTCTTCACATAAACCAAGACTTTAGAAACAGAAAAGAAGTAAAGCATTCCTTAAATCATCTGGGATAAAAACAATCATGCTGTAGCCAAGATATATAAGAATAATAAAGCTGAAATGGAGTGATTTCAAAAGAAATTAACACAACAATTCTTATTTTCTGCTTTAGAGCCTTAAGTATTTTGGCTTTGGTCTCACAAAATTGTTACTTTTCTACAGCCACCTATGCAGGCCACAGCAGTCATGTTGCATTTGGCATTGCAATGTAAAACAAGTGATGAAAGCATCATAAGATAAATAAATTTGCTTTTGTTCATAGTGTTTTGTTTTGATGCTCTGCTTTGACCTGAGACAAAATGTAGACTCTCTCAGTCATATGAGCCTCTCTAGGCTACAAGGACTAGTGTCAGTGTTTGTTCTCATAGCATAAGGGAATTGGTTTTGATAGAATAAATGATAAAAGAATTTGTCCAAAGCATCTCCAACTAATTTAGAACTGAAGACATGGTTGCAAATTTGTATTTAGTTTATATGCACATTTAAATGTGAGGCAACCACAGAGGAGAGATGCCATAGTAACATGCTCCTGCTTGACTTTCATGTAGTTGATTTTGACCTTCATTGGTTACTGATTCTTGTTGTTTCTCTTGCAGTTAAACCGACAATAATTCACACTGACATGTACGTAAATAGCATTGGCCCCGTGAATGCTATCAATATGGTAGGTAAAGAATTGCCCATTTGCCTTGTTACAAAGTCTCCATCATTTTGACATTACAAAGCTTCCATTAGTTCTTAATGTTGTGTCATACCTATTTTATTTTTTAAATCTCATTTTAATTATGGATGGGAGGACTTGATGTGCTATAAATCTGTACAAGTCAGAAAACTGAGCTATAAGCTGTAAATGCAAAAATAATTGTTTTAACCTATCCTCACATTTTTATGTGCTCTGCTTTCAAATGCTTTGCAACAGTTTAACTCCAGAAAAACCAATCTTCCAGATTGCTACAAAATTAGGAAAACCATTAATGAGTGATATTACCACGAGATAATAAGTAAAAGGCCTAGAACTTCTGCAGGGACTTCACCATTTCTGAGATCAACCATGGGGCACGGGCAATTAGTCAGCTCAAGTTTTCCTGTCCTAGGTCCAAAGAAATAATAATTGTTCTCTGACCTGAGCAGGTGTGGGCTGAGATGTGGGGGCACAGAATTAGCAAGGTGCATATAACACTCACTTGCACCTTAGTTTTACACTCAATGGTAAAATAATAAATTGTTCTAAAACAATCTTTGGTAAAACCTGCCTCAAAACTTCCCCAAAAGAAATTGGTTTTATCAGTTCTAGTATCACCTTCTGTAGCTCCAGTTTTTTCATATGAAATTAAGGAAAGCATATCAGGAGTTATGTGGAATGCTGAGTGCTATGTTTTCATCAGTATTTCTGGTTAACACAACAGGAATATACAATTGATATATTTTTCGCCCAAACGTGGTATGACAGACGTCTGAAGTTCAACAGCACTATAAAAGTGCTCAGATTAAACAGCAACATGGTTGGGAAGATCTGGATACCAGACACATTTTTCCGAAATTCCAAGAAGGCTGATGCTCACTGGATAACAACTCCTAACAGGATGCTCAGGATCTGGAATGACGGCAGAGTCTTGTACACTTTGAGGTATTTATACCTAATTTAATTCCATTTTCGCTAAGGAAAGCCAAAGAGAAAAGTCATTTGACGTTAACCAGAAGGGAAAAAATACTGAGTTTTCCTATAAATTTATGCAAACAACCCTGGAAAAGGGAAGAATTTAGAAGACATCAATTGTATGAAATTTATTTTATATTGGCACGATAAGAAGTTTTATTTCTTCTTATAGATTGTACTGCCTTGCTCCACAGTAATCACCTTCCTATATTAATATTAACATAGACATTTTAATAGCAATTAGTCTTCATTTTCAAGTATGTTCTATTGTTTACCTTTGGTTTGGTCCCTTCTGCTTTTTGGTTGTTTTAAACTGAAAAATGTGAAATATCCTTGAATTAAGTAGATTGTATAAAAGGAGCTGCTACTTACATCAAAGGCCTCTTATTCTGAATTGATTACAATCTAACCTGATGAAACTCCACCCTGAAAAAGCAATTTATTCCTCAAATATCTTAGACTAATAAGATTGCCATCCCAGCATTCAGTACTTAACTCAAGCCTATGGATATGCCCCATTCCACCAAAATTTTCATGGAACTGAACTTGATGTACTCAACCTGTACAGGTTCCTCAGTCGTGTGCATAGTTTTTCTTTTAAGACAAAGTACCTTTTCAATAATTATGTGGATGCCATAGGTAACAACTCAAATATCATATTCCAAATTATCATAATATACTTTGTAAATGTGAAAATCCTGTGGGAGTGTTTTTTATACTTTTTCTAACATGTGATATAATATTTGGGTTTATGTAAAATATAGATAAACATAGCACTGTTTCAAGAGAATTTATAATTTAAAATGAGATTATACAATCAAAGATGATAGACATAAGTATATCAGATGATAGACATTTCAGGTTTAGACTACATTTTGTCAAAGTTTTATTTTGCTTTTACTTTCTTGGTGGCCAAAAATAAAGTTTTGAAGAAAAGTACACTCATAATTTTACTGAGTCGATGTGAAGCATTGGTTAAGACAACCTTTTAATGTTGCAACTGTCTGAATTATAAAAGAGTTTTATTTCATAGCTACTTTACTTTTATTGCATATTAGAACAATAAGAATTGAAATCCAATGCAAATCAAAGTTAATCTGATAAAGATGAGCCTAGATCAACTTTATAAATGTTAAATTTGGACTTGGCTACAAGTCCAAATTTATCTTTCTCTTCAAATTCCTTGGTTTCTCTCACTACAAAGAGATGTATCTGGTAGCACTTGCAAACAGGTATCTGCTCTGAATGTATATTTAGTTGTGCTGGTGAGTCACAGCAAGCACCAAGGATTTAACCACAGTTAACCCAGAAATGAAATGTGATAGTATCACACAGCTGGGATTCTGTCCTCAAGAGGGATCCAGAAGGGCTGGTTGAGTTTTCTCAGTCACCTCACCCAGGTTTAAGAACAACCTGCCCAGCAGGAAACCAAGTATCCGTGGTACCGGAGATGATGAAAATGACAAGAGGAAGAGAAACAGGGAAATTAGATTGCTTCCCAAATCCCTAACACAGAAAGGTTGTCTTTGGACTCCACCATTAACTTGGTTGTCCCAGCACTCCTCTGCATCCCACAGGATGAGACTCAGGGTCATTTGCCCATAACACCTTCATTCAGGAACATGGAAACAAACCAGGGCTCATCCTTTGGACACCCCAGAATCAGCAAAGACCAGAAATCTGCAGCTTTCCTAGAGACACCTTGTGGAACAAACATTGTACCCCATCCTTTTCCTTTTTCCTTATCTCACCCCACCTCTTCCCTCTCTTCCAAAGTCCAAGTATCCTGCAGCTCATGGCTGGGCAGGGAGTGAGTGAAAAATGGTGGAGGTTTTAGCAGGAACACCAGAGGGTACATTTCATGTTACTTGGCATTTCTTAGAGTAATTGTTTTTACCTGAACTTAGCACCTACACTACCTGAGTTATCATGGAGACTCTCCTAATATTCAGTGGAGACAAACACCTTTTGGTACATTTTTCTTCTGATTAAATTTGAATGTCTTATTTTGGAGTGAGAGGAAGTGTATCCTCAGAATGCCTCTGCACTAGCTGTGAAGGGAGTCTGGATGGCTGTCTTGGATGCAGATGTCTAAATTTGGACTCCCATCCATCATTTCTGAAATAGAATTTTTGTCACATAAAATACATTTTCCTAATGCTTTATGGCATGTTGTGACACAAAGATTTGTCACTGCTCATGAGATGACCTGTATATCTACCTACCTATGGATTTGTCAGTCATGAGTAATGCTGCCATTTCAGATGCACAGGAACAGAACTTTAATACCTTCTTCCATTACACAGTCCAGAAAGTAGATGATCAAGGTCTATGGAACCAAAAAAGAAATATTGCTTATCAGTAACCATGATGTCTTCCTATGCTTGGAATATTCCAGTAATTACATAGATAGCAATAGTTTACTTTACATATATATATATATATATATCCTGATCTCTTTCTCCTCAGGCTGACAATTGATGCTGAGTGTCAGCTACAGTTACACAACTTCCCAATGGATGTCCACTCCTGCCCACTGGAATTTTCAAGCTGTAAGTAACACGCTTAAAAATATTCCTTTTTCTGACCCACACTAAACTTAATATAAATTTATTTTTACATACCTAGAGTCAGTGAAGGTTATGTTCTTAGTTAGACATACCCTACTGATTTTTAGTTTTATTTTGATTTTTTTTTCAGTTCATGTATTATATATGTTCACAAATATCATTAAGGACCGCTATGAAAAATTATAAAATATCTGGACCCTATGTGATTAATATCTGCTTATATTTGACCATAAAACAAGAAACTTTTACTTTCAGCATCAAGGTGTCCTGGTCTTTCACTTCCTCTCTGTGCATGGAGAGAACTACTATTGTACTAGTTGAAGTCTAGAGTTTGGCATTTTGTGGTTAGACCAAGGTGTGAATTCCTGGTCCAGCTGCAAATACATCTGGAGGATGGGCAAAACTGCATCTTATTAGGTCCACAAAAGTGAAAAACCTATTTTTGAAAAATTTATCTCAAGTGCTATTATAATTTATAATTAATAAAATGTGACATTAAGTAAAAGGCACTAGTAAGTAACTTGAGAAAAACATATCTATAATTTACTTGCAATATGCTTCCCCAGGTTTTCCAGAAATAGCTAGTAGTATTTTTACTCCCCAAAGCACCCTAAAGCCTAGCAGTGGCTATGAAACCAAGCTGTGTGTATTTTCCTTTGCAATAAGATGGCTACCCCAGAGAAGAGATCATTTACCAGTGGAAGCGCAGCTCGGTGGAGGTGGGGGACACCCGCTCCTGGAGGCTCTACCAGTTTGCCTTCACAGGACTCAGAAACACATCTGAGGTGGTGAGGACTACTTCAGGTAAGACAACTGAAGGATTTGCCTCCAGGCTCAGTAAGGATTTTATTAACAGAATAAAACCAAGAAAGATATGTCTGGTTAGAACTTAGCACTATACTCTGCACTGAACAATTACAGGTTTTTCAATATCTATGCAACCATCCAGCCTTTGGCATTTCTGAATTCCTCACAGGAAGAAAAATTAGTTCTTGTCTGCTATCCATTCTTGTCCTCCATAAAAAACCTCTGACTGTCAGGAGGAAGACACTGCTACAAAGGGTGGATGGGTGAGAGAGCTTGCACTGCTTCACTGCAGAAAACAGCAGAACTGAGCCACTAAAGGATGACCTGACTCTGCACTGAACACTTTACAATCCTCTTCCCACTGCCAGGCGCAGAAAGTAAGCCTGCACAGAAGTGAAACTCAAAGTCCCAACTTCTTTACTACAGAGGCTCCAAGTTTATTTTTTTCCCTAAAATAAGGCACATTCAACTTTCATTAAAGAGAACAGCCTTACAAATCAGTCTCAGATGGCCTTCCTTCATATTTCTATCTCCTTGGAAACAAGCAATGGGATTCAGAATTATAAATGAGGATGTACTCAGTGTTTATTAAAAATACAATTTTAACCCTACTAACTAAACAGAAAAATACATTTTTCTATATGTTTTGTTTTATTTCTTGATGGAAACAAAAGCAGTTACTATGAGGAGAGATGTAAAGAGGAACTGCGTATTAATGTTGTTGTATATGCATGATATATCTTGTCTTTCTTAATTTCAAAAAGAACAATGAAATGTAAGCAGGTTGGTGATTTTTCCATCTGCTTCTAATTTTTACCTTACTTTACAGTTCTGGCAAATCTCTCAATTTAAATTCAGGCATCTGTGTTTATTCTGACTTCAGAAATACCCCCACCCATTTTATTTCTACAAGGCCGGCATTGCTGTTTTATTCAAAAAGGAAAGTAGGATATTCTAGAGTTGAGAGGAGCCTGCTGTACATTACACAGGAGAACAAGCAAAGAGATGGAGAATTAATTCAAGTTCCAAGTCCTTAATCTCTGGACATTAAGCACCAATGATGTGTTCAGTCTCATGAGCAGGGCAAAACCAGAATGCAGCCATGTATGCCTCATGGAGTCTGCTGCCACTGCAGCCAAGGAAGGTATTTAGTCAAGCATTGAAGAAAGCAGTTAACTTTTCTCGTTTTCTCAGGAAAACAAACATCAAGGTGCAAAAGAGGACAGGAGAGCAGCATGTTTGCCAACCATAGCTGCTAATAACCACCATTACACAGGGCTCTCAAAGCAAAAATATCAGCAGCAATAAAAACATCTCCCCTCAGACAGCACAAATGACAGGATTGCACCCAAGTGTGCTTGCAGTCTCATCCTGCCCACATTGAAAACTATCTATATTTCACCCCTAATTTGAGTTTCTTCTATTTGCTATTTTCTTTAATTTTCTGCTTGAGCCATTCTCTAATCAACTCTTTTTATTTTTGACCAGAGATAGAAAATAATAAAATCTTGACATGCTACAAGCTTCCTATACCCTGATTGAGTGCACTGGTGACTCAAAAACATTCTCTAATGTTCTGTTAATGTGCACGAGGTGCATCCTGGGAAATAAACAGGAATTTTTTGCCCTTTTGTATTTTACTTTCTCATGCAAAGCAAACCTTTCTTCTTTCAGGGTATAGTCATTAAAACTGTTAGTACTCACCTGGAATACTCTCATAATTTAGCCTCCATAGTTTTTAATATGATGACACACACCAGTCCATTTTGTTTGCACTAAAATAATTAGCAGCTAGCATGCACTTTAAAGCAGTGAAAAGTTGTCACTCAATTCCTAAGTTAAAAAGCACATGGAAGTTACTCAGCCTCCTGCTGCTGCATTCACGGGCCTGCTGAGTATAAAAATTTGGAAAAATATCCTGTGTATGCATTTCTTCTGCTGCAGTTACCCTGTGCTTGATTTTCATTGCTCCTCTACTTTTTATAACCACAGATATGTAAAACTAGGTTTTATTTTGATCTAGGTATGGCATCTAAATAATAGAAGGCAGGAAAAAACCCTAATAATATAGCAGCTGCCATGAATCTGGTCTATTTCCTACAAATATTTTCTTAAAGCCAGCAGAGCCTAAAGGGTCTTCACGGCTTCCTTAAGTGACTTATTAGCATGCTGGAAACTACACTAAGTCCTGTATCCCTCTGCCAGAGCCTCACTCTACCTATACTTACAACCTTAGAATGAACATATTTTCAAAAGTTTCATGAACAGTAAGAACAAAAAAAAAAAAAATTCCAATTTTAATAGCAACCTAGGTGCAGCCAGAGTACCCTAGTTAAAAGTTTGAGTACCCATACAGCTAAAATAATCTTGACACTTCATGCAATTACTTTCAGTGCAGAATTTCAGTACAAACTCATGCCAATGTTTTGGTAGAGATAAAATCTCAGGTAAAGTGGAGGAGGCAATGGAAAATTAATGAGATGTTGGAAAGTGGTCTATAATATACTCCCACAAACTCTTGCCCAAAATTAAATTTAGTTGAAAAAAAACCCCAGAGAAACCAGAATGAAAGAAGGGGTGTTAGAGAATGCAAAATCGAACAGTTGGAGAACAAAAGGATCTTGGGGCTAGTGTTAAGGCATTTGAAACTGGAGTAAACCTTCAGTGTCTCTATCTACACAATTTCAAAACAAATGCTTGTTTCCAGCTTTATACCACCCAGCAACCAACACCTTCTCATCCTTAAGGGCAATGCTTATTTTGTGTCTGGAGGGAGAATCAGGAAGGCTGAGATTTGGCCATTACCAACTCCACTACTCTCTTTGTGTCATGTCAAAGCTGCACTTTTGAGCTATAGGCTGGGCTATGGGCAGAGAAGGACAAGGCTTGTTTGAGTGTGAGCTTCCTAAGACCTGATGGCTCTTGCTGAAATTAATACATTTATCTGCTGCTCTTCCTTTGCACGCACTGCAGAAATACAAGATTAACTCAAAGGTCCAGATGTCAGAATTCTGTCCCTTAGTTGGCAAATCCCAGGAAATCCCAGCAACAGCTGAAAAAACCCAACTGGAATATTAAAAACATCCCTCTATTTCTCTTATCAGAAGTAAATCATCCTGAAGTACCAGTTTGTTTCTCTCCAAACCGAACATTTACATGCAACTTTTTCTTTGAAAGTCACTGACCAAGCAGTAAGACATAATTTAGCAAATGGAATCCAATTTAAGAGCCCACTAATAATGGGGACTCTTAAAAAAAAGTTCACTATAAACCGTCTGCCTTATGGACATTTCATTAAAATAATCAAATAGTCCATATACATTATCTGCATTGTTTTTTGCCTTTACACTAAAATCTACCTTTTGTAAACAGCATTGGCTTAGTTTAGATTATTTCCAATAAGAGTACATGTTGAGACTTAATATCATCTGAGTTATATAAGTGCAATACTTTGAGAAAGACAGGGTATTGCAGGGGAATATAGCAAGTAAGGAGTTTGGAAAAAAATGACCTATAGAAATACTTGGAAGTATGGAACTAGTCTGGAAGAATATTGATGAGCAAAGGAGTGAAACAACCAGACTGTTTTTAAATCATAACAATGATGAATGCTGCTAGAGAGGAAAATAGTGGAAACCCTGAAATCAGAGAGTTTATGAAATCATAGGACAGATCAAGAGGAAAGAAGTAGCTTAAATCTTGAAATTGTATCAATAGGTTTCCATTAATTTAATACAAGTCCTACATAAATTGCACTTCTACTCACTCTTCCAGTTGTTTTCAACATATAAAACATTGTACTATGCAAAACAGTTTGTAAATGTGTAATTATTCAGGACAGATGGAGTTTCTGGTATTCCCAGTTCATTTCTATGACTGGGTAGTTCCTTTTTTTAGACCAGATATTGTCTACTGCTTATTTACAGAGCCTGTCCTGAATTTTTAATTAGATACAAAGGCATTAGAAGACTAATAAATAGCAATTCAATAAACTGCAGAGGAGCCACAAGACTGGTCAGGCAGTATTTGTAAATACCTTTTATTTTCTTCCTTTTCTATGTTTTAGAGAGCTAATGGGAGCTATGCACTAGAGATGGTGCATTGCTCAGAATTGATAAATGGGTAATTAAATATTCCCCTTGCGATGCAACTGTTAAACCACATAAGTAAATCTGGGTCTGGTTTCTGTTTTATCTAGAAAATATAGTCAGGGCTATTATTTTGTGGAAGAGGATGTATTTTCAGGCTTTTATACTTTATTTCAATTTTGTTTCCTAATGAATTGAACTGTTGGCAGATATGCAGTCCCCAGAGGTTTCATAATGCTCAAAAAACCCCAGGAGTCGTCTTCTGTTTCTTTATTAAGGCAAAATATGACAGCTGCAATCAGATTTGTAGATCTGCATTGGGAAATAGTCCTGACATTACAAATGGGCATAAGTGGATCTCCAGTGCACCTAGAAATCCCTGCCAGCCCCACACACAGCCTCAGGCTCTAGCATGGGCTGACTGGAGCATCTGGCATTGCCAGGGAGATCTGTCTGAGAACCCAAAACATTTCCTGTCTGAAGATGCTGAGCTACTGAATGGGTACAAGGTACTGCTACCTGCATCTTGCATTTGGCAGAACTTAAACACGTTTGAATTCACCTTACAGAGGAGCAAATAATGGCATAAGCTGCAAGTCAGAAAACCCAGATGACTTAAAGTGTTCGATGCATTCTTATTGTTGTCTTTATGGTATGGGAAGGTATTTATCTCAATATCCTTATTTTTGAAAAAGCTTTATTAAATTATTACCTTAAACATGCTTGCTAGAAGAATGCCATCTCTGTAGCACAGTGAAACACTTAAAACAGAAGGCAGACACAATAAACTGAAAGGCCTACTTTTATGTGTGATGCCTCAATGCAAATCCTCAGTTCTAAGCTAATCACCTTAAGATAACCCTAAAACATTTAATAGCTACACCTTCAGATTTTACTCCCGTTATGAATAGCCACTTATCCTAGTAAGAGAGTCAACAGGGAGTATTTTTGCTTATAAATTCTTTAGTTTTTTATTCAAACTATCCCTTATTTTAACTTTCCTGAACCACCACATTACTGCACCCAAATAAAATAATTTGAAAGAAAACACAGGAGGAGTTGACTTTTGCATAATACCATTAAAAAGGGTTACAGACACTTCTGTGAGCAGGAGTTCAGCCATGGTGACAGCTTGCAACAGTTTGATCTTGCTCTTCGGGGATAAAAGCCAGTCTAACATAACTACACTTGCATACTCTTTTGGAGAATAATGGATAAGAGATATTTCTAAAATGTGAACAACAATTTTTTTTCTAAAATAATCCACATACTCCTGCTGGTCTGTCATGGATCAAATCATATTAATTAACGAACATTTACTAAAGTTTAACTGTTGAATAATTTGCTCACTGAAAATAATCTAAATTTCAGGACTATGTCTTCAAAGAATAAAACTGAAACACAATTCTCTTCATTCCCTAACTTTTGTATGGTCTACATTTTTTCCAGTTGGTTAGTTGTGTGGCAAATAAGAATTTACATAAAATATACATGATTGAATAAACAAACAAATTCAGTAAACTGGCATTTTCAATCCTCCCTATCATGCAGACTTCCAAGATTTATGTATGGATATTTTTTTAGAACTGCAAAATCAGAACTCCCTAGTACCATTTATCCTTACATAATCCCTGTAGAGACAGACAGGACTACAGGGACAAACCAAAGGCTTCCCAGGACACCTCCCAGGGCACTAGACAATGAAGAGCAGACAAGCAGGACACAAGGCTGACCTGGAATGGCTGGGAAGGGCTCAGGGCAGATTTGAGTCTCTTCTGTACTGGCTGCTTCAGCCCTTGGCTAAAAACCTACAGTTGCTCCCCCACTTGAGTCATTCAAGCACCTCTCCGTTCATCCTCTGCTCTGTAGACTCTTTTCGCTGTAGACCCATCCTGTGGCAGCAGAGCAAGAAGAAAACCAGGAGCATCTTAACAGCACAGGCTGAGGCCATGGAATTCAACACAAATGCCACATCCAACAAAACCCAGTGAGTCCAAGCAATACAGATAATTAATAGCCAGGGTTCAGATAATTAATAGCCAGGGTTTGGCTGGTTTCAGCTCTGTGTTCAGTTGTGAGCACAACAGAAATGAAGTTGCCAGTTTGTGTGGCACAGTCACTGCCTTCAGCCTGCTGGCTGCTGGGGGACTCCTGGGGAAGATCTGCATGGAGAGCAGGGACAAGTGGTCATGGCAGAAGCCACAGCTGGCACTGCAGGGACATCACCCCTGGAGCTGGTGCAGAAAGCACCCAGAGCCAAAACTCCTCCACTTTGCCATCTCTTTCACAGTGACAGGTTAGATCTTTTGGTTTAATTGGCAGAAAAAAACCAAACACTACTCCTAGGCAATCAATAAGTTGAAAAAACTCAGTTTGAGAGAATCTGACTTTTCTGTTCAGGTTTGTATCTATAGAGATTCAGGTATTGAAATCCACCTGCTTCTACCTAATCATATAAAGAATTGAAAGGCTCTTTTGATGATTACTTTTCATTTTTTGAGAGAGGTTAAAGAATTTCTTCCAATTCCTGTGACATTAATTCAGCCTTTTTTTTCCTAGACTCAATGGCAACTGACTTACCTCAGCAAAACCAAATCATGACCGTCCCTGAGGAAAAGGGTTGCTGGGGCCTGAAATCCTCCTCATAATAACTCCCCAACTGAACAAAGATTCTTGAGGGTCAAGGTTTTATTCTGAGTCTGTCCTTCATAAGGTTTTCCATATCTAAAAGCATGGCCTGCTAGAGCTTAAACAGCTTCAGAAAGGTCAGATAAGGATAAAAAGAATTAATATACAAGTAACCAGAGAATAAGGGATAATGTGGGATCTTACAAGCATTTCCACTGAACTTATTTCTGGGTAATTACAAAACACAGATGCTACAAGCAAGATTGGTTCTGCATTAAATATACTTGTGTAGATATGACAGAACATTGCCTTTAAATAATATTTGTTCATTTAATACAAGAAAAGAATTAGATCTTTTAGGATATTTGAATTATTAAAAAGAAAGAAAAACTAGAATTTTGAATGTTTCTAATTTATGATAAAATCAGCAAGTTAACAGGGTGAGTATATCTTAAAACACTTCCTGGACATAACCAAGCATAAAAATTCTTGTGCTGCCTCTTATGCCCCTATGAATATATTTTCATAAGTACTGGTGACTCCTTGAGACAAAACATATTATCTGAACTCCCTCCTATAATTCCTGTTTGGCAAGGAAATCATCCTCCCCAACCACTGAGTGATTTTTCAGAAACATCACAAGAGAAAATCATTGCAATGTCACTCTTGGAGTTGTAGATAAACTTAATTATAATGAATTGCAGGGAGAAATCTTTGGTTCAAAAGGATCAGAGCAGGTGACATAGTAGTGAAGAACAATGTATAGTGACAACTACTTTAGAATTAAAATAAGTCTGAGTATTAAGCATTTTTGCACTAGGTAATAAGCATGTTTAAATCACTGATAAAAATAAATATTTTTAGTGCACTGTTCAAACAACTAAAGTTCAAGCAATCCTGTGATAAATCACAAGGTTCCTGAGCATTCATCCTTTCATCTGCAGAGCACTAGATAATCTCTGTAGCCTGTAAACTGATCAGTGTAGTACTGATGGTCAGTTTCTGTACTGATGTTTCACTTCCAGACCCTTTTTATGTCAAAAAACCATGCTTATAGTACAATAATTATAAGATAATGTCTTGGACATTTTCTTCCCTTGGCCTGATTTTGTTATTCACCATCTTCCTCATTTCTCAGTGGAGAAAAAATTAATTCATTAGGATGTGTGAAGATGAGGACAGCTTAGTGTTCATAATGTGTATAGAGTAGGGATAGCTCATTTGAAATAGATTTTGCTTTGCCTGGGGCACATATATGTCCTAAATAATAAACATATTCCTCTAAGGCTCTTCTTACACAGTTAAATCCCTTCACTTTGCAAGTGCAATTTCTAGTTTCTCAAACCCCTGTCATTACACTGCATTTTTAGTAACCTACTTAGCTAAGATGTTGTTTTGTTGTCACTGAATTTGAATAGATATAATTGAAAGGCTGGTTGGAAATAAGACATACAAGTCTCTGTCACATGTAACAAGAGCCAGGCAGCATCCATGGGAGCTAATAATACTCAAATTCAGCCATATGTTAAAAAAATACATGGAAAAAAGAAATAAAACTAAATTAACATCACTAACTTTGAAGAGACCTTCACAGTGAGTTTTAATTGTTAATTATTTTTATCAAATAAAATGGGAGAAACAAAAAGAACACACTAGGGTGGTAAATGAAAATGTCTGCATGATGTACAAACGACTGAAACTCTCTGCTGTACTTTGTGACTACAAAATATTCTACTTAGATTTTTAGATACATATTACCTACAATTCCATATCCCATCTTACAAGGCTGACAAGACATTCTCACAGAGGAATATAGTAGCCTAACAGTAAGAATGGTATTATGTTCAAATAGCTGTCATCATCATTGTATATTCTCAAACATTAACTCCCTCATTTTGTATTGTTAAAACAAATTCTAAATTGTAAATAGTGTGTGTTTTAACGTTGCCTTTTGAAACAAGGCATAATTGCCCTCATTTCAATGTACATTACAGAAGCTAAAAATATGCCACTTATCTCAAAAAGTGATACAGTCTATTAAGTGAGTTCTTTGCTACTCTCAAGAAGATTGCATAATTAAGGCTAAAGAGCTGCAGGATAAAATTTATGTAATAATACTTTCTTGTATCATGCCCTATATAGGAGAATTTGAAAATATTTTTCAAGATTTAATGCATAAAGTGCCACAACACCCTTTGTGTGTCTTAATGTTAGCGAATAGAAAGGGTTATGAAAGTTGTCTATTGTTCCAAAAATTGAGAAAATAATGAAAAACTTTGACTAATGCAAATAATGTACTCTTGTTGATTGGACCTCAATTTCTTCTATTTTAATCTGAGAGCATAACTTTGAAGAGGAAGTGGAATCATACTGTGTAGGTAACAACCCACCATACAAACTTGCTGCCATTCTCAGTGCACAGTTTAAAAACAACACCCAACACCTCACTTTCTTTGCCTCCCTCCAAAAGTCCTACGGTGAATCCACACCCTACTAATTCAAATTACAAACAGCAATAACTATTTGACCTTGCTTAACCTTCCTTCTCTACATTTTTGCAAAATGCAAAACACAACAAAGAAAAAGCAATGATTTTATTATCTTCTGCTGCTACCCAGTAATACTTATGCCAAACCAGAAGAAAACAAATTGGAATATTGTCAACCATCCTGGTAATTTACCAAAATTCCCTTTCTTATCTTTTGGTAGCAAATGCCTGGTCTGAAATCAAGCTCATGGATTGTTCCTCCTTAGGATGACAAAATCCTAAGGTGGAACAGCAGAACCTTGGAACTGCATTTATTGACTTTGGTTATACAAATGCAAGAGCAATAACCAGGGCACTCATGACAGCATACTGTGACTCGAGTTTCCTCTAGTGCTAAGGGTTTGAGCTAAGAAAAAATGTTCTTGCATAATTCTATTATTTGATTTCATCGTAGAAAAAGCAAAAAGTATTCTTGAAAATTAGTAAAATTAATTTTCTTCCCATTGTTATTTTGAAAAACAAGGATTGTCAACAACTCTATGACAATTTTTAGAGAAAAAACTAGCATACTATCAAGCATAGGTATAGGAAAACCTTTGGATATCTTTCCACCCTGAGAGAAAAAAAAATGTACCTTTGGTGACAGGTAGAAAATTTCATCAAAATAATTTATTATTAGAGAATATCAGAGACTACCCATAAAAAAAAAAAATCTTGGACAAATTTAAAGGAAAAAGTAGCTTTTCAGAAAAGCACAATGAGGAACATTAATTTTATGAAATTTAATTAATTTACTCTGGAAATGTAAACTTTGGAGATAAAAACTCTTTTTCACTGAGATAAAATTCCCATGATAGCAGAATTGTATTCCAAAATCAAGGTTGTTTGCTCAAGGCAATACAAATGAACAACAGATGAATTGTTTCATGTTGAGAGCTGCTTGAAGAACTTTGTTTATACCTGTATTCATCTTTTCCAGCATTCATTTGGAAATTTAAAGATGTGTTCACATAGAGATGTTAGGATCAAAAACCAAGGTTTTTATCCTAAAAAGCTACATGAGCAAAACATGTATTTTTCAAAAACTACCATCAGTCACCTTCTTTTGAACTTCTAGAAATAATAAAATGTTTAAAATTGATCTGGTTGTGAGCTGCTGGGATGCAATTTGAAATCACCACTATCACTGATACATTAAAAACTGAGAGTCATGTTACAAATTAAGCCTCTGAGTTCAGAAAGAAAGGAAGGCAGTGTTTTCAATGCTCTTTTGGTTCCTCCTTCTCCCCCACCTGCAGAATGTGCACATGCACAGCAAACTGCTTCCTAGGGAACGTGGCCAGCAGAGCTGGGCCAGAATCAGCCCCTGCTGCTGGGCATGGCACCATGGAGGAGCAGAGCTGCATTTGCTGGTAGGCAATCTCTGTTTCCTGAATAACACTGGATGCCATTTCCACACCTACATACTTTCAGGAAACTCATTAGCCCCTTTCAAAGCAAATCTTTTGTTGGGTGTGAGAAGTTAATGTTTGCAATTTTATTGCTTTGCCTTGGGCTTTGAGTATCCTTCTCTCTTTATGGCATCTGAGGTAACATCATGACTGTCCCAGAGGGAGTGAATGATCACTGCATCATTTCTGCATCCAGCCTCTCGCCCCACCCTGAAATCTGGCAACCTCCATAGAGAGATCAATGCAAAACATTTTGAAAGACTCTTTGGAGCCTATCAACCTTCTCTGATGCCTATCACTTATTGCAGCCTTACCTCTCTTTTACAAACACAGCACCCAAACTTCTAAAAAAATAACATAGGAGACCCCCCAGAGACCTGGCTTGCAGGGCCATCCCATCACATTGCCCTGTGAAGGGTGCAGCCCAGCCTGCATGGTACAGCTCAATACACAGCTCCCTCACCAGTCCTGTGGGACTCCAAATCCATCCTTCTCTGCATGCCTCACACTGCTTTGGATCCACAATTGCCAGTTCATTTTTAAAAGCTTCCTAGGACACAACGTTTTAAAATGTTAAAAGAAAAAAGCCTTAAAAAGACATTACCCATGGGTAATGGGTTCACATTGTTGTAACCTCACTTTTAAGAAGATATTAAGAGGTTGCACTTTTGGGCCTGAAAACATACAATGTGATGGCAGTACACACTGTGACATGGAACCAGTTTTGTAATAGCTGTGAACTTTTATCCTGAATATGTCTGCCTGAGAAACAAATACTTCTTCAAAAGTCTCCTCTTGAAAAGAGAGAGCCATTTAAATACCTTGTAGGATTTTGACTAGGGTGATTACATACACCTAGAAGATCTACCTCTATCTGTGGAGCTGCTAACTAAAGCTTCAAGATGATTATCTGTAGTCTTTAAAGATTTTTTTCATGTCCTAAGCTTGATCTATTTGACTTCAAATGGCAAAACTGGGTATAAATTATTCATGATTCATAGCTGTCTCTTTTGAGGCATGATCTTCAAACCAAGCATCCTCTTTATCTCTGTTTCTCCCTTCAGGCCTGTGGCCTTGCTCTTGGTATTAAGTACAGTTTTAGAACATCATCTCATTGTTTGCCATTTTTCATAATTTCTCACTCTTTCTTTCTTAGTTTCTTGAACACCTTTCATGGTTTTTCAAGCTTTACATTTATTTACTATTTTAATAATAACCTAGTTCCTTCTACTTTAGTGTCTTTATTTCTTCTCTGATTTTAAAAATCCTTTCTTTCCCCCTTCTAATAGCTAAAGAGAAAATGGTTTTAAAGACTTTTTTTTTTCCTTCAACACTTCTACTTT
Source organism: Melospiza melodia melodia (assembly GCF_035770615.1). Lineage (NCBI taxonomy): Eukaryota > Metazoa > Chordata > Aves > Passeriformes > Passerellidae > Melospiza > Melospiza melodia. The sequence goes on along the minus strand of NC_086207.1, from coordinate 9,188,772 downwards.
TTATCTAATATCAATAATACCCTCTTAGAAAGCTAAAGAGTTTAAAAACACACCCAAACACAATTGCCATCTCCTTTCTTAGCATATAAATAACTGTTCTATTAGAGCTAGGGTTTTTTTTCCATTTCATTTCCTCACCAATCACACCTTAGACAATTTTGCAACACCTACTTTTGCCAGTGGATGTTTCTGCTGCTACCTCTGATTGTGAACAAGATTAATTTGCACATTGCTGACGGTTTGCACCTGGTTTCTGTAAGACAAAATACTTAATAAACGAGAAACAATTTGGAATATGCACACAGAGCAGGCCTTGTCCTCAGGCAAACTGATAGCAGGAGAATGAAAATCATGTTTGCCTCTCAAATACTGGTCCACAACAGTCTCCTCTAGAAGAATGTCTCAAATAGTAAAAGAAATATATTCATAATATTTTTATCAAAAATTGTTCTAAGTAGTTCTAAACACCAAAAATAAGAACATCATATTTTTAATAGTCAGAGATGTGAAATCTAGAGCACTTTCTTCTAGGGAATTTGGTAATCTCTTTATATTCTATGGTCTTAAAGCATGGTTTCAACAGATTTTAGATGCTTAGAAAATGTTGACAATAAATGACTTACTCTCAAACAAGTCAAACTAAACACAGACCCAGATGCATCCAGTGAAAATATTTCTCCTTTCATTCTGAGCTTTTCTATGTAGGATTTGTGGTATGTTAAAAGCAGAAGTTGTGTGTGCATGGCTGTATTTAATATAGTAATATATGTCACACATCACTTATTTCTGTAATACACATGACTTCATGCAATTTAGATGTTCCTTTTATTGAGCTCAGCTCAAGGAAAAATCTAACTACAGCTCTAAATCCTATAAGGAAGGCACCCTTCTTGAAACATGCCTACTAATGGGAGCAGCCTGCTCCTATATGGCCTTCCACATGTCCAGCAGGAGAAAAGCACAGCTCACACGGGAGTGAGTGCACAGTGTTTTCCAACAGGACTATTTATATTTTACCACATTGAGTCCTTGTGCTCAGAGATATTTTCTTACTGAGCTCTCTGAAGCCCAGGACATTGGGTAGGTGACCACCCTGTTTTGGGTCTGGTCTGTATAACTTTTGCTCTTCGATGTTTTGCCTTCTAGAGTCTCATACTCAAGTAAAATTTCGTCTTGGTTAGTTGAACTGGTTTTCTGGGGGTTTAAAACTAAATAGCCACTGATGAAGTATCCTAAAATATTTAATGGAAGCTAAAAATAAATGGAATTGAAACACTAAAAAGAAATGGAAAAAAAAGTCAGTCCAATGCTGGAAGCTGAGCAATAAAAGCAGATGTATCCCTCCCTCCCAGCACCCCTTGGGCTCTTTGTTTATGGTACTGTCTTCCCAGTCATCTCCCTGTGCACCCACTGGAAGTGAGATGCTGGTGTTTGAGTGGTATTTCCTTGTATAAATATTTTTCTGCTGGGGCGTTCAGACAGAATGAGTCTGTGAAATCTGGAGCTCCCCTGCAGAACGTTGCCTCCATGCAGTCATGCCTCCTCTCCTCTGCAGAGGAAGCAGAAGGAAACATCAAGTTTTATTGCAGCCCCAGGTTATGTACTACTGCCTCCTGGCCCTGAAAGGAACTGGAAACATCAAAACCAAAGATTAAATGTACTGTATTCTCAAATTCCTCTTCTCCCCAAATGAAAGGCATTCAGAGGAAATCAAGAATGACCTCTGCCGTGCAAGGCAATTTGCAAAGATACAAAAGCAAATCTGAGAAGGGATGTTTATGAGCTACATTAGTCACTTGCAGTTATTTCAGCAACCAGGACTTGCACAAAGCTCATGAAACAGTACTAATTTCAAGGGAGTTCTCATACATATCTGTAGGACTGCTGTTATTTAGACCAACATTATCAACATTATTAAATACTTGATTATTTTTTGCCTCGTTGCACTCACCAAACAGGCCTGTATCTAATTATATTTGCAGTTTTTAACCTGGACCTCAGTGCCACTTTTATTTAATTCCCATTTTTACATCTTATATTCCTCTTACTACCCCTGGACTTGCCCAGACTCTCTTTTCAGACAAATCCTTTGCAGAGTTGCCTAGAAAGTCCAAATATGTAGACTCATGGTATGGTATCAACCTTGTGCTTTACCACCCCATAAAATAAAAACAAAAACAAGCACATTTTTGTGCTTTCTTTCTCAGACACGAACTACTGAAAATTTCAACATGATCAAATTTACATAGTTTTGACAATCCTTATTCCATGCCACTTCATAATTCTGATAGTGTGTTTGATCTAAAGTACCAGGGATGTGTTATACTTCATGCTTTGAAGCACAGAAACAGAGGTTATTTCCAGTTATCCCTGCAGCAGGCAGGCTTGGATGCTGTCAGAAAGTGGTTGTACCATCTGGATACCTTGAAGTCAATTAAATAAGTAATATAAAATATATGTAATATGTTGCCTTCTGGATCAAGGCAGGCGACCTGGTTCTGAGGTACAGCTCGACAGCCCTCTCTCTAGGGCCGTTCGGGCCAATGACATACGCAGACACCAATGTGGTGGACGGTCAAAAGGCGTTTATTACTTCTTCTCATGGGGTCTTATAGTCTTAGGGGTCTCTACGTCAAAAAGGGGTTTGTCCTTCTTACCTATGGTTAGTAGGGAATGGAAAAGTACTGGGTAAGGGATGGAAAGTTACTGGCTTCAGTGGGGCAACATTCCTATTGTTAGTGGGACCACATTCCTATGTTAATTTCTTATCTATGAGTACCTGAGGGTCTTATCTATGGGGAACCGAGGGTCCTAGCTTTCCGTGACATCGCGAAATCTTCCGCAGCGCCTCTTCCCTAGCTACCACAGTAATATAATATATGTAATCTAATGTTTTATTATAATAAAAGACTTAGTTGCTTACATTGATGACTACATTATATTAAAACCTGCATTATTATAGCAATAGGTTAAATAATCAAAATTGAGCAAGTCATTATTTTAAACATGCACAGAGCCCTGCTATAGGTGCATAATTTTCTGGAAGCAGACAGCTTTTTCTTGAGGTATTCAGATAGCAACCAGACATCCAAAAAAGCCAAGGATACAGGATGTGTCAGGCACAGCAAAATTCCTGACAGAACAACACCTCAGCTGGTGCTGCTGTCTGGAAATGGTGACTCTCTACTGTCTCTCTTTACTTTATATTTCCTGTAATCCTCGCATTTTCTAACCTCTGAAATGGATGGACTTTTTATCACAGTGAGTCAAAGAGGTTCTTTAGAACCTGAACAACTCCTGAAAATTCAGTGATGAGACACTGAGCTCTCATCCTTGGTTGATGTTTCCTGGGCAAGGAAGAATGGGAAAGAGAACAAAAGGCACTATAATTTGTAGATTATTTTCACACTGGAGCATGATGGTTCACTCACAGAAGTTGCAAGATATTGCTGCTGTCACATCTGAATACTAATCCTGCACACTAAAAACCCTCCTGTGTTTGCTAATGCCAATGTAATAGCTTATTCATCTTCACAGAGAAGCAAAAAAAAATAATTGGTTTTAATTATGTCACAAACTAGAAAAAAAATCCTATCATGGGCAAACACATGCAGTCAGTAATGTTCATTTTCCTTTCAGACTTCTGGCACTCACAGATAAAACCTTAGAAACAAACACACCTAAGTGTCCATTCAATACATTTCCACATACTGACATTTTTCAGCAACAAAAAATTCTCAGGCTAAATCTTGTCTCTGTGATTCCAAAGAGAAGGTGCAGACAACAGTAATAGATTTTAATTACTGCCTAGTGTCATTACATTATTTCCTGCTATAATTAGAAACTAATGAGAAACGGAACACATTCTGTCAAATGAACTGAGAAAAGAGCATTTCAAGTGGAATGAGTGGCCAAGGACCAAACAAAATCCAGAACTGTTGGGCAGAAAGTCATGTCATACATAAAGAAATTTCGTTTGCTTGGATGAGTGTAATGATTCATCTCATTTTGCAGAAGTTTCATCTGCTGAAATTGTCATTTCACAAACATAAACTAATTGCAGCTCTCTTCTGCCTGCTCCCACAGGAAATCAAGGTGTTTAATGTCAGACATTAACACACAGACATGCACCTTACTGCCTCACTTTTTAAAAACTGCACCAAAAAAAAAAAATCTCCTCCCATCTCCTGCCCTCCATCCAGCTGTGCAATGCAGTTAGGATTCATCCCTTGGAATGTAAATTGAAAACCAGGCTTGCAGCTATCTGAATCCCAGAGATAATCTTATATAAATGGACTACTGTGCAAGCTTTGTCAAAATCTTGGTATTGTTTTACCTCATTGCATAATCAAACTATAATCATAGCTTAGAAATGGATATTAAGAATTTCTATTATTAGATTTTTTTGGGAAATCACTCAGTACAGTTGCTGTGCTGTGCCAGCAATGACCATGGCTCACCCCATTTTCATGTCATGCCAGCAGTCAGGTAGGGAATGGCACTGATTCCATGTGCAAGTCTGTTAAAAGCAAATACTGCAATGCCATGGCCTATTTTCTTTCTTTGTCCTAAAAACTAAATATTTACACCATTTTATTTCACTTCACATCATGACTTTTCTAAAACACAATTAGTAGTATTTTGCAGCTAAACCTCAGAGGGAAAAAGATTATTGAGCATTTTTGGAAAGGAAGAGACTCAAGTTTTTTTAACTCTCTGGCCCTTATGCAGTCTAAAAATCTGTCTATGAAAGAACAAAAAGCTGTGAAGGACAGAACCAATAAAAGGGCATTTGGCAAAGAATGGGATAAGGAGATTTCTGAGGAACAGTGCTCCCTCTGGTTTTACCTTTTCCCCAGACTTCTCATTTCTGGCTGTGGCAAAAAATAAATCTGTACATATCAGCACATGATTGATACTGTGATCAAATTTCTGTCCTGTCTTTAAGAAAATGAATTCATGTGCCCAGTGATCAAATATTTCAGCCAAAATTATTTTTGTGCCACAGATGTAAAAACATTGCACGGTAAGAGAGAATATAATTTTTCCATGTGACAAAAGACCAGTTTTAGAAGGACATTGGTACTGAGCTTGACAGACTTAGGAACTTTCTGATCTGTTGGAAAAGGAAAAAAAAAATAGTCACTTGAGGTTTCACACAAGATTATTATTGGAACAGGTTATATCTGAATCCTCATGGAAAACTCTGTTTAGAACAAATCTCATGTTTTCTTTATGCCACTGTAGCAGTGTAAGACATCCCACTGAACACTATTTGCAGGCTGACTCAGTACCCTCACCAAGACAGTAAATGCCAGCAGAACTCCAGATATAGACCCTGTCAGGGCAAGAAAAGAGATGGGCAAAAAAAACCAAATGAAGATTCATCAGGACAAATCCTAATACCAATCTAAAGCTATTTATGTGATTTTTCATCCTAGATTAGAGTTGCACTGTACAATGTAATCCACAGTCTGATACTTGCTTGATCTGGCAGAGAGGTCTTAGTCCTGACTCCCATTCTCTGCTTTTCCTGCCTTTTCTGGGGGCAGGGATCTGCCTCAGCCACTGCTGAGCAGAACAAACACCAGAGCTCTGGCACCACCACCTGATTTGACATGAAAGACAAAAGGCTTTGTCTACATTCCTTTCTTTTTCTTTCATTTTCTCTCCACTTGCAGCAGCTTTTGGATAACCTTGCTGCCCTCCAGCGTGCCAGGAGGGCACACTGTGGGAAGGAAATCAGCTGCTTTACAAGAAGTGACCCACAAGTTTACCAATTAGATATTTTCTTTTTTGCAGAATATCTGTCTAAAAATGGCAGCACACCTAACTCTTTGATGAAGGATGCGTTTTGAATCCTTTTGGTCCCATTTACTATTATTTTCATAGTCTGTACTAATCCAGCAACTTTTTAAGACCTAGAGAGTTTAGAAAGTCCTACAGGGGATGTTCATAGACACCATGCACCACTGTTTTAATGGTATTTCCAGGTACCATGACTAAACCCAAGGAAACACATCTATTCCATCAAGCTACCATTTACAATTCCTTTTAAAATAAACCAAGAGCACTACAGCTGTGTTCTCTGCCTAATAGAAAAGCAGACTGCTGGCCATGCTGACAGCAAAAGAGAGAGAGAACAAGGATGTATCTATTAGCTATTTATGAGGAAAAGAAGATAAATTCTGCTGCCACAGTTGTTCTTCATTAACAATTGATTCAGTTTATATTCATTACTTGTAGCACAAAGATTATGCTACTTTGGGGATATTTCTATCACACAAGACTTGGTTTAGTCTTTAAAACTGCTCCTCTAATACCAGACCCACACAAGTCAATTGTGCCATTTCAGTATTTGTATAAAAACTCAATGGCAAGAATAATTAGAAATTTTTAAGATTTGGTTTTCCACTGGCAGACTTGCAAGCTTTTCTCATTTCTATTCTGAGGTGACAGTGCCCTCCTGTGGCACGAGGTTTTGTTTTTGCTTTTTCCCTTAGGTATACTCCATCCAGAAAGACAAACTGGATAGGGTTTCCCATTTAGAAGCATGCCATTTATTTATATACTTGTTTATATGAAATAATTTTGAGAAAAGGTTCAATTTCTATCTCTATTTTCACATGTACCTTTAAAGAAACATTTTAAAGTGCTTGCTCCTCTCTGTATGGTTTCTGTATAAATTTGGGGGTTAAAAGCCCGTTGGGAATCTGGACAGTGGATGCATCTCTGTCTGCAGGAACCAGGTGGTTGCTATTTGCTGAACATGCAAAACTGTGCCTATTACATACCATAAAATTTGTAACCTTGTCAATCCTAGTTTTTAGTAATTTGATCTGTTCTTAAGGAGCAAATGATGGCTAAAATTCTGGGACAGTCTGGATAGTGCATTAGTCTTCTATCTGACTTTTTTTGGCAGTTGAACAAATCCATGTAGTGGAGAAAAACTTCAGATTTTAAAAGGATATAATAAAGGTTCTTGGTAGCTTTTGCTGGGAATTATTAATTCATTACTAATGTTCTCCTACATAATTTGTTTTCTCCACATATTTTAAAATTTTAAACACAAAAGCCCTACATTATAAATATTATCAGAATTACTAAAACAGACATTGATTTTTATACTACTAAAAATTGACAAAAACATTTAAGGTAACTAAACACTCGAAGAAAATCCTGTTCAGACCCTGGGATAGAAGACTTGTCTTTACTTGGGGAGAAGATCTCCACAATGAAACTCCTGGCACCCTGGAGTCAGCATGAGGTGATGAGTTCATGTGCTGTAAACTCTCAGCAGCACAGAGAAATTCTGGAGATTTTTAGATAGTGGAATGTATAAAGGAACAAACACAGTTGGAGAAGAGTGCCACTTGGACCATCACTCTGTTTCCGTGGTGCTGTTCAGAGCAGTGTGTAGCTCTGTAAGAAACAGAGAGAAATAAAGTCTTATGAGCTCAAAAACCTTACCCATATGGACATGTCTATGCACACATTCACTGTTTTCCAAAGCTTTTAAGTTAGCCATGAATGGCTTAATAGTGTAAACCCATAACAAGGCCAGCCCTTCACCTAATTGAATTTCCCTGTTCAAAACTCCATATCCTTAACAGAAATAAAACACTGAATTTTCCCCAGTCAACAACTATCTGAGAATAAACTGAACTAACACATATAAGTATTGACTGTGTGGCCAATATATGATTTTTGAAGCTCTTTCAATATTGCAGTTCTTACAATAATTTAAATCCAGTATTTTAAGTAACAGAAGGAATCTCATAATACTAAGCATGAGACAGTCTTAGCTCTAAGTGCTGCTACCTGAACTATAATTAAGACACCAATTTCTTGTGGTATCATAAAGGTGTTCTTTTCTCTTGGATTTGCACTAGCTACCAAATCACTTCTGAGTACAAATTAGAGGCTTTTTTCCCCAGTACCTTACACTTTGCACAGTCACTTAAACATGCATAAAGAGAGCACTAATGGGTGTAATTCCCCATTCACTTTGCACAGGTATAAACGACCCTCCAACCAGGGAGCAATGAAGGATCACACCCAGTGAGCTGATTAAATCACTTAAGCATAGTGTACGTTCCCCCAGGCTGTGCTTCCTGGCACGACTAATTCCTTCTATTGAACCTTTGGGACCTAGGCCAGCACATATACACAGATGGTGCCTCAAATAGGAATTCACTTCCCCTGCTGCAGAACAGAATCCTGGTATTCAAATCACTATGTCACACAAGCGTAGGGTAGGAGGAAGATCACAATTTCCAAAGTTCATACAGACTGGTATGAGGCTGTGTAAATTAGGATGGGACAGGTCTGTCAGAAATAAAATCTTCTGCAAGGGTTTACTAAGGTCACAAGCACTGAATACTGATTCATCATTAATCTAATTTACAAATTACCTCCTACTCTGGAAACAGCTTAAGGTTCATGTACTTCCTCTGTGTGCCTCAAGAGAAATATTCAATTTCCCATTCAGCGTGGCAGCATGAAGATGCTGTGTCTCAAGTCAGAACACCGCTCTGCATCTCTTGATCTTTCCAACATAATTTGGAGAAATAATGCACTTAGTAGAACATATGATATTACCATTTACATATGAGGATAAATATGACCTGGATAACATTTTCCTGAGGAAGTGCATTCTGGTTTAAATATATGTCATTAAATATATGTCATTGTCCTTTCCATGAAGAAATGGGTTAACTTGCTTTTGTGTCTTCAGATGAAGACTATGTCTGTCTATATGCAGATACAAGCACAGATCCCTACAAAGGAATAGGAGAAATGTGTACATTCAGAGAAAGAAAAGAAGACTGTAAATATATAAGGGATCAGTTATTATGCTCCTCAGTGTAATAAGATTATTTTTTCCAGGGAATTTTTGTATTTCTTTAAAAGTTGAAAATTATGGATGTGTTATTTTCTAGACACATGTAATAGGAATATACCTCAGAATGGACAATAGGAATGTAAGGTCTCTGGTGAATGGCTAAATAATCCAAAATCTTCTGATTACCATGCCAGATGTTGAGTTATGTTGGCTTACAAAGACACTGTCAGGTTGCACTCTCATTCATTTCTAGAGAACTCCAGAAGTGTATTAGTGCTCCAAACAGCAATCTGGCAGTCTGAGAAGCTTTCTTGCTGCAGCAGACAATATTGGACAAACAAGACAGAGAGCTCAGAGAGAGAGGATGAAGTAATAATGAAAAGATTATAAATTTGCCAAGTGAGGACTAATAAATGACATTGTGCTGAGGATCAAGTCTAGCCATTTTTTACTAAACTAATGTCTTAGTTTGACAGCTTCATGCAGGCATCACATCAGGAGTGAAAAATCACCTGAGGCACAGAGATAATCTGAAAATAACTGAGTATTTAAGCTGGTCTCAGCTAAAGAGCTGAGAAGTACATGAATAGAGCCAGAAAATAAACCAAATCTGGATGAAAAGAGGGCTGGGGCAAGATGCCATCAAGAAAGGTGTGATTAAAGCAAAGCACTGTCGAGCCCATGTTCCACAGGGGACTTAATGCATTTGACGTTTTGGATGTATGTGTTGTGGCAACTGAGACTGAGCCCTAAACCTCACATCTCAGGTCTTGCATTATTTCGTATGTTCAGAGTTCTTTTTTTATTTAAAATCTCAGAAGACCTGCTGTTATATCGTTCCAACATCACTTAAGTAAACTTGGCAATTCCAGCAAGATACTTCTCTGGAGCATTGCACCACTTAGTCCTCTTTTCCATTTCTCATTATTGTCACAGTTTTCCCTGGCTGGCAATTGAGTACAGGTGGCTTTTCACTCATTTCCCACCCACCACTCCTCTCCAGTGGGGAGGAGAATCAGAAACAAAATGTAAACCTCATGGGCTGAGACAGGAACAACTTAATAATTAAAATATTACTATTATTAGAAATATGGGAATAACACTAATTATAACTGCAATAATAAGGGGAGAAAGTGACAGAACCCTAGAGAAGGAGGTGATGCTCAGTGCAGTTGGTCACTACCAAAGACTGATATGCCCAGCCCGCTCCCCCAGCTCCTGTACTGGCCAAGACATCCCAGGGTGTGGAATATCCCTTTGGCCAGTTTGGTTTATGCTTTAAAAGGTCTTATGGATTATGTTATGAACAGCAACAAAAAGAATTCAATAATGCATACAATATTGCAAAAACATAACTGTCAAATTTTACTAATTTAATTTAATAAAAAGCATTTCTTGGGTTAAGGCAAAAATGAGAAAATTTTCCATTGACACCAGAGGATCACCACTAAAACCAAACAAAAAACCAGAAGTATTTGGAAATAGTCTACGAATTAGAAGGACTAAGGATGCTCTCTCTCTACACACACAGATGTTTATTCTTATGTTATCCACAGCACCCTGGGCTAGGTTTGCACACACAGCTGTTGAACAAGGACAGTGTGTGAGGGAGGGCTTGCGCTGTGCCTTGGTCCATCTCTAGCTCTTCTCAGCACAGATACTGAGTTTTGGACTTAACTCTAATATCTACAGGAAAGTTATGGCTTGTATACTGAAGTCTGATATTTTCTGTTCCTTTGAGTACAAGGTAGAAGGGCTACAGCTGCCAAAGAGCTGGGCAAAAAGACCTGGGCAAGAATAGACAAAAAATAAGGAGCACGTAGGTGCCTGGCATCTGGTACCTCACTCCTCTACTCCAAAAGATCCATAGCAGTTGGAACCTCAGTACAAAGAATCAAGAACAGCAATAAAATGTCTAATTCCTAAATTTCAATTCTGGGTCTTTTGTACCTTTTTCTGTTCTAATCTGTATTTGGGTTTATATTTCATTTCTTACTTCTGGAAATTCTTTGTCTCATTAAATTGGTACAATAATACTGAGCACAAAATCCTTCTCTTTAAAAATGTTTGCATGGAAGTAAAACAGCTACTGCTTAACGTTACTCTGCCATATCATAGCAGAATAAAATTGAAATAGCAATGCTATTAATAGCATATATGAAGGTGAATGAATAAAGGGATAATTCCAAAAACTGAAAAAAAAAAAAATCACTCCTTAGGAAGTTAATATATGATCCAGAGAGATGAAGAATGAGTCATACTGCAATTTTATGGCTTCAGCTTTGCAGTGCTGCTGATGAGTGCTGGTTTTTGATAGGTTGGCTGGACTTCTTTGGTATATGAAGGACATGGACATACAATGCATAGTTATCTGTGACCTAAGAAAATCATCAGACTGTACTTATTACACTTGTTTGCTCATATTCAGATGTACCACCTTAAAAAATGCATATATAAAATTTGGGTGCTTTATGTTTTTTGGTTTAATTATAACATAATATAATTAAACTAAAGCCAGTCAATCCCAGGAATATGGATATTCAAATTAAAAAAAATAACAAAGAAGCACCAGTTGAAAAATATTTCTGAAGTTTCTTCTGTGGTTAGGTTCAAAGGGATTATTCTGGGAGAAATTTAAATTCCAGAAAAGAAGGAACTCAATGCTAACTAAAGGTACTGACCTAAGCAGAACTTGCATTAGCCACTCTTTGATAATACTGGAAAACTAGCTCACTCTATATTTGCAAACCATATCCTGTTTCCATTAGAGACTTCTCTGGGTGCATTTCACTGAATTGCAATGGAGCCTTTGTGCCCTGGGGTTCTGCTGTTCCTTTGCAATCAAGACTTTTCCCAGTTGTGCTGAAATCTGAAGTAAAGATAAGAATTGGTTTTTTTTTAGTTTAGGACAAACCCACAATTACAACCAACAATGACAACAACAAAAACGAACAAAACCAGAAAAACCCACAAAAACTACCAACCAACCAACCAACAAACACCAAGAAACGCATTTAAAACAACAAAAACCAAGCCACATCAAAAACTGAAGCTTGGCTGTGTTCCTGAGCCCAGATGGAATTTACTTAACAATTTGAGAGGGGAAGAGAATCTGGAAAGACAATCACAAAGTACTGAATAAGAAAGATGTGTTATCCTGAGTAACTTCCAGCCCAGCTTCTGGGGTCACTTAGGAAATGTGAGTTCAAATCATTTTAAAGGAGAAAATACAACAGAAGATCGGCAGGAAAATAAAAAAATGAATTAGTGACACAGATAGCCCTGAAGAATAGTTAAGAACATGAAGAATTTAGGAAGTACATCTGAAAGCATGCAACACTTTTGAGTGGAGCTGGGAGCACAGTAATGGGGCCACTGGACTGGAGGAAGGTTGGACCCCACCACACCCTGGGCTGCTGCAAGGGGCGCATACCAGGCAGGTGTGGTTATGAGGAATGACTTGGTTAGTCCTGAGTTAATCTGCACAGCTGCTAATTTCCCTAGTGTGGAAAACCACTGGTTCTGGAGCTAGAGCTGTGTTGAAGATGCATGTGTATATTTGCCATCAGCACATCTGGTCAATCAGGTTAATACTTATGCACACACCCCCTAGATGTGGAACAAGAAAGCCCTAGCTCTTGCATACAAATTTTATGTTGGTTTTTTAACATACCATTCCATTTGTTCTGCTTTTGTTTTACAGGAGACTATGTAGTCATGTCTGTCTTCTTTAACCTGAGCAGGAGAATGGGTTATTTCACTATTCAGACCTACATTCCCTGCACACTTATTGTTGTCTTGTCCTGGGTCTCTTTCTGGATTAATAAGGATGCAGTTCCAGCCAGAACATCATTGGGTGAGTTGATCTTTCCTGTTTCCTTCAAGCATTACCATGTTTAATCAACACCTCTGCAGATCACCAGTTTGTAAATATGAGAACAGACAACTTCACATGAACTCTCCTCATTTAGAGGAATGCAGTAATTTCCAAAGAATAACACAGACTGGGCTATATTTGCACGTCTTCTTTTTTACCATGCCAGATTCTGACTATTGCAGACTGTCAACAATAAAAGCTTTCACATTTTTTCTGATTACAGCAGAATTTTTATGGACATCAAGAGGATGGGGCCACACAGCTGGATTACAGGCAGGGTGCATTAGTTTCACTTGTTCTGCTTTCCTATCACAGTGACTGCCAACACAAATTAAATAATTACTAAGAAGGAATCCACCTTTCTGGCTGTGTGTCCAAGTGCTAACAAGAGGAGAATGTAGCACCATGACTACTTTAGAAACCAAGAATCAAGTATAGACTTCAGGCTAAAAAAAATCAACTGAATTTGGTGGTATCCAAAATCTTATACATGAATATTTGTCATGCAATTAATCAGAATTAGAAATTTCTACACATTTAGCAACTGCTCCACAAATAAACTGAGACCAAATTAATCTTGCTTGTGCAAAGCAGCTGAAACAGTAAGAAATAACAAAGAAACGTTCAGCTAGAGAAAGTTTAACACATTTTCTACTTCTACATTAAATCCACACAAGTAAGAATTATTTCAGTTTTTCCCTCTGCATTTTCATTTCTTCACAGAACCACAGCACAGAGCACTGGAGTGTAAAATAGGGTACACAATTTTCATTTCAGACTCCCTAGAAGGAACATAACAGAGGACCAGTGGCTTCCATAAAAAAAGATTTAAGCATGTTATTGGTTTCTTCACATCCTCTTTGAAAGAGGTTATAAAATCTGCTTTAAGGAAGTACAAAATTAATAAAGGCATTCAGCTATTATTTTAAATTTTACCTAGATACACAAAACAGACTTGTCACTCTGTTGAGAATTAATCTATTTGCACCAGTAAAAAATTAAAACCAACAGTGCAATAAAAAATGTGGTAGACTTTAACTGTTCTGATGCATTTTTAACATTTTTTACATCACAGTACATGCAATAATGTTCTGAAAGGGAAGGAATGGGTGAGGCATGACACAGTACCTCTCTTTTGTAGGTCTCTCTCTTGCTCTGTTTAAGCATTTGAGCATATAAACCCTAAACTTCAATTTACAATAAAAATAAAAACTCCCCAAAAGTAAACTACAAAACCAAAACCTTAAATTAAATTTTCTTAGAATTCATCTAACCAAAGTACTCTACACAGCAGCACTGGCAGTGACCATGCAAAAATGTCAATTACCCCTGTTAATCCTCTGAGCTCCAACTGAACTGGCATTTCACTGCTCGAATGTGCTACTGAATACCTTTGCTGTGTGTTTGAACTCCAGGCACACTTCAAAACCAATCTCAGAGACATAACTGGCAAAATCAGTTTTCTACTTGAAGTAATGTTATTTCTGTTTTTTTCTCTATCCATTTACCAGGAATTACAACGGTCCTGACAATGACCACCCTAAGTACAATTGCTCGTAAATCTCTTCCCAAGGTCTCCTACGTGACAGCCATGGATCTTTTTGTGTCAGTCTGCTTTATTTTTGTGTTCTCTGCACTGGTGGAATATGGAACTTTGCATTACTTTGTCAGCAACAGAAAGCCAAGCAAGGATAAAGACAAAAAGAAGAAAAACCCAGTACGTACCTTTTTATCAGCAAGGCCTAAAAGTTAATTAGTTTTTCTGAGAGAGCATTTAAATCCCTTTTAATAACTGTCCATATTTTCCATACTTTTCTATTACCTATATACCCATCCTTTGTAACAATAGGAATGCAAACATTTACTTTGAGAATCAAAAGCTCATATATTACAGCTTTCTGGATGCTAGAACTAATTTTTTAGGATAATGATCTTTTCAACCAAAGTGTTCTGCAAACCACAGCTACAAAAGGCATTATTTATGCTAAATAGAGATCTCTTTATAGAAAATATCTCAGTTTCTCTGTATTAGTATTAGCAATATTCTATGCCATTAACTTATGTCCACAATATTGACATGACTGCCTAGCTTATCAAGACCACGGTTAAACTTTTATGTTCAAACTTTGCTGTGCTTTCTCCAACTTCCCCTTAGCATCTGTTTCCTTTCCATTGTTTCCTTAAATTCTTTTTTTTGTGTATTTCTTACCTTGTTTACCTACTTCTCTGCCTTAGAAAGTGATTTTGCAGTAGTTTATAATGATACCTATGGATATATGCTACCCAATAGTAAAAATAATGTAAAAAATGACAACAGTAAAAAAAATCCTGGG
This sequence comes from Melospiza melodia melodia, assembly GCF_035770615.1. Lineage (NCBI taxonomy): Eukaryota > Metazoa > Chordata > Aves > Passeriformes > Passerellidae > Melospiza > Melospiza melodia. The sequence continues at coordinate 9,173,717 of NC_086207.1, read as the reverse complement.
AAAACCCTCAGTAGCAACTTGGGCTTTTGCCCAGACAGGGAAAGAATTTGATGTTTGTTTTGTCCAGGACAGATTTCTCCTTGTCTTTGGCAACTGAGCTGACAAATGCGTTGCCTACAATCTCCGAAACATTTAGCCTAATCATACACCAAAAAAACCCCAAACACCTAAAAAACAAAAACCCCCCAAACCCAAACACCCCCATAAAACAAAAACCCCACAAAAAACCAAATTAAAAAAAAAATAGAACAAAAACCCCCCAAAAACAACCTTAAACCAACCAAAGAAAAAAAATGAAAAATGCAAAGGAAAAATGTTTTAGAGTAATAAAGAGTATTTTCATCTCCATTTCAGGCATCTAACAAAGAATAAAGTAATTTGTATTCACTCTGCTAACATATTCAAGGACTATTGAAAATATTCTCTTTTAGTTTTAAAATATATCACAAAAATGTGTAAAGAAAAAAATAGTTAAGGAACCTTTCTCTACATAATATTCCTATAATTTCAAGTTTAAAATCTGCTGAGACGTAGACTGTAAAAAAAAAAAGTAAAATGATCAAGTGATGAGTCCTGTGTTAGATGGAAATAAAAGCATCTGTGTGTCTTATGCAATCAGGACCAAAAGGACCAAAATGAGATATACCTTGGATTTAATTGTTTCACCTTAAGCATCCACATGAGGAGGAATAACTTGTTTTTTACATTGCCTATCTGTGAGCATCTGGGAAGAAACAGAACTAAAAATGCTTGCCAAAATCCTAATCACAGAGTCTAAAAACCATAGAAGTAGTGTTCAGGGCACAGTCTGGAGGTAAAAGGACTTCTTTCTAAAAGGTGCTTCTATAAACTGTGAGTGGTCTCTTTCAGAACAGTTCAGCATAAAAGACTAGAATTCCCTCAGGATATGAAAATCTAACAGGAGCTTGATATCTTCTGTCTTTGGCCCAGATGTAAACAAGACTGTGACAAGCTGAAAATGTGGGGGATTTTATGTTACAGATAGTTGTTTCAATTGCTATAATCCCAATCTCTTTATAAATTTAGTTATTTTTGACTTACCATGTTTTAGAAACATATTTTTAATTTACATTATTTTTGTCTCTTTCTTTCCTTTCTTTAATTTAAAACAAAACCCTCTGATTCTCTTTTCTGTCTACAAAATGAAAGCTTCTTCGGATGTTTTCCTTCAAGGTATAAAGTTTTTTGGAATGGAAATTCACTGCATGCGACTGCTGAATTTAACTAGTAGAGCTTAGATGAGAGTGGTGTTTTGTCTGGTCTTTTAATTAATGAGAAAACTATTCAAGCTACTTCCTAATTAAGTAGAATGGTTACATATTGCTAAACAATTTGTAGAGTTGATTCAGCAGCCCAAATACCACTATGGTTCTGAACTTACCTAAGTTCAGGAGTGACCAACATGATTGGATCACATGAATTAAGAGAGTTTCAAACATTTCTGCTCCTCTCTCTCAATTTGCCATGGGATCCAATAGCACCAGCTAGCCTAAAACCAGCAATACACCCTTTTAGAACTCAGCTCTGACCCTGGATTTTTAACCTTTGTGATTTCACTCCTAATTATAAAACCAAAGCTGTTCTGATGTTGACTTGAAAAAAAACTCAATGTCACCATCAATTACTCAAATGCTGTTCATTGTGCAAAAAAAGTCAGAGTTTTGAAAGGGTTTAAGATGCATATAGATTTTTAATGTTGTCACTGGATCTAAGCACTTAGAAAATTATCTAATATATCTAGTTGTGTTCCATATTGAAACCTTATCTCCACTCAGAAATGCAGAGATTTTATTTTAAAAAAAATTAAAAAGGGTGTGGGGAGGCGGGGGGGAAGAAACCACAAAATAAATGACATTGAATTTCCATACTTATGGAATGGAATTGTTATGTTTCATTAATAACTATCAGCATGAAATTTCAATGCTTATCATCCCAGCATTCAACCAGTGAATGTATTTTAAATGCTTAACTTGCTCAATTCATTCTAATTATATATATGTATATATACATGTACAGCTACTATATAAAAATCAGAACATGTTGAACCTTCTAGTTGGTGAACATTAGTAGGTGGTGAGCTGCAAATATTCAAATAATTGGAGAGTCTTACAGAGATTCTCCTAATCTTCAAAAAAACCTAGGTTTTGCCTTTTTCCTGGGTATACATATTCTTTTTTCTCAACATGAACCACTCCTTTTAAAATCCTGCATTTCCAATTGATTCAGCTCCTTTCATGTGCAATACACAAATTGCCTTCAGATATCAAGCAGCTACATAAACTATAAAACAAAAACTCAAAATACCATCAATTACATTCCTGGATGTTTCATTTAACCTGTCATGTTTAGTCAGTTTAGCTTTGAAGCTGATTTCCCATAGCTGTTAACTTTAGATTGGTTTGTGCTGCTTTCCTCTAAAGGATATGATGCAACTGCTTTTAATAAGCTCAAGGTTATTTTGCCACTAGAACACCTCAGCAATTTCCCATGTACCTCCCCTAGAACCATCATGCACATGTTGACCATCATCTCCCTAGGTTTTTCTGGTGATAATAACAAAGTTTCTCCCTCTACCATCTTTTTACTTCTTTTGCTACTCCACCTTAGGCACCTACTATCGACATCCGCCCCCGATCAGCTACAATTCAAATGAACAATGCTACACACCTCCAAGAAAGGGATGAGGAGTATGGCTACGAGTGTCTCGATGGCAAGGACTGTGCCAGTTTTTTTTGCTGCTTTGAGGATTGTCGGACGGGCGCGTGGCGGCACGGCAGAATACACATCCGCATCGCCAAAATGGACTCCTACGCCCGCATCTTCTTCCCAACTGCCTTCTGCTTGTTCAACCTGGTCTATTGGGTATCCTATCTGTACCTTTAAAAGCAGCAGGAAATCAGTGATATGAGCCTTACTCACTGAATTTCTTAGAGAGATGGTTTCCTAAATCCACTTGAAGTATTTATGATGCGCTTTATAGTGATCTGAATTCTTTAGTGCCATAATCCCGTAAATATCAGTCATATCATCTGTCCAAAAATTGCCATCAGCTTATTGTGAATTACATGTCCATTCCACATGCCAAAATAATTTAAAAATAAAATCACGTTGATAGGTAATATACACCTATACCTGCTGGAATAGAGAGAAACAGGGCAGACAAGACAAGAGGAGCAGAGCAACATCACTTAATGGTTGATACTGGGATTCCAAACAGGAGTGAGAGAGAGGAGAATTCCCGGGTAAAGTGCTGTACAGTTTGTTAACATTGGCTATAATTATGCTATAGCTTTATTCTCTGTGGGCTTTTCTTTTTGGAAGAGTCATCTCTCACTTTGAATAGGTATTATTAAGCTAGGAAAATTAACTTCTACTCCCACCAAGATGAAAACAGACCTTTCCCTCTGCCATCCCTTTAAGAGCACATGTACAATGCTGTAAATATTTCAATACCTTATAGTACATAAAGCCTAGTGCATGCATCTTTTGGGGCCAAAATAAATGAAAAAAGGTACTATAAAGTTTTGTCTTTTATTTTGTGTCTCTGGATGTGCTATTGTAATTGAAATGTGGACAAACCTAATTTTCTTTTTTCTTGAAAACTTGCCCCTCTCCCTCATGCATGGAAGATCCAAGCAGACAGCACTGTCATGCAAGATATTAGAGAAGCCTTAAGGATTCAACTAAATAACATATAGACAAATCTGTTTGGCCAACATAATAGCTCATAAAGTGTAATGTATGTGTCCTCTGCAGTTGTAGCCTTCATTTCCCATTGTTAATGTTGCTATATTTCAACTGAATCTCCAGTAATTATACATTGCAAGATCAGCTTCCGAATTTAATCCATGTGCTTCTATTGTTCTTTTCCCATGTGGAGCTCCACTTTTTTCCTTACTCGAGTGTTTGTGGGGGTCTTTTATTCTTTAATTCAGTACAGGAAATAGCTTTTATTCTAGATGTTATTTTTACATAAGAGCTTCAAGTTAATTTTGGAACATTAGTCCTTCTATTGTATATACACACAATTCTCTGCTCATTCATGTCCTTGATCAGCAATAGTTGTTGTCAGTGCTGCTTTCACTCAGTGAGTACCTTTACTAAATCAAACCTTTACCATGGCTAGCACAGAACTTATAGATAGCCTCAAAAACAAAAGGGAACAGAAGGTGTCTCGGCTACTAAATCACATGTATGCAGTTATGTATGTATTTAAATCCTTCAACCCACCTGGGTGAAACCTGAAAACCACTGGTTTTCAGAACCTGTATGATGCTCAATTATGCAACCTTAAGCACATGTAAATATGACTGATGGTTTGTTTTTTTTTCTTTTTTAATTTGTCAAAGATGCAAAATACCACCTCCAGAAAAGTGGGCTTGCAGCTTGAAAAGGGAGACCTATAGCTTATCACTACAGAATTATTATTAATTGACACGGAGGAAAAGGAAAGTTTTCCAATGTCTGTATAGTTTTGGAAATAAAAATGTATAAAAAAGGAATATCTCTTGATCATCAATTGCTCCTAGTCCAATGTATTTGAAAACATTTTAATAAAGGAATTGCACACACCTGTGGACTTTTTCAATAAAACTACTGCACTCAACTCCAGTTTTTCTGTGATGAGTTTGTTAAAAGCATGATTTAAGAACTAGACTGCTTGACCAGTTGGATTCATCAGCTGCCTAAATATAAGTGATTATAATCCTTATAACCCTCTGCATTGTCTCATTTTGTATGAGTCAAATGGCTCACATATAACTTTAAAGAATGGAGGCTAGCTCTTTTGAAGGTTCTTATTATAATAAAAAAAAATTAGAAATTACAGAATAGGAAGTACTCCAAAGAGAAATAACTTTCCTTTATCTACTTAGAGAGTTTCCACTAGCTGAATGAGTGCCAATAACCTTTCATATAGGAAGGTGTTTTAACTGGTACCAGACTGATAGACTGATGTCTAATTTTTTTTCCCCAGTAGTCAATGATTTAAAAAATATTTTTTATTTTCTTGTAATTAATAAGAGCGACTAATGCTATATATTTAAAATTTCAATTTTTCCCTGCTCCCATATAGGTTTTACAGATAAGCACTATGAAACAAACTAGCCCTTTAATGCCCTCAGTCCAAGTGCATTTTGGTTAACATACATAGAATTATTTTTTGTCACGATCTGTGTAATTAACGGGACTCTAAGCACTTTACCCCAGCTCAGCCTAGTTCACAGGTTAGCTGTGCCTAAGAAAACCTGCAGTATTGATGAATCAGATGCAATAATGACGAACAAATGGTACAATCCCTCACTTGTGCATGTTTGGCTTCTCCTTCCAGCAAGGGAGGAGTTAACAATTGATACATCCCCACCTAAACAATGCAAACCACACAAACTGGAAAAGTGTGCCACATCTGCCCTAAGGAGGTGAACAAACTTTTCTCACTGTGTATCATGACACAAAGTACAGGAAATGAGACCCCAATCAGTGAAAAACCTCCCTCCTGCCACACTTACTGAGGGGATTTGTCATTTCCTTCTGGGGAGAATGGAGGAAATTCAAAAGGATTGTTCATGAAAAAACACGTAATTCCCAGAAAGGATCTGACATCAAAGTGCAACCTAAGTGTTGGCATAATCCAATTGGGATTATTTACCTTTTCATACAGAAAAAAACCTTTGTGTTGTAAAGCCAGATTGCCACCACAGTACACAAAACATTGGGTGTGATAAGTGTTATTATTCAGAAGAAAACTGCCCAGAAACCAAGCTTTTGAGACATGTTCATGTATACATATCAAAGAAAACATTATGCTAATTTATACATTATACATACTAACTCTCCCAGTTGCTTTCCAGAGAACAAACTCACTCCTGATGCACCAGGCTTGCTGAGATGTTTTCAAGTTCATTACATATCAAATAAATACTACTGCTCTGGGATGTGTCTTAGGCTGTTCAGAGTGGCATTGGAAGTTGTTATCAAGTATACTCTGGTGGCACAATTATTTACTTGCTATTTCCATTGCAGGAGGATGTAATATCCTAGCTGAGACAAGACACTGTTGTCCCAGGGATTACACCAAAACAGGACACCTTCAAAGCATTTATAAATCTTTATGCATTTATAACATTTACAAACCCATATTGTAAATAAAGAGCTGGTATTCAGGGAGATCACATGACTCAACAATAGTTCTCATATTTTTTATGTCAGCCAACCCCAAAAAACCATATTTTGCTAAGCAAGTATGGAGTTATTCTAGCCTCCTTTAGCATAAAAAAGAATGCTAAATACACACACTAAAAAGGGGAGAATAATCAAGGAGTCTTTAAAATCCACTCTACCTCATTTTCCCATAGTTACATAAATCTATAACGTGGTTGGACTGGCCTAATAACAATGTGTCAGTTTCAAAGACACAGCTGTTACAACAACCATTGGAGATCCAAATATTTTGACCTCCTGCCAATCTGTGCTCCCAAACCCCTTAAGTATAAAAGCACATAGAAAAAGAAAAAACCAAAATCATTAGGCAAGTAAATAATGTCAGAAAAGGAACAAGAAATCTCTGTTAACAGCAGAAATTTTAGTGGATAGCATTGTTTCATACAGAACAAAAAGAGTTTGGATTATCTGCCTTACCACCAAATCTGGGTTCTGTAGGACCATGGTAGAGATGAGCTGAAAAAAGGATTGGAAGACAATAAGCAAGGGCTTTTCCAGGTTTGCTGAAGAGTTTATGCTTCAGACAAAAGGCAAGACAATGTGAAAAAAAGAATTTTTAGGAGAATTTGGTAGTTAAGGAGAGAAACTGAGGCTTGGATATGACACAGAGGCTGAAGTCAAGATGACCTGCTCTATCCAGGCTGCAGCTGAGAACTGAATTAGACAAGCAAGCCAAAGAATTTGGACATTAATGGACTAAAGTAGGAGCCCAGAACAACAAGCTAAGAAGGCAAATTAGAGGCAAAATGATCTACAGAAAATAATTGCAAAGGCCAAAATAATGAAGGTTGCAGTTCTCTGAACTTTTAATAGAGTACCTTTGGGATCAAGGCTTCATCCACAAGCATGAAGGACCACATTTAGTGTAGGCATAGAAGAAAGGTAATATTATTTGGAAATTATTAGTTACAAGATGAGGTCTTCATGAAAAATAAAGTCTATTCATGGGCTTCTGCAATTGAGGGACTGAAACCTGTTCTTTTAAACAAAGGGAACATCCAGGGCAGAACCCAGTAGTAAAGAGTGAACAAAAAAAATAAAATACAAAGAATCCATCTAAAGGCAACCTAATTACAGCCCAGGGGACAAAATAACATTTTAAGAAGCAAGTGTTGTCTTTCAAACAAAATTTCAGTCACTTGGCTGAGAATTTAATTAAATCTTATGAAAAGTTTCACAGATAAGTCGGTTTATTATACCCATGAGAGATCTATTGTTCCATTTATAAAAATTAAGAGCCAGTGCACTTTCCCCTCCTTATTTGCAAGGATTCTGTAGATGAAAAGATTTAGACTTCCTACTCACACATTACTGTGGGGCTTTTTTTTAAAGACAAGATTTACAATGAAAAACATAGCTATTCAATATGTAAAAGAAAGATCATGACCTTTAAAAGATCTTGAATAACAGACATGAACTAAAAGCTTGCTTACAAGTCAGCAAACACATTTGAATAATTCATTCCAGAATGTCAATTTACTTCACAAAAATATATTAGAAAGGTTGTCTTTCCTGTGGGAAAAATACCCAGATCACAGGATGTTAGACTGGATAGGACATTCTCATTTGGATTCACATAAAATTCATATTGATTATCAAAATGAGAAAAGGAAAAACAAGAAATAAGGGAATATTAATGTAGCTTTAATTCAGCCCGTATGAAAACCATTAGAAATACTGATCTTTCCACCAGAAACATGTTTTTTAATATTGGTATACTGACACCTGTATCTGATGAGATTTAATCTGCCGTCACTCTCTTCAGAATTTTCAAGTACATGCTATTAGCCTAACTATCCTAATTTACTCATAGATAAAGAAGGAACAAAACCCAAACCCCCACAAAAACATCACCACCCTTCCCCAAAAAGGCTCCAAAACAAGACTTTTCATTTCATTCCCAAAGTGAGACACAAGCACAGAGACATCCACAAAGATAATATATTTACAAGATGTCTATAAAAATAGCAAATCAGGCTATGAATGCTTGAAAGTCAGACAGACCTGCTAGAGAGGATTTAGCATAGCTGGATACTTTGCTGTAATAAAAAACATAAACCTCTATGTTCATTTACAATGCTTTTACTGAGATAAAAAAAAAGCCTCCATGTTGTTATTGACAAAACAATGCATATCCATCAACTCTCAGAATTAATTTCAATGCTTCCCCTTAGGACTAGAAGGGAAACACTAGACAGACAGTCTTAGCACTTTTACAATCTCACAAACCTATTCCGATTTCAAAAGCTTTTCTGCTTCTCATTCTTGTTCTCCTTCCATCACAACTCCTTAATCTGCTGCCACAGTGAGACTTCTTATAGAAGAGAGCACTTTCCTTGTGCTCTTTCCAGCTCCTTTGCCCTCAGTTACATTCACCTGAATTTGACGGCTTCCTACTGATTTAGCAGTGCTGCATCTTTCTAGCACAAATGCTTCTGTCCCAAAAATCACCACCCCACAGTTTCACCTAAACTGGTGATTCCATTTCAACCCTGAAAAATTATTGCAATTTGAAAACTATTTCTTCTAAAGAATAGGGAATAATAAAGTTAATTGACTTGATATCAGGAAACAAAGAAGTGGTTAGACAGACCAACTGCTAACTTCAAGCTCACCTTTATTTCACTTGCTTTCAGGAGAGCTGATGTCAGCTCATGTTAAGGCCCATCCCTCTAGGCTGAGTTTTCAGAGTGCCCAGTGGCACAATCTGCAGGCCCTGACAACTTCCAGGTGTGGCATAACTCACCCAAACCATACCCTCCCCATGTAGGAGCTGTCCTGCTGCCCTCAAACACCTGAGGATACTGCCTACCGCTGCTGAAGATGGAGTGTTTCTGGAAAAGCCAAGACAATGGCCATGCCAAAACACATGTCATTAATTCTTTCAAACCTCAGGTAACTCTGGCCAATCTACCCTGGATGGCCCTTGGGAGATTCTCAGCATCAAAGAATCACAGGTAGAGACAACACAGGCGTGACAGAAGTTAGTTCACTATATGTTATGTTTGAATGAAGATAAAACATTTGTTCTTCAACTCAAATATTTGGCATAGAGAAGAAATAAGTGTAAAAAATGAAAACACTCCACAAAATTAAACTGCAGCAAAACCCACTTCAGAAACAGTCTTGTAGTTATAAAAAGATTTTTTCCCCATTTATTTCTACAGATTGTTTTGCAAATATACCACAGTAAAAAGAAAAAAAAACCCACAACCAAAATTTATGAAAACAAACTATAAATAATTTTAAGCAAATCTCTAATTTTGATTTGTTAAAATAATTTGTTTACTTCTAAATTTACAGTAGAAACATCCAAAATCAGGCTTTGTTACAAAGGGGAAGGAGCGCCTGTGAATGTGACTTTGTTCTGCTCCCCTCCAGGTCCTACAGAGCATTTGCACAGACAGATCCAAAACAACTCATGGGTGGTGACCTGGAGAGAATGTCACATGGGAAATACATTAGCTCAAGCTACAAATCCATCTGAAATCTGTTAAATAGAAAGCAAAATTATGCTAAAAATACCACCTTGCAAACTCTTAATATACTTGAAAGCATTTGTTTCAAACTCCTCTGCATGATCTGCCATAACTGATGAGAACTTCCTATATTTGAAGAGTCATCTCATTCTAGTACATTTGTCTGTGCTTTAATAAAATACCATTTTGAGGCACTGGAAACCTTTTCTGTCCTTTGGAGCACTCCCTTTCAAGAAAAGGTAGGGCAGTTCCTCCTTCCAGCTGTTGTCAACCTCATACCCAGCACTTGCGTGCAAAGAAACAAATCTGAATGCCAAGTACATCTGAAGGTAGGACTGGACAGAACCCGAAAAACAGAGATTTTTTTTTTTTTTTTAACCAAAACCATGGCTTCCTTCCAAAACAATCTAAAGAGCCTTCTCTCCTGCCTGTGAAGGAATTGAGTATGCTACAGCCTGTGCAAGCTGGCAGGTCCCACTCACTGCCTGGGTTATTACTTGAATGCTATTGGCACCTCCTCCCTTATCTCTTCTGATCCTAAACCAGTGCACTAACACATGTGCTGAGCAGCATGAGACAGGACAATGTGGAAAAGGTAATATGGTTTGAAAGGATAAGCATCAATGATAAACAGGAAAATTTATTACCTGTTCAGTGTTATTATTTTGTAATACTTAAACCATAAAGTGATGTTTCTACATGTAATTTTTAGGAACCATGAGCTTTTTTTGCTCTCTCTACATCACTTCTGGTTGTTTCTTTTAGCATTGGTATCAGCATTTTGGACCAAATATTGACCAAGTGTAAATGATACATCTCTTCCATAATTGCATAACTTAGAGCTATTGAGAAGTGAACAAAACCACAGGATGCTTGTCTGGTAAAGCAGTGAAGTGGCTGGCTCTGATAAAAATCTCTGAAATTTTAAAATAATCTGATCCACTTTTTTTTTTTTATCCTCAGTTGGCAATTTGGTCCTTTACAGGGAATTTAAGATAAAACAGGTAATTTAAGAATAAAATCCATCCCAAATCTGAAATAAGATTTGCTATGGTAATATTTCCTAAGGGATAAGCTGAATACAATCTCATTGCATGAACATGCATTTTAGTCTCTAGAGGATGTTTTTCCTACCTGTACAAAGGGGAAGAGACAATAATGCTGAGTTAATGCAGACACACGAGTTTTGATTATGTAAACAGACTGAAGTTCACATCCCATGTACATCTGAGATAATTGTAAAAAATCTTCAGGGGATTTTGCCAAATAAATGCAAAGTACCCTGTTATTGCTCCTTCTACCTTCCCTCCCACTCTCCTGGCATCCAGGCACAGAAGAAATGAGATCTCAGTGCTCTTGAATACTTGTGTGGTGGAAAGGAAAAGTACAAGGGGAGAAGATGCTCCTTTTCAAGGATGCCCTTATTTTACTCTGTCATCCAAAAAAACCCATAGAACGGAAAAGGAGTATTTGGGAGGAAGTTTTTTTTTTTTAAAAGACTCTATATTAACTTTGGAATAACTTTTTCTATGTAAAGAAGGATACAAGTATTGGCAGCTTATTTTTTATTCTCATTTTGTCTTTGTAAACATCTTAGAAAAATTCAGACCATAGTAATTTAGTAAACTAATGTAGGTAGATTAGAAACATCATGACCATTCCTGTAAGCACCACTACTAGATCCTTACAGCATTCTGATTACTAATACAATTAAATAATTTTATCCTATCTGAATCATTTATCATAGTTCCAATAAATGGATTGACATTCTGATGTAGCCTAGAAAATGCATTCAATGAACGTTTTGAAACAGAAAAGGAAAGCAACTGCTTTCTCACGTTTAGATATAAAAATCTTACTAAGTTGAAAAGATCTGTTTAATTCATAGGTAGCAGGCAAAAAAATTATTCAGAATCCTAAAGTCATTCATGCCACAGTAGAGCACAATGCACTTTATTCTAAACAACATCAGTTTCTGAAGATGTTCTGCAATTACTGCGAGCTACGAGGAACATGCTTTTCAAAGAGTTAAAATACAAAAGGAGTACTAAAGACAAAAATTAAAATAATTACATAGGAAATGAAAGTGAAAAGAAAGCAGTCAAAAGAACTATATCCCTGAAAATATGGTAAAATAACAGAAACCATAAATTAAAAACTCATTAGACACATTTTAAGAATTAACATTCTCAAAGTTTGCACTTTTCTTTTCCACTAATTTGGAATACATTAATATTTAAAAACTAGAACAATTGGAGAGTTATGTCACAACTACCAATAAATACATCCCCACCCAAAAGTGAAGTTACCATCTGTAATTAATTCTGTAGATCTGCATTTTTGCTTTGTTTCTTCCTGTTCAGCCCAAGACACCAGTTTTCTTTTAAAAGCTTTCTTAGCAGAAGTTTTTTTTCTAAATTAAAATCTCATGCCACCTGTCCTTAGTATATTTAGACAATCAAAACCTAAGGAGAGAAGTCAGATCACAAAAAAGGTAACTTGGCAAGTTACCACTTAGTCATCTATGGGAACTTTGGAATTCATATCTTCACTTTTTTTCCAGGTCTTATACAGAGAAAAAGCTGAAATTTCATTGGTATATGTTGTAAAACTCAGGGGAAATGGACTTTAACTGACATGGGACAGAGCTGCTTCCTGTGTCCAAGCCTGTAAGGAGCCTTCAGTCCCAAACACCAACCTCGTAAAGTGGAGGAACCCAAGGGACCAAAGAAATCCCTGCTGGGATCTCCCACACAAGCCCACAACTGCAGACCAATGTTGTAACCTGTGTTAGCAAAACCAACCCCCAAAACTGCAGAACCACCTCTTGGGTGTGACTTGTCACATTTTGTCAGGGATTTTGCTGACTCCACCTAAGTTCACAGAGATGTATAGGTGGCAAGTGAGATCCACAGATTAGCATAAAAAAGATAAATTCAGGAGACAGGTACAAGATTCTTCACAAGTTAACAAACATTTTTTCCTCAGGTTGTTGGACAGGTGCATACAGAATTCTAAAAAGTCATCATTTCAGTGATACATCATCTCTGTGTAACACTTTTTTTATATAAAGTTAAATATTAAGGTGCATAAAGAGTCAATAACATTCATTACTTTGTATCTCCCTCATACCTTTAACATGTCTGCTCTACCACTAAACAGTTAAAGTACCAGCTGGGAATTACATCTTCACAGGTAATCTTCAGTTTAACCACACTAAATATTTTACAGTAAATATTGAAAACGAGCAAGTGAACCATTTCATGATATTCATAAACATTACCCAAATATTCTTTGTGAAATATCATTCTGCCTGGAGAGTTGGTGAAGCATTGTTTTACATTTTCAATTTGTCTAGCAAACTGCACAAGCCCATTGAGGAGGAAAGCACTATCAAAGCCATCTCTAGACAGAAACAGACCCCTTTGTCTCAAGGGGTTTTTGGTTTGGGTGGTTTTTGCAGGCTGGGGGAGGACTTATAAAAATATACTGCATTATTCCTATTTTGAATCTAAAATGTCCCTTTACCTCAAGTTAATAGAGCCTATAGCAGCCTATAGCCAAGATTCAGGCTCTTTCAGCTTATTTTATGAAATTAATCACTTTAGTCCCTTAGCAGCAGCAGGCAAATATGATCTCACATGTCAGAACAGAACACTCATGGGCAGTGAAAATCCCAGGATTTAGTCTCTCTGTACCCATTCTGATTCCCTAATCATTGACTCATAATGTTACATAAAATTAAGATTTTCCAGTTTCAAGAAACCTGAATCCTCCTCCAGGTGATCACCCTTCAATTGTACCTCATATTAACTCATGCAGGCAATCTTGGAAGAAATTCCATTTGCTACCATAGAAACCAAGGATGTGGACTCTACACCCATCCCTTGAGTTTAATCCATTTAAGACTGAAATACATATTTGGAGGCAACGAGGAACAGAAAATGCATTTCTGAAAGTGGCCTTTGAAGAAGAATAAAAGGAGGAAATGAATGTAAACCCACTGGATGGTTTCTGCATTGTCTAGGACAAAATGACAAAGTCCCAGGGAGAGACTGCAGCAATCCTGGACATCTGCACAGAACTTTCCACCTAGACTGCTCTACAATCTCCATGATCTGCAAGCAAAACCAGGATAAATTGCCTCACACTGCCAAGCAATTACTCCTACCAAGAACTTTTCTGATGATACTGCTATTGGGAGAAGTGGTAAATGCAAGGGCCATTTGTTCAAGCCTCTTCTCCATTCTTTCCATTTGATTTTCCATTTTCCCATTCTTTCAGTTGATTCTTTTCTTGCTTGACCTATTTTACAGACTCTGGGAAATGTGATAAAGCATCTAGAGACACAATTAGCCTGTCCTGTTAAAATTGTGAGTAAAGGACATGAGATAGCTCTCAAGGAGCCACTTAAGGTTTCTTAACTTGCAATTAAAAAACAACTTCCTAGTTGCACTAATTGGAAAAAAAATATTTTTTGCTTACCAAACCATCACAAATTCATTTATTTTGTTGGTGTAGAAATCTATGCTTAATTAATACTGTAACTCTGAAAGATTGAATATGATATGAGGGATCACACAGCTGCCCAGTGTACAAAACTTAAAGATAAAACAAGGCATGTTTCACCTCAGGTGAAAAGGCACCTGATTTCATGACGAGATGAACAGCATAAAAGATGAGATAAACTCACAACAAATAAATGGGAACATCAAAATATATTGTCTTCATGTCAGACAACATAAATAAAAAGTATTAGCTTCCAATAAGAGTGTTTTAAAATGTTGATATGCTTTTCAAACTCTACTGAAGTTGCCCTTGAAATATCCACTGCTGTCTGTGCAGCACCAAAAAGATGAATATTCATTTTTGCTTGTAGTGCAGAGTTAGCAATACACTGAAATATAAACACACCCCCAACACTGAAATTTGCTGAAAGTTTGTACTATGCAAATTTCACATTGCTAATAGATGCATTGTTTGGTACATTGAATTTCTCTGATATTTGTTCCTTCTTCAGCATCAGGTGGGTGTATGGAGACACTCTGAACACACTGCTAGTCTGACTTCCCAGAGGGATTAGGCATGTGCACAACTGCATCTCTGAACTGGAGGCCTAAATTTCACATTACAGCAAAGTTGAGTTCCACTGCAAAAGGCAACATTTTTGACACTATGACATCTAAATAGACAGAGAACTGCTATTCTTACAGAGAAAAGGAAAAAAAATATACAGGCAATGTGAATTCTAAACTGACACCCATACAAAGTTTATATCAAAAGATGTAAACTGAACTAGAATTGTTTGAGACCCAATCTATGCCTTAATCACAAATCTGTCCTTTCTGTGTGCCATAAAATGGAAAATCTCCCCACCTGCCTGTCAGCCAGTGACAGTATTATAAGAGGATTAAAGATGAAAGGTTTACAGAGTTTTTTAAACTGCAGATCTTAGAGATTCTTTGCTTTCTCTCTCATGAAGATTTTATATTTGTACTCACTTTGTATTTCAGTTTTCCTAACCTAAAATGAAAGTAATTGAGACTGAAATGTATGTTTTGCTCTTTATGCACTGAAAACACAGCAAAGCAAGCTGTCACTGAAAATACAACTGTGAACAACAACAAACTGCTCAGAGCAAAGAGAAGGTGAAAAGGATCCTTGCATAAGAAATAATTAGAAAGAGCAAAACCAGTAAGCAACCAAGCAAGCAAAGCAGCCTATTATGCAAACATGGAAATATTCAGTTTAATTAAAACATGTGAAAAAATCTCACTATCCCTCACAGCAGATCAGCAAATATTTTCTGCAAATGCTCCTGAATAAAAGAGTTGTTTATAACGAATTCTGCAGCCCTTGTAATTTTCCCTGGGACTACTTGTAGAATAAAGAATGACACAATGCAAGTCCTACAGTTATTCACAATTATGTCAACTGGGCAAGTTCATTTGCCTTTTTTTAAAGATACACAGAGAACTCTAGCAAATTTTGCAGGAGGGGAAAGCGGGGTTTTATCTATTGTAGATAAAAGCACATTTGAACTTTATTGTCTGAATGTGCAAATCTGGAGAGTAAGTATCTTAATGGCAATGTGATAAAGAAGCCTTGCACCCCAACTGATGCACCCACAAACTGTGAGCATCTCCCACATCTTAGACCCCAGCAGAGCTCTGTCACAGTGCATGGAAACCCAAACATCCCTGCTGGCAGCAGTACCAGTCCTGCTGACAGTGCAGTGCAGCTCTGCATCCTCTCCAGGTCAGAACTGAACCAGAACAGTGTCTCACTAACACTGGAAACACATCAGGTTATATCATATGTGCACCAGCCCAAATCCCTGACCTGTTTACTACTCAAAATCACTTTGATGGAAGATGCAGCAGAACATTGGCACTTGTGTTCCTGAATCTTTGACATCAGTTTCTAGGACTTCATTATCAATCCCCAAACTGAAATTCTTCCCTAATCCTCCTGCCCTTACAGTTGTTTGGAAATTTAAGAACAAAAGGTGTAAAGCTGTGGAGACTCTAAAAGTTGTGAAACAAAATATTCCTCATTTTTAACATGTAATTTGTAAAGAACAAGAACGACAAATAAACCCATTTTCTAAAAGAGGTAATATTTTCCAACTTGTGTAATGAAGTAATTTGTCCAAACTCCAAAAAAGATTTTTTTTCCTTATGATTCAGGCTGAAATTGTGCAATATATATTGATAGCCAAATATAACATATAGATCAGTATTGGTTCTGCCTCTGAACTATTTAGACTAGATTCTTTCATGCAATGTATAACTTCAGACTTCTAGTAAGTGTGACTATTAAACATTTTGTATACATATTTTGTCTGTTCTGAAGCAACACTAATAAAAATCCCTAAATCTAAAAGTACATTTCCATTTTCCTCTGAAGAAAAATTTGTAATGTTTCATTTTAAAACTGTTGATGTTTTTAAAACTGTTGATGTTTTTCTATTTTCTCTTCATTTTTAGTTTCCTGAAGACAGAAAAATAGGACAATTTTTTTTTCAAAAGAAACAGAAGGATCTCAAATTTATTCGTGAATTAATTTAGGAAAAGCATCTGATCTCATTTGTGAGCTTTCTGTAATCCATTCTGCTCCTAGAGTCTCCTGATTATTAATTAATTGGGAAAAATGGAATATAAGACTGATTTAGAGTGGAGAAGTTCAAGACATGGATCTACTGAGAATTCATAATTCATAGCTGGATAGCAGCAGTATTGACTTACACTAAGATCATAAGATTATTCAAGGATTACACTCATCAGTGGGGAAAAGTTTATCCTGGGAAAATGTGTTTTCTGGCTTCTCTGCAAATTGTTTGTTCCCACTGCAGAGACTTTTCAGGTGTTTATGAAACACCTGGTGGTCTGGGAATAGCCAGTTTGGTCTTCTGGGTCATATTATGAAATTAACATAAGAAAACAATATCCTATTATGAAATTAAATACAATCTAATACAAACCTATTATTATTTTCTTCTCCATTTACAAGCCAAAAATCATATTTAAAAGAGTTTTAACCATGTACTCTCCTTGATTCATACTACAGAGAGTGGTTTTGTGACACAAAATGCTTTTGTAGTATTACCTCTGCCTGACCAAAGCTGCCTCGTGCAGTGGGAATATTTCAAAAATCAAAGGCTATTTTTCACCGGAAAATTAAAAAAAAATAGGTCTAGCTGAATTGCAGAATCTGACTCCTGATTGTCTGAAGGATAATGCATGGAGATACTTGGTAAGTGCTGCTGCAGGCAGCAGCATCATTGGAATCCACTGTGAGACTAAATCAGCACCATCATTAGAAAACTAAGGACTCCAAAGCATACAATATTTAATTAACATTTCACTCCAAATAGCTGATCTTCCACACCAGGGTTCATGCAAGCTGCTCCTATAGAAATTGGCATTGCCACCATCTGCTCTGTAGATGAACAGCAAACTTCACAGTTCTCACCTTTGGGGAGCAAGGAGTTCAGACACTTGCAGAAAAGTGGTTTTCAGAAAGCTTTACTCTGGCTGCAATCCAGGAAAATGGCCCTTTGTAATTAACTGTGTATGAATCCATTAGAGAGGGACTGAAAATCAGCTCCTCTCTAATGTTCCAGGCTGTCAGTGACCTGGAAAAGGCAGGAGAGCATTGACAGCTCTGCTGGTCCTGCCTGGACCTCACACTGCAAAACAGACACAGCCAGAGAGATCAGTCACTGCAGGGCTCTTCAGAGGCAAAACCGAAACTCTTTTCACAACTAAAAGACCAAGACAGGAATGTTAAAGCTACCAAATTTTGTCTTCAATTTTTTCATAGCTTCAGAGCACCACCAGCTTCTACTGCCTTCAGATTTAAAATTCAGGTCATTAGAAGTGATCAAAACCAGTTTTGGGCCAAGTGCCCAGGACCAGGTAGGTATTAAATATTACTGAAGCAGGACAGAAGAGAAGGAACTGCTGGAGAAATTTTGACTAATAAGCACTGCCAATTAAACCCAAAAGATCTCTGGAAAGTTGCCTAAAATACTTTTAAAATGTAATGGAAATGGCTGAAAAACAATTGTATTAAAAGAATAGGTTGCGATTTTGTGGAGAAAAGAAGAAATAAGGATATGAAATTAAAAGAGTTTTTAAATGTCAGAAGTTTGGGTTCAAATTGTATTCCCTAAACTAAGTACAATGCCCTTAAACATCACCACAAACAAACAAAACGCTACACACTGCTGACAAAAAAGGGCTTGTAGATCTAAATGGAAGCTGAAAAAAATATACTGGACTAGCAAAGAGAATTTTCCTGTTTGCTTCTCTGCAGTCAGAACAACTGCAACAAACACAGCAAGTCAATTTTCTTACTTGTTTCTCAAATTCTCCAGAGCTAGCATAAACAAATGGAACAGATTTAAAACCAGGTCATGCAGAGTACACAATTTCAAAAGCTTGCCTTTGAGGAGGGAGGTGTCTTCAGATGTCTTTGTCATTGCACTGCTATAGTTGGAATACTTTAAATTCAAACATTACTTCTTATTTCTGCTTCCATAGACAAAAATGCTTGACATTACTCCAAAATTACACAAAATTCAACTCAACCAAACATCTTTTTTTAGTGATTATTTTACTAGAGCTGCCTTGTCAAAAAGCAGTTTGCTGCACCAGAACTCTTCCTACTTATTTCCTTGCTCACTTATATCTGCTCTGAATTTTTGTTTCCTAAGAAAACAAATAAGAAAAAAATATGCCACTCTTCCAAATCCAACCCTTCATCCTTTATTACTTTTCCTGACTCATGAAGAGATGTTATTCTCTTGAAGGTGACAAACAACACAACCCAATCTAATTCTCAAAAGGTATTTTTTAGAGAGAAATAAATGAAGTGGCAGCTGTGTAGGAGGAATGACTGAAACCCCTCTAAGTGAAGCATTCAGTGAAGTGATACCAGAATTCTAGGAAGAGGTGCCCATTCTCAAACATTTTGTTTAACATTATCCTATGGCACAGTCCTAAGGGACTTTCATTCCCTTCTATGTTTGCCAGGTTCTTGCTCCTCTGTGTGCCCAGACCTATTTTTCAAACCCCTTGTCAGAGATTTAGGTCCTTTGATGTGGCTGGCTTGTTTTCAGTCCAGACAACTCCTCAGAAAGGCATTTTCCCAAGCTGTTACACTTCATTACTGTAAGACAAAGCTCTGTGCCAGCTCTCACACGTCTCCCACCTCGAGCCAAGGTGACCGCAGCTGGTTCAGGGTATGGGCACACAGAGTCAGCTGCCAGCTACAGAGCAAATGTGCTTGCCCTGAATGCACCCCCTGACAGCACACAGAGCAGTAAGAAAGCATAAGCATCTTATTTCTCCATTTTCTCATAAATATCACTACCCATTTCATAGATAGAGTGTGTTGGGGAATGCTACTTGTCTCTTTTCAAACCATCTTCATACAATATAGAACCTGCTCAATGGCAGCATTTGAAAACTTGGAACAAACTCATTTTCATAAACCTTTTTGCAAAGTTATAGCGTGATATTGATACTTCTACTGACAGGTACCAAGCCTCTGTTAAACTTCAATAGAAATATACTTCTGTTCACAAACAGATAAAGCATTTCATTGTTTAGATTAAGCACAAAGCAAAGCTGAAAATGTTCCAGTGTCCTTCCTCTCATTCAGGCTGACCAAAACAAAGACAACAATGGATAAATCAACATTAGAGCAACAAAAAATTGAAGTTAAGGAAGAAGGTATTCCTTTTTCTACTGCCTCAAAGCAGGTTCAGACCTGCCTAGCTACATGTTCTGAAAATTTTTTGAATCTAATTTTTCCTAAAGACTGGCAGTGATGCAGCATCTACATCCATTGATGCAGAGCTGTTTTGAACTACACAGTCTGTTACTTTTTCCTCTGTTCATTCTCAAACTCCCTGTGGTTCCCTTTATCAATTGAAATGTTCAATCCTATCCCTTAGCAGACAATTCTGAATCCATGACCATCAATTGGAGTTGTTATAACAAGTGTTTCATGTTCAAAATATGTATGAGGTGTTAATAAACTAAGTAATGCAATGTAATTTTTTTAAAGTTTCTGATTAGGTGATTCATATAAATAACCAATACTGCTTCAAGTGAGAGCATTCTCTTTGCTGCAAATTACATTTTAATTGCAAATGTATTTCTGTGGACTTTTGGCTTAGCCCTTTAATCTAACAAGAACACACTAAGTTTCTTACCTTGAATACTAGAAAAAACAGAAAACAAAGAGAAACAGGATGTAATAATTTAAAAGATGAGAAAATATTTCTGGGTTTGTTTCTCTTTCAAGGTAACTTTTCAGTTGTTCTTATTCAAGAATACAAAATGGTTAAAATCCAACAGTTTGTTGCTTAATATTTATTTAGCTTACTGAAACGTCTAGGGTGGCTTACTCAGTTCTTCCTTTCCACCCATGCTCTGCTGCCTTCAACTTATTGAAAAACAGCAAAGTTTTGCAGTCGTTCTTCATGTCCAAATTTTGCACTACAATGGAGGTTTCTAGTCTGGGTATTTGAAGAATCTGAGGAAATTACTTCATGAAGGCCTAGATGATTTTTTTTTTCCTATTAAACAATGTAATGAAATAAAATGAAACAAAATTAGGCATTTATAACATACAACACTGTCATTGGAACAAACCCAAGTAGAAAGAAAAGGGAAAAACCCATTAAAACACAGAAGCTTCCTAGAAAGTTGCTACCTTTTCTGCTAGTGCAACTATTCCAGTTAAGCGCATACTTTAATTTTTTCCTAATTGAGATAATAGCAGCATAATCCCTAATTCCAGATGGAGTTGCATTATTATAACATGTAATATGATTCATTCCCCTTCTCCCTGTTATTCATAGTTGCTGGATTTTGTGCTTTTACTGTAGTGAAAAAGCTTCTCACCAAAACAATTGACTTGTGAGTGTTTTCTTGCCTATGGATGCCCAGATCTGATTTCTAACTTAGCTTGCAGAAGCAGCATGGTGTTATTCCTACATAATAACATTTCTTATTTCCTTTATCTATATATGTCAGTAAGAGATTGCAATCCCTCTCAGAACCCTCTTCATGATGCAATTTGGGGTTTTGGTTTTCTGGTTATTTTCTCAGAAACCTATTTCCACTTGAGCTCCAGTGTACAGCTGCCCCACAGACTCTTAGTGCACATCATTGTGTCCTATTTACTCTCTTGCCTGGACTGCTTTCCTTATGCTCTATAGCTTATAACTCAGCTCAAGTTTTGAAAATGAGGAAGAAATGAGTCTCTGTTTATGCTTGGGAATAATCTCCAGTGCTGTGATATGAAAATTCTGGACTTTGCCACTGTTCCTGATACCCATTATGAAAATAAAGCAGGAAACTTCTTCACTCACCAAATATTTACTCTGATGTGAAGTTGCTAAGTTTCTAATTCCTTTTGTACACAGGAGGGTCCTGGTAGAGCAGCATTAGCTTAAACCTTACAAGATCATAAAATTATCAAATAATATTTTATAACAACAATAAAGTATCTGGCATGCCTAGATATTATTATCTTCATAAAAATGCATGTTCTCTGGATCTGTTTTACAGTTAAATAGATTCGTGCTGGTATTAAGGACTTACAGGAAAAACTGCCCTAAATAATGTCTGCAGGATCCAAAACACAATCAACTTTAGCTACAAGATATGGAATGCAAAAATTAAGACACAAAAAAAATCTTTCTATAACTTTTTCTGACATTTTGATCAGATCACATGATAATATTCTGGTGTTTTCATGTACTGTCTCCTATTTAACAAAAATTAGGATAGAAACCTTATAATGGATTAGTGCTTCTTATATATAAGTAGATTTTGTCCAAATCTACTTAATATTATGCATTCACTTCACATGAAGACTCCTGGGATATTCTTTGTATGTGTGTTTACTTCTGAGCTGCCTAGCAATGATCTAGCCCATGTAACTCGAGCTCCATTACTCAAAATCCTGTATTTTTTGTGTCATTTGGGAATATTGGGAAAGTATTTAATTTTATTTTTATTATTGTAGTCTATGAAACTTTATCCTTCCTAAGTACCATCACTTCTAGTTCCCTATTTCTACCTGCATTTCATCTTCTCTGCTTTCCTGAAGGGTGGAAAAAGTTTTTGCTGAATACTGGGAAAAAGCACAGTCCTTTCAAAAATAGAAACGTATAATTATTCCTGTTATAACAGCTAGTAGAGATGGAACTCTAGTTGTTCAAACATTCTTCTGCTTTTTTACTTTTTTTTTTCCTCAACTTCAATTCTGAGCTGCAGCTTTTATCACATGACAAATCAAGGTTCCTGATCTATAATCAGAACAGCAACACAGACTGTAATTGTGAATAGAAGCAGATTTTTCATATTGCTAACTAGGAACAGACAAACAAATGTTCTGTCACACAAAGAAATATTGTGCTTGGAATACAGATCAGTAAAATTCAAATTACAATTGCCTTGCAGTTTATGGATCACAAGCCTTAAATATTGCATTTTGTTGAACCTATATGGTACCAATCTTCCATAAAATAAGAAAATAAGTAAGAAAAGTCATGTGAGTTAAGAGATATTGACCCTATATTGGGTAGGATCCAATATTCATTTTTTTTGAAAACTGTTAAAACATTAATATTGTTAAAACTGGTATGTAACTCCAACTATTCTAATTTTCATTATTCTCTGTAAATTTCCACACAGCTTGCACATAGCCAGATAAAGAAATCTGCTTTCTTGTGAATAAAAACGTAAGACTAAACAGCAAAATCCCCTCAATCTTTGAGATAACAGACAACCTCCCTCTGAAAGACTTTTTACAAACAAGTATTGTTCTACTGCTTAGTCCTTGAAGCTGTCTCTGGCCATTTTAAGAGTTCAGTCAGAAATGAGCCAGACATGAGCTAAGTCTCAGGAGGCACCAGCACCCTGCAGGTTCCCGGTGATGATTTGGTTCTTCCTTTGCACTAGCAGTGTAAGGGTGTTTCTCAACTGCTGTGCAACAGCATCCTTTGTGAAGATATGCGATCTTTTTAGATTTATGCTGCTTATTCAATGTGATTTATTAACAAAATATTGATCTGTATAGCTAGCTAAATATCCAGAGTCTTTTTCTAAATGAAAGTAATCTATTTCCATCGTTTATAAAAGCAATATCAAGTTCAAGTACAGAAGTCCTTGCTTGTTTTTCTTAAGATGATGCATAATAGGAAACAGTTCTGTTGCCATCCCAGCACCATAACTGAGGCACAATTAGACACTGAGCAATTACTAGATCTAGCAGAATAACACATGATGTGGTATTTTAATATTTCCTTGCCCTGTTTGTAAAAAAAATTGGAGAAATTAGAGGAGGACCATAACTTTTTCTCTATGACCTCTATTAATCTTCATTATCTTTCAATCATAAAAAAATTCTGTCTGAATTCATCCTCTTCTATGTTCCAAATAGAAAAAGAAGGTCACACTGTTCCATGCTCGCCAGACTTCTAGGTTACACCTGAGAAGTTTGGATTCTTTTTTCAGGTGTCTAATTTAAATACAGTGGGACTCCCTGGAAGTCCAAGCAGATTTGGCTGCCAAAAGCTGCAGCATGACATGCCTGTTGCCAGGCTGAATGTCATCATAGCTCCTCTGGTCACTGCCAGCAGAAGGACACAGAAAAGCTCTCAGAATCCCAAGGAAAACCTGCACAGTGCAGCTCCCTGCACTGTTCCAGCTTTACCCCAGCCAGCAGCCAGGGATCACACAGCCACTCCTTCACCCTCTCCCAGAAGGACAGGGGGGACAACTGGGAGATCAAAAATGAAAAAACTCAGTGGGTGAAGAGGAGAAAAAGCCCTGATGCTGTGCAAGAACTGCTCAGCAGGACCTAAAACATCCCTGTGCTAGCAACACTGTTTTCAGCACAAATCCAAAACACAGTTAAAATTTACTCCATCCCAGCCAAAGCCAGTACAACAATCCACGCTTTTTCTGATCCATAAGGGGCAGAGGTGCCAGAAAAACAGTTTCAGCAGACAAAGTAATTTGCCAAAAGAAGCAAAGCAGAGTATCCTACACTTCCTTAGCTGCTTTCTGAGGGTGCATAACAAAGCCACTGTGAAAATACGTAGATAATATCTGGACATGCCAGATTAAATTCATGGGGTTGGAAAATATCTCATGATTTAACAATATGCAAATTAGTAGCCATTGTCAGATCCCAGTGATGCCCTGAGTTAGAATATCTGGGTGCTTCTTGCTTATAGGAACAGCCTCTTGCAGGTTCTTTTAGAAGCATATGCAAATTGATATCTTGATCAATCAGTCAGATAAGTCACTTGATGTTGGTTTTCTTTAACTGAACTGCTTAGGGCAGCTGAACTAGAGGCTGTGGCTGCCTGGGAGGAACCTGGCTGCCAACAAGGCCATCAATTGCAAACACATTATAAAACTCTCAAACAAATCAATGCATGTTTTGCCCTCCTGGTCTTCCTGCTGTCTGTAAAAAGAATAACAACTTAATCTGTACCAGACTGATGAGGAAGGAAATTCTAGAATCTTCAATACTGATCTTGTAATAGCTTTACACCTCTATTAACAACACTAAAATAACTTAAGAGGTAATGTGCACTAACACTTGTGAGAACATCTGTACACTACCATTTATAATCCATGTGGAAGGCACAGGAATCTAGATAAGCACAATAAACTTCAAATGAGAAAGAAACTATTACAACATTTGTTGACCTTCACAGCCATAAATCCTGCTTGGTCAGGACCATGCCTATTTTGCAATATATCTGTCACATGAAAACTCTACTGTGCAGTTAGCAGCCATTTATGTTCCAGATCATTACTTCTGTAAAGAATATTTAGAATTTTCTTCTATAAAAATATACGATAGTAATATTTTTAAGATAAAATACAGTTCCTCCTCTTTTTAAGGCTAAGGATTTGTCTATTCATGTACATAATCAGCTCCCTAACAGAACTGCTTTCACTGCCAGATCAAATCTACCTCTTCTTTCGCAGCTGCCTTATAGAGTGGTGAAGTTTATTTTTGGCATCACAAGGTTTAAGCCTTTATTTTTCTTTTAATCTTTGAAGAAACAAAAGATTCACTCTCGTCTCTAGCATTTTACATTAACACAACTTAAAAGATTGTGGTTATGTAATTTCTCATTTAGCTTCTGGATCCATCATTCTTTATCCTGTGATGGTACAGATGGAATGTTGTTGTTCTAAATCTATGTCATATGCAGTGCCCATAGACATCACAAACTGGAAATTAACCTTACTATAAGTTTTACTTCTAAGACTCACCTCTGTTACAAGCAGGTTAAACTTGAACACTCCTCCATCAAATTAAAATTAAAAGCAATTCATACCTGAGAAATAACATGAAACATCTATTTTGAATTGTGTAAATATTCCTAGGCATACCTTATACTACCACATAAGAAAACTAGCTAACAACTTATTTTAACTTACTCCTTTAAAAGTCTTTCACTAAATCTGGGGGCCAGTGCTACAGTCAGCACATTTGGATTTGATTGCAGGGCCAAGTTCTCATTTTCTCAGTAATGGAACTGAACTTTGTCACTATAAAAATCTCACTCTGGAGTCTGCAGTTTGTCTGCCTAATGGAATATTCCTTGTAGTATGTTTGTGTCCAAGATGATTATTAAGAGGAAACGTTTTATAAAAGTGTTGAAGGCTTCCTGCTCACTGTATTTAATCTTGAATTTAAAAAACCCACTTGTTTAAAACAGATAGATGCTTTAGAATATTTCATGATGTGCCTAGGAGAAAGCAGAGATGTGTCACTCTCAGATTATGCTGTCCATACCAGGACAGTACAGTTACAGCTGCTACATTTTCTCATTAATACAAAGTTGACATTTCCAAAAGTACTATCAATGCTGCATCTCAACATTTGACTATTTAGGTGAGTCAGTAGACATTGAAACTGGTGTTCCTCCTTATTTGCAAGCAGACTTCATCCTATTCTCTGTCAAGGACTTCCAGATTAAAAAACCCATAAAAACTGTCTGCCAAAAAATCACAGAAAGCATATAAATAAAAATACCTTCAATCTCTTAATTGGGAATAGAATTTCACACAGATGTCATGTTGGCATCTGGATACTATTCATTAATTTATAAGGTCAAATTCATCCTGTTTTGGGCTGCCCTTTATGTCAAATGTCTTACTTCACCCCATGTAACAAGCAACCATAAAGGTTACAGACCAGGAAACAAAATTTGACAGGATATGGTGTAGTCTTCCTCTAGTCAAAAAACTATGAGTTATTGTTAACACTGCAAATGTGAATTTCAAGTTAATCATACTACACAGTATTCTTTTTAAAACAGAAAAAAAAAAGCATAAAACATTACAAAGAGAAAATTGCCAACTGTGGGCCTTGAAAGGCTTTCTAAAATACCTTTTACAGTGATGAAATCAAATATGCTGGTTCATCAGTTATGTTCTGCTATTCATCATCATCTAAGTATGATCTTAACATACTTCTGGGTTTGTATCACAAGATTGATTACTCAACCATTGCATCCAGTAATGCAATACCAGTTTGATCAGACTCCACACACAAATGGACACTTAGATCCCAACTGAAAATTTCTCCAACCTTTAAGAATTCAGAGTGTGTTTTTCATGCCCACCTGAACTGTGGTTGTGTGTGGGTTTTTTATTAGTTAATAATGAAAAATAAAGAAAAAACAAAATGAAAAAGAAAAAAAATTCCACAGGCAAAAATTTTTAGCAATCAAGACAAGAATAAAAAGAAATTAAGGATAAATTATACAAAAAGGTCATAAACACATGCTGGGAATTACCTGAAAGGAAAGCTAATTCTGTGGCTATACTGGAAGCCAAGAACAGCAGCCTATATTCCTACTGTAAGAAGGAATTCTGGCCACCCAATTTCTTTTCATTCAGATATTCAGTATTGGCAGGTATGAGTATGTGTGGTTCAGGTGCACCTCAAGCCATGCACATTGGGAGCCAGTGAATGCTCTTTCCTGAGTCACTGCATCATAAAACAGCTGAAATGTTTGCAAATATCCCAGGCATTAAAACAAATAAAAGATTGTAACTTGTGGACATCTTCTAAAGATAAAATCCAGTTAGTCTTCACAAATCAAATAATTTGAAAAATTCCCAATTCCTAAACATATTTTCCTGCATAAGCTAACAAAGTTTTCAATGTGCTATTGGCTCTTCAAAGAGTCTCCAGTGAAATAAACACACAACTGTAAAGTTAAGCCACCAGTCCTCTGGCTGAAAATCTGAATTTCTTTGGGAGCAAGGACAGACAAAGGAGCCAAAAGGTCTTGTTGTGAATTTGTTCAGTAGAGGGGAATTGTCACAGAATATCAGAGTGTTTCCTTGAAAAACAAACTGTAGGCTCCTGCACAAAGGACTATGTATTCACAAAGCCTTAAGTCAATTTTCTCAAAGTTGTGTAACAAACTGTACAAAAAGGTCATAAATTGCGAACATAGTCAGATTATTAATATCCTGAATTAAACACTTAGTTGAAAAGGTCAAGGTTAGAGTGAAAGAAGAGGAACAAATATGTAATGAAGTTTTGCCTCACAGGAAAGAAATTATGGCTTAGAGGTAGGAGCTGTCCTTCCTCTCTTCATTCCTGGGATTCTTCAGAATTAACCAAGATGTCAAAAGAACACATTTTTCAATGAGACACTGAGAAATTAAGTCAATACTGATTCAAGGCTGTTACAGTACATCTCAAGAGTACAAACTGAGCTGCCTGTGATTTAACTTTGCAATCCACCCTAGAGTATTTCTAAAGTGAAAAATGTAGATCATGGATATTTGTTAAAAGAATATGTTGAAATGCTCTAGGAAGCAAAGAATCCTGGACAATTATTAAAGCCCTTTTTCGTGAGTTCAAACACAAGGATGTACCATGAACTACTTTGCAATATCTTATTGTACAATGTGCACTGAGTAATAGGTCAGAAGGTATTTAAATTTGCCTATTTAAAGGCATTTTCAAGGGACTAAATTTTTTTCTTTATGAAAGACTAAGATGTTTTCAAATATTTATTGATTGAAATACTATTACTTAAGACAGTGAATCACAAGGTACAATGAATCTCAGACCAGCAGGTGCTGGTGTGCGATCTCAGATTGCCACTTCAACACTCACTACTTTCAGGACCTGATGTTTTTTCAGTGAAAACCACTCATCTACAGACACTGAGATATATTTGCCATTATAGAAGGCAGCAACCCGCCAGAGGTAAAAACAACAGCAGTAACAGCAGTGGAAACAAATACTGGAAGAAGTGCCAGTCATAGAGCAAAGTAAAGACATTTACAGCCCTCCCATCAGTGTTCAATGCAAGTCCCTTCCCAAAGGCACAGCTATCCCAGCCTCAGTCAAACACCTTTCCTGACAATCATTCCACTGAGTCAAGAATCTGCCCTAACGTTTTTGAATTTGAGTAGTTTAATAAAACCACCAGGATCTGCACAGTCATTACTCTATGCATGATCCTACTTTTGTGTGCAATGCTTTAGTTCCTCTCTCTGAGGCATTGCAAACCTGTCGTCTTCCCTTCAGCATGCAAAAAGGTTTCTACATATATTTGAGTCTACAAAGCAGTGCTCCAGTGTTCCCTCTGACCCTCTCCTCATTTCTATTCTGCAGCTCTTTTCCTCAGCACTTGCTACAAACTTAGGACATACTCAGAATATCAATTGCTGGGCTCAAAACCTAGGGAAGAGCACACCAATACAGGTTGCATTAGAGGTTTCTTTGACTGTCAGGATAAAAAAAAAAAAACCAAACAAAAAAAACCAAAAAACACACAAACACAAAACAAACAAACAAAAAAAAAACCACCAAAAACCAAACAGGTTGTTTCTGGTGGCCTAAAATTAAGTCTGAATAACTGGCAAGAATCTTTTTGGAAAAAGAAAAAATATGTAACACATCTTGTACATTCACAAAGGCCTTTGAACCGTTACCTTTTCCTCTAGATATTGTATGTGGTTTTGAGCTGGCATGAGGAGAGCTAAAAGTTCAGCCTTCTCATACTTATAGTTTCAGAAAGAAGCCATATACATTAACACATCCTTTAAAACCACATTCGTTGCATTAAAAAAAAAAAAAAAAGATATTTTGGCTAGAAAATAATTTTAAGTTGAAATAAACTATTATGGAAAACAGCAATGAAACAAAAGCTGGAACAGGAATAAGTATTTTTGTAAGGAAGGTCAAATGAGCTTGTACACTGACAGTTACTTTTTTGTACACCATTTAACAGTTATTTTCTTGCAGAGTTCAAAAGAAAAATTAAACCACTTAGATGTAATGGTAAATCCTCAAATTTGGCAGATTCTTGTCAGACCAAATCGTATACTGAAGCTTTTATATACTTCATTATTAAAGATTTCTTGCATTATTCTTTCCTATCTTGCCTCCTGCAAGCCTGAAATAATCTTTCAAGCACACTCCTGTTCCAAGAAGTGTACCTGCAGTTCTTCCCAGAGCCCTGCACAGCTGGGGGTTTTGATCACAGCCTGCTCAGAGACAGCTGAGGAAACAGGAGCTAGATTGTGAATAGTTACAGATCAGGAGCAGTGCTTTGCTCCTTGTTCCTCCTGCAGCTGCCAGCAGAATCCCACTGCTCCTGGTGCCACATGGGCACCTGCTGGCAGCAGCCACCCCCCAGCTGTGGGGACAAGCTCTGGGTCTGGCTCTGTCCTGCAGCAGCAGGGCATGGGCAGTAGCTGGATGCTGTTTGGGAGGTGACACTGCTGGAAAAGTCAGATTCATTCTCCACAGAAAACCATCTTCCCCCTCTGGCAGCCTGCCGCTCCCAATAGCCTCTGCCCTTGTCCTTAAATCCTGCACTAGAAGCTAAAGGTGCATTTTGAGAGGCCCCAGTCCAGTCTGCAAAGGACTGTGTGTTCTACCTGCATGATTAAAGCTGGAAGCACCATGTGATTACATTTTGTGTGTTCACTGGAATCTTTATTGGAATCCTCATTCCCAGTAAATGAGGCAACACAAAGTGACTCTCTAGCTTCATGGCAGCATGATTTAATTTATTGTCTTGTATTTTTTTTGTTAGAAATAGGCCACCATTCTATGACTATGAGACCTACACTTTTCTTAAATTCATAGCTGCTTTCAAAACAAAGATTTTCTGAGAAAGGAGTTAAATGGACTGGATTTTTTTTTCCCCAATTATTTTCAGTAAATTCTTGCTGTTCCAACATTAAATAAAACTCTTTATTAATGAATTCTGTCTGTAGGTGGCCAATTGCATTTGGTACCACATTCAAAAATCCACAAGCAAACATGTCTCTCCTTTAGCCTCTCAGCATCTTTTTCTCCTCTAATCAACATATAAGTGACAGCAGCTTTATAATGCTACAACCTAGAGCAGGGACTGTCTCTCAGGCTGCTGAAGTTACTACAGCTTTTTCGTTATGTCAAACACTAAACACAGACTTATTTTCCCCCCATTCAGTCCCCAAGAAGAGTAGAAATCTCATATTCTGCTAACTCCTCTGGAAGACTGAATGCAGGATTTTGGAGGGCTCTCCAACTCTAAGCAGTAACAATTGAACCAGAACAGCTGAAGAGCTTGCACTATAGCTGTCTCTTGGCAGTAATCATTTATTCCAGCTGAATGCTAACAGCAATCATTTACTCTGACTGACTGCTAACAATCCTTTTTTGAGTCACAGTGCTGCTATCCTGCTACCTATTGCCTGCAGCAAAGTCAATACAGTGTTTCTAAACATAATAATAATAGCGATAAACCTTTCTTTAAAAAAAAATTACATGGAGCAAGCTAGTTTAAACTTGGACATCTTGAGAGGTCAGGGAATTTAGTGTGTGAAGGGCCGTGTCCTGCCACTCACATGGGTCAGAGCCAACACCCCTGAGTCCAGCTCAGTGGCCTCTGCCCCTGGCAAACCCAGGCCTTCACTGCGCCACTGGCTGATGGATTAAGTTGGCTTCTGGCCTGATCATGCCAGTGCTTTTTGCTGCCTCCTCTGGCTTTTTAGGAAGGTCTGCTCTCAAGGAGAAGACTACTCTAAGCTGCATCGAGCTCTGGTGCCTTGTTGGTTGAAATTGAGACCCCTGGAAGTTTCCATGGACAGGACTTGGAGCAACCTGATCCAGTGGAAGGAGTCCCAGCCCACAGCCAGGGATTTGGAACTGGGTGATCCTAAAGGTCCCTTGCAACCCAAACCATTCTAATCTCAAAGCTTCAGGGTATGCCAACTATGCTAACTCATCAAATATGATTCTTTTTTCATTTCTTTTACATTTTTTTTCTTTTTTTATTCCTTCCCAAAAAAATCTTTAGATAGAAACTTCATATTAATTTCCTTTAAGCAATAAGTTGCTCAGGACAAACACAGGAAATTCCCTTGACTAACCATCTCAGAGAATATTATCAGTTTAAATTATGTACTTCATTACCCATTTTTAGTCCCAGGTACTTGTGAAAACTCATGAAATGAATATACTAACAAAATATTTCTTAGTCACCATCACTACCCAGTAGAATACAAATTAGAGCTGCAACTGCAAAAACAGGCAAACAAACCAATGAAGAAGCAGAGAAATATTTTCACATGAGTAGAGAAGAAATTTATATAAATGGTTAAGCAGCAGTTTACCCATGTCCAGTTGAGTCATGGGTGCTTTAGGGAAGGTATAATACATATAACAAGAACCCCTATATATTCTGGTGCATTCTCAGTGAGCCTTAACTGACTGATTAATTCATGAGGTACAAAAGGAATTTTCTGCCAGAAAGGAAGTCATTGTGTTCTGCTCTGCCCCTGCCCAAAACTCAAGCAAAATGTAGCTCATATTTGCTGTACCAATTAACCTATTTCTGCTATTGCCAGCTAAAAAACCTCATTCACATTCTGGACCACCTGACAGAGAAATCCATTTGTTCTTATGTCTTTCAGAAATACAGTATGTTCTACACAGGGTGGTGCATAGCTCATTGCTCTGCTGACCATCCATGAACACTGATATTTGTCAGCATTCCAGGCAGGCAGCCAGCCATGCCTGGTTCAGGGCTGTTTAGAGAATAACATTAAGCAAATAAATGCAGCACTTCATAGAACATTAATGATTGCCATAGCCAATAGAAAACATTGCACTCAGAACAAAGCAATGGGTTTAAAATGCCCAGAGAGAGAAATTCAACACCAGTTTCCTTTGCAAACTAAATGTGCTTGGAAAATATATCTTAAAATGGTTGATAAAGCAAGAGGTTTGACAGGGGGCCAAGTTAAGGCCGCCTTTTTTCAAGTTGTCTGCCTGTGAGCCAGGTGGGAAGAAGCCTGCTTCATGGAAGAGTTCCCACATGCAGTGGTTTTCCCTATAAATTTTAGTCAATGGTCAATAATAGGAATAAGATTTTCATAGTCGTGGGTTAATGTAAATGGAGGCATATATTCTGATATATAAGAAACAATTTCATTATCCCTTCCTTCTTGATGGTTAAAGAATTTGTTAAGCTTTTTTAGCAAAATCAGTTTAAAATCACTCTCCTGAGAGGGGAAAAAAAAAAAAAGAGGATCAGTGAGAAAAGAGGATGAGTTAGGAAAAAAAGAACTGTATCAGGTAACTGCAAACAACCATCAGTGTTACTATTGGCAAGCATAATTTTAATTGAAACTGGGGGAAAAACACCCAAACCCCAAAAGTTACACAGCTGGCCCTTTTATTTCATGAAATAAATTTCTCACCATTCCACATATTCCAATGTTTAATAGACACATTTTTTCATAAATCACTTCAAGAAAATTCAGTGCCCTTCACTGGTTACAGTGTTTGTATCAGAAAAAGAGGTTGGACTTTCTGTGAAAAGAGGTTTTGACACAGAGAGCTTCTTCATCATCTGTTGTGTTCAGGTTGCAGAAAGTATTTCTACACAATTTGCTTTTAAAGCAGCCAAAAGGAAAGCACCCTTATTATTAAATTCAAATAGCACGTTTAATTCTTCTGTTTTCTTCAAGCAGAAGTCGTGCAAAGCTGAAAACCAGAAAACTGGAAGAAACTACATTTCAGAGTTTAGACTTCAGTCAAAAGACAGGGAGAAAGCCACAGGAAGCACTAGAAGCTCTCAAGAGCAGGTAATGGTTTTCCTCTATGTCTAAGAGGTTTATTATCAGGAATTCCTTGGCATACAGTTGTGTAATATCTTTATGAAATCAGGCACCCTCCTTTATGATCTTTACTATAAATTGTTAAAAACCATGAGTCATTCCCTCATCAAAATTCATTTGTTAAGTACAAATTTACTTCATTATATCTGGTAGCTAAGGATCTAAATAGTAAGAGGGTGACAAAGAGATGGTGAGTTGGTAAACTAGGTTCTGTCCTCTTCATTTGCATATCACCAGGCTGACAGGCTACATTTCATATACAGTTCTTTTTTTAGGTCCTTATGTTTATTTATCACAAGGTTAATTCAGCATGCATTCAAATTAATAAGCATAATTTTGTCAAGGTCAGTAGGTTTCAGACTGCAGCCTAAATGCTCAACCTCTTGTCATTGTTTTCTCCTATTAAAATCAGAGCTTAAATAGAAGCTCAGTGTATCAGACACTTGAGTCATAACCAATTTCATTCCCCTCCAGGGTGGATCCTTCACTTTTCCTATTGGCTAGCTCTGACTCATTCTGTACTTTTGTCTTTACTATTTTTTTATCACCTTAAAAACGTCACCTTAATGTGAATATTGTTTAGGTGGAGATTTTTGACTCCAAGAATAGCCACATGAAACTACACTAAAAGCTCACTTTTATATGGACCTTTTTTCTCTTGCTGTAATTTATTGCACTTCCTTTTATGGTTTAAATATAAGCCAGAGTACTCTGAGCTTCTTC
Source organism: Melospiza melodia melodia (assembly GCF_035770615.1). NCBI lineage: Eukaryota > Metazoa > Chordata > Aves > Passeriformes > Passerellidae > Melospiza > Melospiza melodia. Next base: position 9,139,570 of record NC_086207.1, on the reverse strand, counting down.
CTACAGCTCACTTGACCAGTGACATCTAACTCACCAATTGCTCTGGTCACTAACACAATAAAGGTTTTGGCTAACAGACAAAATTTGGTCCATTTTTAAATGCTGTCCTGGAAAGGGAGGGAAAACTCTGAGAAAACAACAATCCTTTCTTCAAAAATAATCTATTTTCCCGCCTTAATACCAAGAGTTAGTTGAATATACCTCATAAGATAACAGGCAGTAACCTACCCTGAGGGTATGGTGCCATGCAGGCGGGAGAGTTCACATTCTTTATGCAAAGCAGTACAAACTGATAAGGAATTTTTAACCATCATCCCCCCAAGAAATCCCAATGAAGTAATGAAAAAATATCTTTTTAACTGGTTCCAAGCAATAATCATTACTGTAACTTTCATGAAAATCATTGTTCTCAGAAACTTTTTGGAGAAAATGATAAGCTAAAATTTGTAAAATTCACCCTCAATTTTATATAGATGCAACTTCTCTTCACCATTCCAATTATTTTTCTGGTTCTACTCACAGGGCCCCCTAGAACTAATAAATGATACCTCCCAAAGCTGAATCTTATTCTGACTCTACCTATTCTGAGTGAGAGACTCAACATCCCAAATTTTAATAGATTGTTTGTCAGTTGGTCAAATTTCCATCCAAAAAACATCACAAGGTGTGATGGACATCTATCTCTGCAAAGTCTCGGTAGGCTCTGTCACAGGCCTCTGGCACTAAGCTTTTTTTTCACACACATATTTTAGTCCATGAAATGTACTTTGGGTCAAAACTTCTTAATGAGATTTGTTGAAAAGATTTTTATTTCTAGGCATCTCCCCAGATCTCCATCTTCTGGTTTATTTCAAAGAAATTAGCTGAGCATTTGTCTGTGACCTCTCTGAGGTTTCTTGAAAGGTAGAGACATGTCAAAAAACAGTGAGGTCTCAGTGGTGATATTTAGCTGCCCACTGTATGAATGCCTGCCTCTGCTCCTGTTCAAAACTGAAAACTTCCATTTTTGCACATATATTGTTTGCTCCCTTCTGTTTGGGGCACACACATCACACAGGCACAGACAGGGGGCAGCTGGCTAGATGTTATTCAGGCAGTATTGAGCTAAATGTGGAACCCAGAGCAGTGTATAAAATACACTATTATAAAATACAGTTACTTATTACTTGTTCTTGAAAAAGGTAAAGATAGAAGGCACATGCCAATGGTGTACAATGCATCACTGCTATCAAACCCCATCAGGTGCTCAGACTTTTGTGTGTGCTGTCCTCTGAGCACTGGCATGAAAAATTCTGGGCTTCTATAATTTCTGCCTTCTGAGAAGCTGTCTGAACTGAACTGTACTGATGCTGCAGTGGGAGTGCACTCTTGGTTCACACATCAGAAAGTCCACACATACTGAAAATGATCCCAGTCACAGCAGTGTGGCCACTGCTCATGTCAAGGTTTAACAGACAGCATTTCTCATGCTCTACTGTTTTTCCTAACAGAAGTATTCACAAAAAAAATTAATTCAGGTGGGAATTAGCTGGTTGCTTCACAACATCTTTCGTACAGAGGACGTGGATATACATTATATAAAGCAGTACTTGCTTCAGAAGCAAGAGGGAGAAAAGGATCATAGACCATGAGCAGCTGACAAAGCCCCTGAGGACTCTTGGTCCTGCCCTCACTCCAAGTGATTTACTCTATCAACCACTGCTAAATTTATCATCCTTTAAATGGATCACTTCTTTGTCTATGAAAGAGCTGACAAGCTTCATTTTTGATCAGGGCAATACTTAAAGCTTAATTTTGGATCTTAGCAGTGCACATCTTATAGGTTATTTTCCCAGTCATACAACTAAGCTTCCCAGAATTAATTTTATGTAAGTTGTGATAGACATCACCTTGAATCTCATTAAAAAAGCACTGAATTATTTCTTTAAAAAGCAATAATTAAAAATTTATAGCTTTATAAGTAATTAATTGCAATTACAGCTTAGGATCAAAGACTCCACAAGCAGAAGTCTTAGAAGTCACAGAACATACTAATTTCCATAAGATGATATTGCCATTTATGTGCAAGCTCGATGACAGCTGCCATCACTCCAGTTCTGCCTACAGAGATATGAAAAGGAAGTGCTAGAAATTACGTTTTCTAACTTAAACTTTCTCCACCCTCCAGATATTCATATTTATCTCTGAAATCTGTCATTTTTCTGAAAGGTCTTACAATTGATTCCGCTCCTGCCATCTTTATCACAACAAGACAGATTCTACAGGACAAATTTTTAATAGCTATCTAGGGATCATTTTCATTGCTTATTTTACAGTCCAGGTATATTTTCATTTACAGCTGACCAGTTATATTGAAAAAAAGATTGCAGAAAAGAAGTGCTAGTGCCTTTCTTCCTGTGCAGTGTCAGCAAAATCCAGCAAGACCAATTCATTGTAGTGTAACTAAAGATCTTCTAATGACACACACTTCCTATCCACAACCTCAGTTCTACCAAAAATACATGTTTTTAAGTTTTTCTTACAAAAGGAAAAAATAGAAAGTGTAGACTATTTTTGTCAGCAATTAAAATGCTAGCTAAAACAAAGTCTTAAACTTATCATTTTCAGGTGATGAGCAATCTCCAAAAATAAAATTTGTAAATAAGACCGAAAATTATGTTACCCCAACTAGAAGCACAAAAATGTGGCCCTCAAAACATAGAGAACATTGTTTAAATGTTTGGCTCAATTCTTTCAGGTTCAATTATTTCAGCAAATTTATTAAAAACTAAAGATTTTTCTCTACAGTTGCTAGACTTCATTTTACAGAAATCATTGAAGCCCCATTTAAAAGTAAAGGCTATTAGGAGAATTGCCCTGTATTTGATTTGGTAGTTAAAAATATTCCACTTTCACATCCCAGTGACTTATAATTTTTGTTGATGTAGTGGAAGAGACACTACAATGCTAGATATGAGTAATCTTTTCCTTCTTTCTCTTTGATTCCTATTTCCTGGTACAAGCTCCATTACTTTAGTAAAATCCCAGAATTTTTGTAAAAGCACTGAAACGATTTCCAATAACAGCTAGACTTGCAATCTCTTTTTAATCTATCATTATTTGCCCTATAAAAATAATGGCACAATGCATACAGTCAAACATATTCATATAAAACAGACTGTTCAAATTTTCTCCTGATAAATAGAATGCAATTGCTTAGTAATTAAGCTTAACCTTCCTGATCTCCAGAAGAAGTAATTTCAATAAGTCGATAACCAAATGAAAACAATTTAGTATAATGATCATGAAAACTTTGCATACATAGATGTTGAAACTTCACAAAGAGAAGCCTGAATAAAAAAAATTAATTTATCTTCATCAAATGCTTTTCTTTGAATATAAAGGCAGTCTTTATTAAAAACCTGTCATTTCTTATTGGCATGAATGGTACTTTGCTTTTGAATTTAATTTTTGAAAGATCTTCCTAATTATTCTTTCATCCACGAGATGATTTAGTTGCACCTTATTAGCAGATAATTTTGCACTGGAGTTTGATGCACCTTATAACTTGTATTTATTGCTTGGATTGTCTCTGAGAAGGTGACACTAAGTTTGCAATTAGTGCAGTTTATTATACAGGCTTGTGAGCTACTGAATTTTTCTTGGTACTCTGCACTCTGTGACATCTGATTTCCCTTGCAGCTTTACCTTTTACCCCTCACAGATTGTCTGTTAGTCCATCAGCCTTTTCCATGCTTTTATTCCTGCTTCCATGACCTCTGCTGGTATTTCCCTCATATTGCAGCACAATTAGCTGGATCCACTGGCATCCCACAGGACACACAAACACATATTAGTCTTCTGTTATGAAGTTCTTGCTAAAGGCTCCCCACACTACACATTTTCCATTCATCAACTGACAAAACTGATGGCAGCGCTCTATTCTTGGGGATGGTTCTGTATTACCTGTTCCCCATCTAATTATTATGGCATTTTAACCATGTAAGATGCACAAAAAATTAAGCACAAACCCTTCCAGCAAAAGCATCTTTACTCTTCTCGCTCTGGCATAAAGATTCTGATTTTGGCTTCCTAGCAGGTTTCTGAGGACATAGTGATTATACTTTGATTTCTCACTTGGTACTCCTCAGACTCACTTAGCAAACACTGAAGTGTCTCATTCAGTGAAAGCCCTGAGCGCTGCCACAGTGGGGAGTGGGTAATCCTTGATGGTGCTTCACCAGTGGTGAAGCAAACCACTGATAAAAAAGACCAAGAAAACATGAAAGACAGACCTCAGAGAAAGAACAGAATAGAGAGACACATTGCATCACCTTGAAGAAGGGCCAAAGATTCTTAAGATTCTGGTTCTTAGACCTTTCCAGAAAATAACTTAAAATAATACAAAGAAACCATTGTGTGACTTCTGGTTTTCAGGAGGACTAATAAAACCCTGTATCTCTTTAGATTGTCTATATGCAAGATCAATCACCTTTTTACTTAGTCTTAAATAGTGCTACTTGTGCAAGTTTTTTTCTATGTAACTGGCAAGAAAAGCAACTGAGGGTGTACAAGGAGCTGAATGGCACTCCAGAAAAGAAAAAGAATGGCCAGGTAGGGACAAGGGAGAAGAGATTCACTGCAGACTGGTGAGATAACATGCCAACACCAGGGAAACACACAGGCACAATCTTCCCAAAGATCAATTGACACGGCATAACTCTGTCTTGTTAAAGCACAGGAAATTCTTGCAAGGCATTTCTGAAAATGAAATGCTAGTCACATAGTCCAAATATATTTTTCTGTTGCTTATTTAAATTTATAAAATCTACTGGTATAAAAACACCTAGTATATCAAAAGCTATTCAATAAGATTTGAGGAATACTGAATAAGACTTCAGGAACATGAGGTTCTGTTCTGTAATGAATGTTCTTTAAATGAGCCTCTTCTTTTCTTGTACTTTGTCCCTGTTTCAAACCTGCTCTTGTGATTCCCAGTTGCTTGGTTTTTAAGTAAATTGCAAGAATCGTGGGAACTGCATGCTCCATGGGGTTGCATCTCACCCTAAAGTAAAATTTTCTAAGAGAACTAAAACTCTGACTTCTAAGAAAATGAAAAAAAAAATTTGCAAGGCTACCAAGTAGTTCAATGCACAAACTTTGATTATTCATTCACATACCCCATGGATCTAAAAACTCACTTCATGCAGACAATTTCTAAAATACAATGAGAGTGATAGTGCCTTTTATTATTTAAACTCCATCTTGGTGCTAGATCTACCTTGGCACTGGGTGACCCCTCAATCTCTTAGATTTGGCAGTATTTGAGGAGATGTGACATAATAATCAGCAGTTTGAGAATCAAGTATACCAGGTTTAAGGGAAGATACTAACAATCATTTACTACAGCAAGAAAAACACAACCTCATTTGGACCAATGGTTTAAATACTGTAAGAGAAGTACATAGAGAATAAGCATATTTTAGTGCTTAGGTTACAGAGACAATTTCCTTTCTTAATATAAGTGATAGGCACATATGGAACAATTTCTGTATGACACAAAGGCTTTGGCATATGTGCCTCCAATCAGTGGATATTTAAAAAGATATCCAACTTATCATGTAACAAGATAACATTAGAAATCACACAAATAGAAGTAACCTAACAATAACCATAGTAAAAACAAATATTTTAAGTGTTCAGAAAAGCTGCTTGAAAACAAATCAAAGTTGCTATTCCTGGATTCTGCCTTAAATTAGTCTTTTCTCTTCCTTTAAGTCCAACTGCAGAATTTTCTGCTCTGTTCTGCCACGTACACACACATACACATCTGCTGTGTGTCTGCTAACATATGGTGTTGCACTAATTAATTGCTAGAAATCAGCCAGGCTCCTATTGCTCATATCAAAGTGAGTACCCTCCAGAATATTTCAAAGTAATGATCATTTCACAGATTCATTGCAGTAACCACTGTTTGGTCAGAAAGCAGCTTTCCATGAGAGAAATTGTTACTCATATAATCATTTAAACCTGGGTCTGTAGTTTTCATATTGCAGATTCATGTTACGTAGAAGGAAAAGATCAGAATAAGTGCATGCCAATAAACACCAAAAATTCCTTGAGTAGTTTAGGAACCTGGTCCTGCTGATGAAGGCAGAAGAGTGGAAAGCACTGGGATAATTCAAGTCCAATAAACTTTTAACACAACATTTTAAAAGGGATATGGTTTAGTGCTTATGTTCTGGTTTTTCTTTCCTTGAAAAGAAGCTATTAAAATACTTATTTTTATTTCTGGCCACAAAAGCTATTTCTTCATGTTTTTTAATCATTGTGCTATGTCATGGGGCTCTTCCAGGCCTCAGTGTGAAGTAGATTTGGTGGTAACAGTAACTCCCTTCACCCTTGGTCACCTTCTGCTGGTGGGTTCATCCTATTGAGAAGCAGTTCCAGAGCTGCTTGCCGAGTAACAGAGCTGGGAGCTCAGGTGACAGAGCACAGATCTCATCCCAGCCCATGTGAAGTTTCAGTACTGGAGGCAGCATGGCCTCCCCTTCACAATGTCTCATCCATGGGTTTTCCAAATCCAAGCACAGACATAACAGTAACAGCCTGAAACCCTCGAGAGGGGCAGAAAGCATTTGTGGACTCCACTCCTTGGAATGAAAAGTACAAGTTCTGGTACCTCATATATTTTTTGGAGAATATCTCATATATGACTCCTGCTTATGTGTTTAGGTATTCATGGCATGTGAGGAGAATTTAACTTCCTCTGAATTGACCTTTCATGCTGTGTCCCACAAGTAGACTAAGAAAGGGTCCATGCACATGCCCAGGGATCTGCATGCAGCCAACTACTTCATTGTAGTCAGGTTTGTTTCAACATGGGGCACCAAATAAAACCACAGCTTTATCCAGATTTAATTTAACTTGCTTTTAAGATTTTGCAGCTCTGTCTAATGTGTAGAAGGCCTCATACCACAGAGACCTGTGTGAGACTGAGTAGGCAGCACAGGATGAATCATTCTGTATGCAAACATTTCAAACCATTGACAAAGTAGCCACTGACAAAGGAACAGAAAAACATATTGGGGTTTTCAGAAGTAAATAAAGAAATACATGGTACTACAATCTGTCAAGCCATTACTTGATCTAATATCATGGACTGGTAAGAAATAAATTAAATTACTCAGAAGCATTTCAAAAGAAAACACAGTTTAATCAGAAAAGGAAAAAAACGCTCAATAAGAAAGATTCTTTCTGGCCACATAACACATCTATTCCTTGGTCATATCAAGTGTGGTGTCCCAGACCTGAAGGGCAAGAAATAGTCAGGACCACAGTAATGACATGTTACAGAACTGTGAGAGTAAGTGCTGGTGTAACCCAGCCCAGAAACAACTTCTGCAGATATGACCATGACATTCCATAAAGCAATTACCTATAGATTTTGTAGCCCAGAACTGCATGAAACTTGCTACTCTCAGGGTAAAAATGGAAAGATCTTCCAAGATGAGAAATAATACCAAGATTAAGCCTCAGAAATTGTGTTTATAAAAGGAAACAATATCCTTTTAACAAGAAAAAGCTATTTAATTCTACTGTCTGCTCTGCAATGTCTCACTGATGCAGTTATAGGATACAGTTAAATTATAAAAAAAAGACTTGGCAGCACTTTTTAATATAAAATATTTTTCATTGTGCAAAACAGTTTTTGTCTGTATTTTGTTATGACAAATTATAGCTAAATATAAACTTTACCACTTACAATTGAAGGTTTTATTAATAGAAGTATTAACATGACTAATCATAGCACCAACGTTACAATTATGAATATTTTATGACTAAACAGTTTTCAGAGGAATGAATTGATAACTAAAACTATTAATAAGGGAAAGCAGTGAATTACAGACAAGTAGGAGAACTGCCTTTAGAATTAGAACAGAGTTACTGAACATAATTGATAAGACACAATAGTCTTAAAGAAGCTTTGAGATTTGTATTGTTTTTCTTTTAAATGATGCAAATCCCTTGGCAGCTAAGTAATGGAATACAGAGATAAGAAATGTAACACAAAGAACTGTCACCATAGGGCTTATGAATTGAATGGAGGTGCTGCTCAGACTGCAGGAAGGTGAGCTTGTGCTTTTCCAAAGACTGCGTTTCCTTTGAGTCTAACTGAATCTAAGACAGTACCTTCGGGAGCTTGAAGAGAAAGAATAAAAAAGAGGAACACCAGTCTATGAACTAAGGGCTGTTCACTGCAGTAAAACATGGAGTGATTACATAAGGAATAAAAAATGCCCATAATCAGAAGACCAAGTTGAGGCAAAACAGCAAGAGCCTGTGGACTGCAGTTCTGACCACACCTGCTGCTTAAAGACAAAGCCTTGGCATTGTACAGTTCAAAGCAAGCTCCTGTTGTAAAACCCTTTTAGGTTAGTCCATTATCCTCATTTATCTTCATATTTTCACATTGGTGCCCTCAATAGCCTGGTTGTTTCTTCTTAGTCTGAGTTGGGGGATTAACACTTACATGTATCTTACCAGAATCTGCAAATTGCTCAGCATTTAATAGGATTCATTAATGCTACAGGACTAAATAAAAATTCAAACCTACCAGTTTTAGAAAGAAACTTCTTACACAGTGTTTCTAAAGCCTGTTTCCCACTACTTCAAGGCAGCCATCTCTAGAAAAAGCCTGTTTGATTTTGAAAACCTAATGTTTGTTCCTAATTCCTAGCTCCATCTATAGCCATCCTATGAAAACCTCTATCTAAAATCCTTTCCAACATCTGACAAAGAGGACTACCATAGTATGGAATGGGCAGCTGGTCTGATATGGATGAGAGCCAAACCTGGACCTTCACTGGAGGCTTCAACTACTGGTTTTTCTATGCAATGTCCCTTCATTACTCTAAATATCCTTTTCTACACACCACCAATAATTTTGCACCACCAACTGTCACTTCATAATTAATTTCCTCTCTCTCCTTGCCTCAGTCTCTCTGAGTGAAGCAAGACAATGAAGCCTGCAAGGTAACAGGAAGCAATATATCAAGCAGATTCAATAAGAAATATGCTTATTCTTCATCCTCTCTCTGCCCAACACTCTCATCCTCATACTTTTTATGCACTGTAGAGAATACACTTGTTTTTAAAAGAACTTACTGCTATTTGCTCACTGACAGTGCATAATCAACATCTGCTGTAGGACTCAAAGCAGCCCTGCAGAAATTAGTGCATTTCTATTTGTATGTGTGGGCTCTATTGATCAGAGCTGCATTTTGCTGCTTGTATTTGCTCGTCTTATTCTCACTGTCTTGTCTCAGCAAATGGAAAAAACATTACAAATATTTTATCTATTGTAAAAAGAATTGAAACAAGTGTCTTGGAAGTGGGACCTGCAATATATTTGCCATTACATGAAAAAAAATAGTTTCTCATCAAGAAAAAAGATGCAGCACTTATTTGTAACAAAAAAAAGTAGTAAATGGTGCCACAAGGTCTCTTACACTTGCCTAAACTGAGTTGTTCAATATATGACCTAACGCCAGAGCAGTGTAAAATGGATTTAACATATCTAAGTACATCTGGGGATAGAATTAATTTTTTGTTAGTTTTTTTGTTATTTTTTAATTAGGAATTTTACATTTTTACTAGAAGAATGTGATAATCATAATGTTGATAATATAGAACTAGATCCAAATGTACACATAGTTGTAACTTCTTTTCACAAAACAAGACCTCTGCAAAACAGCTTGTGACAGAAAAAAGGATAGTAGCATTGAACAAAAAATTATTACAAAGTCTTTCAGAATTAGGCCACTTTTAAGTGAACTGTGTTATTCCAAGACAGCAAATTTTTTTAAATTTAAACTGCTGTCAACTTATCTCAGTAAGTATAAATTAAGGAAGACAAGCTGGCATAGGGTGAGAACTTAATCATACTTTTTAGCTACTGTCAATTGCCAATAAAAACTCATAGCTGAAGTCAAACTTTTAAAAGTTAAGCTTACAGCTGCTATGTCAAGGAAGTGACCTGAATATGCCATCATGATCTTCGCTCATCCCAGGAGACCAATAAATGTTATGCTGAAACAAGGAAGGAGACTTTTTTCACACAGTAGTTCCCCATAATTAACTTCAGTGGACCCAGGGACACTGAAGGCTTGAACTAAGCTTTCAAAAGTGCCATCACAGCAGCAGTAGGGGTCAAAAGTTCTTGGCTAGAAGCTCTGCATGAAGACTACAGCAGAGCCAAAGGAAAATGGGTCTGGGAATGATCTTTCTAAAGTTGTTTAAGAGACTTTCACCAATCTACAGAAAGACCTTTGATACAGTAAAAGTGCTGTTTGGAATCATGAGTTTATCCATGGCCACAGTCATGCTTCTGGTTCCAGCAATTGGTCATTCTGTGCAATTCATGCTGTTCTACTAATGGGGTTGAGTTTGAAGAGAACTAAACATAGCACATATAATACATCATTACCATTTTATATGAGGTAAATCTGAGGGGATGAAAAGGTCATGTTTGCTGAAAGGAAAGCAAACAGACTGGAGGACCTGGCTCTCACCATTTGTTTTTAATATGATTCTCCTAATGAAAGAAATTTTTTACAGGTAGCTCCTATGCCTGCATACTTAGGAACAATGATTTATGAAGATTTGCCAGAGGCATATATGACTGCCTAAACAGTTTTTTGCTCCACAGATGAAGAGAGTTGAACTACAAGGAGTCCCTCAGTTAAGCAAGAGGGAGCAAGAACATCACTTACCTATCTATTCCCTTCTTTCTCACACTCACAACCTAGGGGAAGTATTCCACCAGCATCCTTATACTTTCTGATCTCAGAAGTTGTGATTCTAACCTCCGTGTAACTGCAAATATTCCTTCCCCACCTGACCATGCCACCATATTAAGTTCAGTGTTGCAGCAGGCCTCTCAGTAGGGGTAGAAACGAACCAAGACACAGACCCTCAATATAACAAAAAGCTCCCTCTCCTTTGGGAGGAGGGCCCTGGTTTACCCATCCTGACTCTAACTACATGAGCTCCTACTTTTGGCTTCTCTGACAGTCTGAATGTTGCTATTTCCTACTGGAATATGACTGCAAGTCTTCTTTTACTGCCTCTGACCACAAGCTTTTACCCAACTCAACTATGACTGCAGGCTCTAACTCCAGCAGGCCCAGACTGACCTCACAGCAGATCTTCTGCAGCAATAACTCCTTTCTTTGTGTCTCTCTGGATCAGTCCTTCTTCCTCAGGGCTCCTCTGCCTCCCCAAGGTCTTCTTGCTCCAGCTCCTCCTTCTCAAGGTTCCCTCTGACCAGCCAACCCACCCCTTTTATTATACTTTATTAGTCACAGCTGCAACCCATTAAGGGCAAGGCTGTTTTTCATCTTTGGTAATTAGTACAGCTGTGACCTATCAGGGGTGAGGTCACTTGTAGTCCCTTCTCTTACACCTACAGTTCTGTGCAAATTTAGCTATGCCACTGACAGCCCCAGTTATGTCAATATTTTTCTCATAATGATATGAGATCCCTTAATACAGGGCTTTGTCTTTAAGTATCTCTTTCTGTCAACCATCAAAACCCAGATGCAAAGCTCATACTTAACAAAAATTATTTGGCAAATCCAACTCTGAGAAAGGAAAACATTTTCTCCCATCATGCAGCATATTCTGGGCAACAAAACATGGAAAAAAATCCCTTTAAATCTGTCATTTGGGGATGAACTAGAATGCTAGGAATCTTAAATATTTGGGAAACTGGTTACATAAACTAATTTTAAATTTTAGTTGAATTCACCTTAAGTTTAATTTCATCTGTTTTCAGTCATAGACTCAGAAAATATTATCCCAAACTATCCACAAACTCAAGGTCAAATTCTGTGAGAGCCAGAGCAAAGCAATAAAACAAATCATGTCTCTTCCAGGTGACAGCCTGCCAAACCTTATTTATTCATATGATATTGGTATCTAATGGATTTATAAGCATCAAAGTTGTCTGATCACAAAGGCATCAGAATAGAGCCAGAAGGAAGAGTTGAAGTAGCACAGGAGCTCTGAGCGCCACTTGATGGGGAAGTGTGGGTCTGAAGAGCAAGTGCCCAGCAGCTGGGCAGGGATCAGCTACTGGGGAGACCCCGTTGTGTGCAGGTGTGGGAGCTCCACTGAAGTCAATGTGGCCACTGAGTAGGGTCAGGGATATCCAGAACAAGGGTGTTCCTCTGATTATCAGCCTGTAGACCCAGGATTAAGCTACTATGCAGCATGTGTTAATCTGGGTATCATTTTTGTGTGTCCAGCTGTATTTTGATGGTGTGTCCTTGTGTGCAAACCTATTGCACACAAATGTTGGAGCCTTTCATCTGGCTGGGCCCAGGCACACCAAAACCTCAGCAGCCAGCCTGGGACCAGGTACAGAGTCTGACAAACTCAGCTCTGCCAGAGTGGGAAGGAAGAATCCTTGGGTGATAGGTGCACTGCATTCTCTGGAAGCAAGGATGAAAGGAAACCAGTTTAGTCAGAGAAACTGAATTGTTACATGAGATTTTACTGATATGAATGACCCACAACAATTTAAACACATTGCTACAGAGGGTATTAACCCCACTGGGATGACCTTATCAGGTGGACATCATACAGAGCTAACACCTTGGGTAAGCAGGCTAAAAGTACTCTCTGCTTTTGAAGCCTCTGGAGATTTTTGCATCTGGGTTCTCAATGGACTAAAGTGACCCCATGACCTCTCCAGAAAAAATCTGAAGGAACATTACTCTGGGTTCAGCACCTGTTCTCCATGTGACTGAGCAAATGACAGAAACTTTTCAGTGACTGCTTGGGCAAGCACCACTGGGAAAGAGAGGCATAGGGAAGATCAAGTCAGCCTAATTGTCCTCACTGAATGAAGAGAAACTGAAAAAGCCTCTCTGATGTCCAAGCCATTATACTTGTTCATCAATCCTTTCAGATTTTAAGTTAGCCATGTAAGGTACTGTGAAACAGGAAGTTATATAGCACAAGCAATTAACCTTCAGTAAAGATCTTTACATGGCCCACTTGACAATTCCATCTTCATTTTGCCAAAGGTTAAATATGTAGTTAGAAATTAATCTATCTCTTTTTTTAGTTCAGATCTAGGCAGAAAAGTCAGATTGACACAACTGAACAGAATATTCTGTGTTCAGCCTATACTGCAAAGATTGTGCTTTGCTGGCAAAATTGTCCAATCATTGCTACAGGATGAGAAGACAAGTAAAAATAATTCCTCTTAGCACTCCTGCTGGTTGAATCCTACAGAGTTCATCTAATCTGAATAATACTTGCCCAGTATTCCTGTGAAACCATTTGGGCATCCTGGCACAACTGTATGCTTTAGTCCTAAATATTTTGGATTCCCTTTCTCTCATAAAACAAAACACTCCAAATTGCCATCCCCATGCTTTAATGCACACTGAAAATTTAGTACATGATTGCCTAGAGTCACAGAAATAAAACCCTCATGGACTTTTCCTGTACACACAAGCTAGAGGTTGAAAGAGTGGAATCTTTTCTATTACATTGTGCTTATGCTTCCTTCTTCTGAATTTTAACACCCCCTAAGACTTTTCTTTTCTCTTTCCTCACATCAATTATACTTAAAAGGAATGTCTAGTAAGCAAAACCAGAATGAAATGTCAGAGGTCTGATAACACTGAAATATTGTCTTAGTGTTCTGTATTACAGCTATTACACAATGGAGCTTCTCTAAACAGAAAAGGCACTTGGAGGCTGGGAGCAAACAGTTTACAGCAAAATCACTTCTATCTTAAGAGATCTTAAGATAGAGGTGATCTTGTCTTACACATTTTTGAATGAAATCTTTTATGTGGAAAATTAAAAAAAGTTAAGACCTATCAGACAAGTATTTGCTTAGAAATACTTGTGACTATTCTAATATCTCTGACAACCTGAGCCCAGTATTTGGCAAATGGCTTTGGATAAGGTGGAGTTGGGGGGGAGGAGGGAAGAGGGACAGAGAAAATGTCATCTCTGTTTTCAAAAGGAGAATTGTGATTTTTCCATTTAGACAAGAGAGATGTGTCTATTCTTTCTAAGACATACAGCTTACATTAAATCTTTTAATGTAATATGGTGGGGGGAAAAAACCCCCAAACCATTGAAACACTCCCCAGAAAAACCAAATAATGAAATAAATTCTCCCTGAATCAAAGACACCTCGAGCTAGGATAGGTCTAGCAACAGTAAAAAGGTAAGATCATTAAGAAAAAGAAAAAGCTGGCAGAGGAAAACAGTTTAATTTGCTTTCAACTGCCTGCTTTGGTACAGAAGTCTTTATCCAAAAAAGCCAGCATGTTGTTTGGGCCAACATGGTGACAAACCAACATCGCATCCTTTGTTCAGTAAGGCCAAAGAAGGGCAGTGGAGAAGCAGGGCAGGCCACCTGCGCTACTTCCAATAATGTAGTACAGGGTAGAGCAAAGAGTTAAAATTCAAGTTATCAATATTAAGCCAATTTTCATTTGAAGACAAGGAAAGAGATTGTGGTCATTGAATTTTAATAGCTGAAGCTTCACCCTACTCAGTGAGGACTTGATTTCATTGTCAGAGGAGATTCAGAGAGCCAGTAGCTGCAGTGTAATTAAAATCCCATCATTATCAGTTCTGTATCCCTCTGTGAGGGGTCATCTCACTTTCCCACACTCCATGAAATAGTCAACTGCTCTTTGGCAGTACTTTTAAAACAAAAACATAATATAAGCTTTCAAAGTCTGTCATGAAAACATCAACAGTATTCACAACAGCTTAAGAAGGTGTCCTGTCACAGAATGTTAAGTTTTAACTGATGATTATCAAACATAGGGTATTTTAGCAGGGGCTTGGATTGCAGGAAAGGAGTAGGAGAGGAAAAAGTTTAGCTAGGGAAAATGGGAAGGAAAATGAACATCTTGGATTTTGGTGCAGAAGCTCAGAAGTTCATTGAGATATTTTAGTTGCAAGCTAAGGACAGTTGTTTTTTATCCTCAAGGTATTATGTGCTTAAATTTTATGCTTCTTTCAAGCACTAAAATAAAGCAGTTTCTAGTTTAACTGCAATGTTATTCTAATGAAAGGAATGCCTGTGGCCCTGTCATTTGTGACCTTTAGCAGCTATCAGATGATAATGACTTCTGCCTGCTTGCCTTGGCTAAATTCACTTTCGGGTCTGTAATAAGAAGTCAGAACTACAATAATGCTTCATTATGCCACATAACATGTGCAATTTTCTTATGCTTTGTGAAGAAAACTGAATTCAAAGTGGAATTTGCCAAAAGAAATATCAAGAACTTAAAAGTCAACAGACATCAGAAAAGGGCACTTGGTTTTTGGCAGTGGATGGAATATGACCTTTGAATTTATTCACATTTGAAAGCTCTTTTCCCTTTTTTATTTTAATGGCACAAATGAAAAAAACATTTTAAGAAAATGACAGTGGTACTTTCTCAATTTCATTACTGTTAGCATAATTCCAGAGTCTACTAAGTTTTATATTCTCACAAGGCTGTGTAAGAGTCTGAGAAAGAAAGGGGGGAAAAACCTCTTAGTTCCAACCATAGCAACCACTTGATATGGATTATTTATTGTGTGTTATAAGATTTGCTTTATGAATACGTTTCCACTTATCAAAGATACATCAGGACCTTACAACTAAGATTCTTTTCCAAAAACTTCCAGAATTAGTGTCAATGTTTTGAAAACTGTCTGAGAAGTCTTCTGATAGGTTCTGTCTAGGATTCTAGAAAGCTTGAAAACTTTCTTAAACAGCAGTTGAAGGTTCAGTTCTTCCCTGCTTTAGGGATAAAAGAATAACCAAGACAGTACACATGATATGTAATTTCCTATCTATCATAAGGTTATTTTGTTCCCTACTCTTTTGTAGTGTCCAGTGTTGCATAATGTAAAAAAAGAAAGCAAAAGAGGACACCCTTGGAGAGTATCCAACTGAGAGACAATTATTCCTTGCAAACATCTTTAAGACAAGGTACCAATAAGGATGTAAGTCCATTTCTCCGGCTTTCCTTTCAGTAAAAAAAATGAAAGAAAAGAAAGAATATAAAGTAACTGATAAATCTCCACATGCACCCTGTAGACCTCAGATCCTGCTCCAAATGAAATAAATGTTAAGCAATTCTAATAAATTATTCAACTTATGTTTTCCTTAAAATATATTCCCTGTAGACTTTAATGAATAGATTAAAATTTCTAACTATGACATGATATTTTCTCCTACTTGCTTTGAGAACTAGGTCAAACTAATTTGGTGGGTGCAGAGGGGTGGAAGAAATATTTTTAAATCTTTGCTAAAGATTTTGGTCTAATTTATAACATTTACTGTTATTTACCTGAGTAGCAAATATAATTTGATATGTAAAAGTAAAAAACTTCTGTACAATACACGATCCCATAAAACTCATCTAAAAACTGATCTACTAAATGTGTCCAAAATTTCTACAATATTCATTTAAATTAGCCTTTTCTGATTTTTTCTATCTGCTGAGCACCTTTTATAAATTTTGCTATACTGAAATTTTCAGTTTCTTCCACCAGAGCAATTTTTATTTCTCATAACTGGCAGCATTAGAGTTGCCAGAAAGCTCACAGTGACACATGACATCCTTAAAAGATAAATTACTTTGTGTTATAACAATAAATGCTATACTCTCTAAAAGGAAATTGACTTTCTGAATAAAAGCATATAACCTTAATAACCTCCTAGATATCACCATGATTTGCAGAAAAGAAATGGGTCTGGTCAGAGGTAATAGACATTCATAAGCAGTGCACGAGTAGGTATGATAGAGGTAATGAAAGAGGTTAATATTTAGCAATGGTTTTGTGACCTAGGTAATGACTCCTGGTGTAATAAATGCAGTAAAATAAAGCAGTCTATCAGCAGAGTCTTTTTTGAGATCTCTTTTGGATTCTGCTCTGCTTTCCAAACATCTCTTTATAGATTATCCACAAAGAAAGAGAAAATTTACATTGGTTGGTCCTGCTGCTCTAACTCTGAAATAGTTAATTTACAGTCATAAATCTTCAATAATAATTCCTACCAAAATAATAGCTTTTTAACTATCTTGAGAACTCTCTGGTAGAAGGAAGAAAGTAATATTGTCTTGTTATCAAAACTGGAACATGAGTAATACAATGATAGTAATTTTTGTATTTGTTTGTGTTCACAATGTGATCGGGTTGTTCCATTGAGCCACACTGGATCACATTCATCCTTTGCTCATTGAATCTTACCATGCCTCATTTGCCAGTCAAACATACAATTTTCCAGGCTCTGAAAGAAGCAGTGCAAAGCAGAAGACAGAGTACATTAGTATTCTGTGTGTACAGATTTCTAATCCAAAGTAGGGGCTGCCTTAGTCCTTTCACATTTTAGTGGCTAATAAAATGTTCTGTCATATGCAACTGGATTTCTTTTACCTATCAGGCTTCCCAATGAAGGGAAGGTACTGAAGAATCATCCAAATTTTAGATATTTTCCTTTCTTAGCCAATGAAGGAAAATAGGCCAGCTCTTTCACAACCATTACCACATTATGTATTAACTGTTAACAGTGGAAACCAGCATATGTTCACTTTGTTCCCTTTGTAACTTCCAATCAAACATGATCACACACTGACAAAGATGAGTTATTATTGATATTACTATGTGACAAAGCATCATTTTTTTCTTGACTCACTTCACATATAATGAAAGAGCACCAGCTCTTTTATTTTAGTGAGAAAACAACCAAAATTATGCAACACCAATTCCTTACCATGACCCTGGACTCAGCAAACAATATAACTAATGCTTTGACATCCTCAAGTGAACTAGTCTGTTAATATGACTAGAGCCTGTGAATATCTTGAAGTTACCTGCATGCATCATGCTTAATTATATCTTGCTACAATAAAACAGTCTTGAAGTCAACCTGCTCCTAAATCCCATATGTACATGAACTGTCATACACTCAGATCTGATACAAATGGTATCCAAGCCAACCTTTCCAAGCAAAGATCTATATTTTTATTGTGCAAGTAGTATAGCTTATGGATTAATCAGATATGAACCCAATTTGTGGCAGCAGGGAAGCTGTACCAAACAGAACCCAACAGGCAGGACATAAATTCAGGGCACAATTGAAGCAGTTGCAATCAGTAGGGACCTAAGAGTGAGTTTGTATTAGAGAGACAGCTAAGAAAAAGGAATGCAAAGGAGACTATTTCATCACAAGCTGCTATCTATTTTGTAGATAACAAGCTCAAGAATAGGGCTTTAGAAATAAGTGGATCCAACCCCAGAAGAGCTGTGTGAAACATCTTTATAGTTAGCTTAATTTGACAATCAGGTAATGGAAGAGAACTGAGAAAATATCTTAAATAAAAGCTACAAGCCTCCATAAAGCTCTAAGTATTTGTTTATTCCTCTGCATCACAGTCTCTAAACACAACTGCTTTAGAAAGTTTTCCACTGGAGTAAAATAAATCCATTTTCACTTTTACTTTAAAGTCTGCCTTGACTTAAATGTTATTCCCAGCAGTTAAACTGTAGTCATTCTGTTCTCTAGTGAACAATGCTACACAGAGGCATCAGATAAACTTCATGGGGTACCAAATATCAACCACAAAACTGAGGATCTTGGACAGTCCCACATGAAATGAATCTGACTTTTAGGTATTGCTAACATAGAGGATGGGTTTGGAACACACACTACTCCATTGGAAGATTATTTTTGGTCTGTGGCAAGAAATGCACAAGCTGCGCCTGTACCCCTGAAAAACCCTGAAATTTTTCCCAATTTCTCTCGGTTATTCCGCTGTGAGATGATTCCATTGTCTCATTCTACCCTGGCATTACACCGAAATATCCATTGCTTGACACAGCACAGCTTTCTAGGCTGTTTTACCACCAGCATGTAACAGAAGAAAGACAGAAAAAAGGCCTCATCCACCTTGTAAATAGAGGCAGAACTAAGAGCACATTCCCACATCAATCCCATTGGCCAGAACAGTTACATATGCCCAGATCCTGCTTTTTCTCTAACATCTAGTTCATAATCTTCCTCAATGCATTTTTGTTAACATCATTAACCTCTAAGTTGTAATTGTCTCTTTCATTTTAGTTTGCTTCCTAGGATTTCAGTTCATTTCACAATTGGGGGTCGGCCTCTTTCTCCGGGCGACAACGGATAGAACAAGAGGACACAGTCTCAAGTTGCGTCAAGGTAGATGTAAGTTAGAAGTAAGAAGAAAATACTTCACAGAAAGAGTGGTCAGAAACTGGAATCATTTACCCAGTGAGGTGGTGGAGGCATCATCCCTTGAAGAATTTAAAAAAAGACTGGATGTGGCACTTGCTGCCATGATCTAGTTGAACAGTTAGAACATCGGCTGGACTAGATGATCTTATAGGTCTCTTCCAGTCTTGAAATTCTGTGATTCTGTGATTCTATCCAGTTAGGTTACTTTCCAAGCAAGGAGTGTTCTTTATTCCATATTTAAATCCCTATTGAATCTGAAGGGTGGCTTTTCATACAGATATGCTAAGTCCTTTAACTTAATTGGTTGGTTTGAAACACCCTTTGCTTAACTTTCACACCGCACTAGTCACATTTTCATTTCTCATTTTAGTAAATTTAAATACACAAAAGCAAAACACAAATGAGAATTCTTTGTATTCAACTGACTTCAGCAAAATTCTGTGCATTTTCCATATGAGTTGTTCCCTAATCTCTATCAAACTGTACACAGAATAAATAGCAGTCAGTAATGTACCTTTTGCACATAATAAAATACATGAAGATGGAAATGTCATTGAAAAAAATCAAGAACCAAAGATAAAAAAGCCACTCTAGAATAAAAATATTCAATGAGAAAAATATTTATAGAGTTACAAAGAATATTATAGTAAATTAGTCTTATCCCGTTATAAAAGAGCCTTAAGTTTCCTGATGTAATTTTTATGTAAACTAGAGGGGGGTTTAGATAAAATCCAAGCCCTCACTTGAAAATATCAAAGAAAAAATAATCTACTATGACAATTCACAAACTTGCCCTTGGATGAGCTTCATTTCCTGTTTAAAATATTCTTCTTCCTAGTCTGAATTGCACAGGACTGGCTGGAAAAGACCTCAGGAGGTCTCTAGTGCAGCCACCTCATCAAAGCAGGGGCAGAGCTCAGACCAGGTTACTGGGGCTTTATTGTTACCTGACTGCCCTCATGAGGAAAAACCATCTCCTCATCATCTGGTCAGAACTTCATGTCATACACATCACTAGATGTGCAAATTCCATTAGTGAAATTCAAATTTGTCAAAAAAGAAAATTACTCCACTGGGGTTTTTTTGCACCAGTCTGAATGTCCCACCCTGTGGATAAGATATTCTGAGTGATTTGGCTTCAGAAAAGCTTTGGTGGAAGAAAAAACACCAGTGGGGAAAAAAAGCACCAGTGGGGAAGACCTTGTCTAAAACCAGATCTTGAAATCTTAATGCCTTCCTATAAATGTGCACAGGAACATGTTATGAACCATGCAATACTTCCACTGCATTTATGCTCTGCTCTGTGTGTATATTAATTTAGAAGTTTTAAATTTCTCTCCTACACTTGGCCCAGACTCACAGGTGAAAACAGGCTTTGCTTTCTCCCTGCATTCTCTATCCAGCACAGATAAGCAAAGAGTTTTTTTCAATTTTCTCCTTTTCTCATGTTATTTTTCCTTATCTAAGAGTAAGCTATTCTCTGCTAAGGAACTTGACTATGAAGATTTCCTTACTTGTTTCTTAGGAGTGTCACAAGTTCCTTATTTGAGGATAATTTATGACCCATTAAGAAGCTACTTATAGTTATTTACTAGTACATTACATAATCATAAGGCATGAAGTTCTGGTCACTGTCAAGGGCCTATGTGACAATTTGTAATAACCTGCAGCTTCCTCTGTTCAACAGCAACACAGTGAACATCATCCCATTTTGCCTGTAGCCAAGAACTGACCCAGTTGAAGAATAAATTGAAATTCTATTTACTGCAGAATATCTCGCTTCTCACATGAAAGCTCACTAACCGGATAGGCCTACAGTGCTGGCAGTAAATCATGTGGAGGGAGAACCCTTAAAATTTATTTCTGACCATCATTTCCACCACTTATATGAGTTTTACAGCAGATACTACGTGCAGGGAGACCTATAGATCTGTGACAGATTCACTGGCCCTCTTAACCAAAGGAGTTGTTTTGTTAGAGGCTCCACAGGAGGTAAAGGCTTGAGCCATAGGCAGGCCAAGAACTCCTCTAAATGCAATCTGTTCTCTGAAAAGCCACAAATGAGCAGTGACACAGTGAGCATCAACACACATTAGCTTGGAACATGAATGGCATGTGGCTTTTACAATATCCATTTATGAAAGGGCAAAAAGTTTTGGTTACAATGAGTGTCAAGAACACCTTTCCCATTGTATGCAATTTGATCAAGAGCCAACACTTTATTTCATGAATACAACAGGCTCAGTGAGTCCTTTTTGACCCCGCCCCACTGGGCACTGGAGGGCAGGGATGTTCCCTTGAGCTGGGACACTCTGAGGGTCACTCCTCCAGGCACAGACCTTGTACCAACAGCACATCTTTTCTGAGTGACCAGGGTCACACAACCCTGCAGTACAATTTGTGCCTGGGTAGTTTTGAATCACTTTTCAAAGGACTGTGCTGTACAGTAAGAGAGTGAGCTTTCCCTCCAACTTTGTTCAGTTGCACTTTTGGAACACTATATTAAGCCCACTTCTGCTGATACTTTCTGACAGTTCTTTAAGTGATCTAAATCACCAATTCAAAACAAACATGCCATCAGCAAGATCCTAAGTCAGGATTCACAGCAGGACTGTGCCTTCATGTAAAGTTTCTTCTGTGCTTAACCAGAGTCAGGATGTGCTAACAACAACTGTTTTTCTATTCTACACTGCTAAATGTGAAATGTTTTTATATTGTACAGCAATAAAACTATATTTTCAAACCACCTTTGGAGGTGATTTGCTCGTAATCCAAAATATCTCTGATGAATTCTACTATCACATTTTCTGGTTCAAAGATATTGTGTCAGAGTGGAGTTTGGAGGGAATAAGATGATGAAGTATTGCACAAGAGAAGGGTCTATGATTATAAGAGAATCAGCAGGTAATGCAGATTAACTCTAGACTGACATCTGGTTTAAATTTCAGTGTTTATTCATTCAAAATACCAAATACTGAAAGAAGACCAGAAAGATTCAAACTGCATTAATTTTGTAAATCTAGGAATAAACAGAATCTGTTACCTAACCCTATGCAGCTATCTTATGTACACTACACTAAATTGCTCTATGTAATAGCTTCACAAATTAAAGTAGTAATTAGGCATATCAAATCAAATAAGAACTGTTAACATATTTAGTTTTCCATCTGGATATGAGAAATATTGAATTTTGAGTAACATTTCAAATAATTTTTCCTGACTCAGATGATGATCTGGGTCAAGCAGAACTTCCATGCTCCATAGCTATTTATAAACAGTGCCCATCTAAAGGCAATAAAAGGCAACATCATCAGAACCTTCCAGCACATGAATGTTCTTTCTGGGAACTCATCATTTCCAGTTCATATGACAATCTGATTGCCACATATAGCATTGCAGATGGGATTACACCATATGCACACACTGACTGCTCATGACCTGAGAAAGCTCCATGTTCTGCTTTGACAATTAAAAAATGAATGAAGAATTCAAGGACTTCTATACAGATACTACAGCTAGAATTGTAAAGACTGCCCCAGTGAGACTCACAGATCTGTTTACATCAATGACATTCTATCAGGCTTTGGCAAGCACATAAAATTCTAAACCCACTATGACTTTTAGCTGTGAGGTCTGCTGTCTTTACTTCTTAATCAAAAAACCCAATTTATTTGTTTTTTTGTCAGAAGCGTGGATCAGGTTCACTAATGAAAAGAGACACAAAATACTGCAGGTACCACCTGGCTTAGCTTTGCAGCTACTGAGAATTATCAAACCAGCTACAGGACCCACTTTAGCCTTTAGTTTCCCTTTCAGATTTCACAGTGATCAGGTCAGGCAAAATCTAGACAGCCTATTTACACACAGAGTACAGGGAAATACAAGAACCATGAATAAACAGGAAATTCTCAAATACAAAAGTGGTACTAAAGGATGAAGTCATAAAACTACAATGATCTTGAATACTTTAATAGAAAAGCCTGTTAACTCAAAATATGACCTGAAATTTCTTCTACTAGGTAGAAACAGAGAAGCAAAGAGAGCTGTGGGCTGGCAATTCAGTACCACTCCTAAATAAAAGTGTGATAGGGAAAATGAAGAGAACATGTAAAAGACAGAAGATCATCCAAGATAAAAAAAAAAGAAATAAATACTCAGTGGTTATGAAATTAATAGAAGGTTTTGAACCAGCCAAAAAAGACAGACATTTTGGAATACTATTCACACATAAAATAAGGAGAAAACTAATTTATACTAGTTTATATAAAGTATTAGAGAAGTGATATAAATCAACTAGGAAATCCTTTCTGAGTTCTGATCTGAAATGGCTAAAATACTTGCAGTAAAAACTGGAACTACTGCCTACAAGGGATTCAGGAAAAGTGAAAGCACTGTGCTGGCAAACTGCAATTTGCTACAATCAGTAATTCTTTCTAGTCATGATTAAGTAAAGTGAACTAGATTAAGGGGAATAGCTCTAACATTAATTGCTCTTAAGTCTTAGGTGCCTACATTTTTACAAACTTTTAAAATAAATGTAAACTTTAACTCAAGTGTCTTTTGACACTTTTTTAGTTGCAAGTAAGTGAATTTGTGTTAAAAAGTACTGCTGATATCCACAAAATCTTTTTGCCTATCCAGAACCTGGCATGCTACTAATGCTTTCCCTGCTAAACCAACAGGATCAAAGAAATTTCAGTCTTCAAAGCAGCCTTGAACTTTACAAGTACCATGTAAAGCTTTGCCTTTCTCTAGGCACTCAGTTCATGCTGGTGTCTCTATAAAATAGATTGGTTCACTTTCTGGGGGTGGGGAATATAATAATCATATCTCTTTTTTAATAATAATTTACACTTGCTTTAATTTCTCCAGGTATCTCTGTGTATCACATTATTAGTCATTAACTTGGTGAAAACACTTGTAAAACATTTGATTTCAGAGAAAACCTAGGAGAAATACTACAGTAACAGAAAGCAAGAGTATGCATAATAATGTGTGATACTTCTGCTAAAATAACTGGATCAGTTTTCACTAAACTCCTCTGTGCATTAAATAAAAAAAGAGACAGGTAAGGCAGTTCCACTGAAAAAAGAACTGCATGAAAATTTCAGATCTCAATTTTTGTCAAAATTTTAATTGAGCTTTATGAACTTTAAAAGGTTCAAATCCCAGATTTATGTATTTTATCAGTCTCTAATTTTAAAAAAACACTCTCACCTACATTTAAAATTTCTGCTGCTTTCAGCTGAGTGCGTAAGATCTACTGTCATTTTGAGCTAAAGGTCATAATGAAATGGAAGAATAATGCTAGGATACTGTTTCACTGCCATTATTCGTTGTATTCAATACTCTTATCCTGCTTTAACTAATCAGTCCTTCCACTTGAATATGCTCTGCATGTGAGATCCTGCAGCAAACACCAGAGCAGGTTTCTCCACGGTCTGGACACTGCAGAATAAATGCATACTGGTGCTCCTGATTGTGACCCCGACTACATCTCTTAAATCTGTGCTTTTTAAATTTTATTTATCATACTAACTGTATAGAAATATATACAAATGTATAAATATTGAATACTGCAGACTGATACTATCTGAAAGAATTACAAAGAGTAAGTGTGTGCTCATTTTTCCAGACCACAGCTCTTATCAAAAGTCTGTGATGAGAAGTTCTGCCAGGTATTTATAAGCTGAGAAAGATCTTCACAAGGATATTAAAATAACTTTTCTTGCTCCACCTCTTTCTTGTGCCCCATCAGGAGAGACAGACTTGTAAGAAATAGCTGTTCATTTAAGAAGCACTGACCTTACCAGACTTGCTGAAATTTTATGCTGGAGATTAAGCAGTCAATGTCAAGCAGAATACTGGGATACAATAGCTCAGCTATTGCTGAGTCACAGGATAATAATACGATTAAACAGGGTGGATTTCTTTGCCAATGGCAGAGGAAAAAACATCTGTTCTCTAATGTGCATGGATGAGAAAATCTGCAGAACAGAAAATCCCTTCTACAATCTTAGTGCAAGAATCTACTTTGACCCCTGGTTTATACTCTTGAGGGCTTCACATTTGCTTGGTAAACTGAAGAGTTTTGATATGTGCCTAACAAAAAAGCAAGCTGGCAGGCATTAGAATTCTTCTCTTTGGGTTTTTCTCTGCTGCTCTGTATGTACCTCTCATACATACTGCAGCAAGGCCCCAGCAGGACTGGATTGTAGTGCTGATGTGCATGTTAATAAAACAGCTTTGTTCAAGAGCAATTATCTTGGTCAAGCAGCCCACATTTTACAGGGTTCAAAGGGACAAGGGTAGTACCAGGGGAATAACAAAATGAAAAGGTGACTACATGGATATGCCTGTGTATGTCAGAAACTTAATGTTTCCACTTGTAAATAGGTTCATCGTGTTACTTCAAAGCAGGAACTCAGGAGAGTCAAATCTCAAGTACTCAATTCTGCTTTTTATTGGTGGTAAAGAAGTCAGACATGACAATTTGGCAATGTGGATAGTTAGTTTGCCTAGAGCACTTTATGAATATTAATCCTGACACATACAGAGACACTGTACTATTGAATAACAAAGGAGAGAGAGATCACACATTTAAAACCAAACCCAGAGACAAAAGGACTGGGCCACTGACGTGGAACTTCATTTCTGTTACTAACATTGGCTAGATGGACTGTGAGCATTTGTGCATCCCATGGACAAAGCAGAATTGTTTGGCTTCAATCTCTAACTGAAGTAATCAGACCCTTTAGTGTAGATGTAGCTAAAGTCCAAGAGGTTAGCAATAGGCCCCATAGTGCATGTGATTTAAAAAAAAAACTATGCAACTTCACTTTCTTAGTCTCTACTATTTTTTTTAGTCCACTGTGCATTGTTTTTAAAACTCTAGTATTTGTCAAGAAAGGTTGACAGATCACCCTCCTGGAATTTCAGCTACATGGGGACTTTTCTACTAACTACTGCACCATAGAAAAGCCACAAATGTTAACTTCTACAATCATTTTTATAATATGAGTCATTATAGAGTAATGAATGCTTGGAAGCTCACTAACACAAGCATGTTCTCTTGTGGCCGTGCTGGGCACTCAGCAGGACTATTTATACAAGGGGGACCCAGCCAAGTCCCAGCACCTTGAGGCATGCTGCTTTCAGTATGTCCTGCTGCCACCTACTTGCCATTCAGTCCAGCACAGTGCAGCCAAATCTCTGCTGCAAATTGTCTTTTTCTGGCCTCGTTCTATTGGAAAAAAATCAATGAGTGCCAGTTGGCACGCATGCTGCTTCACTTGATTTTTAAGTACTCCTTCAAAGTCCTAGTGCTAGTCTTGGAAGTATTTGCAAAACAACCTCATGTCCAGCTCTTGGGAAGTTTTGTTCCTGTCTGTGGCCATTTTTTCACCTGTGATATGCACTGAATGTGTTGGGATCGTGGGTGTCCTGGCTGAGAGTCACTGTAAGCCCATCCCAGCTCAGCCTCCAGAGGAGATGACTGAGAGGGGACCAGGGGACCTCATCAATGTGCAACAGGCAGCTCCCCCTTCACCTTCCTCTGTCTTGCAGGGGGGAAAAAACCTCAACCAAACAAACCTAAATGTCAACACCTCTCTAACAGAGAGCATAAATATAGCATTTATTAATGGTGTCTCCAGACCAAGGGCAAGATAGGAAGATATTTCAAGACCCAACTCTAACCTTATTATGCCCTACATTGCTGTAGGAATGCACCTTCATTGGTTGAGGGCGGGGAAACTCCTCTTTTCTGCTCTTTGAGAAAACCCAAAAGGAGCAGAAACAAAAATGGGAACTAGAATCCAAGCAGATACAGCAAAAAATGGCTGTTATTTGTTCAGCATTAGTACAGAAGCATACTGTATGCACCAAATCCTCAGGCTGAATAGAACGGCAGATTCAAATATCCAGAGTGCAGGAAGCTGCAAGGCTGGACACAGCAATCAAAACTTCAGGGCTGGAAGGTTTATCACTCTTCTGTAGCACAATACAGGCCTGCAAGAGCACCCCCCACAAACACCTGCACATCCACAGCATTAATAATCAGCCACTGCTGCCAGGAATTCCTCATTCTGCTGTTTCACTTGAGACATTTGCCAACAGTCCTTACTCCAGAAAGATAAGGCTGATATTCAGTGTTTGACACCAGCTGGAAGGAAAGAAAGCTCATAGAAAGCAGGTCTCCCCTGTTAAATGCAGAAAACACTGATGATCTACGTGCACTTCTTGAATTGCCATCACATCTCACTCCTTCCTCCATCCTAACACCAACACCTCTGTACACTAATTCATCAGTCACAGCATCTCACAGTCAATCAGTGAAAGCAGTCTGAATTTTTCAGTGAATGATTAACACATCCACACAATGCCCTGACACAAATGTGGTGGTCAGAAAGAACATGTGTGCAGTTTGCTGTTCTGGTAATCGCTGCAGAGCTCTGTTACCAGCAACATTAACCCGGGTGAATGCTCACTTACATTCTTACACTTACATTGCACCATTCTTCCCTACAGAAGGTCACCTACACCACTTTTCATAGATTTTATTATTTTGTAACATCAAGAGAGATTGATTAATTGGTTAAAAACCAAAAGTTGAGAGGAAAACATTATTTTCCAAACCTGAAGAGTGGTGCTTTGCCAGATTTATAAGCTTGCCAGGATTTTTAATTGTAATAATGCATCAAATTAAAGCATGCCAGATGAACTCCTTCTGTACTAGAGATAAGAAGCTGATAAAGGTATTTATATGTAAGCTCCAGTGGAAATACCAATGTGCATAAAGCACCACAGGCAGAAATAAATATTTCTTTATTTGAATGAGTTAAACTTGCTTAACTTTAGTTTTCTGTTTACTATATCCAAAACATTTTCAATCTTAAACATATCTTTGCCTGTAAAAGGCTGTCAGTGTTAAAGCAGAGACTGAAAAATACCATCTGGCATAAAAAGCCACACTGAGTCCAGCAGTCCCTCATATGAAAACTACTGTCCCAGGTAAGTTACAAAATTAAACACTTTACAAATAAAAAGGCAGAAGGCACATGTTTATAGCAAAAACTTGAAGAACTGATGAGGAAAGGAGAGATAATAGAAGAGTTTGCCCTTATGGAAAAGTTATCTCAGGCTTTCATGTGAAAGAAATCAGAAAACTCCAGATAGTAGCATCATAAAATGTATTTGCTAAATTTGGAGATGGTCTGTCATTATTACATACAAGCTCTTTCCTTGTCTATAAGAACAGTGGCCTAAATAATTATTTCTATTTCTATATACTTAGCTGGTAATGTCTAATATTCATGTATTTTCAGTGCTGCTCCAGCATGATCAGCACTGCAGCACAAGAATCTTGGTTCAGGAATTTACAGCCCATTTTGGTGCTTCTTAAAGATTTCTCCAGGTTTATCATCCAACTGTTATTGACTAAAGCTTATTGCTTAGTGTCTCTCAAGCTTTTTGCAGTGCATTTTCATTTCAACTATGATGAATAATTTAGAGTAAAATATGCCATATCATTGTTCACCCTGTGAACAGCAATTCAGGAAACCAGCAAATCAGCACAGACTTTACATTGCTTCAAAAGTTTATCCTCCCTCAAAACCTGATATTTTCTACTTATTTTACTTTTTACTGGATATGAATCCCTCTCGCCTTCATGTAGGTTTTCTTACTGCTAAGAAATACTAGTTGGCACACAGCAGTAACATCTCAGCAGCTGAGACAGAACTGACAAAATTATTTTTCAGAATGGCTCTAAGAAGTGTTTTAAAATCATAAGAAGCAAACACAAGAGGCATGTTGTCAAAAGGAGCAAGTAATTTTAGAGTAATGGTCAGGGTAAAAGGAATATACTGTGAGTTGTGCAACTAGAAAGACCGTAATGAGAAAAAGATTATGGGGACTTGCTTCATGGAGCCCTCCACACAGCTCTCCTCTGGCCTCACTGTTACAAAGAGTTGCATTCTTGGAGTAG
Organism: Melospiza melodia melodia; assembly: GCF_035770615.1. Taxonomy (NCBI): domain Eukaryota; kingdom Metazoa; phylum Chordata; class Aves; order Passeriformes; family Passerellidae; genus Melospiza; species Melospiza melodia. Next base: position 9,110,303 of record NC_086207.1, on the reverse strand, counting down.
AGATAATGGAAATAAAGCAGGTTGGTTCGCAATACAAGAAGGCTGAGCAGAGTCTCCGTGCACAGTCTTGTGTGACATTAGTCATAGCAATTTTTTCTTTTGTCACAGGTTAGTGTAAAACAAAATAATATGAGCCTCCCTGATTAAAAAAAAAAAACCCAAACAAACAAAAAAAACCACCACACACAGAAAACAAAGCATCGAACCACAAGTCAACCAAACAAAACCCTCAGAAAATGAAAATTAAAATGAGACATTTGGACACAAGGCACAAGGCAAAGAAATCTATGGTTCTGCACCACATCTAGACAGTAACCTATACCTGTTCTACCTGCAAGTACTGTGCATTTATAGCACCCAGCATCATGGCATCAACAAGAAGTCAATGTGATTATGAAATCTGTATGTTGTTACTCTGTTAGTGTATATTAAATTAGTGTAAGAAATGAGAAAGGGTTCATTTCAGCACTTGTTCATCACCTTACCACAACAGCATTAATTACAGCTATGGAATGATGTATGGAAAGAAGAAAAGTAGCCTGGAGAATACCAAGAAAGCAATCTTCAATATACACAGTTGTTAAATGTAATAACTACACTAAGATCAGCTGCAAAAACCTCAGCTGGCAACGCAGACATCTCTTTATTACTAATGAGACACTGCAATTCTTTATGGCGTGTTTGCTTCAAAGAAAATAACTAGTTTAGTTTATTTTTAATTAGTCTCAAAAGGAGGTTTTCATTGAGTAGGAGATTCTCAAATGACAAGAGAAAACAGAAGACTCAGCATAAGTGAAGTGAACTAGAACCAGAGGAAGAGAAGCTGAGTCTCTACTGGACAGGTTTGCCAATATCCCAGCAATTCAAAGCCATTTAGAGTAGAAGCATGCAGCAAGTGTCTCATTATATTAAGGCAACTGCCACCTCTGAGGAAGTTGCTGACATAAGGTTTGTGCATAAAAGAAGTTTTTGCAATTGCTGTAGGGGGTTTTGTTTGTTTTCTTTAAAAAGACAAATTAGAATTCATTCCACAAGGGGTAAAGTTTAAAAATGCCCAAATCCATTAAGGAAAGAATGGCACCCCATTCTTCCAATGGCAGCAGCTCCTTGGGTTTGATACTTGGAGGAAAAGAGTAGGTGAATGCTAGCTATAGAACCACTAATCATGCCTTAATTATAAAGAATGTGGCACATGCTAGGCAAAAAAAAGGAATTAGGGAAATGAGCTTGAAACATGCTGAAAAGCATATTCTAAAATTTTCTTTTAGCAGGATGATTGTTTTAGATGGACTTCAGCTTCTAAAAGAGAAATTGGTACTAATTCTGACTAATAAGAACTAAAAAAAAATTGTTTAAACATTAGTCTATTTTGTCAAGTTTGAACGAACTAAGGAACTTTTATACATAAAACTAGTTAGAAACCAGGAAAAATAACTCTTATCAAAAACTGAAATAAATCAGAGCAATAAATGCACAAGGACAGGATGCAATGTAACTGAATATTACTGTGGATTTTTTCAGAGCTTTTTTGCCCTGCTAATAAGAACAGCAGAACTGTCATGTTTACCTCCACAGAGAAAAGAAGTGAATGACTCCAAATCAAATAAGCAGCTATCAGAGAAGTATTGTTTGACACTGTCTGCAGGGCTCTTCATAGCAATCAGTGAAGCTTAGCTTCCCTATCATCATTTTCATGAGATTCAACCCCTTTCTGACAATCTCAAAGTGATAATGCTGCTAATTTACTTGTCTTAAAAAAAAAAAAAAAATCTTACAATCTTGCTTTTTTTTCTAAAATCCCATAAGATGCTGTGGAGTGAAAAGATGAAAAATATCTAAAGAAATGACACACAGTATACAAATGCAGGGTGCCAGGAATAAGGATCAGGAACTCAGAGAAGAAATCACAAATACTTCCCTAAACCAAACAGCTGCCACTAATAATAGTCAGGACCAAAAATGTGACATCCTTTATGCACATGGTTGGACATCTTGCAATACCACAATAGAAACCAATTAGATTCATGAACTCAAAAAATAAAATTGGTTTCTGTCATTAACTACTGGAAAAGTAAGTACCAGTTATTTTCACTGTTTTGCTCTTTTGATGGGAGCCATTATCATTTCAACTGGTTTTAAAATCCTTTTTGTATCTAACAACCAAGAAAGAGGGAACATCCTGTAATCCAACAGCAGCGCTTACATACAGAAATCCATCATTAGCAAGTTATGTATGTTTTTTCTTCACCCATTTCCTTTTACTTGCCACTAGCACAAAGGACATTGTTGACTATTCCATTATGTGATCCTGGAGAGTTTGCTGGATTTAGGTGATACCTGATTTAGTTTATCAGTTGGGTTTGAGTTGGGACAGAACAGACTTTTTGTGTCTGTCACAACAAAGAAAGTTAATGGCAGTTGCTTGTTTCAGTCAAGGCACTGCTTCCCGTGTAGAAACACCCTTAGCACGTGGACACTGCAAGGCGCATGGTAGCAGGCAAAGATGTGTGGCAAATGTCAATTTTCATAACCAGCATAAATCTTAACATGTGCAAATGCATATTTGCTTTGCCAGTATTCAAACCTGTAATCTGAGAAACTCATCTCCTAATGAGCACTCATAAGTTACAAAAACTCACTTGATCTAATGGGTGTTTAGTCTCCTCAGATTAATGAACTATGAATAGCTGGGCCATTTCAAAAACAGATGCACCTTTATACCACCTAAATCATTAAAAGCCTCTGCTTTTGTAAGTAACTGCTATTCCAGCTTTAAAAATCCATATTATATTTCTTTTTTTATTCATTGTACAATTCAGTTAAACTGATGCTTTGCTGTGGTATATAGGTCACTTGCATTTACTTTGAAGTACTTTATAAACACAGCAGCAAGCTGAAGCTTTTCTAAATGTTCTCCCTCATCTTCAGTATCACAGTCCATTTGAGGTGCTTAACAATCAATGCACTTGTAACACTTTAACTAGAAAAGAAAGAAGTTTGATTTAGACTGATAAAATATTCATATTGGGTCATACCTTATAAGTCTCCAGAAGTTAAAGGCAGTGAGTTTGCCAAGATAGGAGAGCAGCTGTATCCACCTATGATATATTAAGACACAAATGATACAATTTGAAATTACATTACCAATCAGATTTACTGCTCTAGTTGCCTTACTGGGGAAAAAAAACCCCAAAAACCCTAGACTCTATACAGTCTAGTTCAAAAGCAGACATTTAAAACTGCAGTGAAATACCATTTATTTGCCTATTGAATCTATAATTTCTGTTCCAAAACACCAATTATTCTAGCATGTTATTAGTGGAAGTAGCGTACTACTAATAGAAGTAATAATAGCACTTTGCAATTATCTCACATGAAAGAGTGCAACTTTCAGACAACTGGAATATTTTCTTCCCATATATGCTACGTCTGAGGGGTCCAAGATGTTTCTTCAAAAATGTCAGAAACATTTTTAATTTCTAAACAGCAGCAGTACTCAGAATGCAAAAATCATTAGATGCTTTCCCCATGTATTTCTTATTAACAGTAATGTCTGAATTTTAAAAAGCACAAATCCTTACATTTTGGCTCTAATAAAAACAGCAGTGTAAATGGGCTCTATTGATAGAGAGGTTTCATTTTACTCCTTAAAAATCAGATTAAAACCGGAAAAAAAACTGCTCAGCCACCAAGAATTTGGCCCATTAGACTTGATAACATATGCTGAATGAAAGCAAAAAAGAATAATTAAAACCACATTATTAAATGGAACAAAATGGAAGCCACTAGTTTCATTCTGGTTTGCTAAATGAAGGGTTAAAACTTTGCTAATTTTCTTCCTTTGGTTTCAAATTTGACCCCTCAAAACTTCTGCACTTAGCAATACACTGCTTTCCAGAAAACTACAAGAGTTTATTAACATTTCCTAACTTTTTCCCTTACTAATGAATTGATAAAATAGAAAAACATTTTTTGCCTAAAACCAGATGAAATAGCTAGAGGGAAAAGGCTGAAATAGCAATAACTAACTAGAGAGCCTTCTTTTGTCTTTTACTCTGTTGTAAGGAAAATCCCTTACCTGCTAAATTCCTGTTCTCTTGGAAGATAACTCTCACTCTAATAATCTACAAAGCATCTCACTCAAAAATAAATCCTTTCCTATTTATATCTTTTTGTATCAATGAATGCAATTGCTGGCCCAATTGCAGTTAGGGCCTAATTAGTTTTCATTCATTACCTATCTGGGTTGATTTGGCACAGCTGGGTTTTTGGTAGCAAGGGAGGGCCACAGAGGTAGATTCTGTGAGAAGCTGCTGGAAGCTTCCACCGTGTCCAACAGAGCCAATCTCTGCTGGCTCTGAAGTTGGACATGCTGCTGGCCCAATTAGAGAGGTTGGTAACACCTCTGTGATGTCATATTTAAGCAGAAAAATGAAAACAGCACACATGCAATTTTTTTCCAGGGATGATAAGGAACTACTGCTGGGGGCTCCTTCTTCCAGAGATAGAGAGACAGAGGGGCCTTGCTGCCAAACCAGAGCAGCCCATCCCCAGAGGACTGCACCCTGTGGATGAGTGATCCTTGCCACAACGGTTTTGGGCACACCTGTTTGCTTGTGAGAAGGACTCACAGCATAGCAGAGAACAGACTCCTCTCCCTGAGCGAACAGAAAATCTTGGTGATGAACTGGCCAAAACCCCCATGCCCTGTCTCCCTGTGCTGTTGGTAATAAAGAGGGCTGGGAGGGAGAAAAGATGTTTTAAAGGCTTATTTTACTTCTCATTATCCTCTTCTGACTCAGTTAATAATAAATTTACCTTATGTCTTTAAATTTGAACCTATTTTGCCCTTAGAGTGTTTTTCTCCCAGTCCTTAACTCATCTGCCCAACTGTAGCAGAAGAAGGTGAGAAATGACTTTCATGGGTACCTGGCATTTGGCCAGGGTCAAAGCAGGACACTCTGACACTTTCAGCTGCGCCTCTCAGTGAACCCAGGGTCTTCTACCCAGCTGAACTGCCATGTGCTCTTTGTCCCTGACCCTTACAGAGAGACAACTCAGCCTGCATCCCACAAACAGGATTTACTTCAATAACACATTGGCACCAAGTCCATCACTGCAATCCAAAAGGAGCCACCCAGCAGGTCTCCACCACTGGGGCTGTTCCACTGCCCTTTCTGACAGCAAAGCTCCTCCTGGGCCCAGCCCTGCACCCTGAGCAGGCTGGGGCAACTGTGTGGTGCCATCCATGTCCAAGCTGCAGGTCACAGACTGATGCAGGAAAGGAGACTCACTTTTGGCAGTTCTGCTCTAACTCAGGAGTTTCCAGTTGCACTCATGAGAATGAATTAACATAAATGCCAATTTTCTGTGCTGAATAATGGCCCAAATTCAGTAACTTTTCCCTTGATTTAGGAACTCCATGGAGGCTGAGTTTAACCTTCTCATCAGGCCTGTGGGCGTAACTCTTCCTGCCTTGTTTCTGACTTAGCACAGCAGCAGAGAGAGAACACAGCAGCAAAGACTGGGAATTAACAGCCTCTGAAATGTCATGTTTCCATTTGATAAGAAAAAGCAACTAGCAGTTGAAGATTACTTTAATTGCAGTCTCATGTAGTAGCCAAGATTATAATCTCTCATATTCACCACTTAACACTGCAGCACTGAGGTCCACAGCAAAGTTTATTTAATATAAATGACTGAGCATCTTAGAGTCAGGAAGGGAAGAATTTTTAGAAAGTATCCAGCCTGAATTAATGTTATAATGTGAAAGCAGCAAAAGTTTCTTCACTCTTTAGACACAGCAAGATTCTTAAAATGCTCTTAGAAGGAGTTTACAGAGTGAAGCCCAATACAGAGGTATAGAGATAATGCTGGAATTCAAAACCACACTTGTGCTTTACTTTGTCACAAAGTTATGAAAATGAGATAGACTGAAAAACTCACAGATGAAACCAGGGGTTACCTGAGACCTTGATCTCTCTCCTCCTGATGCAGCTACATTGTCATACAAACATTTTTTTAACTTTATAGACAATTCCTGTGCATGTCTCAGGTGTCCCTGTGCAGGTATGGGGGCCACAGAGAATGAAGTTGAGCCTGGGAAAAAGGGTGGGAGAAAGTGTTTTAGCTTTTTCTTTGTTTCTTGCCATCCAATGCTATTATAAACTAAATACACTTTTCCCAAATCCAGCCTAATTCCCTGTGATGGCGGTTGGTAAGTGATCTCCAGATCTTTGTTTCCACTGATGGCTTTTCCACCTTCCTTTCTTCCCCCATCACACTGAGAAGGGGGAGTGAAGGAGTGTCAGGGTGAGCGGCTGGACAGAGTCACCCCATCACTCATATGGCACCCAATGCTGGACTCAACCCACAACTCTGATATTACAAACAGTTTATGCTCTACAGCTGAGCTAGCTGGCCATTCTCAGGGTGGTATGGCCAAGCTTAACCCACAGGGACTTTTCTATGTGCACAGAAATCTCCTGCTTTCAGAGCTGGTTGAGGCTGCAAAGGTTTTCATGTGGGAAAATGTTTGGAGGACAAAGATAAGAAATGCAGTGCATTTTCTTTGTAAGCTCTGAGATCATCACAAGTTCTCTGACCAAACATACCTTCAGTTCTTATCTCGATCAGTCCCATCATGTTCTCAGACTTCTGGCACTCAAAAATCTTTCCAAGTAATGAAGAATACTGCAACCAAGATATCCCATAAATATGCTGCATCTGCAAAATGCAAAATTCAAATTAATAATTTGCCTGGTTTTCCTCCCAGATGCTGGCATTTTTTTGGGTAAAATGTCCTGGAGTTGTTAATGAAGTTTGTGTTTCGCTTACACTACATCTTTCTTAAAATTTGTACATCAGCTCTAACTGGGGTGGATTAAAGGCAAAACACTTCGCAGTCAACTGTAGCCATGACAGTGACTCAGAGCAATTTTTTGTCTTTTTCTTGGAAATGGCAGTATTTAAATGTGGCTACTCAATAACTATTGTGTTGTATATGTGGTTACATTATGGGTAATGATCTGGAAAAGCAACATTTGGGACAGGGGTTTTCCCAACAAGAAGCTTTTGTTGCAAAATAGGCAATTAATCTTCAAATAGAGCATGTAAAAACAGGTGTTCAGTGACACACAGATTGGTGGCATTGCTATTGAAACATCTTGTTTCCTAGTGTGTTGGCATCAGTGTGGAGAAAAGAGAATGTTTCTGCAGTTCTCCATCCAAAGCAGACCGACACCTTTATAAATAACTTTTGGTTCTCAAGACAACTCTATCTACATCTTCATGTATCATGGAAATTCTAACATTAGAATCTGTTCATCTGAATGGAAAATGCAGACTAAAATTAGTTACAAACCATCTGCATCTGTGAGCTGTCATACACAACTTCAAAATCTATATTCCTACTTTTTGTGCTTGAAATAGAATAAAATAAAGGAACTTCTTTATACATGAAATCTGTGATTCAAGAAGTTAATATGCTGCTTAAGCTTTATTCTGCTGTCTAGAAATCATTGTCTCTGGGTAGTTCTGTTCAGCACCTAATCACTCATTTTCACATATTTGGAGGAAAAGCAAACCACATGCTAATATGAAGGAAAAAATAAGTATGTTTAGGCCTGAAGAATTAGATTATCACCTTGGTAAATGCATAAGTACTGCTTTCACAGTTGGTATGTGAATTAATGCAATTCCTTTCGACAAGTTTTGCAGTGGTCATAGTCTGCTGGTTTAACAGCTGATTTGGGTTTTCATGGTGACACAGACAAGGCCTTTTCCAGTTCATACGAGAAGCTACCAAAGAAGGGAATGAGACCAACAAGACCTAAATGTGAACCTAAATACAAACTACTGAGGTGTGTATAGTGAGGAGGGAAGGAAGTTTTCTGTGTATTTAGGCATTTTAAGGAATGCCCTTGTTGATGGGAGAGCCCTCCATTGATGATCCATTATATTCCATTGCCAGGCCAACTTCTCAGATGGTAAAACAAAAAACTGGCAGAGCGCTATCCCAGTTGGTAAAGCTTTGCCAGTACACAGAAACATGGAGAGGGCTTCCTACCTTCTAGCAAGAAAAATATCTTCTTTTCTTTTGTAATTACTTTCAGTTATCTTAAGTATTTGCTGCTTTCATTTATTTTCAGAAAAGAAGGGCAGGTGTTGGCTCTTTTTAGAATAGTAAACCTGAGAACTTAAATTATTTAATGCTCTACATAGTTTGTAACCTAAGGGTGTTTTGCTCTGTCAAAAAGGAGTCAGCAGAAGTCAACAGAGCACGTGCAAAGTCTGATGGCCTTTTGTAAATTTATTATTATTTTTTTAATTTAGATTTTAAAGCCTAAAATTATTCTTCTGGTTTTCCTTTTAAAATAATAAAATAAGCCAAACTGCCAGTCTGATAGAAATGTTGCCAAGCTCACATTACAGAACACACTGTCCAAGCTTTGATGTCTAGTCTAACATCACTAATGTACTTAAACACAAAGAAGAAACAATTTATTTTGAGAATTACCTCTCCTCTAGGGAGATGTGCAAATTACACTGAGTCAAATGAGGAATATAAATCTCGCAAGTTACTCTTGTGATGAAAAGAACTAGCTGTAGTTCTTCATATGTTTGACACTGACTGGTGGCTTTTAAAAATGCATATTCATTAGCAGCCCTGCTTTCTAAAATCACTTTATGATCTGGTCACTATTTAATACAAGAGCAGCTAGATACAAGTTAAATTTATGCCTATCCTTTAAATGATGGATGTAGAAACAGGTTTGCACAGTACAGCAACTGTGTTCACACAAACTCCCTATCAGTTCAAGACTTCTGTCTGAGTGATTTCCAATGCAGTCTGTTCCAGGCCGAGGAGCTGAAGGACAGAAACAGATGTCTCTTATATTTCAGGTGATTTATGTTATTTTCTGAAGTATTTGTCACCTGTACTGATATCCACATGCTACATTTGTAGGCAAACTTTTTCTGCAGTGCATTTGGAAGGGAGTTCAACAAATAAAGCTATTTTCAGTGCATGCTGTTAGACATGAATAAGCCTGATATTTCATATATCAAAATTCAGAACTAGACTTATGGTCCAAATTAAGCTTCAAAACACCAAGGTGTATATATGTAAGGTACCCAATTCCCAGCCAAAAGTTACATTTTTCATTCTAAAGAAATATCAACAAGCTTCTCTTCCATGAATGTTTACAATAGTTTTTTAATCATGTCACTAAAATCAATAAAAATTCTTCCCCTAATATTTATAGGTTAATATATTTAAAGACTCTAGTAAGGAAATTTTTATAATAACCTAAAGAAATCTCATCAATTTATTTCCCAGAAACATGTGATAAAAAATAGCTTATGTCCCCAAAATAATTTAATATTACAGAATAAAATAGCAATATTCCTCAACCTCATAAAAAACCTCAACACTGTTCCAACAGGCATTGACAAGAACAGTCCATTTTGAAAGAACAACCAAACCTACCACTACCATAAAAGTCAAGAATATAATTAAAAGAAATAACAAAAAAAAAAAAAGAGAGAGAATATTTTTATTTATATACATCAGATATAGAGAGAGACAGAAATAGAGATACATATATAAACTACATTCACCTACAAGAAAATCAGTATGGAAACTGCCCACTGTTCTCTGCAATAAATATTGTTCATTTATCATCTTTGATTCTGGATACTGAACCCCCTGACTTTCAATTAACTCATACAGATTAACTCATATAGATCTTTCTCTAACTGCCTCACCCTACAAATTGGAGAATATTTGTATTCATCAGAAACAACCCATAAATCACCCACATCATTATCCCCTCAAGAGGTCAGACATTGTCCAGGAAATATCCTGGAAAAAACTGTTCTGACAGATTAATAAGCAGAAAGCATCTACCATGAGCACCCAGAGATTCAGGGCTAGGACTGAGAATTTGTCTTTACAAAGTAAATTCCAAGTCTCTGAAGCCTGACCATGCCCTTTCAAGAACCACATCTGCTCCAGTGACCAAAATTTCAAGTAACTTCTATGGAAAGAGGATCAAGCTCTAAATATTCAGAGTTGCAGTTGTTTCAAGTGATTAGAATTACAGATTTCCATGTGGAAGATATAAAGCTGACTTACACAGTCTGCCTGTAGTGAGATAGAGCAGCTGGCGTCATCCCTCTAGAGGAAAATTATAGGGTGGTGGCCTCAGTCTAGAGCTCTGAGTGCTGGGGAGCATTCTAGGCAGGACTTTCAGGAAAGAAAAGTCACTTTGCACTGCTGACATAAATAGATTACAGCTGTTGCCCTCTGGAGTGAGCCTGCTGCCCACTATAACCAGCATCAGGTGCAGAGTCCAGCAGGGGAGGCTGCGCAGCTGACCTTGCTGAAAACACAGAACCCCAAGGATATCCTCACAGTGCACAAATTCCCTTACTTTTGTTAGCATCCTTCTGAAAGCTGCCTATTATTGTGCCAAGGTCCAATGTTCTCCTTGTTTCAAATATACCCAGAATTCTGTCTTGGGTGCCATGCCCATTCCTATTTCTGGAAAATGGCAATAAAATTTCCTGGGCTGCCTTTGCAAATATTGCTTCCCTGCTCACTAGAACTAAGAAAATTTAGGTACAGCTCTCTTTCCATTTTTCCAAAAGATAAAATGAAGCATAACAGGAATTAACCTGGATATAAAATGTGCAAAAAAGAAACATGCACTTGACTTTTTTAGGGCTAAAAAATGTCTTTTCCTATAAAGTTGCGCAGATACTTAGAGGCAATCAAAGGGCATGCAATAGTGGACTTGCTCTAGTACAAATAAAATCACTCCATTAGTTCTACTGTTTTATGTAACCATTTAATCTGCTTCAGTGGTTGTAATGGTCTGATGGGAGAAGGCTCAAAAGTACCTTAAAAATCCCTTTATTTTGTCAAGTCACTCTTCAGCTCTCTCTTGTACCACTTCACTCAAACATATTCTGTGCTACCGAGTGAGAGTGAGAACAATTCCAGACCCTTAAAGAAATGTCTTATTTCTTGAAACTGAGTACCTTAGATTGGAGTAAAATCCTCTCTGCCTTTAATACTGAATTTAATAAACTCTAGGTCCACATCTACACAGTCATTTGCTGATTCCACAGAGCACCATGGTCCAACCCTGTGGTCTTTTGTTAGTACAGGAACCCGTTATATGTTAAATAATCAAAATAATTTGTGTTTGAAAACATGCAGGTTAAGAAGATGAACTACAGGGAAGAGGCAATACAAGTGATCAAGCTGGCACTTCCCTTTCATTTTTGCAGAAAGCAGAGATTTTCTCCTAGAGGTTTGCTAAGATCCCTGAAGTTACATAATAAAGACACATTCATATTTTTACAACTTTTAGGCATTTAAAGATGCAGATAAATGCTACATAAGCACATCTGAGAATTACATTGAAAGCCTGTCTATAAATTCAAGTTCATTCAATGTAATGAAAGATATTAATATTATGATATTTAAGCACGCAAATAAAAGTGCATGATTTTCAGTCCTGTTGATCAACTATGATTCCTACTAATCATAGTCAAGTATTTAAAATAATATGCTGATAGTACAAGTGCTGCTCTTTATTGGTCTGTATTGGTCCCTTTTATAGCTCTGGATTTTTGAGTGAAATTGCACTTTTGGACTTTGCACTTGAAGTGTGTCACACTCATGCAAGTCATAGGGTTTTATTAGCTGATAGTTCCAGCTCTCTAGCATGACAAGCTCAACCACTGACACTTCTTTTAGGCATTTATGGAAAATGGACTCAAAGGAGGGACAGTGACATGCAAAACAGGAATTCTCATTATCTGTTTTTTGTTATATGCTTAAACTAGAAGAAGAATCCTAATTAGGATTCTCAGTATCTTATCAGGATCTCTTATGTACAAGGATAGTTTCTTTTTTTCCTAATGAAACTTAAATGTACCAGGTTGTCAACAAGGTGAGGTTTTCATGAACAGCACTTGCCCTCAGGAAATACTGCTTTTTCAAGACAGAATACTCAAGCCTCTGACCAGTAAATTACATTCTAAAATATCTAATAATTTGGAAGTAAAAGCCAACCCTTTTTAATTCAGCACTTCCATTATTGAAGTCAGTTATGCTGTTCAATAAAGCTGCAGTGAGACAGCTCTATGTGCCTATTCTCTTCTGGAGACAGATCTGTGAGTTTAGAAGTCATAAGAAGGTGCTCTGCTTGCAAGGAGATGAAATTTCATAGTTTCTGGTACATTGGACATTGAACTACAATGATATCTGTCAGTTTGTGATAAAATGAGTGATGGTAAACCAACAATTAGATCAAAAATATCTTAAAATATTTTCATAAAAGAATTAGAAGACTTGTGTTTTTCTCAAATCCTGTTCTTAAATACAAAAAGGTAGTTTTAGTATTTTCAACAATACTTTTGATGGGGAAGACTAAAAAGAAAAAATCAACAACAATTTCTGGTGAAAACAAAAGCTGTATTACTTTAGTGCTGCCCTTCTCTGTTTTGAACTAATATCTTCTAATTACTAGCAGTGCTGTCAGAACACATGCATGTGTACATTCAAGGTTTCTGTTAGTTCTTGTATAGCCATTTTTAAGAACAACCCCCAGTATTTGATAATGAATGCACTGTCTCAAAAGAGACACTCTCCTAAGGAGGTACTGCCCAGATCTTGCTCAGTGCTGCATGAAGCTGTGAGAAGAAAGAGAACAATTTCAATTGTTCTAATCTTGCAGAGCCCTGTGGCTTTTGATCTTCTCTTTGTTCCCTCTTTGTGAAGCACAATTTACACTGCCTGCAATTTACTGAGTTCACTATTTACCTATCTTTTTTGAGCAGTAACAGCTTACTGTGAAGTTCCTCTGCAACTCTTGGACTGTGATTTTTCTTGCTTTTAAAGATAACATCTGCATTTCTTTCTATTGTACAGTCTGAATGTCACTTCACCTGTCTGGTGTCATTCTAAAGTCAACACCCGAACCTCTAACTGCAGAGTGTTTAATGACTAGAACAGAGTTTTCAGCTAATCTCTGATTCATTTCCCCTCAGGTTTTGTTTAGAGGCTGTGAGGGACAGTTCCCCAGCATGTGCTACACCTGTTAAGGTGGATTGTCATATAGTTTATAGGCCAATTAACTGAGAGTTAGGCAATTCTCATAGAAACTGTTCAATACCAAAACTTCCACTATCATTTATTTTCTTACGAAGGCAAACATGTACGGTTATATTAAACAATTTTCTCACCTTTATAAAATAGTTTTCTCTTTAAAGGCTGAATATCCAAGAGAAGAAGTAATACTGTGCTTGGCACCCAGCTCCTGGCAAAGTGGGCTCTTGCCTGTGAAGACACTTGTTCATTGCAGTATATCTGCTCATTGCAGTATATCTGACCCCTGTCAGTGCCACACTAGAGTGAGAAAAGGGATCATGATGCATTGCAAACCTGGTATTTTCCACAGGTTTGAGAAACAGAAAACAAAGTGGGGTAACCAATACTATTATCAATTCATTTTCTCAGAAAAGGAGCAGAAAAAATGCAGTCAGACATGGCTAGCTGACAATTCTCTGGATGGCCAAAAAGCTCTCTTGATACAGAATTGACCATAACAGCCTTCTACCAGCTCTGGCTCAGGGCATGAGTTATGAAAAAGGTTTCAGGGATGTTACTTCAGAAATTACTGCAGAGAACACACTAAAAAATGTTGCATGTGAGACGAGAGGTTACTCTAAGCTGCCCCAGAGATAACAGAGGTGAGATCAGAGCAAACAGCTACCCCAAACTGTAATCCCCAGCTTCTGTGGCAAGCAGCTCTCATCAGAAGCACAATACTGGTATCTGTATATCATTTTAAATACATTTATTGCTGCTTTAGAGCTTTACTTTAAAGTACTTAATCATAATAAAGCATTTGAGATCATAATAATTAAGTCAAATTCCCAGTCTTTGAATGGTAATTTACAGCTTTAAATGGAACATGCAAATAAAAAGATGGCTGGATATTTAAATGCATCTTTGCAGGTGTCTCTGAAAGATATTCTCCATACCCAATGTTTGCATGGTAAGTTTTTCAAAGTCACTATAGAGGAGCCTCACAAAGATCAATGAATTCAGTCCTATGGTATAAACCTTAAGACAACCCAATACATTTATCTTCATTTATGCATATACATGTTTAGAATTCTTCCTTTGAATTTTCTTGTTAAAATTCTAGTTGTACATTTTAGCTGATAACACCTTTGCTATCTGACTATATCCATTTTTGATCTTGTCAGAGATTTGATGCTGGGAAAAGGCAGAACTATGCAGAGAACACATGGAGGTTAAGTAAAAAGAGAATCAGAACAACACTGTTAGCTTCTCACAATTCAGAGAATTCTCCATCTGGATTCTGATGAGTCCAAAAAGCATTTGAAAATTCAACAGCAGTGATAGAGAAGGACACCAGTGAAATCAAAATATGTTCCTCCTAGTTCATAAAATCTTCCAGTCATGTATCAAGGGTGAACAGCCTAATCCATTATGTTAGTCATTCATTTAGAAGTAGGTAATAGGAAAAGATCCTCAGGGACTAGCAGATATTTTCTATTAAGAGACTTGCTGCTCTTTAGTAACTTCAATCCCACAGGACACACATTTCTGAAGTCTCAACACATTTTTCCAAGTGCTAGGAAATGCAATAACAAAAAAGTTCTGCACAACTCCTGTCCCCAAAGCTTAAAAGTATAATTTTAAACGCTTGCAGCCATAAAAGAACAAAACATGCCAAAAGGAAGTATTTCTGACCAAGCAATAAAAGATTAAATGTAGGTTGTATTTAAAGATAGATATGTTTTAGAGGTCAAACTATAAAGAGCAAAGTCTTTATTACGCCAGAAGGCCAAAGTTTGGACCTTCTTCTGTTTGGCACTTTGTATCCTTGCGGAGCAGGCATAACACAAACCAACGAACACTTTGTAATTATATGATACTACTCACCCAAAAATGTAGAATATTTAGATGTGCTCCATTTCTTGAGGTCTACAGTTCTATGGCACTTTTTAAATCACAGAAACTTTGAATGTCATGCAGACAGCTGTGAAAAGCTCAGTTAGTCATGATTATAGAAAAACACAGCAGAAAAACAAATATTTCAGATTAGCATTATTTCAAATCCTAATATTCAATCTTAAATTTGAGGAACATTAAAAAATGTTAGATTCTATTAATTCACTACCTGGGTTGAACTCTGCCTGACTTCCAGGCTTAGCCTTGAATCAGCTTTCTATTTCAGAAACTTTTTTGGCCATTCCAAAAAAACAACACAAGCAACTCTGTATAATGCAAAAACTAACACAAAATAGTTTTTAAAAGTACAGAAATAATTTTCATATTTGTTTGTTTTGCCAATAAAGCTCATAGAGATAATTCAACTTCATAGACTTTCTGCAAATCTGCATTACTGCCAGGGCTAAGGATTTTTGTTTGCTTGTTTGTCAGGCTTTTTTTGAAAGATGTCTGTAAATATTCAAGAGATTAATTTCTTTCATTTAAGTCAGTGTGACAGAGTAGTTTGGGAAGGTCTTGAGTATCTGGAATTTAGTCATATTAATTTTGAGAAATGCTACTCTGGTCTTATCTACAAGTGTTTGTAAACTATAATTCCCAGAGTTTTTATATTGACATCCAGTGATTAACAGGATATTAAAAAATATAATACATCTCAGAATCTTGTCAAATTATATCCTTCTTAGCTACTTAACTAGGACAAGTCCAGAGTTAAAAATTCAGCCAGCACACACAGGAGTAAAACATATGGGAAAAGGAAAAGAAGAAGGATTTTCATAAGATTTTTTTCTGTTTTCCAGTAATTGTTTAATGAATTTGTAAAATCATAATCATCATCTACAATTCAGAGGATCACTTCCAGCTCGTACAGCTTTCCTCTACATCACATACTTACTATTCAACTTCAACCAATTTTTGGTACATGTATAGTGAATAAACCAGATTTCCAGAACTACAGTGCAGGTAAGATCTGCAGCATTCTACTATTCCCAGCTCAGATTGATTTCAGCCAGATAAATCAAGGTTTCCTTCAAAGAATTGAATTCTGGCAACAAAAAAGGAGTGTCTTTTGTTGGTTGGTTTGTTTGATTTTTAATCCTTTGTGGTATGAAGATATTTCTTGACTACAATAAGGGAGTATCCTATTGTGTTTTCATGTCAATATTTTATGCATGGCCAGAAAGTGCTGATAAAGTGTTTCTGTGCATTCAGAGGGAAAAAGCACTCACAAATATGTTT
Source organism: Melospiza melodia melodia (assembly GCF_035770615.1). Taxonomy (NCBI): domain Eukaryota; kingdom Metazoa; phylum Chordata; class Aves; order Passeriformes; family Passerellidae; genus Melospiza; species Melospiza melodia. Next base: position 9,094,003 of record NC_086207.1, on the reverse strand, counting down.
CTGCAAGTCTTTGAAATCTATCATAGTGGAATTGTGTGTGGGTTTCAGCTAAAAAAAATAAGAGCAATGTATGCAAAGTTACTCTTCATTGCATTTAATTTACTCTTGAAAAGGAGTTTAATACTAATGAAATATATAGATATACCCTGGTTTTCAGCCCAGATAAAGAGCAGAAAAATACCATTGCATTGTTCATATTTTACAGCTTTTCCAGTTTGCTTGTACCATTGCCATTAATTTGCCTATGTCCTTTTCCTACCTCCAAATGGCCAAACAAGCCAATCTGTGTCAGAGCTTTTGGAAGTAAAAGCTTTGGGAACAAACAACATTCTGTAATTCCTGCAGGACCCAGCTTTCCATACTGTGTCTTTAACACATTAAATCTCTTAAAAGGCAATTTCAAGATGTCTTTTATGCATAATAACTTTGATGTTCTAATCAAATCAGACCCTTCCAAAGGACACAGCACTGTCAAATTCATACTTTCAAGCATTTAATGACTTATACCTATATGCTCAGTTTCTCTGTTATTTATTCATTTAAATGAGTTCCAACTGGAACCAGAATAAAGGAGAATAACCCTGATAATGTGCAAATGTTCTTGAATAACAATTTGATTTAGAACCAGATTGCTCTTCCCCACATGTAATACTCAAATAGATGATTGGCAGTCAGTGGGGAGCAGCCTGCTGCCCTTGGGAAGCCCAGTTTGAGCTGGTGGGCAAACAGAGAACCAGAAACCCAAATGAGAGCAGAATGGCATCAGATTAGAGGTCCCCCTGTAATTCCACGTGAGACTGCAGCTTCAGCCCTCAAAGCAGAACAGCTGTGCTGACCCATGTGATGAACAGCAGCCTGGTCATTAAAGGTGTGAGATACAAACCAGATCTGTGGTTTTGACATGAGCTGTTCTCTGTACACCCAGTTTGGAAAGATTTGATGCAGGACTAAAATCAGCATGAGCATGCCAGGATGCATGCTAATTTCAGACTCTCTCTGTCATTACAGGAGACAATCCACTCCCCAAGTGGAAAAGCCCAACTAAGACCTGAATCTGGAAATGATTTTCATGTTTCACTGATGCAAGGGAAAGCACAGAGAGTACTTTCCTAACCTATAGATCTCTAAGTGTTAATTAACTAATTAATTAATAAAAGAAGAGGATAGAGTTCAGAATATAAACTTCACTTCTATAACTTGAGTTGTTTTTAAATGAAAATAGAGTCTATCTCCCATGAATGCCTGGACCATTGTTTTTGAAACTTTTGCAAACATCCCATGTTCTGTTTTCTGAACATTTTTTTACTCCCTGTTCTCACAGAAGGCAAAAACCTCCCTGTTCTCACAGAAGGCACAAAGTATGTATTCTTACCCTGAGGGATTTTTACATGAAGAATTAATTTGGGTTTATCTATATCAGATACAAGACACTTGCTATCACATATGTACAGTTATCTGTATCTGGCTAAACCTAAGTATAGGATTGCACTTACATCCTTATGAGGAAGAGCACTAAGTGCATGAAGGTCACAAGGCCATCATGGAAAAAAGTGGGAAAAGTATGAGAAGGGGGGGCAGAGAGGGGGAAGGAAAAAAAATCAAACCAAAAATTGAAGTTATCCCTGGAATTACTGTAGTGTCTGGGGAAACATTACAGCAAATAAATATTTCAGAGAAGACACTAAAAAGACAACTCATCATACTTCCTGCAGTGAAGGAATGCATGAATAATGCTGATCCCAACTGCTCTGCCTGAGCATCTCCGCACAGTCTGGACACTGGCTCAGAGTCCTTGAGCAGTGAAGAGCACTGCAGCACAGCCTTCTCTATCTAAGGCAAAGAGTCACAGAAACTTCCCAAAATAAAAACACAGGTATCAAAGTAGGCATTGACAAAGCAATATCTCTATACATACATAAACAACTCTATTGGTATATGATTTATTACATCATTTATATTATAATTCAGCTTATTTACCATGTTTTCCAGGCAGAAAAAAATCCATTAATATTTCAAATTTCATGAACAAATGAATGTACATGATCTCTCGGAAGCATGGGACTACACCCAATGAAAATCAATCTATCAATTTGCCAAGTCTATTCATCTTCCATATTCATACCTTAAGACATTGAGAATTGAATTTTTAAATTTTGACAAATTCAACTTATTTTTAAATGTTTTAAAAGTAAATAATTGGAGAATGCATTTTCAGTGATTATGGAAAAAAAGGAAAAATTTTAATTTATTTTATAATATCTATGAATGTAAAATTGAAATAAAAATAGTTCATCAAATATATACTAGTCTGTTCAAGTTCAAAAAAGCCTGTGTACATTTCACACTATGAATAGTGTTACTATCTCTTGTCAATTCTCAGTACTAATGCATATTGTACAAATTGGTAAAATGTAATTTATTAAAATTCAGTTTAAGGCAAATATTGGTCCATTGCATACAACTGTATGAAGTAACTGCAGTGATTTTACTTCCTCAGATCTTTTTAAGGATCCACTTCTAATTAGAACCAATGTTGTTTTTTTCTCTAAATACGAAATATGGAGGACTAAAAGAGATGTAGATCACATGTCCATGAAGATCTAAAGAAGTATGGAAACTGACTGCCTGCTTCATTGTATCATCCAGAGGGAATATTACTCCTGCATCCCAAAAGGAATAACACTTCCTGAAGTACAACCCAAGACAATGTTATTGTTTTCCTAAATGACAACAATACTTTAAAACATTCCTGTAGGTATCGGATGCATGTGAAAAAAGTATGAAAGGTTTGTTAAGTGATTGGTCCAACATTAAGAAAGAATAAAAATGCAGAATGTAAGCAAAAAGAAGATTATTAAATATTAAGCAGTATTTGGAGTAAATATGTTGGGATTATTTCATTAGATGAAAAGAAAACAAAATAGGACAACTATGTTTAAACAGAAAAAATATTTTCATATAAAGACTCATACATAAAGATTTTGTTGGATTAGGTCTAGATGTATTGTATAAGATCTTTCAGTAAGTAAGATACTGATATTCTTTTTTAACTTTCTTTTTAAAGCAAGTAATAAAAATACCTGGTACTCTTGTAACTGCCCTCATTCATATATACTGAAGTACTTTAAAACAAAGATCTTGATCATTTTGGTTTTTTGACAAATGGAGGAGCTGAGGCAGAAGAGAAAGATTATCTGCTATCATAAAAATATTGTATTGATTGCCTCCAAAATCCTATCTAATGCAGCATATACTGTTGGGGGAAAAAAAAAGGAATTAAAGAAAAAGAACAGTCAATAGAAAGGGTTTAAGTGCCTGCTTCTTTGTTTTCCAATGATTTCAATGAAACTTGAAGGCTGCTGGAATAGATAAAAGCAGAAGTTAGGTTCCCTAAATTCAGGTCCAGTCTTTTAAGACAACAGCTTATAAAGGAAGGATTCAAAAGAGATTTGTTCCAAATCAGGAAGAAACAACCTTTTAAAAGGCATGCATGGATTCTTGCTTGAAGAAGAATACCCATAGTCTAAGCTATTGCACAATTAATATGCTTTGACAATGTATTGATTTAGAAGAAATATGAAGAATTTTTTTTTCAATAGGCCTCTTGCATGTTAGAGTTTTAGCATTCAGTTTTTATTCAGTGTTACTAATAGGGTTGAATTTTAATTACACAAGTTACTACATAAAATAAAATTCAATGTTTTTAAATGTGAAAATGTATGATTTTTTAATCCATGTCTCAATAAAGTCCAAGAGCAGATGCCCACTGTAAATTCAGACCGAGTAATAAATGTAAGAGGATATGAAGGACTTGTTTTTAGAAAGATGATAAAATTTGACATGAAGAAGAAATAGATAGATTTGAAATAAATAGATTACTCCCTCTTGTAAAAAGAACACTTTTAGCTTAGTTAATAGAATGAACCAGACTAACATTTCCCAAATGCATTCTGTAACTTTTAAAAAGCCATAGTTCAACTCAAGGTTCCTTCTAACCCATGGGACATTTGCAAAGGATACCAAAAACTTGTCACCGAAATTCAGAAAAAAATGTAAACCAAAGCAAGCTATTGTTTTCCTTTTATGAAGAATCACCTAGAAGAGTTAAATTCAAAGAGCAGCCATGGAAAGTGCTGACCAAGTCCCACTTGGGGCCTGGTGTGATCCTGGCAGTGGCACTGCTGGGGACATCCTGGGTGACACTTTGTTGTGAGGAGACTTGGGGATCTGAGTATTTTCAAGTTGTTCCTTCCTATCATGTCCCCAGGGTGCTTCAGCTGAATCATCAGAACCAGATGTAGGCTGAAGGCTGATTAGATATCAGTGCATTCCTGAACTAATCAGTCCTGAGTCCCTGATGGAGTCCCTGGCACAGGCACAGCCCCCCACCAGTGCATTTGGAGCAACTGATTTCACTGATAACAGAATGAGTCCCCAAACAAAACTCATTTTTGGAAAAGCAACATATACAGTTTATGGCATCCAATCATGGAAGTGAAACTATAAAAGTGGAACAATGTGACTCGGGTGACCCATTACAACAGCTTGAGTATAAAGTAAAACAACGAATATGCTGAATTTGTGAGTAACCCACTGGCTCAGTCCAGATTTTGCAGAATTTTTCATTGAGGAAATATAAACACTGAGAGCTTTTTATATACTGGGCAAATAAAGTAAGCCAAGCATTGCCTATTAAATTATTTATTTTGAATTATTTGGCTTCTTCAGCACTGAACACTTGTAAGCAAGGAAAGAACTCAGTTATAGCTTGAAAGACAGAGGAAAAAAATATTCTGCATATGGTAGGAAAAGTCAAGCAATAAAACAATTAAAGTACCAACACAACACTCCAATCCCCTATTTCCATTCATAGGGAGCCTTGAGAAGACCTCTAAGGAAAGCCTTGATTTAAAACAGAGTGCTATAGTTCTATAACTCACAGTAAGAATTAGCAGCAACTGTCAAGTTCATTATGAGTTTTGTACCTTTGAGAGCACTGGGTTAATGCGGCAGAGAGGAAATACACTCCTGGCCCATTTATTCCTGGTCAATCTTTGGTTCCAAAATCTTTCTGACTTCCCAGCACTGAAATTTTAAGTCACTCTGCTGTCCTTGGTCTCCACCCACTCCCTAAGTAAAAACAGTATTTATATAGCATATTAGATTCAGACTTAATATTCAAGATTTATGTTTCTGCCCCAGTAATTCTGAGCTTTTGATCTTCAAAAGATTTTTCACAGCAATTCCAATCTTCTGTTCTTCGAGACACACATAAGATTGGTGGATAAAATGCAATTCCACAGATGGGGTCTGTAGAGTTGTTCAATACTATTACTCTCAGCAGTATGGAAAAGGCGCAGCTACACCAAAGAATGAACCCAAATATTGGATCAGTTGCATATTGCTGGGGTTTATGGATAGCCAGACTTAGCACTTTTTTCTATGTAAACCAATGTCCTCAACAGCCCCTTGTTTTATGTTTTATGTTTTATGTTTATGTTTATTTTTAATGGTACATAACATTTTTTATGTTATGTTATGTACCATTATAGAGAAACCTTTACAACAAATCTGTACTTGAACTTTATAATTTATTACAATTTATGGGAGCTTCTGGTATTTTCACATAGGTTCATTCTGACTTTTGGACTAAATATGAGAACAACAAAGTTTAAAACTTCAAACCCTAATCTTTATGAACTTCAACAAAATTTCAGAAAACATTAAAAGAAACTCTCAGCTGAAGTGCAGTCGCACCTTAACACGTTTTCTCCAATCCAAATAGGTATTTCAATATGCCTTTAACTGTGTGGAGGAGCTGGCACTGCCATTATTATTCTGTAACTGTTCTGCAGTTGTTATGAAATTCCTGAATAGTTCCCTTGGAGGACAAACCAGGCCCACAGTTCTGGAATAAGATTTTAGGAAAATAATTAGGGATTTAGAGATACTGATAAGGGAGGATTAAATTTCTGTTGCCAAGAAAACCCACTTGATAGAAACCTGGGCTTAAAGAAATGTCACACTATTTGCTCTTGTATCTCTACAGGGAAGGAGAATGAAGGATTTACCACTTCTTCCTACTCAAGGTGACTCCCAAAAGCCTCAGAGAAAATTCCCCTCACTCCACTTGTGGTGGAAAGCATCCACCTATCAAAACAGTCAATTATGAATAATCCAGAGGCTCAGATGTATCTAGAATGGCTTATACTCAAAACCTAAAACCAGACTAATTTCAGACTAATTATTAAAAAAATAATGTTATTTGTATATCTTTTTAATGACTGGACTTTATACTATTTAATTACAAATTGAATGAATGAAGCATGGAGATTACTTTGAGACTAGGAATGGTATGGAGATTTCCATACTATTTTATAATATGCCTTAGCAAAAACTGTAGAGTACAGCTGCAACACTAGTCTTTGAGCTTCCTATTTTCTGCTACAGGCAATTCTCAGAGAGATACAATCAGGAAATAAAAATAAACATGCAAGCAAAAGGGTTGTTTATCCTATTGATTTTCTATTTAATCCCATAAAATGCCTCCCTTCTAACACTATCAGCCTCTCAAAAGAAAGCTCAAAGTGATATTATCTAATCTAAGGATACTTTGCCACAGTGCAGCAATAACTCTAAAGGTTAAAATTTGAGGAAATTTTAGTAATGTTGCTGACCATTAGAGCTAAAAGATTTAAAAAGTAAAGATCAACAAATCAAGAAGGCAACAAATGGGCTGGGAGAAGACAAGAAGGAAACAAGAAACACTTGTAATCTTTTAAATGAGTGGAATCGCTTGCAGAAGTTTAATAAGGTGACAGAGAAATTGTGTCATAGGTATGTATTGATTGCAAATAAAACTTTTCACAGGAAGATGTTATCCAACATTCTTCAGCCTCCCATCTGGGGATTAAAGAACTTTCAAACATCTCCTCAGGACAGAACTAAGATTTGGCAGTCATCTTCACTACAACGCTGGGAAGTCAAGACATCTTTCAAGTTCTTCTCTTCATACTCTGTTCAACCTGTCAGTGATTCATACTTCATGGGTGCAAATGAATGGAAATCATTATGCACAGCAGAAAATATAGAAGGAAAAGAAAAAATAAAAATAAAAAGGCAATAAAGCAACTTGAAAAAAGGAATCTTGAATAATTGCTTGGATCTCCAGGATCACTGATGTTTGGAGAAGATTTTGATGTTTGACTCTATCACAGGGAAAGCTCCTTGAGGATGTACATTGCAATCCCTGGCCTTATGGAGAACGTGACTTCCCACCTGAGCAGCTCTGGGAGGGCGAGACCAGTGCCACGAGCTGTCGTGCCAAAGGTGTGCCTACCTCAACTGAATTTGAATTCTTCTCTTGACTGAGACTCTCAGTGGGTTATCAACACTTTAGTAGGATTTGAGGAAGCATGGACAAACAGTTATTGTAACAGCATTTGGATTCTGTAAATAATGGTAAAATTATTGTACTACCACTGAAGAAAGCATGAGCAAATGTGGGTGGCTTTTTAAGGAGAAGTGTTATATGTTAGATCCTCTAAGATTGTAAACCAGGTAGAAAGTTGTATTTGTAATAGTGTTCTTTTTGTGGTTTCAGGGAAGATAAGCAGTATTTTTAAGACTCTTTGAAGTCAGAGTTTGAAGAAATGTTACGGAAGTCTAAAATGAGGGAGCAATTTAAGTCTAAAATGGGGGAGCAATGCATGGTACAATGTGTAAGGTACACCCAGTGCTCTATAAGGAACACAGACAGGCTGTGTATGCAAACTCTATGGCTTCAGGACAGAAACAACAAGCATAAGAGTTTATTAGAGAATTTATTTTTCTGAGAAGCTTCCTCTATTACTAGTTCCATAAGCAAGTATAACAAACTATTATCAGTAGGAGGTTTTGGTCCTAGATTTAAACTGAAGTGTGTTAAATGGATATCTTAACTTTTGCTGCACAAGTTAAACTTCTATAACTTTTACCTTACAAATTTAAAAAAGAAAAAGTATTTAGTTGGTCTGTATTTACCTAATAGTCAGCAGCGTAATCTCATGAAAATGCACTTACAAGCTGCTGCTATTACTGGCACATATCCATATACTAAATGAAATTGCCTAAGAAAAAAATAAGGTTGGATTTTTACCCAGAAGATGAGAAGGATCAAATTCAGTGGTAATCAACACCTTTGGGGATTTGATATCAGGGAAATTGCAAGGCTCTCCCGAGTGGAAATGTACTGAGAGCAACTTCCCTACTCTGCACAAATGAAATCTAAAATACATATGCTTTTGACATCTAAGCTTTTGAAGGTCAGATCCAAAATTAATCTTGAAGCAGTGAGAGAATAAAAAAGAGGGAAAAAATCACTTCCATTTCTCTTTTCGTGCAGTGAGATTGTTTTCAGCGGCAGTTCTCTGTCATGTCAGTGGGCACCAGCTGGTGTAACACAGCTCCAGAGCTCACTCTCTAGTGAGGGTGGCAAAGTCTGTTCACACTGCAGCAGTGCTACTGAAATACAACACACCAGAAAAGATCCATTGCATTCTGACTCGTTCCTGCAAGTGGAATCTGAAAACAACATATTGGACTGAAGATCGAAGACAGCCATTTAGTAACTGCTGCAGTACTGAGCAGTTCATGACTGATTTTCTTCCTCTACTTTAACAGTACATAAGGCATACTTTCTCAAGTGTGATGCAAATAAACACTTCATATTTTAAGTAACAGATATATTAAAATCAGTATGATTAGAGAACTAAATATTATGCTTTTCTCAGTGTCTTTTACTATTTTTCTTACCCTATGTTGTTTCCTTAAGATCTTTTCCTGTTATCTCACAAAATACTGAACCAGGCCAAAACTGTTAAATTCCTGTAATTCCTGCATGCCATTACTTCTTCAATCAGTTCTCTGGATTTGCTCAGCCCACAGGATGTCAGGCAGTTTTCCTCACAATTTCTCATTAAAATAAAAAAGGATCATGCCTTCTTGGGACTACACAATAATCTTTTGCCCTTTTGCTTTTTCTGCTTCTTGAGGGTAAAATATAAATTTCTTTTTCTGACTGTCAGACACCAATACAGTGGGCAATAGCAATGACTCAACTGTGAAATATAACACCTTTCAACTTTAGGAGAGCCTCACAAGATTATGTTCTTTACAAAAAACAAGGTAATTTATTCCTGGGCCATAAACAAAATTTTAATTTGCAGGAAGAAACAATACCTTCCTGGCATAGTAGATAATTAGTACACAATTATCTAAGCTGATATATGCCAAAATGTTTGACACAGCCAGCAGCTGAGGCATGAGTCCTAAGATGAAAAAAATAGGAGAATATTGAGATCATGAAAAAGTACATGAAATGAAATGAAAGATAAAGAATTCCAAGGCAACAAGCACGTGGTTTGAACTAATTGTACTTAAAGGGACCATCAGCCAGATCCTGACAATTCTATTGATTAAAAATCCTAAATTAAATGCTGCATGCAAATCTGCCTGGAAATGATTCGGACCTCTGCAAGTCTGTCAGATTCCTGCCAGCAATACAGATGGAAAACTACATCATCCAATAGGGTTTTAACAACAAATGAAAAGACATCTATTTCAGAATCAGAGAGGACTGAGTAATTTACCATTAATCTGCTTTTGGGTATTTTTTCCCTGTAAGGCAGTTGTGGTGAATATGTGCTCAACAGTATTCCCTACAAAATCAGGTTTTATTTATATACAGAGCTGAATGCAGATGAGCCTCTCAGGCTGAAGAGAAAGACAAGTTAGAAGCAGCAGCCAGTTCTGATCAATTATTTTTCCAGCATCACATGAAAATTGATGACTTTTTTAAAACAGTGTTAGTTAAAGATTTTTATTTGCTGGAAATTTTCTGTGATATTAAGATCTACATCCGTAACTTTCATTTAATTATCTGGAAATTCTATGTGATCTGGATAAATGGGTTGAGCATTTTTCCTTCCCAGACCAGCTGTTTACCCATGGCATGTGTGGGAGGAACACTGAATGTTGTTTCAGATGTGAACAGTAGAATATAAGCAGATTTTGCTTTTAAAAAACACCTCTTATTTATGAACCTTGATATCAGGCAGTGTAGTTTTCAAAATTTTAATGATTTCAGTAGGAACTAACCATCAGCTCACAAAACAGATGGCAGTATTACTGCCCACCAGATTTAAAAATACCCCAAGAGAATTTAAAACCCACAGCAAGTCTTCTGTAATTAATCCAGTAACTGAAGAATGTACTCTGGCTGTTAATTAACAGCTTCACTTTGAATTAGCGGAGAGAGAAAAGGAAGAAAACATAAGTTTGTTATTTCTTTTTTCCCCTGTTGTTAAGAAGGAACTTAGTATGAAGAGTCTTAAAAGAAACCTGTGGAGTTCTTTTCACCTTCTTACCCTACTAAGTATTTCTAATTGGTAATGAACTCTATAAATCCTCACCATTACTTTCCACTGTGACTTTTGTGGGCATTAAGCAGAGATTTAGGTCTAACATAGACATATTAACCCAATCAGAAACTACTTTACAAATTTAAAGGTAATTCCAACAAATGTTTCCTCCAAAATGCAAAATCAAGAACTTTTTCATGATTATTATGTTGCATTAACTGTATTTACTCCTATTCATACAGAATAAATGAAATCAGTATTTGGCTCATTGCTTTTACTCAACTGCAAATTGATTAAATATAAATAGCATGTTATTCTTTTTTATACTAGAGAACAGCTTCTGCCATTAATACTTTCTTCAAAATATTCTTAAAAACAGATAAAAAATTGCTCCTCTTCTCTGCTTAAATAATATCTAAGCATTTGTTAGAAAATATACTGCCAGCTCTATAGCGTCCATCAATCTTCCAAAGATTTTAGTGAAGTCAAGGGAAAAACCCCCTGTTCTAATGATCAGCTTATAGTTTCAGATCAGGCTTATTGAGCAACCTGAAGGCTTGAATATTATCTCTCAGCTGCATTTGTTTCACTGGTTTTTAGTCTAATAGAAAATGAATAGACCCAGGTAAGTTAAAAAAAATAAAAAAGAAAAAAAACCCAAACAAAAAAAGAGAAGAAACTGAAGAAACTGAAAAAAAAAAAAAAAAAGTGGATTTTTTCAGAATGCTGTATCTCTAATAATTGAGTATAGTGCGCAGCGTGGGCAAGAGCAGCCTCCTGAGAGGGCTCCCATTACACCCACAGGATCCTAGCCATGGGCAGGGAATGAGAGAGCCAGAGTCTTCAGGCACAGTCAGATTAGAAACACTTTTGTGAGTCTTTGTGATATTCTGAATGCTTCTAAGCCATTTGATTAATTCTGGAAAATATGGCTCTTCATTTAGTTCTGATATCGCAAGAAACTACAGACTTCAGAGTTCAGTGCATAATCTACGTCCTTTGCCAGACTTTAACACCTGGATTGTTTTACCAGATTCTGGATGAACAGTCATTTGTAGCTGGATCAAAATTCATTAAATTTAACAATTTAACATTATATATATATATATATATATATATATATTTGCCAAAAGAGATATAAAAATCAGAACTGTAAAATCAAGGGTGTAAAGTAAAAAGATTATTTTTACATCTGAAAACTGTACAGGAAAGAGTTCCTTTTTGTCAGTTGGTTCTTTGGGGTTTTGCTCTAAAATCAGAGAGAGCATAAGAAAAAGCAAAAGACTTTTAAGGTCTTTCCAATGTGTTAAACTTGATAAAAACCTTAACTTACACCTTACATAAATTCTTAATAACCTAATGTCAGATTACTTAACATAGGTCTAAGACATTGTGTTAGATAGAGCTGAGCTGATAAGAAAATGCCCCAGAAGTACCCAGGAAGTGCCTATAAATTACTGAGACAGCCTAGAGGAATGGGTGCAGACAGTGGAGATTTTGGGCTGTAGTCTGATTTGCAATTAGACATAGATTTGAAGCCTATCTGTGTAGGTGGATGAAATATTTACTGTAGTTGTCACAGACAAAGCCAGTGCTGTCAAATGATAGGACAAGCATGGGGTAACAGTCTTTGATCCATGAAGGATCTATGAATTCTGGAGAAATTAAGTTTACCTACTGTTCAATATGAAAAGATACTGATAGCACAACATCCTGTTTTATATTTACAAAAAAATTATGTTTTGTCTAAAATTATATTTTTCTAAGTTCTAAAATTTAAGTTTTTATTTTAACTATACATGCATTTGGGGGGAAAAAAAACCCAACCCAAACACCTAAGTTCAAATATTTCTCCAAATTCTGAACTGTATGGCATAACTTACTTTCTACCAATTTCTACATTCTTCCAGTCTTTCAGAATTTATGGATCTGAAAGATTTGGAAAAATATACAAGCATGTGGGAGGCTACCTGAAAAGTGGATAACTTTCTATAAAACTTCACACATCACAGTTTACTCAGTGTGAAGGTAATTATAAAAGATGAGACTGGAAGGTACCTCAGGCAGCTGGCTCATCTACCCTTCTGCTGCAAAACTTGCTAACTCCAATCTTTGCATCCCTCCCAAGTTCTTCAACAGAAGAATTAATTTTAACAGATATAAGTTTCTTAATCCTAGTTTCCTTCCCTGAAGTATGACAACTATCAAGAAAAAAAAACAGGTGTTTTATTCCTCTTTAAAGATATTCACATGGATAGCTTTAAATACTTGTCCAGATTTGGGAATGTTCTGATTTCTTCGCCCCTAAGGAGCTGCAAGATCAGAGAGGTTAGGGCAAAACAGTTTATGGGTGACAAGCTGAGGTCAAATTTAGCAGTTGATTAAAACATTCCAAGAATGAATCAGCATTGTAACTCAGGCAGTCACACCTTGACCGGTAAAGCACCAAATGGAACCTTGGCCATTCCCCCTGAGATCTATCTGGGGAAAAAAATTCCTTAAGGAAGGAAAGATAGATGGCTCCTATACAGCACTGCACAGATTTCTGCAGCATTGTGAAATACAATCTCTCTGTCTGATATCTTTTAAAGCTCTTAGTGAAACTACGATGTGCTTTTGTTCTTCTCAACTAATTCCTAATCTTCTTCTGGAAAGCAAAGATAATCAATCTGCTTTTCCCAGCCAGCAACAGGAGACAATACTCTTTAGTCACAGCATGTGTCTTCTCCTCCAGATACTTTGAGCTGACTGTCTTAATTATTGGGGTCCACTGAAGTCAGTGAACTATGATAATTTATATCAGCTGAATTTTGTTCTTTTATTTTGTATTATAATACAGCAGTGAACCAGAGATCAGCCTAGCTGCGATGGCTGGATAAGTAAGAGAAGGAAAGATGAGTTGAAAGAACATAGCCTTTATGGACATGTTCTTGATTGAGAGCTATTACTTATTTACCAGATAAACAGAGGAACATGTGAAAGGAAACAATATGGCAGAGACAAGGGAGAGGATAGAAACTTTTAATTTCATTGCACAGCTAAGTTAATCTATTTTTAAAACTTTTAGCTAAGAATATCCATTTATATATTTAACTCCAGGATACCAAACCCACAAAGTCCAGCAATGCCATTACTGCAGCCTGTGCTCCAAAGAACTGTGTAACTCCACTCTGTGGGCTTGAGAAAGTCACCAAAACTGGCATGAGCAGATAATTATCCAAGCCTGTGCAAGAACAGAGCTCTTTGTGATGATTACCCAGTAGGAATGATAACCAGGGGCAATCATATGACAGACAGAACTGATCAGATCATTGAAGGCCTGCACAAAAAGAAAAAAATAAAACCCACTGCTGATTGAATAGCAGGAGCAGCACACAATAGAGATGATTAAACGGATGGTGGTAGACATGGGGCTGCAGGAATAGCAACTTACACATCAGAATCTCTGACTAGCAGAAGCTGTGAAAGTAAAAATAGATGCTAAAGAGCAGCTGATAAGAAATCAGAAAGAAAGGAATCTTGGATAAATGGAGTGTGATCAAGGCAGACTGAAATTAAACATGAACAAAGCAAGAGAGGAGAAAGAGGGAGATATACAGAATTTGGAACAGTCTCAAAGGATTAACTAGATGATATATGAAATACATAATTACAAATCCAGAAGATCTGTGCAAAAAAGAATTGATTCTACAGCTACTGACAATAGGATTACACCATGGGAAGGATAATTCTGCAAGAACAGCTGATCACACAGCTGGAATTTAGGAACAGGAGGCCATGCAGATGTTTGCTTAGTAAGTGACTGAGAAATCAGCAAGTATAACTGTGGGGCAGCTGTGTACTAGACACCAAAACCAGGCAGCAAGAAATTATTTGAGGGCCCCAGGGCCAGGAAATACAAATAGAAAGGAGCAAATCATAAGCAGAATAGAAAAGAAAGCAATTGATTATAAAAAACAACAGGACTTGACAACAACAGAAGTGGGGAGTGGGATCAGACAGCAAGAGAAGCTTACTGAACAGAGCTGGCATCAGACAGCAAATGCAGCCCATTAGACAGGAAAAGAATCCAAAGCCAGGCACAGTTCTTTGGCAAGAAGCACAATAACCCAACAGAAGCAATAAATCAGGCTTGACAAGATGAGTGGAGTCTCCTGCACTAAAAATAATCTGGAAAAGATGACATTAAAGAGCAGAGCAAGCCTGAGCAGTTAATGTCAAGCATGTTAATAACTGGAACCTGTTGTACCTTCCTCTGGTGTCATGGCACGTGGTCCCTTCCTGGAGCAGGTTCTTGGGAATGGGAAGGGAAGGGGCCATACACTAGAATATGACAATGATAATCCTTCACCAAGGCAAGGTCTCTGTCACTTTCTCTCACTGCTGTTGTGAGCTGGACTGGTTTGAGAGGATTATGAGTAATGATTAAATCATTACACATTACAGCAGCTTCTTTTTCTCTGTACCAAGCACCAGAAAGTGTCTTTGAACCTTATTCCTGCAGCTGGAAAAGTTCTGTTTAAAGCTGCAGCAAAAAACCTTCAGGAAAATATTAGGAAGGCATTGAGGGAAGAGAGATTATAGGTCATTGTCTTTAGATATCATCTGGCCTATTGCACTAGCACAGCATATGACATTGAAAAAGAAATAGCACCAATACATCATTGATCCCTTAAGCATCTATGACTGCTATTAATTTCATCTTTCATTGGCTTATTCTTCCTGTACTCTTGCCAATTTGTGATGATTGTTTCTGTTTCTATAAATCACTGGAATGCCTGGAAACATTATAAAAATCATAGAGAAATGAAATTACATTTTTCATTCTCTCCTCTACTCCCTCCTCTTTCCCTGCAAAACCCATAGTTATACCTGTATGGAGGATTTCTCTATTTTTTTTATTTAATCTTTGAAGGTTTGCATTATCACCAGTCTAAACCTTCAAGATAGTGGTTAGCAGAATTTATAGACCAGGTTTTTTACTACAAGCTGGTATGGCTAGCACTATTGCCCAGTTCAGCATTGTTTATCTACTGCAGACAAGAGCAGCAAGATAATTATTCAAACCCACAGTGATCATGTACTACCCATGTTGACCTCTGTCAGGGCTGGAGCTGCTCATGACAATTTTCTTTGCAGTGAATTTCTCTTCTAATGCAAGTGACCTTATTTGTGTAGGTAGTTCATGTTACCTTTACTTCTTACGCACCTTAGCATGAAATTCATCTGATTTCTCATAAATCTAAATACAAGAACCAACCATATAGGAAAATGGAATAACTTTTAAAAGAACATTTAAAAAAGAAAACAACATAAAAGGTATTGGCACTGGAGGGAATGCACTAATTGCTGATGCTGCAAAAGGTCCCTTCAAAAATTCCAGAAGAATTTAGCAATGACAAATTCCCTTGATTTATGAATAAGGCAAAATCTTAAATCCTTTTTAATTCTATTGCCAATTCAGTCTTCACTTTGTGTTTAAAAAATAAACTAATGTGTGCAAATAAAGAAGAAAGCTATTTTCTGCTAAAAAAGGAGATTTTGGTTTCCAAGTTAATGGGTAATTGTAAACAGCAGCTACCTAGATATAATTTTTTATAACATGAATAGAACCATCAGCAGAGTGAAACTAGGGGAAAAAAAGAATATTTTCTTCAATTGCTTTGTAGTTCTTTTAATAAAAATCCTTTTGCAGTCTGTAGCTTCAAAGCAGCTATTTAATAAAAAAAAAATCATTTTCTACAGCTTTTGGAAAAAGGAGAGAAAAGTAATAGCTACAATAATAGAATGAGATGTGTTATGAATTTCAGGAAGAATCAACCTCTCAAAGGAGAAAATGTTTGTGTCAGAAAAGGTCTCCATTTCATAGGAAAGGGAAAGATGCCTTTGGGAATATCTAGATCATTATGCTTTCTTTAAAAAAAAACCCACCTTCTGTGTTCTGTATTTTGTTTGTTTTGAGGGATACTTTGCTCACAACATTCTAATCTTCAGCAAAAATGTCATTATTCAAATTTGGGGAACTGACCCTGACCGTCAGCTAAAGTCAATCCTATTGGAACACACTGAAATCCTCCCTCTCTACACTTGAATTTGCTTTGATAGAGCCACCTTTCAACAGGTCCTTTCCTCCCCCCATCTTTGCCAAATCTCTGTATTTTCCAACAACTGTAGGAAGGTAAAATAACTGCACAAGATTTCTCCTTACTAAGCAGCAAAACCTCCAGCATCTTCCTGTAGATACTCAATTCTGAAATAATATAAAATTAAGTTCAGCCTCAGTAACAGTAGATTTGCACTGGTGTAAATCAGAGAACAACCATTTCTAAGATTTTCACAATTCTGAAATTTTGCAAGGTTCAAGATATTGATTTTGTCCTTCTGGTACTATAAATATTTGAAGGAAGAGCAAATACTTTGAAAATATGTCAGCAATCATGTAATACAGAAATGGAAAAGATTGTTTTCCACAGCAGCCCTTTTTATCTTTTGGCAGAACTTTTTTGGATGATTTCAAGGAGCTCTTTTAGTATACACTCATTTCATTTGTACTAATATATTTTTGTTTTATATGTCCATAGTATTCCTGTAATAAACAGAAGTGTCTTTCCAAAAGTCACCATTGGCTCCATTTGTGTGACTCTATTATTTCTGTATCAGTGGTTGAAATTGTTATAAAATTCAGTTTGACCTCTGAGGGATTATAAATTCATCTAAGTTGTTGCTGAAACATATTTAAGAAAGTTTTTGGTATATCCTACATATGAAAAAATATATTATGGAAGAAATTTGTTACTGTTTATACCCATGACATTCAAAGTGATTGTATTTATCTTAGTATTTGCAAAGGATTTTACATTTACCTTAAAAACTGAAAAAACCTTAGCCTAAAAAAGAAGTTGTATCTGTCTCTACTGCAGACATTTCAGCATTTGCTGGGCCTGGCAGATCAGCATATGCAAATTTATCAGATATGTTAATAACTCATACCTCGGCTAATAGAAGATTTGGAATATTGCAATATAAATGAGGCTTGCCCACAAAACTTACAGAAAAGGATAAAGAAACATCTTCAGGATGCTGTATGCCCTCATTATACTTGTTAAAATAATAGCACTTATCATCTGAAATGTTTTCCCTCTAAAAGGAAAAAAATGTAATTAACTTACATGAAGTGAAATCTCTTTAAATTAATAAAATGAAAAGATAAATTAATTTGAAGGGGGAAAAGAAATCAAGAACAAACTTTATTAAATACACTAGAACCATTAATATTCATTTCACTGAAATGAATATAATTAGAAATGGTTAGCAAGCAAGAATGCAGAGATCTGTTCTCTCTGCACAATGGAGCAACTCTTCCATGATGTGCTCTGTGAAACACAGCTTCATATATTTCATTGCAAGTAGCATTCTGATACAGACTGCATTATAAAGTTTGTTGTAAAATTGAAAGCTAGTAGTTCTTCAGTTAAGAGCTTTAAAATCCAGCCTGAGTTCTTGCTCAAGAAAATGGTTCTATACAAGATTAAAAGAAAATATGAGCAGTTATTATTAATGGCACTCCATAAAGTGCTCTGCTTTATGCACTGCTCTGTGCTAGCCAGTCCCCTGGAGTAAATGCCTAATTTAAGCAAGGCAGGAGCAAGCAGAAACTGCGTTCTGTGCCAACATTCACTCCCAAACTGAACATCTCTGGAATGAATCTGTAGGAGTGACTCAGGAGCCTCTGCTGCCATAAAAACAGAAGTTGTAGTCAGAAACTTCACCATGCTGGAGAAAGACATGCAGCAACAGATCTGTGTTCCACCTAATGACAGCACCTCATGGCTGACCCTGACTGAAAAGCACTGGGGACTCCCTGGCCCAGGGCAGCAGGGCTGTCACCAGCTGCCCTTCATGCAGCACATGTTCCACACATGTTCCTCTCAGTCTCCTGCACTGAGTCAAATCCTCCCCATGTGCTGCACTGCTGCACTGAAGCTTTAATAGACAGTACTCCAGAAAATATATTGATAAAGACTAGGGATAGAAGGAGGAATCATTCCTTACATAACATTCAAGCCACCATTTTTCTGTACCTTCTCCATCTCAGAAGATTTTATGGCTGTCAAAGCTTGTTTAGCAAATGATGTTTTCTGACCAAGATGAAGGGAGTCCATCCTGCTGTGCCCCTCTCTTCTGCTCACACTTTCCACAGAGGTTTTGCAGACTAGTAGATCAAGCTGTAAATGAAAATAATATAAATATAGCCTCTAGTAAAGGCTGTCAATGTTAAACCGGTCCCACAATTTTTCAAAGCCTTGCACTGGCTCTACTGTGACTATACTGATTTCTATCATTTTTGGAGACAACCATAAAAGCTGTCCAGACTGGCCACTTATAAAGTGACCTAAATTCTGTTTTGAAATATACTCACAAAATACTTTGTCTAATTATAGTAAATTATACACTTAAATGATCAGGTGAATCTATGCTTTCCTAAAACAAACATACAGGGATTAGTAAGGTAGTATATAAAATCCTGCTCTAGCTATCAAATCAACCAATTATCAGCTTTCACAGAATTCCCCCATATTTTTCCCCTGAATAAAAGAATTATTAACCAAATTATGCTATTAGATGCTATTTCAGTTTGTATAGCATGAATTGCATAGTATGTTTCATGTTAGTGTCAGAATTGACAAGAAAAGCAGGAATAGACAAGAATATTGTGCAATATTGCCAAACTACCACCACTATTGAAACCTTGATTTGTTAACTTCCTGAATGGATTTAAGACACGTCAAGATTGTCATAATCTTGACAAGTTATCTCTCACTTACATTCTTCTGCTTTCAAAAAAGAACACTTTAAAAAAAACACAAGTAAAATGAATTTTCTGAAATATGGAGCATTTGTAAAGCAACTTTAGATACTTGAAGAGTCATGGACTTTCACACCACTGCAGATATTCATGGTTAAAAAGTGCTTACTGATAAACCACCTAAAATCCTTCACAGTATAAAGCTTCAAAGCAGTGTAAAATCTTCAGGCAGAATACCTATATATCAAATTTTTGTGTGACTTAGAGCCAAAACTTCAGCCAGCCCAACTCACAGTAGATTCATTATCTTTAATGAAATGCCACTGATCCACCCTTGGAGTACTGACCCATAATCTTTTAATACACCTCAGCTGATTAGTGCTGATTCTGCTTTCTATAACTATTTTCATGTATTATTCCACCTACTTTTCTGGAATTCACTTGCTCAAAAGTGAGAGAGATGCAAATCTGGGTCTTACTGCAGCCTAAGCACTTCAGCCTCCTTGCAGCAGATACTGCAGCAGCTGTAAGAGAATCCCTGAAAACGCAGGGACAAAAAACTCCAACCAAATTGAACAAGGGCAGCTACTCAAAGAATAAAGAAATCCCAACACTGCACTGGTAAAGGAAAATCTACCAACAACATGCATTTATTCCAGCAGACCTGAATCTGCTTGTGAACTCACAACTACCATCACATTCTCAGTCCCAGCTGGGTGTGCCGATGGTGAAAAAACCCAGCCCATGGCTGGGTGTGCACATCCACTCTGGTACCTTGTGGGACAACCAATGTGCACCTCAGATCTAATTTATAACAGAAAATTACCATATTCATGTGGCCCTGACTAGCCTATATTTCCCATCCAAGGTCTCGCCCCACCTCCTGCACGACCCAGGAGTCCAAAGAGGATGGTAGAAATTCCACATATTGTTCTTACAACATACTCTTGATCACAATACCTGCATGGTAAAATGTACACTCAATATCTGCCCGTGAAAAAAGCAAGTGGAGCCCTAGAAAACTTGGATTTCAAAGGCATTAGAAGTTCTCAGAAGCAAAGTGGCTTTTTTGGCAACATCCACAGTATGTGTAGAGCCAGCTCCAAATACTCTCAGCTTTATCCAGTCATTGCTGGATCACACATTCCATGGAAATTGAAGCATTCAGGAGTCATCTCAGAGTAAAAAGTGGAAAATAATCTTCTAAAGAAAGAAAATGTATTAACCTTCTTTGAACTCAAAAATAGCCGGGGAAATTTGATCAAAGTACTTCTAGAGCCTTGATATACAAACAAAACCCAAAAACAACAGAGAAAACCACCAAAATAATAAAAAAAGGAGAACATTTAGGTGATAATACAGTTTGTGTTAACTAAAAATATGTGAAAATCAGAATTAAAAAAGAAATTTAAAAAACCTACACACTCAAAATCATAACATTAGACTGGAAAACAGTTATAGGAAAACCTCTTTGACTTAGAAGTTTTAAATTAGTATTTTAAGTAAATAAAATAAAGGTGTATGATGTTCTGAGTTCACTTATTCTCTTTATGGCATTGATGACATATGTGTTCAGCTTATTTGTGGAATAAAAGGCTCATTTTCTTCTCTTTTTGGCATTGTTGAGACAGTATAATTCATAAGAAGTAATGTGTCTTCCTAAATGCTTCATACATCAACTCCAAAATACACTGCATTGCAGAAAACAAATCTGTAGAAAAAACATGTCTGCTAAATATCTGTTATGCTAAGGAGTCAATGTTCAGTGATTTTTGTGTCTTGGAAAATGCATAAACTGTCAGAAAATATATGCAAAATGCTGTGAGACCTCTCATGATGCAGCTGCTGTAAATAGCACACAAACTCCTAATTGTGGGAGATGTAGAAATGGTACTTTTTCTTTTTAATTGCACCTCACCAGTATAATCTCTTCCCTCTGCGTTTTTGAGCTGTTCACCAACAACAGTTAGTGGCAGAAGAGGCTCCTGTAAGTGGCACAAAAACAGGGCAGGAGAAGCAGAACATATGCACGGGAATGTCACCATGCCAAGACCCAACAACTGCTGCTCAGTAAACAACATTCATTTACAATACGTCAAATGTTTAACTAAACTAAAATGTTAAGTAGAAATGATATGTAAATTAGAGACTGGGTCTAAGCTTGTCTCAACTAAGTATCACAGACTACTCAGTAATAATAAAATGCTTTAATTCCTGAACCATCACCTGTCAGTGCCATGCAGCACGTGAAGTGCACCTAAGCAGTCTTCCCTGATCTCAGAGAAGTGGCAGTGCTCTTGTTCCTCACCATGAAGGAATCTGCTGTTGATCAGTTCTTCTAATACAAATTCTAGCAGTCTGAATATGTTTGAGTATTTGTGCACCAAAGTCTTGTCCACCAAATTTTGATTGGTGTAGACATACAAAACATATGGGTGTTAACCTGTTTTCCAACAGGGTATATTTATTTTATTTTATTTTATTTTATTTTATTTTATTTTATTTTATTTTATTTTATTTTATTTTATTTTATTTTATTTTATTTTATTTTATTTTATTTTATTTTATTTTTAGACATAAAGCATTTCATATCATGTGTGCATTTTAATAAAAAAGAAGACAATGTGATGTTTTTCCTACCAGCCCACTAATTTGTAACATAAAAGTTCCTTAATTTTGCTGTTTACATAACTTATTGAAGACACCAAGCTAACTTATATTTTAAGACAATAGAGTAGAACAGAGAAAGAACCAGCTAAAGAATTACTATAAAATGTAGAAATATTCACCTGATCATGACATGAATTTCAATATGGAGTACATAAGGGACTATCAAAACAATCTTTGCACCTTCCAAGATGATACATATGGAATGTAGGATGGCTCAGAAGGCCACAAAATATCCGATATAATGTTTATGCTGAAGAGAAAATAGCAGGCTCCTGGACATTGGTGATCAGTTATCCCAGCTGCAATATCTGAAAGGTGCTAACAAATATAATAATAACTTTTGAGACAAAGAGAAACAGTGAGAGAATAAAAAATGTGGCTGGCATGAATTTGACAAGGATAAATTATATGAAATAGATTTAATTGTCTCTGGGATCGCTGCTCTACTGAAAAAGGGAGAAATTAGATGTTTCATGTATTCGTGTGCAAATAAGCACAGTCTAATAAATATAATAAACATATTAGTAAAAAAAGGTTAGAAAAGCTCACTATAAAACGGATTCTGACCTGAATGCACCACTTTCACTCAGAGTGGACATTCCTTTCAAGATGGTTCCTAGACCCATATTTTTATAACATTTTGGACAGATGACATAATATAATATAAAAAATGCAATCACTCTGAATTTTACATCAACATTTTAAATGCCACAAAATGTAGTTTTAAGACCGCACAACTACTGAGCCCAGAGTACGCAGCAGAGAGATTAAATGCATGTGTGACACATTTTCAGAGTGCAGGCCAAAGGAAAACTTCTCCCTGGAGGAAGGGTTTCCACCCTCGCTGCAGAGCAGCAGTTCTGTGGCTGAGACACTGCAGGGAGGAGCAGTCTGAGTCTCTCTGAAGGACCTGTCCTTTTGAGCAGGAGTGTAAGGGCAGAGGAAAGGGTGTGTGCCTATTATTAATGTTGTTCCACCAGCTGGTAGTCTTTTGGAAACCAGGACCATTTTATAAACAATAAATTCTTGTTCTCACAGAAGTTTTTAGATGGGCAGAAGCCCAGAGCTCTGCCTTCCACAGGGACTGTCACAATAAGCTTGAAAAAGTCACTGACCCCCGCCATGAAACCAAAATTCAGGATATAAACATGAGGGAGAAGAGAAACAGCAGGTCATGTTATAAGTAATTTCTAAGGAAATATTTTCCACTAAGCAATTTGCAGATGCTGCAATGGACAGGAATACAAAGTGATTTTTTGATGCAGCTAAAGAAACCCATGAGGGTTTATTTGATGTTCAGCAAACTCTCAAGTCTCCAAAGCAGCAGGCTACATCAAGTTAACATTTGAGATCGTCCACTAAGCAGGGGAAAACAATGAACAACACAAGTTAGGGAATGATTGTTTCTGCAAATGGAGGTCATCCAGTATCTGAACATTCCCATACTGTAAGCTCATTTTGTACTGACAGGCTCCATGCAATCTCCCACAAATTAAATGTCATCAGAAAGAGCCATGCTACTCATTTTTCTAAGGATTTCCTTGTACTAAATAAAACTTTGCTTACACTGGAGTAGATGTGTAATACCATTATAGAAATACAGTACTGTGCTTCACTTCAGAAAATTTTAATGACATTAAAATTTTTACATGGCAAAAAATTATTTTGATTCACCAGAATAATTCTGTCACCAGAATTTCTGCTATTAATATTTCTCTAGTTCTTTTGCATCACAAGTCCTTTTGCTTTGCAGAGTTATTATCATTTTTTCTTACCAAAAGTTCTTTTTGTTAATGAGGAATTCTTTTTGTGAACTGTAATTCTGCTAGGACAATCTTCCAATATATTATGGACAGAGGAGTAAACTACACCTAAGTGCAAAATTTGACTCCAGCATGTTAATAATCTCCCAGGACTGGTCATGTCTTACAGTGGAAGGTGTTTCCATTATGTAGACATCAAATAGTTTAAAAGTGCAGGGTGCAAACACTGCTTCAAATCAGGTGAAGGCTGAAGTTCAATTGTTTATGTAGCCAAGAAAGCCACTGCTCAAGACAAAGGGGAAATAAACACTGAGACATAGGCTAAGAGTTCCCCACATTGTAAAAGGGTGCTGACATCAGGAAGAAAACAGGAAACCAGAAATATTAACGTGATATAGTATTGGAGAATATCTGCCACTGCTTTCAGCTGTCTCCTGAACACTTCTGTTCATTCTGAAGGCTGTCAATGCAGGGAAATTTTGCTGAATCTGAGAGGGAGAGAAAGTGCAAAAACCAGAACTGCCACTGTCCAATTTAAGGAAAAGAACAATGTCAACAGAAAACTAAAGCAGGGTCTACAGAAGAACTCTAGGATGAGGCTGCCTTTTTCTAAACAACTTTTTCTGCCAATTTCTTCCCCAAAAGTGCTTTCTCTTTCTCATCGCTTTCTTTCTATAGATTAAAGCTTCTTTCAAAACCATATCTTAAAGTTTGGATGACCCCTGCTGCTGTCTCTTTATCTGCCTGCCCAGAATCACTTTCATGCACGAGGTCCAGGATATCCAAAAAAACCTAACTGATGAGTTCTTAAAAGCATACCCAGACTGCCACTCCTCAGAAATGCCTTTTTAGCCCCATAACAGGATTATTGTAAGCTTTGGTTTCTTAGCACTAATGTTCAATGGGCAAAGAAGCCACTTCTGCCTCTGAGCACACCAAGGTTTAAATCCAAGGTTTTTCAGTAACATCAGCCAAACATTTGAAGAGGTGTAAAATAAAAATAGAGTTGTTCTATGGCTTAAAGATTAATGTTATAATACCTGGAAACCAACAATGAGAGCAAGCACTATTAAATTTTCACAATGTGTTAGAAAGTCTCCAGATCTTTTTTCAGTAAAATACCTGAATCTTTTTCAAGAATAAGTGCCAAGAATTGATTTCCAATATTAAAAGCAGATGACCTGCATTCATTGTGAAGTTTAAACCATAAAATGTGTATTTTTTTTTATTCCAGTCTATATCTATACATGCTGGTCTCAAGTCAGAACTGCACTACTGAAATAATTTGCAGAATTTGCAAATGAATAAATTACTTTCACATTTCAAACTATATATCATAAAAAAATCAAGTCAGCCTAGTCAGACTCAAAATGATACAACAAATGAATATAAATAACCTCAGCACATAGATCAAGATATGGCAGACTGGCATTCTGATGTTAAAAAACAATATTAGCAAGTACAAGCACATACAGAAAGCATTATTGCTGGAAATTGAACTCAAGTCTGAGAAGATTAGCGAAAATATGTGAAGATAGAGGAAGAGTTATGAATTTATTTCTCATTTTCAGCTCAATGGACTGTATTTTACATAGGATGTTGAATAGGACATGGATTGATTTCTAAAACTTTTGGTTAAGTTACTTATTAAAATTGAACACAGCCACAGAACTTCAACATGGGGAATGTCTGACTTTTATATGTGTGAACAGAATGACAGCTGGATCTGCCCCAGGTGGTATATTTTAAAGAATAATGAATTGGGAAAGGAAATCAAGAAATCAGAAATTAACCATGAGATGAACTGACTCAACCAATATCCTTATGTCACTAATTTACTTCAGACATGAACATGTAATTATTTTATCCATGCATTGGTTTGGAATCAGAAATAAGTCACAATTCTTAGCACCAAATAGCATTGAAGGGTTCCAAAATACAGGAAAAGAAACCATAATTTAAAAATACAGAAAAGGAAACCATTAAGCCATTGGATTGTGCATGGAGCACAGCTATATTTCTTATTTCAGTTATTTCTGTTTATTAGCCAGTCTCTATCACTCATTCTCCTGCCCATTCTTTGTTTCCTCCTCTCTTTTGTTCTGACTGATATCAAACTGTGGACTAAAGAAGACTAAATGACTCTCTTGTATAGGTTGGTGTAAAATGAAACCAGAAATCTGATAGATAAATAAATTTGTATCATAACATATGGAACTGATAAGATGAATGAAAATCCACTCCAGAACCAGAGACAATTTTGAGGTGAACAGATAATTTTACATTCATTTTTAAATTTTTACCAAAATCATTTTTCTTTCATAGGAAAATTCTCATTCATTCAGTCTGCGTCGTTCCCAGGTTGATTCCTGAAGAGGTCCAGGAGCTCAAGCCTGGGTTTTCCTTTTGATGCAGTGCTTGGTCAAGTGAGCCCTGCATCCATCTCACAAATACTATTGATAATCCCTAAAGTCTGGTTAACTTAATGCAGGAGTCCACCTAAATCTGATCTATCATATTGTCTAGATAATTAATTTTATGAAGAGACCAATGTGTGAGATTAGTCTACAATTATCTGTCAGGGTAGACCTTCCAACCACATTACAGAAAAATAGTGGGAGAATTAAATAGCACATTTACAGCAGCTAATAAGAATTGTTAATGGTTTGGTTTAACATTTCTTTGGGTTCCAAATACCTTTGCCTTGCTATTTTAGTGTTAGGTTTGATCCTGCCTGCCGCATATTATCCCCATTATTCCCATGAACTGTGGGGAACCTTTTAATTTAGTACTGTGTTCTTTGGAAGTACTTCAGCATTAAAGTTAGATTGCATTGCCCTTCCCTAAAAGCTAGAGCCATAAAACCGTTCCTGTATGAGAAGGAGATCCACTCTGACTTCATAATAGGAAATTATCAGCAAACTCCTTTATCTTCTACAGAAAATATTTGAGGCCTGCAAGTTTCAGAGGTAAGGCACAAAACTGTTGCAAACACATGAATGAACCACACGAGGAAAAGGGTGGGGTTCATTTGTTTTGCAAGGATCAGTCTCCACAGAGCCTACAGGTCTAAAGGCAGGATGTTGTATCTCCATGTAAATCACGTAGGCATCACTCTCAGTAATGCAGGATCTTTATCAAGCAATTCCCTTTCACCTGTTACTGACTGATAACAGCCCACAACACTGACCCACTGCCAGCAATTAATTCCTCTGAGGGGGCAGAGAGAGGTCCAACAGAGTAATGAGTTTGTTTCTGTGTGGAAGAGAATGGAAATTAGTGGGATGGAGAGCAGTGTAAAGCTGCCTGGAGATGAACTGACCCCCTGGATCGTCTCCTAACCACTGCTGAAGTGGTTCAGGAGTATGTAACTTCATCTCAAATTAACAGTGATAATTGACCCTAAATAAAGGCTGATGTAATACTGCTCTTGACTGTTTTCAGTGATTTTTATTAACTTAGACATGAAAATTGAAAATTTGGAAGGCCTAAGCAATGATAGGAAAAGGATACCCAGAGACAGGAGAAACATGTGGAGTGAAACAAAGCAAACAGGTCTGTTCCACAATTTTGCAGTGTTTATGCAAAAAATGCAGAAAGCAACTAGTGAAAGGCTTAACAAAGACTATAGTGCTAAATGCCATATGACACTGGAGGTCTGCTAGAGCAGAAACTGCCATCATCCTCCCACGCATGCAACTCAATGCAATTGTGATATCTGACTGTTTTAAACTTTTCTGCTCTCAGAGAAAAATATTTGAGGTGGAAATTGTCACCCTGTAGCATTTAGTACTTCCATTACACCTAACTTTGCAAGCCCTGTAACATAAAACAATAAGCACTCTAAGGAATTTCAAAGCAGGGGTCATGCTGTGGCTATTTCCATTCATAACAGGGAGCAAACTAACCAAAGCTGCCAAGTGGCAGAGTTTTCTTGAGAAGAGGTTGCTAAAAACTGAGCACTTGAGAGGGCTAAATGTGAAAGATCTATGTCTGTTTTTCCTCATGCTGACCCCTGCAATATGTCACCAGACTGCAAAATAGCAGTCTAAGAGAAACACAATGAAAATTTGCCCTCTGGCCAAATGGGAAGAGTTATTTCAGTTGGCTGCAGTGGTGTCTACCAGCCACTGCCAGTGTTCTTAGCTAGCATTATTGCAGACAAAGACAACCAGCAGTGGAGGTGCTGGCTAGAAAAGGTTACAATCTCTGCCAGAGATCCTTGAAGGGGTTTTGTGAAAAGTACAGTCATTCAGCTACATTTGAAAAGAAAGGAGGAAAGCCCATTAATTTATTCTTATTTGTGAATATTCAGTTTTGCACTACATATATGGCAGGGGGCATAAAGGGCAGCCATCAAACCAGGCAGGGGGCAGCTTTTCTTCTTGGGTTCAACAGGAGGCTCTATGAGTAGAAACCATTATTACAGCAAGATTGGTGCTGCTGTAGTTAAACTAAAATTGCTATCAGTCATAAGGAGCCAAGAAGCTCATCTGAGGAATGTCCATTTTCACGAAGTTTTACATTTTCCTATGTCCTCTCTGAGCCCTCATCTTTCTTTTGGCAGTGGACTTTCCCAGGCCTTCTGAGATACCTAAACAATGTAAGGCAGCCCCTAATGCAACACAAAAAATTCTTTACTTTTACTTCATTATTTTTAGAAAAATGGTTCTTCAAACCTCATTGGAAGACACTGCTGTTTTCACTGTACACACCAGCAATTCAAAGTGTGTTATTCTTAAAACATCCTGGGTTCACACTGCCTTCCATTTTATTGCCTAATGCAGTTTAGGAAATTCTGCCTTGATGCCTGCAAAAGGTATGACTAAAAGAGAGTGTATTTAATTAAGAAATCTCTTGATTAATAAAGGTTGCAGATAAAAATTTGGGAACTTGCTGCAGGTTCATTCTGAATTAGCAGGATGCAGTGCCTGGTTGTAAGGGAATTTTTGGATTCAGCAGCTTTTCCACCCTATCCAAAGAGCTTCCCCCACTTCCAATAGGCAGCAGCTCATTCAGTTAAAGCTTTATAGACCAGAGCTCTGAAGAGCTGACATTACAAAGCAAATGTGGCCTGACTGTGCAGCCTGTGTTTGCTAGTGCTGCTCTGAACAGTGCCACAATTCATTGTATTTTATCTGTTCTTCATGAATGCTGCCTTCCCTTTGCTCCAAAACAATCTGAAGCAGAATAGTGGCTACTGAGTTTGACAACAGCTGTGTGAACATAGAATGGTTTCCTTATGGGTCTGGAATGTGCCCAGCATGAACTCAGAGACATTGCAAGGGGTATTGGAGCTAAAACTTCAGTAACCTGCCATTCCTTTTTTTTCCTAAGGAAAACAATACTCTGAGAATTGAGCTATCTACTAAGTAATTTTGAATATTTCCTCTTCTGCTTTCAACTGGATCAATTAACATTTTATTACTATTCATGAAATATTTAAGGATTGAAAAGTCTCTCTTGAATGCGCAGCTAAATTAAACCCAAAATACTTAAAAATCAAGTAAACTTGGAATTGTTCTAGAGCCTCAGAGGTATTAGCAAAGGATTATTTAGACTTCTTATTAAAAAAACTCACAAAGCCAGCAAACACAGAATGACTACTTAGTTGATGTCATCACAAACTTTCTGGACTGAATCACCAGAACGTACTCAATATTTGTGACAATCCAGTTCACAGAGCTGATAGCATGGAAGCACAGGCTGTCTCCTGGCTTCATGCTGATACCATATTGTTATTCTCTCTAAAAAGAGAGAATAGTCCTTACCTTGCTAATATTTTTTCTTTTGCCTGTTCTTGCTCTAATAATTTGTCTTTTTCTTGTTCCCTAGGACATTATGACTATATTCATTACTTGAGTACTTTTAATGTTCTTAAAAGCTGCTTCTGAATCTCAGTATTATTAGTGCAAGAAAATTTTAAACATCATTTTAGTAGCATAAATTGGATACAGTAATTGGGACAATCAGAAAACAGAAAAGAATAAATATTCAGTGCTTGCTCTAAAACATCTGCAATGGTTGTTTCATCAGGATGTGCATTCTTAATAAAAGGACACACTATGTGATAGAGCTGGTTTGTAGGACAGAAAAGGAAATAGATGGTTATGGAAAGCAGCTACTCTGGAGGAGCATGATAGTATTTTCACATAGAACATTTAGGTTTTTACTGGGAGAAAAAAAAAAGAAAAGAAGTTTGGATTCTCTTACTTTCAATCTGCCTTTGATTTCAGCCATCCTTTCTAGAAGTCTTCAAATTTCTGCAGAATACTATTAGCAATTCCTAACGTGCCTCCTTCAAACATCTTTCTTTCTCACATTTAATAGCATATGGTGGTGAGATATTATGTGCACAGTGATAGCTAATGGATAGGACATTAGTCAACACAGATCTCTGTATTATCCCCAGCTCTGCTGCTGATTTACCCTGTAAGTCAGTTTTTTTGCCTTTGAAATGCAAATAACAATACTTATTCCTCTTGAGAAAACTCCCTGAAAGGAACATATGGAAGAAAAGTCTTACTTTTTAGAGCTCAACTTCTGGTCATAATTCCTTCACTTTTTTCATCTTTTTCCTCCTTCTGTTAACCACACAATGGAAAACAAAGGCTGCTTCACTGAGATCCCCCCAAAGGCTGTTAGAGATTTCAAACAGCATCCAGATCCTTTCACACCCAAAAGTCCCCAGACATTCTAGGTACACCCTTTCTCTTTCTGTGCACAAACACTTATATATACTTCATATATTTTTTGTCTCTTTAATGCAACCCCTTTCTCCTACAAAGCACTTTCAGAAGTACTCATCTGTAAAAATCACTGCACCAGAGAACTGAAAAAAACTTGATCTCTACAATTCCTGCTCACAGATTTTCCCACAAATTGAGTCCACCTACACAGTGGATACAGCTCCAGAGAACTTCAATATGTAAAATGATGGTTTATAGATTTACTGTCATTTCTCAACTCTGTATTTCAAAATAATTCTTGGTTTTCCCTTTTTGGCTGGTATTGTGTGGATAAATTCTCTGTTGATATCTAAGACACCAGGCATCACAAATTTTCCTCCCTCTGAAAAGCATTTTCTACCTACTTTTCCGAGTCAAGAAGGGTTATGTCATCATAATGCCTCTGTGTGCGTCTATTAGTTTCCTTCTTATGATCCTGTTAGCTGTTTTCAAATTGCAATATAAGTCCTAAAGCTAATAACTTCCTCATGATTTACTAAAATAGGTAGCCAGGTAGAGGAGATGCTCAAATTTCCCTTCCAAAGTCTGAAACTCAAGAAAACTCCTTCCCAAGCAGAAAAGGATCTGCACTGGCATCAGACTAGAGGAGTGCCTGATACAGTGAAAAATTTAAACAGAAGCTTTCATTTTATTGGACATCAGAGAGTCATGTAAGATCCAAAGACAAGGTAACAGAGGCATTGAAAAACAAGTTTTGTTTCACAGAACAACTTATTTTTGAAAAAGGATGTGAAAACCAAAATATTTTCCTTAAATGAGGTTGAAACACCGTGTGTGTCTTCCCCAAGGAACTGTGTCATTCAATCAACCTGCAAAATTCACTGAGGTCAATCAGAGCTTGTTGCACCATTCCAATGACTCAAGCTTCAGCAAGAACTCAGCTTAGCATGGGAACAAGGCAGCAATGAAGCATCACAGCTGCAGAGGATGTGAACATGAAGAGAGCACCAGGAACTGATATCAATAAAGTTCTAATACTTTACAAGAATTAAAAGCAGTATTAGGTTAACCATCATTGTAATTAAAACTAAATGTAAGAATACCAGATATCTCCAGGACCAACTTGAGATGCCTTTGTGTTTGCAGCATTCCATCCTCTGTTTCCAGTGAATAACTTCTGTACATTTTCACATCCTTCAGTCACTGGGATAGGCTGCAGGTTTTCTAGTGAGATAGATTCATTTTTTAAGCAATCTTCAAAAAACCTCAACAAACTTTTGGCAACTTTTTCAGTTTTAAATATGTCATTTTAGGGCAGCAGACAGACTGGAAATGACAATCCTATAAAAGGGAGAAGCCTCAGCTCTGCTCTCTCCTTTGCAAAAACATCACTGTTGAACATTGTGTGACTTTTAGCATTTCAGGCTGCATTTTTTTGTTAACTCCCTTCTGAAAAGCAACTCATCTTGAGAAAGAAAGGATTTAGAAAAAAATACCAATGGCTGAGAAGCCAGAGAGGGGCATGTAGAGCACCTCTGATTA
The DNA here is from genome assembly GCF_035770615.1 of Melospiza melodia melodia. NCBI lineage: Eukaryota > Metazoa > Chordata > Aves > Passeriformes > Passerellidae > Melospiza > Melospiza melodia. Next base: position 9,062,133 of record NC_086207.1, on the reverse strand, counting down.
TCTGCATTAAAAATGAAATTAGATTAGAAGGATTAGAAACAGCAATTCTTTTAATTGCTTCTTGTGCAAGAATAAGTAAAGGAGGAAATTACTGGAATAACTGCAACACCTAAACGTGCAGTATTGTGTAATAAAATCTATAGTAGCAGATCTTTGGAAATCTACATTTCAAAATAAAATCCTCCTGGTAATTTTCCTATTGATTCATTCTCATATTGATAGTGACAAGAATTCCATTATGCCACTGGCCTTCCTAGATCAAAAAGCACTGTTTCAAAGTGCACTTTTCACCTTTGTGGCCTTTTTTGTCTATCTGAAAATTCATTCAAGTCCAGTTAATTTGAAGACAGGAGAATTTGTAGTTTCCTGCTGACCACAACGTGTCCCTCAGAACACATGCCAAGGGTTGGGCTGCTGCAGGAGCCACCCAGGTGTGCTGTCTCATTAGCAGGGCTCCTTTTACTCTGTGATGTGGAACTGAGATGAAGAGACTGATTATTTCTCAGTTATTTTACTCTCTCATTTTCTATAGGAAGTTTGTGAACAGGAAGCTCTTCTGTAGAGCTATAAAGGCAGAATCATGGGGAGAAATGAAGGGAAGAGGAAACTGAAGGTTCCATCCTCTTGTTTATAAGACTGAACACAGTTTCTGTGGTAATCTGAGCACTTGGTTCATGTTTACAAAATATGTTATTTAGGAATAGGCAGAAAAATTCCAAGTGTCTGTATTGAGGTAGAAATTGCTCTTTTATAGTAGTGAAGCTGACAGCATATTCCAGTATACTTTATCCTGAAACATACTTGCAACTGACTATTTTTCTTAGTTTCTGTTGGATGAATAATTTCTTTGACTACAAAATTTACTTGAGAAAGAAGAAAGCAATATGTTTGACAGACTTTACCAATGTTGACATTATATTCTAAATCAACAGGTTTTATTTTTCTATTTATGGTTTAGACTGATATATAAGCAAAAATGCTTAAAAATATCTAAACACACACTATAAATAAATTCTTAACATTTTCTTTTCTGTGATCTTTTTTAAGAACAAACTTGACACATTTTCTTGTAAGTTGGTGACACAGGAAAAATACATCTTATAAGAATGCTGATCTTTTTAAATGGATTAAGGTAACCCAACAACTTCCAGTAAATCTAAGATTTTACAAGAATTCTCAGAGTCAAATCATAAGTCCAACAGCAACTTATAATGTGTGAGTGCACTATCCATCAAAGCCACTCTATGTGTCTGGGAGATGCTGATATTGTCAAACTGGGCTGACAGCAAACTCTGAGTTGTGTGGAGGTGCCCTTTGGTGTGCACTGGGGAAAATCCTGCCCTTGCACACAGGGAGTGAGCACAGGCTGGGATATGGGGTGAAGGGAAGAGCTCAGCACAAGCTGGAGCTTCAAACACAGATGCTCTGCTGCTCCTAACACATTGTGGAAGAGATGTGCCTTGAACCAAGGGAGCTGGGAGCAGCTTGTCAGGTGCAATGACAGGAGAATAACTCCACAGGGCAGAAAAAAGAGAGACAAGACCTACTTTAGAAAGAGAAAAGGTGTTTCACTATCTGGAAGTATTACAGCAAAAGGACAAAAAGGACAGATTTATACATCATGCTTCAAGAAGGGTGTTATTCATCCAGACCCCAAGCTTGTCTGTAGGGAAGCTGGATCCTGTTTATATTCAGAAACTTCTGTTTTAACATAAATGACATTCTGGAATGTGGCCCCAATTTCCCTTCCCTCCACAGATGATAACAAAAATGAAAACGACAGAAATACGAGAAAAGTTTGCGTGCTAAGAAGCTTGAGCTGATCTAATGAAAAGCTCACAAGACTGACATAAACAATAAATCTGTTGTTAGAACAACAGGACAGGCAATTCAACAATTACACTAAACTTGAGCATTGAATAAAAAAAGAACACTTGGACTGACTTTTGTTAGTGGAATAGAATATGGGAAAGGGAAATATTTTGATGACTAGAAAAAGAAGAGGCTTGTAGCACCTATAAGGAGCTCTTAATTGCATCTAGGTACCAGCTGAATCTAAGTCTCTAAAACATTACTGGAAGGATGCTTGACATGCAGTGAAATCTGGCAGTGATGCACTTATCCAGATAGCTGTCTTCACTGAAGCCTTCACCAAAGCACTGGCACAGCAGGACACAAGATGGTGCTGGATTTTATTGCCAAGTCTCAGCAAGGAGTGACTTCAATACTTGTGAACAAGACTAGATTTCTGTCATCTGTTTTAGTCCCATCACTTGTACAGTCTTTTCTGTTTGATTTTGCTGATATTTATAACCTTGCAAACTGTTTCAAATCTCCACTGCTTTTTGACGGCTTTGGCCAAGTTTCTTCAAATTCTCTCTGCAACAGGAGGACTCCAAGGTTTGAAAGGCTTTTCATGGCCATTGCTTTGTTCAGTGACTCCATGAGGGTCATATTCTGCAGTGGGAACTGCATGCTTTGACAATGGGGGTACAAAAGGCAGGGAGGAAAAGTGTGAAATGTAACATCTGGAATTGCTGCATATTTTGTCTTTAACTGAAGAAAAGGGTATGTGTGAGAGATCCCTTGAGAGTGTGCATGTTTTGGTTTTTTCTTTTTTAAACTATTTTTTAAGCTTATTTTTCTATTTTAAAGTCATCACCATCTACATTTTTTGTGTGGACTACACTGCACCCAGTGTCAAAAACCTTATTACCTTTAGCATTGTAAAATCATAGTATGCTCTAGAAAATGCAGAGAGAAAATACTTTCATGAGAGATTCCACCTCTTGCCTGAGAAAGATCTTGCCAGATATTTATTGATTCTAGGTCCAGCTTTATGCTCTCTAATCTGTCCTACTGCCCTTTATTGAAAGTATCTTATGTCCCTTTTCCATATCTCTGTCCCATTATATTAGAATAAGTGTGTCCATCATGTAAATTTGTAAATGATTCATGTGAATATACCTGGAGACATTCTTGGATGTTGCTCACACAGACAATTTGAAAGCATTGCACAAGTGGTGATAATAGCATACACAGAGGTATACATTTCAATGGGAATGCAGGCAAGCAAAGAGATGGATATATACATGTCAGAGACAAAATCAAGAAGTTTAACATCATCTCATGTTAAAAAAATAAAAAAAAAAAATCCAGCTATCAAAGCTGTTCTACTGCTAGGAGGGGAAGGAGGGGCTGAGGTTCCCCTGCTGCCTCCCAGTGCTCAGCATCCTGAAAATACATGTAAGATAGAAGAGTGCTTGCTTTCTTAGGCAGGGTATGGTAAATCCCTGTTCCATTAAAATACATTTAGCAGATTCCTAAATAATTGAAAAATTTTAGCCTGTCTCAATAATAACTATTGATTGCTCATTCCTTTACACAAAAATGACCACAAATAAGCAAATAAAGGAGTGATATGAGTTTAAAGTGAATGGCAAGTTCTCAGTTGTCAGTTTCTAGGAAATAACACACTTGTCTTACACATCAAGATGTAAAACTGCTTCTATTCGTATAAATACGAATCCATCTGAAACAATTTACTATCTCTATTAAAAGAGACTAATAATCTTGCTTACATTGATGCAATTATGCTGCTGCTGCTTCAAAGCCAATCTAGACATTGCTAACTCCTAACTAGTGAACCCCTGACTGGATTGGTCAAGTGGCAATAACCAGGTTCACATTTACACTTTGGACCATCAGAGGTTCACAACCTACAGTCTGACAATCATTAGAACCTAATGATATTTTCTCTCACAAAACTGTTCTAAAGTATGCATGACATCTCCAGCTGAGTTGTGCTGAAGCTAAAAGGTTCACTGGAATCAGTATTAAATAGCTCTCAAGATCTGGAGAAACCATAAAGTTATTATCTTTTCCTTCAACACTGGGGATAGGTTAATGCATAAACCCACACACCACGTGGCTCCATGTGCCAGTTGCCCAGGATTTTAAATGCTATTTTCATAACTGTCTTGGCCAGCTGGTAATGTTGTTTCCTGGGAAGTAATCTCTGAACAGACACAGGTATTCTTGCAAGGGAACACTGCCAAAATTTTTGCTATTGTCATTATTCAAAGAGTCTTTTTTCCCAAATACATTATCCTTCATTAGCAAAACCATTCCCTTTGCACTCACATGGTCAGTGCATCTGTCTCATTCTATTTCTGCCTCATTGAGAAAAATCCCCACATTTTGGTGCTTTGCCAAATAAAGAGGGAAACAAAGAAAGAAAAAAGCAGAGGAAAATACTAACAAAACCAAGAAAATGAATCCCTGTTGGCATTTAAAGTGCAAGTATATTTATTTTTATAAGATTACACTGAGTTGTCTCACATAGGGTAGGAGGTTTGAAATGGAAAGAATGGCTTTTTCTCAAAGTGAACATTATTTGGGCAATTTTTAGAGTTTTAAGAGTCCACAAAGCAGATACAACATGGGGGTGTAATCAGATGCAATATTGAATCTCACAAAGTGTAGGCTTTTATTTACACTGAATTTCACTTTTCACAAGGGATCCTCCTGCAGCCCATATTCAATGTGTGCAAACATACACCAGCACTGAGGCTTCAGATCATGACAGTAAACCACAACTGAACTCAGATCCTGCCTCTTACAGATTTCCTAAATACTGTGAGAAAAATAAATTACCTACTGGATTGAAAACACAATGACACCTCCTTTTTCACAGACTGAGATTGGAATCTCTTCAATAACAGGGTCCTGCAAGTCCATGTTTGTGTGATTAACACACTGCCTGCCCTGACTCAGGCAAACCCTCTGGGGTGCAATGTATGTATTGCTTGGAAAGTATTATTATGGAACCAAAAATGGGAACATCAGGAAAAGGTATTGATTGCAGTTTTCACCTCTTCTCTAAGCCATTTGGATGTGTTTAGCATAGGCCAAGCTAAATACATAAAAGCACTTTACAAAATCCACATGATGGTGCTTGAACCGATTCATTGGCAATTAACTTAGAGCTGCACGTGTTTTCAATCTACAGCATTAGCTCCAGATCTGCAAACCAGATTGAAGGACATTATGGGGTCACATTTTAATGACTGAGTCCAATTTTCAGGAAGACAAGAATTCCTTCTACACATTTTCCAGAGCTGCAGTATTTGAACTTGTGTGTCCTTTGCATTCTCGTGTTGCTGTAAGAGCTTTGTGCATTGAGCTGTCATTTCAGCTGACTACAACACACAGTTGGCAGCAGGAAACCAGTGCCTACCAGTTCACAATTTAACAAAATCTGGGATTACATTTGCTTTCACAAAAAGAATTTTTATTCTAAAGGTGACAGCTATCCCTGGTAGGTAACAACTGCTCTCTCACTTCAAATGTGTGGCTGCAGCTTATCCAACAAGGGCCAGAATGAGTGGCATCCTCATTGCAGGTGCCCTAAAAATACAAGGTTTACCCATCTTAACCTATTCTAAATAAAGAGTTTGAGGAGAGACCTTTACACTTAACAAGCTACTGAAAGCAAAACTAAGTCACAGGCTTTTAAATCTATTTGACCTTTTCCTAGCATTTCTGTAACTGATTTGTTACACTTTGCCATATTTTTCATACGAGGGGAATAAACTAATCTCCCTACTGCCTCTTATCCTCAAGGAAAAGTCTCCATTTACTCATTAATTTGGTAAAGAAATTAATTTCCTGTGCCAAGAAATTCATCTTGTAAACGTACTGTGGATATTTCTGTAGAATTGCAAGGCACCAAAACCAACCAACCAGAGGAAAAGAAATTTGTATCATCAAATATTGATTAAGCTAATGAAAACTTTGACAAACAGTCATATGATAGCATGAGATTAACTGCCTTGTGTGCTTTTACTAGATATTTTTTCTTTGTAATTAAGAGCAAGTTTATATGTCACAAAAAATTATATGAAGAAATGAAGTGGAATTAAATTAATTTTATATTACAGTAGAAAATGCAAATGATACCCTTTTTATATAAATTATAGTCTTTTTTCAGGACCACCCTTGGTACTTCAGAAGCAAAATTTAATTAGAATTTTACAGGGGATTTAAACAGACCAATTATTGGTATTACTTATGAAGGCAGTAGCTGTAGTGCTAGACAAAAATTGAGTCTCTAATTGTTCTTCAGAAAATCTCTCTTATATTCTATACACATGCCCAGATCAAGAGGATTTTAGAACCATCAAAACAAGCTGGCACAAAACTGCACCAACAGTGTTAATAAGAACAATACTGTGACAATGAGAACTGTTCTTACAATAAATTTCTTTTTCCCTTTTCTCAAAAGCTACCACTCTTTCAAGAAACAACAAGGGTTTATACTGATCAAAAAGATGAATTCACAGTGTGAAATTCCAGCAATGAAGAAGACCTACAGGTTAGTAAGCAATTATCTGCCAGGTACGTTTGCAAATCGAGGGGCTTAGCACTAAGGGAAAGTGGAGAATTGCACTTTTGTGTGATCCAGTTTCAGACATATTCCCATGGGGAGTCCTGCCCTCCTAAAACACTTCCTAATACTCATTTTGCGCAATATGGTTTGTGAGCATTCAGAACAAAACAGTATGACCCGTAAATAAATGCCATTTTAAGAAGGACCACGTGTGCAATTAGGAGATTCCCCAAAGAGCTAAGTGGGGTTTAAAAGCTACTCCAGTGCCTTTGGGCTGCAAAGCTTGGCACAGACTGAACCAGAAGGTTATTTTGATTAACAGCGCCTGGGAGGCAGGAAGAGAGAGAGGGAGAGCACTGATGCTCAGCAGCACTGCTGCAGGGTGTCCTGGCCAAGGCCCCACAGCAGACTGAGCCACACTCAGCTTCCAGGCGTGACAGTATTTCTGCCTCTAACACCCTGACTATGTACCCTGACTCAGTTTTTGCTGCCCTCAGTGCTGTTGGCAAAATATTCTGGGGACTGCCTGGTTCATAGTAGGCTCTGTCACAATTACTGGAGTTTAGAAAACTTCTGGTACCTGTGCAGCACCTTCCATCATTCCCTTCTCCAGTCCTCAGTATCATTACTTGGACTATTAAATGACTAAAGAGGTGGCAGGAGAAAGAAAATTTACAGTCATTCTCAATAGAAATACAGTGATACCATCTAGAGAACAATAAACCACTTTGTAACTTATTCCAATCCAATATAAAACTAATTTTATTATTTGATTTAGTCTTTCTTATTGCAAGTTAGAAAATAATCCAAATACTCTACTGGTTTCTAATCCATGCAGGCTTTTACTTCTTTGCCTAAGATTCAAATACCCCCAGAAGGACCTTACCCACATATGACTTCTTTTTACCTTATTCCTAAAGGGAGAGAAAAAAACGTGAATTCAGTCCAGAGATGAGTTTCACTGTTTTACAAGATATTTCTCCATCCTTCCACAGACAGCTCCTCAAGGAAAGTACAAACCTCAGCTCCCCTCAGCCTAGATTGTACATGGTGCTGTTTGCTGTGCACTGTCCCCTTTCCTCTCATGTAACTCATCCAGCACAGGGAATTCACAGTCCCTGTGAACAACTTTGCAAAGTATTTATCCCAGGGCTGGTTTCAGCATACCTGAAGGATAACCTGTACCTAACCCCTTCCCAGCTGAAAGAACACTTCAGTCTATTTCTGATCATTTGGTTTTTTCACCCTGTACAGAAAACCTGTCCTATGACTAGCAATTACCCTTATAACAGATAATTTCTATGATGGCTCTTTGTCCGCTGAAACTAGATTAATTCACTTATTTAGAAAGTGTATCAGAGGTATCAGAACTCTGAAAAAGCCTAGGCAGCACTGACTTGGACTCACAGTGAATCAGGTCAGACATGACAGCTCCATTTTCACTGCAATGAACAAACTTTTGAGTATTATTATATCCCTCTCTTTGAATGTCTTCAAGTAGCTCAGTGAATACTTATATCCAGGGAAAATGACATTCAAGCTTTCAAAAAGGCTTATTTTACTCCAAAACAGACTTTGTGAACATGTCACTGAAGATGCACATTTCTTCTGGTTCCCTGATTCAGTTATCAAATTTATCCAAGTGAGAGCTGAAATAAATGCTTTTGCTTTTTCATCTAAATGCCAGTCAGAAGATGACAGATTGCAGTCACAATATGAATTATTGGTCTGTGCAATTTTGTGACAATTGCTGTTGCATGGTCAGCTTTAGGCCTGATTTTGAAAAGAATCATTTTTAAAGAATCAGAGTCAGACTTCAGCATATGTCTAATTCGAAAACTATCCTCCTCTCTCCTTAATTCAATCAGGTTTAAGCATACGACTCAAGTTGGCTCTTGCTGAAATTTCTCCTTGATCTCCTTAAAGAAACAGCTCCAAATGCAAAAGCTACTTATTTTTCTTCTGGAATATATGTTTTATTACTTTTTAATACCACTTAATTATTAAATTAATCACATCTTGTGATGGCGTTATACTCGAAATATGTTGTCGTTTGATACTGGTCAAATGCCAGGCACCCACAAGAGTCATTTTCTTACCCTCTTCTGCTAGAGCCGAGCAGAGGGGAGGGAAAGAAATAATTAACAAAGGGTTCATGAGTTGGGATTGAGATAAGGACTGGGAGAAAAACACTCTAAAGGCAAAACAGGTTTAAATTTAAAGGTACAAAGTAAATTTATTATTAAGAAAATCAGAGAAGGATAATGAGAAGTAAAATAAGCCTTTAAAACATCTTTTTTTCCCCAAGCCCCTTCCTCTTTCTCACCAAAAGCACAGGGACACACGGTATGGGAGTTTTGGCCAGTTCATCACCAAGATTTTCTGTTCTCTCAGGGAGAGAAGTCTGTTCTCTGCTATGCTGTGAGTCCTTCCCATGGGGCAAACAAGTGTTCCCAAAACTGTTGTGGCCTGGGTCAGTCATCCACAGGGTGCAGTCCTAAGGATAGGCTGCTCTAGTTTGGCAGCCAGGCCCCTCTCTGTGTCTCTGCAAGCAGGAGCCCTCTCTCCATTCGAGTCTCCCACTGGATCTCAGCTTTCTCTGCCATCCACCCACTCTGCCGTGAGCACTTTTTCCATGGGCTATGAGTGGATGTGCATCCCCCATGGGCTACCTGCATTACAGGGGGACAGTTTGTTTCATCACAGCCTTTACCAGAGCTTGCAAAGGAATTTTGGCTCAAACACCTGAAGCACCTCCTCACCCTCTTTGTTTTTCCACTAACCTTGGTGCCGCCATGTTGTTTTCCCTCACGCGTCCTCATTTCTTCCTCTTCTCTGACTAGAAGAAAAGCTGCTGCTCATAGGTACAACTGTCAACTAATTCCACTAATTCAAAGATTCTTACAAGATCATGCAGCAACAAGAGGTTGATCTCATCTAGGTTCTGTGTGAGGGAGTCTCTGGCCATGTTTCCACCACAGGCCAGGCCCTGCCGCCATGTTTCCAGCAGTGGCGGCCGTGGCCCCGGCGCTGTTTAATGCCTGCAGGGCACGGGGAAGGAGAAGCCACTGGTGCCCCTTTGCCCCCTGCCCACAGCGTGGCTGGGCAGGCATGGCTGGGCAGGCAGGGCAAGGCTCACCATGGGCCGTGCCAAGGTGGTGGCAGCCATGGCCGTGTATCGCCACAGGCCACACTGGCATGGCACCAGCTGTGGCAATGGTGGTGGTGGTGTGCCTCATCTTCCCTGGGGAAAAAACTGCATGGGTGCTATTTTGATTTTCGTCTTAAACATGTCACAGAGGCGTTACCAGCCTCTCTAATTGGGCCAGCAGCATGTCCATCTTCAGAGCCAGCATGGTTCTGTTGGACATGGTGGAAGCTTCCAGCAGCTTCTCACAGAAGCCACCTCTGTGGGCCTCACCTGCTACCAAAAAATCAGGCCGTGCCAAGTCAACACCAAATCGAAGCCCTCATCGTTAATCATTTATCTAAAGATAAAAAACAAACAGTATGTAGGCTTTCAAATAAATTTAAAACAAGTCCCAACATTCTCAATGACTTTTCTGAACTGTTTTTCTTCACTTCCTCAACAATACACCGCTGATTTTTTTAATAATCCAAGCAAGAACCATGCTGTAGTAAATCTAGAGAGTCTCCAATGAATAAACTTTAAATATTTTTTATGGCACTCCATTAGCAGCATTTTCTAGGCAAAGAACCACCATTCTGTTTCATCTTGCAGTCCCAGTGCATAAAGCCATACCTAACACAGCCTCACACACCCACACAGCATTCCCTGAAATCTCATCTCCTATCTTCATGGAGCTGCTGTCCTTATCACTGAGTCACTGACAAACTGTATCATGGTAAATTGAGTTTTTACCATATTTAATTTAATTCTGGATCAATCTCTTTGGAAGCCAACATTGCCCACATCTTGCTAAGGCATGCCTTCTGCAGAGTAGGACTCCTGTACTGTACCTCAAACTGACTGCATCCAAGAGCATTGGATTTGCTTAAAATACCACATTCAAAGTGCACAGCAAAATGTTAATTTAGCAAAATTTCATAGTCCACATTACAATAATTATAATTTTTATACAAAGCAAACCATTAGCCAAATACAGATTAAAGGTATCATATGCCTTCCACAGAGGTACAAAAAAATATTTTCTTGTACAGGCAGATAGTATTTTTTCTAACCTTGCCAATTGCTACAGCCTAGTATGTGCTGAAGAGCTCTCCTCCTGATTTGCTCTACTACCATCCCTTGGTGAGAAAAAGTGTGTCAGCTCTCTGTGCCTCAATTACTGCTTTTTGGAGGATTGAGGAAGATACATTAGGCTCATGACATTACTACAGGTTGATAGGAAAAATAAATTAAGTTGTCTCTCATTATGATACACCACAAATATATGCCCACTTTAGTCAGGTGCAAAATAGAAAGAAACACATATTGTTCTGAACTAGAAACTGTTCTTTGGAAAAATGTGATAAAACTGCTCAATGCCTTTAATATCTATCAGTAATTACGAAATCTTAACTCCCAAGCAGACCCACTCCCTCCTCTTCACTTCATTAAAATGGGTTTAGGAGAAAGAATTTATTTGGAAAATAGCTGAGTGGCATGGAAAAAATGGCATGATCTTCCTGAGTCAAATAGAAATACAGGACAATGAGCATATGTGGGCAAGGTATTCCTCTGCCTGGGGGACAAGGTGAGAAAGCACCTTCCTATGCCTCAGGTGAAACATCACGGCTTAGAAAATGGCTGAGGGTTCACAGAATATGAATAATGGAAAGAATTGTTTGAGAAACTAAAATAATGATTTGCAAAGGCTGGAATTATTCCAAACTAACTTCTAACACTGGAGAAGACTGGGGAGAACCATGTATGTGAAAAAAGGAGACTGCCACAGAGTCAGAAGCTTCCCTGAACATGGACTACCAGTGTTCAACTCCTGCCTCCCCCAACAAGAATTCCTAGTATCTCAATCTGCTCATGACCAAATTTTTGTAGATATTTTTCTCCATACAGAAAAGGATCACAGAAGTTCTTTCTCAGAAGTAAACTTTTACTTCTGAGGAAAAGACAACTCCCCTTGGGAAAAAAAAAGAAAACATGCAAAAGATTTCAGCAAGATCTCACAACTACAGCTAGATACTAGATTTGATCTCAGATTGAGTTCATGAAGCTTTGAGAGAAGTCCAAGCTGACAAAATCATGATGTAAAAACAGAATCACCAAATGGTTGAGGTTGATGTGACCTCTGGAGATGCCCTACCCCCCCTGCTCAAGCAGGAACAGCACCACACCAGGGTGGCTCCAGCTGTATTTCAGTGTCTCCATGGGCTGAGACTCCGCAACCTCTCCAGCCCAACCCATTCTAAACTGCTCAGAGCTGCCAGTGTCCAGTTACATGAATTAGGGAGAATTCTAGGTACTAAGAGGGTATTATAGCATGAAGATGACTAACTGAACTTATTGTAATTAACAAAGAGAGAAAAGGTAGTATGGAAACTATAGAATACATACACACACACACACACACCATCAGATTATTGTTTGACAAAGTGACTTTTCTCTCCCAAGAGACATTTTTATCTATGTATGTAATCATGGAACAGTCTGCCTGAGACTTGAAGAAAACAAATTTTCCTGCGCTGAGAAGGAAATCAGACATTTCTCTCACTGAATGTAATTATGCAGCAATGAAATAAACATGACTGTTTTTAGAGAAAGTGACGTGGCATAACATAAAGTGTGTATTGTGTACCTTTGACTATGTCCCGACACATAAACCCCACACAAATGCAATCATTTCCATTATGTCAGCACTCTGAAAGCAGGGCTAAGGTAGGGACAGGTGACACTGTTTATTTCTGATACTCTACTAGCTCCTAAATCACTGACACAGTCTGCTAAGAAAAATTATATATTTGACACTACTGAGTTGCATGACAGGTCCCTACAGAATTTATTCCCCACACAATCAGTACTTGCTGGTGGAGACACCTTTACATCTTTTTGCCAAGTCCATTAATATGAGGGGTTAGTGTCCTGACACAAGGCAATGATACTACATGGGTTTTAAATGTCAAATTAAATGTTACAGTGCATTACCCCAGCTGAAATGACATGTCCTGCTTCTGTCTTAAAAAGCAACTTATTTTGTAAAGTATAGCTCTGCTGAGAAGTTACTTTATAAAACTGGTATCAGGTTGCCACATGGCATTGTGACATGTATCATATTTCTCAAGCTAATTATCTCAAGATAATTTGTTTCCTCAACTTCTACCTTCATTTTAACTGACAGTCCAGAAATTTTTTCATGAATGCTGAGATTCAGGCAGATCTGCCAAACCCTCACCCCTCAGCACCTCTCCACAGCTCAGCCAGGCAAGCCCTTGATGCAGGTCCACAGCTACAGCTTGAGTAAGTGGGCCTAAACAGGAGCGATTTTACAGCAATTTAGCAACTTATTTGTAAACAAAAGAGCCCAGTGAGGCTGTGAATCTTCCTTTGTCACCAACCAAGCACCCTCACTGCATGTTTCAGTAAAGGCTTCTGCTTTAATTCACGACTCCACAGACTTCACTCCTCTTTGGTCAGTGAGGAAGCTGGAGGCAATTTGAGAAAGTTGTTTTTTAGAAATAAAGGGTTTTTCAAACTCTGCTATATAATGCCCATTTCTGTTGGTAACCCCCAAGCCAGAAACAGCATCCATGTGAAACATTCAGAGGTTTGAATGTGCATATGGAAATATTTTATTAAATGTTAGAATATTTTTAGAGATTAAGATCATACACCACTTCAGCTCACGAGTATATGAGTATCCATTTACCAATAGCAGGAATTCTGCTCAGATTCTGTTATGATCCCATAGATGAATTGCATCAGTATTTTCAGCAGTAAAATTATAGCTCTGCCAGTTGCCTCTCTGCCATGACTCAGAATGGGATCGCAGCCTGACAGTACAATCCTCTTAGAAGATACAGCTGCATGCAATTTTAATTTTGGAATTGTTTTTATTAATAATGTCTTCAGATTTCAGTCTGATCTCTGTAAATCAATGAAACTCAGCTGAATTCAAAGTGTTAAAAGAGTGTTAAACCAATAAAGCAGTTAGTCAAAAGGACCTCACAACCTCCCTGTCAGTTTTGCCATCCTACCATAAATATGTTACCATATTAATATCCTAAATATTTGACCTTGTCAAGTCCTATAACTAAATGAAGTCTAGGTTATAGATTAATTGATGTATACAACTGCTTTTCCACACAATATTTTGCATTTTTCTGTTGCACACAGGGGATAAGTTTGTAATTGATCAACAATAATCTAACAGCAGAAGGAGGCCTGACAGAACTGACAGTATGAAAATAATCCAATGGGCTGTGGATGGATTTTTAAGCATACTGAAAACTATGAGGTGAATGTCAAATTAACACACCTCTAATTTAATTTCTGACCTGGAAAAATCAGAGAGAGGAGGAGAACACCAGGAAATTAATATTTTCTTTGTTGTTGTTGGGGTTTTATACTTTTAGAGTAGTTAATAAGGTTTCTTAAATTTAGTTATAAGGTTTAGCTAATTTAATACTTTTGGATTCTATTCAGTTGGGATTTTAATGGTTCCGTTTAGAGACAGTTTTATATATTTTTTCAAATACTGTTTTATACAAAAAGTTGAGTGTTTATACATTGGATCCTTTATGTGATATTAATTTTTTAAACTTTGGATTTTTCTAGAGTTAGTATTTTCTACTGGTTGAATATTTTCTTTTGTAGTTTCTATAAATTTGTTTTTTATATTTTTGGTTCTTCCTATGGTTGAATATTGTTAGACTTCTGTAATTTTTATGTGGCTTATTTTAAAACTTTTGTTTGTTAAATACTTCTTTTATTTCTACACTTACACAGTTGTTTTTAGTTTGGTGGAGGTAGTATATATGGCAGATTTTTCAAAAATTTCTTTTGAATTTCTTTTTTTTATATAGGTTGTTATGAAAGTTCATCTTTTTCACAGGGTTGGGGTTTTAAATACTTAGTTTACTACATTTTGACTTTTAAATATAGTTGGGAATTTCTACCTTGGTTGTTTATTGCAGCTGATTGCTTTTATACAGTTGGTAGCTGATTTGGTTGGCTTTTAATGCAGTCAAGCTGTAATATAATTGGGTTTTGGCACCCAATTTTGTATTTCTACCACTAGTGTGTTCTGCACTTTTGGGCTTTATGCAATTGGTTCTTGGTTGGCCTTTATACAGATGGTTCATTATACTTTGGCTCTTTTATGTGTTTGATTATTTATGCTTTCATATTGTAATACACTTAGTTTTTATACTGCTAGTTTTTCATACAGCTGCTTTTTCATATGGTTGGGCTTCTGTATTGCAAAGTTTTTATGTTTGGGTTTACACAATTGTTTTTTACACAGCTGTTTTTACTACAGTTGGTTTTCTACCCAGCTGGTTTTTGCACATTTGGTTTTAAGAAAGTTGGTTTTTACAAGGTTTTTTATAAGGCTGGTTTAATACAGTTGGGGTTGATATAGCTGGATTTTTACATGGATGGTTTTAGATTATTTTTTTGGACTTCCCCTCCCCCCCACTATTGGCTTTTGCACACTTGGTGAAAATATGTTTGGCTTTTAGGTATTTCTAAACCAGTTATTTTTTATAGGTGCTTTTACAGTGTTTTTTTTACATGGTTGTTTATCATGTAAATCATAATATGAGTGCTATTTGGTATGGTTAGTTTTTATATTGTTGGTGATTTATGCCCTGATTTTATATTACATTTGGGGTTTTATATTGTTGGATTTTCATACCATCTGCTTTTATAAGGTTGCATTTTTATACAACTGGACTTTACAGAATGGACTTTTTACCTGGTTGTGTTTTATATAAATTATTTTTGAAACTCTGATTTACATTACAGTTGAATTTTTTTAATGGATATTTTCAATACAGCTGGTTTGCAGTGCTGTGTGGCTGTTATAGTGCAGTTAATTTTGATTTGGTTGGTTGCTTATACAGTAGGGGGTTTATTTTCTCCTCCTATTTTTGCTTTTTCTACAATTTATTTATGTGTATATACATATATATGTATTTTACATATATCTGTCTTAGTTTGAAAGACCGATGTCTGCCAAGGAAGGTGGGAACCTCCCTTGGAAAACAAAGTTGGTTTTTTAGATGCTTGGTTTATTATTGGTTAGTTGTTTTCATACAGGGTGAAGTTTTTTTTACTTTTTTAATACCTACAGCTTTTTTTTTCTATTCTGTTTTTTAATATAAATGGGTTTTTTACCATTTTAGTCTTAATATGTTTGGGGTTTTTCATATCTTTTTAAATATGTTTGAAGCTTCCATTACAACAACAGGTGAAAGCTAATTTCTATACAGTGTGCATTTTGACAGCAAACAGGTTCCTCTAAAACCTTTCTCCCTCATTATTTCTAATAATAAATGCTATCTTTATCTGCTGTAACACAATAATTTTCATAATATGGGCTTTTCAGACATTAAATAAATGTATAAATGCATACAGAGACACATCAAGGTGACAGAGGTGCTGCAAAGTCAGTGCTGTTTATGGGAGCATAGTGACTGGAGAATCATGAATACTGCTGACAGTGACATTATTAAATTCTCTCAGTGTCAGTGGTCAGACACAAGCCCTATGCAGTGGGCTCCTTTTTTCCCCTTCTGCCTCTGGAGAGAACTGAAAGGTACCTGGTATATAACTCACCCCCTGCCCATGCTCAGAAACTGCAGCCTCCTCAAGCATTAAAAGGACATTTTGACACCCTGGAACAGTTGGGGACATTTATGGCCAAACAGGCAGCTGAAAGCTAGACAGTGTTTCATTGTTTAAGTTGTAATGACAAACTTATTGAGATTCCTCCGACCTTCCTATTTAATTTTTTTCCTTCTTCTTCAAGCTCACATGCATACTGAAATTTTCTTGTCAAAATCACAGAGTACCTTCTCATTTAAAGTTGAGATAATATAGGGATCCATTCATTTGGAATCAAAGAGCAGTGTTACATTTTTGCAGTAAAGCTTATTAGATAATTTAAATGGGGAAAGAAAATCTTGCATTCTGCTCATGGGAAGTGAGAAGAGCAATGATTTTTAAAATGGAGATTTTTGATTACTGAATTAAATGATGTAGAACAAAACTGTCATGTTTAAAGAACAGGAAATTTTGTTTTAAAATACAATCCTCATTTTAAGTTGTTATTGGCACATTTGAGACCCACTGAAAGCTGTTGCAATATCCCTAATTAATAAGCCATATATATGTGAACATCTGCATTTCACTCTCCATTTATTTTCTTGCTCATCCACTTGGAGAAAAAACACTTTAAAATATTTAAATGAACACCTCTCAGTAGATAAAATCACATTTTTCTGGTAAAATTGTCTGGTCTGATCACTTATTATTTGTCTGGTTTGCAGCTGAATGACCTTCTGACAACACCTGCTTTCTGTCTTCTACACCATCAGCTCACCAAAACAATCTGGTTTAGATTCTGAGCTATGTAACATTCAATTCAGCTGCCTCAGGGTGGGACACCACTGACTTTGTTCAAATGCTGCCCCTAGGAGATGCTCTGGATCAACTGGTAAACTAAACATTGGTCATAGCTGGTTACTGCAAACTATTCATTGGGTGAAACAATTTATCATTCATTGCTATTAAACAGGAGATGGCAGCAGGCTTTTCCTGACAGCCTTTCTCCTCTTAGCACTCCAAACCAAAGATCCTTTCCTGGAGAAATGTAGTTTTTAACAATAATACACATAATGGCTTCTGGATTGTTTGCTGGAGTTTTATTTTTCTATTTTCCCCAGTGACTGCTGTTACCTCACCCTTTTTCAGAGTCACTGAACATAAACAACAGTTTGCAATCTGAGTGGAGACAGATCCTCACACAGTCACATTGCCAAACTCATCTCTTACCTCAGTCTCTGCCTCACTGACATTTCAAATGCAGTACAGAAGGGCTGAATTTTTGCCAGATATCTCCCGGAAATACGAGAAATGCTCACAGATAAATAAAATTAGACATCGTGATAGTATCAACCAGGAGAACAAAGCAGTTTTCATGATATTGAATAGAATTTCATAATGCCAAACCAAAAATTAATTATGAGAGGAAATTTAACTGAGTCACTTTTCACAGGCAAATAATCCTGACCTCTATGTTTAGCAGTGTGTATGACAGTCTGGCTACCAGGAATGCAGTGCCATATGTGAATGTACTTAAAGACCACTGAAATAAACATCAAAACAGGCTATTTCCCTTTGACTGGGGTAAATTTCCATACTTACTAAATTCAGTAGGCTCATGCATATTTTACATGTTTCAATGAAAGCCTGACATCTTTCATTTAATTTCTTCTAAGCCTACAGTAATGAAATGAGTCTTCTGCCAGAATTTTTCAGTCACTGGGTGACTGAATTGTAATACCATAGAAGTTTGGAAAATAACTACCAAGAGAATTTTCTTAGTTATCTAACAGCTACACAGGAAATGAACAGACTAATCAAAGAACTTCCTGCATGAAGCATCCAAGAGAGATTATTTTTGCTTTTTGCACTAGAAAACAAAATGTTATTGAGTGCTTGAGAGGGGTGAATACACTGGGCACCAACTCAAACCTTTCTGCATCACCACATCCCAGGATGTCAGCTGTTTGCTCTTGTTTCCCTGCTAGAGGCATCACAGGCATGGCAACTCAGAGCAGTCCATTTCAATGCTTTTCCATAATCCAAAGTACTCCATCATTTTAAAAATATTCAGTCATGCAAATTTATATTGAAAGCTTAGATATGCTCAAAGGATAACAAAAATTAAAGAAGAATCATGCAATTTCCAACTCAGTGTTGTCTTGCAGTATTCACCCTAAATATAAGTTAATTAAAGTAAAATTATCTAAGCTCTGTTTCTCATGAAATAAAATAGTCCTTAAATTTTTCATCTGCCTTGATTTTCAATTACCTATCTTAGTCACGTTTGTAAAAGTACAGTGAAGTGTCCAGATCATTCCCAGTTCACAGCAATCCATTTCATGCAGTTGTTTGCAGTATGGAGAGCTGTGAAAATACAGCTTAGAAAACCACAGAGCTAATATGAAACCTCTCATGGGAGGCTGAGGAAATGAAGAAGATTTAAGAATTAATATACACTGCTTCATTTCAGTCCCATTCTGTCATATCAGTTGTTTCCAGAGATATGGGAAAACCATTCAGCTGTAAACTAGCAGAGCAAATTGACTTTCTAGGCACTGCTCACTATCACACAGAGCTGTGTATGATCACCTGTGTCAGTGCACACCAAATCTCACCACAGCTCAAAAACAACATCATATTTTAGGAAAATTCCTTCTGCTGTGACAACCACATGGAGTGACAGCATGCAGACAAAAAGATTTCGAAAAAGAAAACTTTTTTGTAGAAGTTCTTTAAAGGTTCTGACAGCTTTTACAGTTCTCACTGAGTTTATTTTACCACAAAGCAATTCTGAAATAAAACAATGCCAGCTATCATCTAAAGAAGTGGGAAGAAGGATCAATTACACAGCCTATGGAATAATTCTGGTTACTATGAAAAACATAGACCTAATACAGTTTTTCCAGCAGATCAAAGAGTCACTCTCAAAGTGTCCTATTTCAAACTGTGAACTCTGTAAAAGATTTTCATATTAGCTCTGCAAGAGTTTAATAAACTGATTGTCCACAATGAATATGTAGGAGTAGGAAAATAAGAATTTTATAAATTCATCTTATTTATTTTTTTGATCTGCAGCGAGCAGCCAAGACTGACTAGTTTAAACACAACACGAGAGGGCTCATGAGATGGAGTTTCTAGAAATGAATCAAAACAAAATTTTGACAAAGGTAGAAGTTGTTACTGAACTTCTGCTCATTTTATAGAGATAATTCTGAGACAGAAATAAATGAACAACACACGGGACTCTGCTGACAGTCTCCAATTCCAACCTCTCTTCAGCTGCTGTACCAAGCATTTCAGATATTTGGCAATATTCTGCAGGGCTCACCTGCTGAAGACACAGTTTGAATGATTTCCCTCCGTTAACCTGTAAATCCCACATTCTACTCAAGTCACACCATAATGTGACATAAAATCAACGTGTCAGGGATTCTGGCACCATTAAAAACCCACAACAAAACACAACAATAACACAACAAAACAAACAAAAAAACCCTAGAAAGTAAGATACAATCCTGAAAAACAGGATTGTGCTAGTAGCATGGTTCTTGCATTTCCAATGCTCTCAGGTAAGTAAAGTTTAAAAAATTCCATGCTACTTCTGTGGTCTGTTCAGTCTGATAGTATTGGGGCCCTAAGTCTCTGAAAGCACAGCAGCAATGTTATTTTTATTTTCTCTACAGGTGCTCAAGGATATTCCAAAGGATTCCTTTCTTTTGTTAGGATCTTTGGTTTTGATTTCTTTTAGCCTCCTTTTATTTCAGCTTTCCCCTTGCAGTGCAATTATCTATGGCCCTCCTGGATCCGGGTAATGATGGAGCATAGTTCCAGTATTACAAGGTAGCTTTAATACTATTTGAGGGAAAAAATTTCATTTTTTTCTTCATTTTCTTTCTGTTTCTAAGAATAAATGACAGCTCATATTGTGCGTAGGTTCCAGCTCCTGACAGTCCGGGCTGCTAACAGATTGCTAATCTGATAACTGGGCTATTAAAAGATCTTGAGGAGACAATTTCCTCTTGCTTTCCAACCACAATCTGGGAAACTTATTTCCCTGTATTGAATCATTAACAGTATGAATTACTGTCATGGTACCTAAAAAGATAATGTTCCTTAAATCAGTTCCACACATTCAAAAAGTGCTCAATCTGCTTCCTCACAACCCCTGCCAAGGATGGGAACACACTGTGTTATCATACAGGGATTGTATCCTAGAGCAGGGAGCCTTCTGTGGGAGAGGGAACCAAACCACACCAAGTTATGGTCAAAAGAATAAACATGAGCCAGGAAGCTGAGACATGAACACAATATGGCACTGGAAAATGTTCCTGTCCACTGGACATATATTTAGTGTCATATTTTCCAGAGTTACAGATACAGAAAGAGGAGCCCATACAGAGACAACAGCTGCTGATAGGAAAAACACTAAGAAATGAATAGTTCTCTACTAGTTTAATACTACAGGGATATTATTAATTAATTCAGTTTGTATTATAAAGCATATTATCAGTTCTAACAAGGCAGAAAAACTTCTAAGCCATTCTATCAATTATCTTTTTTATATGTACATAGAGAGAAGTTAATTTCCACAAAAAGTGTTTATTCCTCAGTGTTGAAAGAGGCTATCACACACTTCCTTCTCATGCAAGGCAGATGGGTTTGGTGATAAACCCATCTCAGCAATCCTGGAAAACAGGTGTGTCATTATATTCTAACAGATGCATTATTATATTCTTACTTGCACTAAGATAATTCTTAGGATTCCAGGAAAGGGGTAGGATGCTTCTGTACCAGGTACTGTAGAAAAAGAAGATCCAGAAAACACTTGCTTTGCTAAAGCTGTACAGAATTGCCAGCCTATAGGATAAATATAGGATGCCATGACATCTCTTGGAACAAGGCAGTGAAGTAAGCTATTTCTATCAGGCACTGTTAGGCTGCTGGGGTCCCTTAGATGGAGCTGACAGCGCTTGGTAACTGAGCTGCTCCTGCTCCCTCTGATTGTCTGCTGTGTCCTCAGAGGGAAACAGGCTTGGAGTGTTTGAGCCACTCAGCTGCAGCAAGAGCTAAAGGTCTCTTGTCTCATCCAGCTTCTGCACCAACATGAAAATTATGTATTTTCTGCATCTCGCTGTAACACAAGTGCACACCTATGCAGCAGACAGGAGAAGGCAACTCTCCCCCAAAATTTCTGTGGCAGAATAGGCTGAGGGTAATCAGTCAGAGTATGCATAGATGACTCTTCAGCCAGAGCTGATATTTAAACTGGAGAGTAGCCCCAAAAATGAGATAAAAACCAATGTCAAATCCCACTTACTTTGTAAAGTCCCCTCCTAAAATAAGACCAGTGAATCAAAAACTCCCAGCTTTCAGTCTAAACATATTTTGAGGAACGTAAGTTTACAGCGCTTAGAAAGTTAATTAATGTAATGAACCAGGATAAGACATGCAGTTTGACTACTAAGTGCTTGTGAGGAAACTACTTCAATTAAGAAAAGATACTCATATTAATAACTCACTGACTCTCCCCTTATCAAAAAAACCCTAACTAGTATTACAAAATTCTAATTTTTCATTATTCCAGTCTATTTCTCCATTGGCTGATTCAGCTTTTGAACTCAGATTTTTTGAACACCCAAGTAGTTTTTAACATGTATTAAGGTAGAAAAAATTATGTTTATTCTAGCAAATATTAGATCTGTAAGAATTTTTAAATAAAATGCATGAATTGCTGAAATGTTAACATTTCTCTATGTGCTTTTGGTATTCTAAACCAAGCTATACTGCAGCAAGGAAGAAAACATTTTTTATTAACTGCTCCTCTAAAGATGATAACACAGCAGGTAAATCTAAGGAAGTGAACTAATAGACTGTCAAATGATTTCATGAATAAGAAACGGAGACAAGACAAGCAGAAACTGACAGTGACTCAATGCTCGGACAAAAAAAGGTGAATTGGACAGGAGCACGCAACAAAATCTGTGCTGGATTCTGTGTGACAGATCATTATCTAAGAATAAAAACTGTCTCATTCCGTATCAAAGCATTTACAGACTGAAGGGCTATTTTGTGAGCTGCATGAAACAGTGGGTTTTGAAATGAAAATAAATTCAAAACTTATTTTTCAGACAACTATCTGGAGATGGAACTACGAAATACCACAAAAAGACAAAAGAACAAGAACAAGGTGCTACACAAGAACAGTAGTCAACTGTCATCAGGTCATTTTGCAATCCTGAGTCATGTTAACTGATAATTTAGTTTAACTAGACTGAATGAGACAGCCTTAATGGGTAAGAGAACATTCACAGCAAGGTTATCAGGTTGCAGATGCTGAATACAGAAATATTCTCAGTAACAGACATGCCAAGGTGAGATCTAGAAATTAGAGGAGTTTGAGATTCTGACCAAATCCCACATAAATCAATTAAAAACACTGACTTTAATGAACTCTGAACTACGTCAAAACTAAGTGATGTAATCAAAGGAACATCTTTTTGAGTTTGTACTTGACAGTTCATCTAGCACAGGAGAATAACATTCAAAGAGCACAGCAAAAAATAAGGAAGACTGCCTAAAGCATGTAGCATCTCCCATCTGGTTGGGTTACCATCCTGTGACTGATGACACACTTTGGACTGTAGGCTATGAACTGAATTTTGTCAAACTAAATGAGACACAGGAGAATTTGAGCAAAGACCTTTAGAACCAAGAGCATGAAGTATTATCTTCTCAGATAGAGCTGTATTGTTATGTAAGCAACATAAAGAACATAGCAGAAATGTTAGCAGAAAGGTTAATCTTAGTGGAGCAAAGCAAAGAACAGCTTCGGAGCACAAACACCACCACACATACACAAAATCCATTGCTGCATCTGAACTATGCTTTTAGTTTGACCCAGGAATGCACTTCTAAAACAAAAACTCCTGGTTCCTGCAACCAAGCATACTTTAGTGCGGATTACAGTGTGCTCTCAGCTTGTACAAACCAGATTTCTTTGGAAGAAAAATAAATTGGAGGGAAGCCTTGAGGAGCTCAAACACTTGCTAGCACACATGCAGTTCACGGCCTAGAGGAGACTCAGGTCAAGGAAAGATCCCCAAACACTCACAATGCCACATGGGTGCTCAAACCACTGTCAAATCACGCTCCCTGAGATCTTAACCACAGCCCTCACATGAATAAATTGTATCTGAAGAATCTAACCAACACAAAAGAATCAGATTTGGATGCAGCAGAACAAAGCGAGAAATCTGTTGAAACAGTCAGAAAAAGAACAATCAAAGCCTCAACCTGAGTTTAGTCTGAGTTTGGTAGAAAGGAAACAAGCAGAAATGCAACCAAAAAAAAAAACCTATTGTAAACTGTACTACTAAAAAATAAATTCTCAGTCTGAAACAATGGGAAAATGTAACTGCATGTAATATCTCAAGAGATTAAATACATGTATCTGAGCTAGGCTTTTCCTTCATTCTGTTTCTCAGTTTAGGAACTGGGCAGTTAATTCTTAATACTAGTATGACTGGTTTATATCTAAAAGCCACTTTCCTTAGTCTATATTAAATGGTATTTACTTGAGAAGGTCAATAAACTGCACTGAGAGAAAACTGAAATATGAAAGAGATTTTTTCATAGTGGAAAACTTATTGAATATTTCAACCCAAAGGATAAATGAACAATGAAACACTTAACTGCAGTGTTTCTTTGAAACTCAGATACTTCACGCGTTTAGTCCAGTATTGGTCTTTTGGAGTAAAAAAGTCAACAATATGTGAAAGGGAAATGGCTTAGTTGCTCTAATGTAGCAAGGGAAAATATTTTGGTTTTGCTCTTTGCTTGTTATTAATTACTATGATAAACAATAGCCCAGAAAATAACACCATTTTAAGCTTTACTTGCCAATAATCACTGGAAATTAATTTCAGTAAAGAGAGAATATAGAAAATAACATTACTGATTTCCAATAAATTTTTTCCCAGAAATACTGACTTATTTTCATTTAACAGTACTGTTTGACACATCCAATAAGTTTAAAGACTGCAGGCATCTTTTATACCATATTAAAACCCTAAAAGTTATTTTAAACTCTCAGAAATGTCTTACTACCTCAGTTCATTCCTTAATAAAGTTGGTATTATAAGTATCATAGTCTCAGCAGACCTCACTCTTGGAAGTAATGTTCATTGTAGATCAGACCTCTTGCTACATTTGGCAAATTTTTATTGCTCTGACTGGAAATTGGAGCTAGAGACTTTAAAAGTGGAGAAGGTATGAATTATTTTGAAGTCAAAATGCATCTGATCACAGGCATCTGATGAGAAGGATGTCCAAATCCCTACTACAGTGCACATCTGGGAGGGGAAATAAAAAAGAAAAAGTAACTGAAATATAATAACTAAAGTCTGTTACAGATTAACTGATCATATGGTTATGCCTTTGGACCATTTTTGTACCTCAACTTCATCTGCAATATAGCCATTCTTTAAAGAAAAAGATAAGTTCCTGTTCCAGAATGTCAGAGCATGTCTTCTTTTTGAGGTTCTGGATATTGAATAACAGTGTTTGGAAATAATCTCATAGCATCTTTGAGATTTTCTCTGTGGCAGGTTGCCACAAGGAGTTTGTCATGGATCCCAAATCTGTGAAAGCCCAGCACAGTCATTGCAGCAACCCCCAGCACACCAAGAGCTTGCAATGGAAATTTTCTTGGGTTTCTTAAAAAGGGAATATTTTGAAAATGCCCATGTTCTGAAAAATTTCCCAATCATGACTATTTTCATTTCGTGAAAGAGGGGACTTCAGCTTTTTTAAAGTATTGCTAACAGTATTATTCTATATAAAACATACGCTGAAAAAAAAACCAAATTGTTCTTCATACTGTATTGGGTATGAAAAATTAGGAAAATTAAGATCATTTCCCAAGGAAATTTTGAACAGAAAAATCATAATGAAACCCTGAATATTGCTCACACTGGACAGTTGCTCAGATGTATTAACCTAGACCTTACAGGAATGACCTTGCTGGATACTGCAGGCAGACTGCAACAGTGACTATTGTTAATTACTGCTATGGCATAATGACACATTTCTGAGGGGGGCTTGAGTTGCTTCTGTCCTCCAAACATTTACTGGGAAACACAATAAAGATCTGCAGTCAGTCTATGCCAAAGAAATTATGAAACCTGTGTGAAACTCTTCAGGGATGAGTGTTTAGACAGCACTCTTAAGCTGGTTTGTGTTTCTAGTCCATTTTATGTCCTGATGCTCTTTATAGGAACAATTTAGCTGATAGAATCAAGGAAAAGAGTTACAAAACTGCTGACAACACAATGCTAAGCAGCAATTCAAATAATTTAAGATGACACAGGAAGGATTAGGAGGGACTTAGCCATTGAAAATTACTGAGTGTTTGTTGGCATTCAGTGTAGATGGCTACAAAATTAGCTGAGGCATTTGAAACAGCAGTTGAAGGACAGAGATATTGGTAAATATCCAGTTAGAAGCTAACTTTTCACAGTAATTGACTGTTACTGTGGAGCCATGTAGGCTACCACTCATTTTCTGTATGAAAAAAACAAACTACCCCAAAAACTGACAAATGAAACCAAACAAAAAAATCAGAAGAGGTATGCAATTTTTAGATGGTTTATGACTCTATTCAAAAGTATGGATAAAATATTAAGAATTATAAAATACTTTAACTGGGGAAAAAGTAAAAGCAAGAACAAAATCAATGATTGGAAATGCATTAACGATTTGAGGGTTTGCTTTGTTTATCATTAGAGTTGTGAGAAATGGTAATTCTAACGCAAACTGACATTTCAAGGAGCTCAACCTCACTGCTAACCCAGTAAAATCTTTTTCTAGTGCTGGGACCATTCAGAAAACATTAACTGCAGAAATTAGAATCTCTTACACAGACAAAGGCAATGAGTACCACAGGACTGATCTTTGCCTCTGTTTACTGACTGGTATCTATATCAGAACTGAGATAATAAACTAATAGAACTGATAGAATGCTTATTTGTTGATTAGAAGTTGAATTTACTGCTCTAGAAAGTAAGATGTAATGGGCTGATTTGCATCATATGAATATAATTGCAAAAAGCAGAATTTTAGCAATCTAAAGCAACCCTGAGGATTTCTGACCAAATATTTGCTTTCTTGGGAAATGAAGCTTTTCTGTTTATTTACTTGGCTGACTTGCAGGTCACCATTTTGGACAGGCTTCTTTGTCCCAGCTGGCAAGTAATCACTTCTGAGTTATGTCCTAACACTCTTGGTCTCTGCAACATAAACCTCCAGCACAGCTATTCCTCAAGAATATCCTAAATCCTGAACTTCCTTGTCAAATGCTCAATAATCCTTTCAACATCTCTATGATAATCTATAATAGATAGCAATTTTTTAAAAAAATCCTATTTCAGAAGCTGCTAAATATGCCACATTTTCTGCACCAAGAAAAAGAAAAAATTTTACCATTTGAGATACTAAAGATGCCAATATATTACATAATGAATTTGGATTATTTCTTCAAAGAAATTTCTATAATGGATTATGATTGTGTGTTTTTTTTAGCAGGATGATTTCTGAAGTGCCTGTCCTCTAGGGAAAGCCAAACAACATAATTCCCATGAAATTCTCTTGTCTCACAGAATAGTGATTATGGTGCAGTAAAAATCAACATCAGAGCCAAGAATATTTTGAGGGCTGATGAATATGGGCATTCATTAGATATCCAAGTTCTTTTTAGTTCAGAGACCCATCTTGACAAGTCTAAATACACTCTTAACCTGCTCATAGCCCGGTAGCTAAAATTTCCCAGCAAAAGCTGACTGAGGAGCAAACCCACCCTCAAGCAGCCCCTCCTTTCTGGGGGTTGAGCACTTTGAGGCATCCGCTCTTCTGTTCCTGCCCAGCGGCTAAACTTACTCCTCATATGAGGCTGATATAGGAGATTTTACTTCAATACTTGTGTAAAATCCTGATAATCTATGAGTAGAGAGTACATATGGCTAATTCATATAAAAATGACCTTATAATAAGCTTTTAATAACCCAACATCTTACACAGTAAGGAGCACTTTGTCCACTTATGCTTCTTTTCATGACAGAGCTTAAAGGATTGTGGCTTACTTGGGGAACAGCATCAGCTGACAAACACAAATATTTATCTAAAATTTAAACAAACTCACAGTTCCTTAGGGTTAATCAAGCCCAGCCATACACATTTTAAGTGTTGCAAGCATTTCTGAAAGAAAAATGGGGCATGGGGCAAGACAGTGAAAGAAGCCCCTCCAGACTCCTCTTTTCCATAGTTTGGCTTAAGCTCTGCTGGTATAAACACTGAAAAGGGCATCATGTCCAAAAACATCTGCTAGCTTCAATGCCTTAACGCCACAAAGTTTAATGCAACCTGAAACATGATATTACAGCCAGAAGTCATACAACTTCCAATCAAATAGACTGATACAAACTGCATTTTCAAATTAAAAAGAAGAGTTCTGAGGACAAGAACAAAATCCTTGCCAAGTTTTCAGTTTGTATAAGAAGCTGAAACTCAATGCAGACAACAAATGAGAAACAATGACAGGAGATTGTCACTGGCCCTCTTATTTTTAAATTAAGAGGCATAAGAGGAAGAACAGCCAAAAAGAAACAATAGGTGACAGATTATTGCCTTCAATCTCTCTTGAACTGATCCCTAAATTACCCAGATCAAGGGAGGCTCTGGGGGTATGTGGACTGATACAACTCACAAAACCTTGACAAAGCACATGTAATTATTACAATTTAAGTGCTTTTAAATGTCTTTTCTTTTTTTTTTTTTTTTCTTCTTTTTTTTTTTTTTTTTTTTGTGAAATGATTATGATTTCCAAAATATCTGGATTTTAATATGAAGATCTCGGTGGACATCTTTGGTTTTTTTTTACTTATCTGCTATACTTTAATGGAGATTCTGCAGGATGGGGTTTATTTATTCTGTCTCTCAAAGTCTGCATTACCATAACATGTTCATTAACATCAATATCTTTATAATAATTCCATTAGAGATAAATTTTACATAATAAGTTTCAAAAATTAAATTTTTAGCCACAGGAAGAAGCAGGACAAATTATGTTCAGTCTACTTATAAAACATTCTGGTTTCTCCTCTCTTTTGTAAAAGGAGAATAAGAAATACAGGAAAATGAAAATGCCAACACTATCCATGCTGAAGTTTATATAGTTTCAAACAAAAGCACTGTTTATCTTCAAAGAAGGCAGTTTTGGATCCAAGCACTTTGAAAAGAAATTACCTAAAAGAATGTGTGCTTCTTAGCATACTAATGGCTCTGAATCTGAGCAATTCTACTTAACTCTTCTGCTTGTCCAGTGCATACACTTCTTACTTAAAACCCCAAAATACATCAGAAGGAGAATTCTAATTATATGTTTCATTAACTTTCAGAAAAAATAATATGCACTACTGACTTTTAGGTGCCATAATAAATGCTGCTGGGTTCTGCTTTTTCCCCCTGAACTAATTTATTCTGTTTCAATAAGTCCCTCTCCAGTAGGAGAGGAAGATGTTTAGTGAAGAGTGGAAGGCAGGTATATTTATTTTAGACAATTGCTGGAGAATGGCAAATGGACAGTCAATATATTTTAGTTAAGCAACTCTATTCACTTAATATGAACAAGTTTCATCTGAATATTAGAACAACTGCTAAAGGAGATGTTCAAAAACAGCTTTTGAAAGTTCAAGGGAAAAATAAAGGATGATCTGGGTTTTTTAATGCTTTTTTGAAGACTTCTCACAGTTGGCAGACTTTCCCCTAATATCTACCTCTTGAAAATGCATTGAATCAATTTTTATTAATTTCTTAAATTCTTTCAAGGAGTTACATGTATATCTGACAGAAATTTAATATAAAAAGGACTAGAAAAGTAGATTAACATTTTTCATGCACAAGCTCAGAGAGTCCAAGGCAGTTAAATTTTCCTCCCCACTGCCTGTGTTAAGGCACCAGTAAAATGGAGCTCTTGTTGCAAGCATCCATTAAAGACTGTCTCAGGTTCTCCTCTCTTGCACACATCACCGCCCCACACCTTTTTTCCTTCCCCTAAATCAATTAACATTATGATAATTTTGTTCCTGACTCCTGTTTTTGGCTTGATGAAGCTGACTTTCTAATCAGGAAGGGTAAATGTTAAAGTCAAGTGCAATCAGGGATTATTAGGCAAGAAGTGATTATGAGAAGTATTTAAAGATAACAACTAATGCTGTACTAGTATAAAAAGCAAACACCCTTGAAACAAACCAAATGAATTTATCTGTCTTTGATTTAACACAGCACAAATAACCTAAAAATGGTTTGATATGCTTCTATCTTATCTTCATCTTAGAAGAGGAAACATTTTTGAGGGAGATTTAACGACAGAAAATCTTTATGAGATCTGATACTGTTATTTATTTTGACAGCCAACATAGACAGCAGAGACGGGACAGAACTGGGAACTTAAGCCCCCAATAATTTGCTGTGTTTCAGACCAAGTGTGGATGTAATTTGGTTGATGAAAAGTGAAGAGCAAACTCTTGGTGTGGTATATGTGCACTGCCCCTGTTCTGTCAGTGCTGATTGTCAGCTCTCCAACAGAACACACCCAGCAGAAAATGACAGTAAATGATGTTCTGAACATCAGGGAGAAGAGCTTTGGTTTTGTACGTGTAAGAAATTCAGACAAAGACTTTTTCAGACAAGGTCATAAAACACTGTGTTTATAATATGGTCAGAAACATCCCCCCATTACACACAGAAATGGAACAAAGAAGACAGATGCATTTTCTTCTGCTGCTCCCAAAATCTTTAAAAATCATTTAAATCCATTTTTTTTCTTTATTTTTTTTTTCTAAAATAAAAATTTTAGGGTATGGATCTGTGGGAATTTAACTTTTGGTATTGTTAGTCCTTTCTCACCCTAGAGATTGGACACACTAGTTATAGTCCAATTGCCATGATCTCTTACAGGATTTCAGCCATAAGGGAATATAAACACATCATGGAATATGTACAAATATACAGATGTCTCCTCAAGGAAAATCTGGATCTCACAATACCTGGAAGTACTAGAGGAACTTTAGAGAAAGTTCCTGTAGGTGCCTACAGGAACTTTACAGAAACCAGTAAAATTAAGTTATTATAAGAACTATGAGAATATGATAATATTCTCTAGTGAAATAAAGTATTCAAGTGGAACCATTCCACAGAAATTCACCTGTTAAAAAAAAAAGACTTATGCAAAAATGCTTCAGTAGAGGAAGAGGCTTCACTGAGAAATATTCACATTATCACTTGGAAATCCCTACAGAGCTAGCTCCACCACTAGGACATCAACAGAAGTAAAAGATGAGACAAGTTTGTCTGCTCAGGGCTTTGGGATGCACATTGTTTTTAACGTGTTAAATTGTGTGGCAGAGTTCAATTTTCATCTTCTCCGTAGGTGCTGACTGCACATAAACTTGTGACAAACAAGCTGACAAAATGACAGCACTTCAGAGTATTTAAAGAATGATTTCTGTGTCCTTCCAGTACTCAGCCTGGTACCTCTGAGTCCCTGACCAAAGCACCTGGATCACCCTGCCATTGTTGTGACAGGTGGCAGGATTGCTGAGTGCTGCATGGGCATAGATATGATATCACAGATGCAGAAGGAGCTGTGTGTTTGGATGTTGCCTTGTAGCACACAAATAACCATTTCTGGTTTTACTGTTCTTTCCCCTCTCTGCTAGGGCCAGAGCACCAGGGCTGTGCTGGTGCCTCCTGCTCCTGCCAGGGGCCACCGCTCTGCTCTGCCCACCCCAGCCCATCCAGCCTCCCACACCCTGGGCACTGCAGGAGCTCTGCAACAAGGGACACCTGCAAGGAGCTGCTCCCTGCTGAGAGGGAAGCAAGCTGTGGACTCTGACATACACAGAGATGAGTTTAATTTGAGTTTGTGAAGGCAGGTGCTCAGACATCAAGGGCTGCCTCCATGCCCTACCACTTGGAACTGAGAAGTTCAGATTATTCTGCATTTTCACATTCGCTTCTGATATACTTCCATTAAGTATATTTTTCATAAAACGCCCACAAAGAGAAGTCCAACTAGAACTTGTTTTTAGGATTAGCTATTATTCAAAGTGGTAACATAGAGAAAAAAATTAAAGATTCTAAAAAATCTATCAGTACATTAACAGAGATTGCTCATTGCTTTGTATCTTAGCAACAATACATGTTTGCAAATCAGGCAATGTAGACAATATAAAAAACTGCAGAAGTCCAAACTTTCCACTTGAAACAAATAAAATAAAATGAAACAATTTGTAAAATTACTTCTTCCCACATGTAATAATTAAATCAAAAGTCTAAAGAACTCTCCTGTTCTATTTCTGAATCAGTTTGCAAGTCTCAGGATCCTAAGTATGTGTTATATGTTTCCAAAAATTCAAGGTAAATTTAGAATCTTGGAAAAGTATTTTTAAGTGTCTTTTAAAGTTTCAGATGCTCCTGTTAAAATAGTCTATCTAGGAAATTATAAAAACATGACTGGAAAAATATTGATCATTTTGACTGGAGTTATACTTTACACATGTATAATATGACACCTGAACCACTGCTAAAATCATACATCAACATATAACTTTGAATTTGAATAATTTCATTCATTATGGCCCTATGGGGAATCAGTATGACAAGTTCTTCCTCCCCAGTTCAATTATGGATATAACACAAGTAAATTAAGCCAAGTCAATATTCTCAGAAGTCAATTCTATATATACCAATGTCTGCTCAGAAGTTGTAAATAATAATTTATGCAGAGCAAGGAACACTTGGGATTTGGTTTTGATCTGCTGCTCTTTGTGGTTTGTTCTTTTTTTTTATCTAGTGGTGGTTTTACCACACAAATTTAAATGCATTAACATTTATTTAAAAGAATCTTACACTCTACTATCATTACATGTTCTCCTCATTTTCAAAATCTTTCTTTCCTATTCATTTCCATACTTATGCAACATATTTATTTCTTTCAAGCACTGAGGCATCTTGCAAACTGAGGAATATAAACCACCCTGGTGCCATCAATGTTTTATGATAGTGATATTGGAATCTCTGTGCTACCTTATCCTCCATTACTTCTTTTATATGTAGTCATAAGACAACAAAACTAAAGGCAATTGCTTAGCTCCATGACAAAAACAGACACTCAAGAATTTAATTATGCCAGATATGTGAATATAAGCAGAAAATATGAAGGAATGATCTTTCTTGTCAGCAACAATTTCAGCAGCACAAGGAGGTAAGGGCAAGATTCATGGTTAGTCTGTCTAATGTCCTTTAAGGACCTTAGGGATTTTATGTGGATGCATCTGAAGTCTAACATGAAGATCATAGAAAAAATTTCTTCCCTAAGCTTTGACTTCCTTATTTTGGGATTCTTGAATTTTTGATGATTTAACAAAGCTGTTACCACACAGTAGAGATAGCAATGAAATGAAGGGACAAGGGTGTGAGTTATGAAGCTTGTTTGCTGCACACTACAGCTATTTCAGTTATGGTTTGATGAACATTCTCTTGTAAAAATAAAATTCTTGAAGATACACTTGCAGCTGTTTTTCCTCTGTCCAGAATAGATTTTCTTGAACTGGTCCATTACAACACAATTTGAGTTAAATATCTTTCCTATCAAGGCCTTTCTTTGCATCTAGCCCATGTTCAGAGAAGTTACCCCACATGATTTGAAGAGGGGCTGAGAATTCCCCTGGCATTGTAGCAGCAGGAAGCACCCACTGTTCCCAGCTGTCTAACCCTCCCAGACAAATCAGTAGCACATTCAATAATTAAAGCCACATGTTAAGATTTCTGTGACTGAGAGCCCCAAGTGCACGTACTCCATCTCATCCACCTGAATTTTACCCCCAGGAAAAAGCCATGGGAATTCTCTCCATTACAGCCATGCTCTCTGTGCCACTGCCACCACTGTGGCTTTCTGTCCCTGCAGGAGAAGCCATCATTGCTACAGATCTCTACACCATTCCCTTTCTGGAAGAAGAATTAGTATATTAATATCTTGCAATGTCACCTCTCCTTTGATTTTTAAGTGTATACATAACCACACCGAATACTTATTCATCTCTACAGCAACATCATTCATTTTAGATGTTAATCTTAGCCAAATTCTAATAGATTGCAATCT
The DNA here is from genome assembly GCF_035770615.1 of Melospiza melodia melodia. Taxonomy (NCBI): domain Eukaryota; kingdom Metazoa; phylum Chordata; class Aves; order Passeriformes; family Passerellidae; genus Melospiza; species Melospiza melodia. Next base: position 9,028,779 of record NC_086207.1, on the reverse strand, counting down.
AGAAAACAATAGTTTTCACATCTTCCCAGAAGGAATAAATTAACTGCTTGTAAATCATTAATTTGCAGCTCTCCAATGATCAAGGCTGTCAGACTAATGTGAATTTAAACCATTTAGGATTTGTTCTTTTGTTCATTCACACCAGTAACAATAACATGAGCATAATAAGAATTTATATTAAAATATTAGGTTTCAATTGAAAGAGAAAGATTGCATATTTCACTACTTCATGTACCATTTCCCAGCAGCTGCAGCATATAAACTGTTAAGTTAAAAGAGATCATTTTAAACAGAGCTGACAAGCTGTGACTGATGCCCCTGACTGGCAATGATCTGTATCTGAAAACCTGTAGTAGGTTTTTAACTTGTCCTCCACTCAATCTGTACCTTTAAGATTGTTTCATTTCTCTGGTGATGTCTTATTTTATATCACACACTATCTTTTGGATCAAAGTTGTCAGGCACTGTATTTTCTGCATTCTAGGCCCACAGAACATCTACAGCCACATAATACAATAATGCTGAATTACAGCCACATGTTTATATTTACATTCTCTTTTTCTGCAGTTGTTTGTGATTCTTTAAACAGACACAATTAAGTGCTTGGGTTTTACAAAGCTGTTTCCAATATTTAACCCCTTGTGCCATTTCATACATTGTTTGAAGATGAAGTGGGCCTAGTGATCTTCACCAGCTAGACTGAGGAACTTGACAAAATCTAGTTTTTATTCATTTCCCTCTTCTCTTCACCTTAAAAACCTGTTGGAAACTTAAACTGGCTTGAAAATTCACCTGATTTCTTCCACTGCTGAGCCCCACAAAGTGTTGCAGCCAAGCTTAATGTTTCATTTGTATTCAAAACCTAATGAGAAAAATTAGTTGAAAAGTAGATGTGACATTTCTTTTAAACACTATCGTAAGAAGCCAGATGATGCATTCACCTGCTGCTCATGCATGGCAACAGTGAATTAGGAGAAGATACAGATTTGTTAATGAACAGTTAATTGCCATGGGACTGAAGGTGTCTTGGTTTTTATGTTGCAATATTTCTAAGGCTGCACCCATTAAATGCAAATGAGTAAGAAAGCAGTCTTGATAGATAAAGCAGGAAAAATGATGCATATTTTATGTCCTTATTGAATTTCAATACTATTTGAGGTCTGACCCTTTCTCTGCCCTGAGTCCATCGTTGTGATGCTATTTGCCTGCTTAATTTTCAGCCTGTTTCTTGAGAAATGCTGTTCAGCACCTTTTCTACTGGCTGGGGATTCCTCCAGAGCCATCCCCAGGCTCTCCTCTCAACACTGCCTTTGAGCTATTTTCTATGCATATGACTTTTTTTCCAACACAGAAGAAAATAATAATATAAAAAAGAAGCCCAAACCAAAAAACCTTTTTGAATAACTCGGGGCACACATATGCTCACTGTGAACACTTTCAGTAATTTAATGAGAAATTTATTGAAGTTTAAATAAATACCTGATCCTTACCCTGCTGTTTTAGAGGGGGACAAGCTGAGATTAAAAAGAGTTAAACAGTTTGACAAAAGCACCTTGCAACACGGGGCATGTTCCAGCCACCTGCTCCAGGGTTCTCTGTGTAACCAGTCCTACCCATTAATCAGACCTGGTTATTACTCTGGGTTCTGAAGGAGGAGAAAGAAAACAAAAACACTTTTAATCTAAAATTGTTTTCATCCTGTCTTCCTGAAGAAGGGAGATATGTCTGAAAGAGAACCCTTCTCTGACCAGTTGAGTTGTCACAACAAAGAAGGCACTCTTAAAATCTTTCTTAATTAATGAGTATATGAATTGAGGGAAGACTTCGGGCTGAGAGTCACCACTGAAACAAAGACTGACTGACTGTAAACCAACAGGACAAGTTTCTCAGATGCTATAAAATCACAGTAGCACCATCTGGCACTCAGTTTGTCCTTGTGGAATTGAACTGCCTGGCTGAAAAAGGGAAAACTGCACTCTCCTGTCCACTACTTCTTAAAACCTGAAGTTTCTCTTAATAACTTCAAAAACTGCATTATATTTTTAATCTTCCATTCCCCAGCTATCTTGAGAGCATTTCTCTAAACTATAAATGTAGTGGTATTTCTTAGTTGGCTTACCCTTAAGAGTATTTTATACTTCTCAGAAATACACTGAGACAAATACACTGGAGAAAACTCATAATCTAACACCAGCCAAATCATGACAGTTGGAATCATAGACAAGAAATGCTTCAGAGCATGAGGTGAAAAAATATTCATTTTCCTTTCTACATTAGACACAAACCCTTCAGTGGCAGCAAACAGGAATAAAACCTTAGAACAGCCCACTGCCAGGCTGAAGGATGAGCAGCATTAGAAGTTCTGGAGATCATTACCAAAGATTCTGGCTGCTACTGACAAAGCTTTTGCAATGACACCCTGCTGATATCTTTTGATATTGACAGATTAAAATCATGGTCATGCAAAGACATGGACACAAAATCAAACATTTTGGCACGTTAGTCACAACTATCATTCCAGTTCCCTCTCAAACCACCTTCAACAGAGGAAATAAAAGCATGTTTGAACCAGAACATAATAACATTCTTAGAAAAGCCCTGTGATAACCTCTTTTACTTGGTTGTTTGCAAACTTATTTAGCCATTAACAAAGCACATTTACTGGAATCTACTTGACATTTCTAAAGGTATTCTTTTTCTCCTAATTAACACCAGAATGGAGGATGATAGCACTCTTTCTTAGGCAAACAAGGATCTGGCATATAAGAAATAAAACTCTGCTATTAAATACGTCAATAGATAACATTTTATATCTGAATTTCATGACTTGGCCCATGTGTTGTTCTCTACCATACCCAGAGTCAGATAAATAATATTTTATGACTCAGTGCAAATGAAAAGGTAATATAGTTTTGATTTATTGCTAATAAAGCCACCAACACTGTTATCTTCAGGCAAGGAAAAGCTTGTGCTCCAGATCATAACTCCTGCTCTTAGAAAAGGTTGTATCTATTTTAGAAAGAGAAACACTGTATTGGAATGGTGAACACAAGCCATGCTTGCAGGATAGTCTGTAACCTAAAAAGGTGAGCACATACACAGATACAAGAGATATAGCTTTTATATATCACAGATACAAGGTATATAGCTTTTATACTATATACTGTGTCTTTTAAATATACAGGATATATGCACATATAAAAGAAGAAAGACATGTATCCTGCAGGATTCTTCAGAGACTTCACCCTTTCCCATTATTGCAGCTGGTTCAGTGCTAGATGAAGCATCACTAGACTTTTCTTCCAGCCACGTGCCTTAAGATTTCCTGCTTTTCCACCAAGGCTCCATTACTCTCTAGGTTTATGTTCTTAAGCTTCCACATCAGGTGATGTCTGAATTCAAGTGTTATCTTTCCTTGCTTTGAGTGTTATATTTTTCTAGTTTTTTATGGCACAAGATTCTCTACTAATATTAACTCTCAGCTGAAAACTCTTACTCAGACTTCAGTTTACCCACCTACCTTTCCCTAAACTCTTCTTGCCTTTAACTCAGCAACACAGACCAGCTTCTATCATATATTCTGACAAATATTCCCAGCAGTTTACAGTGCCAATATAACCTGAAGGTCTCTCTTCTGTCTCAAAACAAGTCAATGTTTTTCCAGCATCATCTTAGGAGCAAAATGGGGATATTCCCCCAAAACATCTTGAGTACTACCAGCAAAGGTCAATTTGACCCCAAAAAAAAGCACTTTTGATCCCTAGGCCTCCATAGTTTTGCTAGTACAGAAGGAGGTACAGAAACAAGTTCAGTCTAAACTAGAAAAGATCTTATTGACACAGCCTAAATTCCTACCCAAGAGTCAGCAGCTACTCTGGAAACTATTCAAGGCCCTACAAAGGAAGTTGAGGGAGCAGTGATTTAATTCAAATAAATTATAGATTGGCTTTGGTTCAGAAGCTAGCACATGAAATTTAAATATCTCATATAGAAAGGCAGACTAATTGGTTCAAATTGCTTTTGGTAGCTTACCAGCTGTGAGTAAAAGTAGCACTACCCCAATTACAGAAAGGCAGAAATCTTGTTCAGACAGGCACAGCATTTATGAATGAATGAGTGAGGTTCACACTCTATTGCTTGCGGGAAAGAAGTGTGCCTTCACATCCTCCTTCTTCAATTATTTGCTTTTGAACTGCTACAGGACTGCTGCCTTTACATAATAATATAAATTCTTGATGAAAATTTCAAAGAACCGGGGTCATCATCTTTTGTAAAGAAGCAGATCATTTGGTAAGTTTTGTTCAGTGCAGAGAACAGCATCTGTCTCAGTTGGGAGTTCTAGGCAAGGGTTCCATACAAGGACTTCAAGCTACCAAACACATCTGCATCTTTGCAGGTTCTGGTGTCTTCCTTGGAAACAGAACTTTATAAAGCAGAGTTCTATTTTGTGTCAAAATGTTGCATTTGATGGTGCAAAATCATTATCTTTTGGTTTCATTTTCTTCCTGTTGATTTTCATAGTGGCTCAATTACTGTGTTATTTATAACCTTTTCAGAGTCTAATTATATTGCATCAGATATCCTGAGATATTTCTGGATGGGCATTTTCTACAAAAAAACTTCCTGCTTATTTTTGTTATTCCCCTTGCAGCTATGCAGTTCCAGCACACCACCAAGATTAATTAAGTAGGCACAATATTGCTGAAACCTCCTCTGGTTTGCTGTGTCTATCATCACTGAGATTTCTACAACCAGCAAAAGACCTGCTAAAGAAATATGTGACTAATGCTGAAACAATCCAGTTTAATGAGACCTCCTGGGAAACCACTTCTCCCTGAGTGATCAAAAGAGGAACTTAAATCCCTCTTTGTTCAAATGGAAAGGGTAACAGGCTGCATAAATATATACAGAAGCTATCTGTGCTGATCTGTTAAGCAGCCCAATAGCTTTATATTACTCTGAATTCACACTCAAATATAAATCTTGTTCATAAGGCTTACTGTAGGCTCTGCATCTATTGAGCACAATTCTGCTGTCAGCTACCTAGAAGAATTTATTTCCTAATTGCCTGAGTAGTAATTCACTCTTATACTGTGAATATATTAAATTCTGGTCATCTCAACAAACCCTGTGCTACTTAATGGCTGTAGTGTGTGTTTACCAATGTGATGGTTATCTGTGTGTTCACAAGAATATAACAGCACCAAAATTCATAGAGAGGGTCAGAAAAGCTGAGCACCAACAGCTCTTGGGGCTTTGGTGCTAACAGCTGAAATCCCAGGATCTCTCCATCCTACCCACCCAATTGCAGGCTCGGAGTCTTTATGGATCCTTATATATATGAGACAGAGAGAGAAAAAATTCCTGCTGTGAGTTATCCTCTGAAAAAGCATCTGTATTCATGGAACACCAGAGATGTGTAGGCAGCTGTGCTTCTAATTTTTCTCATTGACTGCCCATGATGCCCTGTGAGGTTCCTTGTCACCCATTCCAACCCTTCCTTTCTCAGGAGGCAAGAGGCAGCAGAGCAGTTTTTTCTCTAAGAACTCAGCACAGTTCATTGTCTGCTTTCCTCTATGTCCTGATCTGCTCAGCTCACACCATTTTTATGCCCTCCTGCTGCCCTCCTTGGCTGGAGTCCACTGTAGCTGCTGCTTTGAGGTGCCCTTGTCCATCATGTGTTGACACTTGTCTAAACTACAACCCAAAAGTACTTAATCTCCAAAGGATGAGGAGAAGAGGCCACCAACAGAAACACAAAGAGATTTTTAAGCAAATCAAACCGTGTATCGGAAATCATAAAAAGAAATACAATCCAAAGAGCAGCACCCACTTTTCTTTTCCTCTCCTTACTCTGCCTGACTGGTTTTCTTTTCCTGGAGGATGGAACATCTTCCATTTCTGCATCTTACATATTCTCCCACTCTTAATTTGTTTTTAATTAAGTTATTGTTGGGCAGAGAGTCTTCAATTTCAGCCAATTTTGACCAAGCTCCAATTACATTTTAATTTAAATTGTGAAAGAAAACAAACTACTTCATACAGAATGCTTCTGCCTGATAATTTGGAAAATGCATATTTTAGTTAAGTCATCTTCATTAGCATATTTTAAAGAAGGTTGTATAATAACACCTCTGCCCATTTAATATGACATTGCAGGGAAAATTGAGAGAATGCCACTGAGTTTTACCAACATATTTTAATACTTTTAGCATAAATTAAATAATGTTTGATCACAGAGAGAAAAATGCAGGAAATTTCACAGAAAACCAGAGCTTAAATGGCATAAGTTGAATGCAGGTATAAAAGGAATGAGTTCCTCAGGGCCATACATTATTGTGAAGGAAATACAGCTGAACAAGTTAAACAGAGTGGGAGATGTCAAGAGGGAAGCTGGAAGCTTTCAGATGCCAGGGTACAGCACCTGGCAAGAGTTTTCACAAGAGTGAAAACCCTTGCAGGTCTAAAAGGGACCCAACGTGACTGGAATTGTCAGGGATTTTTGGTACAGCAATGAATCTCTTGGGTGTGATTTCCTTTCTTTTTAATCTTTCCATTTCCTTCTATCGACTAGAAATCTCTAGAATACAAACAGCACAAAATCTACACAGAAGAATAAAACAGAAAATATAGTCAAGGAACTGATCAGGAGATTACATTAAGTATTTGTTTTCTCTGAACCAATATTATTGTGGATTTGTTGATCATAAATATGGGCTGGGAAGAGGTGAAAAGCATCCAAGTATGGACCGTTTCAGGATGTTTGCATTATTTTATTTCTCTTCCCTTTTCTTTAAAATTCAGACAAAGGTAAAGAGAGGTATAACTTGTTCTGCTGCTGCTATTACTATTCTCTTCTTGTGGAGGCCTGAACCTCCAGAATTCTATTCATGCCAATGGATCCTGACAGCTCTAATATAAAAAGCTGCTCCAAGGAAATGAATGTGTATTTTTCTTTCCCTGTTGAATGACTACAACCTCGTATGGTGATATTTTAATGAGAACTTTCTGGAATCAAGTACCAACCTGGCAAAGCTGCTAGAAAACAGTATAGACTTAGCCTGTCCCTCTGCCCCAATATTTATTACTGGTTCAAGTATTGAGTAAGCATGGAATAGTGAGGAGAAAGGGAGATGGGGGGATTTGGACACCTCCTCAGAAGGATCTTGGATGCAAAGCTATGTGCCACAGCAGGTAGGTCACAACTAACACAACCAGCCTGCTCTGCACCAAGGCAGATGGCAGCTGCTTCCCTCTGGATTTCAAGTCAGTGATTCTTACTCCTGAGGCATCTTGGTGGCATCCAAGATTTGCTGTTCCTCAAAGCTGAATAAGTATAAGAATTCCAGCTTCAGCAACCTCAGAAGAGCTTTTTCCATGGTTATGCAATCACTGACAATTCCAGCAAATGGCCATTGTTGTTTCCCTGTCACTCTGCCTTCCTCTTGCTGCCCTTCTGTTTTCACTCAGACCCCTCTGAGAATGGCCTGAGAGCCTGCTGCAGTGGGGACAGCAGGGGGAGAGAAGAGCAATTATTGACAGCTCCGTGTAGCTGCCGTGGTCACTGGGGCAGCTCTCATCACTACCTATACATTTAGTGAGAAAACCATCTCATTCACCACAACGTCAGTTTGGTTGGACGGGACCCCCTTGAAGTCATCTAGATTAATCCTCAAATCCTTTTTCACCACTTTCTGCTTAGTGCCCTAGAAAATTTGTTTTAGTTACTCTCACTTAAAGGGATAAAGCCACAGCTCTGCAGTTTTCTTCTTACCTTAAATATGAGTATTAAGCTTCAAAATTGGAAGCCAACATTGCAGTGTATCTTGTATGTACACTCCAGAATAAAATTAAAAAGTGACTAACACTTTTTTTAGGATCACACACTGTATGTCACCCCAATTATGCTGCCTAGTCCATGCTTGCACTAAGATCTTTTCCATGTTGGAAAAGTATAAAATCAAGGGGTTTTTTGTCAGTAAGCCAAACCTTTAACCATGATATTTGGTGCCTTTGTGCCATCTTAATAATGATTTGTATCAGTATTATAGAGATGAGAATTCAATTGTGCATCTGTGCTACCAAGGGACACTGGGGCCCCTTTTTGAAGGTCTCAGAGTGACTCCAGCTGCAGGGCTCAGAATGGGATTGAAGCACGAAATGTGGGAAGTGTCATGACCCAAACATTGCTTTGCTTCCAAGCTGAACCTCAGCTGTGCTGCCTGAGAGAGTTTTTATGATCCCTAAGAAAGTGAGCAAAACTGAACAGGTTCCTCACTGCCATTGTCTATTTTGTCTTTTTACCTAAAAAGCTCTGTTAATTCTTGAGGAATTATTCCAGACTTGGAATTAATGGGAAACATTTTTGCTGCACCCTGCCAGCCAAGATAACTGAAGCTGCTCTAGCTCAGAATCCTGGAGCAGTCAAACTGAGACAGCAGGAACTCCACAGGGACCAATTTCTCACTGAGCAGCTTCTCTTAACCCAAACAAACACCGGAACCCAGCAGCTGGCTGGATTCCAGTGCCCATTTCCAGCTGTTCAGACAGGATTGCTCCAGCTGCTGCAGCACAGACACAACCTGAGCTTGGTGACTCAGCCAGCATTTAAAAGGGGATTCAAACCCCTTGAGGTCTTTCACATGGACTTTGTTGGGTTTAAATACTTCTAACTGAAAAGAGAGTACATGCTAGAAATTAATGTATATACATGAATATATTGATGCATGACTGGCCATTAGATCATCAACAAGAGGTTAACACACAGAATTGATTTATAAAGCCAGAGGGTTTATAATTGTTTATAACATTTGTTGAAGATATAACCAGTAAATTTAAAGGATTTGAGGAGCTTCTTCACTTACTTAGGGCATAATGCTGATTTTAAAGAGAAAATTAGAATGTAGTTTTCAATGAGCATAGTAATCAAAGTTCATACTAATATGATATATATGTGTGAGAAAAGGACTGACAATGATAATCATTACCATTGAAGATGCTTTTCATTAAATAATGATTAAATAATTAAACATAATTATTTAAAATCTTCCCATTTTCATCTTAGCATGTTTGATTAAAATGTCACATAAAATAACAAGGTCCTGTATTAAATAAAGCATTATTTCAATATTACAACCAAAGCTTGTCTCCAGAACAAAGAGTAAGGAGTGGTTTATTTCATTACTATCTGTTCTAGTGTGTTAGCTATAGGTGATAATTTCTTTGAAGTAACTTTGAACTGGGGAGGAGCTGCTGTGTGTTGTTTCTTTCCTCCTCACACCATTCAGTAATTATTAACAGAATCACAGAACAAGCTGAGTTGGAAGGGACCCACAATGATCACCAAGTCCAGCTGCTGGCTGGAGTTACAAGAGTCACACTGAGACTCCTGTGCCCAAGAGCTTTGTCCAAACACCTCCTCAGCCCTACCAGGGTGATGCTGTGGCCACTTCCTTGGCTCTGTTCAGTGCCCAGCCACCCTCTGGGTACAGAGCCTTTTCCTGATACCCAGCCCAAAGATCCCTGACACAGCTTCAGGCCACCCCTCAGCTCCTGAACAGTGGGCAGAGCAAACACCATCTCCATGGTGCAGCAGGGAATTGCTGCCTCTCTGCAGCAAAGGAGAGATAGGCTGAAGACACGGCAAGGCATTTGGATTGCTTTCCTACATTTAGACATATAAATTTAGTTGTATGCAATCTGCTACTGAAAGATACCATGAGGGATTCATGTGCTCTCTGCTCTAGTTGTCATGATTCATCTGAACTATTTTAGATCTCCATGTCAGGATGGGATAAAACCAGGCCTAGAAACACTGGTTTTCCTTTGTACTTTAGCACTAAAGTGGTGCCTTTATTTTGACAAATAAGAGTATTTCATCTTGCAACTTCAAATAATATGAAATGAATGTTGAACAACTTATTGCATATATATATATATACATATATATATATATATATGCAAGAAACTTCTGTAGACATAATGACTGCCAACTTCCAGTCACTTCCAGACACTTACCATTGACAGGATAGACAGAAGGAAATCTGTTGGATATTCTTGGTCTATTTCAAAATTGAAAGATGAAAAAACCTTTTTCTTCCTTGGATTTTTAAGGTGAGAAATTCACCAAACCTGTTCTGCCGGGCAAAATCTTTTCCTCTAAATGATCAGCATTCTGTCTCCTCACTTTCCCTGCCTCATAGTCATCAAAAAATTCCTTATCAGGTGTAAGGGACTAGGAAAGACAAAGTCTATTATTGTTTAAATTAGTACCTTATAATACTGAAAGCTCCACTTTAAACAAAAGACTAAAATACCAGTTGTAAAAACAAACTCATGAACCATATGGATAGGGAAGCTGAAATCTTAGGGGTATGTCCTTGAGAGTTTTTACTAGAGCACTTGCAGAATTGTAGCACCTTTATAAAGGGGAAAAACCCCAGAAATTAATACAGAAAAAATATAACTGGTCTGATGATCACAGATGGGGAAGAAAATGGAAATTATATTTCAGACTTTTTTATTTTAGCAAAACATAATCTTGAAATCTTAAAACCATATTAAGATAGCATCTCCAGTACAAAGAAGGAATTAGAGGTAACACTAAATTGACCAGTCCAGAGGAAAGATGACCATGCAGTAGGACCTGCGGTCCTGCAATATTCAAACTACAATGGGACAATTTTTAAGTGAGTTTCCCCATTTCCAGTTCATGACTGTGACAGGGCATAGTATTGAGAACTGAGAGGTGGTTGTGGTCACAACATTTGGAGTTCTTCCAGAGTAACCTTCAGAGGTTTTAAAATGAGCACAATCATTTCTGTAAGTGCTCATTCATTTTTCATATGCCCAGCCTGTCTTCCATTCTGCATTTAAATGTATTACACTTGCACTTTTAATGGATATCTAAGATTTTAATGGAATTTCAGTGAACTGCACTTTGTATTTCCCCCAAAAAGGAATGATTCATTAGGATCTGAAGCCAGGCTCCTTTTTTGTTCTGGCTAGTGAGAAGACAGCCTGGAGGTATATTGTATTAATTCCTAATATAAATGAAGTTAGATGACTGCAGAGCATAATGGTTATTTATGCTGAATAAGAAAGCAGGCATAGAAAAGAAAATGTGAAATGGAAGGGGACAGAACAGAAAATACATTTCTGCAAACTAGGGAATGAAGTAAGAGGGTAGAAAGTTGCAGAAAGATTGCATAAGGAAATGCATTCAGAGTATAGGCACTATTTTCTTTCAGACATCATAAGCAGAATAGGATTTTTTATCATATTAATAACAGTTTTATAAATGCAACAGAAAAAAACATACAGGTGAATGATCACCAGTAGCTAACAAATTAAATAAAAGTTTCAGGTACATTGTTTAACTTGCCAATTCCAGTCACATTCCCTGCAGGAGCTGTCTGATATTCTCTACTTGGAACAAATATAAAGACTTTATAAAATAAATGCATTTCAGAGTGTATTTCTACCGTTTTTGGTAGAGCAGACTTAATAACAGATGTGTGCACGCCATGGTAGATGAGCATGCAGAACTTTAATTAAAGCCATGTCAATTTTAGGCCCTGAATCTTGTTAAAAACACTATTACATTAGAAAAGCTTGGTTGCATCAACTGCGTAGCTATCCTTTACATTTTGAAATCCTTTACATTTCAGAATACATTTGTTAAAGGTGACACCATTTATCTCAATTTTCTAGTTCACACACACGTCCCAGAATTTTTTTTTTACTAAACTCAAATTTTTAGCATTGTATCTTAAAATCCTAATTAAAGATGTATTTTGTGCCAGCAAAGACATAACAAAGCAGTAACTTTCACATGTAGCTATCAGAAAAGCAGGTAAAAATCTCCATTGAATGACTGCCCATGACATGTATTCAGGAAGGTAAAAAAGCTTTCCCTTTCTGAGCATATCCAGATTAGTGGGTCAACAGCAGTTGCCTGTGTAAAGGACAACAGAAATAGAGCCCATTGAGTTCAGTAATTTTGCTAAGTAATTTTGCCATGTCAGCCATCACAGTATGACTGGGGCTTCTACGATAAGCATTGACTACCTTCAAGGCAACTAAGAGATAACAGATCAAGAGATGGCAGAACTTCAACTTATTGAACATGTAGTTTGATCTTTGAAGCTAAAAATAGAAAATACCTCCATTTTCAGGTTTGCTAAAATGTAAGAAATAAGGTTGGGACACTTTAAACCTTTTTACTGCCTGTCACTCAGCCAGATCAACAGTTAGGAAAGCAAACACATGGTCTGAACTGCCCAAAGATTCCCACTCAGGGATGTGAGTTAATCATCTTGTCTAGGAACATCAGGAAATAGAACCCCTGTGCTGCCTAAATAGAAGCTGCTGCTCAAAGAAGGCAGGATTAGCCTGGGGTATGTGACCAACTCATACAGGTAAAGTGGGCAACAGACAAGACACCAAAATCACTTTGCCAACACAGAATTTACATGACATTTTTGTACCCCTTGATTAATACATCTTTTGGCCTGTGTCTGAGGCCAAATTTCCTTTCCATCCTCAAAATGTAATGTCTCTCCTGGGAATTACACAGTGTGTGCTGGAGAGACTACCCATACCTGCTCTAGGTATCAGTAGTCACCTCCAGAATATTCTATCAACCCTTAAGAAAAATTGCTTGGATACTGCGAAATAAAGTGACCAAAGTACAAGAGAGTTAATGCCATGTGCCACCAAGTTAAACGGAATGGATGACTAGATAAGGCCAAGCAGCTTGAAAGGAACAGACAGGATTCAGTGTCCTGCTCCTCAGGTCTGAAATGTTGGAATTGTTTTGGTGTTTCATTGTCTTGTTATATTATGCTCATGTTCTTCCTTCTATAGCACCCATTCTCCACTTTCTTCACACAAATAGCCCATTTTTTCCAGAAACACTTTTTAAAGATGTATCTAGTTCTCTGAGAGCCTCAACCAGAGACTTCTCACTGACTTCACCAGGGGTTGGACCAAGCCACATGAACAGATCTGAGACCAGCTCTTTCAGAGGTGCTTTTACTTCACAAGTTGTTTCTCATTCACAAAATGGAATGATTCAATCCTGAGAATCTGTCATTTCTTTCCAGAGGAATTATTACATTTGTGCTCAAAATAGTTCCAAGAAAGTAATTGTTTTATATAATGCCCGTGATAATTGAACTGTGTGCTGCTGATAACTACACTGCAGAATTTCCTCTTTTGTAGCAAATAGTTTGAAAGATTCTGGATTTTACATCATAACCATGAAACTTCTGTCACTCATAAGTTTGTGAAGAAGAGTGACTCACTGAAGAAACAATTCTTTTTTACTTATCAAGCACAAACATATGTTTCATAGGTATTATTTTTCCTATTGGACACTCTTTCTCACACTGCATGATACTCCTAAGCAAATTTTTGCACCTTTTACTCACTGCCAACCCTGCTTTTTACCTTACTGCGTAAGTACATTATACAATACATATGCATACTTGTATACTTGTAGTCAGAGAGAATCACAAAAGAAAAAAAAAATAGATTAATCAGTTTAAAAATGTAACATATAAATAAACCACAAAGGACATAAATATCATTATTAAAAGAACTGTCAATTAACAGTATTGTTACTGTTAAAAGAAGTAAATTCCCTGCTGCAGAGGTGGTGGCTCCTATTCATGTCTCCATACATTTTCAGGAAGTCTGGTTATTGTCCTGTTGTGCTCTGCAATACTCTGAGCCCACTTCTCTGGAATCTGCCATTTATTTATTCAGATGAACAGAAATCATAACCTATCAGAAATCATAACTGTTTCTCAAAAACTCTATAACTTGTTGCTTGACCAAAGACTTCTTGATACATTTATGATGTTGGTTAAAAATAGTGAATGATGGACTGCCCCCTTTTCAGCCACCAGTTCCACAGAGACCTGAGTCAGAGGCTGGAGGCACCAGCCTTTGCAGCTCTTCATCCATCCCCTCCCACTGCTGCAGATACTCTGCTCTCTTCCTTCTCAGCTTCAGGACAAGAATGCTATTACAAAAACCCTCAAGTTTATGCTAAAGGTATAAGGAACCTCCCAGCCTACCCACCTCAGGACAAGGAATAGCTCAGAAGCACCATTTAAACAGAATGATATGCTCACTTGATTTTAGCCACCACTGTCTTTCACACCCTTTTCAAAGGGTAATTCCTGTTTAACTGTTCCCATTACACCCTGCCTCGGTAACAGATGTTACACACATCTGTGACCATTGATACTGGCAGTACTTGAGCCACTCAACTTGTCCTTTGTCTTCAGCCTTGTCCAAGATGTTATTTTATCTGTGAGGATTTCTTTCAGGACCTATCATACAAATTGTAGTGATATAAATTGTGCATTATAATATGATTTCTGTAACACCAGAGCCAAAGGCTTGTGAGACACATACACAGATGTTTGGTTGCAGCCCAGCCCTGAGTGATCAGGCAAGAATTCATGGACAGAAGGACTGTGTGGCAGGAGCCACTGAGAATAAAACAGGCAGAAGCAGTAGTGAATGAAATAATGCATGAATACACTGGCAGCAGTGATGGAGAATCTTCTTTCACCTGAGAAACACAACTAACAAGCACATTTTTTCAGATCAAAAAGGCTTTACAGCACTGTTTCAGGGGCAGTGGTCCACTAATCTGACAGTTCAAGAGGGAAATATTTTCATTGGCCACTGAATTAATCTACACCTCAAATATTCATCATAACCCAGGAGAACAGCTTTCCATTAAGGAGACATCTGCATGGGGCATAATATGGCTTGCTTGTTCACCTATATTTGTTTCCCAGATCTCATGTTGCAAAACACCTGCCTCTATTTCTCTTCTCAGCAACCTTCCATGAAGGCTTTCATTTTCTGGTACACAGATTCCTGAAAGAATGACCTTGAGGGGAAGGATGCAATGAAAGAATAATCCCTAAAAAAAGTCCAAATCAAATTGCAGAGAGGAAACAGGTCTTTCAAGAGCAAGTTTTACAGCTTTTGAAGTAATTTGATATTCCATGATTAATAATACAAACAACAAAACATGTCCAGGTGCACACAGAGTATCAGACTCTTTCTGAGAAGGTGCTAGTTCATGCAAGAATACATTTACTTATGAAACTAGAAGAACTTGAAAGTCTCTTACCATGCCAAGAACTTCTCACCCCTAGCACTAACTGCTAATTAATCAAACCATCAGTTAATTGCCCATCTTTAGATTTGTTCCAAAATGCATAAATACCAGTTTAAATATTACACAGGAATATATTACTACAAAAAGAATGCCATAATGAGAATAAAGCAACCTGTCACTTGAATTCTCTTTAAATTTATCTTGTCATACACACACACAAAATGAGGCATTCCAAATTTGCCAAATGAACCAGGCAGCTCTGCCAATTTCTAAGCATTAATCCTTTCATGCCTCCCATGAACTATTAATCTTATCCTAGATTACTGCCCAATGGTGCTTTATCTTGTACTTCATTTATATCAGTTAGATTCTTTGAGTGGTCTGCTCCACAATGGAGATTCTTGAGGAAAAAACTCTAACAGAACTGCCTCAGGCTTGGGGCTTCATTTTCTGAACTGCTTTAACACAGGAATTACTCCTTGCATATCACCATCTAATATACTTAGGCCAGTATGATTTGTCATTTGCAAATGCTGCAGGGACAGATCCTCGTTCTGCAGATGTGTTTATTGGGCTACCTGTCCCCCCCAGTGACCAATATCACCTGTGTCACCCTGGGGAGGCCAGACACCCCTTTAACAAGGCCTTATCCTGCACTTGAAGGCTGGGGAGCCACAATTCTCTGTCCTGTGGATCATTTCCAGAAATACTCACTTTGGTATGCAGCTGACAGGAGCAGGAAGGCTGGACATGCCAGGCTGCAGCTGGCATTTCTTCCTGTCAGGCCATTGCATTCATTTTGATGGATGTTTTTTGTACACGGGGTAGAGACCGTGCTGCTTTTGCTGCAAAGGCAAAAGGATTCACTAATTATTGCCGTTATTCGTTACCCTGCTGAGACAAATGTGATGAAGAACAAAACACAGAATGCTAATCTGGTGTGAGTTTTGAGTATCACTCAGGGAATTTAAGCACTATGAAAAGATCTTGTGGAATCAGAAACGCTGCCTGGTAATAAAAATAGAAGAAGGGACTTGTTCTCTAATTACCAGACATGAATTTGAGAAATTTGTCTTCCAAGGCACCATGACTTTGCAGTTCATTACATTCTCAATGACTCATATAATGAATATGTCCTTTTAATTGCTCTGTGTTGTCTTGACCCTTATATTAAGTGGATCATCCATTCTTTCAAAGATAGTGGCTACCCTTGTGCTCACAGAGAACTGCCTTAATCTAAGTGGACTTGCTGCATCCAAATTCTAGCAATTAATGACAATCCAGATCAAGAGCACAGCTACAGAGACTGGGGAATAATCCAGAATGGGAAAGAGAATATTCTCAAAGTACAGAAGAGAGCTGATAAAAGAACAAATTAAAAGAAAATGTACATGAGCACCAGAGGGTTAGAGATTTCAATTTTTGCATTACATTGGTATCACAGATCTGGTATCATATGGTGAGGGTACTCATATAGATACACCTGTAATAAACTGCACTGACTCTGCTTCCCATGAGAAGGTATCAGAATTTGTAAACTCAACAGTCCTTTACCACTTGGCACTAGAGTTACACATAGAACATGCACAAGTCAACACATAGAGGCACTAAATCTCAGGAGGGCTTTAAGTATGTTTGGAATGTCAAATGCTGACTGAATGTCTTCAAAATAGTTAGCAATAAACATTCAGTTTACATATGAAAATTTCATGTTCCCCGAGACTTGAAAAATTCCACTCCAACTAACTGTCACAGTGAGATCATTATCAGTGTGGGTTGAATCGGTACCATCTTCCATTTAAAAGCTGCTACAAACCACTGATTCATTCAGACACTTTGAATTCTCAGTATAATGGAAAATCATTTATGTACATGTCGAACAGGTCAAATTTTATTGACTTGAAAGCATTAATAGTCAGCATTGACCTTGAATTAACACAGTCAAACAAAATGTGAGATAAAGCATAAGTTACCATGTCAGCCAACTGCTCTGTGCTGGTTTCCTTTAGCACTGGCTCATCTTAGGTTAAAAGGTCAAAAAGTTGACTGCTAAAGAACTCTGAGGAAACTTCTCACCCTGTTAGTGAAAAAGATGTTAAAAAGTTCAAAGCAAAAGAGAACATGAACTTATGGAAGAGTAGCCACTAGCAAGCCTAAAATTTGAGTTAATCATAAAAGTAGAGTAAAAGAAGACTTTTTGTAGTTCTGAGAGACGTGTTGAATCTTACCTAACTAGCATTATTCAAGAGTAAGAATGTCTAGTCTTTTTGCTTAACATCGCTTTCCCTAAAAAAACTGCTTTTCACATAGACCCTGCAGAGGTCTCAGCACTCATCCCTGGTCTCATGCATTCACCCCTGCAGTTTTGTTTGGTTTTTCTATCAAAAAGGAAAAGTAGGCAGAAAACTTACTAGTCTTTAATCTCTTAGCTTCTGATAACTTTCAAACTTGTTAACACTAAACTAATAAAGTCCTGCTAAAGTTTGGGCTATCTGAATACAGTTTTTTCTAGGACAGAGGACAAAATAGGAGTTTTACATTTCACTGTCAACTCTATCCATTGCATAGAGACTGTAATAGCAAATTATGAAATGGATTGTCTTATATTACGGAATCTCAAGAACTGTAATAATAGTCATCAGTGCTACAGTTTAGAATTGAACTTTCTCTTCTTTTACAAGTGTAATTATCTAGAGGTAAACACGATGTGCACTTATTGTAACACCAGGACAATGACACAAACACAAAGTCCGCCAAGAGTCAAAACAATTTAGTTTATGCAAAACATGATTTATATAAAATCTTTACTCTCAGGGATTAAAAGTATTCAAGCAGAGTAATTATTGCTAGCACTGATTCATCAACATTGCAGTAAGAGGGTGTGCAAAGATTTATTTATGATCTTCTCCCATATTAGCCTGCAAACTGTTCTCCAAAATGCAGTTTTACACAACTCCACAAACAAATGAAAGAACAATTTTGCTTGTGATTATATAATGAATTTTTTCACTGAGTGTTATGATTTTTAAATTGTCATCACTAATTTTACTTTTAATTACAGCACAATATGAATGTACTGGAGTTGATTAAAAATTGAGTCACCCATTTTTTAGTGAAAGGTCTAGTCCCAAATTCCTAAATGAGAATGGACTTATTTAAATTGCAATTTAAACTTTAAAGTGAGAAAGAATAAAGAGTTATTTTTTATAGCTTAAAATTTTCAAATATTTCTTAGTATTTTTTGCATGATATATGAATACAGGTATAAGAGAATGTTCTTTCACTAAGAAACCTGATTATATAACATTTTAATTTTGGTTCTGGGGCTACATATTTCATGAACAAATTAGCGTGGTACTGCCAAAACAATCCTTCTTCAAGTATTAGTGGTTTCAAGCTGAGCTTCCAAGAAAAACAGAAAACATCCATATGGAGTTTATTTCTGGTTATGCATGTCTCTACCGAAACAGAATGGTCACATACAGGAAATCCTTATTAAAGGAAGTACAGATCAGCAGACTTGCAAAGTGTAGCTCTGGTGGGAGAAACCAAAGTATAATGTAACAACCACTGCTGTCAAGTATTTTGAGATAGAGACAGATATATATCTATATATCTGCTTGTTTATTTTTTTTTCTAGTGACACTGATTTACAAACCATAGAAGCAAATAACAGAAGAATGATAATTCTTCTGCAAGTAGTCCACACTGTGGTACAAATGTTAACATCATGCTATGTACAAAGCTTAAGCAAAATAAAAATTTCATCTAAAGAGAAACTTGTATTTTAACCTCACTGAAAACAGGCACTAGCAGTTACATAAAAAACCCTAATTTAGTAACCTACAGAAATAACTCAGAGATTCCTCACTGTGGGAAACGCTACATCCCTTTATTAGGCCACCCATGCAATAAAATAGAGGAGCTAGGTACAAAGTGTAAAGACAGCATGACAGATACCAAAACTCAGCCTGGAGATAAGCCCTGAGCTCGCTCACAGCCCGGTCTATGAGGCTGGGGGCACAGGTTCCTACAACTGCTTCATCCACAGCAGTTTCCTCAAAATCTCTCAGGCACTCTGGAAAACTCTGCAAAACTCAGTGTCAGAATTTGTGCCATGGACTGGGTTCCATGTGACAGCAATCAGGGTCATATTTCTGCCTTTATACCATAAAATGCCAGGGCAGAAAGTCACCTTGAGCAGGAGTTACAAATGAATCAAGCAGTCTTTAGTTGTCTGCTTTTCCTCACAGGTTTACCCCAGAGTGAGAACTGTGCAGGAGTTATTCCCTTTTTAAAGCCCAAAGTTCATTCCAAATTACACTTCATACAAGTTTCTTTCTTCAATACACAGCTGTACCACTGGTGTCACACTGGAGTGACATAACTTTACACACTATTTTTAATTCACTGAGGCCAAATCAACTTTCAACTTCCTACTACTGCTGTGCATTGTTTTTATACACAGCTTAATGAAGAATCTCTCATTGGGAGTCTATCACTCCTTTGAGACCGAGCTTTCTAAAGAAAATACCTTAGATATTTTTGAGGGACTTCTCTCAAGAGATATTAATGGAGTAATTTATACTTGAAATACACAGACATTTCATGTCACTGCTTTCCTGCCCATGTAGAAGCCAGCCTTCAGAATATCAGATTTATGCTACCCCTTGGCAAACAGCTGACACTGACATCAGGACAAGACACTCATGCAAAAAAAAAATCTCCAGGGAAAATAGTATAACACTATGGATTTGAATAATAATGCTCTATATTATTTCTCCTGCTTCCCAGTGTCAGATTCTGTTTATCTTCATTAAATAAATTTTACTATCCTTGAAAGCAGAGGAAATATATGTATGTATGTATGTATGTATGTATATATAGGGAGTCATGATTGATTTTGCCTGTAGGTGGTATGACATGAGCTGTAATCTAATTGAGTAGACGTAAAATAAAATTTGAATTTTATATGCATTTTATTTCAGTATCCACAAGACTGAATGCTCAAGAAATTGTCATAAATCTCATCATTTAAAATTTTGGATATCCAGTTATAGTTTCTGTTCATAATTTAGGATTCCTTCTGTTCTGTGGAGGACACTTAACAGGCAACCAATTTGGGTTTTGTTTACTTGACCACACAAATTGCAAGAGATAAGTATTTTTGAGAGATTAGTTCTATTCATAATCACTACTCATATGCACTCTCATAAGTGGCACATAAACACATGGATTGTCACCAGGGTGCCTTCTGCTGTGGTGAATTTTTTCTGTTCACATTGGATGATGTCTTTATATCAGGTCAAATACGTTACAACACTTTTACATTTATGAGCACTTATTTTTTTAAATTTAGGCTTTTGGAGAAACGGACCATTCAAAATTTTTTAGAGCTGTCCAAAACACTTCTTAAAAACATGCTGTTTAATTTATGTGGACTTCAGAGTGCCTGTCAGTAATTACGTTTCTCTATCTGCGTATCTGATAAATTCTCCTGACTGCAGTTTACAAATGGTCCATCTACAAAGGAGTCTCTACCAAAACCTCTGCAAGAAATGCCTCTTTGGCATCACTGTGGCACAGTGATTGGGAGTTCACTATCCAGCCAGGGCTTGTGTGTATATCCACTCCTGTATCTATAAAAATACATGGATTCATGCATGCACACACAGACACACACACACATATATATCTATGCACACACACATTCATACATACACATGGATTTTGTAGACCACTGGCCAGCAAAGTGGAATTTGGAAATGGGAAAGAATCAATGTCAACATGAATCTGTGGACTCACTACAAGTTTTTTATTACTCTTATATTATTTAGAGTTCATTTGAGAAAGTTTCCAAAAACACCTATGGAATTATGCATCCATTGCACTCACTTGACATTCACTGGGGTTTAAGAGATTAAGTCCATCAAGCTCTATGGAAAAAACCCTCTGCCAGGATTCATACAAGGCTGCTCTTCTAAAGCAATCCCAATGGAGAACTTAATAATGTCTTGGCCAAGGGGTAAATCTCTTCAAAGCTCCTCAGCAGCTCATGCATACCAATGGGACTAAAGTATGATATAGGGTCTGGTTTTCAGTGAACACTAGAGACAGCTCCAAAAATTTAAAAATATAATAAAATCTACTTTTCATATACCTTGGCATACTCTTTTGATATAGTTAGCTAATGGAAAACAATAATGATAAAAACTTGCACATTTATTATTTATGCATTCCAGTGAAAAAATTTATTTTAATACTATGCCAATTGAAACCAAGTTAGGATTTGAAATCTTAAGAGATCTAATGATATACTGGAACAATCTTGATTACAGAGTTAATTAGAGAGCAAGTCATTTATTTTTATTAAAAATTAATAATTCATGCAACTTAATTGTTAGATAATGACAATTTTGTCTGCTATATGTACTTAAAATTATAAAACCTTCATGATTTACAGCTACGATTTCAAGTATTTATTTTACTTAAAATGCATGTCAAAGGGTTGCTGTTAAAGTAGCTGTCAAAAATCTAATGCAAATGGAAATATTGCTCATGCAGAACAAAACACAAACACAATCCTAATAAGTCTGAGTTGCCAAGGCTTCTATTTCTTGCTTTATCATGGGAAGCCACAAAGAATTTTCTGGAGTTAATAGTCAGAATAAACCATAAGCATTCAAGAAATTCAGACAGGCCAGTACTCTCAAAGAAGCTGAAGGCTCAAGACAGGAGCTCATCAGCTTCCTTCAGATTTAATTCTGTATGCTCTTTTCTTCATGCACATGTGAATTAATGGGAAAATTATTTCTGTTAATTAAATACCCCATTTAAACAGAAATGCAATCTGTGTAATACTGTGTGCACACTCTCTAACTCAATTTTCTCAGTACTGTTTAGATGTGTTCAGTGATCAAACCTGATAGAAGGAAAGATTGTTTGTAATCTACAAACCACATCAACTTGTTTGCCTGTATTTTTCTGATTTTAAATTCCCAAGAAAATAAATTAATTTCTCAATTTCAGTTTATGACAAAGAGCACTCCCATTCAGAACACCTTTTTCTCTCTCATTTCACTTATATCAGTCACAGCAGTGGCTACCTGGGAAGAATTTTTGACAAGGGCCTCTCTGTGCTCCATGAGTGGAACTCCATATAACTTTACATTACTTTAACACTGCCTGCTGAGTTTACAGTACATACCAAGACAAAAGCTGTGCATTGAAATTACCAGGAAACATCACAGTCCCTCCTGAATGAGAATTCAATGGCAATAAAGCAGATATGTTGACAATCAATACCCAGCAGCATCGTAATCAGGATCATGGTGTCATGTTGGACATATTACATCCCACACTGTCTGAATGTGATCAGCACTAGGAACAATGCAGAATCTATCTACTGAGAGGGAGTTAATGGAATTTCCAACAGGAATCATAGGATAATTTGGGTGGGAAGGACCTTTGAAGGTCATCTACAACTCCCCTGCAAAGAGGGGTTCTTAACCAGCTCAGGTTGCTCAGAGCCATATCCAACCTGACTTTCAGTATTTCCAGGGATGAGACATTCATCACCTATCTGGCTCATCCCGTGCCAGTGTTTTGCCATCTTCATTGTACAAAATTTTTTCTTTATATCAGTATCCAATGATAAGACAACAGAAAAAGCACAAAAATGGAAATGCAAAAGAATTGAGTTAAACATAAGGAAGGGTCTTACTGCAAAACTGATCAGATATCACAAATAACCATAGAACAGGCTGCCCAGAGAGGCTCTGGCTTCTCTGTCACTGGTGATGTTCCCAATCCAACTGGACACAGTCCTGGGCAACCTGCTTAGTTGATTCTGCTTTGAGCAGGAATTTCAACAAGAAAATCTTCAGGGGTCTCTGCCAAACTCAGCCCTCCTGGGTTCCATAAGCATTTCTCTCATTAAACTCAACACTTGGTCCTAAGTGTTTCTCTCATCTTTGTGACTCCAGCCAGCATTTTGGCCCTCATACTTCCTTGGAGCATTAATATTTAGGAACATATTTCAGTTGAGGTTTATGTTGTATCTTCAAAATTACAGAATTTGCCTTGCTGTTCATACCCTCTGTTTTCTAAGATGCTTTATGTCTTTGTTAACAAAGTCAAGCAATGTTGCATTTGTCACACTGCCATGCATTAAGTAACTGTTTTAAATTGGTGATGTTCACTGCAGAAAGTGCTAAGATGACTACTTTTTCTGGACTGGAACAGAAAAGAGAAGCACATATTTGCAAGATAAAAAACATGTTAATAGAGGCCTGTTTATGACAACACATAGTATAACTGATGATGAAATAAGCTTGCACATACAGTAAATGAAAATTA
This sequence comes from Melospiza melodia melodia, assembly GCF_035770615.1. NCBI lineage: Eukaryota > Metazoa > Chordata > Aves > Passeriformes > Passerellidae > Melospiza > Melospiza melodia. The sequence continues at coordinate 9,005,273 of NC_086207.1, read as the reverse complement.
TACACAAAATCAAAATTCATGCATCTGTAAAGATAAATTGAGCACTGTGTAAGTCTAGGGATGATTTTCCTTTCCTTTGGAAAATGCAAATGTCTGCTTTGCTTTGAATGATAACATAATGTAACTAAAAACAGCACTAAAAGCAGTGCTGTTCTGAAAGACCAAGGAGGCAGGAACAAACTTAATGCAGCAGTCTAAAAACCATGACTAAAAGCTTCCTCTTCCCTCCCACCACTACCATTTAAATTCAGTTAGTACAAGGTGTAGTCTCACATCATGTAATACTGTTATGCATTAACAGTCTCTCTCTCTTTTTTGTTTCAATAAATACTGAACATGCTTCTGAACACTGCCCTTTTTGCTAGTGAAGTCAGAAGTCAAAACAGCAAATAAATTTATGACAATATTTGTTACATTGGGATCTTGCAGAGACTTGAACACATTTTCTCAAATCATATTTAGTTACCAGCTCCAGATTATGACAATGAAGAGAAAAACACTTAAAGCATAAAATCCAACAGCTTGGACATGCTATATGCAGAAAATGAGTCAAATTATGGCTCAAACTACCCAGTGCTTGGGAAAACTATACATTAATGCAAGAAGTGTGGGCAAGAAACAAGAGAAGCTGAAGAGTAATACTTAAAGATGAGTATTTAATGACTAGCACTACAGAACCTTAGTAAATTAGACATGTTACTGCAACAGAAAAGGGCACCATGTTCATGCATGACACTTGAGATCCCAATTTGGGAAATTATCCTTGCTGAAAGTCTGGAAACGTGTTAGTGTCCACTGCAGATGACTAAATCATGAAAATGCAGTGGAAAGAAATTTTGTGAACAATTTTGTGAAATACCACAACTACCAACGCACAATACAAGGTATTAATTTAAATTACTCATTAAACCTTTAAAACCAGAATGAATAGAGTACAACATGGATTAATCTGTAAATTATGGTGCTGATAAGTTTTAGAGATGCACATGCACATCCAGAAAAAAAATTTGTGCAAAGACTGTTGTATACTTGCTAACAAGAAAGGAAGACAAAGAGTTTAGATGCAAATGGCCATGGTATGGTAAGAGCTAATGAAACTTGGGGAAGAAAGGGGGCTGGATAGCAGAATAGGAACAGACAGACTTTAAGAAAAGAAAGTTCAATAGATTTAGCAAATCCCTTGGGAAAGCAAGCAATGACTGGAAAAAAAAATTACAAAGAGTTGCAGTTCCACAAAAATTACCTATCCCAATATAGAAGTTGAAAATAACAACATCAGAAGCTCATCACCAGTGTCAAGGCAAAGTAGGAAGCACAAAGAAAGTGGAAATAGGTTATACTAAAAATATAGGAGGAGTATGTAAAAGAAAATTAGAAATGTCAAAGCATAAGATGGAAAGAAGCCAGCAAAGGATTCAAAGACATCAAGAAATCATTGCAGATGTCAGCAGTAAGAGAATCATGTAGCAGCCTAGTACTGACTGTAGAAGGAAAACGATCAGAATGCCAGGACATCTCACATGCTGAATGGTATTCTTGCTTTAAAATGTTAACTGAAAGCAGGTGAGTAGAACAATTAACACCAGAGAAAAGAGTCTGGAATAAAGAAAAACAGATTAAAACAAGCTCCTCCTACTGACTGATGAACTCGCTGAACTAGTTGCAACAGATCAGACATATTAAAACTCATTAGGTATCTGTGAGGAACTGCCAAGCCAAAAATGTCATTTGCAGTATCTGTCATTAAAGGGAATACAATAACCACAAACCACAGGTTTGGAAGCATACATGAATTACTAAATTTTCCTTCACCCTCTGGTCACAAATAACAGTGAAACAGAAAAACATGACTATGCCCAAGAGTTGGTATGTTTCAGTCCAGGGCATGTCATGTCAAACTTATTTTCTAATTTTCTTCTCCAATAAAGAAGCAGGTCATTTTAATGAGGAAGAAATATTGTGTATATCAATTTTTGTAGAGTTTTTGACACAACATATTCTATTAGTTTTATCAGGGAAGTACAATCATCAGAAAAGTAGTGAAGAATGGGTACAAAAATGTCTGGGATTACAGGCTTTATGGAATTATTAATAGTGTTTTATTATGAAATGATAAAAGTTACTCACCGAAGTTACAGAGGCTGATTCACAGGTGTGTTCTCTTCAATTTTTTCATTATTCCCTAAAGAAAGGAAGAGGGAGTACATTTATTAAACATGCACCTCCCACCAAAATAAGGAATATCCCAGGTACATTGCAGGGAGAGGTCTAGAATTCACAGTGGTCTTGACCGACTGAAAAATAAAATCTGAGAATAAATTGGTAAAGATTAAAAACAGACTTAAATTCCTTATTAAGTGAAGCATGAGGCAGGAACGTCACAGCATTACAAAAATATAACAAAATTAATGTTATAAATGTTTGTGCCCATTTAGTAAACACATATAACATAAAAACATACAAAGCACAGTGCACATGCATACAAACATACATACACCAAATAAAAAAACAGAAAAATCCTTGTCACAATGGTTCTCTAGTCACCTTGGGCAAGGCTTCAGCAAGTGTTGCCTCTGTGAAATAAATGAAGCTGTCAACTGTGCTTTAGCAAAGACATGGACAAACTGAGGTAGATAATCAGAGATTTAGGAAGCATAACAAAAGAAAGAACAAAAGAGCAGAGGATGCTTCAATTTGATAGTTAGAGTAGATAAGTGAAAGATCAAAGGGCTTAAACTACACTAACACACCAGTTTAGAGACTGAGAAAAATCTCTGGTACTAAGGAAGAAACAGTGAAATTAATTGCCTGGGGTAGCCATGGCATAGTTATCACTGGAGGATTTTATAAACAATTACACAAACATTTGTCAGGAGGTACACAGCTCTAATTTATTCTGCCTTGAGGGTCTCCCTGACTTCTTTTTCCAAGATTCTGCCATCCAGAATAGTCATTAATTTAACAGATAAGGTACTCACACAAAATAAAGGTGTTCTGGTACCAAGCTTCTGCTCCTACCTAGACAAGTAAATATTTAACAAGTGCTTTGGCCCCTGACTTGAATGCTGATCATCTCATCTGACACAGATGCTCCAGCTCCTGAATTACCATTGCATTGGGAATCCCAGGTGTTCTCTCATTTGCTTACCTGCAGGAAATTTCTGCATCTAAAAGACAATAGACTGACAAGAATTTTGTGCACATTCTTATAGTTAATGAATTTTTCCACTGTTAAAACTATTTAGGCTGTGATTCTTTTTCACATTTGACTTTATGCAGTTTCCTGCATTCGTTTCAATCTCTTGGGATGAGGCAAACATCTCAGTTGGCATGTCCAGAGTTCAGTCAATTTTCTTGGACTTAGCACACTAACTTTGATATAGCTACACATAGGTGGGACAAATCCCCAAGTTCAAAAACTGCTTACCTACATTACCTTGCAAAATTTGAGGCAGCACAGTCTGACCTTTAACATTTTTAGCTTCCATTTCAGCTCTCATCCAACGGAGATGATAGCTTGACACCTTAAAGTTATTTTATGCATATTCTGATTGTATTAACTATTTTTAGCTGTCTTTTTTAAGTCAAGTGTGTGAGTAAGCACATTTTGCCAAACTGCAAAGTTCAGCAATGCTTTTAAAGGCATTAGCTCCTTTGAGGTTTAATGCAGTCTTTTCCGAAGTAATATGATTTCAATCCAGACTCCAAAATATTTCACTTTGTGTTCTCCAGGCAACAAAGCAGATAACAAAATTAAAAAAAAAAAAAAAAAAAAAAAAAAAAAAAAACCCACAAAACAACAACCCTAACCCCAACATTACTTCAAACAAGCCTGCTCTATTATTAATTTGATGTTAAATTTTCCCTGATCACCCCATTCCGAGCATCTCTAGCAATGACATTCCACCCTTTGGCTAAGAGCATATGGCTTTGACTGCAAACAGCTTAGAGGCTTCCATTATTTTAAGTGCCCTGGGAATGACAGCATTGTAATGTAATGTTTGCTGTGTGCAGGCCAGGCTGTGCAGAAATGGCAGGGCTGATCCTGCAGGTGAACTCCTGAGCCCAAACTCTGCAATTCCCAGATCAGGTTGCTCCTCCTCCCTGCTGCAAAGTGGATGCCATGGGCTGTTGAGCATACGGAGGCTGATGGAGGGAGGAGAATGGGATTTTTCAAAACTGATGAGGAAAGGCAAATCCAGCACATAAAGTGACTGATGCCAGTGAAACCACTAAAATGTAATCACTGCCTGGGTGGAGGGTTTAGTAAGGAAGGATGAAGGGAACAACTCCTGGCAGTGCCAGATCAGTGGTAATATGGGAACACCAAATGTCAAGGCACCAAATATCCCATACTATAGAATTTTATTGTAGTAATTCTGCATGAAAAAATCATTAAGTGAATACAGAGAAAACTTCACTAAATCTTTAAAACTGATTTTTAAAGGACAATTTAGACATTTTCAAGTATGAAAACAAAGGTAATTTTATCTTGAGGTTCTCTGTTGGGCAGTCTAAGTCAAAAAATTAATGGCAATCTTGCAAAAGTGGTTCTGCAGTTCAATCAGTCCAGAGCTAAACCTTTAACTATAACTAAGAAATAGGAGAATCTTCCTTGATAATAAAGTAAAATTCCCTTCTTCTGTAGAACTATAAACATTGTAAGATATGATAGCATGATTATTTTTTCATATTTTATATTGTGATGAAAACAATCATAGAAACTTGAGGTAGTTTTCAAAGTAACTCCTTACTAATTAATCTTACAAATGTGCTGTCATCTATATATGCTGTAAATAGCTACAGCCAGCAGAAATAATGCTATTTTACAATACATATAACTCAAAGTAGCTTCTTAATTAATTATCCCTTTTCACCATATATACAATCAGAATTTAAAATTATATGCTGTGTTTTTTTATCTAAAATTTGATAATAGTAAATCATATAACATAGAAAATAAATAATTTATGCAGGCATGCAACACAAAGACAATTAGAAACACCCTCTTTTGATTTCACACAGCATAATTTTTGCCTCCCTAGGCAGTGATTACTTTTTAGTGGTTTCATTAGCTTCAGTCATAAGAGTTGATTATGATTTTTTAGATTATTCCTCTAAAAATAAATTTCCCTTAAGCAGAAGTACTTTTTCATTACTCTTCGCATCTCCGTGTTCTTAAACATTTCATTCCTCCTTAGTTATATTATTTTTTACCTCCAGCAGCATTTTTCACTGCTTTGCCTGGTCAGGACACAGATTCTGTGAACAGCACCGAGTGGCAGCAGCCCCTGGGGCAGTTTGGATGCGCTGCAGCAGCACTGGGACAGCAGGAATGGTCTCCAGGCTCTGGCCTTGTGCCTGTGTGCATCTTTATTGTGGAAATATGGAAAAATGTCATCATTCCAGCCTGCCGCTGCTCATTCATCCCCTATCCCTGCTCAGAGCAGGTGTGGAGAGGCACAGCACCGAACCAGACCGGCAGGACCAGTCTGTGCTCGCTGGCCTTCCATGGGAGGCAGCACCACACGCTGAAACTCCTCACGGTGTTCTCTGGTAAAAAAAACGGTGTTTAGAAATGCTACTCGAATAGAAATGCTACTCCAACAGTATTTGAAGGTATAAATAAAAGAATCTGAATATGTCCTACAACATTTACACCAAGAGAAAGGCTTTATTTGCTGTAATGGCGCACCTCTGATCAGCACTTTAACATCTCATGGATGTGAATTCCTTTACATAAAAGTAAAAGGGAATCATTTCAAGCAAATGTGTGCAGAAAACTCTTCAATTTATGTTACTGTCTGCAAAAAATACTGCTTTAGAAAAACTCTTCATCTTCCTGGACATTCTTTATGACATTATTCTTTAATTATCTCAGATGTAAACATTAAAGAAAGGACTAATTAATTAGAAAGCCTTTTGCGCTAGACACCTGATGTCTAGAAAAATTAGTATTTGTTCTTTAGAAGGTCTGGGAACTGATGAAAGAAGTAATTTGAATTAGCTGCAGATAGTTCACATTAGTGGATAATTAATTTTCTTCATATTTTGTCCTAGATTTCATTAGGCAACAGTTGTAAACATGTCTGTGGTAGTGAAAGAATGTCAGAATTCAGTTTAGATTGCGACTCCTCAGGAAAAAAAATAGTGCAACAGCAAGCATAATCAGCAAGCAAAACCAGAAAGAAGAAACTTATTGAGAATTCAAAGCATTATTTTGTAGCTGTTTAAATAATTTCTACGGGAAGTTAAAGGAATAAGATCCTCATCTCTGAAGGTAATCTAAGACCTGTTGGAGTTCCAAAGAGCAAAGGCAATATTCTGGTAATTTAACCTGATATCTATGATAATGAAATAACAGGAGTAATAGTCTTAAAACAGAGGATAGCACTAGATTTTCTTTATTTCTGTATTTTTACTTTAGTGTTTAAGAATTTATATTACCAAGACATTTCAACACTTGAGGAATTTTTTTGTAATATTTTCTTATTTATGTGCAGAGAGTAAAATTTTGTCTAATAAAAATTACTTAATATTGCATAGAATATTTGTAATAAACATGCTTAATTTTCATCTTGAAGACAGGCACTATGAGGGATATGTTCTGATTGTGACAAAAACTGAAAATAGGGTTTCCACGACATATCTTGTGGGAGAAATGTGATTAACACATATCCCATCAAGCCATTATTTCAATGAGTGAGAGTTGGGATATACAACTACTGATAACTCAGATTTAATTCCAAATTATCTAGCTGCTGACAACACTAGAAACAACACCTGCCCTCATTTAGCTGCCATCCTCAGAAATCACCTTAATGTGTAAATTAGACAGATGAGACCTTGCACTGTGCGAGTTTGTTTAACTGAGTGTCATGTGTGGAGATGGGGATGAAGGAGGAGTTGTATTGTTGCTTACACCAAGGAGGAGATGGAGCAAGAAGTGGCAAAGCATTTACTGATCAACCATTGAATAAAACTAAATGCTATAAAATTTTCTTGGGATAAATGCAAACAACTTGCCTTTTTTTGCTAAAGTCACTGGGTAAGACTTAGGCTTATATTGCAAGATTTTCTGGCTCAGGGCCTCCAGATCATTTTATGGTTGCCTTGGGCCTCCACAGCCTGAAGAAGGGAATTTTACAGATTACCTTTTCTCACACCAGTCATCCAAACAAACACTATTGCCCATGTTTTTACATGCCTGTTAGGATTCAGTGCAGTATTGGCTAGACTCAGTTTCAGACCTGGAATTCTACTTGTTGGTTTGAAAGAATTATGCTCATAAAGTCTCAGACATCTACTACATATGAAAATATCTACAGGTGCAAAACAGAATTTACTTAAAAGCAGCTCATTCATTAACAATTGCATTAGGCAACAAACTTTTTCTACCAAGAGAAAATAGACTGACCCAAAGAAAGATAAGCAAAAAGATTTACTTTGAAAGAAGATTATTCTTACAAATCTGAAGGACAGGAGAAGTTCTGCAGATTCCTGCAGATATTTGGAAATTAAAAGAACTACAATGTCTTCTTGAGGGATAATTATGCTGACATTGGAACAGCAAGTGTAGCTTTCTGTGCCTACACAACATCTGTCCCAGGCACTGAAATAACCAGATTGAAAACAACAGAATGCATCTGCCTTCAGAAATAAAATCAAAATCAAACTATTTACAATATTGTCTACTTTATCTAATCAAACTCAAATAAAAAATGTGATTTCAGCTTAATTGATCTTCATTTCACTGTGGTTCCAATAAAATGGTGCAGGCCTTACATCCTAATGAAATAAACCACTTAACAGCTGTTAACACTGACACTTCAGTTTTCTCAGCACACAATATTAAAAAAACAAAAAAGACAGAAAAGGTAATTAGAGTAATTTATTAGAAAACCAATTTTAGTGAAAATAGAGATACTTTTTAAATGCCAACATAATTTAATATGCCAATTAAGGTTTGGAATTAGTAACATGACATTGCTTCCAATGAAATCTGGTAAAAGACTTTCACACCCTTTATTAAGTCAGTTTTAAGCCACAGAAGGTGGACTACACCAGAAGATTAAATCAGATATAAATGCAGCCTTACAGTTTGCAAGGAGACCCTGGGAGAAACTGGGCTACAAAGCCACATTATTGCTGAGAATATTTTGAACCTGGTCTAGGGGAAAATAAATCTCTCACTCAATGAGAAACTTTAACACAACTTGCAACTTACACAAATCTCCCCCAAACACAAATCTCCCGCCAGTCATATTATGCCAACAAAAAGGAGAAAGGTACCAGATTTGTATGCTTGTTTGAATGATGCTTCTGTGACTTAAACTTGATATAAATTGGTTTAATTTTTCTTGAGCAGAATGTTAAGAAGGACAGCACAAATTCTTTTGTGGGGAAGGACCAATTCTTCAGAATTAAATTAATCCTCTTATTTAAATGTCTTGCAAATATTTAAGGAAAACATATTGCAGTCTTTTCAGGGAGTGGATAGGAAATGTGTTGAGAGCAAATGTTTTTTCCAGTCTGCTGTTCATTTTTCAATTCCGAAGACTACAGTTTCTGCCTAATTGGGTTCAAGATAACTGACAACAACTTTATTAGTTGTAAAGGGTAAGCCTCTAACAGATGCAGGGCCACAACTACATACATGTGTGTATAGATATATATATATGTATATATAATGTGCAAAGAATTTTATCTCATATATATATATATATATATATATATATACACATATCTTTTTTAGTGATTTGGATTTTAAAGAAAGGACATTTGGCCTGGAAAAACAAAACATTCAAATTGTCAATGTTCTTGATCGCATTTTTCAGAATACATAAGGTTTTCACATCAACATAAATATGTTTGGATGAAATCTATTTTGCGTAATTTCTTTTAATTTTTCGCCAGCTGTGCATTTGTCATAGCTAACTTTATTAGATAACTCAGCATTAGTTATCCTTTTTTAATCATACCACCTTTATTTGGCAAATTTGTCATTATTACTTGAGATGTTTTTTCAGCTTGCAGAATATTTTGTTCACATCATTCCATGAAATGCAAATTATTTTTATGGCTTTGTCTTTGCATCAGTATAGACTTCTGGTGCATACTGGCTTTCATTGATATAAAACACTATTTTTTACTAAGAGATGAAGATTTTTTTGTGATGATGATGCCTCAGGTTTTAACTTTTATATTTTTCAGGTTCTTTGCTTCTTTACTGTGTGGGTCTGGGCTTCATTTGAGGAGATGGTGAGCTCTGTGCACAGAGCAGGGGGACAAAACAATTCCTTCTCTAGCTGGGGAACAAGGACAAATTATCCAAATCTCAGGCCCAAGAGCATAAACAACATGGACTGAAGAGAGAAAAACAAGAAAGATGGAACTTTATAACCTAAAGCTGTAATTGGACAATTAACTCCAATATGCAAATGGACCAAAACTTATAAAAGTGACAGACCCTGTGACCCGTCATCCATTTTTGTGACCATTTTGGTTCACCTGGGGTGCAGCCCTGCCTGGACTCTTGTGCTACCCAAGGTAGATCTGTTGAGGCCTAATAAATCCCTATTTTATTCTTTAGCTCTGTCTAGTCTCTGTTGTAGATCAGCCTTCACAAGGCATCTCAATGATTCTAATCCTTCATCCGTCGTTCTTTGGTAGGCCATCATTATTTTGTCTACATAATGCCATTTTGTTTTTCTCTTTTTGTAAGCACTGGTGTTGAGATCCAATTGAGGGTGCAAACCCTATATGGTTAATTCCAGCGAGTTACTTTTGATTAAATTTTGGACTTCATCATTAGCAATGAGAAAAAGAACTGCACTTCAGCTGGGACTTCCAGGCGAATTCAAAGGAATTAGGTACTCAATTATTACTCAGTTTTATGACTCTTTTGTCACCACAGTGCTTCATCTCTGTACTTTGAGCCTTGCCCAGATCATGTTGAGATGGCCTGCAAAGGTTTGCAGAGATTCCATCAGCCATGAGAGGTTTGAGAGGTGCCACAGGCTGTGCCTCGTTGGCAGGGCTCGCACGGCTCCGCTGCGCTCCCACCAGAGCTGGAGCTGCACTGGCAGCTGGGGAGGCACCACAGCAGGCAAGGCTTGACCTCTCAAACCACCAGCAAATTCCCCAGCCAGATAAAACTGAGTGCAAACCTTCTGAGTTGCCCAGGCTGCTCAGAGAGCGATGTCTCCCGTGGTGGTTAAGCAGCGCGCTGATGATCGAGCGCGCACCTCGGGCTGCAGGGATGCCAGAGCCACGCGGCTCGCGGAGACTGCAGCCCAGTTGCTATGGCTACAACCAGCTCCCAAAGGATGGCTGCATTTAGCTGGCACATCCCAGACACCCAGAATACTAATGAAATGGAAGAGTCCATCTATCTGCACTGCAATTCAAAGGTGAGTTTTACAAATCTAAAATATTTGCACTTAGTCAACTGCAAATACAATTATCTTATTTCTCAAATATATATATATATAAACCCAAAACAATACTATTATCTTCACAGAAACCTTTTCTCTCTCTTTTCCCCATAACTAGATTTCATTTTTATGCATTTTTTTTTAATTGAGTTTAAATATTGTGGCTTAATCAATATCCATTTTCCTAAAACTATAATTAAGCAAACAAAGGTAATAAGGATTTCACATTAGCTACATTCTAATTTCCTGTGGAGTCAGAAAATACAAAACTGGATTCAAACCAACTTTTCATCTTTTGGCCAAAACATCACTGGCCTTTGCAATACAGTTTACAGAATCGAATGTTGCTGAAATTGTGACAGCCACTTAATCATTGTCTAACAAAAAAGGGTCTTCCCCTGTGATTTAATACTGATCTCAGGCCATAAAGGGAGACACTGCCAGTGCAAACATTGCCTCCACAGATATAATGCAGGAGTAATTGAATCCTGCTCCATTTCCATGAGGTGGCACATTAAACAATTCTCATAATAGGTGCCCTTCCTGTTACAGGAGCCCTTAAGTTCACAGAATATCCATAGACAGGTGAGATTCATGAATACTGGGATGATTAAATCATCTTACCAGTAAATCCAAAAACTCTGCATGACTGACATTAAATTATGGAAGTGGTCAAGTACCCATTTCCATGTCAGATTTTTTTTTTATGCACATTCCCAGACATTTCTTGGATTTCACACATGTAGAAATCATTGCAGCATTTCCCACAGTTTGCATATCAGGACTGCAGTGGAAAACATAATCTGAAACATAGTTTTAACCATATAAAGTTTTAAATACCTCCTGTTCACATATATAACCCATCACTGGAAGAAAAGCTTCCATCACTTTCCATTCACTTAACATTGGATCAGATTTTAAAATACTGATATCAACACATGAATAACTTCTTAGTTATACATAAAAAAAAGGGTCTTCCTGTCAAAACAGAGAGATTGAAGACAGAAACATGAATCCTAGGCATGGAGACTTCAGAAAGCTTGTGCAACATCTGAGTAACCTCCATTCAGATTTACAGGCTGTATTGATTAATATGTACCAATAAAAACCATTCACTGTGTAAAGAGGGGTACCTGGAGAAGGCAGGAGTTATGTTTTGAAGTATTTTCTACTCTCTTTTCCTGAAGAGTTGAGTGAATTGATTATACTGAATTGTTGAGGCAAGCAGAAAAATACAGAGCAAGAGAAAAACTATGACCTCTAAATAATCTATTACATAGGCAGCTTCTGAAGAAAGAGGTTTTAGAGTTTGATATTTGTCAAAATCCACTGTGCAAAGATTATTAAAGTGCATAATCCTAAAATCTTTTAGTGACTAACATGTTGTCATGATTGTTCATGACAGTCTAGAATGTTCATGATTGTTAATATCACCCCCAAATCCTTCAAACATTGTGTGGAAGGGTACATTTTATACCATAAATAATGCTTCAACTTGGCCAAAGATATCAATGAAGGTGTACAGCAAGAGAAGCACTGCTCAGTGGATTCTGTCTTGAGCTATGAGAAGGTGTGGTAAGGTGGAGGGATGGACGTGCAAAAGGTGAAGAAAACTCCCTGTAAATATGCAGGATCTTCCGAATGTGTCTGTGTTGAAGAATTTTTCACAGCCTGACTTCACAGAGCTCAGCAAGGGAATTTGGCTTTTCTTACCAAGGTGCACATACAGTGAAACTATTGGAAGCCTTCCTCTAAATTCAGTGAAGAACAGACAGCTGTTTTAAAGCTATAGTTTTTTTAACACCTGCCCATTTTAACAAAATATTTGTATTCCTTTTTTATTTTATCCAAACTGATGACTGCCGCCTAACAATAATCTAACTTCCAGTCACACAAACAGCCTCTGGTGCATTGACAGCTGCTATGGCATTTTCCCAATAGCACTGCAGACACCTCTACATTTTAACTGCTCTTGAGGAGCTTGGTGACAAATTTTAGGGGCAAAAGTGATAACTAAAACTCATATTCCTACCAAGAAATGTGGTCCTCCTGCAAGACTCTGTTAGCTCTTCTCAAAGGCAGGCAGTGATACCAATCTGCCTCAGGTCAAATTAAGTGAATAAAACAGTTCAAGTAGGTATTTTGAGTTAATTCAGGTGGATGTAGAGAAAAATGTCCTTTCCAACTTATTCTATTCTATTATCCTGTTGTACAGACAGACCTAAATAAAGTTCTTCTCTCAATCCAAAAGTGCCAGCCCACACCTGAGGACAGTATCATTCCAAATAACTTATCAGGAACCAGAGCCACAAGGCCTCATCTCTGGGGAATTTACTCCAAGGAACGGTGAGCAACAAGAAATACTTCCACAACAATTCCTGTAGTTGACTCCTTCGCAGATTGTGCATAGACCTGTAAGCACATAGCATTCCCTGTTCTGCAGCTCTCATACACTAGTGTCACCATCTGGTTAATAAAGGTCTCAGAAATGCCTCTGTGTGAATATAGGTGCAAATGAGACCATATGCCAGTGGCAATAGTATGGATTTTATTTGATAGCACCTATGAGAGTGAGAAAGAGAGAGATAAAGAAAGAAAGAAAAATAGAAAATGTGAGGGGGGACAAAAAGAGAGTGACAGAGACAGAATAAAGAAAATATCCCCACTCCCTGGATCCCAATGATACTCCATCGATCCTCTCCAGGATCAATTTGATTCCATCCTATAGTGTTATCTAGGCAGCTTCACTTACAGCCCAAAGCTCCAGTCAGGTATGTTCAGGGAGGCTTCTTTGGCTGCAGCTTCTTTATACAGTTTTGCTATAATGGGCAGAACTCTTTTATATCAATGTTTGAGGCACGGACTATTTCAGTCTCTGACAACTTCTCTACAATAATCAAGCACTGAAAAATTTCCATACCAGCAATTTATGCTAAATCTATATGGAATAAAAATTATTCTTCTTTATTGACGCTGAAATAAAGCTTGCAGCTCAAATAAAGATATCACACAGATATTTTGTGTTTTTTAATACATGATAAGCACTTGAAAGATTTACATAAATCACGCCAGATTTTTAACTTCTACACTATTTCAGTGTCATTTAGAGTAATTTGCAGTTGGTGATTTACAGAGCAGAAATATTCATAGTGGCTGTGTGGTACTGAACAGTTTCTACTGTGCAATTTCCCTATAAATAATAATTTTTCATGTCTCATGTAAGCATGACAATTCAGTAAGGCATAGTGGCATACTTCTAACATTGTCTATTCTCAAAAGTAAATGAATATTCTTGGGATGATGTTCCCTAGAGCCAGATAGATTGTACATTTGTTAGAAGCGGATTTACAGCAGCTTTTCAAGGATGGGGAAACTGATCTTAGACAGAGGCCCAAAGAGGAGGCCTGAACCTTGGCATGCAAGAAATAGCAAGGAACATAATGGAGCGTCAAACATCATGAAACATCATCTGTTCCACAATACAGTGTGTTCTTTAGTAGAACTGGAGCTTGGCTTTAATGCAAAACAAGAGGCAAAATAAAATAGTACAGGAGACCCTTATGCTTCTCCATTCCTTTCTTCCTTTTCTTAGAGCAAATTCATCTAAGTCTACTTATGTCTATTTACATATTTACAGCTATGAGGTTTTCCTCAGGATGTGACTCTGACCCAACTCACTTAAAGGATCTACTATTTTTCTCTGTTCTTAGGACCTGAGAGCAGGGAGGGAAAAGTTTATCGGGTATTTTTATAAGCTTCTGTACACACTATAATTAAAATGAGAAAGGAAAATAAATTAATACTTAGCATTATTCCTAAGTAACACATGTATTTGACTTAATTAAACAGAGAAAAATTATCCTTTCAGCTAACAACCAAAAGAACATTCTGTATGAAGGATTTTCTTGAACAACTCTTCAAGCATTAATTGATAGACTGTGGCTTCCTTGCTGTAATTTTCTGTTTCAAGAATTACATATGTGACTCCTGAGAGTGGTTTATTGGAGGTTATCCAAAACTAGCATCTGTCCACAGTACTGGAAATATTGGACTTCCCTATTTGTGCCAGATATTTCACCATATTTCACACAGAAGAGGGAAAACCCCATTCATATTGCCAAGAACTTCTCCATGGTATTGTTCTCAGCAAAGGAATAAAGAATTCTGTTGTTTGAGTGTTCCAAAACTCACACTCTGTCCAAAACCACCCAAACCATTGTTCGTGTTGTTAAATTTCAAAATTATCATATAAAATGGAAAGAATTCAGAGGCTCTGCTGATACCAACTGGGGTAGCTGATTTATATGCAAAACTCTGAAAACAAATAAAAGAGAGCTGGAAAAGGGGGGTTTTGATGTGTTTTCCTGCAACCAGACTTTATTTGCGCTGATCTTGAGAAAAGTAAATTACTTACTAGAAAGATTATTGCCAAACATCATACTTTAGCTGCAATTCCATTTGCTTGAGGGTTGACTATGTTGCAGAAATGAAGTGTTTCCAGAACATGTATAAAAACCTTTAAGCTAAGTAGCCTTGTGCCACATCCAAGGTAGCAGGCCAGTCAGAACTTTGCCAGGGTGTGGACACATCAAGGGATGCTGAAAACGGCGGCTTGGGGTTTTCTATTCCCTTGTGGTCTGCTCTATGCCCAGAGATGGTCTCTGTGCTTGGAGGTGGGTCTAGGGCAGGAGGAGCCTTTGGGCTCTGGCGGGGGCTTTTTCAAACCCCACTCCCTCCATGGGGCCAGGCAGGCTGGGCTCTCTGTTGCTTAGCTAGCTTGGGTTTTTCTTAGCTCAGGCAAGAAGTTTTTCTCCCTGGCCCAGGAGACTGTGGCAACAATCCTTTGAGACCTTTATTTTGTGAACTGTCTGGTTTGGTTTGGTCCAAGGCCAGAGAGGATATCCACAGGGGAAGAGGGGAAGCACTGGGGAGCTGAGCGGCTGCTCCATCCCAGCCCCAGACCTTGGAACAGCCAACCCAGCCAAAGAAAGGACCCCTAATCCACCAGTTCCACCTGCTGTGAAGGGGAGACCAACATCAGACATTCACCATGTTCCCATCTGTTTATTTTCCCCAGCTGATGGGCAAACCTTTGTTTTTTAATTCCCTGAGACAAAAGTCCTTGCCATTTTTCCCATGCCACGTGGGCACTTTGTCAATAAACAGTTGGGTTTTTTCACTGTCAAATCCACTTGTATTAATTTTCTCATTAGCAGAAAGAGATTGTTGGAACCTCTTTTTTTTGTTAGAGGAAACACTCATTCCAGAATATTCCTCTCCTGAACTTATCTCTAAACTGAGACAGATGGCATTAGCACAAGAAATGATTAATTTCACCAGGTTCAGTCTTTAGAAATGCCTGATCTTCATCTTCTACCTGGAGTCCTTAGATACTCTGCTACTCCTTTAAAAAATAAAATGGTTCTGACCTTGAATATTTTATTAAAAACCAAACCAACAAACACTTGAATCACACTCTGGTTGGCAATCACTTCCTTCCCTGTGCCACCCAGCTGTGCACTTTATTGTTGAAATTATAACCTGAAGCTCTGTTAAATATACAGCAGTGTACAAATGCCTGCTAAGCAGTGGGATGTAATATTCTGGGGAATTAAGGTAGCTACCAATAATAAGTTAAATAAAAAGTGTTCAATCATTGTTGTCCCTTGTGTTCCTAAGTTATAGGGCAGATACAGTTATTAGTGCAGCACAGCACAGGGAATTCTCAGCCAATGAAAATTCACAAAGGCCTTAGGTGAAGTTTGTGGAAACATGACTGAATTTGCACTGCTGCCCCAGCTGAAGGTGATATAGGTAAGAGCCTGCTAAAACATTGCAGAAAAACTAATTTAAATATAAAGGTACTTTTGCACAGATCTCACATTTTTAACACCTTTATAATTTTTCTTGCCCATCAGCCGCCTCTTTTTTCCTACTCCAGTTGCTGTGCCTCCCCATATCCAAGAGGAACACAGGCCAAACTCATTAACATTCATCAGTTCACATTTTCTCCCATTCTTCACAAGTTCAAAGGGTACTGGAACAACCAACAATACCCAGAGGCTAATATCTCTATTTATCTTCATATTTCATTGGAAGATAGACACTAAATGAATAATACTTTGTCCTCAGTCACAAATCTTCATAAACTGTGGTAATTAAAACCTTCAAATTTCCTTGAAGTCTAAAAGATGCTCAGACTTGGTTGTAAAAGAATCAAAGTGGCCACCTCAGTGGGAGGCTTCAGAAGCCTTTAATTCCTCCTTTGCAGCACCTCTAGGGTCCTTATGAGCCACACACTTCATACAAGGCATATGACACTTCCAGATGTGACTATGACAGGTGTGACACTTGCACAGTAATTCACTTTAAAGATGCTGCAGCTCTGGAGGTCCTGACTTTGTAGTTTATTCCTTTAAAATGCAATTCACTAACCTCATCCACAGCTAAGAAAATAGACAACTGTGATGCTTTTCTTCCCCCTAGATTTATAAGTAAAGTGACTGAGAAGTCCAACAAAGTTGCTGCAAGCAAAATTAAGAACATTATCTAGGTCACTAACATGACAGGGCCAACTCTTATATATTCAGCTCTCGATGCCTTTCAGCACACCAGAGGACTAATAAAAGGGAATTTTGCTAGGAGCTGTAAGCTCATCAATTGTAGATGTCACAAAGAAACCCGGGCATATTAGTCACCAGTCACAGGATGAGCCACCAATGGGATAAAATTGTGAAAAAAGTAAATGAGCAGTTAGAGACAATCGAAACAGGCATTTCCAGGAGAGACTGAAAAACATTAATCTTTGTCATTATTATGTTATTCATACTTTTAAAAGTTAAGTGAGACTGAAACATGCAAAAGAAAAAAAGCTCCTGGCAGAAGAATGAGGAGACTATTACATGAGAAGAAAGAACAGCTCATCAGAGGGTATGACTGTTCTCTATAAGTGCACTTCAGGATAAAGATTGGGTATTTAAAAGAAAAATTTAAGCTAAAGGTTAAAGTAGGTAGATGAACAAATGCATATAAACTGAATTCTCTCAGACTGGAAACCAGAAGGTTTCTACCCTTCAGGACAATGACATTCATGAATAGTTTTCCAAGTACCGCAGCTAAGACAAAAATCCTAACTAATGTAAAGTTTGATTTGAAGTTTATGAAACAGCAATACCAGCATGATTTGTTGATCCATGAAGCTTTTTCCAGCCCTTGTTTCCTAATATGCTTCTTCCAGAAGCACAGATACAGAGCTAGGAGGCTTAATATCAACCATGCATCTGTTACACCACAAACACAGCATCTCACAGCCCCCAGAGAATACAGCCACCTCTTTCATGCAGAAATAACACTGCCAATATAAATCAAACATTGCTGCAGCTGCTGGGTTCAGACCTCTGTCACCTAATCAAACTAAGAAAAAAATAAAGAAAAAAGATTGACAGTCCAGCTTTCCCTAACATATTCAGATTACAGGTAATATTTTGTTTAATATATATTTTATTGATCTCAGCAAGCCTAAAGCAGCCTTTTTAGACTAGGCTAAATTTTAGGTACTATTTCCAGAAGGTTATAGATATAATTATTTTCTGAAGTCAGACTAAGATGCTGTTTCTGTAGACTCAAAAAAGGGCTGAGCCTGTGTTAGCAAACTAGTATTTCCCGCAGTTAGTCCTATTTTTATCCTCAGATATAGTTAAAAGAGCAGTCAAACCTTGATTCAGCTCTTGGTATTAAGACAATCCCTCTGCTTTTTCATTTTTGTATTCAGCTGAATGGCCAGAGATGTCCCTTTCTACCAGTTTCATGGCAGGCTTTACATCAATGGTCACCCAGAACAGAAAGCTCAGGGTAGAATGAGTCACTTTATTTATGAATTCTTGATTTGCACAAGGCTTTATTTACCATCTTGCACATGGGGAATACAGGCCACTACATAAGCCCAAATAAAACCAAAACCAAGACAGTTAACAGCTCTAAAGCACATCAGCACCGTGCAGCAAGCAAAAAGCCCTGAGGGATTTTTCTAATAAGCTTTGAAATCTGATAGATCGTCTTGCTTAACCAATAGAGAACATCTTGAAAAACTGAAAAGCCAGATAAGGGAGATTGTTATCTTTATCCCTGCCACAGTCCTCTTTATTTTTCTCTAACCACAGACCCACTGCTCTTCCAACTCAGCCAGCAGATAGTCTAAATTCCAGCTTGGTAAAGAATTGTTCTCAAGCTTTTCTAAGCTCATGTTAAATCTCACCTACTTGCAAGGCTAGCAACAAGGAGAAAAAATTCAACAAACTCCTAGTGCAATGACTCAAAGAGAAATTCCAGTCTCCTATCACCTCTGAAATCCCCTAGCTTCCTCTCATTATTTCTTTTAATTCCTTCTATGTGAAATACTAGTAATTTGCTTTATTGCAAATATCTCCTCCTTCTAGGCAGAAGATTAGAAGAGTCTGTACATGTTTAGCACATGTAACTGCTGGAGTAAATTCTTCTCAGGATGCAGAGGCTTTGTGATCAGTAATTCAAATGTGCAATCAGTGTCTTTGAAGAATAAGTTTGAAAGGTTAAATAGCACAGTTCTATTCTGTCCTCACCCTGAATGCCTTTTTACTGTATGCTAAAGGACTACAACTTAAAAACCAGACCAAAAACCCCACACAAATACAAAACCCCAGGTCAATACTTAGTTCACGCAGGCAGCACAGGCTTGCATTAAAAGGCTACTGCCCTTGTGCTCTATCAGCCAAGGAGTGAACACAACCCCTGATGGACATTTCTGTAAATAACACTGCAGAATATTGTATCCCACTTTCCAGGTAAATAGCTAAAATTTGTCTACAACTTTCTACACAAGCCCCTATTCTTGTACTGGTTCATAGGTTTTCTGCTCAGGTGAATCAGCCTGTGAAAATCTGAAACTCAGACAAAACCAAGGTTTATCTGTCAATCCTGTCTGCTTTTCTTACACAAGAGAGCTCCAAACAGAACTACCAGGGTGGAGACTGTGAGCTAATCACATCCCCAGGGAATTGCAATTCTTGAAGGCACTTCACACTTCCTGAGCTTCAACTTCAACAGCTGTAATTAGTTTGCAATAATTAGACCTTGGCAGTGCTTATTTCTTAAATGTCTGCCATATCTAAACATGCCAAAAGCAGAAGTCATTTAGCACTCGAGTTACAGGACATTAATATCTGTCCCAATATTGTTTACCTCTTCTGCAGTAAAAGCTTTGGGTTTTGATTTTATAATAAGTCAGACTGTTCAAACCTCAAAGGACTGCATTTAGAATCTTCATGTGAAATAGAAGAAGCCTCTTTTTCTCTTGGGCCCCTTGAAACATGATGGCAAACTGAAGGTTTTGGGGGATTTTTTTCTTCTTTTTAACCTCTGGACTAAAGCAGTTTTAATTGCTGCATCCAATAAAAGCTATCTACATGATGAAAAGTGTGCTCCCCAATACTCCTCCTTCCCTCAGAACCCTTCCCTGCAGCTAGCTCTCATTAGCACACCACCACCATCAAAAAGCAAAAGCTTAACAAAGCAGAGATCTGCTTAAAGAGAAATTCATAAAGACTGGTTAACTGAGCACCTACAAGAGAGTTTTCTTTAATTATTTGTGCTGTTAGCTGGTGCCTTCTGTCTGAACAAAACATTCCACTCAGATCTTCTTCTTTGTAGCAGAGGTAAAACATTTTTTGTCTCTGCAAATATTTGCCTTCTTGATGTGTTCTTTAGAAAGGAAACATTGCATTAAAACCAGTGGATTATCATTATTTAATTCCTTTTGAAAGAGATGTCCATGCATAGTCAGAAGCAGTGCTGAAAGATTTCTCTATTCAAGAACAAAACCCTCTCCCTTCTATTTGACATAATTTTATTGTGTCCAACAACACTGTCCTTTCTTAACTTAAATTCTTGCTTGCTTACACACTGCTTTCATCCACCTATGTGAATTTTAAATTATTGGTCTGTATTAAGACATCATGACAGCCTGGCAGACAAGTGAAGTAAGGTAGATGCAGATGAACAATTTGCAAACTGGCATAAAGAATAGAACTTCAAAATAGCCCAGAGCATAACTAATAGCTCTCAAAATCAGCCAGGTTTTTAGCTGCCCAAACTTCTCATTCTCACACCTCCAGTTAGAGACCAGAATCTTGGGATACCACAAGACAAACAGGATGAAGAACCTGAGATCTCAACTACACCATATTTTCAGTTCTCAAATACATCTATTTTTTCCAGCTTTGTAAAATTTATTTCATACCTGCCATAGAGATTAAAATGCCCTATATATTAATTTTAATTATTTATGTTTCATTCATCATCTAACCAAATTCTATGGTGTTCACTGCACATGTCTGGCTGGGTTTACTAACTCCATGTACTACTCTAAATGTTACCATATATTATATAAGAAATATTTCCAAACACTCAACCTCCTGCTTTTCTCTGTGAACTGCATTCCATAAGCAAAAAATATCATCAAGTAAAAACTGATGGTTAGGTTTCCATTACAAAATAAAATTCCTTGCCTGAGACCTCAGTTTTCTCATTTTCAGGAGAGCCTAAAAAAATAATTCCACATATATATTGCAAAGTATGAGCTAAAATGTAACAGAAGCAACTTGTCAGGTCATTCAAGAAAAACAGGGGAGAAAATAAAAAGAAACAAAACAGAATAAACACTAAACAACTTTTTCTTAGTAGGTTGAATTTGAGCCCCTCAAGAACCTCAGACTTTCTGGGCCCCTGGAAGAACAGCTCTTGTTGCATTTACTAAGCAAGGAAGATTTTAATGGACTTTTGATGAAATCTTAATGAAGATTCAACATGAGAACAATACAGAAAGACATCTTTTCTTGGTATATTTTGTGCTCTAGTAGCTTTGGCCAAGCAGGAGCAGTCTTTGAATTAAATATGCACATTGATGCATGGTTTCTTATTTTGTTTTGCTTTTAAGAAACTAAACAAGGACTAGAAAAGAAGAAATAATCACTGGGTCACACTTCTGAAAGCAGAAAATAATGAAATGAGCTATAAATTGATTTTAACTGAAATTCAGCACAGTTACAGATGGAGATTTCTCTACAAGAATAGCTCACTATTTCATCAGTCTCTCACCTTGATGCACAAACTATAATTTTTCACGTGCCAGCATTGTTGAACAATGTGAAATTGAAAGACATGACAGACTCTTGGTGGGTAAAGATGAAAATTTTCTACCTCACTTAATGGTTTTCATTGTCTCCGATGAGAAACATATTAAACTGAGCTTATTGATGTCCAATATAACAAAACCCTTTGTTTTTATTCATGCCATGTGTTAAGACAAGCACAACCAGCCACAGATCACCACTCCTCAAGCCTTTCAAGGTTCCATTTGACCCCCCTGCTCCCTGCAATGATGGCAGCTCTGCCTGAGCAGGGACAGGAGTTCAACCACTGCAATTCCTTCACTTGGATCATCACAGCCCTCAGCCCCTGTGCTTCGTGGAACAAGTGCCAGGTCTCAGTTGTTATGTGCCTGAAAGGCAATTTTATAAACTTCCTTTGTGCCACCTGGACCCTGGAGGATTTGAGGCCACTTCCAAAGGGAAGGGCAGCATACACACTACTGGGAGCCTGACTCCTTCTTGCTCAGAATTTGTTCTTCCATAAAATACTTGTGATTTTGCACTGCAAGCTGATAAGCAAGCCAGCTGGGTGAGGCAAAGCTTGTGTTACTGCAAGTGCTGAAGCTCAGGCTCTCCCTCCATGGAAATGCAGGGAGAACCCCATGGGAGTGCCCATCTCCCTGCAGGTGCCCTGTGCCGAGCTGTGCCTGCAGCTCCAGCTGCTGTAGGGCACTGCAGGATAAAGGAACACATGTGGGGAATATTAATGTTGTGTTTTGTAACCCATGGGTTGGAAACAAGCACTGCTACAAACCAGAGATATTTTGGACAGATGTTGCTGTGTGCTGTTACACGAGACAAAATGGTTTAAGACTTGAGGTGATGAGTGCTGAATCCTGATCAAATTTCAGAAGGAATTCAGAAGTAATAATTTTAAATAGAACTTAAAGATACTGGCACTAACGCCTTAACTTTTACAGAAAGGGAAAGGGGGGAACACAGGTAGTGTCACTGTGTACAAGGAAAGAAAGTTGTGACTACTTTAGTCTTGTTTTTGTAATGAAAACTCTAAGACCAGAATAGTTCTCTATTTCATTGTGCCATGTACAGACAATTTTTCTGACACAAAAAGGATGTGAAAAGCTGCTGAATGGGAACAACTTGACCCAGACTTTGCCAAGGAACACAGCACCATACAAAAGAGAAAAAAGCAAGGGTTTGGCAAAGACATTTAAATGATCCCAATGGTTTGAACAGTCACTCTTAACTACCGTGGAGTATTCCAAAAACACGTTCCACTTGGCAGTGCTCTTCATCTCTCAGTCATCACTGAATTTGATGAAAATATTTCAATCACTTGTGGTGATTGGTGCTATTGTATTCTGTGTAGCTAGATATAACCTAATTACATGAATATTTATTATCTTAAGTGTGACCTTTATGTTGCTTATTTCAGGCAGAGTCATTTTGAATAGCTACTGGCACTTTCCAGGTACTTCATTATATACAGAATGTTCAGATATCTACAGCTAGCCAGGGACCAAAGCTAGATGACAGCTAAAAATTTCTTTTTTTTTTTTTTTTTTTTTTTTTAAACTGAGCATGTAAACAGAGTAATTTCTTCAGGTTTTTCAGGTTGCTTATATGCAGTACAAAGAACCAGCTAAAAATTCAAGAACCTCAGAAGGCTACTGTATATCTCCCCAGAAAAGAAATGGGGAAAACAAAGCCTAATTATTACAATTATGATTTCTAGGTATAAATTCTGTACAGTATAACTAATAGACAACCATTTGGCTTTGAAATTCAGGAAACAAAGTCAGTCTTAAATGCATATTCTTAATACATTCCTAACAAATGAAGTACAATTTTAGAAGTATTCCAAAACTACTTATTTAAAAAACTTTTAAACTCTACCTAAAATAATGGTAAGATATTTACCCCCAAAATAATATCATTTCTACCTATTAAAGTTATAATTCTAGTGCATCATAAAAATGTAAAAAACAACAGAGAAAAACACATATCATTTCCTTGGCTACTGAGAATGAATAGTAATGTAAATAGTAAAATATTAAAATATGAGTAGATCCTTTCTTTGATTATGTGTATTTCATAAAGAGCTGCATCAGACCAGCTGGCATTGGGCAGACACTGATTCTAAAAACATCTCTTTTGAATGGAAGAGCAAAATAAAAAACAAGCAATACAACCAGCAGTAATGAACACCAATATACCACTGGAGACACACAACAGGGATTCAGGCTTACTCATGTGAGCAAGAAATTTTCACATGAAGTACAACATATCTCTTCTATCTGGAACTGAAAACAGAGGTTTGAAAAGGACAAAATCACTTTAACATTTCCATAAGATGAGCCTAACCACATTGGTTATATTACAAAACAGAGAGAAGTGGAAAGGAGAAAGGTGAGGTGAATGGAAGGCTTGCTTTGGCTTTGCGATGCACATAAAATAATTAAATTCCTATGTCAAGGTATTTGTATATACATACCACAGTCAGAAAGAGAATAGTGATAAGCAAAGGTGAATTCTCTGCTTTTAGAAAGCACCAGTTTTGGGAGAGTAAGGCCTGCAAAGCCCAAAGCATCTGTAACTGAGACATCTCTGCACCACAGTGCACAGAAAGACAGAGCCATCTCTTCATAAAAGCTGCATCCACAGCTGATGACATATGTTTCCTGTCTAAATATGCAGAAAGATAAAGCAAAGAAAGAATCACATAATTTAGTCATTTCAAATTTACAAATGGTCCATGCCAGCTAATTATTGCAGTTGGAGCTCTGGACACAGGAGAAAAGATGGATCATATTCACAGCACAAATGAAGGCACTAACTCAATTTTTTCCTCCAGCAGAATCACTGGATACAATTGCTGAAGTACATAGTGGGATGCATTAATAGGTTGTTATCTGGATTATAATACATTGCATACTCTCCCACAGGTACAGGAGAGAACAAATTGAGCATATCTGAAAACCTGTGAAGTACATTTCAGTGTAAGCTCGATGAAAATACAAAGAAAGGGGTAAGAGGAGCAGCAGCCTCTCTAGTCAGCCTCCTTCCACAGCTATGCCCTGTCCCAAGAGGCAAAACAACTCCCTGAGCATCAGATTCTGCAGGCAAAGAGCTTTCTGAGGAGCCCTGCTGCAGGGCTTTTTCTGTTTCGGGCTGAGCTGACCCACAGCTATGTGAGCAGACACACATTTAATGTCCTGATGGTCCCTACAGGAGCAGGGGATGCAGGAGGCTCTGTGTGACAAGGATGAGGCCTGCTGTGCTGCCAAGCTCACAATTTCATGGAAAAGCAGCTGAACAGCCAACCTCTCTCCAAGCTCCTATTTTTCACTGCTCTGATGCCATCCTAGTCAGACTGTGGCAAATTTTGTGAAGGCAATTGATCCTGACTCTCTAATGGGGCTAGGTGAGAGATTAAAGCAGAAATTCCTGCATGTCCTCCCTTCCCTTCCCGAGTGCACACAAACTCAGCATTGCATGGCATGATTCACACAGGTTAAAATAGGAAGTGGGAGCTTATTAGAGGCTTCCCATCTTTCCTTTGCACCTTGCAGACCTTTCCATGATCTTCTCCACTTTTTCCTCTCTCAGCCTTTTTATGAAGGCATGCAGCAAGGGGATACAGCTTCTTCCAGATGATGAGTAGACACATTCCTGACTAAAGATTTTGCCAGTCACAAGCCACATCACAGTATGAATCCTGAATAATGTTCTTTTGGCACAGATTGAAAGGATCCTAATAACAATCCCCTGAGAAGTTGCTATCTTTACATTTTCCTTTGTCACGACACAGACATGATGTAAATTTCTACTCCCTTTTGGTATTCTCTGTCTGCTGGGCACATTCAGACTGTCTGGGCAGTGACCCTTCAACAAAGTGACTCACAGCTTAAAAGGTAGAATGCAATTTCATTATTTTTGGTGCTGTGAGTAAAAATGTGCAGAATTCAGCAAAAGGGATTCAGACGCACACTGCAAGTCAACAAAAGCTTTGTCCTCTGTCCAACCAACTGAGCTTTAACATCTTGGGTCTTTTAGACCCCTTGCCACAACTAATTTCCTGAGCCTTTTTCTTATTTCCTTGTCCAGTTGAAAGTGATTTGTTTCCATGCTCTTCCTTGTAGTGGTAAAAGACAGATTTAAACTGACTAGCACCCAATCCCCTCTATTCACAGTGTCTTTATATTCTTCAGTTCTTTTCACTCCCCATCACACTTATTTCCTTTATTTGTTATTCCTCTTTACACAGGCAGTAGTGTTTGTTTTGCTTGCTTATATAACTGATTTCCTCAGCTATGCAAACAGTACCAAGACTGTGATATTCTTCAGCAGACAGACATTTTGCCAGTCGGTATCTATAAAAACACTTTCAGTCTCTTCTTGTTTTTCTACCTCTCACTGATGACGGAATTGTTACTCTCTTTCCTTTGGTGACTGCAGTAGCTCCTTACAGTGATTTTTTGACATGATAATTAATATGCTGATAAGACACAGGGGATCATTAACACTTTGTGTAACTATTCCTATTAGCTCTAATTTCTGATTGGCTTGAGATGGTAAAAATGGTAAAAATTTATCCAAGATTATTGCTCCAAAATCCAGAGGAAATGCAATGCTCCAATGTCATTCTTTCCAGTAACAGTGAGGCACTGGTGTGACATTAGTGTGGTATTAACATGTGGAAACTGGCATGAGTTTTCACACAGCCCAAATGCAGCAAGAACAGTCATACCAGCAGTTTGTAACTAATTCCCTGCATGCATAACCCAGCACACACACAGATCAAATTCCTTTGGAGCATCTGAAGAGCAGTTTATGCCACAATCACCCACCTGATTACACTCCATTGACTGAGGAGAGAAACTGCAGTGCGTTGGAAAGACCCAAACCAAATACTAAGTTTGCCATTCAGCCCAACACTTGTGGGTTCAAAGGTAATGTATATTGTAAACCCCCTAAAGGAGAGGTACCACAGAAAGGCTTTATAGATTGTAATTTTGTAATCCTTTTTTATGCTCCCAGTCTCATTTAAAACCTTACTTCTGTAAAGCCAGGTAAGATTCTCCCATCTTAAAGTTCACCTTAGGCCTGTCTTTCCTGTGCTCCTATATTTGTAATTGACTCTGCAGAAAATGGGGTATTTTTGCTCCAGCACAGCAAGGGCTTCTTTAGGACCATGGATTGCAAATTCTGTGTTGGAGCAGAGTAAATATACTCTGGAGAGCATCTGCTTGAGCTCAGTGGCTAACAAAACACGTGGGGTCCCTATGCAACAGACCAGGTGAAACAATGGCTGCCAAAAAGCAAAAATAAGAATTCAGTATTTTGAAAACTGTCAGTTTGACAGTCCTGGCACCCGAGCTACTCCAGCCATAGAACGAACAGCACATCCAGTTTCCTCCCTTCTCACTTGCACGTGCAGTTGTGAGCATTTCAAAGGCAGCACTGCATTTCAGCCTCCTCACAGGCTCAGAGGTTTGGCCCTCTGCCCACACCATTCTCAAGACAGTCACTATGTATCTTTGGACAGAAATGAAACGACTAATTACAAATTGCTTATCTTAGCACGACTGCAAAATCCTTATTGTAGATTGAAGTCTTTCCATTTGCTACAATTGCCAGCAATGCTCTGCATTTGGGGTTTAGTTAACAAGAAGGTTATTCAGTAAAAAAATACCAAACTTCTCCTTCCATTTGGTCTCAGACCTTTCTTTTGTGTGACTCCAGGCAGTAATCTGTGTGTCACCCCAGAGTTACAAAACTCTTCTATTTGGCCTTGACATCTTGAGAAGTGATAGGATAAGAACTACAGGAACAGCATCAAGCAAACCCTCTCAGAGAGAAAAAAGAATTTATAAAGAAAAAAGAAAGTAGAGCCATGCAGAGTGCAAAGCTGACAAATCTCTTGTACAAACATATAAATAAATTAAATAGTACTAATGGATGAGTGACAGAAAGACAATAGTTTATCAGCCTCAGTTGCATCAAGAAGAACCAATTTCACACTCTGACACCTTACATTACTGAAAAGATATAGACTTGTGCATTAATCAGAAAAAAGTTAAACATAAATGTTTACCCCCATTCCCATCTGCAATTTGTTATTTAGAAAAATATAATGAGAACAGTAGAAACTGGCACTAGAATAGAGATAGAATGACATCTACTGGCTGCTATGAACTGGCTGAAAGTGCTAAAAATGTTTTGGATCTTTCTCCCTTTCCTCAAAATATTTAAACTGAGACTCTTATTACTAGTGATAGAGTTTAGCTATTTAACACGGAATGGAGAAGAGCTCAGTAAATTTCCCAAATAGAAGTCTTCTCTGGTCAAATTTTAACCACCTACATAGACAGCTTAATATATTTCAGATCTTAATATTAATGCTAGTGAGTAGAGAGATGCTCTGCTCCAGAACTACTAAAAACTGGGAAAAACCCCAGAAACATTGCAATTTTGCAGAGGATGAAGGTCTCCATTGCACATTTCACAATACTGATAAACAGAACTAAGTTGCTCATAAAAAAATTACTGAATTTACAGCACAGCATCACTTTGTAAAACGATAATCATTACCTTTTTTCCTGAATTTATTTAGTGCAATGCAATTATTGTTCATTTTTTTTCTTAGAATTCTCAGCACCTCCTTTTTTAGGGATTTTATAAATTTCACATGAACAAGACATTCTATTCTGAGGGTTTTTAACCATCCTAGAACAATCATCAGTAGATATAAAAATCTCAGAATGTCTTGAGATTTTGCTAAAGGTCACAGAAACATCTCAGTCCTATGAGAACACTGTTCTTTGTGCTATCCATGTCTCATGGATCTGTGAGTGAGGCCCTTTTCCCTGTTCACAGTTCACTCTGTGGGTGATGCTGCCAGTGCAAACAAATCGATCTTGCTCACTTTCTAGCTACCACAAGATATATTTTCTCCTCCTGCAGTTTCTCCACACTAGTTAATTAAACTCCTCTCTACTCTGTATTTGGTGGCCTCCTCACCGAGAAATATCTAGCCCTCACACCTCTAAAACGAAACAGAAATTAGTCTGATATAGACACAAGCATTTGGTGATTCTTTTCTAATTTATTCAGCTGGGAAAAAAGAAAAATTCTAAGGAGATCACAGTGTTATCCCAACTGATGTTTATATAGCATATATTTATACAACATACTGCAGAGAGGCAAAAGTAAGCCTCAATTCTGGCCTTGAGCCATGGCCAAAACAGACAAATATGAACAATGAGATAGCACAAAAACAAAGGTGGGGGGGAAAGCTGAGGGTGAGCTAAACCAAGAGCTGATATTTGCAAGAACAGACTGGGGATTTAAGAGTATCTTTCATAAAACTCCAATGGCTCCTCCACTGCAGGGATGGATTCAGACTCTGCAGGAACAGCACAGCTGCACTAAGCAGTGCTCCCTCTTGCCCAGGGCTGGGCTCAGAGCAGGGGATGCTGAGCTGGGCTGTGGAGGACACTCAGGGAAGGAACATTCACCTTCCTGCAGCAGCTTCACTTTGGTGCATGGATCTGGCACAGAGACCCCTGAACCTGGAGGGAAGCTGTAGGGCTGCATGAGTTACCACCACCAGAGCAGGACAATAGAGTATCATCTTTCATCATTCATGTGACTTTTTATTTCATATGCCAGTGTGTTTTGAAGTTCACAAAATGTTTCCAGGTATTCCTTTAGGGATAATGAGGATATATTTATGCTAATATTTGTTGTCCAATCCTATTATCTTTAAAAAAATAGATAACAATGCATTAAACTGAAAATGATATATTGTTCTTGAGAACTTTTTACTCCATAAGCTATCATACCAAATTTACTGAAGGGAATCATTCAGAATTCATACTGACATCATATCCAAATTTGAAGAAAAAAACCCCAAAGATATTACCTTGGATTGTTCCAATGCATCCATAGAAAGAATATGATATCATAGTATTTCATGCTCATCCATTTTAACCACAAAATGCTCCAATATGAGTTATTCATTAAAGCTACCACTACAGATTCCAACAGTTAGCCCACTTGGGAAGTTCTAGTTCAAACAACAAGAGAGCAGCAGGTTGCTTTAACTCAACTTATTCATCAAACAATTCCCACAGGAAACAGCATGAAATATCTGTACTTCCTAGGGAGCAGAATCTCATTTCACCCAGCTCAGAATGTTACCAAAGTCACCTAATCTTTTCCTTAGAAAACCCACAAAATAGTTCTATGAACCCTCTCTAGAAGAGCCTCTTTCTCTCCATCAAGTTCAAAAGGAATCTAGCTAAGACAGAGACATCTATATTGCAGAACTCTGAAGCTGGAGGAGATTCAATCTCAGCCTGTAGGTAAGAAGCAATATTCTCCTTGCTCTCAAGCTCCCAGCAGTCTGCAGGACTGAGTGTTGCCCTGTTACTTCACTGCTCAGAGGGGCTGGAGGGCTTGAAGTGCAGCCTCCTGTGTTCTGTGCTGAGCTGTGCTTTCTCCAGACTCTGGGAATTGCAGCTTTGTGCTTCCAGGTGCAACAGAGGCCTCAGGTCTGCACTGCTGAAATGTGTCATGTGTGGAGCAACTTCCAGCCCCAGCAAAAGGAGCAGCCATGCAGTTTATACCACAACTGACTATTTGCTCTTGGGGAGTACAACTTGCTGAGATCCTGTATTAGAGTTTTTTCCCACTTTTAAATTTTTCTTTTCTATATCTACATACACATATTTCACGGCCCTGATTTGGTATCTGCATTTACAGACAACTCTCCAAGTTGTGTATTAAACTGAAAAGGAAAAATTTTTCTCCTGTGATCTTGTTTGAGATCTTCATAAAATTCTTATTGCGTAGCTGTCTTTTTTTTTCCATCATCTTCATTCACAAGCCCATGTAAAAACATAGATCTTTTATTATGTAAATAAAGTCTACAAGAAGAAAATGAGGAGGGCTGAAGCTGTGTCTGACTTCACACATCACAATGATTGATTTTTGCTATCATTAAATAGCTATTTCTAATGTGTATTTTGCAATGGAGATAGAAAATAGAAGGGTAAAAATGCAATAGGCTTATAGCAAACTAATGTGACATAATATGGTGTTTCTTTCATTTTTAATGAATTGATGTAATTATGACTTACTAATTTCTAGTTCCAAATAGATATTTCTGATGCTGTTATGGAAACACAGTAATAACAAAGACCAGATTTATCCAAAAGTTACCTTATGCTTTATATTTCATAAAATCACCTCTTCCAGTAGCCTGCCTACCATTTTCTCACAAAATTGCATTCTATATTCTGAAAACCACTTGATGTTTTAGAATAACTCCCATGTGATCATTCACTGACTGTTACAATAAAATTGTCATGAAAAGTTTCATCTGGTTAAAGGTCAGAATATTTTAATGGTTTGGCTATTTAATGGGCTTCAGGCAGGCATAATGATTTTATACAGAACTGCATAAAAATCTAAAAAAAAAGCTTGTTATTTCAGTGAATCCATGCTGCCTTCTCTAAGAGTGCACTGATGGATGTTCAAGTCCCTTTTCAGCCCTAAATAAACCAGAGGTTTTCCTCTCAGTTTAAGTCATAAACACAAACAAATCCCTGTGTTAGAGCCGGGCCACTGCTTGGCTACATTTAGAAATGTGAACTGCTGCTGGTGCAACAAAGACCAAACTCTGGTTATACCATTTCTATAAAGGGTTACATCTCTGTGAATCACCAATGAGTGAGACTGCACCACCCTTCTCCTGTGGACTATCTATGGCCTTTGTCCTACCATGCTTTTATTCTTTAGCACTGGATAAATATAAAATAAGAATAAAAAAATTAAAATCAGTTCTTACCTTGACTGGCCGAGACATTCCGAGTGGGTTTCCAGAGGTCATTTCAATCCATAGCACAATGGCTGCACCCAGTAACACGCCATTAGTTCTCAGCTTGGTTTTTAGAAATATCTGCAACATAAAGCACAATAAAATAACCTAATTTCCTATGATTCAGGTATCAAAATATATGAGTAACATGTTTATAATGCTTTTTTCATTAAAATTGTACTTTTCAAACATAATTTTCCACTTGATTTATATCTTTGCTTGCTCTTTTCCAGAGATGACTTTCAAAGGTCCCTTCCAACCCAAATTATTGAAAAATTCTATGACAACTGCCTTGAATGATTTGCAAAGACAAATTGCTTTTTAGAAATGACATCCTAAAGTAAAAGATTAAATTCAATTATATTAGAAAGTTCAGGACATTATGAAGGAAAAATACAGGCTTTCTCAGTGGACTCTTCATCAGTAATTTTTCATTACATGATTTTCAATAAGGAAACAACATGAAGTCAATTCCTAATACATGTACTTTGTTGTACTCAGAGGAAGACAATCAGATTTTTATGGTTTTAAGAACCAAGGTCAGACTAACAGTGTTATATTAACCCTTGCAGTTTAGAGCACTGTAGGGTTTCCTGCAGTTTTTAAGAAATAAATTTTTTAAAAAATCATACCAGTTTAGTTAACTTTGATTTCCAGTAAAATGCATGCAGGTGTCAGAATGAACAGAAGCCATGACACCACAAGATTGGGGGGGTATTTTTTGAGATCCTTTTCTGCTGAACACAGCAAAGCTTTCTTCACACTCGCTCAGTGTCTCCACAAATGTGGATTCTTTGCCACAGCATTCACCTACCAGCCCTTCTAAACCCCTCACTACTCCTTTTAGAAGCTCATTGGAGCTCTCTACACTTCAGGAACCCTTTTTAAGACCTATTCCACAATTAGTATGTATCTCTGATCTCATCACATACTCCAGAGAAGCAAAGTTCCTCAAGCACAGTAAATACTTGACATGAACTCTCTCACAGGTGAAAAAAAATTACCTGTGAGATTATTTCTGCTTAGAGCAAACTTTGCAACTTAGATATTTCTGCACTTAGTCTTATCAGTTTTAACAAATGCATTATATCTTTCTCTTTCTACTTCAAATTAAGAAGTGCTTTCATCATTATAATTTTAGACTGAAAAAGAAAATGCTTGCAGAATAAATCATTGTTCCATAACAATGGCTAACCAACCCTGCAGCAGCCAAAGGGAGATTTATCAGTACTGTTCATAAACATTGATACAGACAGAATGAAATTATTATCATTGTGGTCTTTATTGATTATTACATCACACAATGTGACTTCAAGTGTGACACAAAATACCCTGAAAAGCATTTCACCTCCAAGTGTTTATGTCAATAGATAGGAGAAAAATTCTTTTTCTTGACCTTTCACCACAGGCAAATCTTCCACATATTACATATTGATTTTGTGTATTTCAGAACATCTTGAAAGATGAAAGCTTAAATGAGTTGTGATCAAAGGTTGCTTTCTTTTGATAAAAAAGGATTAGCTAAAAAAACTTCTATTAAAAACATAAATTCACCTAAAAAAAAGGAGCCATCCTACAACAGCATACACAATTCATACACACAATCTAAAGTGTGCATGAAGACATGGGAAAAGTTACCAGACATATCCCAGATGTAGAACTGCTCATTTTACTGCTTCTGCTTCATTAATGTAGCAATAAAATGAGAGGGGAAACATTTTTGCAGCATGCAAAGGGCACCTTTGCCACAAAGGGCACACTCTTGCATGCTGGATATCCAGGTTTTGTCTTACTGCACCACTGGGTCAAACCTGCCCAAAAGCACATTTAATTTTAGTAACATCACCTCATTTTACGTAATGGGAGTGAAGTTTAATTTGTTCTTCTTCTCCAGGAGCCTTTTGTAGCTATAGAACTACTCCTTTGTCTGGGTTGTACATGCAAACTGAAAATATATTTGGCATCACAAGAAATGCAGGTTGATACTCTTGAAAGTAAAAAAAAAAAAAGGAAAGGCAACAAACACACATTACAGATTTAAAAGAATAAAAATCAGGAAACTCGTTTCTGATAGGGCCTCCAGAAAACTGAACATAATTTCATTATGTGTCCTAGTTTCAGCCAGGACAATCCTCCCATCCCTCAGCTTCCAGGTCTTTATTGAACTCATAATGATGAAACTTCCATCTCCTCTCCTGCAGAAAACTTTTAAAATTTTCTGCTTAAATTATCATCCATTATGAGTCTTGAAAAAAGATGGTTCTTGAAAACCCATAGAGAAAACACTGGTCTCAGTTTCTGTGGTCCAGACTTCATTACATCTGGAATTTCCTTCCTCTGAGGATCCCAGATTAGGCAACTTCCAAAAACCCAAATTGTGTTTTAGAATTTTAAAAGTTTTTGTCAAGAAGTTAGTGTTGTGCTCTTTAGATATTGTGGGAGCGTACTGAAAGCACCTCCTCTGCTCAGATATTCCCATTGCTCAAGCAGAAGTTCCCACCACCAGCATCTCTGGGCATCTCTCACCAGCTGTACTGGTTACTGGGCTTGTGCCATCTCTAATGTAACAGATGATATATTTTTATTTTTTTCATAAAAATTGGCAATGTGGATGAAGCAAGAAATTGGGCTTGTCCTATGAAATAAGTTTTGCCTGAGTTGCAGCCGAGAGAAAAATCAAAAGGGAAACAGTGAAGCAATTAAGCCTTTCTTTAGTAATATTTTGCACAAGTGCCATCAAAATTTTTATTTTCACCTATCACAAGTGCAAATTCCAGAGCAAGTCAAGGTGAACTGCTATGAGAAATAAGGGCATTTAAAAATTCTGAATTTTTACAGTCTGGGACATTTTTGTCCTCCTTGGACAGTAAACTCGCAACTGTAATTTTCAGTGAGGATGCCAAGAAAACACCTGCCAGAGCTCTCCTCTCTTTGGGGACCATGAAAATGCAATGTTTGGTAACTCCATTGCTGAAAGTGATTTCATCCCAGCTCCTGCTGCAGAGTGCTCAGTGCTGAGCTGTTGCCATTGGAAGCACAGTCTAGACAAAGATAAAATTAGAAGCAAGCACTGTCTTTTTTGGAAAGCACAAAACAGCATCTAATCTCATCTCATCAGACTTGTTCTGTCTTGTCTACATTATCTAGTGACACTATAAAATGGTGGACAGGGCCCTCTTTGCTTGAATTGACGAGCAATCTAGTAAGTGCAGTCCCAAAAACAGATATGATGAAACACTTATCAGAAGAAAAAGAAAAATCTGACAAGTACAGTATTCATCACTATTCTACAAAATCTTATCATTTTCCCTAGCAGTGTAGAATACATGTCAGATTTAGCATCAATAATTATTAACTGAGCTGACTCCAGGGGAAAATAAAAAAAACATGCAATGCTACTGTACTTCAGAGACAAGCAGTAACCCATGTATGTCACAGCTACATTTCAGTTTGACATGTATTTTATTCACTTTCTGCACGGCTTTGACCCCAACATTTTTCAGGATCCATTTAAAAAATGCAGGATTAAATTAGATTTTTTCTCCCCTGATTTTGGGTAATGGCAAATTACTCACCACATCCTTAAGTAGTTGTTCCCATGGCTAAGTTAACTGCAGACAGAGATATGAATGTGTTTCTGGATTTCATTCCCAATATGTCTGTTGTCACATTGATTGCCAGCACATTTTATGATCATTTTTTCAACTAGATTGAAAAACCATCAACTACTAGAATATTATTCCCCTTGTATGTGTTATCCTTAACTAAAATTCATTTTCACTTGGCTATGCAAATAAATTCATTTCGTTAAATCTTTCACAAGTCAGTTATTTTTTCATTTGCTTCTCCTGAATCCCTCCTAACCACTTTGTGTGCTATTTGTAGGGAAGCAAAAATGTGAGCAGCATTGCCCTGTAAGGACAGAGGCTGTAAGGACACAGCCTTCACCAGATAACTGTGGGCATTCACACCCAGCAGCAGCGCTCAGATCTGTCAGCTATGTTTGTCCAGCCTCACCTTTGTATGATTAAGATAAATCTGACAGCACCCAGGTACAATGTCAGTGACTGACAAAGGATTATAATAATGGCCAATGCTCAGAGCACAGAAAAAAAAATCACCCACTTCACTTCCAAACTTTCCTGGTTTAAGTCTACTGATTTCAGATGAGTTCATCCTTATTTATACCACAGAAATATCAGAAACAACACATATAACAAATGTTTGTCCCAGAATTCCCCATATTTATCCATTAGGAAAGTTGTGGGAGACTTTAATTTCCAGCTGTACAATCCCACCACCATGCCCATGCTGCTTCTTCCAAGCATTGGTGATATGCATTTTTAGCCTCCATTTGTCACCAAAATAAACATGCATTCATTAAAAAATAACATTCAGATTAAGCTATTAAACTGCATTTCTTTCTCATCCACTAGATTTTGGTGATATTTTCCAGTTGTATGGAAAGAGTTTGTTGGTCAGACAGGATTTCTCTGAACTCTGAAGATCCCAGATTAGGTAACTTTGAAAACTCCAAATTGTGTTTTACACAATGTGTGTGCTTTTACATATTAGCTATTATATTTGGATGAAACATTCAAGAGTTAAAGATCTGCAGTGTTTTCCAAGCAACTTCCATGCAGCTTGAATATGCTCAGTAGGAGAGATGCAGACAGATTGTATTACCAAAACAAATAGTGTTGTTTAAGGCACAGAAATACAGCAGTTAGAGAAACTTCAACTGTTTCAGTTCTATGCTGCTCAAGAACACTGTTCTAAATTAAACTTGATGAGACTCAAAAAGTGGCCCAAAAGAAGAAATTATGAAAGGATTTTAATATTTCAAGCCAACACCCAACTTGAAGGCAATTATTTCATTACAGTGAAGCTATTTCAGAGATGATGTAACAAATTGGAAAGTGCCTATGTTTTAGCTTTGTTTTTTCTCATTTTCCTAAAGAAGCAAACAGTATATATCACATTCCCTGTTTGTCCATCTTCATTTGTCAGTCCTTCATTCTCCCTACAATCACTTTTCACTTCACTGGACCATTTTAACCAAATTTGATGAGGTTAAGGTTTCACAAATTTAACTTTCAACTTTGTGAACTCTCATGACTGACTAGAGAACTGCATCCAATTAGTGTTCTGACAGAGGAGAGCAGGGAGAATTCAAATTTTAGCTGCTCTGCTCATTTCACTCATCAGCTAAAGGGCAATAATCAGATGATCAGTCAACCATGAGTAGTTCCAAAGCTACCATGGCATGTGCTGCTTGTTGACAGCCAAAAGCACAAAAAAAGGCATTTAGGGGATTAGTGAGAGACCAGACAGATTTTAAGGGAGGTTGTAAGATATAAAACTGTAGGCAACCAATCATTAATCCTTATGGAAGGATTTTCAACTTATTTTTAGTTCTTTTGATTGTTAGTGGTTTTGGTTGTTTTGATTTTTTTTTTTAATAAGTATCTACAATCTGGAAAAACAAATCACAAAAAAATTTCTTATCCACATATAGATTTTTTTCCTGTTTCTCTCCCACTTAAGAAAATCTGTGGGTCAGTTATTACTTTTTAGGAAGATTAAATGCAGTGATTTTTGGCTGTCTTTACTTTGTTTGGACACACTAGTCCAATTCACCAGGCAACAGCAATCATATACTCACACAAGTAACACTCAGTTAACAGCAACCACCATAAGACTGCCCTTTTCAGACATTCTGGGTGGGGTTTTTTTCTTGACTTCTGTAAGTATAGGTACCATTATTCTGTTTGTGACCCTTTTTTGTTCCATCTGATGTAATTAACAGAACATAAATGCTTCCTATTATAAACTGTTTTTTTTCCCCTCAAGAAATACATAACTGTCACCAAATTGGATAAACAGAAGTGGTCATCATCTTTTGCAATGTGTTAAATCAGAGCTGTTCTTTGCACTGGCTTTAAACAAAACTCATAGAACTGTCTATTTCCAGACTCTTCCTTCTATTCCAGATTCTTTTCCTCTATTATAGGAAAAAGCTTATCTAAGGAAGAAAAAGGAAAAAAATGTCAGAGTTACATGATGGTGCTCTTGTTTTCATTTATATTTCAAATGAAAAAAAGGCCTTTATGATTCCCTTTCCATTCTCCTCTCCTTCCTCTCTAATAATTTTGGAATTCATTGGCATTTGATAGAGTCTAAAAACACCAAAGGAAATTGGTTTCCTCTGATAATCAATTGCCACGAATAGAGGAGAAAGCAAAACTGGTGCTCTGAAGGAAGGAAGGTTGGGAAAACTCATCAGCTGCAGTTTGACAGAATCCAGATAACCACTCAGGAGGCACAGATACAGACTGAGAGAACACTGGAGACACAGCCATATGCTTTATGGAATGAAAAGGAAAAACTCTATCTCACGAAACTTAAAGTTCTCAAAAAAAAAAAATAAAAATCAACCAACAGGAATGCATAAAGAAGGGAGATGCAAGTCTGTGCAGCACAGCTCTGCAGGATGTTAAGCAGCCCTAAGATAAGACACAAGGTATTTACCCTGTATATACACAGCCTGGAAACAGAAGTAAACACTTTTTGCAGCACACAGAAGTCACCAGTGAAGTTTCACAATTTAAATCGAAACCACACTGTTTCTGCACACTGGCAAAGAGAGGGGTGACTCTGGCCAGCAGCCCCTGTCCACTCTTCACTGCCCATCCTCAGCAGGACAGAGGGAGCAAAAATGAAAGAGCTTGTGGGCCAAAACAAAGGCAGGGAGGTCACTTAGCAATTGCCAAAAAAGCATTCAATTTGGGAAATACTGATTTAATTCACTGGCAATTAAAAGAGATTAAAAATCCCACAACAAATTTCACATACTTAATGATCCAGACTGTCCATACTCTTGCATGTACAGGAGTATAGAATTTTTGATCACAAAGACATCAGCTGACAAAAGCTTTAGCTGACTGCCCAAAAAACTCAGTGGACAGGGAAAATTAGGAAAGAATACAAAACCAAGACATCTCATGCCATTACATAACTCCAGGGTGGGACATGGCAAAAGGCAAAGGAGAGTCAGCCCAAACAAGTAGGGAGAACAACAAATAGAGAGAGATGTGAGCCCTGATTTCCCTGACCAGGAATCACTCTGAGATGTCACTGGCTGGGTGAGGGCAGCACCAGGCAGATGGCACAGAACAGAAAGGGGGTGGCTGCTTTGTACACAGGCACTCAGGGTGTGAAACCTCCTCCAGAGCCCTCCAAGGGCTCACACAGGCCCAAGAGGAGACAGAGTGAATTAATGAAGGCAAACACATCAAACTTCAAACTACACAGTCACCCAACTGAGCTACAGAGTGCTCAGTTCCCATTCTGTACCACAGGTATTTGGGTTTGGTCACTGTCATAAACAGGGTACTGGACCAAATAAACCTGGGGCTGGAGCACACAGGACAAATTTTATAAATTTTATGTGGGTTCCTGTTCTCCAGACCTGGGTGAACTGAGAGTATTGATTATCTTTTTTCCTTTGCTTTGTTTGTCCAGTCCTACAAACATTATCATGCCTGAACTGTCTTAATTCCCACAAAATCTCCTATCTTATTATCTTCTACAGAACAGAACTAAATTAACAGGGAAACCAGAAAATGACATCTGCACTCTCATTACTGAGTGTGCTAGCTATAGATGTCACTTATTTCAGGTTTGTTCAAAGGATGCATTTGCTCTTTGTAGGTTTTTCAGAGAAATTAGAAAAAGAATAATCTTTCTATCCAGATGGTGATGACAGTAGAACAATTTAGCATCATATCTTTCTGTTTCTCTAGGAGATTATGTGATTTTATACAACAACATATTTGGAAGAAGCTTAACCACAGGTAATTCTTAGCTGAAACACAATAAAAACAGATGTGTTTTCAGCCAAGTACACAGAAACACCATAAAGTGGTCTTTGAAATCTTAGTTTACCAATAGTAATTGGGGAAGGAGTTGAAATTTTGTACATTCATGCAAACTCAAACAAGGGCCACAGAAATGGACCAGAAGTAAAGAGGTAACAAATGTGCAAGTTTTCCATACAAATAAATAAGACAGAAACGTGACTAATTTTCTGGAAAGCCATAATTGCCTTAGCAGCAGTTCTGCACATCTCTGCATCTTTCAGTACAAGAATCACTTAAAACTTACATCACAGTACTTATGTAATGATATAGACTCTGAGTGTATATTTATATTATCTCCTTTAGACATCACATGTACATCTATTTTCAGTGATTTCATTAGAATTTTGACTGCAACCACACAAATTGTTTATGCCATGCAGAACTGAATTCATCCTAAAGAAAAAAAATTGACTCCTGAGCCGTGTTCTTGCTCTCAATTTGTAGTTTCTAATATAGCTAGATAATAGCTAGTTTTAAAAACTAATGCAAACATTTTGCAAACACATTATATATTATCATCTTCAACAACTCACATAGGGTTGGGAGAGTAAAAAAAGAAATCTATTTTTATTCAGTTCATGTAGTCAGCAGTAGAAAACTACATGGCTGTATTCAAGGAAGTTCCTGCAAGTTCACATAGTGCTTTAATGGAATATTCCACAGCATATAG
Source organism: Melospiza melodia melodia (assembly GCF_035770615.1). Taxonomy (NCBI): domain Eukaryota; kingdom Metazoa; phylum Chordata; class Aves; order Passeriformes; family Passerellidae; genus Melospiza; species Melospiza melodia. The sequence continues at coordinate 8,965,215 of NC_086207.1, read as the reverse complement.
GTTCAGTGATGTGTTTCAGCAGACACTTGGACCCACTGTAACCACCTAGAAAAATTATCCAAGAAGAACAGTTGAATTCTGCACAGTTGTAACATCATGCAGCTCATATCCTCTTTTTTTCTCTCATTAACGTAGCTCTGAAGAGCTGAGGATTCAACTTGGGCTGTGAGTTAATAAATATTTGATTCAACCTTATGCACCTTCAGATAGAAAGCCAGGAATTATGAGTGTAACTTTTTTAAACTAGCTAGGGTTTAAAAAAAAAATCCAACAGCCCTCATTTTCTTTTCCTCTAAGTCTTCTATTTTGTTACCACTAACAAAAACAAAGATGTCAATCAGTAGCAAAATAAAAAATAAAAACAAACAAACAAACAAAAAAAAGCCGCAACAAACCATGAGATACTGGGAGTTTCTATTTCTGTCAGAACACTGCAGAACTGGCATCCATATTTACTGTTAGCTATTTAAGCTTTCCAGACTAGTCAGCACAGCTCCATTTTGACATGAGTGGGCTTTTTTCCATGACAAATGTACCCACATTCAGCATCTCCCCCATGTAACCTGTCTTGCTATAAAGAATTGCTGAACTAAGCTCGTACATTCAGAACATATAAAAAAGCCAATTGAAAAAAGAAAACCACAAATGAGAAGTGTGAGAAAAAAGATCATAAATAATGAAGTAGATTTCTTTACTTAAGAAGTCATTCTCGTCCATAATACTCCACTCATAAAAACCAGGATTTAAAACACTACTAGGGACACTGTTAATGGATAAGGATAAAAATGTTATATCCACAGCATTCCTTTTACTGTGACTCAGGTTTATTGAGAAATAAAAAGTCTAATACTCTCTTTCATTAACTCCTTTCTGTATCACATTTTAAATACTGTTGAAAATGAAAACTGTAATTCTCGTGACCTAAGTGACACTGTGCTGCATTCAGAAGCTGAAGACAGACATGGTACAGGATTTTGAATACTGTAGAGTGCTATGGCAAAGAGAAGCACGAGCTTGCAGCATGCACTGCTCGGGGTTACTGCCTGAAAACAAGAGATCTGTGCTTATCTGAGCATCAGGACAGCGGGCAGCAGTAATGAGGTACAAGATGTTATCCTGAAGGGAGTGATCAAAACATCACTGTTCAGGGGCAGTGTAATTCCTTGTGACATCTGTGCTAAAATTACATTTCCATGCTACAATATACACTGGATCTGATTTAATACTTTCAAATGCATTTCACATAAGAGCGGCTCAAAGTCTCAGAGAGACAATTTTGCCTGGCGCTGCCAAGGTCCCTCTTTGAGGAACCAGAGCAACTGGGAGAATGATTCCCTTCATTAAGTTCTGCTCTATTTCCTTAGAAAAGCTAAATGCCAACAACAAAAATAGTGGCATATGGTAACAACATTTTAATCTGCATATTTTTGTTCTCTGCTCTTGGTCTCTTGCTTTCAATTTTATTATCTACGTACTCCCAGTGTAGAGTGATTCATCAGCACTGTTCCAAAATGGTGAAGTGGCACTAAGAGTTACCTAAGATGAAATCAGAACATCTCATCATTCACTTTTTGTTACCTCCTTTTTTTGCCAGCAGTGAAGCTAGACAGACATAAAGAAGTATATGGAAATCAAAATAAAAATCACTTATCAAAATATTAGATCACAGGATGTCAGCTGACAAGAGAAACCATGAAATCCAACCCATGCTGCATTTTTCATCAATTTCCAAATGCATGTACCCAACCATCACTGAAATACTTCTACAGTAAAACTTACAATTCTTTCTCCAGCACAAATCCAAGAGACAATGTCACAGCTCATGTCGCAGTTGAGATGGTCACGATATACAGAGGGCCACCACACAATTTCAGAAAGCTTCAACCCATACAGAGCAACAAATGACCATTTCAGCAGGCTGCAAGCATCTGCCCTTGTTCTTCAGCCCAGCCTTTTACCCCCTCCTGCTCCTGCCCTGCCCCTGTGTGCCCTCTGCTCCCTTTGGTGGGTGCTCACTGCCCCTGGGCACTCCAGGGCTCATTGCTGTCAGTGCTGCTCACAGCTGTGCCCATGGGGATGGGCTGGGCCAGCCCCACTCCAATCAGCACAAACTCTGTGCCTGCAGGACCCTGGGCACAGAAGGGAAGCCCTGATTCACTCACAGGCTGGTGGCTGCCCCGTGGCTCTGCACTGTGCCCCGCTGCACAGGGTCCCTGCCCGTGCGCCAGGGAGACGCCATCGGCTGTGACTTTCAGATTCAAGAATGCTTCAAATACCATCCACACTTAAACACAGAAATGCTGCAAAACCAGTCAGCTCTCCAGCCTAGCCATAGCCTAAAACAAGGCCATTTCACGACTTTTCCTGTTGAGAGCACAAAAAATTATCTTCATCATATTTGCTAAGGCTTTATTTGAACTTTAAAAAAATCAGGAAGTTGTCCACAAACATAGTTTTTCTCCTAAAGGAAAAAATATTTTTCTGTTAAATAGTTTTATGTTTTCAAGTCCATTTCAACAATAGATACATCAGCTGATGATGAAAATACAAAATAAAATTCCCATTTTGACACCACGCTGGCAGAACACAAGGAAAGCAGAGTCAGTTATGCAGAGGGACATTCTCAGGCAGCACATGGAACCTGTCAGAGTACTGATAATGGCCCTAACTGGTGCAAACCCCCCAGCTCCCCTGGTGCTAACCCTAAACTCACCCTTCTGAGGCACCTGGCATCCAGCACTCTCTGTGCCCTTGTCAGTACAGAAACAGCAACAGCAGCCACAGTTAGAGGTGCTTAAACAAGCAGCTTTTTGCATCCTCCTGGTCCATCTTTTAGCTGTTAAAGCAGAGCAGTAAACAGAATTATTAGCTCGTAAAATATGTATATGACATAGAGCCAAGCATGTGAAAAGTACACATATGAGCAAGAAAAGTAACAATACCAAAGATACTGAAAAATGTAACCTAATTTTCATGTATTTCCAATAAGCCTAGCTGGTAGTTTCTTGCATTTCCTCTCTAAGTAATTAGTGTCCTATAGGGATCTGTTTCACTGCAAAAAAATTGAATAAACCATGAAAAGATTAAATGTAATTATCATTATTTCCATTTCTGGGGCAAGGCCTTTTCATAAATAATTATGTCACAGTGTAAAACTGGAGGCTTTATACAGTTGCCCTATCATTCATAATAATGAGTGGGATAATAAGCCACAAGCCAAATCTTCACATTCTCATTAGATAGAGAAGATTAATTAGGACTTTAACCAGAAATGCCACTAACCATGATACTTACTTAGGTAATTAAGGCACTGAGGATGTTGAGGCTTATGTTGACTTCCAAATCTGCAAATAGCACGATGCTGACAAATTTACATTGTATAAAACCATATGGTCTTCAAATAAAGTTAGAAGAATTTATCTGCGTGCTTCAGGCCTTCATAATGAAATCACTTTAGTGTCAAACAACCAGATTTTCTTCTCACTCTGTTCTCAACTAATGTTGTGGAATTCAAGGTGGTACCTTCAGTGTAAAATTACTGTGGCCAAGACCTCTGACAATGTGGCAAAGACCATTTCCACAGCAAAGGCAGAAAGACTTTTGCCCTCAGCTGGATGAGGTTAATGAATTGACTCCCTGCCCAGATGCTGACTCAGAGCAGCCAATGACATCAACTCCCATCTCCTATTCATTACCTTTTCAGAAGGACCAATTTTGGATGAAATGGTCTTTTCCTGTATTTTAGCCTTGAAGGAGTTGCCTGCAAATACCTGACAGCCTGGTTTTGCCATATCTCCCTTTGGAAAGCTATTTTTTGTTCTAGCCTCCACACAAGCAATGCACACTCCAGGCTGAACAGCTGGTGTGTTGGAAATGCCATTTACCATACTGACAAAATGATACAATCTCCCATTTCTTCATCTTCCTTTGTCCACCTGCTGACTCTCCTCATCTTTTTCATCCTAAAGGCTATATGAAATGTCTCCTCTTCTAATTCTGTATAAAATATAGGCCATGCCTATAGTCCATGGGTACTGCTCACATGCAAATAATGTACATTAGTAATAACAAAATCATGGCTGAGGTCAAATCTCTTTGGGTATCTTAAGAATATTTCACTGATGTGGGGAGATAAATATTTATGACCACGCTGAAGAACAAAAAGAGAAGGAACTGTTCTGTATCTATTGGTTCACAAGAACAAGTAGTAGTTCAGGAATCTATATTCAACAACCCCTACTAAAACACTCCTAGTTTCAGCTTAATGACTGTTTAAGACTTGAAAAGCTTATCAAGAAAAAGTCTTCCCAAAGAAAGTCCTTTCTTAAAAAATTATTCTGTTTATTCTCCAAACACGTTCTTTCCTCAGACTAAGACACTTGTGAAAAACACAATTTAAAAAACCCCAAGCAATTAAACATCCCTTTTGGTAGGCAAATTCCCCATTATCACAACATTCTCAATAGACATTAGTGAGCACATTCTGAGCTCTATATAGAACAAGGATCAACATGAAAAAAGGATATCTTAGAAGATTCTTTAAGCACTTTAAGCTTCAGTTTTACTTTACATTCTGGATGATTTGGCCAATCTTGCTGAAATGCAAGCAGCACTCAAAAAAGTACTGGCTTTTTTTTGTTTGTTTTAAATGTATTGAAAAAAACACTACATCAGCCAAAATATACAGCCAAAAAAATGAAAAGAAACTCAAATCTCTTCCTGGCTGAAAATATGGAAGGTTCTTAACCATGAGACACAGAAATAAAGTAAACTGCAATTGCCTCATTCTAAACAGCACATGAAATTATATTTCATGAGATGGAACAAAAAGGTTTTAGAACTATTCCCCATTTGTGTTTAGGGTAAGATTCCCCAAGAATGAAAATGATCTTGTGTGATTTATTCTAGCAGAGGAGAATATTGCTAACATTCTTTTCCAAGCTGTGTCTGGGAACTTCTTTTCCTTTAAAAGATAACTTTTTTTGACAACCACATGCTCTGCAAGAGCAGTGGAGGTGAAGAGGCTCTGTCTCTGAGGAGAGAGCAACTCTCAAATTCTGTCCTTCCTTTCACAACTGAATTAACATTTCCAAGAGAGATAATGATTTAAATAAACCAATTTCTTGGTACAGAAGTTCCATGTAGTCTGAAGCAAAGTTCTCTGCAGCTGAGGCAGCAATGCTCTCTGAGGAAACTTGGTCCAGAGTAAGGATTGGAGCCAAGAAACATCACAAGTAATTGTGAGCAGAGCAAGAAGAGGCACCAGACAAAAACTAAAATTAATCTGTATTTGTCACAATAGCTGATACAGGACATTCTCCTCCTAAGAGAATTCTCTTCCTCAAATCTGAGTTTGGCAAGACTTCAGTAAGGGACCTGAACTGAGAAAAATTCTAGACTAGGCTAGACCCTCCAGTTTTCCAAGGAATTGAATCCCTTTGTAGGATCCAGCTGGGATCCTCATATCATGGGTATTTTTGCTTCTGATTGATCACTTGACCTAATCCCTTTACACTTGCTTGAATCTCTAGTCCCTATTTGAAGATAATTATCATGGGGGGTTCTCTCTCTCTCCTCTTTATATTGCCATGTTATTAACTTCTAGCAGGATAAAATTTCCACTTTAAAATGTGTAATAACAGTGGGCATTCCAGACAGGCATGGGAAACCAATAAACCCAATTGTCAGGCAGGAAAGGTTAAGGAGAAGACAAAGATCAGTTACTGTCTTATAAATTCTATTTCCTGGATAAGAGTCAACAGGAACTGGATTTTCTTGTGACTTCCAAACTAAATTCAGGGTAGCCCCCTCCAGCTCAGGACACAGGGATCAATAGTTCTGGCTTTGTCACTGTGCTGTGAACACAGCTTTAGTCAGCAGCAGCTCAATAAGTTCACTGATGGGAAAAAGATAATTTAAAAATTATGAAATCTGCAGTCCCAATTACCTCAAAGCAACAAATGTAATTTTGCTGGTTTTTTTTAAAAAGATTCCTAGATTTAATAATGTTGTCCACTAATGTTGGCTTGTTCACTCTGCTATGCTTTGTAATTCAGTAAACCGGCACCAGTGTCATATCTTAAGTGTATTTCACATGCTGTTAGGCATAATAATGCATATGGTATGCTTCATTTAAACAATCAGATGCACCTATTACTAGTCATTTGTTTTGCTTTTTGTTATTGACTGCTTCTTATTTCACTGGATGAGATAAATCAATCCTGCTGACAACTTTCTTGCAAGATCATCAATTAGAAATTTTCAGTCAAGCAGCACATATTAGATGCTTTTTACTGGAAGAACACTTCCAGTAAAATGATTTGTTATTCTCTAAAAAGTCCACCCAGTATCATAATTCTCAGACAGCGTTGTGTTAAGCTCAGAGAAGTTAGAGCTGAATATCCTAAAGCAGTAAGAGAACTCTTCCTGCTCTCTAGTTCATTTCACATGCTTCCTTGACATTTATATCAGCTCTAGGCTTCTTACCTACTTCCTTTTTTCTTGCCTTTCTTCTTAGTCCAGTCATCATTACAGAATTTTAGAAGAGGTGAAGGATTTTAAGACTTCATGGTTGCCTTAATGCATTAATTAGCCCCACACTACAAAACACTAACTATAATTAGCCCCACATTACAAAACACTAACTACAATCTTGAAAAACAGAAAGTGGTCTTTGTCTGTAGTCCCATCCTGTGTAAGGCTTTCTAAATTTCTATTTCGTTAAAAGCAGAGTTTGGTTTCAACCACTGCATTGGAGAGACACTATTTAAATGTGACTAAACATCTGACTCCCATTTTGCTCACATGAGAACAGCACTCAGGAAGCCTGCACTTGCTGTCTGCCTCCCATGGATTAATAACTCCTCCAGACAGCCCAAACAACAAACTCCCAGCCAAAACTGAGTAATAGTGGCAAAATTCAAATCCAGCACTGTGTCATACTGCTGATGGTGGGGCCAGTGTGCCAATGAGCAGCTACTCCTCATTAAAGGAGAAGGAAAGTACCCACACTTTATTAAATCTGCCCAGTCTATATGCAAACCTGCAAGAATATGACTGTGGGAGTTATGCCTGCAACAGAAAATATTTTTTCTACCTCTCAATAAATAACAAAGATACATTCTTTCAGAAAAATGCTTAGCACTGTCAATAGTCCATGTCATAAGTCTATAAAATCTTTCATCTACTATAAACTTGTTTAATAATCTTGTCATCTACTTCACTGCTTATTAATTGAATGGAAACGTCTCTGAGCCACAGGGCACATGAGATATCAGATTTCTGTATGCATTATGCATATGCAGAAGCAGCTGAGAGCTGTAAATTTTCCTATTAGGGGACTCTAATGGGCTATTTAAAGAGAAGCAGTTAGGGCTGACTCTTGTAAAATGGAATTACAGCTACCTTAAAAAGGGTTCCACGTGTTATGGTATGCCAGCCCAGCTTCCAAAGTGCCATTCTTTAAATCTGCATTACCAGAATTCCTAATGTAGAGTGAGATGAAAGCAAATTACTTTTATATGTGGACTCACAGATTTATTTGGTTTTCAAGGCGTTGAAAAAAACAAATAGAGAGCAACAGAATATATTTTGGGTTTGCATTTCCTTTTTAGTTCAGATCAACTTTCAAAGGTCACAAAGGAATGAAAAGAGAGAATAAAAGTGAGGAGAATGAGGAAGATGAATCAGTTGAAAAGATGAGTAAAGCTTTTCATTTTGAAAGCATTGAATCAAAACTAGATATAATAGCCCTATTGATAGAGTATTATATTGGGAGAACAGTAACAGAGACAACATCAATGAAAATACATAGTAGCTCAATCCAAAGTGTCTATTAAATTAATTAAAGACCCCTTATTCACCAAGGGTGGACAGACCTCATACAGCCAAAATGTCCTATCTGTAATCACCCCAAGCAGATTGTCTTTTAACAAGAATATTTCCTGTTTGAATATTAAAAATTCTGTTGAAACATTAAAAATTCTACCTATAAACAAATTAGAAAGCATAAAATGAAGGCAATACCTAATTAAATACAAGGTAGGATTTAATGGGGAGGAGGAGTGAAGAGAATAGAGGAAATTACAAACCTGTTGAGGAGAGACAATGAGGACTAGACAGGATTGACTATTTTTATTTAAAACACTGCCATTACCTAACATTTCTTAGTAATAGAGATAACTGTAAGAAACTTAATTCAGCATAAGAGTTTAAGATTATGAGTTTAGTACATGGACAAAACAAAATGAGCACCTGTAAAGCTCTCTGCCAACATGCAAAGACATTACTTACATTTACATTACTTAGACATTACTTACAAGACATTACTTACATATACTTACATTTAATGTAAGTATAGATGAAAGTGAAAATCCAATCCAATTCAATCCAAATCCAAAATCTGTTTTGATTCCACTGCTGAAGCAGAAAGACAAACATAACAATAAGGCAAAAGTTGACCCTTGGGTTCAGCATTCAGGTTCTGTGCATCAGTTTTTTCTGAAGTCCTGCAGTTGAGTGAATTCTTTCAAACATCCACAGTCACCAGAGGAATCCTCATGGAAGAGCGTTAGGATGCAATTTATCCGTTCTTGTGGCAAGTACTACAAAGCAAATGCTCATTTATTACTAGCCTACTGTTTAAATAACATTCACAGCACTTAAAAATCCTCCTGCCATGGCTGCTCTATTACCCTGAAATAATTTTTTTTTTTTTAAATCTAAAAGTAAAACAACCAACCAGCCATATTAAACATGGATACTTAAGAGTAATGTGTAACAAAAGCACCTAAGAAATTAATTCAGACCTATTCATACAAAGGTATTTTCCAAACACCACATGACACAAACTTTGTTTCTAGGTTTCAATGTCAGAATGCTGCTTCTGGTGCAAACCCTAGATCTCTTAATGAGTATTCCTAGGAAAACCAAAAAGGAGGGACAGAGATATAACATCCATTTTATTTGCCACTTTCAAGGCAAAATGATTCAATAACATTAGCCAGCACTGGATTGGAAATGAGTTTAATAAGCCAGGAAGGACAAGGTCATTCTTGAGAAATGGAAAAGACAGAGGAGTTTAAAAAAGAAAACGCTGTGCTACATGCAAAATACACACATATGCCTTTATGGTGAGTAAGACACATTTAGTTGGGAGTTTTTTATATTTTTTTTTATATTGTAAACTCCACTGCAAAGGCTAAAAGATCTGGCTCAATAATACACCATAACAATTCCTGATTTACTTCAAGTGTTGCCTTGAAACTTTCCTCCATTACCAGACATAAGCCACGAAAACATATAATTGGTAACTCCCTCATCTAAATGGTGTTTGAATGCAAGAACTTGTCTGGCTTCACAGCTGATATTTTTTATTATTGTTGCTCTTTCTGGAGCAAAAATGGCCATTTGTTTAGTCTCGTCCCTATTTGACCTTTCATAAGTTTAAGAGAAAAATTGAGTTCAGGACATGAAACACTATTTTTGTGGCAATGCTGAACATTTTGAACCAGATATATTCTACACAGTGTACAGACAGCAGGAACACTCAGTTTTGCTTACCTTTTCCAACTACTGCATAATAATAACAACCCAATTTTCTGATCCAGATCCTGCAGGAATCTTTTTTTTCCTTTAGACTATTTTTCTAAGTCTCTGGCTGACTCATCATATAACATATCTCAGAGGTCTGTCTGTCTTCTCAAATTAAATTGAAAGGCTACTGAAGGGAGATGAATGACAAAACCAGTATTTTCCATTTATAATATAATTCAGGTTGTATTACATATCTATCATCCAAAACTTTCTTCCCACTTTTCACCATGTAGTCACTTTTCTAAAGAACAGAAGGATTATTTTCTATAACATTCTTTTCATATACAGACCTGCAAAATGAGTATGTAAGAAACAGACTCTGTTAATCCTTGAGGATCTGACATTACTATTAATAATAAGTTGGTGTAGACCCTCACATAGGGTAAAGCCCCAGAAAAACAAGACTTTTCAAACAACTACAGGAGACAGCCTTTACCTTAACAAAAGGCCAGGAGAACAGATGGAAAACAAAGCAACCTCTGAAAGCTGTTTACTCAAGGATGCAAGCTCATGAGCATGACCAGCATAAAAATCAAGTTTTGTTTCTTCAGAGGGTGGTAAGGAAGTTTGAATTGCTTTGGATTTTTTTAGGTAGCGAACCTGCAAAGGAACAATCACAACAGAAGAGCCTCAGAAAAATAAGTGCAACATTTTGTTGTTGTCTCTACATTTACTTCCTAGCTCTTTGTCGCCCCTTGAACAGTCAGGAGGCAAGTTTCAGGAAACTGCTCTTGACAGAACAAGAGAGGCAATTTGTAAGCAGAGTTGCAGGTATTTTCTCCTTTATTTCATGTTGTACACTCCCTTGAGAAATAGTTACCCTAATCCTTGTATCCTTAGACATACCCCTCTCATTCCATCACAGTTACATCTCCATATTCAGTCCCAAAAAGAGGTGGCTTGTGCCAGCTTTGACCTCCCAGCTCCTCTATTTTGATTGTTTTGACTATGCCTTGCCTTCACACACAGGACCTTTTTCCCAGAAAACTCATCCTCCACATCCCAGGACAAAAACAGCAACATGGACCACACCAGGTTTTCTGCCATGGGCTAAATCAAACAGGTCACTTTTACCCTTTGTGCCTCCTTTACCAGCTGTGCTGGCCAATCCACTGCCATGATCCTCTCCTCTTGGAAAAGGTGCTGTGAGTGCAAGGGAGTCCTAAAGAGCCCCAGCTCAGCAGGTTTTTGTTGTGTTTTTTTTTGTTGCGTTTTTTTTTGTTGCGTTTTTTTTTGTTGCGTTTTTTTTTGTTGCGTTTTTTTTTGTTGAGTTTTTTTTTGTTGTGTTTTTGTTGTTTTTTTTGTTGTGTTTTTTTGGTTGTGTTTTTTTGTTGTGTTTTTTTTGATGTGTTTTTTGTTTTTGTTGTGTTTCTTTTTGTTGCGGTTTTTTTTGTTGTTTTTTTTTGTTGTGTTTTTTGTTTTTGTTGTGGTTTTTTTGTTGTGATTTTTTTTGTTGTGTTTTTTTTGTTGTGTTTTTTTGTTGTGTTTTTTGTTTTTGCTGTGTTTGTTTTTTGTTGTCTTTTTTTTTTGTTGTGTTTTTTTTTGTTGTGGTTTTTTTTGTTGTCTTTTTTTTGTGGGGTTTTTTTGTGTTTTTTTTGTGGGTTTTTTTGTGGTTTTTTGTTGTGTGTTTTTTTGTTGTGGTTTTTTTTTGTTGTGGTTTTTTTTGTTGCGTTTTTTTTTGTTGCGGTTTTTTTTTTGTTGCGGTATTTTTTTGTTGCGGTTTGTTTTTGTTGTGTTTGTTTTTGTTGTGTTTGTTTTTTTTTGTTGCGGTTTTTATTTTGCGGTTTTTTTTGTTGTGTTTTTTTTGTTGTGTTTTTTTTTGTTGCGTTTGTTTTTTTTTGTGTTTGTGGTTTTTTTGTTGCGTTTTTTTTTTGTTGCGTGTTTTTTTTATTTTGTTGTGTTTTTTTTTGTTGTGTGTTCTTTTTATTTTGTTGTGGGTTTTTTTTGTTGCGTCTTTTTTGTTGCGTTTTTTTTTTGTTGCGTTTTTTTGGGGGTTTTTTTGTTGCGTTTTTTTTGTTGCGTTTTTATTTTGCTGTGTTTTTTTTTTGTTGTGTTTTTTTTTGTTGTGTTTTTTTTTGTTGTGTTTTTTTTTGTTGTGTTTTTTTGTTGTGTTTTTTTTTGTTGTGGTTTTTTTTGTTGTGGTTTTTCTGTTGTGGTTTTTTTGTTGTTTTTTTTGTTGTGTTTTTTTTGTTGTGGGTTTTTTTTTGTTGTGTTTTTTTTGTTGTGTTTTTTTTTGTTGTGTTTTTTTTGTTGTGTTTGTTGTGGGTTTTTTTTGTTGTGGTTTTTTTTTGTTGTGGGTTTTTTTTTGTTGTGTTTTTTTTTTTGTTGCTTTTTTTTTTTGTTGTGTTTGGTTTTTTTTGTGTTTGTGGGTTTTTTTGTTGCGTTTTTTTTTTTTGTTGTGTGTGTTTTTTATTTTGTTGTGGTTTTTTTGTTGTGTTTTTTTTTGTTGTGTTTTTTTTTGTTGTGTTTTTTTTTGTTGTGTTTTTTTTTGTTGTGTTTTTCTCTGTTGTGTTTTTCTCTGTTGTGTTTTTTTTTGTTTGTTTTGTTTTGTTTTGTTTTTGTTGTGTTTTTTTTTTGTTGTGTTTTTTGTTGTGGTTTTTTTTGTTGTTTTTTTTTTTTGTTGTGTTTGTTGTTGTGGTTTTTTTTGTTGTTTTTTTTTTTGGTTGTGTTTTTTTTGTTGTGTTTTTTTTTGTTGTGTTTTTTTTGTTGTGTTTTTTTTTGTTGTGTTTTTTTTTGTTGTGTTTTTTTTTGTTTGTTTTGTTTTGTTTTGTTTTTGTTGTGTTTTTTTTGTTGTGTTTTTTTTTGTTGTTTTTTTTTGGTTGTGTTTTTTTTGTTGGTTTTTTTTGTTGTGTTTTTTTTGTTGTGTTTTTTTTTTGGTTTTTTTTTTGTTGTGTTTTTTTTTGTTGTGTTTTTTTTTTTTGTTGTTGTGTTTTTTTGTTGGGGATTTGGGGTTTTGGTTTAGGTTTTTATTTTTTGGCAGAGAGGGATGTTGTTTTCCCTTTTCCCCTTGTTTCACATTTAACCATGAATTAACACAGCTCAGGTTGAAGACCTGGGATTTATATCTCCAAAGACGAGCGCTTTTCTATAAAACATAGCAATTATCATCTCTGGAGGAGACTAGGACTAGAATTCAATAATGAAATCCATACTAAACAGTATGTATTTTTTTCTTGGTAAGATGAATAACATGACAGAACCATGCTGTCAATAGGAAGACTCAGGACATTTATACATAAAACTGACTAATAAGAAATATTGCTTGAGTTTCATGTTCTGAGGCCAGCAGTGAGAGCTGGAATTCCAATTGCTCCTATCCTGAATTCCATATTTCCATGAACTTTAGCTGATGCCACTTCTCATTGTACTCTTAATTTCCATTCCACAGAACTCTCCTAACTTTCAGCGATTCGTTGATGCAATTTTGCTCAAGAATTTAAAATTTTAGAATTCACATAAATAACAAAGCAAAATATGTGCTTAAATCATATTTTTGCTTAAAATATACTCCAAAAGAAAATATTGGGTACTTTGAAGTATCTTGTAAAGGTTCACTGAGTGGATGAATATCTTACTATGAAGCTTTAGCTGAGACTACATTTAAAAACTGAAACATTTTCTTGAAAGCAAGAATAAAATACATGGTGTTGGGTTTCAGACTCAGAGCTAAGGCTGAAAATCTGTAGAAAGGTGTGATGGGAAATGCATTGAGCACAGGAGGGGAACCCCCAGGTGTGAAAAGCCAAATCCACCCCAGCCTTGGCTGCTCACTCATACAAGGCACGAGCTTGTCCCAAAAGTCTCATAGACCCAGAATGATTCACAACTTGAACCCAACACCAGTCAGGTGTTGGACATAAATAATTAAAAAAGTTATGAGACCTTGCTGGAATTATTAAAGGAATTAGAACACACTATTTTAAGGTGCAGCTTATTGGTAAGATGTATTTTTACCCTACAGAATCTCCATTTTAGGGTTCCAACGTACAGAATCTTCCTGCAATGACATGCAACAGGCTCCAGTGAGAGAACACATTCAGAAACCTTCCCTTCACCACAATATTCTTGCTTAACTATCTCAAAAGGGAATAAAATAACTCTTGGTAGATACGGAATTGTTCAGTTTTCCATTTAAAGCAATATCTGGGAAACATCAGGAGGTCATGTATTCCATTCGTAATATAAAGTTTTACATCATCCCAGAGGCACTGGAGAGCATGCATAATTCACAAGGCAGATATATTCAATAAAATGGCCAAAACATTTTGCAAACAGCACACAGCAAACAAGACTTTATTTGGTCCTTTTGTGTTATGCTCTCTTTCCCCTTGAAAATACTCTGTATAACTTTTTATCCAATATTTCTGAGGTGTTATTGTTGTTCTGCTACCTTCCCTAAGTAAATTACATATAAAGAATATAAGAGGATGCTTACTTACAGCTACAATCTCAGCAAAAAATATATGCATTGAATTCACTGCTGAGAGATTTGTGTGATTCTAATCAGAAAATGTCATAATAAAATGTTTACAATGGAAAATGAAAAATCTGAGGCTTTTCAGGGCTGCAGGATGGGACATTTGCCACTTGGCATAGCAAAATTTTTATGAATGTTTATGAATTATTCTACTGGAAAATGAATGATGGGCTATAAAAGTTTTTGTGTATATGTCACTGTTCCCAGAAACCCTGTGATGGAACTATTCATGTATAACAGTTAATACAGCAGAGCTGGAGCTTTTCCTGCCTCAGTAGATGCTGGAGTTTTCAGAGCCAGGCATTTGTTAATGCCCATTGGTATGCATCTGAATCTAGACATTGCCCAGCTTCAGGGAGACAGAGCAGACAGAAAATGGAGTTTAGAAAGAAATACGTTAGATATTTGCAACAAAACAAAAACCAACCAAACAACCAAACCCTCCCCCCCATCCCTGAAAAAGAAACAAACACGTAAAGTCAAGTTTAAGACATCTCCATAGCGCTCATCATTCATGCATTGCAAATGATAAGCACAGACACAACCCCATTATGCATTCCCCACAGCAGTCAGGGAGGGCACCTTCAAAACACAGAGGGTGGCAAATAAAAAACTTAAACAAAACAAAACGACAGAAGATTAAAAAAGTCATTTCTGTGCTGCCACCTCCTGCAGACCCTTCCAGAGCAGCAGCAGTGGGGCAGGAGCAGTCCTGGCCATGAGGGAGAGGGGAAGGGAGAACAGCAGCACTCATGTTGGAGGGGTTTCTGCTTCAGAGTGAGCTTGGGCTGAGCTGAGACTCTCAAATTCCTCCAGAGCCACTGCCTGCCATGGCCCTTGCTGAACCTCTGGGTTCTGCTGGGTCATTTAGCCATGGATAGCCTGCTGTTCCCTAAGATAAAGGGAACCCCTTGTTTTGTCCCTCACTTTTCTCTAACTCCAGAGAGAGAAACTGGCTACAGCCTACAGCTTAACCAAGGCTCCTTAGCAGAAACTTTCAAAAGAAGAAGTTAACAAATACAACTAATAAAAACACTTATTCGTACTGCAAACTGTATTTGCTGGTAAAATAAATTGTTCCTGTATTCAGCTGCCCAGGGCAGAGATCAGAGTTCTCATTATGGAGAGCAGTCTATTAAAGAGTTTCATGGATCACAATTTTCCTTCCTTCTGGTATTTTGGAAAGGCAAGTTATTGCCAGAAAGTTGTTCTCTTTGTTAGGTAATAGCTCACCAGGGCTTCTTTGGGTTGCACCAAATCCAAGCTAACTTGTACTATTCCACTGCCATTATTTTCCTTCCATGTTTGCTAAGCTAGCAGCTAACAGCGTTCATGGAATACTGCAGGAAGGGCTGTCTGAAACTCACCCATTTCCTCCTCTTGGTCTTACTAAACATGGACACCTTGGGGATTAATTAGAAAACAAAATGAAGAACAGTGTCATACCTAGCAGACAGATCCTGAGACACAGCTGCTTGTGCATGCTAAAACTTGACTTTTTAAAACAAACAGCCCGACAAAACAGTTTCCTTTCCCAAAAACAGGTAACACCTGGGTTTGTCTGACCCTCAGTCAGCGAGTTCTTCCTCTATTTATCAACCAGCAACTTCAGGGATCACTACTGGTTGCTTCATCTTAATGTTTAAATACTTCTGTAATGAAATGTAGCTCAAAAGATATGTCTGAAAAATTAGGGCCATGACATGGTTGGAATTTCAAAGGAAAGTCTGTGTGTGTGTTTATTTGAAGAAATATTTATGCAAACAGGGTTCTCTAATTATACACACGTGACAACACTCTGAATCAACAGCACTGGTACACCTTTGACATTAGTTAGCTTTATATCCTTTAATATGACAGTAATTAAAATTAATTCATGCAGATTTTCCTTTAAATATACTCTATTAGCAAAAAGCATTTGTCAAATCTACCTCCAGCATACAATGCCTAATGATATCCCTAAACATTAAAAGCCCTAATCTTGTAATTTATAGCTCAAAGCAGTTTACACATATTAGTCTAATAAACTGCAAGCAGTGAATTAACAGATGTCTTCTGGTACGTGGAATAATTCCTGCACATTTAGTGACAGTTTGGTATGGGTAACTACAGTGGACCCACCAACATGGGAAATAATGCTGATGAAGGCAAAAGGTGTTTTGAATACTCTCAATCTCAATGGTTGTCTTAGGATGTACCAATTTCATGCATAGTTTAGGACATGCATCTAATTAGAAAACTTAACAGGCTCTACAGCAGAATGGAAAAACTGCAGACATGGAGAACTGGAGTATTTACTATCCCAATATTATTCAGTCTATTCATTCAATAAAACATTGCACTACCTATTAGGCCCATTGCCATTTAGGATTATTTTTAAAAAATCGAGACCACAAGCAAATTCCAATCCTCACATCAATTAAAGTGAGAATTATTGTTATTCTTAAAAATAAAAAATGCAGGTACAGATATAACTGAGACCAGGCTTATACACAAGATTATCAGGCCAATATTTATGTTAAATACCTTGACTCAGTGCCAGTTTTGATTTGTTTCCTTGATATGATAAAAGTTCCTACTGTGTAGGTCCCAAGTAGTTCTCAAAGACAACTACATAAGCACCACTGAAAATGAAGAAAATTCATAGCCTTCGATAGATAAAAGCCTAAAATATTGTCATGCAGAATTATAAATATTTCACAAACAACTAATTTCTGTCCTCAAGACAAAGGCAGCTTACACAAATACATGAGAGGAAAAGGAAGCAACACCAATCACAATCCAGATATCAGGAGCCCTTAAATTTTCAAGGTGACTGAAGAGGCACAGCAGACAATCTGGTTGGCATTATGCTGTTGGACTTTATTGAAATGGTCTCCCTGTTCATATTCTTTGAATCCTCACAGCTCCTTGTGGTTAACTAAAATACATAACTGCAGTGACTGACGTGGTAGTTAAGGAAAATGTCAGAGACACAGTTTTGTTATCAAGAGCTTCAGGATCTGAGGTTTTGAATTGGGAAGTTGTGGCAACCAGCCAGATCTCAGTAAATCTGAACTAACAATGGCTTTTAAGCACTTATAGGTCAATCAAGGTTAAAAGTGATTAGCCTAAACCATAAAAGCCCAAAGGGATTTTCTGTAGCATCACTGAACCTACAGGCTCCTTGACTTGGTTTTCTCCTGCACAATACAAAAAGATGAGAGGATTGGTTCACTAACACTCCTGTTATTGAAGTCATGGCACTCAGTGATCATGTCCTTGACAACTGAAAAAATGGTTAAGATCTGATAACCCATAAATAATATCACGCATTCAACTCCTGCTCCTTCAATAAAAAGGTTTTACACTAGTAAATGAGATTCTCCTCTCACTTTTACCAATGGGAATTCGAAAATAAAGTATATTAAGAAAGAACCAAGCCAAGTATATTTCCATCTCCTCCCTCTATGTGATTGTTTTATAAGCGAATGGATTACTGTAGTGTCCAGCACTTCTCATTTCTAACTGGTTCTGATAGCTCAATACAGGAAGCTATAGCAAGTCATATTAAACATGGCCACAGGGCAAGGAGCAGTCTCTTCAGGTTAATTGTTCCTGTGAGACAGAATCATCTCTAACCTATTCCAATTTATCAGCTTCACAAAGAAGGAAAAAAAAAATGGGCTATGGTCACAAACTTGTAAAGTCCTTTCTCCACTGATCAGGATAAACACTCTGGTCTGTTGTGTTTCTAATGTCCTTTATTTTGTAAGAATCACCCTGCCAAATGTATGAAACATTGGACAGCATGATGAAAGATACTTGAAAATAGGCCTTTACAGCACTGGGATTTTTATCATGTACTGATTATATAATGATTAGATTTACTGTGTTACTTTTGGAAATAACTCCAAAGTGCTATAAATGTTATACCATTTTTTAAATCACAAACAGTTAAGAAATGCAGAAGGCTATTAGCTTCATTGCAACCCCTTAAACTGCTGTGAAATGAGCTCTAAATGTGCTATAAAGCGATTTCAACAATTTATAAGCCTCCCCTGATTAGCCTTGAGCAAGATATAAATGTTAGAGAAAACGATTGCTGTAGAAGAGATATTCACTTTGGAGATGGATGATCATCCTTTAGCAGTTTGCACTGAAAACTCAAAAATAAAGGTTTCCTCCTTTGGTGTTCATTTCCAGCTAATTTCTACACAGATTCCAGAATTTGCAGTTCATCTTAGAATTTCAGAAAAGAGAGATATTTTACCTTTATTCTGCATGTCCCTTCCCTGAGCTCTAACACTGTTTTTGAGCCATCTTCTGAGCAGTGCCCATCTCCCTTATTCCCACAGCAAGGATTTTTTTTCCAGCACCCTTAAATGAAATTATCGCATATTTGAACAAGTTACTATAGTATCCACAGCAAGAACAACTACCCCTTTTGGAAATTAATGCCCCAAAACATGATCAAGATACTGGACCTGTTGATGTACTGCATTTCTGAAGTATCTCCTTACAGAGAGAATTAAAGTTCTGAGCACTGAAGTGTCCATATTGCAAGCAGCTTATGGAGAAAACACTCCCTGGAAATGCCCAAGGCCAGGTTGGAATGGGCTTGGAGAAACCTGGCCTAGGGGAAGGTGCCCTGGTCCATGGCAGGGGATGGAGTTAGATGACCTCAAAGCCCCTTCCAACCCAAGCCACTGTGTGATCTGATATTCCATAACAACAGAAAAAGCACATAAACACAACCTACTTTTTCTAAGCAAGTGCACACATCATGGCCAAGAGAAGCACAGATCTTTATTCGTCATTTTTTGATGCCATTAGTTTTTATGCCTTTAAAACACATGTGAGAATGTAAAGGTACAATTTCCTGGTAGTCAGGACATGAAAGGAATCATTTATAGAAACTCAAAGTCATTTTTTCTCACACCATTTATGAAAGCTATTTATTAGAGCCCTGGCTGAATGCCCTGACCTGCTGTTCCCAGTTCAAACCACTCACTTCCCTCACAATATAACAAGACACTGATCAATACCTGGGATCTTCTCTGAACAAAAGTTAACTTTTTCCACATCACCAAGCAATCTTCCCCTCCCTTCTTGAAGCACAGCAGAGCCAATCAATTCTCAGTGTCTGCTTCATCTGTTTGCATTTTATGCAGAGCTTCAGAGGAGGGAGGAGGATTTCTGCATGGCAAGCTGTAACCCAGCCCTTGCACACCTCCATTAGGAGCCAGACTATAAATGATGTGCCTGGAACTGCATTTTACACCCACTTGGAGCTGGGGCTGCATGGGAGATCAATCACACAGGAATATCAACCACCCCAGTGCTCAACACATGACATGGAAAACTGTAAAATTCAGCTGTAGATATTTTATATCTACCTATGCACAAAAGTTGTATGAGAGTAAAGGAGAGCTGTTTGTGCATGATCAAGTTCCTCTTCCAGGCAAAAATAAATTACTTTTATTTAAGATTAGGAAGACATTTTTCCTCAGGCATTTCAATCGATGGGTTTTGGTTTTCTGTTTTGTTTACTTTTTTAAATCTAAACGTACCTTTCTTTGTATTTTTTAACCCCAGGCAGGAGCAGGAGGGGTACATACCACAGTTGTGGTGTGACAGAAACATTGACCCAAACTAGAAGTGCCAGAATCCTCAAGAGAAATATTTCTAAGATTTGAAGTCCAAGTCTGCCATTTCAAAATGTGTGTATGCCCTGAATAAGCTTGTAAACTTTTGGATACGCACACAAACTAAATTAATCCCTGAACCTTTTGTGATACATTTGTTGTAATTATGATGGGAATTGTTACCAGAATTTAAAGCAGTACAGTTCATAAATTCTATTAACCTCTTCATCAAAGATCACTTTGAACATGCCACTGGATCTGTTACACCTTTTTTTTTTATGTTCTCTGCCTGCCAAAATGTCTATTTTCTGCACAGCTAATAGTGCTTGAAAGATCTATCCACATGATTCCCAAAAAGAGTTTGAAATGCTATGCTCTACAAAGTACAAAAAGAAGATTTTTGATTACTAACTTTTGTTTACATTTCCTTTTAAAATAGAATTAAAAAATACATAAAAATTAAATTATTCAAATTAAACTAATAACATGAGACCAACTATTAGTATCTGCAAGAAACAACAGTAAAGATAAAACAACCAGATTGAATGGAATTGGACATTTCAACTTCACTGGAGTCTCACATAATTCCTGCTCTTAGGTAACTCCTTGCTGGTGAAATAAAGGTAAGACCTGAGCTTTCTGTGGGAGGGAGAGCTCCACAGCTTATACCCCAGTGCAAAGGTATAGACTTAAATATTAAGATAAATGATCAACAGTCATAATTAATTTCCAGTTTTGGCTTTTTTCAAGGTACACACAAGCTTGGAAGGGCTGGTTCTGGAGCCCCAGGATCTCTCTCACCTTTGAGCACTCCATTTGCTCTCTCACCATCCCTGCAGCATCACCAGACCTCTCACTGAAAGCTGCTGAAATGGGACCATGAACAATGAGGAAAACTCAGCTGAGGATTAAGAAATAAAAATAACAACCTAAAGAAGCTAATGCTTCCACAAAGTGTGCAATGATTCTTGGACACACAAGGTTATCATCTGTCAAAGCCCTCCCTTCAGTCTTTTCTGGGACCTCACACAAATTGTGGAGTATTCCTGAGCCTCAATTCCCTACCTGTATAACAGGAATAACAACATAGTCAACAGTTTGAGAAGGGAAACCTCTAAATGTTGGGAGAAATCTCTATCAGTCAATATAGGCAGGAAGAAATATTTCATGTGACTTAAGTTAAATGAGAGACTTCTAATAGCTAGAGCAAAAAAAAGCTTAGAAAAAACTCAGTGTGATGCAAAATGAATCATTACAAGCAAGTTTTGATTAATTGTGTCCTTACTGCCTCAAGAGAAATATTCAGAAGTCTCCTTGTGGTATATAACTGTGGCAATGAAAAGCATGAGATGGAGAAAAAGGCCCCATCCAAGGGTGGTTGAGGAAGGTGGAGATGATGATTTTGTAGAAATACTTCTCTAATCAGATTTATTCCAGTAACACAGGGCTTCAGTCAGGCCCAACAGGGCATATGGACAGTAATTAAATTACTCTCTTTGGCAATAAAAGACACCACTGAGTCCTTCCAGCCAGTCTGAGCCTCTAATTATGTATGGAGGCTTTCCCAGTGCAGTTTGACATTCGGTGTCTTTGAAGTCAACCGGGAATTAAACACGACCTTGCACAGCACAAGCTTGCTTTCAAAGCTCCTCTTTGTGGAGTCTTCTCTATGGGCTTCTTGAGCTGACAGATTTTCAAAGACACAAAGATATCTTTACTTGTTTTTAAATAAATCGAATACACAAAATTCAGGATTGGTTAGGTTAGTCTTCACATTTTTCTGAATCTCTGGAAGTTTGTTGAAACTATTCTGAATTTACCCTTCAAAATTAATTTATTCCCTTAAATCCTACCTCTGTATTTGCTCTGCATATTACAGATGTCATGGAAATAGCCTCAGAACCCAGACAGATCTCTCAAATAAACTAATTTTCACCTCACTGTGTCATGGTTTAACCCCAGCCAGCAACAGCACACAGCCACTCACTCACTGTCGCCTCCAGTGGGTCAGGAGAAAGAATCAGAAGAGAAAAGTGGGAAGACTCATGGATTGATATCAAGGCAGTTCTACAGGTCAAGCAAAAGCTGCACACGCAGGCCAGGGCAAATGTCCATCACAACTTCCCATGGGCAGGCAGGTGCTCAGCATCCCCAGGACATCAGGGCTCCATCACAGGAACAGTGACTTGGGAAGAGAAATGCCATCAAACACAATGCCCCTCCCTCTATGTGCTGACATCCCACACAGTCTGGAACATTCCTGGGGTCACTTGGGGTCAGCTTTCCTTGTGCAGCCCCAGGCCAGCAGCTGGGTGAGGTGAGGAGCAGCAAAGGCCCTGACTCTGTGAGCCCTGCTCAGCAGCATCCCTGCCTCAGCATCACTGTTCCCAGCACAAACCCAAACACAGCCCCCACCAGCTCCACAGGGTATCCATCACTGATCATATGGTGCTTTCTGCCCAGCCAGTCCCATTCCTGTCATGCCTGTGCTTCAGCCTTTTGTGTGTTTCTTGTCACAAGAGCTGCTGTTAGTGCATAAATTGAAGCTGGGCTGTTATTACTGTAATAGCAGCAGTATGCAAGACAAATATCTCAATACAATCCATTTTCAAGTTATTCTCCATCTCTCAGAGCTAGAAAAAGCTAATTCAAATACAGCTCTGTTGCAAGTCACTGCTTGCCTAGGAGAAAAAATGCAAATACTTGAGAACTATGCTCAAACTGCTACTAAGGAAGGAGATAAATCCAAACAAACCCAAATATTCCTCTGTCACCCTGTGAATTGAAAACACAACATAAACCTTCTTTTATGCTGCAGCAATACTTGATAGATTAGACAGTGAAAACATGGTTTGATTATATGCTAGTCAGAAACACCTGAAAATAACTTTATTCAAAACCTAAATGGGTCCTGCACAATTTACCCCAGGTTTCAAGGACTCAACTCATTAGCAAAATACCACTGAATTTCATTAAAATTCACTAGTGATACAAAACTCTTCCAAGTACAGATTTCGATTCTAGCTGGATTAGAAGTGGGAGAAGATGTTCCACTTACCTAGAGGAAATTCAGGAATTCACAGGACACGAGATAAGAAATATTACATTAAAACAGAAAATGGGAGATTTGACATCATTGCTTCTGTTTCTATCCTTTTTTTATTTTTTCAATTTCTTCCTCCATATGACTGACAATATGAAGGAAGAGTGTATGTGAACACATGCATCTCATACAAAGCCTCTTCATGATAATTGATCCACATAAATATTACTAATTTATTTTGTGTTCTAATACAAAAAATATGTTAAATACCTAATTCCTTAGAAATCCCTGAAAGATGTGCTCATTTGCAGGTTCTGATCAGGAATTTTCATCTCACTTCTAATCTGGAGTACTCAGCATGGTTTAATGGTTGTCATTTGTAAAATCAGAAAATAAATCCATCCAAGTCTTTTAACAAGTAACATATCAAAATTCATCATGACTATCAACTACTTTTAGCAATCTAAAAGAGTTTTTAGAGATATAAAATAAAATTAGTAAGTCATTAAAAGAAAAATATCAAGCGGTAGTGGCCAACAAAATGGTCTTGACTTTTGTTATGCTACTTAAAACTTTTCTTTAGTTCAGAAATTCCTGCCAACATAATTCCTAGATAATTTCCTGTTGCATTTAAGAAAGTTATTGATAGCACATACATATATGTACTCCCATATATCTGTGCATCTGCATGCATACATGTTTTGATATAGCTTTATTTTAAAGGCCCTACCTGAACAGGAAAAATAGTTGCTTGCTTATCCTGCCTCCACTATTTCTGGGCCAAAACCACAAAGAAAGTTTGCTTTAAAACCAGCTTTCCATGTATCAATCTCCATCTCTCTTCAGGGAAGTAGTGACATATGGCAAGGGAGATCCTGGTCCTGGGAGTTTCATTCATAAACTCTCATTGCTCCAGGCTCCAGATTAAATGAACAGTTTGACAAATGCTCATGAAGATGTGTCTAACAGGAATATGATTCAACATTCCTTTCTTCTGGGGGCAGAGAGAGAACATAGTACTGTATTTGCTCCTCAAAAACTGAAAACAGTCCCCATAAATAAAATCCAACCTCAGAAGACATATAGAAGGCAGACAGGAATCATAAGCACAAGGATGCAAATATTAAGTGAAAGCTCAAGACAGAATTGATTGAACTAAAATTTTTAGGCTTTGGAGATAAACATAAATTAGGAATTATTAAAAAAAAAAACAAAAACACATGCTCTAAATATATGAAAGTATACTGATTTGAGGTCACCTGGCTTTCACAGCCTTGAGGGCAGCCACCACAAACTCTCATTGATAGAGAATGTGGTTGATTACTAAGGCTGGTTCAAATGAGAAAACTGCAAAGAGAGCCATGTTGTGGCAGTTTTGTGCTCCTCTTGGGATGCCTTTTGCAGCTGCAGCGTGCCTGGAGCTCTGGGCTTTGTGGTTTTCAAAACCCTAACCCCCAGCACAACCCTAACCAAAGGTGATGGAGTCAAAGTGAGAAAATTTACTGATCCTCTGCTAGAATCCAGAGAGGTAGCTGCACACGTTGATGTTTCAGTAGTCTTTGAGCTCTGAAGAGCTTTTTTTTGCATGATTCTGCTTTATAAAATAATATCTAATATTATAGAACAACAGCATTTCAGAAGTACTGTCCCTGCTGCTTTATTTTGTCTTCTGAGAAAAAACCTCCATGAGACTCTCCTTAATGAGAATTTCCTTTGCAATACTATTGTTGTCTTGCCCCAATTTGTTATGGTTATCAATGCTATTTCAATTTCTTTTTTCCCCCCTAGTGATACATAGATTTTGTACAGGACTATTAGAATTAAAAGAAATAAATCCCAAAGCCTGCTCCAAAACATGCCCTACCATTTCTTTGCAGCACCTGAACTAATATTTCATATTAAACTGAGTTTCAAATTTTCTGCTGTAGTGCTCATTAAAATGAGAGAAGTGATTTTATGATCTCAATAAATAAAATAATGGAAAAATAACATGAAGCAACACCCTAGCATTAAAGCACAATTACTTCAGAGAAACTTCAATGAAAAATATTCTGCATTTCATCTAAATACATAGCTATATTATAGAGTGGCAAAGAACTTTTTTACTGTCCTGATACACTGAAGAAGCTGCTCATGTAGTGTTTGACATCTCTGAGCAGCTGAACAGTTAGGTTTAAAAGAGCTTAGTGATATCTTTTTCCACCAAGCCACCTTATTCCCATTTTACTAAATTATGTACTGGGAAGGAGTGAAAAAGATTATATTCAAGTATCAGGGCCATTTTTTGTTCTTTCCTTTCACCTTGAACTGCTCTCCCCATGTTCAGGTTTCCTTCCCTTCACACACCCAAAGAGGTCTGGTCATAAGATTTTCCTCATCAGAAATCTTCTTCTAACTCTACTTGACACCAAATACTAAAAATCACATTTTGAAGCAGCCATTAATCAAAACATAAATGAGCAGCAATAATTTTATCAGACAGGGTGCCCTTTTTCTTCGATCAGATGCATTTTCATTATTATATCTGAACAGATGCCAAACACAAGGTAAGCTTAAAGATAAAATAAATAGCTTTATGTAAATACACTATTTCTTATCTTGTAGTGTGAAGTATTAATTCTCAGGTTGAACATCTTTCATTTTGGCAAGCTTGAACATCTATCAAAACAGCCACTTGCTCTTTTCCAATACTTGGAAACTATTACTTTTCACACCATTCTCTCCTTCAATTCGGAAGTGTTAAATAGTGTCCATGACATTCAAGTACATTTTCTTTGAATCCAGTACAGGGAAGATTTTAGTTAATCACCCCAGAAAAAGAAAATACTTAGAGTGAGAAAAGAGACCTGCTGCACTGCTCCTCTGGAGACTCTGACAGGAAATCAGAGTCTCCATGGAAATCAAGTGTGAAAACTGTCAGAACCTCAAGGGGAAAGCTTGGCTGAGGACTGGCCTAGGGTGCTCAGCATCATGGCCATTAATTAATCTGCCATTAATATTTGGATACACTCTTCTTGTGACAACAGTTACATAGTGACACAGCCTCATATCTAATTTGCAGATCAATATAAATATTACAAAGTTGAGGTCTTTTGAATAAGATAATGATCACATCTCAGCTGGATAGTGGAAGGGACATTCAAGGGAACTTTTGGTCTATGAGGAAAAAAACCAAAGCCTGTTCATGATTATAAGCACAATCCCCATAATTTGAAGGCATTTTTAAGTTCAGCCTAACTCCCACGCACTTAGGTTTAAGTCAACAGAGAACCATAAAAGTTAAACATTCAGAAAGAAAGAAAACAAGTCTGAACACACATGCCACAAAGCTCCTGAGCCTCTGTTTTAAAACAGAGAAACTCATGAGACAATACTAGATTGCCATCTATGCATCTCAGGATGATCATTTCAAGGATGCCCCAGGCTTTTGCCCTATTTTTCATCCCCTTGTTTTGACATTTAAATTAGAACCCAGTAAATGTCACGTTTTTCATATTTAATGTTAATGCAGTCAACACCAACTTATGTTACATCTTTATTGCTCTCTTTGTAATTCTAATATATGAAAGAAAAATTTTAAACTCCTAATTATCAAAATGTCTAGTGGAAACATTTCTACTGTAGAAATAATTCCCAACAAGCTGAATTTGAAGAACCAACACCATGGATCAGCACAAAAAGGTACAAACTGCCAGCACTTGGCAAATCATTGGGTTTGGTTTTTTCAAGTCAAGAGAGTTAAAATATACCAACTAATTCATTAACAAGACAGCCTTTAATGATAAGGCTTGATATTTCACATTTTGGCAGAAACATGGTAAAAAGATGAGTGTGAACAACTCCCTTCTCCCTCAGATCCAAGCAAGTGCCTTTGAAAGTCAAGGGAGCTCCCAGCAATGCATTAGCAATCCTCACATTACCATCTGAAATACCCACATGTCAATACTTGCCTATGCAAGGAGGCTCAATTAGCTCTGCATGTTGTATAAATTCAGCCAAATCCATTGAAGGTGTGACAGTTTACAACACCCAAATATTCTGCTCTGCTGTTGCTCTGCGTTAAATACATTAGTCTTTGTTATTTTACAAATATGTTAGTGAATATTTTACATATGTGCTTGTTCATTCCTAAATGTAATACACTCATACACACAAAAGGAAGCCTTAGATTTATTTATATCACTGAGAAATTGTAAAATACCAGTATTCTAATGCTCAAAATATTTTTTTAAAAATATCTCCTTGACTATTACTCCAAAAAACTTGTATGATAACAGAGTAATGTCTTCCATAAATTACAGCAATTTAAAGCAAGCTCTGACATATAATTGTGTATGTCTTACCCAGCACTTTTACAGCTAAGCAGTAAGCACAAATGTTACAGACATAAATCCCATGCCCTGTAGATAGGAATGCTAGAATGAAAGAAGAATACTGAAAGGCTGCCATGTTAATGTATTTTCCATTTCCCAAAAAGAGAACAAACTCACTACCAGGTATTCTCCAGGGGTTGCCCATGGTAATAACTAGATATATTTTTAATCCATCTGCCTTTGGAGGTGAAATAATAAACACCAAGATGGCTGAGGCATGGCTTGACATGAGCAACTATGAGAAGTGCACAGGAAAGCAAACTCTTGAACATTAACAAAATCAAGTTTCTTGAAAAGATTCCAGTCCTGACAATGAAGCTTGAAACACCATTTTCCCATTTCTCAAGGCAGTTCCCTATCTGTTGTGTCTGTTTTTGATATAACCTCAAAGCCTAGAACATCATCTTCCCTCCCTTCAATGGCACTACCTTTTATAGTCATGCTTCAAAATCTTCTGCACAAAATTGCTGTTAACTTTAGGAAGCTACAGAGCACTTTTTAATAAAGTGCATAGACAAGGAATCTGATGTTCCCTCAACTGAAACAATAATTTAAATTCATAATTCTCAAAACAAAACGTGAAAACTCAGTTTTACACTAAATTTTCTGACACAATTCAGGTTTTATGGTGGTTTTGTTGCTTATGTATGTTCTCACTAATTTTCATTTTCCTGGTCTGCAAGTCCAGCTACCTGGCAGCCATTCAGAGCTGCCCCCAACACACAAGCTACCTGACTTCAGGTGTTCAGCTCTTCATGATACACATTCATTCCAGCTATAATTATTCATTTATTGCTGAAAAATAAACCCTCCCCTCCCATCTGCCCTCATAGCAGCACTTTGACCAACTAGTCACACTGTTCAGCAAATACCTCTCCAACTTCTCCAAACCTTGCTCCACTTTGGAGGAAACCTCCAGAATCTCTTTGACTGTCTGCTATGACATCCCACATAGAACCTTTATTTGCTGTGCTTCTATAGAAACCCTCCAGCAGCTTTGCTATTGTTGACTGCCTCCCACTCTGCCTCACCTTACCTGACACTTCTCTCCTATCTCTGCCATCACCACTTTCATACAACTGACTACATCACAGAGCACTACAGAAGAACTCCCACTAGCTTTAATTTAATTCACTTTAATATTACAGCTGTGGTTTTTATCAGCCTTACCAAAAGAAAGCAGCAGGTGAAGCACAGCAAAGATGTACTCTTTTACCTGCATTTGCAGTCTCCTGGGACATGCAGCAGATCAGCATTCCCTCTCAGATATATCTGGATCCTGAACTTTGACTTAACATTATGATAATAAAATTTAAAAGCAATTATATAGTAGTTATTTCAGCAGCACCATCTAGCTGTACAAAAATCAAAGCCTGGACTGTGGGTATATAGTAAGGTGTAGTTATCTATAGTTAAGAATATAAAAAAGCATTTCTGACAGAGAAACGCATTTTCCTGGTTCTTGGATGGGGAGGGTGCAGTACATTATTTAATAGAGCCAGTAAAAATTAACCAGGAGATGGAAGCAGCAGCTTTCCTTTGGCCTGTCTGTAACCAGCACTGACCACAGTGGTTAATTTTCAGTTAAACACCACAATTCCCATCCTCCCCTGTCAGGCATCCTCTGACACAGTCTGTGATTGGTATCCAATACACAAACACACATCTTGGAGTCTCAGTAATCAAAGCACAGACTTTCCAAACCTCCTATACAGCACCACAGTGCATCAGTCATTTCTTGTTAGCACATAAGCAATGCTGCCTCATTAATATATAACTGTGTGTCTCCAGCCACCACCATCATTAGTAATTTCTAATGTCTATTAGTATATTTCTCAAAATACCACATATTGCAGGAGATTTTACAGGTTCAAAATAGGTTTTAATGCTCAAAATTAGCAAATTTGAAGAGATATTAGCAAAGCAGAAAGCACAGCCTTCTTCATTTACAAGGGTGATTGGATTTTTAGAAGCGATTATATCAAACTTGTTTGTCAAAATGCAATAGAGACCTACCCAGAAATAAATGACCTCAATAAACATAACTACAGCTAAGAAAATGAAGGATCCTGCAGAGTTTTGTGACTTTGCTCTTTTCAGCATTGCAGTCATGAGACAGTGTGAGTTTTGTCCCCTTTCCAAGGGGAAAAAAAAAAAAGTTGCTAGTCAGAATGAGAATAAGATGAGCACTTCACCTACATGCTGCACTGAGCAGCCTTAGTCAAGGTGACATTTGGTTTCACTTGAATATTATTCTTATTTAAAATGCATCACTCTTTCAAATGAGGCTTACAAAGCTAATTTCACTGTTACTGTGTCTTAAGCATGCAGCACAAATAATGCATTTTAAACACCTTTAACCATCCTGAAAAAAGCAAATAAGGAAAAAGGATTGCTCACATCAGGCTCTGTTCTAGTTTGTAATTATTTAAGATGACTATTTCTTAAGTTCACCTGGTTACATATTCATTTGTTCCAACAGAAGTTTTCTTCTATGAGTGGTCTGCACTACCTAGATGGTAACAATAGAAACAGAATATCTAATATATCACTATGACCTTGAAACCTGAAAAGTGGAATACATTTGAATAATTTAATTATACATAGCATCTGAAGTGATTATTACACATCTTGCATCTTGAAAAAGCTGAAGAAATGTAAAAACTGCTTACATTTGGTATACAGAAATCCTGCCTACTTCCACATAATAGTCCATTGACTGCTGTTTCTTTCAATTAGAATGTATTACACCAGAAATGTAAATATATGCACATAATATGCATACAGCTCATGCATACACTGCCATACTAATATGCATATCTTGCTGTGTTCAGACACAAAAACTTCACTTCCATTATTCACTCCAAATTACTGAATTACAGTAATTCATTTGGCCTGATCTATTATTTTCAAACTCTGAGGATTTAAAAGGCCTTGAAAGGAAATTCCAGCCAAAACTGTCATGAAGTTTGTATGAGTAATACCATAAACAACACCATTGTTTCTTACGTTATGAGTTCACACAAATATTTTTATACATACCATCTCAAAACTATACAATGTTTAATAACAGCTTCATTGACAGACAAAATATCTTTCTCAACTGCCACAAACTGACAAGTGGCCAGCATCAGAAATGCCCTTATTTCTTTCTGGAAGATCACTTTTGTACCCTAAATAATTCCTATTTCCTTCATTCCCCCATCACTTGAACGTTAGTTCCAGGAGGGAAGTATTAATATAATGAAGTTTCAGGAGGGAAGTACTAACATAATAATTTCAGTTCTCAAAGCTGACCTCCCAATGAGTCAGTGACTTCAGCAGGATCACTGAAAAGGGCTCCAAAGTTACAGCAACTAATGAAGAGAAATAAAGGTAATGCCAACATTACCTCATTCACACCACCTTGTGAGCCAGATGTTCAGTGCCCTGTCCCACACAGCCAACCAAGCCCTGAGCAGGGAGCTGTGCCTGAGCCTGGAGGCCAGAGCAGACCCAGTGACCCCAGCATTTTTGCATTGATCCAGCAGACTAAATTTACTACTGAGCTACGCCAGTTTTTATCTAATTTAGGATGAATCATTCTGCTCTGCACAGCTTAGACTTACTCAGGATATTTCACTTGGCACATCCAGGCACACCTTTGTGCCAGTGGAAATGATTTGAGCATATTCGTTAACACAGGATACAATTTTATCCCCAAAAAATCAATTCACAGTAAGGTGACATAACCTTATTGACCTCTACAGTAGTTTACTGGGGCAACAAACCATTTTGGATGAGGAGAAGCTCCAGAAAATCTCTTCAGTTTGGCCAAATCAATGTGTCTTATACAGCCAAAAAAGAAAAACAAAAGCCCAGTGGTCAGGCCTGTTTTGCTCCTGCTGGCACACACAGATGAGCAGCCTTACCAAAGGTGATTTTCCTTCTCCTAGGGGACCCTCCACACTGTCACAGCTCTTGATGTTCCTAATACAAGATCCTGGTTGCAGCCAGGAAATGCACTTGGGAGCAAAAAGCCAAGAGAAACATCCAAGTGCATCCACTGCAGCACATCTTTGTTATTTGTCCCCATCCAGCTGTTGGTGTGGAGGGGACTCTGGCCCTGAAATTCATCTTGTTTATGGCACACAGAGATGCTGTCCAGTTGGAGACAAAACTGAATGACCCCGATCAGCGGGCAGTAAGGAAGCTTTGTGAGACAAAGTGTGCAGTAACAATTTCTGAGTGACTGCACCAGTGTTTTCCAGCACTGTCAGGCACATTGCAGTGACTGGAGGAAGGGAAACATCAAAACTCCCTATCCCGAGAGCAGCCAGAAGTTTTAACAGACAACAGATCTACTCCAGCTTGAGCAGAATAAACAGATTATGCCACTATATTTTACCCTTCGCCTTGCAAGTTCAAATTAAAAAAAAAACAAACAAACAACCGAACAATCAAACCAAAAACCCCAAGAAACCAAAGCCCCCTCCCCCCAAAAAAAGAAAAACCAGCCCATCACATTAAATAAGCAAGGTCCCTGACAAATAATGTTTTTTAAAAAATTCAGCACCACAGTGATCTGTCATTTCCTCAACAAAAGAAACCAAATCAATCAAAACCATCTGTTGCCTTTGGTCTTACACTGCAAAAATGATAACTTTTCATTTCTGTGGAATATTCCACAGGAAGGTAAATTGTCCTTCCCACTCATTTATTTAGGCACTCAGCCAGTTCCAGGCTATCAGGCACACAGTCTACACAGATTATGAATTCAGTAACAAACACCATCTCCTTTCATTCTATGTAAATACAGATTTATTGCTTTTATGCGTTGGCTGCAGATTTTTAAGCCACTGTCAGTTTTAATTTATGAAAGACAAACAAACATGCTCTGTGGGTTCATTTGCCTGTGCCACTGACTACCAATCACTCCTGAGGATGCCTCTGCAGAGCTCACCTTTGCCATTCAGAGCAGAAAATCCATAGATATAAAGTTTTGCAACAATGCTTGGAAATACCTTTCATTTTTAAGAGTCATATAAGCAAGGCAAATTGTACTTAAAGCCATTGATTGATAGAAGCTCTCATTTCAAGCTGAAACAGTGCTCTGTAGGAACTTGACACAAACCACTTTTTAGCAATTTCAATAGAAGGCAGACTTTGTTGCCAGAATTCAAAACTTCTGATATGAGGGGGAAAAAACGAAAAAAAAAAAGGCAGCAAAGCAAATCCTATTCTAAGTTGCACAACAAAAAATAAACTTTCAAAATGCGATGAAAACAGCAATTTATGGCATAACAGCATGAAAATACTTGAATAGGTGATCTTTTCAGAATTATAAATGCATTTGCAAGTAGGTAGGAAATAAGATGAGGGTAATCATATACCTGACATTCAGTGCAGTGAATCATAAGGAAACAATTTAGTTATGCAGGTGCAGTGAAGAACAATTGCTTAGAACTGAAGAACAATTGACTTGCTAAGAGAAATAATTGCAAGTTAATTCAACATACTATGCACTTTTTATTAGAAAAATAACACTTCATGTGTATGTAAAGATTTTTTTCCTTTTTCCAGATCATAAACCCTGATTTATATAGATTAGACAATATCTTCAGTTCTCTCAATGCCAATTGTCTACAACGTATCAATACAAATAATGCTAGTCCATGTAATTCTGCAGTTAAATAAAACACTATATTTGGCCAAATGGCCTCGTGCCTTGCAGCTACATCAGGACAGATATTATCACTAGCACTTAATGGCTGTTGATTAACATAATGAAAGTGGGATATTAAATTGAAACAGTGTGCTGGGTTCCAGGAGGTCGTGCTAAAACAGCTGGTGAGGCTATGGTTTGGTTCCTTTGCATTATGATCACCACTTCATTTATGATAACAACACGACACATTAACATACACGTCCCTTTGTGCTACCTTAAGGATCAATAGCCTTTAAGCATGTTTTCAGCAGACAGAACCAGCAGCTCCCCCTTTCCCTTGTCCACATTATTTAGGCATCACACTGCTCCAATAATATGCATATTTTTAGACTTGATGTCTAAGTTAATAGATGTGCAAGAGGTTGTTTGCCCCCATTAAGAACAAGACTCAAAGGAACCTGTGCACAGGTATCACCCCAATCTCCACAATCCCACATCCACTCCCCTCCTTCAGTTTGTGCCCTGAAGGCCACCACAAACACACACAGGTTGTGCCAATTCCTCCTCTTCTCCAGCACACCCTCACTCCCCAGGGACACCAGGACTGCAGGCTGTGGTTCCTTCCCAGTGCCCCTGCTCAGACCTGGTCAGCATCTGCTTTCTGGGACTCTGCCAGGTGCCAAAAAGCTCCTGCTCAGGATCTGAACGGGGCTGCTGTTCATGACCTCCATGCCAGGGAGTCTGTGCCCATAATACACCCCTGGGCTATAGAGCTAAGCATGACAACACTACAGTTCCAGTCAGAGATCAACGGGACTCAAGAATTCAAGCCCTTTGCAGTACACAGCATTTGCAGTCCAAGCCACCCTGCAACCTGTAACTTCTGAGCTGAATTTAAAAACTTACACACAAAAAAGAAAAATCAGAGCCATAGTGCAGATATACAGAACACCCAAGTTAAATTATTTCATTCATACACAGTTTTCAAATGAAACATGTTCTCTCCATCAGATGTCTTCCACGCCATTTTCAATTACTTTAAACCTCAACCAACACACAGGGGCATAAGAAAGATCTTCCATCATCTGCTTCCCAGCTTCTCCTGAGCCTGCCCACCCTGCACTGCACCCAGAACCCCCATTGGGGTGTCCCACAGGGAACCTCAGGATCTGCTGTGACTCCACCTGCTCACAGGAACACCCCTGCCGGGCTAAATTTGAGACAAAAAAGTAAAGTAGAACATGTACAGTGAGCCAAGAGCAGTGGAAAGTCACCAGGAAAAGAGTGAGAATGCAAATGGGGCTCAGAGGCCAGAAAGCAGAGGGGGCTGAATTAGGACCTGGTCAAGTGCAGTTGGAGACCTCATGGTCAGGGTTTCTCCTTGGAAGCTGTCCCCAGGCTCCATCACCTGTCTGCTGCCTTAATCAAAGCAGAAAGAGAAGCTCCCTGTACTCTTGACAGCATCTCATTACTTAAACATGAACTCAGCTTTACTCATGTGGGAAAAAACTGTGCAAAATTAAAGATCCTGGCAACACTCCTGATGAACTTGGGGAGGTGCACAGATTTCCACATGGAAGTGTTTGGCACCTGAAGCCAGCTTACATACCCATGGTCAAGGACCAGTGCTTCAATTGCAACTGACAGCTGCTCATCTGTGGCCAAGTTCTTTTAACAGACAGAATTGGAGTTTCCCAATTGAAGATTTTTTTTTTCCCTTATGCCTCAGTGTTTGTATATCAAACAGCTGTGTGCTTTGTCTCACAATACACAGGGGTATGCCATAAAAGAGGGAAACAACAGCGTCTGCTTCACTCAATACTTGGTCAGCTGCATTTCTGATCCTAAGGACTTGTACAGGCACATTTCCAGGAGAGGTTTTGGTAATCAGGACATCCCCAGAGACATCACCTGGAGCCCAATCACATTTTTCCAAGTACTTCTGGTGGACAGTAACATCATCTGACACATCCAAACTTTGTACAAGTGGTATCTGAAAGCTGAACTCAAAGAAACCTAAGCAGTGCTATAAGTCACTTGGTATGCCTACAAAAATGCTCACTTGAAAAGAGACAGCACCATACATGCAAGAGCCAGGGAAAAACACACTGATTGATATCATTGAAAACAATTGGTTGAGTTTGCTCCTATTTTTTAATCCTTGCTTTTACCAGAGATCATTCATCTCTCACACATTTCAAATCATCACTCACTGTATCATACAAGCTTCCAGAGAAATCAAGGAACTAATCAAAGCAGATTAAATAGTGTTGCTTAAAATTGCTCTACATTTTAAATTAAGCCATAGTTATGGTGTAGTTTTTCAGGATGTCTAAAACTGTGAAAAGAAACTGAACACGGCACAACCACCCTAACATAATTCTTACTTCAGAAAGTTATTTTCTTAGCATGTGTGTGTTATCTCCCCCTGTTCCCTCCACCCCTCCCTGGATATTCAACTCACATTCTTTTGTTGGGGCTCTCATTACAAGCATTTTTTTTTTAAAAGCTATTAGGACAGTTTTAATGCAGCCACAGAGTTTGTGCCCACCTTGCACAGAGAGTCACATAACACTAACCAGTTTTTATCAAAATTAATGGCCACTGCATTGATCAGTTCATTCTGGCAGGCTGGCTCAAATGGGTGGGAGCAACAGGGCCCTGTGGTTTTGCTGATGGCTTTTTCCTCTTGCCAAGATAGTGAATCATGACCCAGATTATAATGAGAATACATCCAGATCATATAATTTAATTGATTTCATCTCAGGTTTCTAGTGATATTTAATAGTCTCCCTCTGCCTTGCTCCCTCAATAGAATAAAACAAAGTTTGTTTCTTTATGGCAAGTACCACATCAGCACAGCCATGCCAAAATACTGGAAGCAGTTTGACTGTTTTCAGACATAACTAAAATTGAATTCATGAAGGGAAAATCTAATACAACAACAAAACCCTTCAACGAGCACAACTGCAGTGTTTATGATGCTGAAATATATTACTTCATTCCACAATTACTTAAGAAGACAGCTAATTGAAATAACTCCACAAGCCAGCTTTCAGTGGACTACTTGCAAGTGAAATTACAGGAATGTATAATTGAAAAGTAAATTACAGTTTGATTTTAAACTGTTTAGTTTTTCACTTACATGACTGTTATGTGAAGATTTCAATACTGTGTCTGAAAGCAGTAAAGTACTGATTACACTGACTTGTTTAACATGCTTGTATATTTATGTAGGAGAGTGTGTGTGCTTATGTGTACAAACTCACAATCTTTTATATATATACAGCTCCATCATCTTCCTGAAAACTCAGGAAAACTAAAAAGCACTCAAGTGCAATGTTATTCAATGGTCACAAGCTCACAGACTTATTGTATTTACAAGATAATCTAAATGGATGTGAAAAAGAACACCAAGGTCTGCTGTCCTCTTTCAGAATTCTTACTGTCTTATTCAGCACTATGAACTTCAACTTCCCATACAGCTCTGATTTTCCTTGTGGGGAAAATATCAAAAAAGCACTATCACCAGCAAAGCTGCAGGTCAAAGAGATGAAGCAGATGTCCTCTTGTGGTACTTGACAGAAATCCTTTAGTCCATGCCCCTAGAATATTTGAAAGGGACATGCTTCTACTTGAGCAGCTGATGCCCATGGAGAATAAAAACACTGAAAATGTTATTTCAGGTTCTGCTGTGGACTCTCAGAATTCAGCCTGAGCAGCAGTCAGTCTCCTCCAGAACAATTTATTTTTATGTATATACTGAGATGCTCTGAGTGGCAGAAGGAAGTTCAAATCTCCTCCTGTGTGTACCTCAGACTGGAGCTGGTGGAACAGGGCAAGCACATCTTGGATTCCACACAACTCAATCCATTTGTAAGCCAACGTGAAAAGAAGAAATTTTAAAAAGCTTTATAAGAAACACCTGTGCAATCTCCAGAATAAGCATTAAAGAAATAATAAACTGGGCTTTGACTCAGAAAACAAATAGATTTTTAAACAATAAGGGGTTTAATTGGAGGAAACATTTCATTTCCTCAACAAAAGAAGGAATTCATGGGAGATGTCTAAGCAAGACCTCAGCAGCTGAATCAGAAAGGGCTTCATTATCTGCATTTCATATCTTGTTAGACTTGTATTTTACATATTTTAAACTCTGCACCTGCAACAATCTTACAATCAGTGCAGTGATTAGTCCAGCTGTATTTATATTTCATGTAAAGTTAATTTTACTTCTCATTCCTCCTTTACATTCCAGCCTTGACAGTAAATTTGCTTTGAGGAATGTGACTGGGATTGATTTGAGGCCTTCTGTTAAAATTAAACTACTAAAAAACCACATTCAGAGAAAGCTGAATTTGGAAATGAGATATGCTAAGCACTGGCCTTGGGAATCCTCCCCTTACAGGGGTGGTGATGAAGAAATGGGCAAATGTATGAAGAAGGATGGGGTGCAGGAGATGGAATTAATCAGAGTCTAGGGAATGCTGAAATCTACACCAGGAATAATTTTCATGTTTTTAAATTCCCAGCAGAAAAAAAATCATATTGGAACTCTGGGCCACTATTTTCACACAGGAAGAATAATTCTAAACTATATGGCTCCTGTCTTTACTAATGTACCCAAATGGTACCAAAAAATTACAAATGCTTTTTCTAGTAGTAACCACTTGCTATCTCCTCAAGACCAAGAGAGAAGTCTCAATGCAATGAATTTCCCTGCAGGTTCACTTCTATCTCTTGATCGCCTCATTTTTTGGTAATTCTCTCATTTCTCTCCTTGCTGAAAACATATGATTAAATCTTTCAGTACATCATTCTTCATCCTCATAAGTCTACAGCATCAACAACAAGGATTTGGAGAAACCTTCTGCCTTCAGGTGTATGCCCTGATGATTAATGCTTCAATTAATCATCCCTGCTAGTTTTCATACGAAAACTGAAATTGCAATAACTTTTAACCGGCTAAAATTGTTCATGAAACAAGAATAAATATCAGGAACTGGAAGAGCTAATTGTTCTCTTCAAATGCCCCAAAAGCAAAGACTTGAGGCCAACCTTGAACAGAATAAAAATAATAGAAACTTTTTCAACATCAGAATTGTACTCAGCTATTTTTCCAATTTATTTCCTGTTCTTCTCTTGCCTTCACAATTCATCTCTTCTGTAATTTGTCTCAGAATTACTGTCTACAATTGTTGGTGATATTAAAAATGAAAAATAGGAAAGAAACCAAACTTCTGGCACATCACACTCTTCCTTTTTCCCCACAGGGGAGAGAACAACCATATTTAATATCAATATAAGCTAATTCCAGACTAAATAAAAAGCAGCACAACACCCAATTCTTTATCCACTTAAAGCAGAGTCTGTGATGACAGCAAAGTGATAAACCTGGGAATCAAATTTGTCATGATACGACTTCAATTCCAGTGTTGATTGGAGAAGACACATCAAAAACTTGAAGAAAACTTCTATTTAAAGAAAACTGAGTAACTAACCATCAATCTACAAAAAAATGGAAAAAATAAATCTGTCCAGTGCACTGGAAAAATCAAGTGAATGCCTTTTTTATCATTATTATTAGTAAAACCTTGTTGCACATGGAAGGTGGAAATAGTTAGATCATTTGTAGAATTGCCTTGGGGCACAAGAACCTGTGATGAGCACAGCAGGGCTGTTTGAGGCCCCAGAGCTTGCAGGGCTCCCTAAACAACAAAGCCCATCCAGAACTTCACCCCAGAGCCCTCAGTTCTGCTACAGATTTCCTGTATGACTTCAAAAACCTCACCAAAACACAGGCTGAAGCACTCGGGGAACTTCCCTAAGTGTCTTTGGGGATCCACAAAACCCTCACCCAGCTGTTGCAGCGGCTCCAGCTCCCAGCCTCCATCCAGAGCCATTCGCAGGCAGGAGGGTTGCTCCAAGGAGAGCTGTGGTGACCATCTGGACCTGTGCACACTCCTCTGTGTCAAGCAAGGCATCAATCCATGGCACATGTTGGTAAAATCCCTCTGTCTTGACTCAGGCTCCTCATTCCTTAGGCCAGTAAAAACCAGAGCTGAGTCTCGGCCATACAGAAGAGCTGTAATGACCAACAGGCTGCAAGGGAGGGAGTGTTCTTATTCTAACACAGCAACACAGGCAGCAAAAAGAGAATACTGCTTGCAAGTCAAGTCTAAACCAGATTTCACTCCAACACAGTCATCTGTCACACTTTTCCCATTCATTCTCATGTGAAAGCTGCTGGTGAGGACAGATTATCCTGGAAAGCAAAGCACAGAACTCCTGAAGTCAAGCCAATGATACAGCACATACCTCAGCTGCCTCCCTCTCTCTGGCAAGTTCTTCAAACACACAACCAGGCTTCTAAAAGTCCCACTGGGACAGTTTGCTCTGCCCATGTTCCTCCAATGACTTCCATTACAATATTTCATGAAAGGAGGATCACGTGCCCTCAGGTGTCCCTAACCAACTTCATGGAGCACAAGTCAGCACTTAAACAGATTGAAAATGCATTCCTTGAAAACATACACCTTACTAGAAACATGAATTTCTCAATGTGTAGGCTTTATGTGCTTACAGTGAGGTTTGTGCCTAGTATTTACTATCTCCCCTGTAATTCAGCTTTAATTCACATATAAAATTGTTCAGGGACATCTACTTCAGGCAAAGACACTACACAGAAACATCTGAGTAGACTGAATTTCTTTACTGAAAAAATTATTCTAAATGCAAGATTAAACACTAACCAAGAACACATCAAGCAAGATACTTTGGGTTTGCCTCTTCTCAAAGGATCTCAGACTAGCAGCATTACCTGAGTGCTCTTCAGAGACCTGCATTTCCTACTTTACTCTAAACAGCTCCTTATCTTATTCAAAGCTGCTGAATCAAGGGGAAAAATCTTCAGGTTCCTGCCCAGGGAGGTTTTCAATCAAGATCTACTCGAGGAAATTCACTCTGTTCTGCTACTGCAAAGCCTATCTGCTGCTCTCCAAGGAATCTGTACAACAAAATCCCCATTAACTGCATCTGTCAATGCTCACAGGTACCAAAATTCACTTAGCAGTTCTCCACTGTTAGTAGCTACAGTCTGCCTAAGCCAGTCTGTAATTTTAGTTATAAATGGTACCTCAGTAAGTGCAAAGTTCTCACCAATTGTGCATTTTGGTCCCGCAAAGTCCTTACGATCACAACCACAATTTTACAAGTTAAGTTTCCCATCACAATTTTACAAGTTTCCCTTCTTTAAGAAGGCAAGAGAAAACTAAACCCTGGGGTGTACAAACCACTTTCTAGCAGGAATGTGGCCTGACAACTGGTCCTGCCCTGCAGTGCAGCCCATCTGTGGGCTGAGCAGGGAAATAAAAGCCTGCCAGTAGCAGCAAGGGTGGCACTGCCCTGGCTTGGCACCTCCCTGCCAGCACTGAGGCCACGTTATTTCTACATCTGTGAGCACTAGGACTCTGCAGATGGGTATTTTATAAAACACTCCTGGCCCAACTTGTAGGAAACCAGTTAAACACTGCAAGAAAAGAGATGTAAAACCCTGGAGACGCTTGAAATCATGCCAGAAGGAAATATATCTACAGTTTCAAAGGCTTGCATTTGGGGGCAGGGAAGATGTTTGTTTGGATAGATCATCAAAATCGAAGAAAATATTCAAAAATAACAATACAGAAGTTTTAGACACAAGATACCTGTGGAAAGCAAAAAAGAGTTTGGGGAGGAAGTTTTGTGGGTCTGGAGGTTTGGAGGATTTAGTTTGTCTGGTTTTGTTGTTGTTTGGTTGGGGTTTTTTAATTTTATGTCTTAGGTGTTGTGAGGTTATTTTGAACACAGAACTAAAAGGCTTCCTATAACACACAAACAACTTAAAACCTACATATCATTATTTTTTTTTTAATTATGTTATCAATAATTAGAAAACCTTGTTTTCTGGATTATGTGTTAAACCATTACTCTAGTAATCCTCAAGGTATTTCCAACATTTAAATTTACATAAACCATAATGAAGATTAACTTAAAGGAATACTCAATTAGTTCTTGATTTCCAAGCATTCCCATTTAGGAGAAATGGAGTGGCTAGGAGGGGATAAGACAACTGACCAGTCAGAGAAACTTAGATTGCCTTCATCACTTTTCTCTGGATTGTGCCCAGCTCCAGCAGAAGGTTCCTGCCCGCCCTGGTGTGATCCCAACAGGGATGCTCCTGCTAAGGGAGCAGCACCCCTGGCTGCAGAGAGCAGATCTTTTCACAGCACAGCTCCAGGACAGTCGCAGTGGCACAATGAACAGGCTGCAGCAAGCAAATGAGGACAAGTGGCTCAGGCAAGGAGAAAATTTCTTCACTGAGTGCTGTACCCAAGCTACATTTCCTCAAGTGGCACTCACAAGCTGCAGTGATATTGTCAGCTCAATATTGTGCTGAACTGAAAGGGACAGTCCTGTCACAGCCCCGTCCTTGGACAGTCTGTCTGCCCTGCCTCATGCCAGCTCTCACTCTCACCAGGCCAGGGATCTTAAGTAGCCAAAATAAGCCAAGCCAAAACACACAATGAAACATCACTCTTATGTCACACCAGCTCTTGTCTCCACACAATTGCAGGGGTGGGAACAAACATCCAAGGACACACATGGGAGAGTTATCTTCTTCACCACTCTGCCAGCACCCTCATGATCTGACACATCAGGTGGGTCTACCTGCTCCCCTCCATGACAGCACAGCTGAAACAAACCTTTCCCTTGAAATCTGCAATGTTCAACACTAAACACCAGCTCAATCAGATGGCAGCTCCTCACAATCAATAAGTATCATTAACCAGCCCTCTCCACAGTGTACTCATGTAAATGAAGTACTAAGAGCTAAAAAACACAGGACCCTAATTTATCTGGGCACTTGAGCATGGACCCAAGCTTACATCCATTTCTCTGAGCACAGAAGATATGATACAGTAAAACAAGGAAAGGTTTCAAGATTATTTTATGCAGACCACAAATTCCAAGTAAAGTACAGTCATTGTCAGATGCAGCTGATCAGCCAATGACATTCCTCTTTTTCCTTGTATTCATATTTTCACAATTGACTTCTTCAGGAATTATACATAGCCTTCATCATCATAAACCCCACATTTGCAGTGGCTGATCCCCACCCAAAAAAAGTTTCCTACAGTAAGCTGAGCAAAGTTAAACCTTGGAAACTCTCTCCTTATAAATGTTAGTAACAAGAATTTAGGTCTACTGAAACAGACCATTATGTAATTCTCCTAATCCTGCAGTGTCTTAAAATATCTTGCTGTACTATCACATCAAGTGCAGGCACACAATGGGCATCAGATGTTTGTCCTGTGAATAAAATAGGAATAGAAAAACATTCTTTTATTATCAGCTTAAATGTTTTAGAATGTCTCTTCTCTCGAGACAAGCTGTTATTTTTTTCTGCACTGTAGAAGAATAAATGGATTTGTGACTTGAATTTTCTTTTTGTTTTAAAGACAAACTAGAAAATGCATGCAATTCCAGAGAACTATATTCTCTGTTTATATGACATATATGTCTACACATGCATGCTTGAGTAATTACAAAGTTCAGGTGAGGACTACTGAAGAAATACACAATAGGTTTTGGTCACCTTGTATTTAATTACCACAGGTTCTCTTGCGCCTTAGGAAGTTTTTGCATTTAAACAAAAAGAAATTCGTGATCCTTATCAAATGTAGCCATATGGGAATGCTGCTTGAAAATAATTTTTGTTTTCAAAGGAGCAGGCAAGCTTTGCTG
The DNA here is from genome assembly GCF_035770615.1 of Melospiza melodia melodia. Classification (NCBI taxonomy): domain Eukaryota; kingdom Metazoa; phylum Chordata; class Aves; order Passeriformes; family Passerellidae; genus Melospiza; species Melospiza melodia. Next base: position 8,922,671 of record NC_086207.1, on the reverse strand, counting down.
GGCTTAGTTGAATATGCATCCCATCACAATTCCTTGCATTGCTCTAACACCACATTAAGATTACATTGCACCTCTTATTAAGAATTCTTATCGAGATCATAAATGCACAATATGCATAGAGAAGAGCACTTCAAACCACAAAAGCTGCTTTATGCATAGAGTAACCACAGGGTTTAATTAGGAAGGGAACAGAGCTGGGTTTTTTTTAAGTCAGATATTTCTTGGACTCTATCTCTTATCCTGTAGTCAGTGCTGGTGATTCCTGCAGCTTCAGAGAGCACAAAGTACAGGAGCAAAACAAAACCAGGCCCTTCAAGCTGAGGCCTGCTGCATCAGGAAAACCCAAATGCTCCACCACCCACAGAAGACATAGCCATGAGATTTTACAGACAGTGAATGATTCAAGAATTTATCTTGTTTTTTAGATTAATAGAATTGTTAGTTGTGCATGTATACCCTTACCAACAGGACAAGGACCATTTACTTTTATCTACGTCTCAGTCAGAAAACTCAAAACACATCTACTATTGTAGATTATTAATTTAATTTCCATTGAAACCACAATCCAAACAAATTTATATCTATTTTCCTCCTTTGGAGCTCAAATGCTGTTATTTAAGTTTTGATACATGTTGAAACATCTCTAAAATTAATTACTGAAGTTTCTCATTAATTTATTGAGGACGCTGTCAACAAGTCCTGTGCAGCAGCAACATTAAGAATAAAATTCCAAGGCCCATAGATGACAACAAATTTAAGGTAGATAAAATAACGACTGACAACACAACCTGCTTTAAACAACTTCAATCATTTCAGTGATTCCTCCAACAGCTGGCCAAAACACTTCTGAGCACACCTTTACAAAATAATTGGTCTGGAAGCAGGCAAGTAAGAAAAGTGTACTAAATGGCACAATTATTCAGCACAGTGATTAGAAAAAGGATTTGGGCGCTTAGTGAGGAAAAGAAATGACTGAAGCTATTGGCACAAAGGAAAGCAGTAAGACAAAAGCATTCATTAGCAGTATCAGACAGCAGGCAGGTTATCCCACCAGCACACGGAACACAAGGTGCTCTCCAGCTGGCACCTCCACAGCAAACAAAACAGATGTTTATGTAACTGGAGTCACTTTTCCTACCTTCTTTCTTTACGGAAATAAACAATATTTTTCACTCCCACCCCATATCTCACCAGCACACCATTTTTTGATGAGCATCTAAGCCATGAACCCACTTTCCTTTGGTCAGTTTGCAGTCCCCCAAGTGCCAGGGCTACCACAAAGCAGATGCTGTTACAAGGTCCAAAAAAGAGAGATCAGGGCTGAGGAGGAGGGTTAACACCACTCAAAAACTCAAAAGCATCGCTTTTGTTCAATGTTGATTTCATTTTCACAGCACTTCTTAACAGGGAAATTCTATTAAAAGTAGTTTATGTTATATTATATATATAATATTTATATATAATATATTAATAATAGATAATTCGGTAATTATATATTTTATATATTAATAATATATAATATATTATACATATTGTTATTATTATTAAAATATTGTACATATTAAATAAATTATATAATATATAGCCCAGTACTTTTCCCTCCTCAATGTGATTTAAAGCTATAACATAAAATGAGTGCCAATAAAGATACACAGCATTACAAAAAGACAATGTGAATTACTAATCTGAAAGACTTCTCAGCCCCACCATCCAGCCCAAGTGCCACAGCAGCTGGGTGATGAAGCCAAGGAAAATACGGCAGGCAGCCAGCACTCATCTTTTCTGGCAGAGAAGAAAACCTCATGTAAATCTGTCTGACAGATAATGGCTGGGGAAGGCCAAAGGAAAGCTTTTATAACAATGCATAATATTTCCATATTTTCTTGGAAATGTTGATCTTATGGCTTCACCATGATAGCAATTATCTGCTGACACAGAGCACAGTTTTTACAACTTTTCTTACAGACAAGAGGTGCTTTAAATTTCATAGCCTGAAGGCCATGAAATTATTCATTATATAAAATTATTAGTAAAAAGAAATTTTATTTTCTAAGTACATCTTACATCTCAGCAAAAATAATTTGGATTTTTTAGCAAAGTAACATTTCAAAATGAACATTTCTGGATACTTCTTGAAAGCACTTGGATTATGGGCTTCTTGCAGAGCCTTTACAAGACTTATGCATGAATTGGGTCCCAGAAGAATGTACTTGCTTGATGTCTATCTGTGCTACAGTTCCCATACAAACATTTGGAAAGCTAAATAAGGAAGACAAACTAATGGCATCTCTTGGGTTTCCAGGTTTGATTGCAACTGTGGCATCCTCCAAGGAGCTCTTAAAAAATAATAGAAACCTCACAGCAGCCTGCAGCAAAATTTGGCACACCCAGCTTAGGGAATAGAAGTCTCCAGGAAAGATACTTGGGGTTTTTTGCCCACACTGTTATGAGATACCTTCAAGTAAAAGATAAATGCTATTGACAAGCAGTGTTTGTTCAAAGCAGTTTTCTTCAAAGCTGGTGTAATCTGTTAGGAGCTGTTCTGAACAAGAGGGTGCATAATTGCAATTTCAGCCATGTAGTGAAGCACAGCAGCACAAATAGCTGTTGAACATGCAGAGGCATAGGCTGGGATCCTCTTCTCCTTCCCCCCAACACCCCCCCAAGTATTTCACCCTCAGTATATACACACACAGCTCCTAGATAACTATAAATAGTTGTGATTTTGTAAGTAATATTTTCACTAATTACCACAGCCTTACCAAAACAGCAGGAGGGAAAAAGGCAAAAAAAAAAAAACAGACTGTGGAAGCTATGCAATTAGAATAAACCTACTTTTCTCTCAGTTCCTGCTTAACATCAAATAGTCCTAGAATGTTTCCATTCAAGAATTGCAATAAGAAAGGGGAAAAAAAATCATTAAAGAACTCATTTTAAAGCTGTACAATTATTTTAAAGTTTTAGTCTCTCATGTATAATATTTTTAAAGGAAAAAAAGAAAAGTAGTTAAAAACTGGAGGAAAAGAAGTCGATGCCTTTTTCCCTGGTCCTGGAATTATGAGCCAGACACAGTTAAGAGACAAAACCATTTTTACCTCACTATTTAATAATGATCCTTATACCCAATACTGCATATACAACTGGATAGCCCTTGTAAAACAACATGTCTGACAGAGTCCCCAGTGAGAAGCTTAAATGCATGGGGTGACATCTGCCTGTTCTAAAGTGTTACCCCCAGATGGGGCTTAATCCCACAAAACCTGTTCTAGAGAGAACCTTGGTTTCTCAAGACAGTGTAAGGCTTTCTAGAGAGAACCTTGGTTTCTCAAGGCTTTCTGGCCTCCAGCTCTGAGGCCTTCAGAGTGTTTGGTCTTCTTGCCTAGCAGAACATCAAGACTATGTTAAAATATCTATTCAGCTTAAAGAATTACAAGTATGTTGTAATTGCAAGTATGTTAAGAATACCGAGAATACATAAAAGGGCATAAACAATCAGAAAAGGCATAAAATCATCACAGCATCATTGCCACTGATTAAAATATCATTATTTAAAGTAACTGTATTAAAATCAGCAAAGTACAGAGGCTTTCTAACCACAGAAATGAGTAGAAAGCAGGATCTGAAGGTAATAAAAATGAAATGGCAGCATTCTCATTCACCTTGCACAAAACTGGACTCATTCTGAAGGAACCAGTTACTGGGTCCTGTGACAGTCCCAGTGAAGCCCTACAGTCAAAGTGTTGTAAATACTGTATTAGACTTGAGAAAATGAAAAACCTGCAAAATGGAAGGGCTGTTACATCCAGATTCCTCCATGCTACAGCACATTGCATCCTGCTCAGTGTGACTAAAGAGCAACATTTCCTGTTTGAAGTGTTTCAAGGTCTATGAAAAGCCACATTGCCCCTTACCAGAGCTTCAGGTACTATACAAACAACAAAAGCTTAACCAGAGACTCTTCTTATAAACTGCAAGAAATAACAAGAACCTCCTTAGGAGTGTATTAGGAGTGTATCAAGGCAGTATAAAAAGTGATCCAGAGTACTGTTGGTTTATCAACTACTGTTTGGTCCATTGGAAGGACACAAAATATTTCTCCTTTCAATTAAACAAATAACCAGTGATGTGGCAAAGTGGGAAGGTGCTGGCTTGGTTTGTTTGGTTTGAATGTAATTGATCTTTAAAGTACCTGCACTCATGGACTCTCCAGAGTCCTTTGTAGTTTTTCATACAAGCTTTCATCTTTGACAGCCCATCCTTTCATAAATGGCAACTCTGCATAATGAAACAGTGCTTTGCTAATTAAAAATTTCAATGAGCATTTAATAGAAAGAAAAGTCACTTTAATTACAGAACTGAAGTTTCAAGAGACTATCTCTATTACACAAAATTATGGTAACTAATGCTTCTTGATAAATATTATTTATAGCATAAGTCAACTAACACATTTTTGGCAGCTATACTGCAGTTTAAGCAGTCAATAATATTGTGGTTAAGAGTGAAGCACTGAAAGATCAAAGTGAATGCTGAAATCCAATGTATTTTTATTAAATTACAGCTCATAACCTTAGTATATATTCTGTCATTCTTTCTGTTAAGAACTATTTAAAACATCAGCTGCAGTTGTCTTTTTTTCAAGCATGAGCTTGAGCAAAATGAAAGTTCTCTTCCAACATCATTCAAAATCAACAGCAGGAAAAAAATGTATTTATAAATAAAAGGCAGAGAGGTTCAGCACTCAGTGCTGCAATTTCTAATTAGTATAACTTTCATCAACTCTGCTGTAAAATTCAGTGAATGTTTTTATGTGTTCCACCTCCAAGGTATATGTGCCTGTTGCTCACTCTGCTGAAGCTGCAGTCTAATTACTTAGAAGCTTCTGGATTTGGATGCAGTGAGACCTTTTTCAAAGCTGAACAGTTATTCCTCAATAATTAAGAGGCAGGAATTGATCTCTCTATTCCACTTCTTATCTGAAGAAACTTACTGATGTATCTCTGCATTTTGCTTCTTATCATTGATTAACTTTTGAAGTCCAAAATTTTAAGACTACCCATAATGAAATCTGAGCAAGTTTGTCTTAGGCTTTTTCTCCTTTTAACTTTTCCCATATGTTTCTTTTCCCCCAGAAAAGGAATCCTATAATCTCCAGCTCTCCCTTTAAACGCACTGGGAGATGACAGAGGAGGAAGTCTGCAGGGGCTCATCCCTATCAGAACAACTTACTACATCAGAGTGCTTTGAAGCAGGATGGAAAGATATTTTCAAAACTTCATTTCCTCTATTGTTCAGCAAATTGTCTGCCCAGGACAGCTGGCAGTCATTTACAGGAAATGTTACAGGACAAAATGTTTGACCCTTACTTATAACACTTTATTATGTTACTGTATTTAACATTTCAACTTCCTTTACAGAGAAATAAGAGCCAGATCAAGGATACAAAACTACACAGTGCTGATATCCTACAAGGATAATAGTGTCTAAACTCCTGAATGTTCTTGTTTCCAACTGATTTTTGTGTATTGTCACTTGTGACCTTGGGAGGGGATGGAATCAAGATGTTGGTACCTGTCAAACCTCAGCTTAACTGACCCATTTGACAATTAATGAAGAAGAAAATGCCTTAGAGGGGAAATACTTCAACAATCTAAGTAGGCACGTGGCCGCAAAGCCTCCTGGAAAAAATTCAGTCTGAGAAATAAACCAGAGCTTTCTGCTTCTCAGTGAGTTCCATTTAGAATTAAAAAGCTCAGTGTCAAACTCCCTAATGCCAGAAAACACTTTTAGGCTCCTCCCTTTAATCAGCTACTTGAAGCAGAAATAGAGCCTTAGAAAAAGTTACCACTTGTCATTGTTTTCCCTTCCTGTGTGCTCCCTCTTCATGAGAAACCTTTGATTAAAGTTTCACTGCTACTTCCACTCTGCCACCCAAAGCATTCTGTGCCCCTTTTCTCTGGCAACACAACTCATAATCAAAGGTCAAACCAGACTGAAAACAGCAACAAAAATTTGGCATCAGTTCTACTTTAGTTATACTGAATAGTGAAAATACATGGAAATAATCAGGGCATACCTGCACTACCCCACTAATATATGGTTGATATGTTTAAGTGTATCAATCAATATATAGAACAAAGTTAAAGTGCCATTAAAAAAACAAAATCAGTTTTTCTTCACAATTACAACATCAAAACCAACCACAAACCTAGCAAAAGAACTGGTTTTCACCAACTGGCTCTGTGTAAGAAACTCCTGTGTTTCTCTGCTTTATACTGTCAAAGCAATACAGATGATTAATTCATAATAAAAATCTTGAGAAAAGTGAGTGTATTGTGCCTGGATAGTTCAAACAGAAAGTCAAAAGTCAGCATATAAAAGTCGCTAAATCTGATTTAACATTTGACATTTGGGATATATTTTAGCCATGAATAAATGGTGAAACTCTGATGGGTAAGGCCATGAAATGTTCCTTGCTCTCCAAAATATAAACTTTCAAATGTTTAATAGGAAAAATTAACCTGATTTGAACAAAAAAAAAAAAAAAATTGCAGATTACCACTCTTCCCTGTGGCCTCTCCTTGACCTCAGATTTGCCACAATAATCTTCAGAGAATAAATATAATTGGATGTTCTCCTGCCTCACAGACCTGGAATACACCAGGCACAACTGTGCATAAAAGCTGCAGGGCTTTGTTTAAGAGGTGACAGCAACTCATCTCAAGGGCATTGTACCTAGCTGTAAAAACAAGTTTAAATAGTGCTTCCACAGAAGAACTCCAACTTACTTACAAAATGTTCACTAATGTGTTTGTTGATAGGATTATTATAAGAGGTTAAATACTGTCAACATGCAGAAATGAATGGAGTATTTTCATATCGTTAAGTGGAGGAAGACAAATAATCCATCACACCACACAGCAAACACTGCATTCAGAAAAGATATTCAACAAAAGGTTTAATTAGGGAATAAACTACAAATGCTTGAATTACTTGTTTAGTTTGTGACCTTTCAAGCATCACTTGTTCATTACCATGCTACCCTCCAAACTGAGACTGAGCAAATACCAACTGCTCCAAAACTTTTCAAACATTACATGTATTATTAAACATTAGAGAATTGCCAAAGCTAAATGGTTTTATTTGGAGAACAGATTATAGCAATAAAAATTGCTACAATATTCAAGGTTTGGGGAAGAGTTAGATGCATGAGTAGTTTAGCAAACTTGCTAAGGAAATTACTATACATTGAGCCATTAGAATTCTGTGCCCTGCACAGGGCCCAAATGCCTCATTATTTGCTTTCATAATTCCATCTCTCATTGTTTGACACTGGCCCAACACCAGGCACCCACCAAAGTCACTCACTTGCCCTCCCCTGCCACAGCTGGGCAGAGGAGAGAGAAAAATATTAATGAAGGGTTCATGAGTTGAGATGAGGACTGGGGAAACACACTGCAAGGGCAAAACAGGCTCAGCTTAGAGGTACAAAGTGGATTCATTGCTAACAGAGTCAGAGGAGGATACCAAGAAGTAAAAATAAGCCCTTAAATACAGCTTTTCTTCCTCCAACCATCCTTCCTTCCCACCAACAGCACAGGGGACAGAGCATGGGGATTTTGGTCAGTTCATCACCCAGTTTTCCTCTGCTGCTCTGGCAGAGGAGTCCTTCCCCTGCTGCACCATGGGGTCCATCCCTTGGGGACAGTTCTCCATGAACTTCTCCAGCACGGCTCCAATCTCACGGGCAGCAGTCTGCCCAAAACTGCTGCAAGGTGGGTCCCTCCCAAAACTGCTGTTTGATTTAGCCAATCCTGAAACCCACAGAAGGTTCAATTCAGGTCTTGAAAAGCTACTGACCACAATATTGGTACTAATTTAAACTGAGACAACCAGAACACAGATTGGGATCAGGCTGTAGCAGAGGACAATCTGCAATAATACATCTCTGGCCCACAGGTATCATTGTTATTCTTCTGCCTTTCATTTCCTTCTCCTGGTAACAAGTGCAGCCAGGCTTCCTTACAGAGGTTTCATTTTGCACCATTTAGTATTTAGAACAGCCTGGTTTCCTTTCTTCTAAGCAGGTTCTTGATTTGCTTCTACACACTCTGTTACTCAACAGCCACACCTATGCTGAGATCCTCTAACATGCTCATGAACTAGTCATTACCCACACACCTTCCTGCAAGAACAAAAGGTAACTGCCAGCACAGGAGGGTTAGATCCACACTGAACAAACCACTAAGCACACTTCCCAAGAATTGCAAATCACCCTATAGCAGTTGAGGATCAAATAAAATTTAACAGTTTTATTTATAAAATTTGATTACACCTGTAGCATGGGTTTTATATGCTATTTCCCAGTCTTGAATCTGCTGAAAAATATTCCTTAGGCTCAAATACAAGCTTCAAATCATACAGCCATAAAAACAGGAAATATTTGTAATACAAGATAAAACCAAATTGTCTTTAAAAATCCCACAGTATTTTCCACAGAAGTGAAACTGTTAGCTCTAATGTACTGGCCAAGATCCAGTCTGGGTAATTATGTTCTCTTACCTGAATTTCCCTTACAGTTATTCAATTTCACCACCTGTCCTAAAACGTTGTGAACACTTAAGTTAATTCTGTTCCTGGTGCTAGAAAACTGACATAAAGCTTTCTGTTTCAGCTAAGTTCCCTAGGAAGAAAAAACTCTCTCTATACATGCATACATACACATATATACATATATATGTGTCTGTGTGTACATATATAAATGCGTATGTTTTGCAGACCTCAAAGCAGTAATCTATAATTTCTCTCAGATTCCACAGGCTTCCTTAAAATGTGTATCTGTCACCTGCCAAAAGAAAGGGAAATGACTTCATGTCAGATCCATCAGCCACAATCTGGCAGGAAATCATGGTATCCATCTCAGGCCTCCAAGGCCATCAGATATGATCCAGTGTCCAGCCTGTTTTGGAAAAAGGAATCTGAAATTGGGAGATTCCCAGTTTTTGCAACAAGTGGAAGACTTGAGATTGGGGAAACAACTTCTATCAAGTTGGAACCTCATTGTAGGCATGTTGTATTCACTAACCTCAATGAAAACCTGGGAAATATTTTCCATTCAAAATGACTCTGTCTACAAAGCATGGCTGGGGCTTGTGGGGCTGCCAGGGCAGCTGCCTTCTGTACCTCCTGGTCACCAAGGCACTTAGAAGAAGTTGGTTTTCCTCCTCTCATACCCCCAACTCCCTGCCATGTGTACACACACCCAAACAGACCCTGATTCAACCCTGCTGATCAGATAGCCCAGTTTTTTACAAATTCTCATTACTAATCAACACAATCAGGATTTGGTCTCATTAGGCTGCTGCATTTCATCCCAAAGCTGTCTGCTGATTAATTGTGTATGTCAAACAAGGTGAGGTTTCTAAGGGAAACTGTAATTTCTATTAAATCAGACGATGCAATTAAAAAATAGTCATGCTTCTGAGAATACAAACCCAAGTTCATTCATTTTCAAGTACAGATTGTAATGTTTCTGTATCCTAACCTGGAATCTCTAAGGGAAAAGTGGTGTAAAGAGCTGGGTCAGTTTTGCTATTACACTAGGCTGGCATCCAAATTGCTCATTCAAAAACACTGTCACATCCCCTGCAGATATCCCTATTGCCCAGGGTATTCCAAGCTTTTGAGATGGCCTTGGCTCTCTAGAACACAAGCAGAGGTACCCAAGAGCCAAGCTGAATATTACAGCCTGCATCTAGGGGACAAAATGTGGGAGGATGACTCTGGCCATAGCTAGCTGGAGAGGAATTACTAAATTTGTAGAGAAAATCCAGACTAGAAATCTGATGGTGGAGAGTTGATCAACAGATTCAGGCCTAAACAGATGCCTGTGGCTAGAAACTTACTTAAAAATGAAAATCAGTACTGAAGGATACTACTCCCCCATCTCAAGCTAAATGTGCATACTTTTATTTCAAACTTTGCAATTGCAAAGTCCAATATAATAACAACTGAAAATATTCAGCATTCATAAGAACATAAAAGTTATAATTCTCCTTCTCTGCAAGAAAACCTTGATTCTATGATCCCTCGTATATACCGTGACAATAAATAAGTTATAGAAAAGTTGTACTTTGTGTTAAGTTATTAAACAACCTGATATTCATTATGTACACAAGCACTTCTTGTAGCCTAAACAATAGCTAGTCCATGAATGTGCATATGTGACACATACACATTTTACTCTGTTAGCTTTGAAACCTTTCCCTAAAAGTTCATCAAGAACTGAACTAAACTTCCACAAAGTCTGATTTACTTCAGCAGTGCTACAGAAAAGAAACAAACTAGACTTTCACAAACTACAAGACAGAAGTATTTGACTATAAATGGAAGCATTACAGAAAGATGAAAATAAACAGTGAGGAGAACAAATAATATGGCATGATGAGCTCCCAAGTTCATAATTGTAAATCCACTTAGAGAAAAAACTACACTACTCATTGAGCGACTTAGTCACTGATACACCTCTGACTTGCTTCACTCCAATGATGTCAGATTGCTGCTCATAATGAGGTGCAGTTTTTCCCAAAAATAGGAAATCTTCAATCAAAGCACCTGAAGTGAAGAAAACTCAGAGACAGCTTTAAAACAATCCATGCAAAGAAATTTGTTACAAATGGTTCTGCTTTGCATCTCAGTAACTTGCAAACATTTGCTTATGGTTGGTAGGTCCTGATGGAGTCACGAAAAAACAGAATGAACAAGAAATCAAGTAAAGGACAAGTAATAAGGAACAAGCTGACCTAGAACTGAATGATGAATTGGCCTGTGAGGCATTTTAAGAGCCAAATATAATAACACTTTTAGGTTTCATTTCCCCCACCCCTCAAAGCCTGTAATATTTCCTCATTAAGTAGTGCAGCTGAGGAACAGACTCAGCTCTCTTACTCCCAGACAGAACCATGTGTGACATAAGGAATCACTATGTGCACCAGAACCACTCTTTCTCCAAAGCAGTCACACCAGAAAGAAATGGTTTCAGCCCATGTACTGCAACTCATACATAAATTTTCTAAATGAAGAAGCTGTAACTTCAATGTGCAAAAACACTGTAGAATACTAAATTCATTATAAATATCTGCAGAGCTTTACTTTTCTCCTCTTCTTAAAAGAATATCTACCTTAAAACCATTAAACTTTAGCAGCCTGTTTTGACAAAGCAGAAGGGAATAGATCACTTGTCTGCAACAACATAAAACTGTGTCCTGGTGATCCATAAAGGCCAATTGTCTGAAACATCTCATAACACATACAAGCCACTTCCCATCTTGAGACTGGCAAGTGGCTCTTGCCTGTTTTGACATCCATACAGCAGGTGTTTTAGTGGATTTTTTTCCTCCCTCGTTTTTTTTTTTTTCACCTCCAGTATAAAGCAGAAATTTTATTTCAGCTGTGTTTGCATCATTAGCTTTCTGGCAATCATATAAGCCTAAATTATCCAGGCAAGCAGTTTCATTTATCGAGACCTCTTGCTGCAAAAGAGCAGCAATCAAATCAGTCAGCCCAAATTATCCTTGACATTAACAAAGGGCTCTAGGATCATTCTAAGAAATTACTTTCTCCTATTAAGGAGCTGATTATGTTGTAGATGCCTCTGCCGCATCACAGCGCAAAACGTTGTTTAAAATAAAAATGTTTATAAGAGCATGCAATTTTCATTGCCACTGTTTGTTATATTCAATGTTGTATTAAGGCATGCTAAATATACATTATATATGTAAGGGTAGGTGTGCACCAAGTGTACAAAAGCAGCAATGGCACAAGAGCTTGTGCTTCCTTCAGCCCTGTGCAGATGCCACCAGGTCCCAGCCTGAGGGGCTCTCCGAAGGCCAAGGAAGCTCCACGGATTATTGCTCTGCATCCCTGCACCACTGAGGTCTTGCCCTCCCAGAGGCCACAAGAGCTAGATGGAGATTTCAGCCTTTCCCAGACAGTGCTGATTCCTCACTCATCTTTAGTGCCTTGTGCTCAGCTTCTCGGAGAGCTTTATCAGGCCAAATCTAACTTAGAACTTTGAGAGCATAGAGAGTTCAAATGGGCAAGGAAGATACTGGGAGTTCTCCATGCTTGCCATGGATCAAGGGTGAAGGAGGAGGAAAAAAAGAAGGCATCTTCACAGTCTCAGCAATCAGCAAAGTTTTATCTGAAACTAAAGAAAAAAATCCTCCAGCTCTTAAATTTTGTGATTTAGGGCCCAAAGCACATTGCTATTTCTGAGGTGGTGAGGTAACAGGTTCTGTATTCAGAGCTCACTGATACAGCATACAAAACCAAAACAAAATATTACAAAAAAAATTTAAAAGTGCTCCACAATTATTTCAACTGCAGAAAAAAAAAAGGCACAAAAAGCTAGAGCTGTCAGATGGATAAGGGAAAAATTACAAGAGAGGAAAACGTATTCAAGCTTCAAAAAGACTATTAAAAAATCCTACTGGGAGCAAAAATGTATTTAAAACTAGAAAAATAGCTTCTACTGAAAGCAACCCATAAAATACAGGATGTGGAATTCCCCTCCTCCCCCCCAGGTAAAGACAATGAGCTAGAACAGCAGCTTTGTGGTTAGAGAGAAAGACATTTCTGGTTCAGGGCCCAGCTACGCCACAGGCACAACACCTTATCTCAAATTATAGGCTCATAATGCAAACACATTTTCACCAAACACCTAAATCTGAACTAAATAACAAATATAATGAACAGCTCAAAATGCACTACAATTGAGTGAGAACTCCTAATTGTTAGTTTTAAGCTCAAAATTAGTAAATATATAAGATTGCACTGTGATTGGTGAAGTCACAATAAAAGCTGACATTGATTTTAGACATCCCTAACCAGTATTTGCTAGGCAAGTTTCCTGCACACTCAGTGGTATGAAATCAGTTATTACATATTCTCATCTCCAGTTTCATGCTATTAAATACATTTTCCTGCATAAAGACTCAGGAATGTTGTGCCAACAGTTTTCAGATGTTGTTTGCAGTTCCTTTTCCCAAAATATGCATCCTACTTCTAGACAAGCAGACTAAATTCCAGCCAAATGTGGCTCATCTAGAGTTAGAATTAGAGAATCATGTGTAGATTGGTTTGACAGATTACACTGGTTTCTGGATCCCTCATTACCTCTCAAACCAACCTCCATAAATCAGTGTCTTGTAAATCCTGCCCTGGCACAACTCACTTTCTAGAACAGAACGTTCTATATCCACCCAAATCTCTGTAAGGTCACAGCAAAACTCACTGGGATGTGCAACTTAGAAATAAAGTGATCATCAGCCTCTGTCCCCAGAACTGAGTTTAGGTCAAAAAGCAGACCACGAGAGCAGATGCCAATTACCTTATCTGGCTCAGCAACAGCATCTTCTCCCTTTCAGCCCCTGAGCAGGGTTCCCACAGGTGGAAAGCACATCAGATGTCAGAAATGGCAACCATCCCTCACCATGCTGTTCCCTTAATTTGCAAATGACACTCAGGGAAGATGCAGGCTTTCAAGTTTTAGATCTGGCCAGCTGTGTCCAACACACAGAGGCATCAGTATTTCAGAAAACCAGAGTTGATCAGTGATTGTCATTATAATGTCTGGAAAAGGGTTGAAAAGCAGAAATACAGAAAAACCTCTCCTATAGATACCACAGTAACTTAATTTGTAGGGACACTGTAGCATTTATATCTTTTAATCAGTATAAACAGGTTCATTTATTCCAGCTCCCTTCTGTACTGGGACAGTGGGTAGAAGATGATTTAAGTGACCGACAAATCACCTCTTTCACTTTGGAAGCCTTTGGTCATTGCTCAAATAAGTTGATTTAGCATACATGAGTCTCCAAAGAAAACTCACAACGTATGACAGCGTAAAAAAATTCCCATCAAGTCAAGAAGGGAACATTACTGGGTTATTTTATCTGGTTTATAATTTTTTTCACTGATAGGCCCCCACAAAACCCAAACTCAATAGCATTAAAAGAAAATATTTTCAACAAGAGAAAAAAACATGGTGTCAAGACTATTTTCTTTTTATGATATTCCATCTTGAGGGAAAGATTTAGTCAGCCAATTCTTTTTCCCCCTCTCCCTTACAGTGAAACCTGGTAAGATTTTTAAACACATTCTGCAAAGAATCACTTGTCTCTTTAATCTCTCCAAAGAGAACGTGTTGCAAATGAGCATTTCTCCTGCTTACTCCTTTCCTTGCCAAAGGCATATAATTGTGTCTTTAAAGTGAAAATATGACTCACACTTCTAATGGAACTCAGATTATAGGTATACCTCAATCTAAAAACACTTTCTTATTTTATTACAGCAAGATTTGTATTTGGATTTCCCCGAAATTCAGATTAAAGTTGTTTTTCTGTTTCCTCTGTAGCTTGATAAACATTTAATTTTGGCACTGAGAAGTCTTTAGCTGGACAGAGGGAGGGCACCATTGAAAAGTAACCTTAGAAGCATTCTTGCAAGATGCAGGAAATCTTCTAAACTCACACAGAGAGCAGAGAAAATTAATCTAAATACTAAACCATTATAATCTATTCTAGAAAGTAGAAATACTGTTATTTGGAAAAAGCTTTTGATATTTTTAAGTTGGTTTTTATTCCTACCAAACTTCAGAGAAAAGTGAGTTTTATTAGGAAGTTTCAATTGAGCAAAGGTTCTTAATGACAAGTTTGAAATTTTATAGTCATTTGTACAAATAAATTAAAGAAAATATTTCAAAGCTATGCTATCATTCAGTCTTATATTTTAAAAGCAAGAGATTAAAAATAAAAAAAGCAACAAAGAGTCATCTTCTAAACCCTACTGAGAGATCTGAAGAGGCTGTGTCTGCCTCAGGAACTCAGCAGGGACATCAGTCCCACCCTCCTGCTCAAACACAACAACACAGACCAGAAATGATTGAAGCACACTCATCTCAGAGCCAAATATTAGAGCTTTCTTCTTTAACATCAGGTGTTTTAATGAAGGCTAAGCCTTTGCTCCCTATCTCTTCTCCTCTGGCTTCAGCAGAAGCACATCACTGACTAAAAAAACTCACATGAGTTCCACAACTTGTATGACAAACCTGCATGGAAAAAATTTATGGATCAACTTAATAAAAATTCAAATCTTCCTTTTCAGCAGAATTTTCATACTAATATTAAAGATGATCATATGTACAAGACAACCTTCTATAAAATGAAATTGATTGAATTAATATGGTTGCAACTTTCACTAATATTAATGGCAATAAAAGGAAAATAAAACATTTTAAATTACTGGAAATATTTCCAGCAGTTCCCAATACTGTACATAAAGAACCTGAAAGGGATGTTCTGAAATCCTATTTCTCAATCTGCGAAGAAACACTGACAGAAACAAAGTCACCACTGATTTATTGCTGTACTGAGTGAAGAAATAAGCTTTAGTATTTGATTCTTATCCTTTGCATGGTTAGTTCAGCTGAAGTTGCCTGTCTCAAGTGTGTATTTTACTGCAGAGGATCTTGCTTTAATTAGTCTCAGGTCACAAAATGTACCACTTCAAAAGCCCATCTAAAGTGCAGGCACTCAGTGCCAAAGCAAAGTAGTTGAACATAGGATTTCTTTTAAAGAAAACATGACTTTACATGTCCAATTATACTAAAAGTTTTTGTCTTTGACTGGCAGAACATGACACTAAACCCCCAAGAAATTATTTACTGAACAGAGCAACAACCAACTGCTCAAAATTTCAGTCAAAGCTCAAAATAAGCTTAGATGTTTTATAATCACCACCATCTTCTCTCAAGATAATTTATGTGACACTTGTTATATGGTGAGGCAGTTAAAGTCAGCTTCTCTTGCTTGTTTCTTCTTATTAGGAGTTACTTTTAGATATATCAAAATGAAAATAATGAAAATTTTACTATTTCCCTCTGAGCACTTTTACTCAATAAGCAGCAGTAGATTAGGCTGTACTGCAAATCAGTTATGAACTCATCCAGGCTTTAAACCTCGTAAAAAGGCTAATACAGATTTTCTGTTTCTGACCAAAACTCAAAATTCCCAGTGGCTTAGGTTCTTGCAAACAAACACTCAGATATTGCTGGAAAACACAAACTGAAAATCAAGAAACACCCTACTTGACTGGCAGATACTGCTCCCAAGTGATTCAGGACAGTGTTTTCATGGTGTTAGCGCTCAGAAACACAATCACAAAATGATTATGTGCAGGTGCTTTTATTGAAGAGCTCTGGGTGTCAGGGTACAGACCCAAATCTGACTCCAACATGGGTTTGGGATGCACATGTTCCTATATTCTATCGTTATATAACTTTCATGTTAATTATTAAACTTATATTGTTCTATTGTGTGCATAGATTTCATCCAAGCATGGGCTCCTCATGGCCCTCCTCAAACTTCTAACATAGTTTCTCATGATTCTTCTTACAATTAAACAATAATTATATTTGATTACTAAACAATTATCACATCTAACAATTATATCATTTACCATACACTGCTTATGCAGGCGCAATTTCACATGATCTGGCAAACACAAAGCCTGACATTTTCAGAGTCTATTTTTAACATTTTTTCCAGGGCCCCAATAAGTCTAGCTTCTGTCTAATTCTCCGAATTTTATTATTTTAAAACATTTTACTATCAACAGAGGCACTAGCACCCTTTCTGATGCCACCAAAGCCAAATCCTGTGTGAGCAAAGAACCCTTCCAGCCACAGCTCACAGCAGCCCTGCCCTGCAGACACAGGGGTGCATTTGTACTGCAGAGGAGCCCTGGAACAGGAGCAGGTCCAGCTGCCAAGGAGCACAGCAGGAAGGAGCTGGATACCAGCAGGGGCCTGACAGTGTTCCAAGGGCAGTGCCAGGAACCAGGGAACAGCTGACAACCAAAAACAAAACAGTGAACAGTGCTCCCCCTGCACTGAGGGAGATCCTTTCTGCGCTGCAACTCCTAATTCCCAATCTCCTATTTATCTCCTGTCCTATTTACCATGCTCTGTGTTGAGCTAAATCAAAAGGTGTCGCAGACATCTTTTCATGAAAAATCCTTTCCTTAGGATTTTTCCTCCTGAGAAGCTGAGAAGCCTCAGGAACAAAATGTAAACAATGATTATCTGCTGCTGAGGAATGCAACAGGTGCATCTGTGATTGGTTTCATGCAGTTGTTTCTAATTAATGGCCAATTACAGTCAGCTGGCTCAGACTCTCTTTCCAAGGCACAAACCTTTGTTATCATTCCTTTCTATTCTATTCTTAGCTAGCCTTCTGATGAAATCTTTTCTTCTATACTTTTAGTATAGTTTTAATGTAATATATATCATAAAATAATAAATCAGCTTCTGAAACATGGAGTCAGATCCTCATCTCTTGCCTCATTCTGGAACCCCTGTGAACACCGTCACAAAACAGATGCAAAAATGTCCTTAACCCAGAAGGACTTCAGCATTTACCTGTGGGTAAATTTCCCCCTCCGAGTGGGGAAAAAACCAAAAAATACAAAAATGGAGGCATTCACAGTTTTGAACAAGTCTCTGACAGAGCCTGGGAAAATATTATCAGGGCAGATGAGAGAGATGGATCTTTGTGTTAATTTCATAACAGTAACAAGTTTTTACTGTGTATCAGGTGAAAGTACAGAACAGGACAAAGCAGAAATAGAAAGGCAAAACCAGAAGGATCAGATCAAATCACACCCTCAGTATTAAAATTGATGCATTACCTTCCTACCAATTTGCAGGCACTAATTCAGGTATTATCTTTACAATGGAAAATGGAGCATTTTTTTCATGTTACCTGATTATAAGCTGCAGAAACAAGTAATTATTTTAAGAGTGACTTTTGGATGCAAATACTCCTAGGAAATAGCTGTGGGAGAACAATTTTGCTATTGGAGGGGGTTATTTGAACTGTGCTGACATTCTGAATAACTAGTCCTGTGCATCTGGAAAGACTAAGATAAAGAAGGCATTTTGTTTTAATTCTAAACATTGTTTCAACTTGCCATTTTGTTCATCACAAAGTAAAACTCTGAAATAAAACAATTTCTGAAATAAAATTTCTGAAAATAAAACAATTAAGAACTCCATTAAAAAAAAAAGATAGCTGAATTTCACAGATCCCCTTTCTTTTATTTCTTTTAAAGAAAATTTCAACAGAACCCAGAATTCCTATAGAGCTTAAACAGGACTTCAGTGAATTCTCCTAAGACTAAATAACAAAAGTGGTAGGGAAGAATTTGAAGGATGGAGATGAAATACTTGAATTAGTAATTATTGTGACAAAAAAGCATCAGTAATTCTACGTTCCCTGTAGAAGATAAAACTCAAGGCTATCAGCAGGTCAATTCCATCTCCTTGTTTTTTCCCCAGTTCTCCTCTGATGTAACACACAGATTGCAGGATGGAGCAAAATGACTTGTGAGTTTTCTTTAAAGGACAAGCTGATAGGAAATCATCAGAAGGAACATTGTAATTTGTGTTTCAGTGCTTCCAAGCTACTTTTCCATTTAATATAATAATTTCATGTAAGTTCATATTTTATTTTCTGGAGTTCCTAGCTCCCTCCTTGGAATGAAATTGTCTTAAATTGTCTTTATTTTCTCTACTCTCGTTGTACTTTTGACACAGGGTCAGATTTTGATAACAAGTTATACAAATTTTCACTTGGCTCTCCTATTGGAACTAAGGTATCTTGGATAGTGAGGCTAATCATGTAATTTCTGAAAGAGAAAAAAAAGCAGGAATTTCAATAAAAATAGAATTCAAAGCTTATGCCAGGTGTCTACAGAGGCAGAAAAGTTACAACCCCCCACCCTGGCCCTGCAAGCCTTTGAACCTGCAGCCTTTCAGAGATCAGCTTCTGTGCTTATGCCTCAGCTCAGCTGGGCAATGAATAAAGAGAAAATGCATTGGAGCAGATAAGAGCCCAAGCAGCTATTGAGTGAGAGTGTCCTAGAAAAGGCAAAGCCAGAAGTAAAGTCCCTTACTTCTGAGAAAATCAAATACTGTATTTCTCCTTCCCTTTTATCTTTTAAGACTCCATGTGCCAAGTTCTACTTCAGATTCTTAACATATTTAACTATTGGGAGAGCTAGCAGAATTAGAGGAGAGTGTTTGGAATAATAATTTCACTGATACAAAGAACCCCCTGAACTGAGCATCTTTTCCCTTCCTGCCATGAATTTCCTAAAGCTCCTATTCATTATCAGCCTCTCATGAAAACACAAGTTCACTTCTTGAAGACTTTCATCACTGATTACTGTGTAAAACCACTGCCTGGAGCAGGTTACTCCACTGAGTTCTGGGGACAAATGGCATCTCTGCAGAGAACATGGCCAAGGTCTCCATCAGCCCATTTTCAGTGAAAGCACCTCGAGTTTGACTCTTCAGGGGCAGGGGGAGGCCACATGGATGGACACAAAACTGAAAATACTAACAATCCATTACGCTGATTAATTTTTATTTCATTTGCAGAACACAAACTTCAGCCCTTCCTCACTTCCAGCATGTTCTCCCTCTCACTTGGTAGCGTTTAACTTGCATAATTAATTAGCTTCAACTAGGAGAAAGAACTGCACAAAATACTTGAAAAGAGGGATAAGGACAAAAAAAGCTGGATACACAGTTTTCAGGACTTCAAAGCAACAATGTTTTCTTGCAGACTGCACAGCAGGGATTGCCTGAGGTAAGATAACTTCACTTGTGCAAGAGAGACTCAGACTAAGCATTAATAAAAGGGCTGACTTGCAAAATGAAAACAAGGTTTGATTTTAGGCTAAAAATTAATTGTGGCCAATAAGAGAAGCATGAAGACTAACATGTTGAGCTTTAAAGGTGAGAATCCTTTAAGGTAAGGCTCTTACTAAAAATCAGTAACCTGAAGAAAAACATGACAAAAGCCAGCTTTCTTTTCTGTGATCAGCATTAAAGTACAAAGTTTTAAGAATTATCTCCATCACTTTGCACTTTATATAGGACATGTACAACAGCACTACAAGGTTTTAAATGCCTTTTCACTGAATCCTCAAGAAATACAGCTGATGGCAACACAAATAATGGCGCAGAATAGCCTATCATTATTTTATAGTCCTTTCAAGTCAGTAGAAAGTGTGTGTTGAATAAGATCCCAGCTCTTAGAAACTGGAAGTGCACTGAAATTTTGCAGTTTCCTTCTTAAATATTATTCATAAACATGAGAAAAGAGAGAGAAAACCAAGAACCATGCCCAGTTATAACTGAGCCTTTTCTGAACAAAGGAATACCAGGCTGTACTTAACACTCACCAGCTCTCTCCATGTTAATAAAATACAAATTTACTCACCTTTCTGTACAGCAGTGAATAAAAATATCATTAGTGTTAATGAAGCATCTTTAAAAAACACCACCTGTCCCAATGAAGTTGTAAGCTGCTATTTACCAGATGCCTCATCTCTTAGCAGGTACTCAACAACACAAGACCCTTCTAGGTCTTCTAGGTACCAACTAAAGTCTAAAATATTACTACTCAGTTCTTATTGCACTCTCTGAAACTCTAAGAAGTGATGGAAAACAAATTCTTCAAAGTGGTGAACAAAAAACCCCCAAAACACCCCAAACAAATAAACCCAGTAATAAAAGCTGTTTCAGACCATGGTAGCACACAAAATATGGCAAGATGACCAGAAAAACTGTCTCTAAGCAAATTCAGTCTGGAAGATAAACTAAGTTTAAGTAGAAGCAGAATGAGGTTATAGAAATATCTCCCATGAACAACAGTGGCCAGAGAAACCTGGAGTAAAATAGTAAATAGTAAAATATTATTTTGCAGCTATATTTCTCACAACTTGAAATTGGTTGATTGTTCATCTTGGTTATGTATATAGTGTAAAACTGCATACCACTGAGAGTATTCCATTATTATTTTTATTGTAGTTAAACTCAAACTGTCAAAAAATCTGCACTATTTCTCCTAGGAAGATAGGACAGTACATTAAAGTAAATCCAATTAGAGTACCTTGAAGCAAGTGTGAAATTTTTACGGAGTCATTTAATAATTAATCTTAAATATCCCAGCAGGGGAAAACCATTTTTTATTTCCTGACATTTTTTTTCCACTTTTCTGAAACTTGAGCATCACAGTTTTGTGTCAAACAATAAAGCCTCTAAACCCTTAATGCAGGCCTGCAGGCACATTCTTGCACCCAACAGAACTCCAGCACTCTGCATATTAATGGCAGTAACTGCATTTCTGTGTATTTCTACAAAAGCCCATCAAAGACAAGACTGCTTTTTCCACCTCATTGCAAGTTCTAGCCTGAGAAGATGAGATGATAAAAATCATCTTTCTCCCACACAACCTCTTTTTTTCCACTTAGTATTTAGACTGGTCTTGTCCTCAGTGAGGTATCTGAGAGACCAAAAGAGAATTCTTCCCCTACATAAAGTAACTTCAAGTTACACTCCAATATCAAGGCTGAATTTAATCTTTTCTTCAATGTAGGCAACACTGTCTAGTATTTCAGCTTTTCTACAAGTTTTCCACTTTGAAGTCTTGAACTATCAACAACTGAAATCACAATGAAATTCCCAGAGACTTCAGCACATGAGAAGACAATTGATACTGAAGCAGGCTCATATTGCAAATTCAAGGTGAGCTACTGATCTGAAATATGATTTGATACTGAAATATGTTCACACTGCAAAGCCAAAGTGAATTACTGATCTGAGCCACTTAGTCAAGGCTCCAAGAGGGCTGTGCTTCAGCTGAACTCTCTGTGCAGACCTGACCAGAGCACATTTATTCCCAAAAATGAGCCATGCCTGGTACCTAAAGCCCATCTGGAGAGAGCAGTGCATGCAGCAAGCCCAGCTCACCCTGCAGACCCAGCACAGCACCCCACTGCTCCACCTCTGTAAAATACAGCAGCTCATTCTTGTGCAATTTACCATCCAACCAGGCCATGACAAAAAATTTGCTTCATCTGCCAAGTGACAACCACTTATATTCCTAAAACCAAGTACTCAATTTCCACAAAGGCAAACAATTTGATAACACAAACCATCTGTCATTTTTCTGTCCAAGCACTCAGCTCTTGCACAGCTTCAGCAGTTTCACAGGTATGAAGAAAGGAAGGTGGTGGATTTTTTTTTTTTTTTTTTTTACTTAAGGACGAATGTTATGATAAACCTGAGGCACATAAGCCCAGCTCCGTTCTTTGGAGGGCAAGAGAGCAGATAGCCAGTCCTAGAGACAGAGACCAGAGAATTCGGTTCCAAAATCACTTCAGCAGTCATCTAGACCAAATGAAGAGCTCTCAAAGCGGTGAGAGCTGGCTGGCTGTGCTGCTGGCCCTTGGGAAAACGTGGTTGGGATTACCTAGAAGGTGATCAAGCTGACAGGACATTTGCATATTTTATCTCTCCAGTTTGCCATCAAGATGGTTTTCCAAATAGAAGAAATGTCAAGTTTTTACACACTATGCCTTTAGTTCTTTCTCTCCAAGTTGCAAATGCTGTTTTTGTCAAAAGCTTTCAAAATCTACCAAAAAATTAATTCTGAGCTCATAACACCTATTTAGAAGGTAACAACCTCTTACTGCTCACATTTTTTAAGTTTTCACTGTATCTCCACAAATACAAAAAAATTTTTTTTCCTTCTCATGGCAATTGAGCAGGAAGCTGAGTCACAGTACCACAATGTGAACTAGTTCCTTCCTCAGGAGAAACTCAAACACCACTCCCCCTTTTGGTTCTGCAAGCAGACAGCTGTGCTAATTGCTTATTAAGTAATTCTAATTAAAACCAAGCAGGTTCATCCTAGATTCCCTCAAGTTACCTCTGATTAGTGGCTTTACACACACTGTACATCTCTGCTGAAATGATCAAAAGAGAAAATCCCTTTAAGAAGTTACAAAGTACATTCTCCACTCAGAGGCATAAAAGCCACTTATATTTCACTTAAATCCTACCTCTAACATCCAACTTCTGCTGTCTCATTTCTCCTGGATCTTGCATGGGGTACTTTAGTGCATCTGTCACTCCCAACACCTGCAAGCATGAAACAAGAAGAATTACAGCAAAAATACTCTTATTCTGCAATGGTTTAATATGGGAAGAACCCTGTATGATATGCATGCTACCAAAACCTGGGACACTTCCTAGAGACATTCAGATGTTCCTTTAAAAAGCTGACTTTTCTCTCAAAACTCAAGAGTATTCTCTTGCCCTCAAAATTCACACAGACTAACAAATTCTAGATGCAAGGAAACAAACAACTTTTCAACTCTAACTAGTGGGTAGACACACACCATTTTGTCAAGCCTTCTTATACCAAGTAGGTTTTAAGATAAACCACAGCATTTCACATACTCTTGTGGCTTTTTCCTTTTAGATTAATCCCTCACATTTATCCCTTTCAAGCATTCTGCTACAGAAGCAGATTTCTCATTTAAGATATATTGCCTTGTAGGATATATTGCCCTTACTCAAATGTTTTCCTTTATTTGGCAAATTGCTAGAATTCCAGGGGAAAAAAAAGCAAATCACTCACAAAAAATGCAACAGCTGGTCTAAACACGAGGCACTTAGACACCCTATCACATCCTAAAAATAGAAGCATTTCAATATAATTACTGCACATTTTCTGCAGTGGAAATATAGCTGGTGTGCCATTAGTTACAGCCCCTGGAGCCAGACTGGAAATTCTGAACCGATGCAGGGACCTGCCTCTGTCAGCGAGACAAACCAATTTCAATTCTACATTGCAAGTGATCTTTCAGCAACACCAGGAAAGAGGGGATTTTTCATCTAAAAAGTCACACCTATCTCAAGTAAATAGTCTAGAACAACAGAATTATAGCAAGTAAAAACCATCTATCCATCTGATTAGAGCACAAGAGTCTTTATAGTTTATCAAAGGTGTTTTTCTAGTTCAGTTTGCCAATCTCACTCCTAACTGCAAAACCCATCACACAGTGTTCTGTGAACCCAGCCTGATTGAGAAGGCAGCCAGGGCAGCTTCTCCCTTCTTGGAACAGCTTCTGGTCTTGGAGAAAGAACACATTGAGCCTCAGGTGGATGCGATGCACACACAAAGATTTGTCTGAGGAAAAGAAAGATACACACCCAAAAGATACAAATGTAGAATGGCCTGTAAAAACACCCATCACTGCTCTCCTGCTCTTGTAAGGCAACACAACAGAATCTGGATCAGGCCCAAAGAGGAGCTGTTCTCACACAGGTATTTTTACCCCAAATCAGTTTTTTTTCTAGAGGATATTACTGAAAGTGAAAGCAACCAAATGAAAAGCAGACTGATGTACTGAACTACTTCTCAAATTCACATTAAAACAGTTAAGGAAGTAGAAGCTTCTGAATTTTCGGTATTGTCCTTGAACAGTCTTTTATGGCAAAGACAGACTTAAGGAATGTAGAATGAAAAAGTAGAAAAGTACGATTTCCTCTCGGAACAGGAGTGTCAGCAGAGCTGTTACTCAGCCACACCAGCTTACATCTCCTCTTCTCCATCCCTCTCACAGAGTATTTCACTTTGCAAGCAAACTCAAGGCAGAATCAGTTTTAAAACAAACAAAAACCTCCACAAGCAATTTTTGCCAAGTTTCTACTCAAATGGCTCCATAGCAGAAAGTGTCACTTCATGCAAGTGTTTGACACCTGCCATAAACTAAATGCTAAAATACACTTGGATCACAAAATGCTGGCACATATAACATTGCATTTTGCAGCAAAGAGCTCATTTTTTCTAAGACTGGGATCTCTCATCACCACATAAGAGCTGAGATTGGTTATACAAGAAACCTCACATAGAACAAGAACATGAGAACATTCCCCCCAAGACCAGACATGGAAATTAAGTGTGTCTGACTTGACAGGAACATACTAATTTATGCCACATACATTGAGCCATTTTTCATTATCCCAAAATTCAGCAAGTAGGACATTGACACTGGATACACCTCTTACAAACAAGGCCATATTTTAGTCTAGATTCAAAAAAAACCAAACAAAACCTTGAGACATATGTCAAGAAAAAAGCAATTAATCTCATTAGATATGTCCTTCAAATAGTTATTATTAACAAGCTCGTCATCATGTCAAATGCTGAAAAGACTGATCTGAATAAAATGTGAAGCTTTTAAATAGCAAAAATAAACTGTTTCACTTAGATTTCATTTGTTGATTGAGTTGCAAAAAGCAGAAGTACTACACAACGTGTACATACATCTGAAGCTATTTGAGTACTGAAACTTGATGCTAAAAATCTGAAAGGTGGCATTTAATGACTTCTCTGAAGCTTAAAGTGGCTGCTTTTCATGAATTGTCAATTCCTTACATTATTTAGAATACTCGCTCCACATATTACAAAGCAGCATTGGTTATGTAATCACAATTTATATTGATTACAAATGTCTACATCACCATTCTTTTAATTTACGTGACAATGTCTATTCTAAGCATTTCTAGCTACTTTAGAGATTCTATGAATACTCTATACACATCTTTCCTTGAGATGACCAAATCAGCATCCTGTTGTCATAGCAGCAAGCTGATTTTTGAAGCCCACACCAGGGAGGTGGCTGTGACTGAGTCCAGATAGGTAAAATTACCTCATCCACCCATCTGCTGCTGCCATGGAAAAGCCTGAAGAGTTTCTGCTCCTCCCACACCTCCTGCATCTCAGTCTGATATTCACATGTCTACAGACTACAGCTACAAAAACAGCATGATCTCTGCTATGTTCTTTTGCTCCCAGTTCTTGGAGATCCCAATTGGTGGTAAAAAAAAACAAAAAAACCAAGCATACAAAAAGAATGGAGTTCCACCAGCCCCTTATTATTCAAAGCACATGTGTATAAACAAGGATATATGTATGGTAACTATTTGATATCTATGCTTATACTATACAAGTTCAAAAATTCCAATAAACCCACTATGAACTCTTTATTGAACTAACCCATCCCAAAAAAACTCCTAACAAATACATTTTCAGCATCATTTTGCTATAAACAACATTTGCCCAAGTCCTCTATCTCCTAGGACTGTATAGAGATATTAAATTTTTCCTCCGCTTGCAAAAAGGACTTGTACATTTTATTAGCTAAAACTTCACTCTAGTACTCAGATTTGATTTTCAGATGAAGTCTAGCTCATAGAAACGAGAAATACATGTATGTATGTTCTAAAGAAAAAAAAAATAATCTATGTCAAATTCTGTCTCTGCTCCCCTTGTTCTCCTTTCAGTGTTTGGGTTCTCCCACCTCCCTGGGGCCCATACACACAGCAACAAGAGCGTATCCCAAACACTCTATAGCCTCAATTTCAGAAAGAGAGGTGTTGGAGAATGATTTAATTACTGTGAAGATGCTTGGTCCCATTAGGGTGACCCAGAATACACAAGGAATTTGCACTGTCAACACAGATAAGAAATTTCATCAGCTCTCAATCAGTTAAGGTTTCACCTTTGACTTAAATTTCCTTCAACTCTATTATCACAGCCAAGCATTTTATTCTACAGGGGGTCCAAACCATTCATGCAAATTTAATTTATGGCAATTTAAACTGTGTCAGAAAGTTAATAATGTAGGAATAATGCATGTGTCTCTCACTGAGTTTAATCAGTGCCCATTAACGTGCCTGTTATTTGGCCTTTTGGTTATTCATGCGTTCTAATCTGAAACCACATTTACATTGAGTGGAAACAAACTTACCCAGCTCATCAGAGCTCAAAGTAAAAACATAACTTGCCCAAAAGACTGATTTTACTCAAGTGATTGTATTTTTCTTATTAGAAGTAAATTACAAAAGTTCCCACACAGATGTAACAATTACAAATATTTGCAAGTGCACTTTGATTCCACCTGCCAAAAAAAATAAACATCACTCAATTGTTTATTTCAGCAAACTCAGTGAAATACAGTGCATTTCTAAATTAAAAGTATTAACATTAATAACTGCTAACAAAGGAGAAGAAAATCTCAGTAAACACTTTTAACAGTGGGAAGGGAAACAGAGCATTTCAGTGCACAATTGTATTTTCAAAGAGTTTCTTCTAACCCACAATGCCAGAAGCAGCAGATTAACCTACTTTCTGTGGGGACAAGACTAGAATCTATTGCTGAGTGCAGCTGTCAGAACCACCTGCATATCTCTGGCTTCAGTCAAGTCTCACAAGTAAGTCAAAGGGTGATTTCAGGATGCTGCAGTGTCCATTTTAATTTCTTCGCAAAAAACAAAGTGAAAGTATGACCAGTATAAACTGGGAATGTTGGAAGCTGCTAACCATGTCTGCCTAGAGGCTTTCATTAGACCAAGCTGGTTTAATTTGTGCTTGTCATGTTTTTCCAGAATGTGCAATGATGCCAGTTCGACCTTTGTTTTCATGTTTGCCTAAAATGGCCTTTCCCACCTGAAGTTGAGCAGATTTGGGTTAGCCAGGGAGGAAGCTGCTACTGCCAAGAGTCAATGACAAGCAAAGCCAATTGTGTGG
This sequence comes from Melospiza melodia melodia, assembly GCF_035770615.1. NCBI lineage: Eukaryota > Metazoa > Chordata > Aves > Passeriformes > Passerellidae > Melospiza > Melospiza melodia. Next base: position 8,895,162 of record NC_086207.1, on the reverse strand, counting down.
GGGAAATCCTAAATCTCACAGGTAAAGGAAAAAAATAAGTTAGGGACTTCCAGGTACCAGCAAAGTACCTTCAAACAGTTCAAATGAGTACTGCAAAGTTCAGGGGCTTATCCAGACCCTTCCAGATATCCCCCAAATTTAAATTTAGAACAGTAATTAAGCTGACTCTTCCTGAAGGTAATCTGTTCAAACTCAGCATTCTCTGCTTTAGTGAGAGAAACCCTACTGGGTTTAGCTATGGACCATCTAGACTCTCTCCAGAACACACAAGAAGGACAAGTTTCCTTTATAGCATTCAAAAGACTTCCTAAGACTGTTTTGTTTCCACTGCTTTGCCCACTGACAACTCAATGCAGCAGCCACCAGGCTGAAAGGACATGTTCCACAAAACCTTCCTCGGCAGACAGGATCTGTTCCTGGGAAAATGCCTTTGTGCATTCTGGGCACACACAGAGAAACAGTAATTTTTTGTTTTCTGGATCAGGAGTTCATGAACCCTGAGCAAAGGAAAGTTTGGCAGGTTCACATAGTCTGAGTAATATCAGAAAATTCTGATAAGAAGAACTCCAATATTCAAAGTTCGAAAGTTAGAAGAACAAATAAGTTGTCTTCAAGTTTCCCAGATAAAGTGAAAATGCTGGAAAAAATATCCAGGATGACAACTAAGTCTATACCTACAAAGAAATATTAGAATGGCTCAGAAAGTAACATTAGAAACATTTCCATTAGTTGTTTTTAACATCCCACATCACTGTAGAAATCAAGATTGTTTCAATGGCTAAGCCCCAGCTATTTAATAATCCTGCTGAACCCTGCCCATTTCTTGCCTCGTGGAGTTTATGTATGACAGGACACAGCTCGAGGTGCTCACCCAGCAGCAGCAAACGATTCTGTGTATGCTACCCCAGCTGTGCCAGGACAGCCCCCAGAGGAGCTGAGCTGCTGAGGAGCTGCTGTCCCTGCGTGCAGCCCTGCTGTGTGACAGAGCCCTGAGCACAGGTTTGTGATCAGCCCTGTGCTGCAGACGCTGAGCCAGCTTTGGGTACCAGCTGAGAGATAAGAACCAGCACAACAGCTGCTCCTAGTACATATCAAAGTGAGTCATCCTTTTAAAAAAACTCTTCAGGAACTTCCCACTAGGAAAATGAAGGCTTGTGTGCTCAGACAAGACGAAGAGCGTTCACACAATCCAGTCTGCCAGCTCCAGTTCGTGAGCAAGCTCTCAACAGGCAACAGCTCTGAAAACCCACATATCTGTTTCTGTAAGGACAGCCCGATTTTAATATTACACACCAATATTACACCTCAGCAAGCACCTGTCTATTGCAGTGACTTGTGAGGGTTCCTCAGGGTGGGAGAGAGACAAGAATCTTGCTTCATGATCAGAAGGCTGGATTTATTAATTTATGACATATAATACATTATGACTATACTAAAAGGAATAGAGGGAGAAGTTGCAGAAAGTGCTAAGAATAGAATAGGAATCTAAAAACAAGGTTCTGTGTCCAGGCAGAAAGCAGGACAATCTCTCCTGTGAGTGGTCAGTAAATCCAAACACTCACAGAAGACCAATCACAGATGCACCTGTTACATTCCACAACAGCAGATAATTGTTTACATTTTTCTTCTGGGGCCTCAGCTTCCCACAAAGGACAAATCCCAAAAGAAAGGATTTTTATGAAAAGATGTCTGTGACACCTGTCAGTGTCTGTATCTCCATGGGAGAGCCACAAAGGGAGCATGGAGAGAGCTGATCCCAGCTCTGGACACACAGCTCAGGCACTCAGGGGGCAGTGAAAGCTCAGTGCTGAGCCAAGGTAAAGCCACTGCTCTGAACAACCCAGCAGCTTCCTCCCAATAACCAACTCCAACTCAAATTCCAAGTACTGCCTCTGTTACCCTGGCTCTGGAGTACAACTGCAAATTCAGTACTAAAAACACATTTGGTTTGCTTGCTCACACATTTATCTTTATTAACAGGACACCAAACCCTAATCCACATCAAGTAATCTGGACATGGTTCTACCCCAATCCATAAAGACACCATGCTGCAGTCTTCTGCTGTCACAGACATGTTTTAGGAAAAACCCCTTTCTTTAGGATTTTTTTCTCCTGAGAAGCTGAGAAGCCTCAGGAACAAAATGTAAACAATGGTTATCTGCTGCTGTGGAATGCAACAGGTGGATCTGGGATTGGTCTCATGTGACTGTTTCTAATTAATGGCCAATCAGTCAGCTGGCTTGTACTCTCTGTCCAAGCCACAAACCTTTGTTATCATTCTTTCTTTTTCTATTCTTAGCTAGCCTTCTGATGAAATCCTTTCTTCTATTCTTTTAGTATAGTTTTAATATAATATATATAATAAAATAATAAATCAACCCTTCTGAAACATGCAGTCAGATCCTCCTCTCGCCTCAACCTGAGACCCCTGTGAACACTGTCACATTCTACTACTGCCATGAAAAAAGCTCAACATGTAAGCCAGATCAGAAACAAGTTATTCAGCTTTGGCTTGATCATCCCTAACTTTTTAAAACAACAGGTTTATGGGGAATAAAGTTTAAGACATAACTTCCACTCAGGATTCACACTTTGTGTCCCACAGGGTGATTCTTCAATATTTTCAAAGCTGATTCACCTTGCTTCTGAGGCATTTGTCTTCATTTACTCTAACAGGATGGAGAAGCTCTTCATCTGATGCATCTTATTTTTACAGATAAATTTCAAGTGTAAACACAATTTATAATCTGAAAGATGTTCAGAGTTTTCTTATTTGTAACACCAGCACAAAATACCTGAGATTTGTGTTAATATGCACACACGAAATTCATGGTTTGCGGTTTTTTTTAATTTTTTTTTACAACTTCAAAAAACCTAACTGAAAATAATAATTTAAAAATAATTAATTTTGTATTTTGCTTACTTGTAAAATGATTGTGAATTCAGACACAGAAAAATATTATATTATTAAAACTACTGAGAGCTGTCGTGGGTGAAATAACTCATCTATTAGCCTGGAATCAAGGCAAGTTAATCCACTCAGCACCATGAAAAAGGCTGCTTCTGCTCCTTATGCTGCATCAGAGTAGGAAAAGGTCTGATAAAGAATGGATGAATAGGCAGAACAAATAATTTTTCATACAACTTGCTTTTGGCAGCACGGAGTAATTAATTTAGATAAATTATATCAAGTGTCCTGCATTTTATATGAGAATTTCATTACAGTAATGATGCTTTGATTAAGGCCCCCTCTGACATGCATTATCTACAGGAGGAAATTAGCATTTAGTTCCCCTTTTCTCTTCAGCACCATAACAATCCCTGGCTGTCACCAACTCAGAGGCATTGGCCAAAGCAATCCCTGCTCTGCCTGGGCCTGTGGAGGATCTGTGACATTACCCCTGATGTGGTATCATCACAGAGCAGGGCACACCCACTGACATCTCTGCAAAGATTCCTACCCAAAGAAATTAAGACCTTTAGTAATGTCACAAAAGCATCATAGTCATAAGAGCTGGTTTGGATGTCACAGGGTTCCTACTTTGAACACTTATACAAAATTAAACTCTTGCTGAACCAAGACCTGAACTCTATTTCTGGAACAACTCCTGTAAAGGTAATGGAGGTATGGTTACAAGAGTCCATTTGTTTTCTACTTATTTCTTCATATGATTTCTGTGAACAGTGACAGATCCTTGGTATGCTAATGAAAACACAGAGCAACCAACCTCTCTGTGCTTGCTATGGAGGGATTGCCACAGCCAGGTCACAAATGTACAAAGCTTTATGAAACCAGAGCCAATGAATTCAGTCATTGACTGGAAACTCAGTCACTCTGAACACGGCACCCAAAACCATCACATCAGGCCATCAGATTACTGTCCAAAATCCCAGAATGACACAGTAGCCAGCACTCTGTCCTTCTCTGAAAGCTGATTTGAAAGCCTGAAATCATAAGTGTTCAGGTATGCCACCCAACTGAGAGAGTTCTGAGAATCCCAGATTACCTGTATGCCTCAGGAATAGGGAAAGCAGGTTTGGAATAATATTTTAAAGTGTGATAGTGTAAATAGCTCAGGCTAGTTTTCCAGACGCCCGAGTTTCGTTTTGCCAGAGTATCACAACCTATAAACCCTGATCATTTGCAGAGGCATTTTCTATCATGATTCATGGCACAAAGAAAGAGGTGTCTTTCACTTGTGGTCTCTTTGCCTTCTGAAAGTAGAATTTATCTCCATTCAATGATGTTTGAAAATTACTTTCTTCATAATTCATTTCATTTTCTTACCTTTTTACTAGACCCTCTTCTGACAAGAAAAGGAAAGCTTGTTCCAGCAATAGTCAATCAATGAGCAGCTAAATTGCAAATGTCATTTCCACATCATTGAAATTAACATCTTTCAAAATGTAAACCACCAGCTAATCTAAAATAACTTAATAGAGGAGGGTGAAAAGCAAAGTTTTTGAATTGATTGCAATGTCAATTCTGGGGTTTTTCCTCCCCAGTAAAGTGAGAAAAGCCACATTTAAAATAAATAAATAAAGACTACAGCACCATTAAGAAAGCTTTTAATCTCTCAGAAAGATAAAGGGCTATTCTTGCTCCCTACATTTTAAAGGAAAAATGTATTTATTTGGCCAAAAACTAATCTATCAACCTCAATCACTCCAATTACAGCTCACATTAGAGGAAATAAACATAACATCCAAAATTGGCTGTTCCATCCAGTTCTGCATCAGTTAAAAGACCTAAAGGGCACTTTGTCTTGAAGAAAATTGTGCCTTCATAAAATGGAAAAGTGAAAAAAAAATATCAAACTGAAAAATAATCTAGATCAATCAAATGAGCTAAGAAACAACTTAGGCCAGAAAAACAAAAAAAAAAAAAAACAACTAGCTTTAACATAGTTGCTTAAACAGTCACAAGAAATAGGGTGCAAAATAGTCAGGTTTTTCTTGCTATGAGCAAGGAGGCTCCCATTCATCAAGATGTTCCACTGCTCCCATGCAGAGCAAAGGCTTCTTGTCCCAGTTTAATTTGTGGGAAAAGGGAGAGAAATTACTTTTTTCATGCAAATAACTTCTCATTAACTTTACCAAATCCCACATCTTTGATGCCTCCTGGAACTGTCAGCACCATTCACCACTTCAGTATGGCAAGAATTTCAAACGAGATCAAGTCTATCAGCTGGAAGCAAGAAGTTACACCCCCAAATTTCTACCTGCCTTTAACTGAACTGGTTGTTGCATATAATTTTAATTCAAGTCAAATAAATAATTTAGAATTTTATCACAATATTATATAAGAGTTGCAACGTTTTTTCTTATTAGCTTTTTACAAATACTCTAGGTGTTAAAGAAATAATTCCCACATCACTTAAAATAACTCAGTTCAAGCTGACAATAATTCTGCTAGACCATTACAAACTAGATGACTTTGAACACACTTCTCCCTCCCTCCCTGATCCCAAATACAGCTCACAGGACTGTTGGGTTTTTTTGTTTTAAAGCTCCTTCAAAGACTGCAGCTTCAAATGCATTCATGGGTACAAAATTCTGCAGAACATCCCAAAGCTCTTCAGGCAGGCTACAACATGACTATGGCACATGCTCAACAGTAGGATATCACTTACATTGAAGAAAAAACCCAACAAAAAACATAGAAAAACCAACATAGCTATCTTTATTAATAGAGATTGCTAGAGATCTAGTAGTTATGACCAGAATTTGGATAGCAAAGACGGAGACTATTCCCCCTGTGTTGGTTTGAACTTTATTTTAAATCAATATTTATGTGCCTCAATGTATGAGGTGAAGGATTCCAGACACCTAGAACAATGAACAAGCACAAGGTCAAGTATAAGCTATTTCTGGATCCTATTCCCAGTTTTGAACAAAGCTAATTAGGAATTCTCTGGCAGAAAATGAGATGAAACCTAAATACCTTCTAACTTGGGCACTCAAATACCTTTGATTGGAGAAAGAAGAAAAAACCCCACAGTGTCTTTCACTCCTCATGTTTTCAATGAGCTTCTTTCATTTGATAATCAGAGAGAATTGCAGGGAGAGATTTTATCTTGAAAAGATGGAAATTCTATTTAAATTATGGAGCCAAGTCAAAAGAATAAATTTTCCATAGCAAAATCCTGGAGCTTCCAAATGCCGAATCAATTAAAGCAAAACCTCACAGATTTATATTTCTCAAAATATTTTCAGTTTTTTCTCCAGTCTTAATTCCATTACTACTTTTTAGTTTCTTCAAAACTGGCTGCCTTCTCTGTGCCAATTTCTACTCCCTGCCTTCCCCACCTACCTCTTGTTAGAAACAATGAGATTAAATTTTTATTGCCATTAAATAAAACTGCTTTCTGTGCTGTAATAATATTTTTTTAAGTCACAACAAAACTCTAATTGTATTTGTGTGGTGGAAAAGCACTAATACTTGGAGCAGCACTTCTGCAAAGGATCATTATGGCACACTCAGGCACTAAGAGACACCTTCCCTTTAGATCTGTCTCAAAACAGATGTCACGTACTCAACATCTGAATTATTCAGGGTTCATAATTGGCCTGGTAGCCCTGAAACTGATCATTTGATTCATCCGTTGCCACAACATTCTTCCTACTAAGAGAATGAGGGGACACATGTCTTCAAATGTCCAGCTTTCCTATCTGTGGAGGGAATACAGTTCATCTTTGCAGGTTGCCCCAGAATGCATCCAGAGGTCAGCTGTCAGAGGTATAAAATTCCTCAGAGTACCAAACTGATAAAAAAAACCCTATATATCAGTTTCTTATGCAGATAATTTATGGTACAACTTGTCCCTGATGCCTTACCAACAATATTGTCAGAAAGAAATTTATAAAAAAGTTTTAAATAATTTAAGCTATTGCTTTACCTGTCATCACATTCTAAGATTAGAGGAATTGGGAAAAGATGCTACTAAATATTGAAGACTAAGTATCAGTTTACATTTGCTGTCTCCTCCAGAGACTGCCAGTGATTGACCAGACTGATCCAAGAGAAGAGCTGACACTTTTCCTCCTGAATCTGCGTATCCATAAGCAATTAATTAATGGAGCCTGAAATCACTATACTTAGCCTCTCAATTTAGGTCAAAAATAAAACCTTAACTTAGGCATGTCAGATTCCTTCAGTTATCTGTACCTTTCTTCAGGAAAAAGAAAAAAGAGTCCAATATTTTTGTCCAACACTTTCAAGGTAAGAGTAACTTCGCTCATTATTATCCAGTTTGCATAGTTAATCAGAAAATGTTTTATCATCCAGTAACACCTTCCCCCTGGGAAGCAGCACATGCACCAAGTGTGGGGCTGTGTTCATAAATATATTGAGCAGCACAGACTGTGGTGTGGAGACAGAGGGATGTGATTAGAGGAGATGGGGCATGAGCACATCCTGCTCCAGCAATTCCCCCACTACCCCCTGACCTGGCAGAGCATCACCAGCTGCATTTGGAAACCCACAAAAGTGCAACCACTAAAAGAAGTTGCCTGGGCATGGCAGATCCCTTGGATTTACCCACACAGAGCAGTTCCATGTCCCAGTCTTTTGACAATGTCTGTCAGTGGGAGCTCTTGAAATGTTCTTCAACCCATGTGTGCAGAAGTAGGAACAATATAGGCTTAGATATTGATCTGCAAACATTGAAAAACAAAAACATTTTTACTTTGCTCTCACTGTACCCCCATCCCATCCCCCACGATCTGGTAATAAAACAGAGATCACTGTGCTGTAGGTCTGTTCCAGGAACAAACACTGGAATTAACATTAACACAAGTTGGACTATTGGAAACCCTATTTAAATTTCATGTGCCTCTTAATTTGAACTTATATAGAAACAGACTGCAAGGATTAAAAACTCATTAAAAACTCAACTGCCATTCCCCTACCACTTGCAAACATATAAATAGAAGTCACTTGTTGGCCTTCAATAATCCTCCTATCATCAACATATTCTCAAAGCCCATCATAAGCCAATATCACCCTTTAATTCTATCCCCAGAGAGAACAGATCCTTGATCAAATACCAGCCTGTAACCTTTCAAAAGGTGAGCCTAAATTCATAAAGCAGACAATTTAAAAAAAAGAAAACAGAATTTTTTAAAGAAGCTGGGCACCAGCATAACTCCATTTAGTCACTCCACAAACAACTTCCTCTCTAAGCTGCCACAGAAATCAATACAATCCAACTGAAAGCTAACATTCTCTAAGCTGCTGACTACTGACAAACCTTGCCTGCTTTTAGACAAATCAAACATCACACATATCCAAGTCTTCTGTTACTCAGCCCCATACCAAATGCTATCCTAGTGCTTTAAAATAGATTCTCCCTTCTGCAAGCACAGAACCAAACATAGGCTTGAGGTGGAATTGCTTTATAATAAATTCCTTGAATTGCTGTGTCTGCACAAGTGTGCCAGAACATTCAACCTGCAGCATTTCTGCTTTCTTCTACCAAGGACCTCTAGGGCAGAATCCAGTGCTTTGCTCAATCATGTCAAATCATTTTTGACATTTATGAAGACCTGCTATCTTTTAAAGAAACTATATTAAGTGTTTCACTATTAACACCGAACAATATTTCCTAATTTTTATCAAAAGCCTCCATTAGGAAGGAAGGAAAAAAAAAACCCAGAAGAAAATTCTTGAGCTTCCATCAAATTGATTAGAAAATTAATAGAACTAAAGTTAAATCTAATCATCTTCATCTTTCAAAACCTGCATTGTTGTGGACATGAGAAAGGTGTTAATAATTTTTAGAAATTTCCAGAGAGACAACCCTCCAGTCCTTTGTAAGATATATTGTTTTTCCCGCACCTGACAAACAGCCACAAAATAAACCTTCTACCAATCTGCTAATAAAGTTATTTTTGACACATTCTAGACTAAAAAAGGAATAAGATTTAATCCACAAGGAGTCTGCATATCAGAGAATCATTATAAGTTGAAAATAACTCCAAGATTAAGTACAACCTTTGCCTAAAATGATCAAAAAGCATCAGCCTGCCTTCAGCACCTCACAATAAACACAAGCACTGACCAAAGGTGGGACTGTACCTCCCCACAGCAGAGCACCAGAGGGAGGGCACCGCCAGGGTCGAGGAACTTCAGATGCCAAAACTTCTTCAAGCAAGTTCTCCAAATGGCCCCAATGGGCCAACCTCTAAATGCCGCTGAGAAAGTAAAAATATCATCCCCAATTACATAAAAATAAAGAACAAATGCATTTTGTTAACCTCAGCACGTACTTTTAAGTGAACTTAGAGCAGGAGTCCAGGAAGTTGCCCAGAGTCACACAGAACACGAGGTAAAAGTTCTTTAAGTCCTAAAAAAAGCTTTGCCGCAAGCCTAACCTCCTTTCCTTCAGTCTCCTTTTTCTCCCTTCCTTGAGTCACTGAGACATGAGCTGAACTTCAATCCAAACTTAAAAATACTTCAGGCAAGAAAATTACAGAGCTTGCAAGTTAAGGTTGCATTCAGATGGTTATACTGGACTTAAAGTTTTATTTGTCCAACTGGGCAAAACTTAGGGACAGGAAGCAGAATAAGAAGGGACAATCAGCATTTGCAGTGTCCTAGAGACATCTAAAAAGAAAAAGTTACAATATAGGAGCTAAACAGAATGAAAAATATCACCCTGAGGCTTTCTTTGCTGTGCAAAGTTAGAATTGACATCTCCAACAAAGATTCCAAAAAGTTTGTTAGTTGCTTTTAACATGTGAACAGCTGTGCAAACTGAACCCACAGCAATAAACTGCAACAGGGTAACATCATTTACAGAACTCTGCAGGAGCTGCTTGTAAAGAAGAACACAGAAGAATTTTGCATTGCAAAGGCTGTTGGAATTCTAATAAATGGGTATTAACTGCCAGAAAGCAATCAGCAATTTCACAAGACAGAAATGATAACACAATAAAGATCAAGTAAAGGGGTTCACAAGACAAAACCAAGTTAGCCCACAAGATGTTTGTTAGCATGTGTTAATCACTTCCATAAAACAGACCAAGCCCAACAGCAACTACACAGCCCAGAAAATGCAGACTGCTAGAATTCAGGGAAAAGAGAAGGTACAACTTGACAGTCTAAGTAGGAATAGTTGAAGCATTTAGAAACTATCAAAAAAAAAGCAAATTCTTCCAAAAGTTCAGCTGTAGGAATATTATCTGTACATATAAATCATGAAGTAAATCACCTTAGCAAATTGTTTATTTCCTACCAGCTGCAGCTAGAACAATTTTATACATAAAAGACAGAGCAGTCTCTGAAGATGAAAATCAGAATAAGTCAAAGAAAGTTAAAGATATCTACTTAAAAAGACCCATTACAAGTCCTTTTCTTCACAGCATCTCTGAAAAATCAGACAGAAGTTTTTAATAAATCACCATTTTCCCAAAAATTATTTTAAAAACCCTGTACTCTCATTTTATATTTGTGACCTAAAGTGCTCAGACCCTTAGGAAGTATTTTATAAGAACTAATAGATTGCATAAATGAGCCATAATGGCTCTCATTAACTGGTCATTACAGCCACATTCCATCACTTACCAGATTACATGGCTTATTTTTTCCCTACTAAAAGACAGATGAACCTTCATGAGAACTCCAGTGTTATCACAGTGAAACAGAAAACATTTTTTTAAAACCTACATCCATTTACAAAGAAAACACTGTTATATATATAATTGTGTTAAGTTATGATTTAAGCACACAAATTTACCAAGCAGCATTAAGTGGAAAAAAATTTTAAAAAAATGCCTCCAGCATATTTTTTCATAGCAGCTTAAGTTTTAAAGGTGCTTCAAACAGAAGCAAGGTGAGTTTTGGGTACACTCTCTTCCAGCTCCCCCAGCAGGCACTCTGCCCACCCCAGCAGCTGCCAGCTCTGCTCTGACCTCTCACAGACCAGCCCAAACCCAGCTGCCCTTTCAATCCTGAGCCACTTTTGTGACCACAGAAAACTCATGTTTCCAATGGTGAGAGGAGTTATCACCAACTCCATGAGAGGATGAACAGAGCAAAAAGGCCACTGGCTTCTGTCACAGCTCTGGATTTATTTAAAAGCACGAGGGCTGAGTGCAGACCTGCTCTCCCCAGGCCAGTAAGGTTTGCACTGTCTCTGTCTGGACCTTGACTCCTTCCATTTACAGGTGACTGGCAATGAGCAAAAACCAAAGCCTGCAGCTGGAAGCAGAACCTGCACTGGAGCAATGCCAGGGCTGCCTGCAGCTGGCCAGGCTGCACCAGCATCCACACACAGGGCACATCCTTCAGTCCACAGGCACAGAAACCTCCCTTTTGTCAGAAAATAAACTGCTATAGCATCTCTCAACAAGGCAAAGCACCATGAATTACAAGGGTTAACTACTTTCATACAGGTCTCAGACCTGAAATTTTCATTTCCAGTTCATGGACAATTTGCTTAGTTCATTGCCCTTTGTTAGATCCAGACTATAATTTTGCTTTAGCTCAGATTTAGTGTAATTCTATGCATGACTGTAGGAGAAGTTAAAAATTCCATTTCAATGCTGGGCATGGATGCACTTGGACTACAAACACAGAGGGGCAATGAAGTTTCACAGTCTAAAAGGACAAAGAATATTTCCTTTTCAGAGATCTGTGTGAAGACCCTTCCATTTGTGTTTTGCAAGACATGTCAGCCCCAGAATGACAGAGGTAGCACTAATCCACCCACTAAAAAGTAATTTTTTCTCTGTGTTTATTCAGTAACAAGGCAGAACTCTGTTTTCATCAAAGATATCAACTGAGAGAATCAAGTAAAGAAGTCATCCATTTTTTTCTGGTGGAAGCATTCCTATACAGACTATTTTTTTAAAAGAGAGAAACATATAAGAAAGAAAAATTTTTAAAAAAACCTATTTGGTAAAGAACAGCCATTAGGAAGAACTCACTTAAGAACTGTTTCAGCTTTGAGTTGCTCAGCACAGAACAAACTGCCTGCTGTAGCACTCAAAGTAAAGCCTGACCTTTTCTTTTGCTCATTTCCTATGAAGGGAAAACCAAATCCATACAGAGTGATTGAAGAGATCTTCTAGAAAAAGAAGTTTCTTTAACAGGTTTATTTGGGCCTGCCTGTTGAGCCCTCCTCTAGAACATAGTTTATGCTGGAAGCAGATTTCTGTTGTGGAAGAAGAACAAGATTAAGAATGTCAAGCTTCACTAACACTTTAATGAAAAATTACCCACTCAGGCTTGTTAGATCTTTTTCCCTTCAATTGAGCTGTGCATTGGGATAATTCCTTGCATAGCTTCCAAAAAAGCTTTTAGTCAGCAGCACTTCTGTCCACCTTAGGGTAAGAAAAGCCTCCTGCCTCCATCTCCCATGGAGTTTTAAAAGCAGGTCTGATTTCTCTTTCTTGTGGAGAGCTGCCATTTAACTTTCACTAAAGGCCAGACTGGGGTTAGATCTGAATCTGTGGCTAGTCAAGGAAAAAAAACAACACAGGAATGAATAATGCCAGCCTGAGGGAGATGCTAAACAATAAAAACACTGCATCATGCAGCTTTCTTTCCTTCCTCCCAGTGCACCAGCCTCTCTGGAGTTCACTACACTGCAGATCTTTGTTATTGCATCACTTCTTTCCCCACTCTCATTCAAGGGGTTATCTGTAGGTCCAGATGAAAGTGACCACAGGTTATCACTTGTGTTGCTCTGATGCACAGACCAAAGCCTTTGGTGTGCTGTCATAACAGCCCACTCCACAAAGCCACTCTGCCTTCTCAAGGGAGGTGACATTTGTGTGACTCGGAAACAAACAGCTCCAGGATCCCACTGAAAGCTAATCACTAGTGAGGAAAAGCAAAGGTGGCCTGGACCAGTTAAGCCAGCTCACCTTAGGGCCAGATGCTCAGCAGGGAAAGTGGACCTGAAACCACACTAAAATCCAGCCGGCTTAAATCACTGCAGGCTCGTTCCATCAGAATCCCTTTGCATGCCTAGACCAACTGCAGATTAAGGGTGCAAGTGGCCAGATGATTAGATCCTCATTTCATTCCAAACCTGCATCCCCATTTTATCTCAAAATTAAATCAGGCCCATGCTTACTCCCTTCAGGTTTTGAAATTCAAGTGATATACTGATATGAGAGCAAGGATGATGATCTTTTGCTGCATGATTTACATCCAGACAGGACTGCTATCCCTTATTCTGAGCTCTGAATTCACTCACTTTCCTGCAACCACATAAATTGATTCCCTCTACTGAACTGAACAGAGTTACTGCTCTGCAGTTCCCAGTCACAGGTTTCCTCTCCCAGATTTCCCTGGTGTATTGAGTGTTCTGCTGAAATATGCAACATCAACTAAATATTTATGCGCAGTGTTGAGTCTAAGACAGATTTTGGGGGTCTGTCCAGCCTCCTCACCACCCAAAACAGACTGGGGCAAAAGAAAAGACTATCCAGGGATATGAAATTTTAGAGGCAGGGAACTCTTACATCCAATCATAGCTGCTAAGATTTTATTCCTCATGTAACCCTAAGATAGATATATAATTACATATATATATAGAGAGAGAGATAATCACTTATATAATTTCAGTAGTACATAAAATCCAGCAAAGTCAATTTTACTCTAAAAGAACATAGGCAGGAAACTACTTGCAAATACAGAGTTAAAATGTCAGGTTAGCCCTGTTTCTCTTAAAACTGATCACTGAAATATTTTTTTCCCCTTCTCTCATTTTCATCTAGAAAGTTATTACATTTTCCAAAGCATACTCTAAATTTCAGACTTTCACAATTCTAGGTCCTGGTTAAAGGTTAAAGATGAATAATCCCCAAACCCTAGAACTGGACTGCACCACATCCTCCTCAGCCATCCTTCCATGCAACAATTTCCATTGCACAGAAGTTAAAGGAAGTTATGAACTTAGCAAACATCAGTGTCATGCTGCATAAGGCAAAACAAAGCTGAGACACCTTCAGTGATCCCCCTGGAGCCTGAAAAGCTGCAGGAGGGAGGTCTGGGTGCTGAGGCAGGGACAGCATCCCTGCTGCAGCTCTGCCTCCCCAGCCCAGCCAGCAGCCCCTCCCTGGCCAGCTAATGGCTGCACTGGGTCCTGGGGATTCACGAGTGCTGAGGAAATATTGAGGGATGCAAGACTTAAAAGCTGAAGAAAAGAAGTGAAAAAAAAAAAAAAAATAAAATGCTCTTTTCCTCCTCTGCCGTCCCCACTGTCTCGCCCTTAACCCGCAGGCTCCCAGCCCAAAGGGAGCGGCTGGAATCGCATCTTGCAGACAGAACAAGATTGCCACCTGCAGGGCTCGGGGGCCAGGAAAATGGCAGAGAGCAGCTCGGATCTAAAGAGAAAAAAGTACGAAACAGGTTATATTTTCCATGAAAATTCACTCCATTTTCTCCTCTTTCCCTTCTCAATACTCTGCTCCGAACATTAATTTACTGTACTCAAGTGGAGGAAAAGTTGTGGCACAGAGAGATAAAATAGACATGATAAAATTCTTCTACATATTTATGCTCCATTTCTTATCATTTTCTTATAGCTTCTGGAGATTGTGATATGCTCTTACCTTTTATTTTTTTACATAATTTTACTTTCCCTGTTCATATTTTGGTAATAAAGCAGAAGCTGAGAACATATCCACCAGGACTCTCGTACATGGCAGACAAGATAATAATAAAATTGGCTTGGTCCACACTGACTTTCAGAAGGAAAAGAGGTTTTTATTACTAGCTTTATCTTGGACTAACACTGAAATGATTTTTACAAAAACCATCAGCATGCCTGCTTCTGCAGACAAAAGCCTATATACCAGTGCACACACAGGGAATACCAATTCCACCTAAGCAGGAAGGGAGGAAAGACACTAGAGATTTGCCTCATATATGCTCTGGTTACTTGGAATGGAAAAAAGTTTGGAAAAATCCTTTTATCATTACACTTTTCTCTCTAAGACACTGTAGAAAGAATTAGCAAAGTGATGGCCAATATGTGGCTTGGTAGGAGGCATGTAGGAGTCAAAATGGCAATTCTACACACCTCAAACACAAGGAATAGTTAAATGCTGAACACTTTTCTGCTTCAGGGACCAAGCAAGCTGGAGGAAAAGCCCTTCACAGCAGCAAATCTAATCCTTAAGACAAGAGCTACATTAAGTCATGGCTTGGAGCATACACTGAAGCTCAAGAAAAACAAATGCTACAGGGATATCAATACCCTCTACAAACCAAGCACCACAAATATAAGATTTTCAGAACTAAACTAACTACATTTAACATGATCCAAAGCCCTGTAAGGGTAAGCAAGTACACTGCTAATGCATCAAGCAATTTCAAACTCAGCCTGAAGCAAAACCATACCAACAGCTGGTGTTTCTGGATTTACAACAGTACTGTGACTTTCTGGAGAACTGTATTTTTGTGCTTTATGAAGAAAAGTCAATCAAGCCACAAAACCTACTTCTGGCTACCTCATTAAAATTCCAGAAGCTTGGCAAGTAAATAAAATCATCTCCACAAGGAGCTCTTCACTACCCATAGAAGGCAAATCTTCTGAAATTAAGAAATATGGGACCTAGACATGTAATTGAGTATATTTTCTATTTCCTTTTTCACTGCTTTTTCAACTTCTAACCAACCATTAGGGATTTCAGTTTACCTGGAACACTGAAATAATTTCACCACTTCTTCCTCCTTCTAGATGCTGGGAATTGTCAATAGCAAGCAATGTCTTATGAGAGGAGAAGCAAACATTAGTACTTTGTTCTCTAGTAAAGAGGGCAAAGTATGCAAGAGTTCCTAAACAGATTGGATTGAAATACTTTCCTTATTTTCAAGCATTACCTGGGATCAGGTTTCCCTGCAGTCATCATGAGTAAGATGATTCTAAGCCCAAATGGAGCACATGGCCCAGATTGCTTGTGAATATCTGAAGACAAGCCCAGACCCTGGGGTGTGCCCCAGCTGTGGGCTCCCAGCACAGCCTGCCCAGCAGCTGTCCTGCAGGGGGACAGCTCCCCTTCACCCATCAAAGAGAGCCAACAGCTCCAGTCAACCAGCATCAGGTGTGATTCATGTTTAACCACCACAGCAACTTCAACAGCTCTTTCATTTCCCAGTGTTTATCAGAAAAACACATCAAAATACCCAGGAATAACAGGAGCACAGGCTGAGACACAGACTGGGTAATAGTTAATACTTTGACAAAAGCATGACCCTCCTTTCACCCTAGATAATTCCCAAGTATTTTTGGTAAAACTGTCTTACATAATAATATCTAAGGAAAAAATTTATTTCATCTACTTTTCTCCTTTTACCAGGAAGGGAGCAAAAAATTACACACTGAGCTCTATTTCTAGTTTTCTTTCAGAATATTAGGGACCTTTGCTCTTTTCTCAAGAGCCATAGCTGGAAAAAATGAGGAGGGATCAAGGGCCACAGCAGTTAGTTACAGCTGGTAAAGCAGCCCCATGAATGTCAAATCTGTGCAAGGCCTGTGTTCCTTACTCACAGAGGGTGCATAACAGATTTATGAACATTGCAGCCCCAAGGGAGGATCTCACCTGCCTCTGCCTGACAATTGCTTTCATTTCCTAGCACTGGCTTGCTTGGCCTCTCAGTTCCTATTACAAACTGATCCCTACATCTCAGACTGGAGAACACAGGGTGGGGAAAACAAACAAAGCAAGAAATCACATGTCCCTTGCTTACAGGTAGCCAGCTGCCTTCTCTTCTCCATATCCAAGGCTTCTGACCACCACCATTTTTATTAAATGTATTGACACGCCTGCTCAGCTAAGGTTAATAGTATTTTCATCAAAGAACTTCATACCTGCCTCCTAATAAATCCCACAAGAGAGACTAAGTAAACACGATATCCCATCATAAAACCATCTCTGGACACATTGTGAGAGCCTGATGTGTTTTTTGCACTGAGGCACCGAACACTGCACACAATACTCAGGGTGGGCTCACATCAGTGCAGTGCAGTTATTGTCCTATATGTTAGAACTTCACATCATGTCTGCTTCCAGAATAACATACCGTCTTCAAGACACATCAATTTTCTCTGTATAAAAGAAAATTGTAATATGCAAAACTCAGATGAAAAGCCACATTATTAGGACGCTTAAAGCAACATCTTCTAGACAACCTGCATAATTGGGAACAAGGCCCAAAAGGCACAGATGCCATCCTAAAATTATATTCAACCAAAACTTTTGCTCATAATGTCAAGTCTGATCATAATTAATACTTGCTGGCACTGCAGGCTGAGAAATCCAAATTACATTAACTAGCTATGAGTCAAACTGACCTCAGCTACATGGCTAGAGCTGCCAAGTGACCCTGGCCACACAAGCAAATAATTCCCACAATCAGAGACCAAAGTCCACTACACCTTCCAAGGAAGGGGAGGTGGTCAGCAATAAATCATTCATCCTACAGTAGGATACACAGGATGACAGCTGCCTTGCTGCAGTCTATTTTCCTGCAACCATTCTACCTGTTGTCCTAGATTTTATTAGTCTAAGTACCATGACAACCCTGTAGCCTTGTACTGACAGAAATCCTTTCTACCACATCAGCATTTTACATAATGTATTTTTAATACAGAGTATAATATCAAATCATTTGGGGAAACCCTGCTCAGCTTTAATCTTTTCTGTGAATAATTAGCAACTTGACAACAAAGGACGCTCAGCTCTCTCTGGATTGACATGTACTCCAGCATCAAGATATCTGCATTTTCACCAAGGGCCTTGGTAATACTCTGTTCACTGAATTTCAATTTTTTCAAGCTGAAAAGTAAAATGAAGTTTCAAGGAAAAACCCAGGCCCAGTTTAAACCATGATCATTTTCCAGTATATCAGATTGGTTTGGCTTCCTGACATCCAGCTGTAACACTCCTGACACAGAAGCAGAGCTGGAAATAACTACCAGGGGCCAGAGTTTATAGAAAACATTCAGTCAACTGCTGTTGATTTTAGGACACTGTGCAGACAACTGCACTTCTGTGAAAGGCAGCTACTCTTCCCAGACATCAGCAGGGCACAGTCTGGGACAGGTTTAGTGTATGCTGAATTCTTTTGGCATATCTGAATGGCATCTCTAGAGAATCCACCACGGGTGGGAATTTAAAAGCTCTCATTTGCTGCTCCTTATATGAAGTTGGGATTGACAAACATGTCTGTGACTTGTGATGGGGATGCCTTATACCTCTTTTTAATTTATAGCATTGAGATGTCATTTTTCTTCCTTGTCCAGCAAACAGGGAAAGCTCCATCTTCTAGTGTTGTCCAAGTTTCTATATAAACCACATACTAAACATAAAAAACTCTCATGGCTGGAGCAAACAATCCAAACTTCTGCCGAGTGCTTGTGGACCTGTGGTCCCAGAAGGACACAAAGTTCAAGAGAAGTTCACCAACCAGTTCTGAGTTTAACACCTCTCACCTTTAGCATATTTTATCATAGTATTCGCTGAGAAATCCAAATTCCTACCTTGCAGGTAGGTACCATCCTGCAGAAAATACCCTTGGCCTGAAAAGCATCAATTGAGACATTAGTCTCTTACAAAGGTCAAGCCTGAAAATATCCATTTTAATATTTTTAGAATTTCCTTCTTTCCTGGAGAAAAAAAAAGGATAAAACCAGAATCAGTCTTGGATAAAGAAGAGGTTCAGAATCACTGCCATGCAGGCTCTAACACAGCCATGGCAGGGAAGCAGTGAAAGTATTTTGGTTGACTGGCTTCAGGTGGGGTTTTAAACTGAGAGCCATTTCATGATGTGATAAAAACAAATCTGTAGCAGCTCTCAGGACAAGGCTACTGAAGGTCAGGTATAACTTAAAACAGCTGTCCATACAAAGAAAAAACCCCAAAATTCCTCTCCAATGTGGCATAAAGATAGGAAAAAGGAGGGTTTTTTTTTCCTTCTATACAGCATGCAGAAGTACTGAAAACACAGCAGTAATAATAAGCTACAATGCAAATTGGTAAGCAAATGTCTGTGCTTAGGATACACCAGTGAGATGACTGAACTTCCTCCCCCACATCTCTTGAAGAAGGCTAATATTTGAATAATAATAAACCAAACATGGATTCTAAAATTCCTAGAGGTACTAATAACCTTTCAGATTGTTGGGAGAAACATCAGGAACACCTCATCC
The DNA here is from genome assembly GCF_035770615.1 of Melospiza melodia melodia. Taxonomy (NCBI): domain Eukaryota; kingdom Metazoa; phylum Chordata; class Aves; order Passeriformes; family Passerellidae; genus Melospiza; species Melospiza melodia. Next base: position 8,875,993 of record NC_086207.1, on the reverse strand, counting down.
CCCTGCATCCTGTTCGTCAGCTGGGGTGCCATACAGCCACTGCTCAACAGGCAATAAGGGGAGACATGACAAATATAATTCTGGGCAATTACACAGATACCTGAGGCAAGGGAAATGAAATTACCAGAGCTACACTTGGATCAAGTTACAAAGATGCCACCACTGGTAAATGCTTTGTGATAAACAACAAACAGTCTGAGGGTCATTCTCTTCAGCACCAGCTCCCAGAAAATGTAGGGCAAGATGCAAAAAGAGAATAACAACTGCAAATAGCAGCAGTTGCTAGAAAAATGACAAGAGGCAACATGCCATGGATCACTGTGATCATTTGCATTTACTGTGTAATCCAGAAGTTTGAAGATGAAAAATTATACAAAGGCATCTCTTTTAATACCCTTTAGTATTCAGTATGCTCTCCAAAAGTACAAATAAGCAGAATCAAGCTCCCCATTCTTGATTATCTCCTTTAACCTGTGATAGCAAAAATTGAGTCAAAACTATTTAAATGAAGAAAGAACTACCTAGATTTGAAGCACCAATATGAAATCATTTCATACACCACACTGTGTTTCTGTAGATGTCTTGCACTCATTGGTAGATGACACATGAAATTAATTTTCAGCCAAATAAGGGTACAGTGCAAACACAGTGAGAGAGAAGGAAAGGGGAAATAACAGTGTGGGAGCCTGACTTTGTCCTTCCCTTGGCCATGTGTCAGACAACCTTTGTGCAGTACCTGAACTGTTCATGTTACACCTCCCTCAATCTTCTTTTCCAATGGTATTTGACCTGTAAAAAGGCACTGGTGTGTTTCTTCTGATTCTCAAAAAAAAAAAAAGAAAAATCCTATGGGAGTGAACTTGTCAAGGCTTTTGTGCCATAAACAGCATCTCCCTTAACACTAGCTACTGCAAATTTTTCCACTTTTCTTTCCACACATCTAATGCTGCCTTCCTACTTCCTCAATTACAGATTCAAAAAAGGAAATCCTTTGTCAGTCTCTACACAGGCACTTGTAAGCCCTCAATAATTAACTGACATAATTAACACAAAACACTGGGAATTCAGGACCAAATAATGAGAAAATTTGCACAAAAATCACTTTGAGACCTTCCTTGCCTTCTTCCTTCCATAATTTGATGTGTAATGTGGTTGATTTGTGTTTTTAACACACTTAAATGCTTGCGAAACATAATGACTAATAGTTTTCACACCTCTTTTACCCTTACAAAAAGCTGAAATTTAAACTGCAGTCCTTCACTGCTCAGGAATTGCATTTCAACCATTGCATAAAATAAGCACTCAAAACTGATCACCACTGCAATTTCTCTTTGGAGTACCTAAAAATACAAATATGTCCAATGTCCATCTGAAGGAGCTTAAGTTAATACACAGTACCTCCTTTGAGAGCAAGGGGCTTCACCTGAATTATAGGTTAAAAGAACATGGACTAACTAAATGTAAGGTAATTTTTGGTGGTGGTTTAGTGCAGGTTTAAGTTTAGCCTTCAGTAAAATTACAGCAAATTTGCACTAAAGTATCAAATTAGAACTTCATCCACTATCTTCTACTGATTTCTTATGAAAGAATGAAAGCTTTTGTTTCCAAAGACAAGCAATCACACTTAGATGCCACAGATTAAGTCAACACCTCTCCTACTCCTTCTGATACCATTTTCATTACCAAGATCATCTCACTAAATATATAACATGTGGACACACAAATCATGTAATCATTCCCAAATCCCTTTAACATTTTAAGTTTCTTAGTCCTGTAGTTGTTAGTCATTGATTTGTACTTGCATTATCCCTAGCCTTTGGAGCTCTGGAAACCAAATACAGACTTTCTACTGCCTATCCTACTACTTTTACTGCTGAAATAATGAAACCTTATATAAGTTAATAATTTCATTATAAAAGTTTATTTCACTATATCTTCCAGAAAAGCCATTCAAGAGAGAAATATGCAGTCAATTATCCAATAGAATGAAGAGGTAATGCTAATTACCAAGTTAATGTTCAATTAGATTTAACAAAAATACTGCTGGGAACTTGAGAAGAGCCATAATACTGATGGCTCTTTATTAATAGAATGATAACATACAACAAAGCAAAACCTGCCAGCAATGAGATGTCAGACTATAAAAGAGTCCCAAGAACAGATGACTTTTCCTGAGATTTAAGCTTCCTACAATCCTCACAGCTCCTTAGGGAGCCATGTCAATTACACCATCATCAATGCAAATGGCATTTTAAAGAGTCTCTGCAATGAACAGGGAATGCAAATGCTGATCAGAGGTGCTGGTGTTCAGCACATTTCTCCCAAAAAGAAAAAGCTCTGGCACCTCTTGTGAGTCTGTTCACTCGGTTCTGATGGTGTCATTTTCTGATGAGCCACTGGTGCCCCCTGTGCTTTTGTCAGGCAAACATGACCATTAAGAAAAGCTCATTTTCCACCATCAGAGCAGTGTGGAATGCAGCAGGGGCAGCAGCAAGTTGAACTCCTGCACACAGAGTGTGATACTGTGAAGTCTGCTGGCGTTTGTGCTTGATAGGCTGTTCTTATTAAGATAAAAGGTTTTCTAAGGAACTACCATAAATAGAAAAGTAATAAAGGAAAAAAACAAGTGGCAGAGCATGAAAACACTTAATATTGCTACATGGTATGGGCAGGAAATGAAACTCTGCCTGAAATTAAATTACCACTATTCAAAAAAAAAAAAAAAAAAAAACCAAACCCAAATGCTCATTTTCAAAGGGCATTTGATCTGCATCCTCTTGATGCTCTACTCAGCACATACCAGGGTTCTTCTGGGAATAGATGCAAACAAGTAAAAGAAGGAGCCTTACAAGTCAAAAGGAAAACCCAGTATTAATGAAATAAACTAGCAAATAAATCTGAAAATAAATTAGAACCCAGCCAGTCACCACACTGCAAACCCATTCACATGTGATATATCCACTTCACATTTACATATCAAGCAAAAGCCAAAGAAACTCTACACTTATAAACATGAAGACTATTCTACAATCACTCCCATTTTTCAAAATCCAAAGCTCAAAAATTTTACCAGAAGCCATAAGAAGTGAACTTTGAAAGTCCTCCATGGAACATGAATCCCTGCTGCAGATAGCTGATTTTAAATTAGTTTTTAAATTAGTGAGATAATCCCTATTTTTAATTTGGTATTTCAGTAAAGGTTTCCATCGATCTCAGTTTTCCAAGTGCACTTGAAAGCTTCTAAGTAACAGCAGTAGGCCGATTTTTAATTTTGCTTTCACACCACTTGATTGGATTCAAATTCTGTGAGGCAAAATGATATCTGGCAGCAAATGACACAAGATGCCACTTGGCATCGTATTTTGATTTTTAAGCAGAAACTGTTGGAACGCTTAAAATCATTTCCTTGTCTTACTACAGAGTATCTGAAACACAGGTCTAATTTAGTAATGACTCCAATGTCAAACAGAGGAAGCCAGCACACTAAAACCTCCTTTTTCTGTGGATTGGAAGGATATTGATTAGATTAACTGGGGGAAAGTTCAAAATACTGCATGAAATGTATGAAAAAGAAGATCTACTACATAATCAAGAAATGCTACAGACAAATAGAGACTTTACAATGCAAGGACTCATGATGGTCAGTTCAGGAGGTACCTGCATATTTTACAGACCACTGCAACCTCAAAACAGATTTTCATCAACCTATGGTTACATCATGAACACCATTTAAATCAGGATATTTGACTTTATTACATTCAGCCCACATAAACACTTATTCTATCTCATTTGAGCTGCAGTACCACTGTGTACTACAAATATTATTTTCATGCTTCCCCCATCCACAGTCCACTACTCTTTGTTACCCTCTCTCATCTCAGTGACTTTGCCATTTGTATGGCAATTTCCTCTAATAGCTTTACTCAGATTCCAAACTGTACAAAATGCTGAACAAAGCAGAACAAGTAATTCAAGCACCTTTAAGAGGACTACAGAGCCCTTTAGCAAGCATTAGATAAGCTTCTGAACAAACAGCATTTATTTGGCAAATTATCCCTAAGGTCATTGAATTCCACAACAACCAGAAGCAAACCCAACAAAGAGGAATGCACAAGGAACACTTTTACTGCTGGGGAAAACCTCATTTAGTTGGGATACACAACCACACTTACATAAATGGGGTTTCATGCTTTAAAGCAGCACTAATTCTTATTAATGCTTGCTTCTGGTAATCAAGAAGCTTATGAGAAAGAGAGAAAAAAAAAAGAACAAAGCAGTGACATCTCCCAGAATTCCTCTGGTACTCCAGGGAAGGATCCATCACTAGAAACTCACATTACACAAGGTAGGAATGTTTAGCATCTCTTGATATTCACACAATACAGTGGTCAAGAGGTACAGGTTTTTGCATCTGTTTTTAGCCAGCATAGACTGGCTAAATACATATTGAAGATGAGACCTTCCAAAAGCAGTAATGGAATTTGGTTCTGAAGCTCCAGAAGGACACAATATTTCTCTGCATTTCTCTGGTTCATCAGGGATTTAAACAAGGGATTCATCAGGGCTTTCCATCTCTACTTCAGAAATACCTAAATTGCCAAGGCTTCAGGCCAAGTTCTTCATAACTAGAAGTACAAGAGTAAGGAATATGAGCTGGTGATGTCTGGGGCTCATCCTCCAAGTTCTGACCAGAAGCAACATCTCAACCTTTTCAAAACAAACTTTCTGTTGAAATTAGCCTATTATAAGAAAAGCATTTTGTCAAAAATACCTTAACCAGCTCTCATTCATCAGTTAAGCATTTAGTCTCACAGAGACAGATTATTTTGTTCTACTTCTCTTCCATAGAGCTTCAGTAAGAACACCCCTGGTCCACTCATGCAGTTCAAGACTAACACACCTTCCACATAGCTGCCTCAATTCAGCCACACATTTGAGCATTAAGCATGTTCACATGAAAGAGTGAGAAACAAGAGCCCGGCACTTGTTGAGTTTATAGACAAAAAGCAAGATTTCTTTTTGATAGCTGACAAAACTGTCAACAAATATAGATTTAGGAGCTTGAACATCACTAAATAAGCAGCAGGAATGAAAATGCACCATCCGTTCAGACTTGCCAAACATCAGCTTCATTTGTGATTCTAAGTTATAAATCTTTGATAGCTGGGGGCTGTGGAAGTGTCCAGACTGTAGTGAAACACTGACTCATGCAAACAAAGCATGAAACAAACAAATAAAAAACACCCAAACAACAAACCCTTGTGCCCTACAAGTGACTGGGATCCCATTGCAACTCAGCCTGTGAGGTGTGGAGCAGGAGCTGTTTTCCACATGAGAAGATGTCAAAGCTACACTGCAATGTTTGCTGCTGGATCAAAACCCCTTGCTCTGCTCCTTGCATTCAAAAGGGATGTAACAGTATTATTCATCCACTCCAGGGTTTGCCCAAGAGTATTGAGAAGTCTCTTAGGCTCATCTCCTGTAACTACCCTCTTGAACCCTGAGCAGAAGTCCTGGCTCAGACACACTGTGCTGAGCAGCACATTAAAAAGAAACTTGGAATAACCGTGGAGAGAACAAGCGCAAAACAGTCCCAATGTGATTTTATGTTCACTTACTCTACAGCAAGGGCTTGTCTGCTTCTGTGTCTCAGGAAAAATCCTACAGAACCAACAATATTCAAACCAAGAAACAGCACACTTGAGTTTCATCATTTTCCCCAGAACAGCATCAAAAAGACACAAACAAAACATGGCCACTCACACACTTACATAGAGTTTGTGCCAGAAGGAGCTTTCAAAATGCTACATTTCAGAGTGCTAAAATGATTGTTCACAGAAACAAAGCCAAGCAACAGAGGCACAGAGCACAGATGAGCCAGCACTGGAGCTGGGCAGGAACCCAGTATTTCATTACATTCCCACTCTGACTTAAGCCTCAAAAGACTTTTTGTCCTCAGTCCAGCTCCCACTGCTGCCAGCCTCTCCACTGGATTCAGTAAAGGTTAATTGGGCCTCAGGGCTTAAGTTTCAGACATGCTGGATGTGTGTTGACCTCAGCTGTCGTGGTGAATGCTCAGCAACACATCTGGGAGAGCAAGTCCTCGGCATGCAAAACAATTCTGGTCACGTCATCACCTCACAGGACTCACAAAAGCATAGAACTGCTTTAACAAGAAAGACAGCCCTGAGAATGATGGTGACAGAGAACTGCAACAAATCAGTCAAGAAGACTAAGCACAGGCTGCAGACTTGCAGAAGGTTTCAGAAATAAATACACATCCAATTCATCCAAATAAATACACATAAAATTCTTCTCTTTTAAGTGAAGCATTCAGTAAACCTCAAACTATAAACCAAAGCATTCTACAAACTGAAACATCGTGAATGAAGAGATGGGAATTTCAACATACCTTAAAAGACAATGCAGTTCTGCATGATTTGCAGTAAAACTTCTTCTTTCTTCCCCTGGTTTACAGGTAGAACTAAGCCAGAACTTATATTTTCTTCTCCAGCCAAAGATGCCTGTCCTCCATTGAAATTGTTGTTTCCATTAAAGCACAAGTCACTTAGGTACTTAAAATGTACTTCTGCAATATTTTGATTGCATCTATCCACAATACATTGAATAGCACATCAGTTTTATCCTTAAAATACTATTTTTAATACCTGAGACGTTACACAAAGGCATAGAGGAGGCCATCCAGAAACAGTAGGTATTATAAAGATAATTTCTTTCCTGTTTCTTAAGTGTAGGACTTGAGAGAGCTACAAGACGCAGAGCCACCCCAGACAACTTCAGAAGGCATCAAGCATCTACCTTTTACTGCTCTTCAGCCCAGCCTTTTATCCCCTCCTGCTGATGCCCTGCACCTGTGTGCCCTCTGCTCCCTGTGTGATTGGTCAGTGCCCCTGGGCTCTCCCTGCCTCGTTATCTCCAATGGGATTCACCTGAGCACACAGCTGTAGCCCATTAGGGATGAGGCTGGGCCAGCCCCACTCCCAATCACCACAAACTGTGTGCCTACATTTAAGTACCTCACAAACTCACACTGCAATTTTTAAGGGCTAGGAAGACTTACAGGGTGTTTGGTTTTCCAAACCTACTGGGCAAAAGCAGCTGCCAATAACTACCTGTTGTAAATAAGCAATTTCTATCACATGGAGAAAATACTTGAGATTTTTCTCAACAGTTCAGTAGTTCTCTGTTCAAAGACTTTTATTTTTAAATATAATAAATAAAATTTCTATCTTCCTTTCTAAATCCTTTTTTTCTTGCCCGTAAGGAATAGCCTTTACAATTACAAAGTAAATGCTGTGATGAGTTGGAACTTAGAACCTCCCTGGAGCCCTTTATGAAAGTGACTGGCTTTCAGTGCTGTCTCAGAGATCTTCCACATAAGAGTGATTAAAAAAATAGAAAGAGAGGCAAAGCATGATTCTGATGAAATACATTGAATGAGGATTTAGGGATTCACCAAAAAAAAAAAAAGTCATTTCCCCTTCATTCATAGCTAAGCTTTGACTTGTTACCAGCTATTAAAGCTGGGAGTTCTTGCATTATGTCTGGTCAATGCCTGGTGCAGTGAAGACTACAGGTGCTGTTAGAAGGGTGGGGCTGCAGACATCACTATCATAGTTCCTGCCTGGATCCTACAGGGTTCATAACTTTGTATGCCCAGGAAAGAACTGAATATAAATACTCAAAATGGTTTCCTTCAGTAAATTCTTCATTATCTATGGCCTGGTAACAAATGGTGCTGTTAGCATTTGGACGTGCTGCTGCTTAGCAGAGAATCAGCAATGCAGATTTTGGGCCAAGCCCAGGGTGAAAGGGAATAAAAAGGTAGTGCTGAAAATCTTTGGCAGGGCAGAAATTCCTTCCACAGTCCCAGCAGCAGGATGGGCCTTCCCTACAATGCACAGCAGCTCTTGAATTTCTGTGATTCTGTGATTCTGTGTGACTGAGGCAAACAGGTCCAAGAAGCTTTATCAGCACAGCAAGCACTGGAAATCACAAATGTAGGCAAGAGATTGAAAAGAAATCGGACCACGAGAGACAAAAGCAATTAACATTACACCATCCTGACTATCTAGTCCTACCAGAGGACAGAGAAGTTTAGCACCACAGGACCTTAGAAATTACAGGTTATATTGTTTGTAGCTCACATTAAAAACACTCAGATTATTTCTAATAGCCAGTGTTTCAACTTATTCTTTTCTTAAGTAAATCAAGACATTAGTTGCTAATGCCAAGTTTATGGAGGTAGCTGTTAACAGTCCTTTGATTTCTGCTTGAAGTTCTAAAATACTTTCTAACAAAACCATACTTTTTTTTATGGTTTTTAAGACAAGCAAGAAACACATTTTCTGTTTATCTGCTGGGATAAACAAAGCAGTAATTGGTAATTCATATCTTCCTTAAATTATTTTCCTCAGTAGGAACTGAGACACACAATAAGTGAGCATTGAAAGGAAGAAAAACAAACATCTGAAATGCTGCAGGTCTTTATCTCACAGCAATGATTATGAAGACAGACTTTATAGGTCTTCCTCTGTCAGTCTGAAAAAAGTTCCATGTTACAATTAAATCAAATCAGATGTAAGAAAAAGAAAGGTATGAAACACTGAAGTGTAAAGATGCTCATTACCCTGAAAGAAAAATGAAACTGCATACAGAGTAACTGCATAAACCACACATTCTTGTGTCACCAGCAAAAACAATCTTATTGATATATATTTTTATATCTGACATTAGCTTGTAATAACATTTTCAAAGAATAGTTCTTTCCTATTGATTTTCTGTGCAATCCATTAGAGAGAATGCTATCACCTTTGAGTCAGCTACAGGGCTTTAACCTTTCAAGAAGTCTGGGAACACAAATATGACAGTTTTTCTGAGCAGCATTGATTGCTGCATATTTTAAGTTATTCTGTAGAGGAATACCAGAAAAATAGCTTCTAGATGCATAATGTATAAGCTCATTTACAGGAAGCAAGGAACAAATCAAAAAGGGAGAAGTGACACCTAAGAAACTGATAGAAGCAACAGCAATTTTGTCAAGATAGATAACAACATGGAAAATTTAACCTTATGGAAAAACTCTCTTTATTCAAAGCAGGCATTTTGACAAACAGCCTTTTATTTTGCAAACTGTACTTCCAAAAGGTAATGAAGAGTACCCAAAATGAAATAAACAGCATTGCCCCTTGTCTCTGAGACCTCAGCACACAACCTGCCAAAGCTCCAAAATGTAGATTTCCCTCCCACAAACATCCAGTGACATGGAGACAGCACTAAGCTTCCTGTCCAATGCACATATTCACAAACCTCGTGGTAAATGTGAAAGAGAAGGTTTGCAAACACAGTGTTACCATAATTCTCCACTCCTCTGCAGTTCCTCAGACCTAGGCTTGTGCTAGGTTCAGATCAGCAGCCAGTTGATCTGTAAATGCCTCCTAGGGAAGAGTTTCCCAAGCCAAGATCAGAATCAATTTTACTTCACAGCTTTTACCTGAAAACCATATTATGTTACAACATAATAAACATCCAGCCAGGAGTCCATAAATATTTAACTAATCAGTATTGGTTTTGTTTCAGGCAGCTTGACAATTTACAGCTGTGTGCTTAGTGAAGCACAGGTTCTCCAGGCTCAGCAGAACACAAGAGGGGTGTTTTCCCTGTCCACATTCCAGGAAGAGATTCCCAAACTCCTGTCACTGACCACTCTGTTCTAACCATGCATGTACCAGTGGCCTCAAAGGAAGGAGCCAGTCCCTGCTGGACCCCACTGCTTGAGGCACAGAAAGTGACCAGCAAGGATGCTTTAACCTCAAATTCCTTACAAAGAGAACACGTGCAGAGTGCCTGAAGACATGAAGGTGCCAAAATGGCTCCATTCAGCACACAAGGTATATTTGTACTACAAACAATTCCTGCACAAACGTGCAAGTTCAGTTGGAAAGTGCCATTGCTCCTTTTGCACATTGAGAAGGCAGCAGCCACACAGCACAGCACATTTAGCCTGCAGTTACCCCTTGGACAGGGCCTGTCTTCTTTCTCTGAGGCCACTGGTAAATACAGACCTACTCCTCCAACATCTCCCTCATCTCATCAGAAGTTTGCTGCCTACATACTTTGAAAACATGATTATGTTTTATACAGGTTGACTTTAGACTCCAAGGCCCATCCATGCCATTGCTTACCAGGAATAGAAAGCAGGAAGCATTATTCTCTGGTACAGACTCCATTGGCATACTAGAAGATAAATCAAACAAAAAAAAAATTAGCTGGATAAATTTCTTAAATTATAGTTAAAATTATTTGCAAGCAAAGCTAGTATACTTGATCTTCAGCTTAAAAGCTTTGCCTAGCAGTTAACACTCAGACCTGAAATGTGGATGTGCTCCCTATCACCTCAAAGCCAGTGACTCTACCACTTTTCACCAACCAGGGATTAGATATTTATCTTTCACATTGCTTTAGTGAAGCCTTCAGGAAACTCTCATCATGAGCAGTGGTGTTAGCAGGCACATAAATACAAACATCCCACCCTTCATCAGCCAGCAGCAGTTGTTCTTGCAAGGAATTACTCTTTCAGTTCATTTAATAATCTGCCAAGTCTTCTGCAGAGACCTCAGCTCACTGTTCTGCACCATTATTGGCTTGTGACTGCAGAGATTTCAGACTCACTGGAGCACAAGCTTATGCAAAGCTGTGCAGACACAGAGAACAAACAAAAGCAGACTGGACATAATATCAGCAGATTCTCAAAATCATAATACCCAATTACATAATTAATTCTCTCATTCAATCCAGTTCTTCTGCCACTTCAGCAAGCTATCTGTCTAGTTACAAGCTTATCTTCATTGCTACACTACCTGCCCCAAAACCTGTGTCCCTAGATGTCATGTCAAAAAATCCTCAATTGGTAGAAAAGTCACACTTCAAAATACAACATCCATCAAAACACCTACAACAACACATTATTCTCTTGCAAATCCCTTAATATTACTCAATACTGAAAGCCAATTAAAAAAAGCATGATGGGTCTTATGTTAAGGCAAAGACAGGAGAAATCACCCGTCTAAAACTTCCATAACTGCTGCTGCAAAGCAGCCACATGAGGATGTAGCAATTAAAAGTACAAGATTTAAGTGCATGTAAATAGATTTGCTATTGGTATCGAGCTAAATGGTAAAATGAAACACTGTGTATGGAAAACAATCCTTCAGAAAAAATTACTCTTCATTATTGTAAACTTGATGATTTGAAAATCTAGAACACTTCAGATATAGATTTGCAAACTCTATTTGTCAAGTGAGTGCATCTTATTCCCTTCAGCAAGTTGTCCTGATTTTCTTCAAAATTCAAAAATCCTTCTAGGGGGAGGTTAAGTTGAAAGTTCTCTATATAAAAATATCTCCCTTCACATTCTTTTCTCGTATTTCTCAGCCCTGAATTTATAAAAGTAATTCCACAACACATTCGCTGAAACTCCTAATATAAATACAGCAAATCTCAGAGTCTGTAATGAGCGTTACATGAAACAGGAGCAGGGACTGTGCTATCTGTGAGCCACCACTGCCCTCATCTGGGAGAAGGCTGAATCTCCCTTTCTACCAGGACAGATTTTAATTTTCCACATGATTGTTTGTTTCATTAGTTTTGGTACTACAGATCTGAGAATACATGCTGTCATTTACATTTTCCTTCAAGTTTAAGTGTCCTCTCTCAACGAAGAGATTCCTTTTAGATCCCCTAGCAAGACAAGGAGAAAAACCTGCTAGTACACCTGGGCAAACGAACAAATCAAATCACCAAACCAAGAAAACCACAGCACTTGCTTCCACACGAGTGGTAACAAGTGATTTCAGTGCTGAATCCATCTACATACAAATGCAAACACCAAATATGCAGTGCAAACAAATCAAAAGCTGAAAACAACTGGGATTGAGATCAAATAGAAAGAGGTAACAACAAAAACAGTGACAATGGGAATAGCTTAAACATTCTCCACTGTTATTCATAAAGGAATAACTACTCAAGGGTGGATGAAAAACTAACCTAAAGGGGGCAGAAGGACAAGAACTGCTATTGAACAGGTCTGATTTCCCAAAAAGGCAAGGAAATGGAGTCATGACAAGAAAAAATTGATTAACCATAATTTAAACCAATCAATGTGTCAAAAACAATAAGGAACCAGATCAGTTTAAAGGAGCAGAAGGACTCACACAGCCTTGACCCAGTATGACACAGAAACAGAAAAAACCCAACTAACAAACGAACATTATTTTGCTCTCCTCTTAAGTAAATCACAGCCCTATTGAAATAGCATTTTAAACAATAATTTTGGCTGTTAACATTTAATTAATAGCAAAAAACTATTTGAAATGCCTCTATTCCACAAGACATGCATTCATAAAGAGCATTCTGTGCCATTTAAGTTGATTTTTAAACACTCCCTCCAGAAGCTGGGGTCAGGATAATATTTTTAAGGAAAATATTTAGTTAGCTGTTTAGTCTAAATCAATCCCTAGCAGTATCATTAAATATTTGCCTATTTATGCCTTCAATGCACTACTCATTTGGCCCTTTCCACAAAAAAAAAAAAAAGCTAAGTCATCCCTTCTCAGACTGGAAACCCAGTCCCTAAAACTGGCAGCAAATTCTGAGGCTCACAAGCTGAATTTTAACTGTTCAGTAATCAGTGCTGGTTTCTGCAGAAATTACTTGTCTCAGCTGTTTCAGATCTTGCAGTGGGAGGGTGACACAAGCAGAAGTCAGTGAGGCTGCTCACAAGCATTTCTTTATTTAAGCAAGAAGGAATGCGTTCCATGTTTTCAGCAAACAGCTTTGGCCAGCTGTGAGCAGGTTGCAGGGCACTTGGTCTCACTACAGGATTACTGAGTAGTTACAGCACTGTTTGAGCCTCCACAAAGTGGTATCAGAGACCACTGACTAAAAACTTGGAATTCTATATGCCATAGTTTAAGAAAACTATAAAAATAGTAGAGGCACGTACAGGTCAGAGGGAAGGTGAGAGCAGCACTGAGGGGACTGCAGCATCTCTTTCAATTACCAAATTTCACAGCACCTCTCTCACCCATATATTAAAAACTAAAAAATAGACTTTCTTCATCCTCCTCTGGGATCTGCTTTTCAAATGTGCAGCACCAGACAAGCAGCACAACAGGGCTCATGTTCCCCTCAGAGACAACACTGTCACTCCAGCTACATTTGTCTGACATTTTACATTCACACATTAGGAGACTATGACTATTTCTGGACTGCAAAATACTATCTGAAGGACAGATAGATTATATACCCTGCATTCTAAAGTGGCAGGTTGCTATGGTTTCTCCTTGCAAGAACAAAATTCACTTCATTCGGTTATCTGAAGATCTGCACTAAAACCAAAAGGGGCCATCAGGGAAGCAGCCTGTCCTTTAATCACAGCTCTGCCTTCCTGAACACCAGTCCATTTTTCTTCTGAAACAGCTTTTGAAAAGAAGAATGTAGTTCTGCACATGAACTGAAATATCCTGATACTCCATATTCTGAGATGAGCTCTAACCACAGGGTTGGCACAACAACATGGATCCTGACTGAGTGGAGACTGCTGTACTGAAAACCTATGGTTTAGAAAAAGATATTTAACTCCTGGTTGTTTAAATTACTACCTGAACTACTTAAGTCATTTGGTAAATCACATTAGGAATTAGCAGAACCTCTTTTCTTGAAAATAAAACATAGATAACAGGACAAAATATTTATTTTTTAAAAAGACACAAACCCAGCAGAGGCAAACTCCCATGACCAGGTATCACCCTGCTTCTGGAGATTGTGGCAGGAATAATGTATCCAAGTTACTTTTTTTTTTTTCCCAGCAATCTTTTCTGTGTATTTTTGCTTATCTCCAACTCCTATGTGATCCATCAAACAAAAATTACTTGCTCATGCCATCTCTTTGGGCTCTTTAGCCAAGCACAGTGCCAAAGACTCCCAGTACTGGTTTTAGCAAATTGTTTTCAACCACTGAGATCTCCTGAGCCCTCAATTAGTGTTTCAAGATGCATTCTTTTGGGATTTATTGAAAAGTTGATTTTCTAAAAAAGAAATAACAGCTTCCAAGTGCAAGTGATTGACTTCCTATTTTTTTTTTCTTAACAAAAAAAAGACAAACCATGTATTTCCATCTTGCCAAGTCTCAGCATAGAGGGCTCACCAACTGTTATTCCAGAGTAGTCAGGAACAATGAGCCCATTATCAGTAAGCCTAAAGCAACTGTGCAGCACCCACACAACCATTGGAAACATTCAGTCCATAAGCAAAAAAAATTAAAATATTGAAACATGAAGCATGACTTTGTACTGTCTTGTAATGACTCAAGTATTTCTAACAGTTCTCTCTGAAGGGAACTGACACTTTCCCCAGGCTGCTCCTCCCAGGGTGATTAACAAAAACACACTTTTTCAGGCCTATTAATCACCACAAGTGCCCAGTCTCAGCTTTCCCTGTCTGTTCAACAAATTACTCTTTGTTCCAAATCCAGCTGACATGACACTTCCTAAAAAAGCACTCCTGAATCTTCTCAAAGTGGGAGAAAATACCTGGCTGAAAATTATCAGGGGAAACGATGTAACCATGAAGAGCACAGGACTGCTGCTAGTTTTTAAGTTTACACTGCAGATCCATGATTTCATAGCTCATCCACACCCTCTTCTTGTAGGGCAGCTAACTACACTCCAGTCATATTCATAATGCTTGCTGATGCTCTTAGCAAGGGCTGGGGGAAAGGAGTGTGAAACAGCAAAGGATTTGCCGGAATGGTGTCAACAGAAACACCATGTCAACATGGGAGCATGTCTGGCCAAGCAGGAGAGCAGGCCAGCCACAGTCCTTCCTGGACCCTGAACTTACTGAGGCTCCTGGATCCTTGGGTGTATGGGTGTGTGAGAGCATGGGTGTGTGAGAAATGACTGGTCACTTTTAAAATTTCAAAGGTTTATTAAATCTTAACAAAAAATACAACAGAAGGATTAAATACGGAAAAAATACAGCACTGGGAGCCCCTGTGACTCTCAGCCACGTGCTTGTCTTTGAAACAGATGCTCTGCCTTTTATACCACTAGCCCCTCCTAAAGTCTTGTCAGTCGACTCCTTCCTTGCTGTCCAGTGGTGGAGATCACTTTCTTACACCTTGATTTGGGGTCACGTGTTACTGCAGTAGAGAGCCAACCCTCCCCAAATGCCCCAACCACCAAGGCCATCCTGTGCTAACAATGCAAGGGTGAGGACACATTACAGTAACATTACTATACATTTACAAAACTTCTCTTAGCATGCATATAATGTTCACCCCCTGACTGTGAGAACCAACCACGTCATTACTCATCTACAACAGGTGGAAATCTCAGGTGAGCCAGTGCACACATTTACACCCTGCAGGTGCTGGCTGTGGCAGTGAAGATTAAACAAAAAAATTTCTGAAATACATCTGACATGGGTTAAGCAGAAAAGAGGTGAAGATACCACTCCTGCAACTATCCACTCTGCTTCTGTGGCAGGCTCCCCACCCAGCCCTGCAGCACTGCCAGCACTCCTCAGCTTGGCACAGGCGCTGGGAGCAATGGGGGAGTGCCCTCAGCCACCAGACCAATCCACAAGAAATGTGTGTGTCCTTGTCTCAGGCATGACACCCACTGAAGAGGCAGAACAGACATCTAGGAGAGAAGAGGTAGCATCTTTGCTATCCAGTCTGAGTCCTCCATCTCATCTCTGCCCTCTCTTGAAGCAGCCTGCAGAGCAGATGGAGTACGAGCACTCACTGCAGCCACTCCAGTGAGAAGTCTGGCAGCTCACAGCAAGACACTTCTCAAGCTGCTGCCCAAGTGCCTACAGTAGCCCCACAAAGGTGTTGTGGGCTTCTGTTTGCCAAATGCCTAATCCCAAATTTTAGAATCATAACTTATATGTTATATTTAATCAACATGAACTGCTTTTCCTTGCTGTCACCTCAGTCCAGAATCCTTCTGAAAGAACAGAAAGCAGTGTTGATGGTTTTGCCTGCTGTCAGTGGCTTCAAACCAGATCCATGGCCCACTGCTTTTTACAGCACTCCCTTAGTCTATTTTTAAGAGCAGTTTGAGAAATAAAAGCTATTTAAAACAAGCAGCATGAAAAGAAGTATCATTTGCTTCACATGATTATTATGTGCATAGTAATGACAGGAAGAATACTGCAAATGTTTTCCAACTCTTAAAAAAAAAAAAAGAAGAACACTTCCTTTGCAATATATAATTTTGAATTTTAATTTAGATAACTCAGACTATTTACTGGCAACATAAATATCCATATTCATGACATCTGATTTGCTATAATCTTTATTTCTGATGTGCTGCATCTGTGAATACTTGAAGTACTTGAGTTTGCTTTCATGGGCAATTATATGGGAATGTCATCCAATAGCAACAGATTGATTTACAGTTTAGACTTCATAGCACCAAAAGACAATTCATTTTCTCTCAGATGGGCTGTGGCATGAGACCTGGGATTGATGCTTCAATTCTCATTTTTTTAACAAATTACTTTTTCTTGTCCAATAGACATGCAAATCAAGGGCATTATAATGAAGGTCAAACCAGTGCCTTTTCAATGCATTCTCTCAGTGCATCTCAGTGGTTTGCAAAGGTCAGAGGAAGGAAGGGAAATGGACAGCAAGTAGAAACTTAGATTTCTTCTAAGTGTTTTGGAGGGGAAAGAGGCACAGGTACGGTATTTGGTCATTTCACCTTCACACCCAAGGAATCCCTCATTCTGACTTCCACTGAGCCTTCCCGAAATCCAAGCTTTTGCTATGAAAAACACATTTTTCTTAAAAACTTCTGCATCTCTAACTATATTTCCTTCCAGTCCCACCTGCTGGAAGTTATTCTGAAGTAGAAAGGTTCTTCCAATAAAACAAATTTTAATTAATTTCCACAGGTGACAGGAAGAATTAAACAAACCCACAATAAATCCACAGTAAGTACAATAGGAGAAAGTAGTATGAATATCACTTTTGATACATATATTGTCAGAGGGGCTGGAAAGTGTTAAAGATGTGAACCCTTTAATGCCTTGTACTGGAGAAGTTTCAGTCATGCAGGAGGTGGGAGCAGTAAAGCACTGAACCCCACTAGCCTTCAGCCCTGGGGCACAGCATCTGCCCTGGCCTGGAAACCCAGCCAGGAGCCACGCCAGGGCTGAGAAGCCATTTATGCTTTAAAAGTCATTTGTACTGATGCCTTATCAAGGCTGGCCTAGAACAGAGGCTAGACAGACTTAAAGAGTAAAGTGGGTATTTATTAAAAGGCCTCAGTGGATCCACCTTGAGCAGCACAAGAGCCCAGCCAGGACTACACCCAAGATGAACCAAAGTGGCCACAAAAATATGGATGACTGGTCACAAGATCTCTCACTTTTATAAGTTCTGGTCCATTTGCATATTGGAATTAATTGTGCCATTGCAGCTTTAGGTTATGAAGTCCCATCCTTCTTGTTTTTTTCTTTGTTGTTTGGCCACGTTGTTGTCCATGCTCTTGGGCCTGGAATCTGGGTGGCTGTCCTTAGTCCCAAGCTAGAGAAGGAATTGTTTTGTCTCCCTACTCTGTGAAGAAATCTTACCAACACTTAAAATGAAGCTCAGAACTACACACTAAAGCAGCACAGAACCTGAAAAATGCAAAAGTTAAAACCTAAGAGTTTTAACTCTAAGTTAATACCGCACACTCGGGGAGCTCCAAGCGCCCCAACGAGCGGGACTATCAGAGCGGTCGGGCCGGGCCGGGCCGGTCCCCCGATGGCCGAGCCACACCGGGCCGGTCCCTCAATGGCCAAGGCCAGGCCGATCCCTCAGCGGCCGGGACACAGCGGACGGGTCCCGCGAGTCCCTCCCCGCCTAGGAGCGAAAGGAGCGCGGGCATGCTCCCCCTTCAGGCGCGGGAAGGGGCGGGGCCAGCGGGCGGGGGCGGGGCCTGGCGCGGCGGGGCCGCCAGAGGGCGCCACTGCGCGGGCGGGGCGCGGCTCGCGGGCTGGGGGTGCGCGCCGGTGCCGCGGGGCCGGACAGAGCCCGGCCCGACCGCCGGCCCCAACCGCCCGGCCCTGCTCCCCCTCCGGACACTCCAGCCCGCCCGGCCCTGCTCGCCCTCCGGACACTCCAGCCCGTCCGGCCCTTCCCCTCCCGGGCAGGGAGCGGGGCCGCACAGACAAGGTAAGGGCGCGCGGCCGGCTCCCGTCCCGCCGGCTGCGCGTTTGGCGTCTCCGTGCCGTGTCTGTCCCGTCCCCTCCCGTCCCTTCCGTGGAGGGGGCGTTGTCTCTCCGTCCCTCTGTCCCTCTGTGTTTCTGTCCCTCCGTCCCTCCATGCCCCGGCAGAGCGCGCAGGTCGCCCGTCCGCCGGCAGAGCCCCGCGGCAGCGAGGGCAGGCCCGGGCATGTCCCGGGAGGCGCGGCCCCGCCGTGCCCCTCACAGCCCCGGGCTGCGGGGCCGCGGCTGCCCCGGGGCGCTCCGAGCGTGTGCCCGGCCTGCCGCACCTCGGCCGCAGAGTTTGTGCGGGTTTGGTGAGTTTGCCGCCTTCCAGCTGTTCGACCGGCCGCGCTGTTTCTCTCGGCAGATGATCGATACCCCGGCGAGCGCTCGGGACCCGGTGCTGGAGCTGCCCGCGATGCTGGAGCAGGAGCTGCGGGCCCAGCCCCGCGCCGCCGGGCTCCGGCTGCTCGAGGCTGCCCACGACAATGGGCTGCGAATGACAGCACGGCTGCGAGACTTCGAGGTGAAGGATCTCCTCAGCTTGACTCAGTTCTTTGGCTTCCACACCGAGACGTTCTCTCTAGCCGTGAATTTCTTGGATAGATTCTTGTCAAAAATGAAGGTAAGGCTTTTTAAAGGATAAGCTCTCAGCCTAGTTCCTATTCGAAACTGGAATGTCTTGGGTTTAGATAAAGGTTAAGCTCCTTCCAGAGATTTATGATTGCGCAGAGCTAAAAAATTGCGTTCTCCGTTCAGATTTTGGTATTGTTAAGAAAGGTTTCCTCTGGAAAAGGAATAACTGAAGGATGTCCATGGGCTGGGAAACAGGACATGTTAATGGCTTAGACCAACACAGACTGCCTGTGCTGCTGCATTGATAAAGAAAAAGTTAAATAACTTCTTATTTAACTGCCTTTTCAACCTATCAATTTACCCTGTGTATATGAAGATCCTGTTGAACACTTAAAATCTGGTCAGACATCAGTTAGCACTGCACTCTCCTGTGCAGATGTGACATGCTGACCTGAGTTGTTTTAAATTGTCTAACAAGACAGGATTACCATTGTACAATTTGGACAAGGACAAAAGCTTGTTTTGCTTGTGTGTTCAAACAAAAATGAGAAAGCTAGATGGAATGGATGGGAAAATGATGATTTCAAAGACTTGTGAATCCAGATTAGGCAGTAAAAGTCAGGGAATAAAATAAGACAATTTATATATACATGTACATATATATGTTTGTATACATAGTTAAAATAAAGTTGTAATCCCCCAATATTATACTGTCACTCACCACGTAGAACACTTTATGTCCTAAAGCCTTCCTATTAGGCTATTTTAGAACTTTATTAGCAAGTCAGTTCTACCTCAATCAAAATTGCTCTGCAGTCTTTGCTTTTTAGAAGAATGAGATGCAATTTACAGTGCATAACTGTTTATTTGTTCAGCTAAATAAAGATAGTAACGTACAGTAAAAGATTTAGTTTTCAGTCTCCAAAACAAAACAACCCCTCATCCCTCATAATTTTTTGATGAAATAGATTAGTGCCTACAGTTTGATACTTGCATGTTGTAATAACTGATCAGAGGCCTTCCTCTCTAAAAATAATTCACTTTTCTTTAGGTACAGCCTAAACACTTGGGCTGTGTTGGACTCAGCTGCTTCTACTTGGCTGTGAAGGCATCAGAAGAAGAGAGGAATGTGCCCTTGGCCACTGATTTAATCCGAATCAGCCAGTATAGATTCACTGTTTCTGATATGATGAGGATGGAGAAAATCATACTGGAGAAATTGGGTTGGAAAATCAAAGCTATAACTGCCTTCCAATTTCTACAGCTCTATCATTCATTCATTCATGAGAATTTAAGCTGTGAAAGGTACAATAACTAATGCTGATTTTGCTATAACTGCCTAAGACCAGAAAATGTAGAATGTAGAACAATAAGCAGGGAAATTGCTTGAGTACTTGGCCTTTCTATACTTTAAAAATTCCACAAACTTTTCCCCCTACTTGTAATTGTCATAAATGTGAGCATCTGTGGTTTAATATTATTGTAATTTTAAATATTATTTGCATAAATGGAGTATTGCTCTCTGAGCCGAAAACCATACTTGCTCAATAATGATGGTATAATAAATCTCTGCTTATGCTGCAGTGAAGTATTGCCTCATTGTAAAGATTGCAAAATCTGGTTTAAAAAGATTCCTTTTGCTAGTAAGCACTGAAATTCCTTGTTAAGCCTGCTTTGGTAATGCAACTCTTCCCCAGTGTAACACAAGATTTATTTTTGGCATTGAGGCTGCCAAAACTGAACACCTGTTTGAATGTAACCCCAGAAGTTCTGGGACAAGTGAGGCCTTTGTTTAGATAATGAACATTCTTGCTGCTTCTCTGAGTTCCCAGAGTGATGTTGCCTTGATCAGTCTTGCATTCCTCTAGATTCACTCATCTGTTCTTATTACAGGAGAAAATACCTTAATTTTGAGAGACTTGAGACCCAGCTTAAGGCTTGTCACTGCAGAATCATGTTTTCTAAAGCCAAGGTAAAGATCTTCAAAGTTCAGAGAAAATTAAACTGCTGAAACTTAGCAAAGTAGTGTCTAAAAACATCTTCTCTCTCTCCAGCCTTCTGTCTTGGCACTGTCTATTTTGGCACTAGAGATAGAAGAGCAAAAACTGCTGGAGTTGACTGAGCCATTGGAATTTCTACAGTTACGTTCCAAGGTATGTGCAGATAAAATTTCAGGGGAGGGTGGAAGCAAAGTGCATGGAAAGGTCTACACAGTGGGGAAGGAACAGGTGCATTGGCATATTGGTTTCTTTTGTGGCTTTCTTGTGATGTTTTGTTGGGTTTTTTTCATTTGGCCTGAGATATTTGGCTGCCTGTCTTGTTGAAGGAGCTGAAAGTACATGTACAAAGTAAAGATTTAGCTAGTTGTTAACACAGGACATTCTGCCTTGTTATGTAGATAAGCAACAGAGAATTGACCTTCTGGAAGGAGCTAGTGTTGAAGTGCCTTAGAGAATATTCCTCAAGCAAGTGTTCCAAACCAAATGTGCAGAAATTAAAATGGATTGTGTCTGGACGTACAGCTCGGCAGCTTAAACACAGCTACTACAGAATAGCACACCTTCCTACCATTCCAGAGACCACCTCATAATAGGTAAGGCTTTGTAAAATCTGTAAAATCAACTTCTGATAATGTAGAAGTAAAATTAGCTGTTAACTACCTCCAGGGTTTTACAGGTTACCTCCTGGAATCATGGAATAGAAGTGTAGTTGCCTGTTCTCATGTTCATGCTTAAACCATGCTGTACCTAAAGAAGGGACAACCTAATCAATGTATGAACACTGGAGAAAGAACTGATGTGTGTTGTGGTACCAGAAATGTTCTACAGACATTGGGACCACACTCACACTAAAATGTGAAGTAAAGCTTGGAAAAGGGGAAAGAAAACCAGGCTGTTAGAATGAGTTTCTTGTAATTGTTCACTTAAGCCACTTAGACAGTTTTATACAGTTTTACTTGTAGAACTGCTTAGTGAAGGCTAAAATCTGTAATTCAGTTATTCCTGTTACTGTTGTTTTACTCTGTAAAATGGTAAACTTCTTACCTAGACTTTACTTCCAGAGGCTACACGTTTTTCTCTAACAGCCATCTTGCTGTTTTGCTATATTAAGATCTCATGCTTTGTTTGGCTCTTGTAGAAAGCATTTCTGTTGACTGGTTTGTTTGGGTTTTTTTACAGGAGTACAATAAAATGGGAAGACCATCCTGTGACCTTGTCAACAGGCACACAGATATCTGAGAAACAGTCTGAACCGTGATCTTAATAATGAAGAGCTCAACTCATGGAAAGAACATGTAACATTTCAGACTAAAGATCCTTCCAGCAAATACCAGTTCTTTTCATGATGAATTCAGTATGTGGTGTCAGTTTTCATTCTTACTTGGTAGACTGTTCACTAGTCAGTGGAATAGCACAATCCCAATACAAGGGATTTTAACACCTTAGAGTTTGTAGAGCAGTTTGTGTAATCTAACCTCAGTTTACAGTAACTGCAGGTGCTGAATTAGGTATTAATTTTTAAAACCTGGTTCACTTTCTGAGGATTATGCAATACTAGGAAAATCTGATGTGCAGTAGTGCAGTGCTGCAGTGTGTTAAGAAAAGAAAGACTAATCCAACTCAATCCTGATGACAACAGCAAATGCCTGCCAGCTCACCTGGTGTGCTGTTTGGGCAGTACCTTGTGTCCACGTGTTCCTGCCAGGATGGGCACTGGCCTCCTACCACAGACACATTAAACAGCAGCCTGTGATACCCACTGAATGTGTCAGGTAGGTAGAGCAGGAGAAAAGAGGAACTTTACTGTGTTCCTTTAGCAAAGACAGTCACTAGCATAGCATCAGTAATTGCAGTATTTGGTAAGAGCTGTAGTTGGCTGATGCCACTCTCATTGAGTGTAAAACTTGGTGATACCTGAGAAAGGACTAAGGCAAAGAACTGGGTCACATGTAACCCTGTCATGCCCTAAATCTGACATTAGTTTTCCAGAGTTTTGCTGTACTAGAGGTAAATGCTGATACTGAACAGGCACATTGTTACAGGTACAGTAGGAGCAGGGCTAGTTTCCCCCGTGGCCTCTGTGTAGGAGTAATCCAGATGAGAAACACTGAAGATTGCTTCAACTCTGATCTCTTTCATGGTAAGCTTTGTAAAACACAACTGTTCTGAAGACCAGGTCAATATTTGAGGCATTCATGCTTCTAGTGCTACCAGGGAAGTGAATAATAAGAGTGTATTATTGTATGTAGATGAAAAGGGGTTCTGGGA
The DNA here is from genome assembly GCF_035770615.1 of Melospiza melodia melodia. Classification (NCBI taxonomy): domain Eukaryota; kingdom Metazoa; phylum Chordata; class Aves; order Passeriformes; family Passerellidae; genus Melospiza; species Melospiza melodia. The sequence goes on along the minus strand of NC_086207.1, from coordinate 8,852,864 downwards.
GAGTTGCTAATGTCCTCTTGAATTCTGCATCACTGTGGGACAGAGGCTGTTGGCAACAGGCTGTTAAAGCTGATTGTTATATGGACTGATGGAGTGGAGAAGGAGAGATCAGAGTGTGGGATGAGGTGTTGGCCAGCCAACCCTTCCCTGTGATGGTACCAGCTGAGGTGGAAACCATTCTTTGCATATCTCAAACTAGTTAAAGCTTTCACAGAAGACTCCATACCAAAGCTCTCTACTGGACAAATCAAATCCTCTCATGAGCTCATGGGAGTGATTGCACTGCAAAACATGTAAGTGGCTGTCACACCTGTCAGTGCTGCCTGGGCATTGTGCTGACCTGTGCAAAGTGATTCAAAGGTGTGGTCAGCCTGCTGGGAGAGGATGCAGTGTGCAATTCTAATTGTCCTGTCTCAAGATATGTACCTTTAAATTAAACATTGAAATGTGCTTAACTAAGTAGCTTTTTTCCTGTAATGTGTGTTATGAAACATATTAGTAGGAAGCCTATAAATGTGACTTACACCTGAACAGTACCTGGAGAAGAATTTTCAGGCAGGAGGTAAGACATAATGCAGATTTTTTTTTCCCCCAGTTTATTTTTATAAGAGGTTGAGGCTGTGTAGGAGGAACCATATGAGAAAATGCTAAATATATGAAAATAACTGTTCTTGAGCAGTGAATCACAGAATGGTCAGGATGGAGGGACCATGGGTGGGATCAGCTGGTCCCACCTCCTTGCTCAAGCAGGGTCATCCCAGAGCACATGACACCAGATTTTGTCCAGACATTTCTTGATTAACTCCAGTAAGTCAGACTCCATACCATCCTAGGGAAACCTGTTCCTGTGCACAGTGGCTGCACAGGAAAGAATTTGTTCCTCATGTCCAGGTGGAACACAGGCATCACAGAATGACTAGGTTTGAAGAGACCTTCAAGATAACAGTGAGTCCAACCCGTGCCCTGACACCTCAATTAAGCCATGGCACTGAGTTCCACATCCAGTCTTTTTAAACACATTTGGGGGTGGTGACTCCACCACCTCCCCAGGCAGGCCTTTTTAATTCATCATCACTCTTTCCATAAATAACTTTTTCCTAGTATCCAACCTGTATTTCCTTTGGTACAGCTTAAGGCTGTGTCCTCTCATTCTGTCAGTTGCTGCTTGGAGAAAGAGACCACCTCCCACCTGAATACAGGCACCTTTCAGGGATCTGTAGAGAGAGATGAGGTCACCCCTGAGTCTCCTTTTCTCCAGGCTGAGCACCCCCAGCTCCCTCTGGTTCCTCACAGGTTTGTGTTCCCAGCCCCTCTCCAGCCTCGTTGCCTCCTCTGGATGCGCTCAAGCATCTCAACATCCTTCCCAAGCTGAGGGGCCAGATCTGGACACAGCACCCAGGGTGTGCCCTCAGCAGTGTGCAGTACAGGGGCAGAGTGACCTTCCTGCTGGCCACACCATTCCTGGTCCAGGCCAGGAGCCACTGGCCTTGGCCACCAGGGCACTCTGCTGGCTCATGTTCAGCGGGCTGTCAGCCAGTACCCCCAGGTCCCTTTGTGCCTGGGCACTGCCCAGCCACACCATCCCCAGCCTGTAACACTGCACGGGGTTACTGTGGCCAAAATGCAGGACTTGGCACTCAGGTTTATTAAATTTCATCCCACTGGACTCTGCCCATCCATCCAACCATTCCAGGTCTCCCTGCAGAGCCTTCCTACCTTCCAGCAGATCAACACATGTTCCCAGGTTAGTGTCATCTGCAAATTTACTAATGAAAGACTCAATCCCCTCATCCATGCCATCAATAAAGATACTGAACAGAGCTGGCCCCAGCACAGAGCCCTGAGAACACCACTGGTGCCTGGCTGCCTGCTGGATGCAGCACTGCTCACCACCACTCTGGGCTGGCCATGCAGCCAGTTCTGAGCCCAGCACAGAGTGCTCCTGTCCCAGCCCTGGGCTGCAGCTTCTCCAGGAGTGTGCCAAAGTGGGAGACAGTGCCAAAGGCCTTGCTGAAGTCCAGATACACAACATCCACAGCCCTTCCTGCACCCACCAGGCAGGTCACCTGGTCATGAAAAGAGACCAGGCTGGTCAAACATGACCTACCCCTCCTAAACCCCTGCTGGCTGGATCTGATACCCTGGCCATCCTGTAAGTGCTGTGTGATGGCACTCAATATGAAGTGTTCCATTTCCTTACTGGGTACTGAGGGCAGGCTAACTGGCCTGTAATTACCAGGATCCTCCTTCCCACCCTTGTGAATGAGTGTCACATTGGCCAGCTTCCAGTCATCTGGAACATCACCAGTGAGCCAGGACTGCTGGTAAATGATGGAGAGCAGCTTTGCAAGCTCATCTGCCAACTCCCTCATGATCCTGGGGTGGATCCCATCTGGCCCCATGGATTTATGAACATCCAAGAGGCTCAGCAGTTCTGACTGCCTCCTCCTGGATAACGGGGACCATTGTGCATTGCTCCCTCACACCATCTACCAACCCAGGAGGAGAGTTGTCCTGAGGACAAGGCATCTTCCCACTAAAGACTGAGGCAAAGAGTGTGTTAAGCGCTTCCTCCTTCTCATCTGTGGGTACTGAGTTCTCTCCCACATCCAATAGGTTGGTCTTAACAAAGGTTGGTTGGGTTGTGCCCATTGTCTCTTGTCCTGTTGCTGGGCACCATGGAGCAGAGTCTGGTCCCTGCTGTGAGCCCTCCCTGCAGACAGGGACAGACAGGGATGAGGTCCCCTCTCAGCTCTATCTCCTCTGGAGGCTGAACAGCCCCAGCTCCCAAAGCCTTTCCTTGTAGGGACATCCTCCAATCCCTTCCACAGCCTCTGCTGGACTCACTCCATGTCCCTCTCATCTTGAGCAGCCCAGCTGGACACAGCACTCCAGATCTGGCCTCACCATGGCTGAGCAGAGGGGCAGGATCACCACCCTGACCTTCTGGCAATGATCCTGATTCACCCCAGGATATAATTGGCCTTCTTGCCCCCAGGGCACTGCTGGCTCAGGGACAGCTCGTTGTCCACCAGGACCCCAAGGTCCTTCTGCACAGAGCTGCTCTCCAGCAGATCAGCCCCAGCCTGGTGCATGGGGAGATGCCTTCCCGAGTGCACATAAGCAAGAATAAGAATATATCCTTGCATTAAGACAAGTGGTAGATTAATATCTGACTTGTTTACTATAGTGTTTCTAAAAAGAAAAACCACCCAAACCAAACATTCTGCTTAAAGGCATTACTTTTTATGTACACCTTTCTCTATAGGTTGTGCCTTAGTATCATAAAGTTATCACAGCTTATAAATCAGCTGGTAACATTTTGTCTTCAGTCTGCTGGAAAAGATCTTCTTTCTCTTCACTGAAGTAATTTTGACAACAATCCATTGAAGAGATCACTGAAGTCTTCAACAGTTACATGATTCCAGTCCTTAACTGTAACATGTAATTTGTCTAAAGGGTCACATATAAAAAGTTCACTTTTCAAGACTAGAAAAGTCTGGTCCTCCTTTGCTGTAGTTTCCAGAAATTTCTGCCCCACTGAAGTCAAATCCAGGGTTCTGATGGAAGTAAAATTAAAAATTGTTTAGTAAGTAAATTATGTAGAATAAAAATGCCTTAAAAAATCCCAGACAACCCACAAAATAATATTCTGCCATTGTAACAAGAACATACAACAATCAACTTGTCATACATTTATCACAGCACTGAAATTCTTGGAACATGCATCAACAAACACTGAATTGTCATGGGTTGGTTGCCTGCTGCTGAAGTAACTTTGTAATGCTGTTCTTGCTTAGCAAGTAGTCAGATCTGCCAGAAAAGAAATTTTAAGGAAAGTTTAAGAACAAGATACAGCTTTTGGTGTCCTTTGAAACTGCTTTTTGAAAATCTGTGTGCTGATGGATAGCAAGGTTCATAAAACTGCTGTTCTCTGCTGCAGTACAGAGCCTGCTGATTCAGCTGGTGTGTAAAATGTAATTGTACACCTCTGCAGACATGTACAGGAATAGTTGTGTGCCAAAGGTAGAGCAAAAGAATTTAGGCAATTTTAGTAAAAGTGCAAGGAACATCTTTTCCAGCCAACTATTGCACTCCATCTTACATCATAAACAAGCATATCCAGCAGAGTTGATGTTCAGATTTTATTGTAAATATGGTCACAGTTCTAGATAATAACAGAAGCTGTGTGGAGCCTAACAGGTGAAAAGTTGTTAGGAAGATGCAATTACTAGAACAGCAACAGCACCTCCAAACTCACCTGAACTTATCACAAACCCTGCAGACAGAGTGCAAACAGAATAATCTCTTCAAAGCACAGTGATAAAACCTTATAAGCATTTTATAGATATTGAACTAAAGCATGTATTTCCATGGCATTTGCTCAGCTTTCCTGGCCATAACCTCTGTGTGCAAACAAAACATCTAAGGAGTAATTATGGTGCTTTAACTTACTTCTCTTTGGAATCTCTCCAGTGTAAGTTTCCTTTGCATCTGGTCCTGTACCCAAGGGTCAGCAGCATATTCATTTTCTAACAGAGAGGTCCAACAATTTCCAGCATCTCTATTTGTCTTCATTAGAACAATTCGTATCAGCTGCCTGTCTTCTGTTGAATGAAAACACACAGAGCAACTTTAAACTCAGTCCTACGTGCTGGTTCTTTTCTTGGTTTGGTGAATTCAACATTAACAAGCACAAGATATGAAGTAATTTAAATTCTTAATGCCAGTGCCAACCTAGTTCTTGATAAATAAATAAACATTAACAAAAAAAGGCTGAGGCAAAGACAGCCTGTACTGTCATCTCTCCCCTTCTGGCCTGTAAGATGCTGAAGCTGTTTTAAGGGATTAAACACAGTTCATAAGTGCTTCTATTGCAAACATAAAGTAACCTTTTGGAGATGTTCACAACAAAGATTTAATCTACTAATACAGACAACTCTGGTAAGGCAATAATGAAAAATTTAAGGTCAGGCTGTACAGAGAGTTATTACCAACAAAAAGCCAGAACTAAGTTTTAGCAACATATGAACAGATGGTGTGTATGGCCACAGAGAATATATTGAAAGTATGTTTCAAAATAAATGTGCAGTGCAGGGTGTTCAGTTCTACTGAAGTGAATAAATACAGCATTAGAAATGTATTTTGAAGATTATTTGTGTACTGATAAAGACTGGGTTTCACTTCACAATGTGTATTAACACTGTAAATTTTATTGGCTTAAATTACTAAATTATCAATAAATATTTAATATAAATATTGAATGGAAAAGAAAACCCTTCACAGAAAATCACTGAGAGGCACAGTCCAGAAATATGATTGTCAAACCCCAAAATATTCAGAATACTTTACAGTATTTATGATACAATGGCCCAATATGCTTTTTTTTCTCATTATATGTAGGAACCTTAGTGTGATTTTAAAATTTCTTTCTGATTCTCTTGGACTGTAGATTTTGTCATTCATTCAAAAAATGTAATGCATAAAGAGTAGTAATTATGGAGAGTCATAGACCACACAGCTCTACCATAACTGTTTACCTTCAAATAAAGGTTTGCAAAAAACTTCTCACTTTATGGAAATGTTGGCAACCCATTGATTAGGACCTTCAAGGATGTGGCATTTTCTCATTAACCTTAGTCTCAAGTGCTTTTGTAAAACTTCAGTTCCTTAATCCAGCAATAATGACTTTGCCTTTTTACAAAGCTAAGGGAAGGAAGTAATCTTTTCCATTAATAAAGAGGGGGTAAATTATTCTGCAGTGTCTACTGGAAAGTTTTACTGTCTTTATAATGTCACTTCAGATGTAGATTATTACCTAAGGTCCACGTTCCTTCATCAGTTACTGTAGAGTCAAAAAGTTTACCCTGCAAAAGACAGGTACAATATTACAAATCAGTGAAACTTTTTCAGCATCCAGTTCACATTGAGTTATGAAGCTTTACTCACAACTTGACCACTGTGTATTCTGCTGAAAATAAATAGGGTGACCTAGCCCTACAAGTATACACTTGTCAAAGAATTATTGCTTATTACACAATTATTTTTTTTTAACTGGAGCATTTAATATCTTGTTTCAGTATGTGGAGTCATTGAAAAGGCTTGTGTTTCTCAGCAGGAAATGCCATTTTTAATAATCTTGTCATGAAAATGCAAGGGTTTTTGTCAGGAGTAACATCTAGCTCTGGTGCAGGATACAGGTAGCATAAGCAGCTCATTATAAATGTGAAAGTAAATCTGTCTTTAGGCTGGTTTTTTGTTGTTGGGGGTTTTTTCGGGTTTTTTTTTTTTTTTTTGTTGTTGTTGCTGTTGTTTGGTTGGTTTGGGGGTTTTTTGGTTTTTTTTTTACCTTCTGGAGCAATTAAAGCTGTACACTGAAATGCTGTCCATATTCACAGTAAAATCCATGTGAATTAGTATTTTTATTTTTCATAGAATCACAGAATGGATTGGATTGAAAGGGACCTTAAAGTTTATCTAATTCCAGCTCCCTGCCATGGGCAGGGACACTTTCCACTATCCCAGGTTGCTCCAAGCCCTGTCTAACCTGGCCTTGAACACTTCCAGGGATGGGGCATCCACAGCTCCTCTGGGCACCCTGTGCCAGGGCCCCCCACCCTCACACGAAACAACTTCTTCCTAATATCCAATATAACACTGTATTCTGACAGCTTAAAGCTTTTCCTCCTTGTCCCATCACCACATGGCCTTGTAAGAGCCTCTCTACAGATCTTTCCAAGTACTGGAGAACAGGCACCATCTGTAAAACCTCGTGCAGGTGAACACAACAGTTTTCAATGAATGCCATTTTTAATGTATCAAACCTGGCATAAAGAACAGAGAGGTGGCACAGGTGTGCCAACCTTCTCCCAGGCGACTAATGACAGCACATGGGGACACAGTCTGGGCTGTGCCAGGGCAGGTCTGGGCTGGACATCAGGAAGAAATTTCACAGAGAGTGTGACCAGACCTCGGATCGGGCTCCGGGGGAGGTGGCGCGGCCACAGTCCCGGGAGGTGTTTAGGCAAAGCCCGGCTGACACAGTGCTGGGTCAGGGGCTGTACTCGGTGATCTCAGGTATTTTATAACCCAGCTGAGCCCGTGCCTCCCCGGTGCCCCGCGGCCTACGCGTCGGACGGGCGGGCGCCCGCTGCCCGGGCTGCCCGCGGTACCTGCAGCAGCTCCTGCCCGCCCACGGCCAGGGCGATGTGCCGGCTCCGCAGGCTGCAGCGCACGTCCTTGGCGCGGGTGCCCGGCGGGACGCGCACCTCGATGAACACCTCCTCCAGCGTCTGGTACCAGCGGCCCCAGGGCGTCGCGCAGGGCACCACCCCGCTGCGCTCCTCGAACGGAGCCGACATGGGACACGGCGGCAGCGCTCGGCTCCGCGATCCGCACCGAGCCCCGCACACACGGAGTGAGTGAGCGAGTCCCACAGAGTGAGGGAGCCCCGCACCGCTCCCGGCCCCGCTCCCGGCCCCGCTCCCCGCGCCCGCCCCGCGCACGCGCACCGCCGGCCACGCCCCCCGGCAAGCCCGCAGCGCGCGTGCCCCGCGCCCGGCGCTCCGATTGGCCGAGGCGGGCGGGGCGGCGGCAGCTGATTGGCTGGTCGGCGCACGCCGCGGCCGTTGGCCCCTTTGAACGCCGGTCCGCGGGGTCCCAGCGCCGTCATGGCCTCCGCGCGCGCGCCGCTCCGCCGCCCCCTGCCCCGCGATGGCAGCGCCGGTACGTGAGGGGAGGGAGCGGGGAGACCTTCGGCGGGACAGAGGGCCCGGAGCGGCCTCCTTCCCTGTGAGCAGCAGCCCGCAGCGCAGTGCCCCAGGGCTCTCGCAGGAGTCCGCTTCTAAGGCAGAAGGTGCCGACTTCGTGTCTAGCCCTGGCATGCCGAATGCAGCCGTGAGCGTGTATAATGTTACGTGTATTTAGTTAGGTGTAGTAGCTAAAGCGGTGCCAAGCCTTGCTGACCTCTGGTTCCGTAGTACAGCGCTGTAAGAGGAGCATGCAGAGCTTGCCACGGCTGAGGCACTGCTAGCCAGAGCGTTTGCTGATGTACGAGTCTCTCACATTGAGGTTTCGGTTGTAGATTTTCCCCAGATGTGTGATCAGTCTCATCGAAGCTGAAAACCCTGTCGTTTGCCTTCATTGTTCTCTATTGTTCTGAAAATCTCATTTTTAGCACGTACTCCCTTGCAAGAATCCCGTAACGTTAAGCCGTCAGGTGGAGGGGGAAGTTTGCTGTCCTCTGAAGCATGCCAAGGGGTTAGGAAACAGAAAAGTAAGTAAACATTGCACAGAATATACAATGATAAGGTGTCTTGACATGCTGCAGCTGTTAGTGCTGTTGCTGCTCTGCTGCCCAGAAATTGGTTTCTGTTGCAGAGACTCGCTGCCTGCCTTCCAGCTCAAAGGAACAGCTGTAAAAACATCTATTGGAGTCTACCAAAAATAGCTTTATATGGGACTTCTGCTAATTAGGCGGGGGGGGGGGGGGATGTCTCTGGAGGTCTAATCAACTACTTATTAACCTAGGGTTTAGAGATGTTTTCATGCCTATTTAATATCTAAAGCATCCCTCAGTTTAAAACTGACATTATGGATCTGGATCGTGTCAGGGAATCTTGGCAGAAGTGGAAATATCACAGCTATCACCTGGTAGTCTCTTAACTTGGCCAAGTACCCAGATAAACAATATTGAACTGGCTGATTGCAATAAAAAAGTAGCTAATATTGAGTTATGAAGTTGATAGTCTAACAAACAGGTGGAATGGTGTCTTTTGTACACAATTAACCTCATATAGTTTTGTTGCATTTGCCTCACTGTGTATATGCACACCCTCTTCCTTCACTGTTCCTTTGTACTTCCTTCTGCAGGTGAGACCAATCTGAGCAGTGAGAAGAGTGTACCCACCCCAGTAACTGCAAGGAGACTCACATCTCTTGGATCAACAGTAAGACTGCTGTGGTGTCTGTAGCTCTGTTAAATCCCAGCTGAATCTCTGACTGCTTAAACAATGCAGCCTTTTCATGCAACTGTCATTAATCTGCCCAAGTGGAATATGGAACATATTGTTTTATCTGTGTTCCTTAAGACCTAAGCAGGAAAAATGAAGTTGCTGCATTCTTGGGAATCATGTGATAATTAACTTGGGTCTAGAGAGCAGCTTGTTATTTTTGATGCTACACTCTTGTTCTTTTTCTGTTGTTCACCATGTAAGTATGGTGTGACTCCTTTTTAAGGAGATGGTGTTCCTGCTCTCAGGGGATGGGCAAGGCAGAGTGGAAACCTGGGGGTGAAAGGAACAGGGTACTGCATGTACAGGTTCTGAATGTCCTATGCTGGCATATGGATTTTAAGATTAACAGCTTAACAGGCTGAAAAACTATATCCCTGACATGCTAATTAGATTCATGAGTATTGATGATGTAGGATGGAATTCTGCAAATTCTTGTATTTAACTGTGTTCAGCTACTTGAAGCTACAGATTTCTAACACATCTCTCTTCCAAAGCCTGCTAATGGGATTGGGAAGACTAAAAAAGATGTTCTCCTTATGAAGGAGAAAAAGAAGCAGAAGGCACTGGAGAAGGAGGTATGAATCCATTGTCTGAGTCAAATCCTGTCATGTCTCCTCCCCCTTACAATAACAATAAATATTAGCTGATAGAATTGGCCCCTTTTGTATCAGACAGCATGCAAGTAGTTTACAAACAGCTCTGTGCAAAATAAAGATTATCAGATATTATGGGTGTATAAAGCTCATGGAATTGCATTAATTCCTGCTGACTGTGATCAACTGTTCTGTCAGTGTTTTGAAAAACAGAACTAAGTCCTCTGTTTGGCTGCCCAAAAAATTTCTGTTTTATTGAACATTGTCTAGCTGAAATTTTTTGCTCACTAATTGTCATACTTTTAATGCTTAAGAGGCACCCTGAACTGTATCAGTGCACTTTGGTGTGCTAATTAGTGCCTTGTGTCTCAAATGTCATGTTCTGCTTTTTTGTCTCTCACAGCCAAAAAGGAGAGTTGGCTTCTGTTGCCAACATTAATCCTAAGACTATTCTAATTTTTACATTTTGTGTTGGCTGGGAAGCATAAAATAAGTCAGATTACATGTTGCTATTGTATGCTGTGTGATAATGGGGAATTGTGGTAATTGTTATTTCCTTCCTGTGAATGAGTTACAGATACATATTCTGAATGAAAGTAAACACAATTTGGATACCTATGCCTGTGGTTTACTTGACTAAACTAAAGATAGTAGGAAATAAAGAAAATACCTCATATTTTAGATTCGTGCATTAGTGAGAGAACGTGGAGAGCAGGACAAAAAACTTCATGCTCTGGATGAAGATCTTGTAAAGATAGAAGCAAAGCTGAGTGCTGCAGTTCAGGAGAAAACCTCTCTTTCAGCAAACGTTGCATGCCTGAAGAAACAGCTGCTGGAGTTAACAAGAAGCAATGAGCTACTAAAGTCAAAGGTATTCAGACAAATAAATGCAACTTTGCTTTGCCTTGGCTGTTATTGAGCTTCCTGTGCAAGAGGAGGCTTTACGTGCTGATCAGCAGCTGTTTTGATGTAAAGCCTGTCTGGTTTGGGATCTTGTGCCCCCCTGTCTAAACACAGAGTGGGAGGGGAACACTTGGAAAGGGTTGTGAGTGCAGCAATTCATAGAAAGGAATTACACTGAGAGGTTTTATCTTCTTTTCTAACAAGCTGTCTGAAGATGGTGTGCAGAAGAAAATGAGCAGCCTGTGCATGGAGCTGATGAAGCTCAGAAACATGAGGGATGCTAAGGAAAAGGTATGACCATTTGTACAGACAGTAATTCTGAGCTTCTCATCAGGAATAAAGCCAGTGATCCTCAGTGTAGCTTGAAGCTCTTGGTGATAGTAGTTGTTTAACAAGTGGCTGATATCTTTACAGAGGGATACCTGCAGTCACATTTAGCATTGTAGCTGGTGCTGTCATAAAATTTAATCATCACTCCTGTTTAATTTCACCACTGTTTCCCATGATGCCTTTTTTATTTACTAAATATCATTTTAATGTTAATATGGCGTGTTTTGTTTGGTTTTTTCAGAGTGCACTGGCAAAGCAGGAAAACATGGAAATGAAGCTGCAGGAAGTGCAGAAGAATCTAGAGCATTCAAAGGGCAAAGTAGCTCAGTTACAAGAAAAATTGTAAGTACTACAAAGGGAATTAGGTGATATGATATGACTTGGCTGCATTTCCATGTGTATCCTTTGTAGTAACCAAAATCAAGGCTGTCTCTCTACTGAGAAGGAGCAAACATTATCAATGTTTGGAATAAATACAGTGAAATGAAGTTCTAACAACTGCTGTGGTGTGATAAAGCTACCATTAGAAACATTGTTTCTCTAGTGTATGTAGCCAGTTTTCAAAATACAAACTGTATCACATCAACCCTTTGTCTTCCAGTGTGATATGGGTGGGGTTTTCTTGGATATGGGGTGGGGAGGGAAGACATAGGTTGTTAGAAAAGAATGGTTATTGAGGTTGGAGGAGAACGTTTGTATGGATGGGATATTTCTGGCCCTTTAGACTACTAAGTCAGGAATAAGCAAGAACAGAAAAGCATTAGAGCAGGAGCTGAAATCCTAATTAAGCAGGCATTTGGCTTGGATTTGATGAACACATTTATGTCCTCCAGAGAAGTGCTCTGAAGAGCCACTGTGGTGCCTTCAGAGCTGCTTTGGTGTAGACACGTGCTCTGTAGAAAGGCAACTGCAGGGTCTCTTGGTTCCAGCAGCTCTAGGTAGATAGAGAGTGGGTTCTAACTCAGCACTTTCTATTCTGCCCAAAAAATGTCATGTGCTGCACAGCAACAGAGCACTAACATGCAGCCTGTTGCTGAGGACAGTGACCTGGGATGAACTTCCAGCCATGTTCAATGTAAGGTTGGCACAATTGGCACTGCAGCACAAACTTGGCTGTGAAAATACACAAAGGTAATAATGCAGGTAGTGCAGGTCACAAAGGGAGGAGGTGCTGATTTGCTAAAGAACTGCCTTATGTTAATGCATTATTGTGTTTGTGGCATATTGCTTGTGGCAAAATGTGGCACAGCATCATTACTACAATGAGAAAACAATCTGGAACAAGGATGAAAAGAGGGTAGAATCACCTCTTAGAGCCAGTATCAATTTTTCAGCTAAACTAGGAGATGGAAAGTATGTGTTACTGCTTAACTCTGGATTTGTTTAAATGTATCTGTCATAAAAACTGTCTGGTTTTAGGTCTGCTACTGAGAGAGAGAAAGTTGAAGAAAAGTCTGACACTGAAAAACTCTTGGAATATGTTACAGAGCTCAGGTAAAAAAACAAATTATTGTCAAGAAGGCAGTTTTCCTCTTGAAAACGAACAGTCCTAAGCATTTTCCTTTGTGTTGGTGTGTAAGCCTGCAAACAAAATTTAGTGGTAACAAGTGCCTGAATTTTCTTCTACAGTAGCGTTGCAGAAACAGCAGAAAAATACAAACTAGAAGTTGCCCAGATGGAGGAGACACTGAGTAAGAAAGACCAAGATATTGAGATCCTGAGGAATACCCTCAAAGCAAAAGAGGAAGAGTCATGTAAACTGATGAAAGAACTTAATGAGAGGTGTCAACTGCTTCAACAAGAGAAAGGTAATTGTTCTTGTACACTGTTCCATATGTGGGATCACTCCCATGTCTTAAAGCACCTCAAACAGGTGTTTTCTAAAATGTCAATTTAGACTGGTTTTTCTACATGAGAAGTCAAATTTCTGAGCTCCAACTAGAAACACCAAGGCATGTTTTTAACAACAGGGAAATCACTTCACATCTGACATCTCTTAAGTCTGAATTGGTGTTTCCACGGAGGGTGACTTGGGTAGTATACAATGAAAATTGTAGGAGTGGCTTTCATCTGAAAGGTGAACACTAAGTTCTTGTTGCTTGCTCTTCACTGAGAAGCACTGTAATATTGTGTGAATTCACTGCTAGCAGCTTGTTCACAGATTCACTGAGGTGTTGGGAATGTGGCAAGGATCCTTCTTCACCCCCTTACTCCTCCTCTCCCAACTCTAGCAACTGCAATCTGAGACATGTACTCACTTTTCTGTATCAGCTGCTTTGTGTGCTAGCTTGTGGAAGAATCTTTGGGGGACTCATGTAGTTGCTTTTGCCTGCTCTTCTGGTGGAAAAAGCTTGGTCCAAACACTCCTGCTGTTAAAATGATTTTCAAGTGGTTACCCTGAGCCAGTTTTGAGGAGTTTCCAGATGAGTTGTAGGTATGGATTTGTTTCCCTAGATAGGCAAGGGAAAAACAAAGATAGAATGGCATTATTATGATTAATATATTGTAGCTATTTGAAGATAGAAAAGGGAATTTATGTTATATTGACAATTTTTCTATGCAGAGAAGGAGTCATCTGAGGCCAAAGGACAGTTCCTGAGTATGAATGCTGAAATAGAAGACCTGAAAAAGAAAATTGATTTGGTGGAGCAAGAACACCAAAAACTCCTTCAGAAACATGAGGAGGTCATCTCTCAGCTGCAGCAAGAGAAGGTAAATACAGGCTATGAATTAGTCTAAAAATAGATTGTAATCCCAAGGACTGGCACTAAAAATTGTTGTTTGCACATGAGATGTGCATTCCACAGATTAGGTTATCATTTATATGGCCAAGTGGGAACTGGCCTGCAGAACTTGTCATCTAATAGGTCTAAGACCCATTCCTGGTGTGATGGGAGGTTTGGTTCTTCCCATAGATGTGAAACTTAAACACTGCAAATTAACCCTTGACTACTCAGGAACTACTGGTAGTTTTAAAATCTGTGGTATTCTGGCATGCAGGAGTCATCTGCATCAATGCAGCAGAAGTTACTGGAGTTTGAAAATGAAGTAACAAGTGACAGACATCTTCTGGAAGAAGAGCTGAAAGGTACCATGAAGGAGCTGAATAAATTGCATGCAAAGGAAAAGAAAGCTGAAAAGTTGGTGAAGCGACTGGAACAGGAAATCAAGTCTCAAGGTCTTGAACTCACACAGATGGAAGAAGAATTGAAAGGGTTTGTGGAAGAGACTTTTTAATTCAAGCTTTGAAAGGAAAAAATGTTGGTAGTGTAAGCAGAGCTTCTGAGCACAATTCAGGTTTTAGAGACCTGAGCAGATCTGAAGTGATTTCTTGCTGATTGTTGATTATTGATAGTGATGAGATCTAATCACTTGCACTAGTAACTCGAGTCAGTATCAATAGTAATTTGAGTCAGTTTTACATTGTTGTAATTTAAAACAAAAAAAGCCAGTTGGGATTTGCTTGGAAGACTGGTGTTGTAGTGCTCTGGCTTTGCTGTGCTGGACAAGATGTGTGCACGTTGCACTGGCTATTTCTGTCCTGGTGAAGGCTATGACAAAAGTACTTTCAAACCAGTTCTTTCTTGTTTAAGTTTACTATTAGGTTTTTAATCTATTCTATAGCTCCCTTAGAAAACAGAGGGAGGGGGAAATCCTTAGCAATACCTGTTATGAAGATTGTGCTTTAGTATGTGAGAAATATGTGAGTATGTTACTGGTTTGTCACAGTTAATTTATTGCTGCTGCTTCAAGCTTTCTGTAACTGATGGCAGCATTTGGTGATGTGCTCACACATGCTTCTCTGCAGAGTGCAATGCTGAGTTTTTATTTCAGGAAGAATGCAGAGCTGGAGCAAATCAAGGCAATGCATAGCAGTGCTGTATTGAAAATCCAAGAAGAGCACAGCAATACACTGCAGGAACTTGGAAAGATTGTTGCTGACTTTGACAGGTATTTAGGTTTTATTAATGTATAGGAGAGGCATTATCTCTAAGATGACAATAAAATGTACTGTTCATTTATGTGCCACATGTGAGTGTTGGCATGGTATTTGAGCAGAGGATTTTGTGATGGTGTTTGGTGGCATTAAGAATTTATTTCCTGAGTACTAGGCTAGTATAGTGACACAGTATCACTATCTAGTTCAAGAAGTTGGATATTTCTTCTTCCAAAATGTAACCAGTTGGAGGAGTTCAGTGGTCTTGAATCACAAAGATTTGTAACTAGTGATGGTGTTCTTGACAATGAAATATCTTGCAAAAAGACTTATAGAGACTCAAAATTTGCACTGAATTGAATGTAGTTTCCTACAGTTACTGCAATTATTGTACCTTAAAATACTCAGGTATAGGAAGTATATAAAAAGTGATACTGTTATTACTGGGTATGTGTATCACCCATGAAGGATCCTGTGGGATATTTCCAAATGCCAACTACAGACAGTAGGTGCTTTACTGTTTAAGATAAATTTCAGAGGGAGTAGGCCCTTTGTTTTAGAACACCTACAAAATATAGTAATATCTGTATCACAGAGTTTGTCATAGTGTTACTGTTTATGGCTTTAGGGAGCTCTGTGTGGTTTCTTTCTTACCTTTGGATTTATCAGTGCCTGTACACTGCCACATCTTCAGGTTATACAATCTTGATACTTGCTAGCACAAGTTTGTATTGCTCTTGTAAGGTGTGAAAATTTCCATCTGTTTTTTGCCTGAAGTAACAAGGTTTTTCTCATTTGTACTGTAATACCAGCTACAAGAAAACATCAGCTGAAGAAATTTGCAGTTTGAAACTGGAGAATTCCTCTCTGCAAGAAGAAGTTGCCAGCCTGAAAAAAGCAGGCCAAGAGAATCTGCAGTTGCTTCAAGAGGCAGAATACACTAAAAACAAAGCAAATGAAGAATATGCAAGGTACTACACAGACAGACTTTTTCTTAAGCTAAAGAATGCAAACTGAGGGTAGGTTTTCTAACTAGAACCTCATGTGATGCTCTAAAGATCACATCAGTAGTTGGTGTAAGCTGAAGTTTCTTGCTTTTGCCATTGGAAAAGGTTGAAAATACTGATAGACAAAAATCATTAAGTTAATATGCATTAGAAAAATGGCCTGTCCGATCAGTTATTTCGACTTCTGTTTATACATGGAACATGGAGGAAAAGGAAAATACTTGAATGAAATATGTAGGAATATTGTCTGTTCCAGAAATATCAGTTACAGTGGTTTCTCTGCAAATGAGATCCCCAGGGATGACAAGTAGATGGTTAATGCACAACTCACTCTCTGCCTCTCCAGTCTGAATGATGTCAGCTCAAATTCTGCTCACAAGCAGATGCCAATTAATCATCCATGAGCTGCTGCACTGTGATGATATAAC
This sequence comes from Melospiza melodia melodia, assembly GCF_035770615.1. NCBI lineage: Eukaryota > Metazoa > Chordata > Aves > Passeriformes > Passerellidae > Melospiza > Melospiza melodia. The sequence continues at coordinate 8,836,652 of NC_086207.1, read as the reverse complement.
TGAGGTCCTTTCTCTGCCTAATAGGAAGCTTCACAGTGCAGCTGATGAGAAACAACACCCAAGAAGTTGTGTTAGGCCAGTAGCTGAGAACGTGCCTCTGACTGTCCAGCAGTTTAGTGATCCATGTTCTCTATGCTTCTGTGCTGTTAAGATGCTGCCCTTTCTTTCCTCCCACCTGCTTAATGTCTCCAGTTCTCATTAGAGCTGGTAAAAGAAAAACTGAAGAGCTGTTTGCTGGCTGAAGTGGCAGGGGGGGATGGAGCAAAGCTCTTCAGCTGGGGCTGAAGGGAGGGTCAATGCTTTTCTGATATATCCACACTGAACAGTATTGATTAGTTCCTGCTTGAGCAAATCTCTCCATGAAAAGCTTAACTACTGAACCATCCCTGCTAAAAGCTGTTTGGCTTGAACAACCTTAAATGAGCAACACCATCTTTCTTTGCTTGAAAAGGACTGCTTGCATCCTTATAGAAAAAGCTTAAAATGTTGTTCATCTTAAACTTTACTGCCTTCTGTACTTTTGTTTTCTTTGTGGCACTTTTTGTGCCAACTTTTATTTCAGTTCTACTAACAGCTTTTCAACCATGGTTACTTGTGGGTTTTAGATTTAGTGTAGTGGAAAAAAAGTAAAAATCAAATAAGAATTTTGATTCAATAAGAAATTATCTTCCTCAGGATGCTTTCAGAAGTCCAGACCAAGCTTGCACTAAAAGAAGCAGAAACAGAGAGAATAAAAGAGTCTTGCCTTGCACAAATGACTAAACTTCAGGAAAAACTTGGGGAGCAAACTGAAGATCTGAAAAGAGAACTTGAAGCAGAAAGATCAAGGTGACTTTCTCAAACTTAAACAGCATATGATGGCATAGCCACGTTTTATTGGGAAGAAGTGCTGAGAGCTAACAAGGGACATAACAAAACTCTGTTCCTTGCTTTTTAGGAAAACCATAAGTGAAGATGTGACCTCTGCCTTAAACAAAGAGATCCAGACCTGGCGTAAACTGTATGAAGATTTACATAACAAAGTGAAGCCTTTTCAGGTGTGTTGTGAAGTAGGTGTTTGTTAGTATCTCTTGACATAAGACTTTTGCACTTGGCTCAAGTTGTACTCCTGAAAGGTAAATATGCTTCTAAGGCATTTATTCTGCAGTGGTTTCCTAAGTTACTATCTAATGAGCCAGCTATTCCCTTTCCCAAACTCATCTTCCTTGGTAGATTTCAGTTCAATAAAAAGTTATGCTTAGTAGCAAGATTTCTAAAACATTCAAATGTATTTCAGCAACAACTAGATGCTTTTGAAGCAGAGAAGAATGCTCTCCTAGAGGAGCAGGGGGCAGCCCAAGAACAACTGAATAAACTGAGTGATGCATATGCTAAACTACTTGGCCACCAGAACATGAAGCAAAAAATCAAGCATGTTATGAAGCTGAAGGAAGACAATGCCCACCTGAAACAGGTTTGTGAAATGAAAAATTAGAAATCTGCATGTTACTAATGTCCTTGATGCCTTTGTTAATTACTCTAAATATTTATAGACTAGTCCTGCAAACTACTTATTTCTTGGTTTTTAAATTCCCTGCACGAAACAGATTACAATAAACCACCAGACTCCAGAAATGCCAAGAGTTGTATTTTTGACAGGATTTACAACATACAGAGGGATCAGCAGTACAAATAAGTACTCTTAGCTTGGTTGGCTTTTTTTAGTTTTTTTTGGGGTCCTAGACTTAATAAACTATCTGCTGAAAGTTTGAGACTGCCATACTGCTTGTTGGTGTTACACAGTACCTGTACGTGCTGTTGGTTTCTCTACACCTGCATGTTTGGGTTGTGTTTTAATGCCACCAATAATTGTCTCTATGTTTAGCATTAGGCAAAATGGCTCCCTCAGTAAAAGATGAAGCAGAATCTTGTCATGTTCTTTATCTAACATCCAAGTTTTGCCTAGGATGTGTCCAAGCTGCGTGCACTGCTGGCCAAGGAGAAGCAAACCAGCAGGCAGCTTCAGGAGCAGCTGGCTGCAGTACAGGGCATCAAGCGCTTTGATCCTTCCAAAGCTTTCCAGCATGATAGCAAGGAAAATGTTCCTCCAAAAACACCTCTAAAAGAAGGTAAGTGTGAGCTTGATGTAGCCTTTGTCCCTCTTAGCCTTAACCAAGGCAGGTATGAGAGCCTTGCATGGTCTGCTGCATCTGAGGGAGGAGAATGGCATCTCTGGTTCCAGAGCAGGTGTTGGAGGCTGCCAGCAGTGGGGCACTCCCAGGGTACTTTCCAGCCCAGATCCCTACAGCCTGGCAGGAATAGGTGTTGTGCCAGGTCAGACAGCAGAGCTGTTCTCCTTCTGTCACCAGCTCACATGTTCCTGCTGATGAGGTGACAGGAAATGTCTCCTGCACAGGTGATGGGGTACAAGTGGCTCAGCCAGACCCCTTTGCACCCTGGTTCTTTAGCTGCTACCTAGCAGGACCTTACACCACTGCAGGTGTCAAAGTAAGGTGCAAAAGGTCCTCAGATAAATGTGGAGTGGAAGAACAGATGGAGAGAACATGAGGACACACCAAGGGAAGCAGGGTAGGGGATGGAGTTTCATTATAGGATCTGTTCCAGGGTCTGAAATCCTGGCTTGCCTGCAAGATTCAGAGTGTAGGGCTTTCTGCCCCCCAGGAGACAAGAAATTTACTTACTGTGGTGGGAGCAATAAGTGAAAAACTGAAGCTTATTAACGTTTTTCCATTGCAGGTAACAAAAACAAAATTTGAAGTTTTCTTGGTATCAAGAAAATAAATCACCCATAAATTTGTGTGCTACAGGAGACTTCAACAGACTGCTGCTTCAAGGTGAAATTGGATGCTCTATATAATGCAAATAAGTAGGAGCCCTAGAGAAATGATCTAAAATTATATATATTTCTAAAAACTGTTTTACTGAGAAGCAACAGGTGACAGCTCATTCCTGACTCCTGGTAACATCCTTACAGGCATGAACTCTGAAAAGTGTTCACTGTTGCATATTTTGGATATGCTGAGGCTGCTTAGTTAGGTTTTGAACAGAGCATTTTAAGCACTGCAGATTAAGATGACAAATGAAATCAGATTTTATGTGAGTTTTTTATTTTTTATGTTTTTAATTTCTTTTGCATCTATCCAGTGTATACAATTCTATGATAAATTAATTTTGCTGTTTATAGCTGCTTTGGTACCAATACTATCAGGAGACCTTTTTATTTCTGTGGCCTACACACTATAGAACCTGATTAGAAATGGGACTGTACACTTAATTTTGATATTTTACAGGATCTATATTCAGTATGTGTGAACTTAAATCCTGGGGCTAGATGTTGCAGCTGTTGATCTTCAGAAGAGCATTTTCAGGTCAAAGTTGAGTTGACTGCATTTATCTGAATGTCTGTGCACTGTGACTAAGTTTAGTGTCTCAAGAGCAGTGCAGTGTCCTCTGGACTCTTGAACTGCCATAAAATCTCTGTAGCCAGCTGTTGTACATGATCACTGCCACAGTCAGGGAATAACAACACAACTTCTCTCACTGGGGTGGGAGAGCATCACAGAGCTCACATGCGTTGTACAGACTGGAACTTTGACAGTGGGGAAAGAATCTGTTAAACTGCATTGAAAATTAGCAATATTTTGGCGCAATAATTTTAAATTCACGAATTTGTCCTTTTCCTTTGCAAGCCAGTTATAAAACCCAAAATTACATTACAGTGGGATTCATCTAATGTTCTTTTTTTTAGTCTTGTCTTCAAAGCAAAGCCCAATGTCAGTCTTGCCTCAAAAACTACATGTTCTCTAGTGTTAGGCAAGTTATTTAGCTGAACTGTACAATACATAGAACCTGCTATTGTTTGATTTCTCTTAATACAAAAGCAAATACTGAATTTAAGTCAAAGGTGGAACTGTGTTTTTGTTATTGTATCTCTATGCAGCTGCCTTACACAGAGGTGCTGCAGAGGCAGCACCCAAAGCTTAGCTGGTAGAAATTCTTTGCATTTATGCTGACATTTTGAGCCTTACAGAGATATCATAATTCCTAGGAAATTATATACAGAAAATGCAAATTAAGTCCAAGGAAAGAAGTTGCTAAATGGTTTCTCTTAATGTCATGTTTGTGTATTTGCTGGATTACTTGGTCCTTTGAAGATTGAGGGTGAGGATTACTTTGTGTTTTAATTAAGAGAGCACTTGGTGTTCAGCCTGAAGTGTTGAGAGATTTTTGATTAAGTTGCTGGAAGTATTTTTTTATTGGAGTTCTCTCCTTGTGGAGAAAAAAATTAAGGTTTTCTTGTCTGAAGGGTGTAAATGGAGTAAAAAATTGTAGAGGAAACGGGCATTTGTCTGAACGTTGATGAAAGGTTCCACCAAACTCAAACCATAAAAATGGGGATGCTGATTTGAGGTTTTGGGTTTTTTTTGACTGAAGGTACCAGTATGCCAAGGGAAGCTGAGAATGGCAGGTGTCACAGGACTGGGCTTTTAGGGATCCTACACCCTTGTTTGATACAGCTGACAGGAGCAGGCTTATACTGACAGAAGAAAAGACAAACTCCTGCAAATAATGCTGCTAGCCTTACAGCAAGGGGCATCCTTGAGCTTTAAAACATTGATAAGTCATAGAGGAGAGTGGGGAGAGAAGCAAAGGATGGAAGTCAAGGCAAAGTTGAGGGCTTTTGTCAACTTCAGCCTAGGAGGCTTTTTTGCTTTCATGCACTATGAAATGAAGTACTAAAAACTGAAACCTTGACACTTATAGCTCAACTGACATTAGTATTCACTGCAGGAATCCATTATTTTCATGTTGTGGAAGACTTTTAATTGCAAAATCCATGATTTAACATAAATCTCTGATCATGTCTTGGTGTATTGTAGCAAGAGCTGGGCTGTGCTCATTTGAAATGTAACATGAAGAGCTCCTGGAATTCTCAACCTGGCTGACCTAATTAGAGCCCTCCTCCTGTTTGCCATAAAAGACAAACTGTCTAACACTCAGTGCCAGTGCTTTGACTGGATCTCATGCACACAATGGCTGTGCCTGCTCATGCTGGCTGTTGTGAGGTAAAAATTTAAGCTCATACTGAGCTGCTTAAATGGTACCAGTGGGACCAGACCAAAAGCTTACCAGGAATCAGAGGCACACGTGATGCAGGGCTTGGATGTGTGTTGTGGTTCCAAAGGTCAGCAGAGCCAGTGCTGCTCCCAGCCCATGTGCTCTCTGCAGGCACAGCACACAAAGGGACAAGTGCACAGTTGAGCTGCAATGATTTCCCAGGCTGCTAATTCCCCCTGTGCCTTGGCAGTGCCTGAAATGCTGCTGGAAATGGAGCAGGTAAGGCTCTGAATACTTGCATTAACAGGTTACTACCACACTTTGGTTACAAAATCAAGGAAAAAACAAATGGGGAGGAGAGAGAGACTTAATTATGCTGTAGTCTCTGTGAATTACAGTCTGAAATGTGAATTTAATGAGTGGTCCATTTAATCACCCAGGGATGCATAATGCTTAAGGGACTGTGATCTAGACAACAATACAATTCTTATTGTAAAATCACAGTGTTTCACAAAGTGGATGTAACAATAATAAAGAAATTGAAAGTATAGGTAGCAGACTACAGAACTTGAGGTAAATATTTGAGGGAAAAATAGATTATATTATATAATTAATATACCAAAACTGTATATAATTTAAATTAATCTGGTGACAAAGATGGTAAGATATTTTACAGGCTGATTGATGATTGTAGGTTGAGATTTCAGTGTTTGCTTCTGGCTATTTCTCTCTTGCTCTGAGCCCAGATGACCAGCTTTTTATTTCTCTATCATGGTTTTTGTTAAAATAAGAGCACAGGGAGCTCATCCAAGCTGTGCTGGGAGGAGATGGTGTGACATCAGGTGTACTGGGAGTTCCTGCATCCATGCTGCTAAACAGTTTGGTATTGCTTTGTGGTTTCTTCTTGATTTCAAGTTATGAATTACTGATTTGAAATAGAAGTCTGAGGTTAATGGAAAGGGATTAAATGGGAATAGCTTGTTACAGGAGAAAAAAGGGCATCCGTATGAAGGCAGAAACTGGCTGAAGTGCTTTATTTTTTTATGAGTATACACATTTTTTACCTTAAACATTGTTTGTGATAAAGGTAATTTACAACATTCTGTGAAATTTCAGTACGATTTGATTAAATTTTGGTAGACTTTTCTGGTTTCCTTCCTTGAGTACTACCAATTAAAACTAGTTTAATCAAGTCTAGTTGAAATAAACCCATTGGCATAGATACAAGTGTGAAGTAGCTACAGTGAGTTTTGGCCAATAATTTTCATGCATCTACTTATCTTTGGTTCTGTTGATAAAAAAATCTCTTGCCAGGTACAGTCTCTGCCTTTGTGGGTCAGAAATGGTACAGTAACACTTTGGATACAGTATCCTGTTACCTTCAAAACTTTGTAATGCAGAAATCAAATCTGTCACCTTGTAAGCATGTAATGATACATTCAGGATCAGTACTGTAAGCAGGGATTGCTCTCTCAAAAACCACCTCTCTTTCTCTGTGGGATTTACCAGTTGCTTTAATATTAAACATTGGATAAAGACAATTGAAAATGCTTTTCTCCACTCTAAAACGAGGAATTCAGTAATTTATAGTGAATATATAAAGTCACTATAAATGCCAGAGCTATATGCAGGATCATATAGCATTTTGGCCTAATTCTGAAGTTTAACTTTGTTTCTTACAAATGAGAACTCCCAGTAAAAAGTTGACAGTTTCAATAGGGGAAGTGTGGTTAGATGTTATAGGGCAGAGCCAGACGTGCTCGGTGCAGTGACTTTTGTTACTGTTTAGAGCACCATGAACACGGCCAGAGGAGCGGCCCTGCAGGTAAGGCGGCCCCGGGAGCACGGAACCCCCTCCTATTTCCCTTGTGCCCCGAGGCCAGCGGTGCTCGGGGTGGCCGTGGCGTGTTGCCGTGGCGGTACCGTGGCGCTGGCTGCGGGCGCTGTCCCTGACAGCCCCATGGGCGCTGACAGCTCCCCTGCCCCTCGCAGCCCGCTTCTCCCTCCGGCCCCGCGGCTGCCCCGCCCGCCCCGTGTGGGCCCTCCCTGTCCCGCGGGGCCGCGCCTGCCCCTTTAAATACCGGGGCTGGCCCCGCCCCTCTGGCGCGCCCCGGCCAATCAGCGCGCGGCGGCGGGAGGCGCGTGCGTGGGGCGCGCGGCGGGGCGAGGGCGCCCCCCTGAGGCTCAGGCCGGGCGCGGAGCCGCGGTCGCGCAGCGCTGGGAGCCGCGGGCGCGGAGCGGCACCAGGCCCGGCCCGGCCCCGCCATGGTGGGCCGGGAGAAGGAGCTCCGCATCCGCTTCGCGCCGGGACGCTGCGAGCTCGTGGAGGTGAGGGCGGAGGGGCCGGCAGCCCGCGCGGGGCGGCTGTGCCGCTGTGCAGCGCGGGGCCGGGCGGGCAGGCCCGGAGCGCTGACGCCTTCGCGGTGGGATTGGGCCCGGGGGGCCGGGGCTGCGGCCAGAGGGGCTGCGGGTGCCTGAAAGCCGCGGCTGGGAGCGGTGCCGGGGCTTGGGTCCGTTGGTATCCGCTCGGCCCCGCGGGACGCGGCGGTCGGCAGCGCTCGGGGGTCGCGGCGCCGCTCTCGGCGGGCCCCAGGCGCGGGGGAGGGCTCGCAGCCAGAGCCCGGGTGCGGTGGTTCCACGGAGGGTTCATTCCCCGGGCAGGCGCCTCCGTGCCCGCTGTCCCGGGCGCGGCCGGCGGTGAGCCACAGGTGAACGTGAGCTGCCGCAGCAATGAGGGCTGGGCGTGGAGGGAGCGGCACAACAACTTCTGGCAATGCCAATGTCGATTCACCCGTCATTGCGAGCCTTCGGAAAGCCCCAGGCTTTGCCTTTTGCTTTCTGCGGCTGCAGGGCATGTCAGAGCTGAGAGAGCTCCGTCTCACGTTCCCTTCCCTGTAGTGACTTGGATCCATCGGATTGTGTTGCGAATCTTTTACACCGGTGGCTTCCGGGTTTTCGTGGCCATTCCTTAAAATTGGTGTTTTCAGTTCATCATTATTTTCTAAATAAAAGCATAAAGATTGAAAAGCTTTACGACAATCTCTGAAAGTACTTGTTTCTGGTTTTCAACTTGAAATGCATCATGTTTTTTTTTCTTATAAACTATACTGTTATTTTAGATTTTGGTAGTGTCTGCAAAGCGATCTGATGTCTCATAAATGCTGGTTTTAAATATGATAATGCTGTGACTTGTTTATGAGACTTCTAAACACAATATTTTTTTGTTGTTCTTGGCTAATATGGACATCAGATAACAATAAATGGCATGGTTCATTGTAAACCTCAAACCTCATAAGTGTATGTTGTGGTAGTGGTAGAGGACCACAGAAATGCTGTTGCAGCTAGGTGATGTCCTGTGAAGGAGCAAGGCAGCATACAGGGAAAGAGTTCATCTGTTCAGGTTTTTTATCACCAGAATGTTGTAACTTCTGGCAAGAAGAGGTTCAAAGTGATAATTAGTTGGTGTTGGATATATAAGAACCATCTATCATTTGTCTTGCTCTTTCAGAAACAAGTGACTGGAATAGATCAGTCTTGCAGACGGCAGTAGCATGCCAGCTGTGCTTGGTGAAAGCTGTGTTTGTGTCCAGTTCAAGCTGTGCTGCTGATGTAACATCCTCTTCATATGTAAAATAAACAAACTGAGATGAATGAGGTTCTAAAACATCAGGTTTTGTAAATGACACTTGGTTTTGGGTTGGTCACTTCCTACTTACTGAAGATATTCAGTGATCCTTTGATGTTTTTAGAGAACCTTTTGACTTTGTTCTGCAGCAAGTGTTGGATGTTTATTAGTGAGCACCTCTGGCTGTGGAACTCTGATTATAGATCCTGTGACACTGTGCAGACTTTGCTAAGAGGAGTAGAAGAAGAAAACAGTAGTTGCATGTTCTTGCTCATGCTGTTCAGAGAGGCCTGGGTAGCCTTTAAAATGGTCAACCAGCTTGTGTTCTCAGGTAATGTTTAAGGATAAAAGTAACTTTTTGAAATGTCACTTGCTGTAGTCTGTCACTTTCAGGCAACTGTCCAGATAAATATTATTAATTTTCATCTAGTACTAATGGGAATAAAGCTTTCATCTGGAGATATAGAGTTGAGAAAAATTCCTGCCCTGTGCTGGGAGCTTGGAACAATTGTTTTGGGTAGGCATTTCCATCGTGCCCTCTGCATATGCCCTTATGGAACAAAATCTTTGTAACTTTATGGGTGAAAGACACTGAGTGGGAGTGATTGCTGAGCCTTCCTGTGCTGCAGTCAAAAAGCACCAGTCTGGTACAATGCTTAGAAATTACAGGGCTATTGAAATTGCATAGCAGAAAGCATTTTGTCATGTACAGAATTATAGTAATTAGTCACAAATTGTCCTTTGGTCAGGAAATCCAAGATCTGTGGCTTCTGCACACAAAGTTTTTTCTGCACAGACATGGTGAAGATACGCTTTCATTTTTGTTTTTAGCAGGAGGTTTTTGGGTTTATTCATGGCAGATACAGAAGGAAAGCATTAAAGGAAAATAAAGATTGCAGAAACAGACTTGAATCTTGTGTTTTTTGTCTTGAAAACCTGACGTTCTAGTGAGAGGTGGGATGAAGTTCATGTGTGCTGGTGTTCACAGCTGTCCCAAGTACCAAAGGGAGCAGGAGCTGAAATACAGCTTTAGTGTGTTGTATAGATTGACAGCTGAAATTGTCAAATTGCTTCCAGGTGCGTTTTGTAAAAGGAGATCCATATCTTGGTTTTACTTACTATTAGACTATTGTGTCGAATAGCAATTAATTACTCTTCTCTTTGATAATAGAATTCAATATTTTAATCACTACAGTAAGTTTTGTTGTATTGCTGTACCTTTTAACAGGCACAGTCTATCCAGAGTTACTTGTTGAAGGATTTGGACCCTATGTGTTAAATCTTTTGGGTCTGTTTTCTAAAGAAGTTAATTCTTTCCTTTCAGATTGCACAAATTAACAGCTTTTGAATGAACTTAAAATTCTGTCTTCACTAGTGGTTTGGATTGTTGTAGAAGTAAATGAGTTTGTCACTGAAGTTTTGTTTTCATTACCTTTGAGTGTGTGGTGAAATAGTTGACTGGCTGCAGTCCTCCCAGATGTTGGTGTTGAATGAGGCACTCCAAAAGACTCAGGAGAATCTTTTTGTAATACAGTAGCCTTTGACTGTAGTTTTGCATACTTTTAAAGAAAAACCAGTACAAAATTACAGTAGAAACAAAACTTTTCCTGCTGTCATTTCCCTAGGAAGATGTTGAGGTTCCCAGCAGGAGAGTTTTGATCACTGGTGCTACGGGACTTCTTGGCAGAGCTGTGTTTAAAGAGTTCAATGAAAACAACTGGAACACAGTGGGTTGTGGATACAGGAGAGCTCAGCCCAGATTTGAACATGTTAATCTTCTGGACTCTATTGCAGTTCATGACATCATCCATGATTTTCAGGTAAGTTTCTAGAGTATAGAGTGGATGGGAGGGGTACTTTGTGTGCAGTAGTCAGCTGATAGTGCTGCTGAGTTCTGGGCTGTGAGTGGGGCTGGTGCTTGGGCACAGCTCTGATAAAGGGGTGTGCTCTGCCCCAGCCAGAGCAGAGGTTTGCTCTGTGGGTACAGACAGCTCTGGCCTTTGCTGTGCTCACCACAGGCACAGCTGTACCTGCAGCACACTGCAAAGGAACAGATACTTGTGAGTTATTGACTCAGCAATGTGTCACTATGCAGTTCTGGGAAAGTGGAGGAGTATTTAAATACAACAACAGTAACTCTGTGTAGTGTGCAGTGTTCACTGCAGTTTCAGTCTGAGTGCCAAGAGGAATATGTAAAACCTGAAATATACGATCCACCATTCTATAAAATAGTAAATATCGTCTTAATAATCTGCAAAAATCAAGTAATCATGTATAAATAGCTTACCTAAAAATTTTTAGTAGCCTTGTGTGTATGAGAAATCTATCTTATGTTAATGTATATTTTACTATACAAAGTTAAAATAGAAAAAATCCCCACAACTTGCAAGCTGCAGCAAGATGGAAGTTACTGAAGACCATAATTGCACAATTAATGATAAATGTTTTTCATATCTTGAAATAGCATGGTTTTATTATGAAGAAATGCTAAGGAAAAGGTGTTCCTTGGAATGCCAGAATTAAAAATAACAATTTTTATTACTTAACTTTGCCTGAGGGGTGTCATCACTAGAGTTAGGGTGCAACTGCCATCTCTTGACATGTTGGTTGTTTAAAATTAGTCTTTAATTTCCAGCCTCATGTTATAGTGCACTGTGCTGCTGAGAGAAGGCCAGATGTTGTAGAAGGTCAACCAGATGCTGCTTCTCAGCTCAATGTGGCTGCTTCAGCAAACTTAGCAAAGGAGGCAGGTAAGGACATCATCCCATTGGTGTCTGGTTCAAATCCTGCATCTGTTTATACGGGGACATGAGTACAAACAGTGCAAGTGTTCATGTCACTTCTGCCATCAGTGTGCTGTTGATCTGTTTGCCATAAGAGTAGTGTGCACAGCTCTGTGAAGGATCAGGGAACAGACAAAGCAGCAGTAATGGATGTGCATGGAAGATGAGGTCCTTGGGAGATTTAAGGCTCCATTAGGATTTCAAAGAAGGCATGAATTAATATAAATTATCTATGAACATTTTCTTCCTAGCTGGAGTTAGAGCATTTCTGATCTACATTAGCACAGACTATGTATTTGATGGAACAAGCCCTCCATATAAAGAGACTGATGTGCCAAATCCCCTGAATTTATATGGTAAAACCAAACTGGAGGGTGAAAAGGCAGTTCTGGAAAACAATGAAGGTAAGACACTCAACCATTTTTAATGCAGGCTTTCTATTTTCGCTCAGTTATTTATTAGCTTAGTAGGCTCTTGAGTCAACGATCAAGTTGCAAAACCATGGAAACGAGTTTCAGAGAAGAATGTGATTGTGGATTGGTCTCCTTGCTCATGAGCAATTCCTCTTGCTTGTATCTTGACTAAAGCTTTTGTTTCTAACCTGTTCCTATCTTCATTCATGTTATTTATCTTCCTGATGGACATTCATAAGCCGTTGTCTATTGGGAATCTGCTGTTCCTAAGGAAAGATGAAATACTTTACTCAGTATTTAGCTGCAGTAATTATGAGGATGCATTACATGTGTTGTCAATGTATGTTTACTTAAAGGAAAAACCAGACTTGTGATTCAGTAATTATACAGCTCAAATCAACATGCAGCCTTACTGCTCTTTTGCTCTATTATTTGTACCAACATGCTACCCATCTCAGTTTTACTCACTTACACACATCATATTCCTGCTTGTAACAAAAGGTTTCATTGCATATTTATGGTTTTAAACCACCAGATTTTTAAAATTTGTTTACGTCTTTTCTTAATGAAAATTTGGCATATGAAATATACAGACATAATTGTTAAAGTTCTACTTAAGGGAAAGGAGCGTGTTCTCTTTAAAATAAGATTTAATTCTTGTATAAAAGAGATTTGGCTGTTTCTAGGTAGTGCACTGTCAATATCCAGTTACAGATTATTGGAAAGAATCACTTGTATTTTATCAAAAGTTCTGAAGAAAGTAATCTCAGTACACATGCAGAACAGGCTTCTGATACTCACACTGTGGTTCTGTGCTTCCCAACCAGAGAACCAAGCTATTGATAAATTAGTGTGATGGTCTTCCAGTAAGTAAACATATGCTGTGTATGATGAATTTGGCATTATAGTAAGAAACAAACTTTGTAAAAAAAAAAAAAAAAAAAACCCTTTTGATAGGAAAAGTCTCATTTAAGTGAAAACAAATTTAAATGACAAGTTATTCACTCCACCTCTAGATTAAATACCATCTCTGAATTTGACTGTGATGCTGTGTGCTGCCTGTTCTACATTGGCAATGAAGATAAGACTTTACCAAATGCAGGAATGTGTGGGTATCCTGCTAGAGCCTTCCCCCAGCTCAGCACTGCAGTTTGGTTTCAGAACCTTTTGGAGCAGGATCTGTCAGGCAGCAGTGTTTGCAGCAGTGGAGTGTTGAGGTGGTGATGAGTAAAGGGTTTGAAAAGATGAGTGCTCTTGATTCATGCAAATACAAGTATTTTCCATGTCCTGGTGTTCCAACCACTCATTTACTGATACAGAGTAGGTGGAATTCCATTGGTCAAATCTGTAACTGGGAAGAACTGCCCTGTCCATTTCTAGTGTAAGATGCAAAAATCTCCAGTAAATGGTTTTAACATTTTTTTAAAAGATACTTTACTTTGATTAGAAGGGGATACATATAAATATAGATGTACATGTATAAAGTCATGCTTAGAGAACTACAAAGTGTCAGGAGGTGCTCAGAGCTGTTAATCATGAGGCTGATCCTCTCCATATCCTAGAGAGCTGAGAACAACAGGAAGGCAGTTGTGTTCTCAAGAAATGAATATTTTTAAAACAAGTTAAAAATAGATGTTTCAACCAGTATTTAAAGAGAAGAGCATATCTGCTGAGTGACCAAAAAACTGCATCTAGAGCAGCAGGAAATCAGTGTTTTGTTGGGTTTTCTATTTGTTTTTCTTGTCTAAGTACTCATTCTGGTTTACTTCTCTGTGAGAATAATTTCTGTGTTAGTTTTTTCTGTTTGTCTCTCCAGTAGCTATAGCATTTCCTCCAAGTATATTAAGAATGGCAATGTTTTGATGACTTCAGCTTCTAATTTCAGGTCAAATTTTTTTGTTTTCTCTTTCAGCAAAAGTATTACTTTTAGGTACTTTGTCATAGTCTTGGATTTCTCCTCAGAGGCTTTTTGAGTCTTCATGACAGAGATAGACTAGTATGATGTATTCCATCATAAAATATGCTTCTCTTTGCATTTTGTTAATTTTTCAAATCACTGTCCTGGAATCTGACATTGTTTAGTATTGTTTTCTGTGAACCTGTTCCTTATTTGTCAAGCTTTTAATTTATTTCAAGGTTCATGGTTTTTATTTTTTCTGGTAAATAATATCCTCCTTTTTACAGGAGGCTTCTGCATGATGGGTGAAAAATCTTTGTAATTCATGCCTAAATATGATGACCTGGGATTGGTGGGAATTTTTTTCCTTGCTCTTACCCAGAGGGGAGTGCTGGAGAAACTGCACAGAGTAGTTGGGTTTTTTCATTTTTTAATTTTTGTTCTAACCCACACAGGCATCTTTATGTAATTAATGAAAACTTGTTAACTTTCTGGAAATCAATGGCATAAATGAAAATAAATAATAATAATACAATAATTTCTATAATCTTAGTGTTTATAAACTGGTTTTGATATAAATTAAAATTATATTCTGTGGGCTAACATACTGCTTGCATTTTATTTGTGATTTGTAGATGCTTAATCAGCATATTTCTTAACACTTCCACTTCTCAGATTGTGCTGCAACATTGCTACCCACCCATGATCTAAAATATTCTTTCTTTTAGACACTGCAGTACTTAGGATTCCTGTCTTGTATGGGGAGGTGGAAAGACTGGAGGAAAGTGCTGTGACAGTTATGTTTGATAAAGTGCAGTTCAGTAATAAATCTGCCAACATGGACCACTGGCAACAGAGATTTCCTACCAATGTCAAGGATGTAGCAGCTGTTTGCAGACAACTAGCAGAGAAGAGAATGTTGGTAAGAATGGCAAGAAATGAGCCCCTCTGCAAGGGGAAAACAGTTGGAGTTCTCAGCTCTGCTTCTGAACAACTGAGAACTGCACATCACCTGGATTATTTGCATTTCTGGAACGCTGGAGGGAGGAAGGAACTGACTGTAATATTACAGGATCTGTGCATGACTGAGGGTATTGTAGTCTTTGGAACAAAAGTGGTTAAAGAGATTGGACAGAACCTTCTGAAAACTGTCTTGTGTCTCCTGGTATAGAGGAGAGAATTAGAAATGCCAACTTATTCTGATATGCTTTTTACAAATTGCTAGTTTGAACTAAAAAACTCATGGTTGAATGTAATTCTCAAAGATGCCCTTGTTTATTGTATTAATTACACTGAAATGGCCAAACAATGCCCCTGGACTGAAGCACTTCCTTGTATTTGTTCACCACAACACCTTCAGATTACAATCTTTGCAAGGTAACAGAGCCAAACAACAAACAGCCACCTTCATGTTTTTCACACAGTAACTTTGAAAACATGGACTGTACTTGTACAGGGTTTGCAATTTAACATTCAGAATGTGTGTGATGCCTTTTGCCTTTGTTTTTGAGTAAGTGAACATCACAGAACAGCTGGGTTCCTCCTCCCCAGCTCTTTGACCTTGCTTGGTTGGTGGGCAGCTCCTTTCCCTCCTGTTCATTCTGCAGGACACAAACTGTCTGTGAAGTCAGGTCAGGTAGAAGTAACACCATTTTCCAGTCTCAGGTCCTGGTCAGATGAAAGGGTACAGATGTTTCTAGAACACCACTGAGGTGCTGTAAGATGCCTTTTGAGATAGGGTCTTGCTGGATGCTGATTCTGCACAGTTCTTGCACAGGAATTAGCCTGAGGGCCAGCTGACTGCCTCCTTTCATCTCTGTTTCCTCTTTCTTCTCTAGGACCCATCAATAAAAGGAACCTTTCACTGGTCTGGCAATGAACAGATGACTAAGTATGAGATGGCCTGTGCAATTGCTGATGCTTTCAACCTTCCCAGCAGCCACTTGAGACCAGTAAGTGATGTGCTGTTGGACCTGTAGGCAGACAGATGTGCCTGATCATTGCAAGTAGCAGTTCTCTCGCTGGCTGTACAAGTGAACTTCCCCTTCAGGACAGGCTGTGCACATGTCCAGCACAGCAGCTGTGTAGCTGAGGAGACTGGCTGGTATCAAGCTCAGGACAAAAACAGCTGCTTTGACTTGCTGAATTAGGAAAATTATACAGTTAGTCACCAATTTCTCAGTCTATAATGTAATGGTATTTCTGCAGAACTGTTCCCCTTAGTCACAAGCAAATCTGTACTTTTATGTTTGATTGATAGAACCTTTTATAGAGCCCTTGAAGACAGAGCTCTGTAAAAGCTGTGCAATGCCCAGATTTATTTCTGAGTACATGCACTTAAGAACTGCAAATTATTTTGCTTTGCTTAAACCACTTGTCCTGCAGTTTTATTGACACTTGAGACTGTTCTTAAAGACATACTGGTAATGTGATGGGCATATGACATGTCAAGAAGATTGTACCTATGTACAAAATAAATTCTAAGGATTCTGAATTGGTGAACACTGGAACTGAAATGCAACTTGGAAGATGGAAGAAAAACAATGGAGAACACTTAGTCTAAATTTTTTCTGCTCAATTCTATTTCTCTTCAAGACATGGTTGTCTTCATATTGATCAAGACATGGTTCTATTTACATTCTGGAATATTCCTTACCTTGTGACAGTAATCACAGAATGAAAATGTGAATAAAATGTGGAGAACCACAAATAGTAGCAGTAAATAGAGTGAGAATAAGTTGCCTTAAAACAGTTCACATGGCCTGATGGGTTGAAATAAAGTTAATTACATAACAAACAGATAGCAAAAAAATCCAAACCATAGAAACCCTCACAAAATAGAAGGGAGGAGGCAACCATACCTATATAGAAAGCTGTGAAGAAGTAGTTGTAATGTACATGTACAAGTATTTTTCTGTCACTTCTGTTTACTTATTCCTGTGGGGGATTTTTTTGTCTCCTGTTTCTGTTTTCAGATTACTGACAGTCCAGTTGTGGGTGCTCTTCGTCCCAAGAACGCTCAGCTGGACTGCTCCAAGCTGGAGATGCTGGGGATAGGGCAGAGAACACCATTTCGAGCTGGGATCAGAGAATCACTTTGGCCTTTCCTTGTTGACAAGAGATGGAGACAGACAGTCTTCCATTAGTTTGTAACTTTTTTAGTAAAAGTATGGTATGTGGCACTTTTTTAAAAGAAAAAAAAATAGTTTTGTATGAGTGTTCTTAAATTGTGACATTTATGAGCTTTCATTTAATTGGGTAAACAAATGGTCTTGCACTAGTGAAACTTAGCCTAAAAAACGTTCAGTGACAAAAACTGAGCCTATTTGATGTCATGGATTTTTTCCTTCCATTTATACCAGTCTAACTTGCTATCTGTTCTTGGTGGGTTGAGGTTCTTAGTAATGAGTACTGTGTGATGCTAAGAATGACTCCAATCACTTGCTGACTTACTTTTGGCTGAAATGTTGTTGATGCTTAAGGTCTGTGCCATTGTTGTATATACCATTTCTCTTCATTAAAAGACATGGTCAGTTACTTTATCACCAAAAATCTGAGGTTTTTGTTTTGAATTTCTGAAGATGGTGTTCTTAGGGAGTTAAGCTGAAGTAGGAATCCTTAAATGTTTGTTTTGCCTGAGCTCTGATCAAAATGTTTTTTAAAAAAGTGAAACTTTATTTTTGCAATTATCAAGTGTACTTTTTATGCTTGAAATATTTTCAGAATGTTCTGTACATTGAATGCCTGCAGCTTTGTATTTGTACAGTAAGTTGTATGCATTTGTTTTCATGGTGACTTATAAAAGCTAGGGGAGGGTGGGGACAGTGGGCAACCAATCGTTTTGAACTGGGCTTTTTTTGGGTGGGGGATTGGAGTTGAAGGATTTTTTTTTCTGGGTGGTTGTTTTTTTTTTTTGTATGAAAGCACAAAATATCTTGATCCTTCCCTTCCCTTTTTGGGGAGAGCATTTGCAACTTGTTAAATTACTGGAAGATGTTTGTTAGTCAGGACATGGGAGATGGACAGGAAAGTGTTCAATAATTTGTAGCACTGCAGCAGCTTTTGCACAGACTGTCAGACCTGGCACTGCTGCAGCTTGCTGTGGAACAGCAAAGTGTGTGTTTGAAGGTTTGCAGCATTATAAAACTGCAGTAGTCCAATATAAGTCAGTCTTTAAAGCTGGACTCAATAGCCAGATAATGTGGAAGAAGAACATTGTGAAGCTTTGCTTCATTTTGAAGTTGTAGAATCAACAATATGAATGTTCTGATATTGCTAGCAGATTATTAGTAAAGCTCATAAAAGGTCCAGTTGGATCGTCATTTGTTTTTCTGAGGCTGAAATGAAGGGGAGGGAAAGATGTTCAGATTTGTTTTTTTTTTTTTAAAGTGTGTGGGGGAGACACATGCAAAAATAGACCAATGAAGGTCTTGTAAGGGTGAGCTTTACATTCAGTCATTTCATTTCAACTGGCATATGCTAAACTATCATAATCCCAATCTGTTTTAGTCTGAAGTCCTGATACACACATGGTAACCTATCTCCAAAATGACAATAAATATATATTGCCAGCATGAGAAACAGTTGTTGATTCTTTCTTTACCATCAGGATTTGTTTATCTGAATCAGAAATGTTTGCAGTTCTTCTTGAAATCTGTTTGCCCTTTCAATGCTGGGGTTTTTTTCCTTCTTTAATTCAGTAATTATTTCTGGACTTGGATTAGATTGCATCAGTTTCTCTGTCAGTGTCACTGCCTTGGAGATGTGATTAATGTTCATACCAAAGATGCCGAAGGTGTTGAAAATATGAGCCCTGAAGCATCTTGGGCCTCAGGGCTGGATCAGGAAGATTCTATGTCCCTTTCCCTTGCAGAGAGTAGTTTGACCAGGAATGAGAAAAGGATGACTTCTCTCCCAGGTGAGAAGAGTTGGGCATTTTACTGGGAGGACAAAATTGAAATATTTCAACTTCTTTTTCCACACTGAGCAAGTAAGTCTCACTGTCCAGTTGTAGCCTGTCAGAGGGGATCCATGTCCTCAGCATCCCTCTTGAAGACTGCAGTTTTGAGGCATTTTGCTACTGGACAGACATCTTGGATGACATTTCCCTCCTTTGGCTATAGAAGTCTAAGCAGCACCAATAAATACTGCAAGAGGCAGTGGAACTAACACTGTCATTTTCCAGTCACTTGAAAGAGATGCTGCTGTTGAAATAACTTGTTATACTCTTCCCTTTTTGTTTCTGGCTCCATGACACTGGAGGTGTTTGTGTTCATCCACAAGGGCCCAGCAACTTTTAGGGTCAAAACTGTTGTGCTTGCATGAGACACAGTCTTGGTGTTGGGAGGAAAGCGTGGCCTCTTTTTACAGAAGCAGTGCCAGTTTCTGCCAGGTTAGTGCTTGTGAAGTATGGCCATACAGAGTCCTGCTCCTGTCCCCTGTGAGGGTTGTTGGAGGTTCATACTCATTTATTCACTGCTGTCTGTCAGCAGTGGGCATAAAGGAAGAAAAGTCACTGGTTGTGAAGTCTTATTTTCTGTTCAGGCTGGGGATGCTGTGGAAGCCCAGCAGAGCAGGAGCTGATGTGTGTCTCAAACACCAATAGCAGAGGATGGTTGCAGAACCAGCCAAGGGCCACACAGGGGTTGGGCATCATTTTCCTGGGACAAATGTCCTTGTTCTGGCTGCTGGACATCAGCACAACACAGAGCACAAGCACAGGAGTGTGGCCCAGATGTGGGTGTATATTTTTCAAAAATACTCCAAAGCTCTCTGACCCATTTCCAGAAAGGTTTAGGAAAAGGAACTGCCGGGTAATTAATTTGCACAGAAAGTGATAAACTCATCTCTAGGGCAGGGAAAACATATCTAGAGAAAGGTATCCCCACCAGGCCCAGGACTCAGGGCACATCAGCTGGAGCAGCACAGGAGCCAGGATTGGTGATCTCCCTTTTTCCGTCTCTGCCCCTCTTTAATTCATCTCTTTCCTCCTACTCCTTTATGCAAAACCCCCTGCCATGTGCTTATATAGGAGGTCACGGACTAACTGGTATCAATTTCCATGCCAAGTGTGTAATTCAGTAATGAAACTTGGTGAGCTTTTGCAGAACCTCTGACTTTTGCCATCCTTTACAACCCTGAGTAAGTAATTTGAGGAAATTTGGTTGTTTGTGTCTGAAGGGATTGCATGCCTCTCCAGGAGGTTCAGGAAGCACCTGCTTGTGGAGAGCAGGATGGCAGCAGGGGAACAACAACTGCTCCAGAGCCCCTGGATGTACCTGCAGAGCTGTGACCTGTGCCTGGGGGGCAGCTGGCAGGGCAGGTAACACAATCTCCCATGATATCAGTCATTTCTGCCCTAATATACAGGAGGCTGTTCTACATTAACTCACTAATGACATAAATTATCCAAGTTTTAACTATTCTGATCCCACATACTTGGTAATTAAATTGAAACTGGATGTTATTTTAAGTGACACATCTTCATTTAAGCTATTTGCTTCATGTGTTTACTTTACAACCAGTCCCTCACATACAAAACTGCTTGTGCATTAGCAATTACAGTATAGCAGGAACTTAAATGAACTGTAAAACAAGATGAAAATATATAGCCTCCTACAATATCCACTGGGTTTGATGAGCTTTTGGACTTCAGAGATGCATTGAATGATGAGCTTAGTGCTGTCTTGAGGGCCCCTGAGTTGCAGCTTTGAGGTCAGGGAACTTGTGGCTTTGCAGTGTTGCTTGTTTACTTTATAACAGCTTTATTCAGTTGCTTGCCTGAGCTAGTATTTAATTAAAACCTTAGAGAAGTGAGACTTCTGTCTGAAATGGCTTCTTTATAACCTGAAAGAGGTCTCTTGAGTAGGATTGACTGCTCAGTGACACTGACTTCCAAAATAATGACTGCTGTGTAATGTCATAGGGCATTTGCCAGCATGAAAAAATGTCATTAATAGGTATGGAAAAGAAAAAATGTGTAGGCAGCAGGGATTAGGAATTACATTAAGAAAACTATTACAGAAAAGATTTCTCTCTGTGCTTAATGTTTCACTGATTTCAGTAGGGTTCCTTCCCATGCTTACATTTAAGTACAGGATAAAACTTCTAAGCATCAGTGCTTGGGAGTACCTTGATGAGAGGTGAATAAGGATACAGATTATGGACCTCCATGTATTTTTAAGTTTTGATAGTACTCTGTTGGGGATACTGTAATTCAAATTGGTATCAAAGAGTGCAGCAGTTAAGTTCCAAATCTTTTCACTGCAGTCAGTGCAATCACAGGGGATGGACCTGATGAGATCCCCAAAGCCACTGCTCCTATCCCGGCCCAGTGACCCTCACGCTGAGAACTGCTCTCCTTTGTTCATCAGGAGAAAAGTCCAGCTCCTTCAGCTTCCAGAAACCTGATCCACCCAGCTGTGACATGGGGGCACTCCTGTCAGTGCCTGCACACCCCACAGATCTAGAGGATTCACTTCTGGAGGATAATGTTAAACTAGTGTAGAGGAAAAGAAGAGAAAGATTTATTAACAAGTCCAGACAAAAGGAAGGGGACTATGAAAACACTGGCTCTGAGCCTTTCCCAAAACACAGCAAAGGACTCTTATTTCTTCCTTTCTTTGGGGCAATACAGTTGGAGTTGAATGGAAGTTCAGCAAAATACCTTTGTATCCAGGCTTTCTTTTATTTCTATTTTAGTTGCAGATGTCATGTTATGATTGGTCTCCTTCTTGTTTGATCTTTGAAGAGAACTTCCAGTAGGAAGAGATAAAAAACGCAGAAAGCTGAGAGTATGGAAATGAATGACAGCAAGGGGCAATGCAGGAAACAGAACAAATACTGAACTGATGTGAAAAACACAAGCTCATGTTCTTAACAGTGGAGTGAAAGGCTCAGATGCATGATTTAGACCACCAGGGTACACTGCAGACACATGTCAGGGCCCTGAGGGAGCCCCTGGGCTTGCTGCAGTGTGGGGGCAGCTCTGGGATGGGTTCAGGGGGGAGCAGCTGTGGGCAACTCCCTGGGCCTGTTCCCCAGTGCCCGTGGTCACTGTCCCTCCCCTGTCAGCTGGGGACAGGCTGTGCAGGAGGAGCTCAGCCTTCCTGCCCCTCTGGCTTCCCCCTGGCCAGGGAAGTAAGAAAGCCTAGAGGAATAAAAAGGCCTCTAGGCTGGCTGAGATCACTGAACCAACTTAGAATGTTTCCCTTCTTGAGTCTTAATGGTGGCTATTTTGACTTTTTCTTTCTAAAGTGTGTGTTTTACTGATAATTTATTAAAGGACAAAGCACAGTATTAGGCACCAGTGAGCATCTAATAGAAGCAGAAGGAGTAGAAGAAGATTGAGAACACTGTGGGCTTGTAAATCTGATCTCAGCAGCAGAAAATGCATGGAGAGCAATTATGCACACAGAACATTTAGATATATGTAATTGCTTAAGGGGAGTCAGCATGGATCCTGGAAAAGAAGATTAGGCAAGATAAATGTGCTTGGCAATTCTGAGTAGGCAGGACAGCTAGAGTGGATACCATTTATCTGGATTATGGGGAAGGAGGGGAAAATTTCCTAATTCTGCATAAACTGAAAGATGACTCATTTTGCAAGTCCATAAACATAGCTTGAGAAAAGGAAGCTGGTGGCCTGGGTTATGGCAGGTAGAGACAACAGGCATAAATATCATGTAACACTTTTACAAAAATTCCCCATCTGATTTTCATACTGCTTAGTGAACCCCTGAGGCTTTGTGCTTCTCTCAATTGCATTTAAGTAGCCCCCACTGGCTCTAGGACTGTGCTAACATAACCTGAGCCAGGGCAGCAGTTTGTGAGGCAGGGGCTGGAGCCTGCCCTCACCTGTGAATATCCGCTGCCACAGAAGTAGGGGTACAGCCTGGCACCAAGGCAGTAATTGAGTTACCCATTTTAAGATGTATTGGAACCTCTTTTAAGACAAGTTGCATTAACTCAGGGGTGGAAAGCATTGGAACTAGGACAACTCTCAGGGCTTTCATTTCCATCTCCAGCAGCCATTCTTACGATTTCGCTTTTATTCTGCATGGAACATTTCAGAACTTAGAGCAGAGCAAGGACATTATCACTTTAGAATATACAGCTGAGCTGCAAAACTCTTCACAGATTGGACTCTAGTGTGTTTTTCATGTCTCCAGCTGGAGTGGTCACAGACACCCATCCCTGGCACATTCGTGGCCTTACTGCTGCTGTGCCACCACTCCAGAGCATGTCCCCAGCACTCCTCAGGAAACAAAACCAGCTGGAGCTTTAAACTCAAGTCACTGCAGAAGCTCATTTTTATTCTGCACTGAAGGCTTCACTCACTTTACACAGAGGAATTATATTGATCAGAGTGCCTTTCACAGGGGACAGCCTCATTTCTAGCTCTCGAGGGAGCTTTGGGTTTCTTGGGTGCTTCTGGCACTGGGGTAAAATATTTACATACAGACTACCTGCTTTGTTCCTCCCAGACATGGTGAGCACTTCTGTTCCAGCTGTGCTTCACAATCATTTCCCTCCACAAAATTATTTTTGTACAAACCGATCCTCAGTCCTGAGGCACCTTTGCTCCTCAAACCATACTGCAGCTTTGAGTTAAAATAGAGCAACTGTGCAAGACTGTTTTCCCCATTTTTCCCTTCTGGGAATGAACCCCTGGGATGTGCACCACAACCACCAGCTGAGGAGAGCTGAGAGTGAAATGGAGAGCTCAGATCCCTCCCAGAGGAGCAGCCTGTGAGCTACAGTGGGGTGCGATCTGTGCAAAGCCAGTGAGCCCCAGATGCTGCTGGGGAAGAGCCCCACTCCAGTGCCTAGCCCCAGTGCTAGAGCAGGCACAGCCGCTCCTGGAGGATTCCCCAAGCCTGTTCTTGAGACCAGCCTATCCTGGAAAATGTGCTATCTCCATGAGTATCTGTGACACTTCTTTCATGAAAAAGCTGACTATTTTATGTGTGTTGGGGTGGGTGGTTTTTTTTGGTTGTTGTTTGTTAGTTGGGGGGAGGCATGTTCCTGATTCTTTTACTTTCTTTTCCTGTTTGTTTCTCTTAGTTTCTGGATTTTTTTTTTTTTTTTTTTTTTTTTTTTTTTGCTTGCTTTGTTTGGGTTGTCATCTTGTTTAATTGAAGCTCACTGAGAAAGAGATAGAATAGACTGAATGTGAAGCAAGGTAGCAAAGATGGTTTGCAACCACCTTTCCTTTTCGAGTTGCCTACTTGCTCCAGAATCAGTGTTTGAGAGCTGGGGCGGTGTTTGCTTTGACTCCAGAACCTGTCTGGGGCTGAGAGCCCCTGCCTGTGACCGGAGCTGGCTGTGCTGCTGCAGCCCGGGGATGGGGAGAGCGGGCGGGACCAACCCGTGCCCACCAAGGCCATCAGCCAAACACAGCGGGGACTGCGGGAACACTCCCGAAACCAAACACAAAACCGGCCGGGGACAGGAACGGGATATTGGGGAATGCCCGGATTTGCCTCAATTAGCCAAATACCTGGGCGATCAGTGCCGGGGTGGGATGGCAGAGCTGGATTCCCTGTTTGGGACAATTATCCGCACCCGCGGTGCCGGGCTGGATTCCCCGTTTGGGGCGGGTTTTCCGCACCCGCGGTACTGGTTCCGGCGGGGTATTGGGGCTGGGTTCCCCGTTTGGGACAATTTTTCGCACCCCAAGGTGCCAGGCTGGGTTCCCCGTTTGGGCCGGGTTTCCGCACCCGCGGTGCCGGTTCCGGGGGGATTTTGGGGCTGCGTTCCCCGTTTGGGGTTTCCGCACCCGCGGTGCCGGTTCCGGGGGGATTTTGGGGCTGCGTTCCCCGTTTGGGGTTTCCGCACCCGCGGTGCCGGTTCCGGGGGGATTTTGGGGCTGCGTTCCCCGTTTGGGCCGGGTTTCCGCACCCGCGGTGCCGGTTCCGGGGGGATTTTGGGGCTGCGTTCCCCGTTTGGGGTTTCCGCACCCGCGGTGCCGGTTCCGGGGGGATTTTGGGGCTGGGTTCCCCGTTTGGGCCGGGTTTCCACACCCGCGGTGCCGGTTCCGGGGGGATTTTGGGGCTGCGTTCCCCGTTTGGGGTTTCCGCACCCGCGGTGCCGGTTCCGGGCGGATATTGGGGCTGGGTTCCCCGTTTGGGGTTTCCGCACCCGCGGTGCCGGTTCCGGGGGGATTTTGGGGCTGGGTTCCCCGTTTGGGCCGGGTTTCCACACCCGCGGTGCCGGTTCCGGGCGGATATTGGGGCTGCGTTCCCCGTTTGGGCCGGGTTTCCGCACCCGCGGTGCCGGTTCCGGGGGGATTTTGGGGCTGCGTTCCCCGCTGGCCGCCGTTCCCCGTTTGGTGCAGTTGCGCAGCGCGGCCGCCGGAGGGCGCTGCTGCCCACCCGGCGTGTCCCGGCCGTCGAAGGCAGAGCGAGTCCGCGGTTAAACATTTCTATTGTTTATTATTTCTTGATTATTTCTTCCTGTGCTTGCATTGATGCAAGCGGCCAAGCAGATGATTTATCTTTATTTGTCAGTTTGATGGACTCGTGCTAACTGTGTGAGTGGGGCGCCCCTTTCCCCGCCGATGCACGGCTTGTACAACAGGTGATGTTTAGTTGCTGGTGCACATCACCTGCTGGATGCTACCTGCCAAACCTGTCATTAAGATTTCAGGTGTGTTTTTATACAGGCAGAGTAAAATGGCTGGAGGCAATAGGATCAGTTTTTGGGGGGCTGTGTAGTAATGACTTTACCTGCTCCTTTTCTGCTGGATGGCTGAGAAGCAATAACAATGCCCAAAGTCTGAAAGTTTGTACGCCATCAAGCATGATGTTACACTGCAGCTTTCTCTACTGGTAAGAAAATCCTGAGCACAATTGGTTTGCGAGTTTTCTTGTAAAATATACTGTGAGAAAAACTCTACAAGATTTAGTTTTGTTTATGTAGCTTAAATATAAACAATCTCATTTTCATAATGTGTGAAATTTCTCTGTTTTAAATGGAGTGTTCATCTGCTTCGTCTGCAAGTGTCAGTTATCATACATGATGACAGAAGTGCATTAATAAGGCAGTCAGGAACAAAATGCCAGGGCCTTCACGTTCTGTCTCTTGACACCCTGAAATCCTGGTGTTTAGTTTTCACTTACCATGGCAGATTGCATAAGCATCGAAAAGAAATGCTCCTAATCCTGAAATGCACTTTTGACCCCTTGTCTTTGACCCTGACACATGTTGACATTGGAAATTAAATTTCAGTAAGGGGAAATTACTGTGTTCAGTAAAGGGGAGTTTGCAGAGGCAGACAGGAAATTCATTCCTACTCTGCAGATTTATCACAAAAATGCCGAAAGCAAACAACAAAGCAAGTTTGCTTTACTGGAAACAAACTCACACCTTTGCTCTTTCAAAGATCCTGTTTACAAGTTAAAGCCGTGGCTCAGGCTGTCTTTCTTCTTAAACTACCAATCTATAGGTGCTGCCTGGAGGCACTTGCAAAGGAAGAGATCAGGAGATATCCTGCTGCTATCACGGTCTAACAGAAGCACTTGATGTTCTGAATGCTGGATGATTGTGTTTCAGTAGTCGGAGAGCCTGGAGAGCTGAAGCTGAAATGGAGGCACAGGTGTGCTGTCACCAGCAAAATGATTGCTCTGTGCAGAAAATCTCCAGCTGACGTTGCCCAGACCAATAGAAATCTTTCTGGCTCAAAGTATGTTCCCAATCAGCCTATTAATGGGTTATATAATATAAAGATTCTAAAAAGGTCAGTTGAAAGGACTCTTGATGTTACCTTGCTCAAAGGCTCTGCCCATGCTTGGAATAGAGCTGTGTTCAAAGTGATGTTGAGGCACAGTTTGGGTTCAGCTCTGGCTGTTCCATTAGCAGCCTGGCAAGAGCTTGGATGAGATGTCAGGAGCTATATTTTCTTCTTGGAGGAGGAGGGGAAGTTTTTGAATTTTGTTAGAATTAAACTAGGTGCTGTGAGGCACAAGTAACTTTATTTTTTAAAATTTTTTAATTATTTTTAATTCCTTAATGTGATTGGATTTGTGCTGAACATATTTCTATGTTACAGGCATGCATGACACAAAATTCATCGTGGATTCCTTCTAAGACTGTTGTCAGTGTGGAATTCCTTCTCAGAATGGACCCAATCTGTATTTGGAGAGAATTAAATGAAATCATTATAGATGGTGAAACAGACCTAGCAATGAAAGTGTTATGAGAACATGACAAGAAATTGCTCCTGTCACATGGTGGTTGTGAAAGTTAATGCACAGAAAGAAGAAAGTAATGAAGGAGTAAAGGTTTAGATTTGTTATGCTGGCTGGAAAATAAATGCAATAAGTTTGTAGTATAATTGGGAATAAAACCCGAGTATTTTGGTGCCCAGTTCTGTGCATTGTTTGCTAGCAATGACTAATTTGAATTTTGGCACTCTAAGAAAGGTGTATATGGAGGTGATTTGTTATGATTGCTGATAACTTGTCAGGTGTCCACTGGGCACTGTTGTTGGCATAGTTTCTGGTGTGAAACTCCATTTTAAATATAGAAACAGACCCGTTAAAAAGAAGCAAAAATTTCTCTTTTTTCTTTCTATCCTGTAAACATTTTTCCAAACTGTTTCCTCTTTCCAGAAGATTTTTTTTTAAGTCAGTGAAGTAGGCACCATGGTATCAGGACACCAAACAGAAGAGAAGCTCCAAACTTTATATCCATGGAAGCTGCTGGCAGCTGCTTTTTACCATGCATTCTCTCTCGCTGGGTGGTTCTGCATCCTCACTGCCTCACGTAGGTGTGTTTGTACCATTCTCAGTTATGCCATGGCATTTCTTATTTGTGACGGTGTTCACAGGGGTTTTCAGATTGGGGAAGAGATGAGGATCTGACTCCATGCTTCAGAAGGCTTGATTTATTATTTTATGATATATATTACATTAAAACTATATTAAAGGAATAGAAGAAAAGGTTTCATCAGAAGGCTGGCTAAGAATACAATAGGAAAGAATCATAACAAAAGCTTCTGTCTCAGACAGAGTCCGAGCCAGCTGACTGTGATTGGCCATTAATTAGAAACAACCACACGAGACCAATCCCAGATGCACCTGTTGCATTCCACAGCAGCAGATAACCATTGTTTACATTTTGTTCCTGAGGCTTCTCAGCTTCT
The DNA here is from genome assembly GCF_035770615.1 of Melospiza melodia melodia. Taxonomy (NCBI): domain Eukaryota; kingdom Metazoa; phylum Chordata; class Aves; order Passeriformes; family Passerellidae; genus Melospiza; species Melospiza melodia. The sequence continues at coordinate 8,808,730 of NC_086207.1, read as the reverse complement.
CAGGAGGAAAAATCCTAAGGAAAGGATTTTTCATAAAATATGTCTGCAACATTACTGGCAGCTAAAGATCACCTACAAATATAATATAAATGTAAGGGTATTGTTGCAATGCCTCACCTAAACGTTTGCTCAAGAACCGGTGCCTTATCTTTAAAATCCTCTGGGTGGCACTGAAGCCTTAGATATATCTACTGAGAGTCTTCTTTCGGGTACCAAATCCTATTATCTAGGTTAGCTCATCTGTATTCAAAAGATCAATGTTGCATTATTACAAAGATCCTTTCAAGTGTAAAAAGGATGGCACTTCATTACAGAAAGTAAAAGAAACTAATCAAACTTTCTTGGTGAAATCATTGACTTTTTATAGTAAAGGGCAAATTTAAGAATTTGAAAGTCCGAAATGTAAGAGTCTTACAGTTGAGGCTCTGTGCTGCTCTAACTTAAATCTTCTGTAGCACAGTCCTTGGATTTTCACATAATCTGGAGAAGAAAGTGGTGTGATGTAACTCTCCTGATGGCTTCTGGCTAAGCCAAGCTGCCATTTGCCCTGCTGCAATCTGATATTCTGTGTTGCTTAGGAAGTGTCCAGCATGCAAAGAGGGTCTTTAGATGAGATAATCTCTTTGCTGAGGACACTTAGTTGTGCCTTAGCAGATATTCAGTTAACCTGAAGTCATAATGTGTTTGAGTCCTTACCTAAAATGTCTTTTAGCTTTGTGCAACTTGTCATAACAAATACTCAGCTATTTTTCCCCTTTTTGTTGTGTTTCACTTGTGAAAGGCCAGCACACAGTTATACAGTTTCCTGGTTTATTTCTGATAGCCAGATCTCCTGTCTCTTCCTTGTAGCTTTTCAAATGCTTTGCTATAGAAATGGTTATTGCTGCCTTGCATAGCCTGAGGATAGATCCAGGACAGAACTCAGACCCCTGAACTTCCACTCCTCAGAGAGCTGGTGCTGATCAGCAGCTCCTCTATAAACACCTCACTCCTAGTATTGGTAATCACATTTTTTTCCCCTTTTGCTTGTTTCCTTGCCTGATTAGGTGACTTGTGTAGCTCACCAGCCATTGGTAGGCCTTGCCATTGAAAATTTTGCTCAGAATTCCCTTTTGTTGACTGAGTACTCGGTTCATTTTCATGAATAAATCTCCAGCATCTGATCAGCCACAGAAATGAATATAAATGGATTATGAATGCAGCCAAATCAAAATTCAGCTTCAGTTTACATGCATATTCATGAATGTTTCTTCTCACCAGCTCCTTTCTCACTGACAACAGGCACGAGTGGAGCTGCCACAGGTCAGGGCAAGAGCAGATCTCAGCAGCACTTACAGCAGATCAGTCCAACCAGCTTGTACCAGTTTGCACTTTGGGCTCTGTTCCTGCTTCTCCATCACATCTCAGTTTTGCACCTTCCTTTGTGCAGGGAGAACTGGACTGGCTGTTTTGTGGTCAAGGTGAGTTTGACGGTGGTCACAGGAGCCTTAGGATGAGGGAAGAGATGTAGATCTGACTCTATGTTACAGAAGGCTTGATTTATTATTTTATGATATGTATTACTTTAAAACTACACTAAAAGAATAGAAGGAAAAGTTTCATCTCAGAAAGCTAACTAAGCTAAGAATAGAAAAGAAAATATGATAACAAAGGCAGCTGTCTCAGACTCTCTGTCCGAGTCAGCTCTGCTGAGCTTGGCCATTAATTACAAACAAGCACATGAGACCAATCACAGATGCACCTGTTGCATTCCACAGCAGCAGATAATCAATGTTTACATTTTGTTCCTGACGCCTCTCAGCTTCTCAGGAGTAAAAAATCCTAAGGAAAGGATGTTCATAAAAAGATGTCTGTGACAGGTGAGGTGTTGGAGACTGCAACCGTGAAATAATCTGTAATTAACATGATAACCCAACTCCTCCATCCTCAGTACTTAAAGGTGTTTGCTGGAGAAAACTGAGCATAAAGTAGTATTTACTTCAAGAAGAGAGAGAAACATCTTTGCTTTTGTGTTAGGATGGGCTCACCTGGGGATTTCTTGAGATGAGCTCAGCTGGTTGGAGCCTGGTGTTGATAATGCTGAGATTGATCCTGGCCTGGATCCCTCTGTGGGCCATCACCTGAGCTGAACTCAATCATCCCTGTGGGTCCCTCACACTCAGGATATCCTGTGATTTCCTGCGTTTCTGGAAACAGCTGGCAGTGTTTGCTGTCACAGATGAGGGGCTGGATTAGATGAGCACTTCATAGTTCTGAGGTTGGTAGGATTTTTCTCTTTCTGGAAATACTGGCAACAAATGTACTGCATGGGTTGTGCAAGGCTATCAAAGGGTAGAAATGTACTGGGCTGAGGTTTCACATTATTAACCGTGCCATTGGGGAAGATTTGTAAGAGCACATAAAAACCTAGTTAGTAATTATTAGGTTATTTCTGGTAAATAATGGAAGACCACAAAAAACTAATTTATTTTCTTTAGAGCTGATTGTATTTACAGATTGTAATGTGATTTGTAAATTATGTTAGATGTGCTTTTTTCCTCTACTCTACTACTACTACTACTACTACTACTATTATTATTATTATTATTGGTGGGTGTTTATATTTTATCTAGTTTGCTGAGGTCATTTAACAGTTCTGTTACAAGTGTCCTTGGCACTACTGTCCCAGAACAAAATGTACTAAAAAAAAAGAAATGGAAATATCTTACTTTTCCCCCTCATGGCTTCTGTTTGCCATTTCTGTCACTGATATTGTAGCTTTAGAGGATGCAGAACTGAAATCCTCTGCCATTTCACCATGACTCAGGAAGGCTAAAGCAGACTGCACAAAGCTATCAAGCTGGATTGCAAGCCTTTTCATAGGGCTGTTCTCCTTACATTTCAGCATTTTATTTGCTCACCAAATGTCTTGACTGATCCATCATCTTCAGGTGTTGATTTCAATGGAAACACTGTGCTTGATCTAAAGAACAACACAAATAAATGTGGATTGTATCAGTAGATTTTTTTAAAGGCTCAAAATAGTCTTACTATTCTGCAAGAATTTAGAGGAAAACAAGTTGTTTGGGTTTTTTTATAAACATATGATATTGTTATCCATCCTTTGTATGAATAAAAGAATATGGCTCTACTAGGAAGGGACTAGAAATATTTGTGTTTTTAGACATCTTTTTCTGACTTTGACAAATGACTTTTACAAAACCTAATGAAGACCAAGATACGCACAGCTGGCAAGTGAATTAATTTCATTTCATAGTAAATAGAGCTATGATTTTTGACTGTTTGTATTTTAATATAAGAAATGAATCTTCTACTTAGATTTTTACTTCTTAGGTCTGTTGTTGACAGCTTAAAATTTGTCCTGGAACTGCATGACTTTTCTTCCTGTGTCTTGATATTTCTGGTGCTGTATCCCATGTGAATTGGAAGAGCTTGCTTCTGCCAGTGGTGCATGGCACTAGGGCACTCCATCGTCAGAGGGTAGCAGATTCTGTACCTCAAATCCTTAATATTAGCTTTACTGTTGGGAAGCACTATATTTTAATTAAGAAGTTCAACAAGTTTGCTCCTTGGGTTCAAAAGTCGCTGCTTGGGGTGTTTGTGGCATTATGAAAACTCTGTGCCTGATGATAGGTTTTGAAAACATTAAGAGCATGTGAATGGTTCATTATTAGATGTTCATTTTGTTCATCCATGCCCTTTGCTTGGTGTACCAGCCCTGAGTCAGGGCCCAGCCACCCTGGCACTCACAGCCAGCACAGGCCAATCCCCAACATCAATTTTCTATTCCCTATGCATTGGTGAGGGAGTTTGAGAGTAGAGTCCTAAAATACCTTTAATTCTGGTTAAGACCTGTGTCTGACTACAGTTAATTTTCTTCTTCATTATGATTTTGACTCAGGTGGCCCTGAGTGCATCTGGGTTTCCTGTTAATCCCTACCAAAAAAAGTCACACTGATGCATCCTCATATTCCATTAAGCCTGTCTTCCCATCACTTTATCTCATTAACTGCTTGATCAATGTCAAAAAAAAAGAATAATCTTTCATTAGCTCTCAACTTCAAAAGCCTCAGATTTTCAGATCAAACAGTTTCTCAACAGCTGCATAAAAGTCTGTAAATCCAAGAGGTTAACTTCAAAGAACACCTTGTGGGTGTTCTGAAACCAGTTGACAAGTAAACAGTATTTTATGACCAAAGATATGCTCTAATGAAATGCCTTTAACACCGTGGGTAATCTCCTAGTCTTTCCCTTTTTATTCTAGTGGGTGGTTCCTGGACTGACAGCAATACAAATGGATGGCTCAATTAGCCATCAGTGCAGTGATGTTCTGGGGTTTTTACTGTACCATTCTACCAACATGCTTAAAATATGCTTCATTCGGAGTGGGAAGCTACTCCCAGAAAAAAAGGAACAGCCAGAACTTTATTTTCACTTGCCTGTAGGCCTTTCTGTTAAGGCTGGCCAAGTTGAATTTGCTGGGCTGATGTGTAGAGCAGCAAAGCTGAGCAGCAGCTGGTGTTCTAAGGGGAAGTGAGTGGGAAGCTGGGAGGAAAACCTGATGTTTCTGTGTTATTCCATACCCATCTTATAGGGGTGATAGTATAAGGACTGTTACTTATTCCATGACCCAGGAGGTCCAGCTGTGCCATGTGCAGAAACTCAGCAAGTGATTTGAGGGAGGATTTCCATGCAGAGCAAGGGGTGGCTGGGAAGAGAATCTGGGCTTTAGGCAAGTCCTGCCTCTTTCCAAATGCCTGACTGAGAGCATCAAAGGAAAGTTGGTGCTTTGGAGTATGGTCTGAATAATTTATTCATTTACTCTGAGGAGTATTACATTAGGGAAAAGGAATTCCTTTACCTTAATACAATGCTGGGAATTCTGGATGTTTTAAAGAGATTAGAAATCCAGGCCTAAGGAAAGAAAAACAGTAAAAGCCATGTCAGATCATTGCTTCTGACATTTGTGATCGTATGATCCTAAATGGAAACACCTGAATTGTATTCTTCTGGAAGACAGAGAGTAGTGTGTCACTCTATGTGGATGGAAGAGGAAAATATTTCTTTTAGTTAGAACTGTTTCAAGTTTCTGCAAGTAATTATTCTATTGCATTAGTATTCTCCACACCTTATTTTTGTTCCTATATCTAGTAATTATATACAATATATATTATTATATTAATTAATATATATTATTATATTAATTATTATTTCAGTTCTTCAGACTTGCTTTAACATCTCAATCTTGTGTAACAGTGAAGGAGGGGAAAAAATTTCTTCTGTGATAAATGCATATGCAGAAGGGATTGTGAAGTGAGATAGCAACTGAGCTGGCTTGGGCTGGGTAGAGTTAATTTTCTTCACATTGGCTGGTATGTGCTGTGGTTTGGATTTGTGGTGGGAAAGGCACTGACAACACAGGGGTATTTCAGTTATTGCTGAGCAGAGCTTGCACAGAGTCAGGGGCTTTGCTGCTGGTCACATCACCCCACAGAGAGGAGGGTGGGTGCACAAGGAGCTGGGAGGGGACACAGCTGACCCCAAATGACCTAAAGGATATCCCAGTGTTATGTTCAGCATATAAAGCCAGGGGGAAAGGGAGGAAGGAGACATTTGTTTTTGGTGACATTTGTCTTTAAAACTCCTGTTACACAGCCCTGCTTTCCTGGGGAAGGCTGAGTTCCTGCCTGGACATAGAAAGTTCCTTGCTTTTCTTTGCTTGTGTGCATGGCTTCTGCTTTGCCTGCTAAACTTTCTTTATTTCAATGCCCAAGTTTTCTGAGAGTTCCTGCTCTGGTTCTCTCCCCATGCCAGCAGTGAGGGAGGCTGTGAGTGACTGCTGGGGCTGAGGGGGCAGCTGGGTTAAACCACAGCACTGGAACCTCAGCTGCTCAGAACCATAATGGGGCCACTGCTGGAACAGAGGGAGAACAGAACAGATTTAATCTAGGACAGTTCTGCTTAACAAAACCTTAGGCAATTTTACCCCCAGGAATATTTCTGAGATGGGGATCATGGGAAAAGCACACCAAAGTCATTCTCTCTTCTTTGGTCTTTCAGACCTATAATATTCTCAATACTAGACTGAGCAGAAGTAACCCGTTGTGCTCCATGGTAGCACAGTAAAAATTATTTCAAGCAGTGGTAAGTCAGATATCCTCACTTGTGGAATGATTTCCATGCTTGAGGCTGACCATGATGAGCAGGGAAAGGTGATCCTACACAAAGGATTCTGTAACCTCGGGTCCCACCCCTGCAGCTGCCTGCTGATGTAGAGGCTCATAATTGGGTTTATCACTGAATAATTAAGTAAATGGTAAAACCCAATTCTAACATAAACTGAATCCAAACACCTCTTAGCTGAACAGTACATCAGAGATTTTCCCTCTTGAGATTCATCCCTAGAGTTATGTGGTCCTAACTATGTAAAATAAAGCTCCTGGTATGCGGCATGTGGCAATAAAACAAACATCTGGGTTTAGGTTTTTTCATAATATTGATTTTTAATTGAGTTGAAGGGGTAGCATGTGAACTGTCTGTGAATAAATTATAATTCAATGTGCTTGTTTTCTGTTCTGAGAGCTGGGCTGCGCCAGCTTGAAGTATTTAATCAGTCTGAACAAAGAAACAGACAAATCAAAGGCACGATTTAGGTGACTCAGCTGGACAATGCTTTCATAAAAATATGAAACTGTGGATTATTGATTATTTTTAGCAGTTAATATGTATGGCATAGTGGAGAGGGCTGTGGTTTTTTTTGTTGTTGTTGTTTTATCTTTTATCCTTCTGAATGATACTGGAAATTAAGGATTTTCACATGAATGGCTGCCACCTGCAGAGTGACTGGTTCTCATTGCTTTCAGAGATATTTATACATCGAGTTTCTTTTAAATAATAAGAAAAATAATTACATTATCCGTTGAGATTTATAAAATTCCTACTAGTGTCAAAAATATTGGACCTTTCAAAGATTTCCAGATCACTTATCTGTCCTTCCAGGTGGCCACTTCATTATCTAAAGTATGCGTACCTTTTGGGAAAAAGAATAAACCTCTTACACAGTCTTGATACTCTTGAAGAAGCATCTCTCTGGCTATTGAAGGGTTGATGCCAGGCTATGGATGTAAAGTAAAAGCTTAATGATCTGATTATAGCAAAACTTGTCTATGTGAATTTGTTCTGCTCCTGTGTACTGATCAGCTTCAGCAGTTTTGGGGCTGTTAGGCTATTTGCGAAGGAGAATTTTGAAGCTGTAACTGACAAATAAATATCCTGAAGAGTGCTGTGATCTTTGTCTCTACACCATTGCTGTCAGCAGAACCACCCATGTGCTCCTTGACTGTTGGAGTTGCCCTCACGAGTGCCTTTGTGTTGGAAAGGTGCAGACAGGAGCGCAATGTGACATCAGGCTGGGTGTCTCTCCCTTGTGCAGAGCCCTTGAGGTGCCTTCCTGTGCCCTGCAGCCTCACAAACCATTCCTCTCCTGGCCCCCTTTTGTAGCTGGCCATGTGTGCTTCGTGTCCTTCAGTGAAAAGCCAAATCCTTGCCAAGTGTTTGTGATGGGCCAGAGTTATTTACACGTTGTGTAAAAGAGGCAGTGGGCAGGGAAACAACACTAAGGTGTCAAGCTTCTTGATCTGTGGGCCATTAAGGCTCCAGATTGTTTTTAGTTAGCAACATTTTACCGTGTAAATGATGCCACTGCTGAGGCAGGGAGGTGGGAGAGAGATAAGGTGTCTGAAATGATTAATTGGTGTTCTAGTGACCATGCTAATTTTGTGTGGTGTTGGACTCCTATGTACATTTCCTTGCCTGATGCAAACAAACACAGGCTCATCCTCCTCCCTCTGCCTTTCATTTAATTATGGTCCATAACAGCTAATCCCTTTTCCTAGCCTGAGAGCAGCCTCTTCTGAAAGAGGAGTTCTTCTCTTCTCTTACTCAGGTGCTTTGTGAAACTCGGTGGCCCTTCAGTTAGGGCATGAAGGCCACACATGACCCACTGCTTGTTCAGAAAAGCACAAAAACCTCAAGGCAGACTAATGGAAATACTGATCGAGTTCTTTCAAGGTGAGTGTCACTGTTAAGACCAGATAAAATTGTCCTACTGTTCTTCAGCTGCACAAAAAAGGTACATTCAATTCAAAGCCAACACTGGATCCACAGCATACAGAGCTGTCAGCAGACTCAGCAGAGAGCTCTCAAGCTGCTGGTGCTCAGATGCTCAGGTAGCCTCTGCTCCTTGGGATGTGGCCCATCCAGGACCAGGTTGGACCATCCAGGCAGGCTGAGGGGGCAGCATGTGAAGGCTGACACCACCCTTGCCTGTGCTGCATCTGTCCTTCGGATTGCAGGAGAACTTTCACATTCCCTTTCTGCTGCCTTTTTCCAACACTTAAAAACCAAACCCCTTTGTGACGGTGTTCACAGGGGTTCTTGGATGAGCTAAGAGATGAAGATCTGACTCCATGTTTCAGAAGGGTTGATTTATTATTTTATGATATATATTACATTAAAACTATACTAAAAGAAAAGAAGAAAAGGTTCTCATCAGAAGGCTAGCTAAGCTAAAAATAGAAAGGAATGATAACAAAGGTTTGTGGCTCGGACAGAGCCCGAGCTGGGCTGTGATTGGCCATTAATTAGAAACAACCACACGAGACCAATCCCAGATGCACCTGTTGCATTCCACAGCAGCAGATAACCATTGTTTGCATTTTGTTCCTGAGGTCTCTCAGCTTCTCAGGAGGAAAAATCCTAAAGAAAGGATTTTTCATAAAAAGATGTCTGTGACACCCCTTTTAGAGTGCACTTTCAGAGTCTCACAGCTCCCATGATTGGGCATGTCCAGAGCTATCCTGCTGTTCAGTGCAGGTGTGATGACGCTGCAGGACTGTAGTGTTGTTCAAATGAAGGAATAGATCCTGTCAGGGAGCACAAGGGGAACTTGTAAAAGTGTGGTACCCACAGAAGAAGGGAGGGATGTTTAGGGTAAGCCTGGGTAAGCATTAGTAAGCAGATATCCAACTGCAGAAGTACTCAAAGGCAGCTGAGAGCAGAATGAATCAACAGATGGATCAGTGAAAGTTATCCAGAGGTTAATTCTGCAAATGGATTTGTATGGAAGCTTGTTAATATTTTCTCATTTTCATGAGGAGTTTTGCCTGAATAAGCAAGATTGATTGAGCCTTCAGTTGTTGCATTACTGTTAGAATTGTGAACTGGACATTCAGATCCCTCCGGCAGCTGGGAAAATGTCAGCCCTACCCATGCAATAAATACCACCCATATTGACCTGCTGCAGGACATTGTTTCCCTTGTTCCTGGAGTGCTGAAATACACTGTTACTGCCTTCCAGGATAACTCTTCTGATCTCTTAGTTCAGCCAAAAAACTAATGCATTTATGTATAAAAGTCATAGATTCAATATGTCCAGACATCCTTTGTGTACCAACGCCCAGAAATAGGCTAAATCAATCAATTTTCTGAGCCACACAGACAATATCTCGCTAAAGGAAGGAATCTCTTCCTGCTGCATCCGGTTTATGACATGCTTATGTAAATTTAAATGTCTTTATGCTGATGCACAAGAGATCACTGAAATTAAAAAATAAAAAAAGGTAGGCAATTGATGGCCAGAAAGTCTGGAAAGGTTCGATACTTGGGCTGAGATCCTGAAAATAGCCTGAAAATATATCCAAAGTTTGTTCAGCATACCTTCAGCATTTTGTGGAGTGAAAAAGCTGAGAAATGTCCTGTTGCTGCCTACATTTGCTTTTTAAGAGCCAAGAACTTGACACTTCAGTGTTTTTGTCTGTGTATGAGCATGTCTTCTTGTCTGTATTTTGAAAAGACGTGTATTGTTTTGTATGGCTGCAATAAGAGAGAGAAAAACACAGGCCACAGCTTGGGAGCCACCTGTGAGTAACTTGCTCTTTCATTTTTAGCTCATTTTGTTTTGTGATGTCTTGGCATGTATTGATTACATGGGTAGATCTTCAAGATGATGAGCTAAAGAAATTGAGCAGCACATGCAGTGAGAATAAAACAGTTTGATGAAGAATGATATTTTTAATTTCAACTTAGATGCCACTTTGCCACTTGCTTTGTGCCGTACTCTGTCTTTACCTGTTCACTGTTCAGTTGCTCTGTTGTAATCTAGAGTCTAAACAAATCTGAATTTAGGACCATAAAACCACATTTTTCTTGACCTTTTTTTTTTTTTTTTTTACTTTCTTACTTTGTTATAATTTTAAATTTAACCTGACTCCTGCACATCTTTCATGAATTTTGATTGCGAAGGTTGATCCCTATTAATTCCAGCTAAATGATGTGGAACAGGATGGTAGGATAGTCAAACTCTCTTGGTTTGGGGATTGGGGTGTGGGGAGTGAAGGACAGAAACTACAGGAATACTTAGTAGAGCAGTAGAATACCATCATAAATAATTCATGGAAAACAGGATTTTATTTTTCTTACTGCATTTTCTTCTATCACTGAAAAATCTAATTGAATATGAAGAGAAGAACAGCACTAAAGTATGTCAATGGGATAATTTGCAAAAGACAGAACATACCTTTTCTCTGGGGCATAGTAAACTTCAGGAAAAATACCCACCAAAGTGAAGATTGCTGCCTATCTTTAGGTTGTTTAGTTTTGTGCTATGTTTTATGTCTTATCCTTTTTTTTTTTTTTTTAATTCTTCTCACTTAATTTTCTGTTGTTACTGTTCCAAAATGAATGAAGCAACTAAAGTAATTTAGACTATCAGAGGATTTACAGGGAATGTACCTGGATAGGTTGTGAGGGGTGATAATGTTAAATACAATTGTCTCCTCCCTGCTTTGGACATTTAGGCTTGTAGTTTGACCAGCCTGATGTCTGGTGCCAGGGACCACAAACAATAAATCAGATTTTTTTTCCCCTACCATTTTTCTTTCTTGCCAACTTTCATAGTTAAAGGCTGTGGCTTATGGGATGGGGGGTTTTAATCTTTGTGGCTCCATTTGCTCTGGTGGAGATGGAATGCCTTTTTGCTTATATAGAATTGATTGAAGTAAAATGAAGTTGAAGGAAGCGAAAGAGAAAAACCAATTAAGTGCTGTGTGTTACGCCCTGCATGAGAGGGAAGGGGGTTACAATAACTTGCCATAAGAGTTTTAGAAACCACATCTATGAGGCAATGTCCTGGACTGACAAAGTCATTTGGTAAATGAATTTCAGTCCCTGCAGTTGACTTTGCTCAACTTTGCATAAACTACTGAATGTTCTGGTGAGCTGTGGCTGGAGTCCCTGGTACATTGCAAGGGGATAGTACTGATTTTAAGCACTCTGATATTTTGCATACAGTGCTCCAGCATGTTCTGCTAGTGCTGTATGTGATTCTGGGGAGCTTTAGCAAAAAGATGAAGCACTGGAGTTGGCAGAATTTCACAGCAATTTGGTGATTTCTACCCCCAGCCTCTGACTTGCCTTCCCTTAGCTGCTCCTTCTGTGCCAGGGCTCTGTGCCAGCCTTTTAGGGAGGAAAATGACTGTGTAAAACCAAAGCAGAGGCTGGGTCCATTCTGCATGGTCAGAGGAAAGAGGTGCCCTAAGGTCTTCACAAGCAATTCAGTGGGTGAAGGTGTGGGTGCTAAATGAAATGTGAGATGGCTCTGAAGGTCTCCACTGACTTTGGGCAGCAGGTTTGTTACTGGGCCCAGACAAGGCTCTGCACAAGGCTGAACTTTGGGGTAAAACAGGAGGTTCAAGGGGGGATATGGGGTAGGCAGCTGAGGAAAGCTGTCACAGACAACTTTTATGAAAAATCCTTTCCTTAGGATTTTTCCTCCTGTGAAGCTGAGAGGCCTCAGGAACAAAATGTAAACATTGATTAACTGCTGCTGTGGAATGCAACAGGTGCATCTGTGATTGGTCTAGTGGTTGTTTCTAATTAATGGCCAATCACAGTCAGCTGGCTCAGACAGAGAGCCCAAGCCACAAACCTTTTTTTATCATTCTTTCCTATTCTATTCTTAGCTAGCCTTCTGATGAAACGTTTTCTTCTTTTCTTTTAGTGTAGTTTTAATGTAATATATATCATAAAATAATAAATCAACCCTTCTGAAACATGGAGTCAGATCCTCGTCTCTCCCCTCAGCCTGTTCCCCTGTGAACACCATCACAGACAGCTGTGCTTCCCTAGTGCCTCAGCAATGGGGAAAGGCCGAGGGCACCTTGGGGCAGGAGCTTGGGATTAAAGGAGGCTGCACCCACTAAAACCCCAAGAGAGAGAGAGAAAACCCCACGGGTGTGTGCCCCAGTGGGCTCTCTCCCTTTATTTGAATATTGAAGGACTCCTCTGTCTCCTTTTTGAACGTAAACCTCTGGCATTTGTGGATTTTTCCTAACAATGGTGAGTCTGAATGTTTGAATGGTGTTTTGAAGAAAACGTTGCTAAGTCTGAAGATGAGTTCTGCAAAGGATGGCTAACACAGTATAATCTAGTTGGTGGGATTAGAATCTGAAGGAGCTGTGGTACTGTGTGTGAGCACTTGAGGTGCTCTTGCAAGCTTCTGGAAGCACTGCAGGTGCTCCAGCAAAGCCCTGTGCTGTGACAGTGGTCACAGGGGTTCTTGGACGAGGGAAGAGACGAGAATGTTGACTCCATGTTCAGAAGGCTTGATTTATTATTTTATGATATATATACTACATTATAACTAACTAAAAAGAAATGGAAGGAAAGGTTTCCTCAGAAGGCTGGCTAAGAATAGAAAGGAAAGAATAACAAAGGTCTGTGCCTCGGACAGAGAGTCCAACTATCTGGTCTGTGGTTGGCATTAATTGTAAACATTCAAGGTGGCCCAATCACAGACACATCTGATGCATTCCACAGCAGCAGATAACCATTATTTAAATTTTGTTTCTCAGGCCTCAGCTCCTCAGAAGGGAAAAAATCCTAATGAAAGATTTTCACAGAAGGATGTCTACGACACTGTGCTGAGAATGGCACATCCTCATTCCCCAGGTATCTGCACATTGCAGATTACCCAAACCAAAAAAGAGCTCCTCTCTGTCAGCTTAGCTGTTTTCTCTCCTAATATTGCCACAGTGGAGATTTTAATGAGGTGACAGGCATTTTTGAAATTCCGATTTGCAACGTGAAAGGCGGCATGCCAAATCTGGTTTGGGTTTAAAAGTAGTCTGAGTTGCTTTTTGTGAAACTACCTCTAGTGCTCTGTAGTTCAGTGCAGTAATGCAGCTCTGTGCCATGAAGAAAAAAACCTGAAAATAATGAAGAGAATGACTGTAGGCACAGCACTTACACTGCAGCTCTGCCATGTGGTATTAGTGTCTGCAGCAGGAATTCCACAGCTTTTTACACAGTGACAACTAGATGTAGACAAGACCACACTGAGTTCTCTCCCGTGTCTTCTGCCTTGCAATTTTTTTTTTTTTTTTCTTCTATGCTTGGACACCCTTAGCAGACTTGCATTTGATGAAGCTGGGCTCTGTGGCAGCCCATCCTTGTTAGGCAGAGGGCACAGAGGCACAAACACCCACCCTTGCAGCCCTCTGCTGCTGAGTGCTGCAGGGCTCTGTGACCAGGAGCTCAGCCATTGTGAGCATCCCTGAGCCTGCTGGAGCTGCCCTTGGTTTCAGTCTGGGCCCTGGTCATTGCTCCTGTGGGCCAAGCCTTTTACCTTCATTTATTCATAAACCAGTCATTTATTGAGGTAACATCATCAGACTTTCTGCAGTGTTTACAGGTAAGCTTTCTGTGTGACAGCCATTTAGTCTACCCAACCATTCATATATTAAAGATATTGCACATTTTCCCTTTCTATGTTCAGACAAATCAGCTGCTGATCTCAGTTTCATTAAATGTCAATTTATAGAGATCATCCTATGAGTTCACTCTCCTAACTTCTCTTGGAACAAGAGCACTTTTTGCTGTGCCCGTGCTAGTGTGGCTGTTTGTGGGCTGTTGCAAATTACTGGTGTAAAAATCACTAAATAAGTGAACTAAATACCTTTATGTGTACTTTATAATGAATCCCTTTTTCTTATCACTGCATAAAAGCAAATACCACTGCCTCATGGGGTTTTTCAAATATTAGTGGTTTGGAACCTGCTGATATTTGCTTTATCAGTTATTCACAAAGTATTAGCTAGAGTTCATTTACAAAAATACAAATATTTTGTTTATTGCCAAGTTTTCCTAGTAACTAAATCTCTGAAGTTTGAGAGTGCTTTAGTGTTTATGAAAGGAACCAAAAAAGTAGAAGAAAGCTGGGATGGGATTCCTGTGAGCACTCTCCTATAGTGAGATGGTTGTTATGTGTCAGGGGTTAACTGAATCAATTCTGGGATGGGCAGTCTGGGTAATCGAGAGCATTTGGGTGGTTTTGTCTCCTAAGAAATTGAAATGGATGTTTTTGATGTTACTCATTTAAAATGGGATGAAAGCTAACCATTGATAAGAGTCTCACTGTTACTTAAAAGTAAAAAAATGTGCAAGGAGAATTCAATGAGCAGAGATCTTTGGGAACTGTTTTGCTCATCTTGGTGAGCTTTGTGCAGGGCATTACCTATTATCACTCCCTCTGCCATCTGGGGTTCTTGCTCCCTTTAAAGACAGTGCATTCAAAAGACTTTATACCTTTTCAGACTTTCTTTTGTGAAAGAAACAGGCAGTAGTTCAGATTTTGACATTTCAGAACTCTATCCTTTATTATTCAAATAATTCCAAATGATTTGTAGGAGTATGAGTCTTTGTGCCTCATGGCAGTCAGATAATGTGTGGCTCTGAGGGTTATGGGTCTGACTATTTTGCTTGAGCAATCAAGACTTCTTCTTTTGGACTATGTGTCATCTTTTAGGTTTACCTGGATTAGAATTGCTTAAATCCATAGTTTAAATTCTGTAAGTTATGAGTCTATACTGACTTTTAAAGATCATGTGATATATGACACAAAAACACTGAAGCTCCAGGGTGTTAATGGTACTTTATGAGCAAGTTAACTTTTTGGAGCAGTTTCTGTGACCTTTGCACAGCATTTTCTTTAGCAGCATGTTTGGTAGATAGCTGAGACACAGTGCTTCTGCTGGTAGGGCTGGTCTTGAGGGTCATAAGTTTGAGAACACTTCACAAACTGGGGAGTTACATTGATTTAAGTTGGCAGGAATTGTTCTTGATACATCTCACTAAGACTCAAATCGTTTGAATTCTTGATACTCCAGAATCAAGTTTTGTACAGTCCTTGGCAGATGCTTTTTGCTTTTATTGCTGTTGTGCCAGCAGTTGCATAATGTTCTTCCACGTTTCATCATTCTGCTGGATCTTTGTGGGAGTTCTTATTGCTGCAGCCCCAGGTGTGAAATCTGTGTGGTGATATGCAGTTGCACACTGAGAATCATTTCTGTGACCAGTTTAAAGAGTTTTAATCCATCTTTGCCATTGTCTTTACTGTAACTAAAACACTCCTAGCTTTTTTGCTACCTTGGCTCGTATAGGTTTGATTTAAAACAATAACTAGGCTATTGGGGTTAGGTGACAGCTCATAAACAAATAGATTACTTCTTGAATCCTGGGTTGAGTGATCAGCCCTCCTTTGCTGTGCTGTGGAAAGAACTAAGAATTAGCAAAAAGATAAGATATGAGGTGCAGTGAGAATTTGGACTACAGGCTGTTACCTTTTGCCATTAGATGTGTCTACTTTGTTTTGGTTGTCGTGGTTTTGTTTGCCCAGTGCTTATTGTGTATGACTGCAGGGAATTCCTAAGCCCTGCTCCCTCCCAGTCAAAACTGGCCCTTTCCCTGGTAAGGGCTTTGCCTATGAAGCTGTTGTTTTGACAGAATTTTGAATTACCAAACCAGTTGTTTAAGAGTGGGATTTTTTTCAGGTAGCATTCAACATTGAAGACAACTTAAAAACCAATATCAAGCTGTAAATTTTACAGCAACATTTTAAAAACCAACCAAGCCCACCAAACCACCTATTTATCTTAGACTTTGGGGGTTGTCTTTGTTAAAGCTGTCAGATTTGTATGCTCTTGTGTGCACTGACTTTACATGGAATGAAGTGGGGATTAATAGCATAATTCTGCATCAGAGAATAGGCTTGGAGCAGAACTGAGGGGGGAAGGGTGTTTGGAACAAAAAATCCATATGTTGTCTATATACATTTAGATTAATAGATAATCCCAACTCATTATGTGGAAATTCAGAGCATTAAAATGAACAGCATCTGGTCTTGAGGAAAAATGAAATAAAATGAATCAGGGACATGGTGAACCTTAAATTATTTAAGCTCCTCCAGTGGTAGGGCTCCGTAATTGCTTTCCTTTTCTGGAAATGTTTCACAGCTGTGAAGTTTCCAAGTGAAGAGCTAAAGTGCTGGCTATTGTACAAAAATTAGGGCCAATTTCTGTCTGTCTTGATCTCTGGTAAAATCTCATCGTGTCCCTATCTTGTGCTCTCTGCAGTCAATTACACCTGTGCCAAGTGGTTGTGAATTGCTACTATTTATGAGCTGATGGGGTTCTATCTTGCATTGTGCCCAGTATACAAGACCACAAAAAGCAGCACACAGTCCAGGATTGAGGACTTTTCTTACAGCCTAAGGACGTGCACTTGAAAACAAAGACCCGTCAAAAAACACATGAAAACAGCAAGAACTTCAGGCAGCTGTCTGGAGTATCAGCAGTAGCTTTCTCCTGCATTGTTTGGGAGTGGGATTTCTTTCAGCCAGCATTCACAGTGAAGACAACTCAAAAAGCACTTTAATTCTGATTGTGTGTGGACAGCCACTATTTTGAGAAATGAAAGGTAATTTGGAGCCTTAATGAAATTAGAAGAAATGTATGATCTGTCTGATTTCCTTTATGCCTCTCTAGGTTTTTCAGCATTTCACCTAAGCGTGGAAAATCCTAAGCAGGATTTCTGCTTGCCCCTGCCTGTGCACCCTCAGGCCCACATTTGAAACCAGCCTGACCCGAGCAGTGCCCAGTGTCCCCTGTGGGATGGCAGCAGCAATTCCAGCAGGGGTGGTGAGCTTGCCATGGAGGTGACTGATGTGCAGAGAAGTTCCAGATGTTGTGAGAGGCATGGAAAAGTACATCACTCACAGAAAGCAAGATAAGAGGAAGAGACGCCTTTCTTTAACATGATTCCTAGCCTCAACAACACAAAATTGTGTCTGCTTTTGGGACAGGCATGTTGTGGTACTCACATGAGGATTTTTTTAGTTTTACTCTTTCAGCTACTATAGATTTACATTTTTCTGAGGGAATGACTAGAGGATGTGTGTCACTAGAGGATGGTTACACTTCAGCAGTAAGCAGCATGGATTTTGTTGGAATTACTCAAATGTGTATGTAAATATATGTAAAACTGTGCTGATCAAAGCAGGATCTGCCACAAAATGTGACATAAAGATTGGCTTTGCATAACTCATACCACTGTAGTGATAACATGGCATTTGGCTACTTGTGCTGTGTGTTCCTTTTACTTGCCCTCATGATTTCTTTAACTCTGTGGTTTTTTAGGATTTTTTGGGGTTTTATTCATTTGTTTTGGGGGCTTTTGGAATGTGAATAGGTGCTGTTGTTAATGATTTCGAATGTTTTGAGTCGCTTGTCCATTTGATTTTTGAAATACTGCTTTTGCTCTGGTGCCAGGTTCGACTGAGTAAGCTGTAGAAAAATCCAACCTAACAACTGCATGGAGAACTTAAAATACTGTTGAATTGTTTAAGTTCTTTAAACAGTTTTTATTTCTTTAAATGCATCTCACTGGTGCTACAAATAAAATTGAATTAGTTGTAATTTACCACCTCTGCCCTATGGTAGAAGGAGCTAAAAAGCTTTACATAACCAAGTAATTTGGAATTTAACTAACTTGTTTATTTAAACAGAGTGTATTTTTCAAAGAAATCCATAGTCTACTTTGTAAATTCTTTTCAGATCTTTTTAATTTTATTGACTTTGATTAGCCAGCTAATTTGTACTAAATCAATAAGTGTGATTCTGATAGCTCATTTTGAACCCTTAGCATGGAAGGCTGAAACAAAGAAGGGATTAGTGAAGTGTTTTGCTGACATTCCAATCTATTTTAAGTGAATGCAAGCTTTCTAATAAATATTTAATGGATAGTTGTTTGTGGTTTAATAGAATTAGATAATTCTATTAGAATCCTGTTTGGAGATTTACATGTACCATACATCACTGCTGAGGACACGGTTAATAATTTAGGCTAAGTGACTAGTAATTAGAAACACAGAGTAAGCAGGGGTGTTTTTTCTGTCATCCAAGGATTTAGGTGGGTGTTTGCTGTGCAACTGCAACTCAATTCTTAGGTTCTCTTTCATACAGGAGAACTCATTTGGCAAGTTTGGGACAAGCCTCCAATGTGATAGCAAAGCATGAGGCCCCTGGGTTTATTTAATATCTTATCCTCTGAGTTAATGAGTTGGAAAATAGTTCACTGTTTATCTACAGTAGATTGAGCAGATGTTGCCAATTCAATTTTATGGAATGTAATCTCTGAGAGACTGTCTTCTGCCCATTGCTTTCTCATGGTTTGAATCTCTGCTGTCCTCAGCTCCAGGAGAACATTTCCCACACTGGTCAGGGAGTTTTCAGAAGATCAGTGCAGCAGAACTTGGTAAAAGCCAGTTACTATGGGGAGTCTTTGCAAAGACAGGCTTTGGAAATTTCTATGAGAATGCACAAAATTTAAGTTGTAAGCAGAATGGCAAGGGAAAAACATTTGAGAAAACACTGAGGAAAGTTAAAATTAAATATTTAAAATACCGCCACTAACATTGGCTTAGGTTTTCAGGTGAAGCTTTAGAAATGGTTATACAGGAGTCTCTATGGACCCTTACTTTAGGGTTAGTAGGAACAGCTGTTCTCAGCTGCAGTAGGAGACTGCTTGTTGTTTAGTCCTGATCTCAGGGAGTGGGTTATGACAGGAAAGATGTTCTCACCTCCTGCAGCAGTCTTGGCATGTGAGGACAATTGGAATGCATAGCTGAGTGAAGGGACCATGCCCAGCCAGCTCTGCATCCCAGCCATCCCTTGGTCAGTGAGATGAGGAGGTTGTTACCCATCTCCTGCACTGTGCAGGAGGTGAACTCTTGTTCTGTCCTCTGCTTATTCACACTGTAATATCAGCTCTGTGCATCTCCTGGAGTACAGAGTAGTCAGGGACATCTACCCAAGGAGTGTGGGAGATGCTGACCGTATTCTCTAATTTGTTCTCCATTCATGTGTGTTTGTCAGTACTGGAGAGCCAGAACTGGTGTTTTCAGGCTGACCCAGCATTTCAGCTCTGGTGCAGTTTTCTTCATTCAGTGTACCTTCTGCATGGTGTAGAGCAGCAGGAGCACTGTTGTGCTTGTTAAGAGTTTTGTCTCTAAAGCCTGGGTTAGCTTAAGGTTCACTTTTGTAAGCAGGAGAGTTCAAGAGGCCATAGCACTGCAGAGTCAGCTTGCTGCCACTTCCCTTTTGTTCTTACCAGCTGTAAGATGTGTGTTACATACCTGGTAGACATAATTTGCAGAATTCTTCTTTGAAGAATATTGATTTTATGAGGCTGTGTAGTTAGGATTGAAGAGAGAGAGTTTGACAAAGGCTAAAAAGTCATCCTTCCAAGAAATGTCATCCTTCCCAAATTCAGTTTTCTTTTTAATTGAAGGTGAGCTAGTTGATGAGTATAACTAAGTGTGTAAATTTGAGGAGTATCATGTCATTGTTCAGTTACACGGTAGTGTCAGGAAGAGGAAAATTTCACAGGAATCTTCAACTTAGACATGGCTGGAAAATTATGAAGGAATGTAGAGAGATGAAGGAATGTAGAGAGATGAAGGAATGTAGAGATATGAAGGAATGTAGAGATATGAAGTAATGTAAGCATTTTTTGTTTATTTGTTTGAATTTTTCTTTGCCTCATAATCCTTTTCACTTCTCAAAGGTTACTCCATAGCTCAGTTAATACTGTTGTGTAGTAAAACTGGCTTGAACTGGAGCTGGGCTCTGCTCTGGACACTGCTAAGCTCAGAACTGGACCTCTCTTGGGGTTTGGAGATGATTTCATTCTTGACAATTGCAGAGTCAGTTCTGTGGAATTCCTGTCATTGCTTGAGTTAAATTTGCTGAAGCTGAGGCCTCATCTGGCCGTTAATTTTAGTGTATGCATTTGTGTGTGTGCATGTGTGTCAGGAAACCTTCCTGAAGGGCTCAGGGCAGGTTCTGAGCATCACTGCTGATGCTGAACTCCTGGTGCAGTGAGGTTAACAGGCACTGCACTGGCATGAGAGATAGGATTAACACCCTTCCTTTGAGATGCTTTTTCTTAAGCTTCTCTTAGATTTTTTTCTAGTCCTGGCATGGATAAAAGAATAGCTTCCCCCTGGTTCCTTTGCTCGTTTGAAGTTTGTTCTGTTCCAGTTGTATCCCTTATGAGGTAGTGATACATATTGTGTTCTCCGGAGAGCAGTTCCATTACTGTGAGCTGTTAGTTCCACTCAATATTCACTCCTTGGAAACAATGGTTTGATGAGCTGGGACATGGATTGTTATATTAAGCAAGAAAATAACTTGAACTGCTCCTGTAATTACTCTGCATGCAGCCAGTCTCGGGATTTCTGGCAAGCTCACCTTCATTTCTACATATATAATGTTACGGTACTTAGCATTTCTGTAACATGGCATTACACCTTCAAATTGTTTTCTAGTTATTAACTAATTAATCTCATAACACCCCTGTAAGGTATATCTGTTTGTTTCTGCTTGGGTGACTGTGTGGAGGATGATAATACGTGGCTTGAATATTAAGAGAGTAGTGTATTGCATTTGTAGTTGGATATTTGTTTTGAGGTTTTGTTTTGGTTTAACCCTGGCTGGCAGCCACTCGCCTGCTTTCCCTCAGCAGGATGGAGGAGACAATCAGAAAGGTAAGAGTGAGAGAGCTTATTGAGATAAAGACAGTTTAAAAGATAAAGCAAAACTGAATGAACTATAAAGTAAAATAGAGAATTAATTCTCTGCTTCTAATGGGAAAGTGATGAAAGCAGGGCCCCGTCTCATGTAAAGGTGACATGAAGAAGAAAAGTGCCACAAAACTGTCATTGCCCTTCCCTCCTTCTTTCCCCTGGTTTTATTGCTGGTTATGATGCCCCATGGTCTGGAACATCCCTGTGGCCCGCTGGGGTCAGCAGTCCCAGGCTCCAGGGCAGGTAAAACACCCCCTGTCAGTGCTGCTCCCAGCACAAACCCAAAACACAGCACCAGAACACAAATCCAAAACACAGCACCAGAACAGCTACTATGAGGAAAGTGAACTCTTTCTCACCAAAACCAGTACAGACTTGGAATTCAGTTACATGTTTTCTTCGTCCCAGCATCCTTGTCTCTGATATGGAATATTGGCTTGTGCTGTCCCCAAAGGCTGAACAGAAATGTGCTGTCACACACGTGGGTAGTCCTGCAGGAGTCAGACCGCCACAGCTGTGAAAGGAAATATTTTTCAAGGAAACAGAGCTCTCACAAAATCTCCCTCTCCCTCAAAGGAAAAAAAGCAAAGAAACCCCAAACCAAATCAAACTGAAGCCTGACCAATTAAAACACTTAAAAAAATTACCCCCAAAAAACCAAATCAACAACCCCACCCTCCCAAACTACAACATACTCAGTCTTTGGATGTAGAAAGCATTTTATTTTGTGGGTGTGTCAAGTATGTTCAGCAGGAATCTTAGCCTGATGTTTCCCTGACCTCACTGCAAAAATCAGATAGTAATTTTCCAGCTTTATCCAATGTGGGTGTTTTCAAAATCTTATTCTTTGCCTTCTGTATGTTTGTACAGTGCCTTGTGCTATAAAAGGATAATTTCAGATAGGCATTTGGGTTGTTATAAGAACCTGGCTGAAAACATGTGTTTTGTGTGGTGGTTTTTTGTCTTCTTTTTAAGAGTTTGTATGAAGCAGCACTATTTGTCCTATCACTGACAGGAGAAAACAGAGGCACTTGTTGGAACTATAAAGAATTGTATATTAACCATGGAGGACAAACGGGGAAGAGGAAGAGTTGGATGCCCTGGCAGCTGTGTTGATTATCCAAGAATACCTGTTTGGCAGATAAGCTGCAAGTAGAGTTGCCAAGGTAGTCTGAGTCATGACAAGCATCATTAGACAGTTCTCTCCAAGGTTTTGGCTAGGTCACTGACTAACTGTGAATTTGGGTCAAGGACCTGACTGGGTAAAGTAGCCTCATTTATCAGCTGCCACAGCTGAGATAACAGTCATCAGTCCATTTGACTAGCTGAGGAGGGAACAACTTATTTTGGTTTAGTAATGATTTGAGAGCCTCATCAATAAAATCACCAATACTCTTCAGTGCTGTAATCTGTCCATGTCTCAGTGGCCAGCATGATTTCCTGGCAGCAGAGAGAAGGAGGAACCAAGTGGACAAGCTGGTTTCCTCTGAAATTGCACCTTGGAATCTCAGGACTAATTCACCAAGGTTATCCAAGATGGGATCCTCTTATTCTACAAAGCAGTTCTACCTTGTTGCATGGGAATAGGAATAGTTGAAACCTATATAAGGCTGGAATATTCTCTGGTTTTGTGCAGAAATGGTTCCTAGAAATTTTTCCTAGAGCACTGATTGTGCTCTTCCTCCTTGTTTTGTTTAATTATAACAAAATAGCTCCCTTTGATCTATTCCCAGCTCACGATGACAGAGGCAAGCATTTATGCAGGCCAGATCAGCAGGGCAAGGTGTTTTGCTAACACAGGTATGGAACTCTCAAACCAGGTTAGATCTGGCCACCTTGGAGGGTAGGCAGAGCAAATCTGCATTTCCTTGTGTGCAATTTGCCTTTGTAGCCTGCCTGCAGCCCTGTTGAGCTGCAACTGCAGACAGAGAAACACTTGGGTTGATTTGAACTAATTGAGTTGATCAAGTGTTGACGATTAGCTCAATTTGCTCAGTCCCACTTGTCTTCGCTCAGAGCAGCAGCAGTGCAAATGAATTACCTCATCAGAGCTCTTGTCACCTATAGAAGCAGAGGCAGGCATTGTTTCTGTAGTGTGAGACTGATTGACAGGCTTTTGAAAATAGTTCCTTTCAAATTTTCACTGACCCTGAGAGGTGATCTGTTGTTTAGTCACTGCAGAGAGTTTTCTCTTCTGCAGGCTGCTACTGCCCCAGATGTAGAATTTATATAGCAATAGCTGAGTAGCTGCTGTACACTGTTTGGCAGGTGTTTGGAGTTCAACCTATGCTAATTTCAGATTTTCATCTATCTTAATTCTTTTTTTCATTCATGCCCCACTTGCCACTCTCCAAAGAAATCAGTAAAAGTATCTTTGCATTTACAGGGTGATTTTTGCTCTTCTCAGCTGACACACAGTAAGGAAGTGAGAAGCACTCCACAGATGTTATAAGCTGTACAACACCCCAAAGTGTAGGTGTTGGGAGAGCTGAGACAAAGAAGGATTAATTGTTTTGCTTTACAGGATGCAGAAAGATGAAGTTTGAAAGGGAAGTAGGAAGAAGACACATTTTATACTGAGTCCTGGGGAGTTGGCCTTCAACCATTCAATACCTGACTGAGACTACTGTGTTCCTATGTCTGTCTTAACACATATAAAGTCTTCCTAACATAGTTTTAGGTAACTTAGAGGACTGAAAATTAAATATCATTAATATAATTTTGAATTTAAACTACTATTTAATTTAATTAAATAAAATACTTTTACTTGTTTAGCACCGGAGAAAGGGAGGTTTTCTAAACTCCAGTAGGTCAAACCCAAAAATTATTAAATACCAGAGAAATTTTCTTCCAAAACTCCTGCTTGTTAGCTGTGTTGCATTCATCTGAAAAGAATGCTGCAGGAGTGTTTGCTTGTACCAAGTGAAGGGCCTTGGGCTGCCTTGGAGCAAGCAGGTGCTCGCTGTATCCTCTTCTCCCCTGGTTAACTTGGTATTAAAAGAGCTTGGAGTGCAGCAGTAGGAGTGCAGAAACACACACTCTCAAGTGACTTTATTTTTGTCTGGGTCCTTTTCATGTGGATTATGGCTGTTGGTGTCCATACAAGCTTGATTACATCATTTGGAACGTGAGGGTTGTCTTGCAGTCAGCACTGGTGGAACAAGGATCCTTTTCCCAAGGCACCTTTGAATGCCCTTCCTTGAGGATTCATCGCGTTTTTGCAGTGCAAGTGTTTCAAGTCATCATTGTTGCATACACCCTAAGGTTTGGGCTATATACAATAGAAGGGATTTTTTAGCTATAAATAGAACAGATACTGAAATAGTTTTTAAAAAATTAAGTAAAATTACTTGGTAAGGTCTGGTAAGGTGCACAAAGCTACGTTTTGTGCTCTGTATTCATGATGGAAAGTGTTCCTATGCCTTGATTTATGCTTTTTCCACATAGTGGTATTTTGTGGGGGGGGCGAGGGCAGGGAAAGCTTGTGAGTACATGGGAGTAAATGTGGCCTTTATGCAGATAAGCCCCTTTTCCTGGTAAAAGCTGAAATTTTTAAGGAAAAGTTCTAAAACTCAGCTTAAAATCCATGATCTGAAGCTTCAAATTTAGACCCCAAAAATTGCTTTCAGTGAAAACTCTCTGTCAGAAAAGCAAAACCATTTGTCAAGTGACCTGTTTCACACATTTCTTTATATCAAGGAAGAAGAACATAAAAAGCTTTCTCTCCCTTTTCTTCAAATGCTTGCATGGAAAATAAAAATATTTTGAAGTCTCATGAGAGCTGAAATTTTGTTGATTCACATATCCCTTATGCTAACTGCTTTTCCCACGTTGCAAATATTTAAACACCTTGTGCATTTTGGGAGAAATAGTCTGTGCATTTTAATTTGTCAGCTAAATATTTTGCTTCTTCCCTATTTATCCACTTGCAAAAAGGATGAAAATGCCAGAATATTAATTCTCCATTGTCTACTGCTGCCTTTTCTCTTCTGTCTCTGATCTCCAAACAGTTCTACTTCAACATTTATGGGTAGTACACTTTCGTAATCTTTTCAATTTCACTGTTATCTGGAAAACATTTTTCTTATTTCTTTCACTTTTTGCATTTGACAGCATTCAGTGCAAAGGCAGTACAGCCATTTATTTTTCCTTTATGTCAGTGAGTTCTCTGTGGGTTTCTCTATGTGCCTTTGATATGCTGGCTTGGGATACAGAAATATTTAGAAAAAATAGAAAAGAGTGATTTTGAAAATGAGGAATCTCTGTCAGGAGGACTCAAGGGTGAATGTAGTACAGAAAAGTACCTCTAACTCTACTTTAAAAAACAAATGAATCAACAAAAAATGTCCAGCCAACCAAACTCTGGCAAAATTACAAATTGTTGCTGTCCTTTTAAAGCAAATGTAAACTCCCTCTGAAAGGAGCAGATGGCTTGCTTTGTATGGAGATTTTTGTTTTCTTACTAGTATGTGCAGCTGTTTCCAAAAAGATGTGGTTTCTTTTGATGAAGCAGTACTTCAGAGGCAGAGCAAGATGTAGTGCACGTGAAAGTTTGGGGGAATAAATTATTTGCAATTTATGTGCCTGTTTGATATTTGCACCCAGATACGTTTCCCTGAGAAGAGTCAACCCCAAAGTGAATCCCAGCTTTTCAGTGACTCCATTGTGCTCTGCCACATCAAGAACAGAGGGGACAAGAGCAGAGGGCACAGCTGTGTTTGTTCTGAGGAGATGAGGGAAGCCCAAAGGCTTGGCCTGGCCTGTGGGGCGGCTGCAAGGAGCAGTGCAGGTGTCCCAGTGAGCCTGCTTCATGCTGCAGCCCTCAAGGGGCAGCACTGATGGGACTCCTCTGGGCTGCTGGCTCAGGAGCAGGATCTGGGCTGTTATTTACGATGCTCTTTGGCCCTGGGGAAGATGTTCATTTTGTGACACCCTGGTATTTTAAGATTTTCTAAGCCTTCTGATGTTGACATTCTTGTAGTGAACCTTCTCCCACACTTTCTGTAAATAACTCATTGTTTTGCATTCCTTGATGGAGGAGGAGAAAGTTGATGGACTGTTGGTTTGACCAGTGTCATTAGAGAGGTGTCACTGTCACCCTCCAATCCACTGGCACTTTTGGAAAACTATAAATGTTGAAGCCAGAAAATAAACTTCCCTTTTTTCTTCACCTTGAGAACAGCAGTGTGCTTGTGTTTTCTCGTGTCCTACAGCGACAATTTTGCCTTTTGGACATCCAGGATCTGGCTGCCAGTGTTATGCTGGACGTGAACAAGTGTGCTGACAAGCTGGGAGACAGCCCAGATTGGTGTGAGGAAGTTGAGATTTCCTCTGGACTGAGCTCTGCTGCAGGGCTTTGTGCTGGCAGAGCAGGTCCCCTCGGCTGTCCTGCTCTTGTGACACACACCTGATCACACCTGTGCAGGTTTCAAAACAGGCAGAAAACTTTGCCCACATGATATCATCTGTTTCTGGGGGTCTTTTTTGGGAAATGCTGTACTGCCTTCTTGCGGTGCTGATGCAACAACCCAGAGAGCCCCAGGCACAGAGACCTTTGAGACAAGAGGAAAAACTACCATTCAGTGTTCATTAAATAAACGCTGATTCTTATGAACACTGTTTATTATGAAATAACCACAAAATACTTCACCTAAATTTGATCTTTTTGTGCCTTAGAGGTGGTAATCTCTTTTCTTTTTTTTTTTTTTGTAACTGTGGAACAAACATATGTTAATGTGGAACAAACAAGCAAGGCTCTAACAGCATGGGACTGTATGCTCTGGGGGGAGCACTGCCCTGCATTATGCCTGTGCCCAGTCAATACTCTATTATTGCACATTAAGTGGTTTGCTGCAGTATCCTGTGTGCAGGGTATTGGAAAGGATCTTATCTAATTTCCTAAGCAATAATGGTATAAGCAGTATGCATTTTTTATTATTAAAAAACAAACTGTTGCCTCTACTGAGTTAATGTTTCTTTTATATACAGTTAGCACCCAGGAGACTGACTCATAAATCAGCAAAATTAAATGGAAAGTGCCAAGTTTTGGGAAACAAGAATTTATTATAGACACAGAGTCTTTGACTCTACCTGCAGATAAACTGTAACTTGCTTAATTCCCATGTCCCAGAAATTGGGATCCTAGAGATTCCCAGGTTTTCCCAAATCCTAGAATTCCCCAATCCTGTAATTCTGAAATCCCAGAATTCCCAAAATTCCCATATCCCAAAATTTCCTATCCCAAATATTTCCAAAATTCTCATATCCCGTAATTCCCAAATTCTGGGATTCCCGATCCCAAATATTCCCAAAGTTCTCAAATCCCAGAATTCCCAAATCCTCGACTTTGCAAATCCCGTAATTCCCAAAATCTGAGCTATGTCATGGATTTGCATTGAAAAAGCACATTTCTGTTTACAATATGGAAACAATATATGCTGCTAACTTGCAGGTAAAATAATAAAAATTGAGGTTTGATGTGCAGTTTTTGGAACTAAGTAATTATCATGTCAAAAATGCCCTTGGGTGGCTGGTGTAAATCACACCTTCACTTGTCAGAGCAGTAATTTGCTTTGAAAGGATGTGTGGGTCTGCAAGACAAGTGAAGGTAAGCTGCTGAGCTTTATGGGACTCTGCTCTTGGTTTACACGTGGGATGAGCAGTTCAATCCAGCCTTTATGCTTTAATAGTAAAAGCAAACAGAAAAAAAGCTAAATACATATGAGAATTAAGGGCTTTTTGGCACCTCAAAGAAATGCCAGCAGAGGCTGCAGAAATGTTATAAATCAAACCTATAAAACAAAGACTGACCTTAGCTCAGGATATCTTAAGCTGGCATTCTTTTCCTGGAAAAATACAGAGAACCCTCTATTAAAAGAAGAACTTTTATCATATCTACCTTTATGGCAAAAAGCTTCAGTCCATTGAAAACCTGGACTCATTTTCTAATAAGTTCCTAGAGGCTGATTCTAAAGCCATTGCAGATGAGAAATTGTCATCCTGACAAGGTTCCAGGGCAGGGCTGTCTGTGTGCAGCACCAGAATGTGCAGAGGTTTCCTGCTGGAGCCTTCTGGAACTCAAATGCATCAGTGTGGGATGCAGTGCCTTGAGCTGCTGGTCCAGGAGTCTCTGCCCAATGCAATCTCTTCATCTTAAAACAAAAGAACCCCCAAATGTGATGGTGTTTGCAGGGGTCTTAGGATGAGGGAAGAGATGAAGATCTGACTCAATTTTATGATATATATTCCATTAAAACTATACTAAAAGAGTAGAAGAAAGGATTTCATCAGAAGGCTGGCTAAGAATAGAATAGCAAAGAATGGTAACAAAAGCTTCTGTCTCAGACAGAGTCCGAGTCAGCTGGGCTGTGATTGGCCATTAATTACAACTCAATGAGACCAATCACAGATCCACTTGTTGCATTCCACAGCAGCAGATAATCAATGTTTACATTTTGTTCCTGAGGCTTCTCAGCTTCTCAGGAGGAAAAATCCTAAGGAAAAGATTTTTCATAAAAGATGTCTATGACACCCAAACCCAAGTAAAACACCCAACCTCAGAAAATTCTGCAAAACGATGGTAAATGTCTTGTTTTAAAACTGCACCAAGCCAAAGGTTTCAAACAAGCAGAGCTGTGTTCTGTAGCAAGGCAGGAGCTGCAGCCAGCTGTGTTTATCAGCTGAGGGGTGTGTGGTTACCATGGCCCACAGGATAGGGTGCAATGCTGTGTGCTCAGTTAATCACTTCAGAAAATGCCTCAGCACTTGCCCAGCCTGCAGGCCTGGAACAGGGTCTTGGGCAAACAGGGTCTTCAAGGCAACAGGGCTGAGATTCTGAGGGTGGGTGGCCAGAAGGCAAGTCCTGTGCTCAAAGGCCCTTGCTCACTTGAGTGCACAATATGTTAACTACATCTGCATTTAGCATAATCATCCTTGGCTAATATGAAGAGAAGGGAGAGGGTTTAAATGCTGAATAAATAAATCACTTAATTTCATGTTATCAGAGAGGAACAGATGGTCAGTTTAATGTGTTTTCTGACTGCTTATGTTTTCAGGAGATCAACACTGGTTTTTGTACAGAAGGTTTTCCAGTGTCAGTAATTCATCAAGCAACCTTTTGCTCTTATCTTTGAGGTGTCCCTTTTAGGCAACTAAAGGGTCTCAATGTCATTAGAAACAAGTATTTTTTTATCAGTTTCCCTTTTCCTTGTATATTTATTGTAGTGCTAGTTCTTACTAAAGGTAAGAAGTGGCTGGGGATGCCACACCAGAAGAACTGGATGACTGCATCTCCTGTCATATGGGTATTGTACTGTATAAAATATTTCCATATCTCTTCATTTTTGCTCTTTGGAATTCTCCTGTAATCTTCTGCCAGCCCCTGAGAAATGCTTTCCTTGGGAGTTATCTCAGATCCAGAGTTCAGTGCCTGCAGCACTTGTGTTAGTTGGCCTCGCCTGCTCTTGCTGTAGCTCTTGCCATCTCACCTTTTTTATCTTATGAGGAATTTTATGTGGAAATTAAGTGTAGGAATGTTTCAGCTCACTTTAATGATTGTTGCCTAAATGCAGGGAAGAGGAGAAAACCCCTTCTGTAGTGTTTGATTTGTTAAGAGAATATAAACAGCAAAAGGGAAGGTCTCCATTCTGAAACGACACTGACAGAAAGCAGGTTTGTCACTGTTTCGTCAAGCATCAATAAATGCTTCTCTATTACCTATAATTTCATAAAAGTAACACTTTTACTACTTCCCTTTGTGTATACAATAAAAGAAAATGCAGCAGCAAATGTTTCAACCCTAATAATAAGGCATGTCCAAACTCTGAATACAGGTACAGGATGCATTTATATAATGAGGTTCATTTCTAAATTTCTGGGGTTTTTTGGTAACCCTTAATTTCTCTGCCTAATTTTGGTTAAAACAAAAATCAAATCCTCTTTTGATGATGTCTTTTGAGCAGTGGGCAGGGTTGAGGGTTACTATCACGTGGTAGCATCCTTAATTTCCACATTCCTGCACTCTGACTTTGTAATCATGACACTGAAGGTCAGGGTCCTGCTATTCAGGGCTGCTGGCTTTTATGTGAAAGTGATGGTTAGAGGAGATCTCTCTTTTCTGTCATGCCTGGTGTTTGGAGACAATAGCAGAAGCAGGAGAATATCAATTTCCATCATGTAATTGGATTAGTGATCAGTTTACACGACAGAGCAAGCTCTTCATTGAATTAACTTGAAAAAGGATTATATCAATAAATAGCAGGAAGAAGAAGGCCATGTAAGCTACTATTTGTTACAAATTCTTCTTCAAACATCTTGTTCAATATCTTTATTCTTTACTGAGGGTCAGATAATTACTGTCCACAATTAAATCAGGTTTGCTATAAGTTTTTATTGTAAGAAGTATTTGACTTCTGGATTGTATCCAAATGGGAGGAGAGGGGAATGCTGTGGTGATGTTTGGCTTTCCACCCCTCTAAATCTTCTGTATAGCTGGCAGCTTTGGATCTGCTCGCTTTCAAAACCGGAAAAAAGCCCCTTGAAACACACAAGCTGCTCCTTTGAGTCACACAATGATTTTGAAAGGAGAAAGACAGGTGAGTTGTCTGTGTTTTGATGGGAATGTGTTGGAAGGAGCCCTACTGAATAAGCACTAATCCTCAATGAATCCACAAGGACCTGAAGTGACTGAACGCATCAGAGGAAGATGTCACTCCCATTAAAAGGACAGACCTCTGTGGGCTTTAAATTTCTTTCCTGAAGGTAGAAAAATCACAGATGACAAAAATACAGTTACAAAGCATTTGCATCATTCTGGACTCTTTCAGAAGTCTCCAAATCTTTTTTCAACAAATTCAATTTTGCCTTGCATTGCAAATCTGCATGCAATTTGAATGAAAATGACTATGTTTCAGGGCTCAAGCAGCATGTCTTCCATGCAAGGCAAAAGGGAGATGAATTTCAATTAGGTGTACCCATTATAATCTGTTTCCACCTATAGTTTTCATCAAAATTGTTGGGAAGTGTAAGGTAATGTATGGTCAGCATTTGCCCACTAGCAGCAATGTGCCCATTATCTTAGTTTAAAAAAAGGTCTGTGAGTGTATGTTGGCTTCTCACAGTGAATTACTTAATTGTGACAGGTAGTTTGTACAGGATTTGAAAGTAGATCTCTATATTTTGTGCATGTAATACATACAATGGTTTATGGTCTTTCATTGCCATGATGATTCAGGTTACTAATTAGACTGAATAAAGCTGATTGTTTCCAGAGGTATATTGTGATGTTGGCAGAGTAGAGGCAGTAGTTGCTTTAAAATGTGTTTCATAGTGATGTTTTATTCTGAACTTGATTTTTATGGAATTTTTTTTGTGCCTGCCCACAAGGCAAATGTGAGAGCAGTGGTATTAATTCAGTCCATCTATGGATCAGCCAGCCCCCTGAAGCTCTCCTGCCTTACTGTGGCTGTTGCAATGCAGGGATGTTGTGAGACCCTGAAATGGAGTTTCCCTCCTTAACACACACCATTCCTGCAATTGGGGTGTATCTGCTCTGCACAGCTGATGAAATAGGTTAAATATCCACCTTTCCTCACTGATTCATACAAAGAAGTTGTGTCATGCATGCATGGTTCATTCTCTCAAGCAATAACTTAGACTTGTGTTTTAGGCAATACCAATTTCAAAGCCATATTAAAATTACTTGGTGTCTTGGCTTCTTAGGATGGCAATTTTGTTCTTTTTTTCTTTGTGACAGTACTATGATGTTTAAAAACTTTTAATTAATACTTGGAGTGGTTACTTGTGTGTGTGTGTCTTCCCTGAGAGCAATTTTAGAGGTGTAGCTTACCCTATGAAATTGGTTTAGGATTATATAGTGTATTAATATTATTCATCTGCTGTATCATGTGGTCTGGACAGTTTTAGGTGTGTTACTTTGTATTACAAGGGACAGAGCACTTCCACAAGAGAGAAATGAATTTCTGAGTACTGTGGTGCTGTTGATTGGGCTGGTATATCCAGATTAGCTGTAATGCTAAGGAACAAAGGTGAGTGTAGCTATGGTTTAGTGCTGAAAAGAGGATAAAATATGGAGTTGAACAGTAAGTATGGGGAGGGAGATGTTTTGATGAGGTTAATGAAGTGTTCCCAGTTCAGAGAGACTTGACAGAGCTCCCTGGAGTTTGGTCATTTGATTTCTTTTCAGAGAGATGGAGAGAATTAACAGGAAGATGCAAATTGTACTTCAAATGAGAATTTGTGTGTCTTTGGAGTGCCATGTGAAATTTGTGTGAGACTGAATCAAATCACTAATATGTAAGTGCTTGGCTTTTGGTGTGATTTAGTTTTGATGTGCTGTAAACGTGTGAAGATGGAATTGGTCCTCTGCTGCTGAGCAACTTGGCATCTGCTAATGTAAATAATCTTCAGTACATTCATTGTGACTCTCAAGAAAGCTGCACATCCTTGCATTTGGTATTGCAATATCAATCATGATGTTTGCTCTGAGGTGCTGCTGTGAGGACGCCAGCCTTTCCCTTTGCTCCTCCTTGCTCTGACAAACACAGCAGCCCCTCTGATGGGTCACTCCAGTGACAGTCACTGTTGTCTAGCTGGAGGTGTGTGCTGCAGGCTGGAGCTCACTCTGGAGCTCTGGTGTCTCATAGCTTTGCCAGCTGCTGGCACATGCTGATAATGGACTCCTTACTAAGCAGCAACTTCAATGGAAAAAGCAGGTGAACCTAGGGAAGCTTGTCTGCCTTAGGCTGCAGTGAATCAAATTCACCTGAGGGCTTGTGGGTGAAATAAGAAGAATTCACATTTCTCTATATGCATGATGAACTCTGAGATGGCAGAAGCCTCACCACCAACAGGCAGGAGCAGATAAGGCATTCCTCTGAACTTTGCCATCTGGAATATAAATGTTAGGTTTGTCATCTTATTCCTGTCTTCATTGAGATAAGCACTGCAAAGGAAACCCAGCCCAAACCAAAGAATCCAAATCAATAATAAGGGAAGATGGTGTCAAGTCAAATGCCCTAGGACAGCACTGTGGCATATTGTGATGGGTTTGAGCTTCTCTCACCAGGGGAGTGTTGTGTAAGAAGTGTGGAACACAATGGTCTGAGGAAGACAAAACCGTGCTAGAGAAGCAATGAGCAGCAGGATTGACTGGGGCCAGAGGGCAGCACACCAGGGAATGCAGGGCACCTGGGGATGCAGCATACCTGGGAAGGCAGCATACCTGGGAAGGCAGAACACCAGGGGATGCAGCACACCTGGGAAGGCAGCACACCAGGGGATGCAGGGCGCCAGGGGATGCAGCACACATGGGGATGCAGGCTGGGCAGGACCACCCAGAGCTAGCAGGGCATATATTGGAAGAGTTAATGCAAAGGGATCATTGTGTCCCTGGGCCTTCATTAAGGTTTGGGAGGAATGCTGATCTTCATTTTCTCCTTCAAGAATTCTTCAACTTCACACTGGTAATGCTGATCTGTGATCAAATGAAAATGCGGGATTAAGACAACTGTGTGTGTAACTGGATTTTTCAACTTTCATTCTTACCATTGGATTGAACATTTTAGGCTGTAGGGGGATACAGTGTGGGTAAATGAAGGTGGTATAGAATGTAATCTTATCCCCTAAAGAGTTGCAGCTGAACCAATTACTAAAGATTAGGAGCAGGCCTGATCTTAACAGGCCACACCTGTAGCCAATAAGAACAGTGGTATAAAAGAGTGGGTTGGTGGGAACTGGTGTTAGATGGCTGCTGCAAGGACCAGGAACAGTCAGTGTCTAGAGGAGGTTCCCATGAAAAACAGTGAGGAGGTATGAAACTCAGGTGATATAGAATCCTTGCACTATAATGATAATAGAACTCTTGGTATGTAAGACAATATTAGGCCTTGGTGTATGGTACCAATCACTGCATGTTTTCTTTTCCCTCAGCAAGTCAGGACAGCAGCTAAGACATGCAGGGAAAATTCTGGTTCTTTCACTTTAGTTGTGAATAAATGTTACATGTAAGCATCATGAAGCAGCTGCCCTTAAACCAGCAGGGGAGTTGTGAACCCTGTGGCAGCAACCAACAGGGAAAAAGTCAAGAAGTGCTGGCAACAAAATTGAGACTCATAAACACTAAGAGTATTCAAGGAAATACAGGGTTAGATCAAAGTGCTCAAGGTAAAAAGACAGGTCTTGAATTATTTCAAATGAGCTAGTATACTTTAACAGGAACTATTTGCTGAACAGTTTCACTGTCTCAGAGCTGAAAGCAACCCCCCCTTAGCTATTAATCACCTGCTGCACAGAAGGAGGGAGGGAGGACAGGCTGGTGTTGGGGGCCAGCATTTCTGTGTTGTGGTATTACTTTTTTATTTGCTTTTGTTTGGTATTTTATTTATTTTTGTTTTGTAGGCACTTGGATCTTGTTTAGGTAGAAACATTGTCGTGTATTATTGTATTTTATTGTATTAGCATTTCCTAAAGAACTTACTCTGCCTCGTGTTCACAGGATGGAAATGGTGATCTTTTGTCAGGGTGAAATGCAAAGCAATTAAAAGTAGTGTGCAAAGAATAGATTCAGATGAATAAAAAGTACTAATATCTAATGATAACTTTGAGTTGCCACATCATCTGTCTTTCCAGAAATTATTTCTGAATGAAAACCTCACAGCTGCTGATGTAAAAGAGGTGGTGGACAAGTGTTTTGACAGTTTCTTTTGTTTTCCAAAGTTTCTGCTAGAGATGTTCATGCTGCTCTCAAATGCACAGAAAGACTTTTAGTGAGGGAGTAAATTACCCTCTTGATAAGTGGACAGTCTTAAGTTCTGTTGTAATAAATATCACTCTTAGCAGGAACATCAATTACCAGGTACGAGTATAATTCTTAATTTATAAAAAAAAACCACTGGCATTAAGTTTTCTTTTATTGAAATATTCATATCAAGACTTTGTTTAACTTTCTTCCTTTTTATTGCTGGTAAAAGGAAAACAAATGGTTTAGAGAAAGAAGTCAGACAATAAAACCCACAAACAGAAAGCAATTTTTTTCCCCTCACTATTGAAAAGTAAAAGCTACATAGAAGTCATTTCAGCAACCAAAATTTTTATTAATGGCTTCTATCTGAGTGAATTTTGAGTAACCACAAGTTTTTGAATAAAACAGAGGTTTTTCTAAAAGGAAAAAATTCTCAAGCTAAATCTTCCTTAGCTGTATTTAAGTCCCCCTGCTACTGCTCAGTCAAATGCATGCAAAAGAAAAAGCAAGACTTTTTTTTTTTTTTTTTTTTTTTTTTCCTTAAGTGGTTCAAAATGGTGCTTTCTGTCCTGCA
This sequence comes from Melospiza melodia melodia, assembly GCF_035770615.1. NCBI lineage: Eukaryota > Metazoa > Chordata > Aves > Passeriformes > Passerellidae > Melospiza > Melospiza melodia. Next base: position 8,773,417 of record NC_086207.1, on the reverse strand, counting down.
TAGCAAGCACAGGCCTGCTTAGAAATTCATGATGGGTCCTGGCTCTATATTGCTTCTTCAGGTCCCTCAGTTGTTTTTAAACCCTCTAACCTGAGCTTTTCTTCAGAGTTTATTTTGGTTTGTGGCTGTTCTGAAGAAAGCAGTTTATTTAAACTGGCCAGCTCCAACAGTTAATGCAGCATCTCTGAAACTGCCAGCAAACCTAAATTAGGTTGTCAGAGTCAACACAGCCATCTAGTGAGCCTATTAAAATCTTAATAACTTTTAAAATTGAACTGTGGGTAACAAAACATTGTCCCTGTGCATTAGGTTTTCAGTATATAAATCCATTAAACTACATCTTCTCACCTTCCTTCTCTCTCCATTAGACATTGTCCAAAGAGAAATTTTTAGAAATCCAGTGAGTACCTTTAATGGTGAAATTCATAGATTAATTATCATTGGGCTTCATTCAGTTCATCCAGATCAATTCTGCTGTGTTATGAAAATTCTCTGCTTTTCTTTGGGTCTTACTGGTGGTGGAGGAGGGTTTGTTGTTTTAATGAGGCAAAAGCAGAGGGACGATGACTACAGTGCTTGTTTGTTGCCTGTTATTTCTCAGCCCACGGTCTCTCCTGATCTTAGTAAATCAGCTGTCAATTAGATTGAAAATCAGACTTCTGATCTCTCTGCTTCAGTTCTGGGCATGAGAACGTGCTTTCAGTCCAGTAAAGTTCTATTGCCTTCCTCCTCTCCCTTCAGTAAAGTGACAGATTACTAGGTGTGGCAATATCTATAAAGCATTGCCATAAATCGGAGTTTCCTCCTCCACTTTACTCTGAATTGGAAGGAAAATTCTTCTTCTGCCATAATTCTCATGTATCACTTAAGTTCTCCTTCATTAGTAGATGTGAGTGGGAGGTCAGAATTGAACTTGTTAATGTGAACAAAGTTGAAGCCTTAATTATGGAGGAAATTGTAGATTATTCATAATAATCAACTGAAGTTTGAATTTTAGGTTTGACTGGCAGAAAAACATCTGTCACTGTTATTATTATGTATGAGACCAAATCCATTTGCAGACAAGTAGCAAGTGATTAGACAGAACTAGGAGAACTAGATGGACTTTTATGAGAAACTCATTATAGTTCTTTTCTTTCAAGAAAGATAATTAGTAGCCTTTTAGATATTTCAGCTAGTTGTAATGCTCTCTGAAAGCAAATTAAATAAAACCAAGCCTGGTCATATATGACAGCAATAACTGGAATGACTTCTTCTGCCCTGCTATCCTTTAGTCTTTGCATTGTGTAAAGTGCAGAGTGGTTATTAGCAAAAAGGAAGAGTTTTTTCCCCCAGCAATTAGCTAAAGGAGATGTAAAAGGTGAGTTATGTATAGCACATGTAGCATGGATAATTTTTCATAGTAAACAATATCGTGGAATGCAGTTGTCAATTCTACTGTGGTGGTATCAGAATTTGTACTCTAAACTTGGAATAAAACCACAAAATGGGAATTGAGGAAAGATGACAAAATAGGAATGCCTGACCTGAAAGAGAGTCATCATCACAGACTGTGGAGTTGATATTACCAGCTGCAGTCAGAAATGCTGCTAAACCCACGGAGTGATTTACAGTAGATTTTTCTGCCTTAGTGCAAAAGGGTGAAGTTGGCTTCAGGTCTCTTGAGCAAACACAAGTTTTATCTGCCAAGCAATCCAAATGGCAGAACTTGGTTATCATTAAAGCCTAATTGTCAAGAAATCTGTATCAGAGGATATTAACGACAGTGTAGTTTGTTATTTAGACAAAAAAACTCCATTAGAAACTTGTGTGAAAGAGCAACAAAATGATAAAGACAATTAACTCTGCTAAGTGTACTCTGTGATACCTTATCTATGGATTTTCTCCTTACATGGTTAAATATTCCCTCTGCCATTTGTTTCATCCAACAAAGAAGATTTGATTTCAGATAATTCTTCTTTTAAAAAAGCAGTTGGTACTTTAGTCAGCTTTTCATCCATATCCACTTATCCCAGAATAAACACTCATTCATGAAAGAATGCAAATATAACACAACATGCAACTTCTCATTTACAATAAATTGGTAGGAAGTATTTTTTATTCTCAAATACTTCTCTACCTGTGGCTACAGCTCCAAGGAGATGAGTGCTATTGTAAAATATTATATGAGTTTCCACTTCTCCGAGGGAAGCATAGTGTAAGGGGATAGAATACAGGAATAAAGATAGTGTAGAAAGTAATCTCACCCCTAAGGAGCTGCAGCTGGGCCAATTATCAAAGATCAGGAACAGGCCTGACTTTAACAGGCCACAGCTGTGAGCAATGAGAAGAAGATGCTGTAACAGAGTGGGGTGGCTGGTGAGAGGGGAACTGGAGTCAGTGGCTGCTTTGTGAAGAAGAAAGAGTCAGTGCTCTGAGGAGGTGTCCATGAGAAACAGCAAGCAGGTGTGGAACTTCTGTGATAAGGAGACAACAGTATGGAACCCCTGCAATAAGGTGACAACAGCATAGCTATCCTTGTACAGTTTAAAAAAGGACTGCATGCTAACCTCAGTGGATGCTAGGATTTCATTTTGTTTTTTCTCCTCATTTTTTTAAAATGACTAAAAAAGAAGCAACCAGGGCAGCTGTGTCTTTACAGACAACACTGTATTATTACCTTGTTTCTTTCAAAGCTGTCATAAAAAATAGGAATTAGCAGGAACTGTTGTTCCTTAGATTGAGAGGCTGTTGTGCTTGGTACAAATATACTATGTGAAGTTCATAATTTGCTCCTAAAGTTTTTATAGTCTAAGCACAAAACTTGTCAATACTGAAATTGGATAAATGTCTGGAGTGGGGGAAGTGGGGAAGGGATAAGGAATGGCCCTCAGCATAGCTTCAGTCTTCACTGTCTGGCTTTTAGAAGGGTTGGAGTTTGGCTGGAGGAACCTGTTTGGTCTGGGACAGGAGGTGAAGGTGGTGGTGTCTCACATACCACAAATCTCAGTGAAGCTTGCTTTTAAGCATGGGAGAATTAAATGAGGTGTGAGGAATCTCAAAAAAGTAAACTGTGCAACACTTTGAGAAATATAGGCTGTAAATGTTAGAAGAAGAAAGAAAAAAACCACAAAAAGGACCCCAAAGCAAACAAAAAAACCCCCTTACTGGAGAATCTCCAAGCAGCTTGCAAATATCCATTAATTACCTCTCTGTGGGAAATGATACAAAGATCATTTCTCTTGTTGTGGAATTGGAAATCAGTTGCTGTTAATGTGTAGATCAACATTGCTGCCATCTGTTAAAAGTAAGAAAGAAAGCTGAGCTTACGGACAAAGCATTAATTTGCAGTTGGGATGTTCACACACAGACTGTAACCACCTGACCTTGAATTTAAATTTTAAAAAGCAGGAAAAGACATTGAGTGGTTTTGTGTAGTAGAAATCTTCATAACTCACATTTTTTATCATCTCTTTTGAAGTGAAGATTGAGCATTGCTTCCTGGAACTCAAAACACCTGATTATGCTGTTAATGTGTTCATGTTTCTGACAACCTGTGTGACTGAACAGGGTCAAAAGCTCCAAGAACTTTTCTGGCTGTTTGAATTTCAGAGCCTCTGTTGCTTTTTATGTTTCTTAAGTGAAGTCTCACCTCAGCTGCACTCTTGGGCTCAACTTTGTGTTAGTGGTATATTATAAACCTGCCCATGCTTATTGGGATGCATCAGGTGCAACAAGGACCTGTTTTAACAGGGCTTCACTTTTCAGTTCCTCACTTCTCCAGAACTTGTTTTTCTGTAGATATTGAAATAACTTGTAAATTACTTAACTGCCCTTGTATGTGATTTTATTATACGTACCTCCTATTCCTATATTTTTAAGGATTTGGTCACAATAGTAATCACACTTTACTTTCATGGATTTGTGAACATATTCATTCATTTTTAGATTTAGTTACTGTTCCCATGAGAGTGATTTTTTTTCTATCCTGAGCATATCAGTTAAACCAAGCAAAAGGTGAAATTGCCTTTCACTACTTGAAAAACTGGGCCAAAGTAGCCAACACATGTTTAACATCAAATACTTTCTTCCATGTGAATGAGCACTTTTGTCAGTTGCCTGGGTAAATAATAGCTCCTATTAGGTGTTAGTACAAATGCATGATGGAAACAATCTCTCATTTTCTATAGAACTAATGCACTGATGCCCTTGAAATAGCTGTAGGGTATTTTTTATTGAGAAGAACTGCACAGGAATGGGGGGTGGGGAGATATCTGTGTGTTACTGTTTTTTTTTTTTTTTGGTTTGCGGTTTTTTAAGCTATTATTCACAGAACTACTCATCTGTCTTCTGTTCCTTGGGTTTGATTGCAAGTCTGGTGTATTTTGGGGAGAAGAGTGAGATGAAGTGTATGGTGATTACTGCTGAGCAGAGACCAATGTTGTTTTCCTGGCATAACCTTTGAAGGCACTCAGTATCCTTGGTATGGGCTGTTTTGTGGCTTGGTGGTTTTGGCTGGTTTTGGTTTGTTTTTTGTTTGTTTTGGTTTTTTGTGTGTTCCTTTGTTTCTGAGGTGTTATGAGAGGTGACAGTGTGCAAGACAGTTTAAGAATGGGGGTGGCTTGCATGTCACATATGGTAGAAAGGAGGCAAATAAATACAAAGGTGCTGCTTTTAGAATGTAGCAAGAGATGCAATGACTCCACTGGGGAGGATAGGGTAGCCTTGAGTGTGAGAAGTCAGATCAAGATTAATTGTGGCTGTATCTGATTCTGAAAATTAGGATATCTTTGTTCACTTGCTACTCATTACTGACCTTTGGGTGCTTTTTGTCTAACTAGTAATTCTGAGCTTTACTTGCTTAAGAGTCCTCTGTGGGACATTCTACCCTTGTTATTTTTTGTGTGTGTGGATTAAGTAGGATTTTTAAAAACCTGGGCTCCCTAGTAATAGTGAGCTGCCCAACTATCTTATTTTAACTTATGTCAAGTGTGGCTTCTAGTGTGATCAAAAAAAATACACATCATAAGACCCAAATTCATCCTCTCGCCACTTGGTGCCACTCTAGCTTTGTGAACTGCAGTCTGACCAAAATAACAGATTTTTCTTACTTTGGGTTTGCCGAGTGCTGTCTGAAATGTGACTCTGAGACCCGTCTTTGAGCTGTGTTGGTCTGAGGCAGAGGACCCTGTGGCTGATGGACAGCTGTCTGACATTGCTCAGAGGGGAAGGAGCTGGTGGGATCAGTGATGGGGGTTTTAAACTGAGTATGTGGCTAAGAGAGCACTGTAGATTTTTGTTTTCTGATGCTGCTAGAAGTTCAAACCTGAAACAGGACAAAACCATTTCAGTGACTGCTTCAAGACTCTAGTTTTCCTGAAGAGGAAGAGAGGCAGCCTTTGAGTGTTCCTGCAGGTATTTCTATAAAAATTAGACAGAACTATAGCATGTGTTACTTGCTCCTTTTATTTAAGTACTTCTTACATACTTAGGCTTGAGGATCTTGCTCTGGGAAGTGTTGTGCAGCACATGCCATTCCTCCACAGGCAACCCCATCATCAGAGTTTCCTTTTCCAATATGAGCAGCTGTACCAAAGGAGACACATGGCCTTTTCCCAAGGGCAGTGAGGAGTTGTAACCTGTGTTGATACTGAGATCATATCCTCTCCCTGCAGACTTCTGTAAATAATGATGGCAAAACCAGAGCTGATTTCTTGCCAGGTAAATGCTCCTATTTGCACGTTGAAAGGCAGGCTTGCACCATCTGAATGCATGAGGGGCCAAGCAGGGGCAGATGATAACTCAAAGCTGGCTGGACAAAAAGCATTGTGCCAGTGAGTTGGCACAAGCTGGCAGCTGCTGGTGCACTGGGATAGTCCAGCCCAGAAGGTGTAAGGCTTTTGAGGGTCCAGAGATAACCAAGCAGGCGTGCCATGGGCTCAGCCTGCATGGTGAGCAGGGAGTGGAGATGAGGCTGGTACTCAGGGAGGGCAGCAGCTTGGTGCCAGATGGACAAACATCTGCTCCTCTGGACAGGGCCTTTATCTGGAGTCCTCAAGTCCTTTTACCAGTTTCTTTTGCCTTTGCAACCCCATGACCTTAATGCAGTTCTTATCATGTCTGATCTTACAGGTCTCACTCATATCCTGATTGATGCTGTTGTACATTGCTATTGTTGTGCATCTCATATGCCTCCACTTGTCTCTTGGGTTTGCGTTAATCTGCTCTTAAACTTACCAACAGCAAAAAGCCAAAGCTACCTAATACAGAGAGTTTCACATCTGCAGTTCTCTGACACGATAAAAAAGTCAGAGAAACCTCTGTCCCGAACCTAAAGTTGGTGTAATTTTGCCAGACACCATTTTGTGCTACCTTTGAATTTCTCCTAGAGACAATTTGAATATGTCAACATCACAGTGTCCCCTGCTTTTTTAGTGGTTCTTACCTTCCTTTTGTGAATTTCCAAGTTACTTCCAAAGAAGTTTTGTCTTCCTCCTTGATTTTTTCCCCTGCTTTTGCAACATCTGTGAGCTTAGTTTTGGCATGTTTTGGTCCTCTGCAATGCAGCTCATTTCCTCACAGCCTATTTTTTGAAGACATTAAAACTCCTGATTTTCTTTTTTTTTCAACTGCATTTCATTTGATCCTATCTCCTTTCCAGAGTGTTTGTAAGCCTTTCTTTTGGGATTTGCAAGATTCCTTTTCCCTTCCCAAAAGGAAAGGAGTCTTGTGATTTCAATGGGGACCAAGAGAGGTACTTTTGGTGCGTATCCCTGCCCTTGATGGCATGCTATGCCTTTTGATGGCTTTGACTTAGGGAAAAAATTTTTTCTCTTTTTTTTTTAATTATCCATGCCATGTTAAGTATCCATCCAATGCTGAACCAACATTCAACATGCCTAAACTTAATATATTAGAAAATTGTCAGTACTTTCTAAAAGATTGTTTCCCTCCTCATGTCCTTTAGCTTAAGGGTGTGGAAATAAATCCTTTTCTTCTCAAAAGAAAGCTTCGTTTATTTCTTTACATTTTCAAGGCTTTGAATGTTTTCCTTTCCCCCCACATCTTTAACAAAAGGTGACAAAGGCTTCTAAGGGTAGATGTTGCCATGATACTGAGGAAGCGGAAATCTTTGTGTTGTAGAACCAAGAGTCTGGTCCTCGTGTTTAATATTGTGTAGTTACAGGGTCATATGGGTGTGTTTTGGTTTTTTGGGCCCTTTTTAAACAAGAAAATTAATGTTAAAATTCGTGGGAATGGAAGGTGTTGTAGTAAAGAGTAAAATGTGCTATATATACTGTCTCCCTTTATATTTTTTTAGTAGGTTTCAGATATAACCTATGACAGAGAGACAAGCAAAATGTGTATTTGTATACTGCATCTAAACTAACCGCATTAGCTTAGTACTGGAAGTAAGTTTTTTAAGACGTCACTCCAGAAGTCTTTATTATGGGCTCATTTATCCTTTATTACCATTTTGCTAAGGCTTAACTGCTTTCCTGCATGAACTGCTTTGCTTTAATCCAATGTGGATTTTTTTACACTAAATTCAAGTTCGATGTATGGACACAGCAGAAAATCAGATCCTTCCCTTCTTTTTGCCTGTGACCTTCAGCACAAAGCGGGGTAAGGGTGGATGGAGGGTTTGCCTGGGCTGACGTTTGTGCAGATGAGTTTGCAAGCAAGACGAGCAGAAGGCTCAGGTTCCAAACCACCTTAATTTATCAGTGTAACTCTGTTGCAGTCATCCCACCCTAGTACTCTGTGAAATCCTCGCTTTAGTTTTAAAAATAAGACTATGATAGTATTTTTCAAACCACTTGTGAAATGGCAGCTCTGAAAATTGCATTCTTTCAGGGGAAAAAAAATGAGAAATGTTATGCATAGCTATATAAAGCAGCATGTGCTTTTGATGATGAAAGACAAAATTCCAAAGGAACTCATGAAGTCTGTCTGACTTTTTAAGGCTGTGGTGATGAGACACATAAAACAGTAGATTTTAACAATTGAAAAATAACCTTAAAATGTTCTCGTAGGTGTAAACAAGAAGACAGAAATCTACTGTTTGAAAAACTTCTGCTACTAAATAGTTATAATGACTTGTCAGCAAAGGTGGATTTGAGAAAATGTGCCTAGATTCAAAAGAAAACTGAGTGATGATCTGTGAAAAAGCAGACTATCACCTAAAGATGCAATTGTTTGTTTATTAGTAAGTTGTGTAATCACAAAAAGTACCAGCTGTTTATATTCCTGGGAACCCTGTTCTGGCAAGCAGAGTGAGATCAACAAGCACTTTAAATTTAGGGCATTTGATGGTGCAGTCTTAGGTGAACATCAGTTAATAATATTGAGGTGACTTTTTGTTGGTGTTTTGTTTAGGTGATTTTTGTTTATTAATCTGAAGGAACTATTGGAACACTGATTTCCTCATGGGCAAAAACTTAATCTGAGCTGCCTGTGCCACCAGGCTCCCTCTGCTGCAGCAGCCGTGGTGGCAGGGGTCAGATCTAAGTTCTGAGCTGCTGCAGCACCACTCAACTCAGGGTAAAACAATTGCCTTTGGAGCAGGCTGGGGGACAAGACACAAAGCTCAAAATGTGCCATGACTGATGTTGCTGCACTCCTGTGCTCTTTGTGAGCATCTCTCTCTGGGTGCTGACCTGCACTGGCTCCAGCACTTGTGGGCAGGCTGTAAACAAGTAGTCAGGCATTTGCTTTCATTGTAATAAGGGCATCAATGTTTGCTCACCATAAAAAATATGTTAGTTATCTGTTGACTTAGTGGTTAATGGAGAATATGTGGTTTTGAATGTTGAAGCGTGGTGCTGCCATATTGACTTCAAGTTTCACACCACAAAGGTCAGGAAGGAATGTTATTATGGTGCCATATATGGGATAATTCCTCAGGATTTAACTGAGTATGTTCTAGGGGAAGGAAATTGATTTGATAAATGGGAAGTAATCAGCCAACATTCCATTTATAGCATGTGCTTTTTCAAGCAACATTGCCTGTAGCTGTCTTAGTTTTGAAAAAGAATTGTTGGACCAATACACATTTTCCTGGACAGACTGAGTGCTTAGGAGTTTACACTGGGGATTAACAAGGAACAGCAATTGCAGTTCTCAAACTCAGATTCATTCTGTTTAGCTCAAGTGCTTAAGGATATGTGTGGATTTGTGCAAGACTGAAATTGTGTTTCTGTCCCAGAAAGTAATTATGTAGGCTATATTGTAATATCTGGTTTTTAATATGACTTTAAAGCATATTACACTTGTCCAAAGGGAAAGTTAAAATGGTACATGTGGGCTCAGACAGAGTTATTGGGAGAGCAGTATTTTGATCACTAATAAAGTGAAACACAGTGGTAAGCACTAATAAATAGTGTGAGTTATTAGTTTCGTAGGCCAGAGAAACTCAGAAAAGCTGTAGGGTGAATAGGGACAGGAAGAGCCAGTGAAGGAAAAGACTGGAACATCAGCTGTCCTGTCTGGGAGAGTATGGTGTTGATTACATTGTAATCAATAAACCTGCACAGAATTGTACCTTGAATTGGTAATAAGTAATCAACTGTACAGCCCAAGGAGTGTATGAGGAGACAGAAATCCAGGGACAATCTAATGGTGATTATTGTGCAAGTGCTTGAAGGAAGTGATCCTTACTCATTCAGGATAATTTCCTCCCCTCCTGCAGATTTTCTGTGGCACTTGGTGCTGCATTGGCCTTTCAGACTTCAGTTGGGTTGGCAACTCTGGTGTTATGAGCTGCATCTTAAACAGCAGGAAGTGAAATGTGCTTCCATAGAGATTGGTTTTCATTGCAAACCCCTGAATCGTTTCCTAATAGGTGCCCATCACTTTGCTCTTGTAAATTTAATAAGAGTCTTGATATAATTTGCTTTCCTTATATATACTGTGTTTATTTAGTCAGGATGACCTTCTGGTAACCTGGAGTGAGGCTTCACCTAAGTGAACCCAGTTCTTTTTTGGTTTTTTTTTTTTTGAGGGAATCTTTCTAGGTCAGTCCTGCAGCAAGTTTTTCTAAGGCCATGGTTGTAAGGATATTATTTGTTAATCTAACCAAGTAAAAATTTTTAGATTGTTTTGGGAACCACATGGAGTTTTGAAGAATCCTCATGCCGAAGTACTGAGTATGTTGAGGGTGCTACATGTGAACATAGTTGAGTAGAAATCTCATTTAGCTCCAACTACCCATTACCTCAAATTGACCAAGATTTGTTTACAGACTTGCACTACACTTCTTTAACTGGTTGTAATTAAGTCTATAGGTAGTAATTAATTATCACCAAGTTAATAGAGAAAATAGACTGTAAAGCCAGAACTTTAACACAATGGCTCAATAGCTTTTACCTATTGTTTACTCCTGCCCACAGAAGTAGGAGGAACATGCATCAGTGAGAAACAAGCTCCAGTCAAGTGCTGTGCTGCAGTTCCCTTTGAGGACAAAGTGATTTCTGTATTTTTTGTCCCTCCTTTAGGTCTTTGATGTGAAAGACATGTCCTATATAGGCAAGCTATTTATTACTCTGTTTATTGATTTTCTTTGCTCTCTTTACTGTAAACCTCATCAGCCTTGCTCTGTAGCTGTTAGAATAACATGAAGTTATGTTTCAGACCTTACAACATTTGTAGTCTTTGGATTGAGATCAGCAGCAATTTTTGTTCATTGTTTACTTCCTCTTGAAGATGTGTTTTTAAATAGCATGTGGATACTTAGGCAAGGATTTATTGCATTCAATATAAGTAGTACTGCAGATTTTTTGTGGGAGAAAATGGGTGGAAATAGCCCTGAGTAGGTTTGCTGCTCTGCCTTTTGCTCCATAGGTTAGGCTACATTCAATTGAAATATTTTTAAGCTGCTAGTGGCAAAAGATAGTTCAGAAGTGAGCAGAAGTTCCTGTTCCCTGTCAAGATGGTGATATTCCATTTCCCTGAAGAAAGTCGTAATGGTAGGTATTTTGGAGAATTTCTAGCTGGGGCAGTGATGGTCTCTCCAGAGAATTAGATTCTTTGTAAGAAAAAATGCATCTGTCTGTTGGTAAGGTAGAGTCAAGTGAGGAGAATGTCACCAGAGAGCTGAAGCAACTACTCCTGGATTTTATAAGAGAAATACACTGTTACATTATTTATACAATCTGTAATAACTACAGCAAATATTGAGAATCTCAGCTGCAAAGTGATTCTTCAATAGCAATTATAGAGATGAGGGTATGGGGCTTGGATACTGTAATAAGTGAAATTTTCTTTGGGAAAAGACAGTTAGAAAAATGAGTTTGTCTTTCCTTTTAGTAGTTAAAGGCTTTTGCTGTTGTCCTTTGAGTTTATTTCAAAATATGGGAAAATAAATAGTCTACATTGCAATGAAGATCAAATGTCATATTTCATGTTGGATAGATGAGGTAAAGATTGCCTCCTTGTAAATGGAGTTGATATATTTTTTCTGCTGGTGTGTTTGCTTGTTTTAGCTGTTTAACAAATGTCATCCTTAATTGCAAGTATTCTTAAAAAAATTGTTATATGTCAGTTATGCAAATTTAAAAAAAATCAGTATTGTGTTCTGATTCCTATTCTTATTCATTGTACAGCATTCTCTAGAGTAGAGTAACTGCCTCAGGTCTTTGACACTTGCCCTTCTGGTGGCTCAGGCAGTTCAGAGCAGTTAATTGTAAGAGCTGTATTTGTCTTACGTGGGTTAGTGTTTACTCTGTGATGTCATGGTGTCCTTAATACAATACTTCAGGATTGCTTCCATCAGGATCAATTGAATGCAATTGTTTAAGTGCCTTTAAGCTGATCTAAACTAAAAATTGATATTCAAACCACAACAACTTTCGGGGGGAAAACCCCCAAACTCAGAGTAGTGATTTGGTAATCAAATATCATTGAGCAAGGGCTGAGTCATTTGCCTTGATATCTGTAGGAATGGTGTGAACAATAAAGTGATATGTGAAGAACAATGGAGAGGTTAAATTCTGTGTAGCTTCCACAAGGAAAGATCTCAATCTCTGCATGTTTGGCAGCAGGGATTTGCCAAGAATTATTTCTTTATCATAGTGAACATACAGTAAGAACTAGTTGCAGTAGTTAGAGAAGGTGTTAGGCTGTCAGGAATTTGTTTTGCTTTTCTAGTGGGGCTTCTTCCTTCTAGAGCAGATGGGTTTTTTACAAGGGGAAAGAGAAGGAGGGAGTTTGGTTTGTGTCCTACCTTCGGTGTGAAAGAAGGCTCCCTACACCCAGTGACCTCTCATGGTGAGGGTCAAAACTGTGCACAGCCCTAGTGGGATACACCAATGTCATCAGCAGGGAAAGCAAAGACAAGGATTAGATATTGGAGTTCTTGAGTTACAGTCACAGTTCTAGGACTAAACCCAAGTTTCTTGTAACTGCATCTTGAATTTTTGCCCCTAAAAATAGTGTTTTCAGGGTGGTAAAGTAGAAGTGCTATTATTATGATCTACTTGCCAAAAATGGAGCAATACTACCCAAGTAGTGGGAGGGAGATGTAGAAATGTACATCTAAAATACCATGAGAACCATGTGCACAGTTATGGTCTCAATTGCTTTGAAATTATAAATTGTTTTTGTCTATACAAGTCACTGTTTCTCTTGATCTTAATGCCTGCTGAATAGGAATACATTTTTCTTAAGACACGACTGCCACTCAAATTCTTTGAGGATTTATGGATGTTGAAAACATTTTTTTAGCTGCTTCAGAGGATTCTTCTGTACTGAGGGATTTATGTTAATGCAGAAATAGATGCTGAAGTTTTCTAGCTTTAAGTGTAGTTCTTAAATGTTTTCAAGGAAGTTGGACCTGGTGCGATTAATTCTAGGGCATTTGAAGAATTGGCTGTGTAGGAAAGAAAGTGGTATCTGGGGAAAAGCAAATATAGTTCTTCTGGAGGGGATAGGGAAAGGATGAGCTGGTAATTAAAGACCAGTCTGTTTGGCTTAAATCTAGCAAGAAATAATTGGATAGACATCTTATAAGCCCTTGCCAGTTAGCAAGATCCTTTATAAGTAAACAGATTTCTCAAGGGCAAATTGTGACAAACCCATTTAATTTCTTTGTACAGCAGTGTTACCGGTCAGGGGGTGAGGAGAGAAGCATTTGATACAATATACCTTGATTAGCTCAAGTTTCTTGCACTGTATTCATGTAGTGTTTCCTTGATTCAGATGAGGAAAAATAGTCTAGAGATGTCTACTGTCTGGTGAATATAGAATGGGTCAGAAAAAAAATATAATTAGCCAAATGTCAAACATGGTAATATATCAAGGAGGGTTTGTCAATATTCTGTCTCATGTTAATCAGTATTTTTATTAATGACCTGGATAGTAGAATGCAGAGCATTTTCTGAGTCTGTCAACCCTGGCAGAGTGGAAGGAACACAGTATGCAGGGAGACAGGTACAGGACTCAAAATGATCTGGGGGACAATATCACTTCAACAGAATGAATTAGCTACATAAATCCCACACAGAAACATTTGGCTAAATGATTTTCCTGTGTAAAATGGTTTAGGATCTTTAGAGAATCACAATTAATATTTAAGAATTGTGACTGTTTAAGACTGATCTATGCTGGAAGGAGAATTTTCTTTGAAGCATTGAATGAAGAATTTTTCAATTACATTTAAACATCCTCATATACTTCCTGGCTCGGGAGATGACTCGTTTTGATTCATCCAGATTGAATCTTAAAATTGTGCAGTAAATATCATCTGTTTCCTTCTGTTCTCTCTTCTTTCTCAAAACCAGCTCCAAAAAAAACTCCATGAAGACTTGTCTGGTTAATGTTCTAAGCCAGTAAAGGTTAAGTTAGAAAACAACCGATGAGAACTGTAATGACTGAAAGGAGAGAATAACAATTTCTTCCTATTTCTATTTACAAAAATTCTTTCTCTTTATAAGATGATCAGCAGTTCCTGGATTGCACCAAAAAGCAAGGCTTGTGTGCTTAATGGTAAAAAGTTCTTACACCTTTTGCTAGAAGAAAGTTTTGGAATTTATTAATAAAGTTCTGCATGATGACATGTTTTTCTCCATTTGTTTGTAATAAAAAGCAGGGAACAGGGATACAAATGTGCATTTTGTAGAAAAGCAAGATGGCAAAATGTACAAAGTTAACCTGGTATATCTTTAGTAAGGCTGCACTGACACATCCATGGTCAGTGAAGATCTAAATTACTGTTCAACTGACAGTCTGCCTGCCTGCTCTTAGAGAGTAGGAAGATTTATGATGTAAGGTGGATTGGGAAAAATCTGTGGTTAAAGTTAACTTTTACTCTCCTCCTCAATCCTCCATCCCCTTCAGTTTTGGTTCAGCCAGGTACATCTCTTGTGTCTCACTGCATTGGGCCAACACTTGCACCAGGACCAGTGAGTGAGTGAGACAGGAATGGACGTGAGATGGATGGAAAAGGGGCAGAATTACCTCATGCAGTGGCACTGCTTCCTCAGACTGTCATGAGGTGCACTTGAAACTTGGCTTTCAATTAAATGCCCAAGCTATCAACTTGTCCCAGCTTTGGCTCAGCTCCTCAGACTCCCTGCATGCCTTTTTTTGGTCCGCACAAGTTTTTTCAAGTACCTGTAGCTTGCAGAAGTAAAACATGTCTTTTTAGGCTTCCTTGGGCTACAAGGTTATTTAACTGAAGAACTAAGACAGGTGTTATTAAATATTTAGGGGGTATCTCTTCATGCTTGCAGTGCTGTGGGTTATGTGTCAGAATGCAGCTCCCACATGGCCCAGCACACGCCCCAGGTGCTGCTTTGATGTCAGTGGGCTCCTGGCACACGCAGCTCTTCAGTGCAAGGGTTGTGGAAACTGTCCCTAGGATATGGCTGGAAGCTCCAATCAACAGAAAGGTCTGATCACTTTGGATTGACACTGTGACAGGCTCTTCCCTTACTGTGTTTTTCTTGTAAAAATTAGTTCTGAAAATTTAGCTTAGGCCACAGCCTTGGGATTCTGAAGTTTATATTGATACTTTATCCTAAAGAATAGAATGTAGAAATGTTAGTTTATTTTGGAGTATGAGCTATTGTTGTTTTTTGTCCCTAGAGGTACTTTACTAGAGAGCTACAGATATTACATAAGTCAAGGTTCAGAGTTCATTATTAAAGCAGTTTTAGCCTTGCTAAATTGATAACTTGGTGTGCAGCATCCATACAGCAAAGCTATGGTGAAGAGAGTTCACCTAACCATGAATTCTGGGAAGTGTATCTATGTGTATTTTGTGCCTAAACTGTCAGTTTCTTTTGATGTAATTTCCTTCTTAGCCCAGGAGGAGTGAAAAACAAAGTGTGATGCAACCTGAAGAGGGAGAGTTCTGTACTGCTCTGGGCACAGCAGTCAAGCAGGTAAAGCCAAATGCAGGCACTGTGTTGAGTGCATTGTAGGCATTCTTTGCTTTGCCTTTTATTGCTGCTCAGCACCTCTTCTGTTCTAGTGGTGGCTATCTTTCAGATAGTTTTTCAAACCTAGACCTGTTTTAGATATGCTTAGAGGAAATTATTTTGTCCCTTAGAATTTCTTCCTTTGCTTTTATTATGTTTGTTTGTTTGTGGGTTTTTAGCAATAGGCTGGAAGATACAAAGGTACATTTTTAAAAGGTGTATGAACACGAACAACACTCAGAGTAACAAAGAGGGGAAGTGGATAAAATAAGCTTGATGTTGACTTTTTCCTTTTCATGGTCTTCTGCCATAAACAGATTGGACAGCTGGGGAGATTGGTGTCAGGATGGTACAGTGTGATTTGAAAGAAATGCATGTTGCACTGCTTGATGAAACAGTGGCCCTTTCAGCCTTGCATTGTCTCTATGATAATAGCTCTTACCACTCAGAGATTAGTCAGAAAAATTTATTCTGCTTTTCCCCTGTCCCCCAAAGTTGAGGTCAGACTAATTAGGATAAAATGCTCATTCCTCGTTATTTAAATCCTCAGTTTAACTATCTCATCTTTTGACAAATAGGTATAATTAGTTCTCTTGTATAATTTATTAACTTCCATATTAAGTGGTGTACAGATTAGTGAGGCATCAGGCATGCTAGCAAAAAAAGGCTTCCAATTAGAAGGTGATAGATGGGTTTGTTGTGTTTGATAAACAGGCTTTGTCATATTTTCAAATGAAACTGGAAGGAGCTGGTTTTGTTTAAATCCTGTCATATCATGAGTCTGACTGGTATTGAACCAGATTCTGTGTTGTGCTTTGCCATGATAGCTTTGCAACAAAAGGAGAAGATTTCGAGGTAGTAATAGCATATAAAAAGAGAATTTTGACATTGCCTAAGAGGGATATAAAAAAGGGTTAGAACAGAAGCAAAAAGTGAAAATTTCATCCTTGTCTTGCACAGTTTGCTGACATAAGAACTTGTATCTAACTATGCGCTTGAAAATGCCCCAGGAGTGTTCTCTGAGGGCATGAACATGATCCAGCCTGTGGCCGGGGCTGTGCTGGGCCTTTCAGGCTTTGCTTGGCACAGTGGGCACAGAGGTGTTGATTGGAACAGAGCTGCAGGGATGGCAGCAGTGTTACTGCCTTCAGAGCACTCTGTTTTGGGTAAACCCTCCCAGCAGATGCCATGGCTCCTGAGATTTCCATGGAGAACAATTTGGTGAACACTCAGAGGATGTCACAGCGCAGGACATAGCCAGGGCATCTCCAGAGGGATGGGTCTGGCTATGGTCAAACACATGTATCAGGAAATGGAGATTAATCAGAGTTAACAAAGCAGGTCCCTGATCCTGTGCCCTAGCTCTATTTCCTTTGGAGTGCTTTTTTCTCTGTGCAACTTTACATGCGAAATAATATTGCAGGGTATAATGATAAATTGGACTCTCATGAATATACACTGTTATTTAATAAATTCCTTAGCAATTTGTGTTTATAATTGTCATTATTGTGTATCATCACAGAGACAGATTTCTGGTGTTTATTTTCTTTGCCACCAGCAAACTCCTGTGCTACTGCTCTTTCTTAAATGAGCTATTTTCTTTCAAAATGATGATAACTGATCCATATACTGCCCTCAGCTAAACACCATGAAACCAGATCTATTCCATCAAAAGAAACGCATTTTGATTTTAGAGAGTTGTCCTAGTGGCTCTCTTCCATCAGTGCTTGTGACATTTCTTATTCTGCTCCTTTTTGGACATCTTTTTTATTTTTCAAGTGGGATCTTTATCTGCTTTGCCAGCCTGAAATGTAGACCTCCAATGCCCTGTCACAAGCATTATAATTTAAAATGGCTAGAGAATGATTAGTTTTAATTTGTGAAGTTATGGTTTCCTCTAAAGTTGTTTTGGTTTGTCTTCCAGGTGGTTTTTTGTTGTTGCTTTGTGTGTATTTGGTTTTGAGGCAGAAGGCACAGTTGTAAAGTCAGACTTTCATACAATTTTTTTTAAATCTATTAAGACCTGCCATGGTTTTCAATCTTTTTTTTTTTTTTTGTCCTCCAACTGATGTATTGCACATGAGTGAATCTGGCTTCCTGAGATAGTTTATCTTTCTATTTCCCCTGACTCTGTAACTTTGTCATTTCCCTTCAAGGGTTTTATTTACTTTGGAGGTGTTTATACAGTAGGCAACTTTCTTTTTTGCTTTATTCCTATCCAGCAGATCAGTTTTCATTGAGCTTACAAGAAGAGGTTTTCCTTTGACCCTAAGGATGAAGGGTTACCATTTCAGCCAGCATTTCTGGTACAGCTTCTTCCCTGAGGAATTTTCTAAAGGAATGACCTTACAATATGACTGCCAACATTAAATATCCAACCTGGAAGTACTGCTTGAAAGTAAAAGACCCTTGGCTTCTGCCTCTCTCTCTCTTTTACTTCAAAAAGAGAGGTAATAAAAGTTCTGCCTGTTTGACTATCTGCAGAAAGCTAAAATATCTGGGTGATCTGAGGTGCAGAAACCTGGAGCAACTAATGAGTTGGGCGTGGAGGAGACTTGAGGTGATGCAGGTTGTGATGTCTTGGTAAGATTACTACTGCCTTTTCTCCTAACTGGTGCTTCAT
This sequence comes from Melospiza melodia melodia, assembly GCF_035770615.1. Classification (NCBI taxonomy): domain Eukaryota; kingdom Metazoa; phylum Chordata; class Aves; order Passeriformes; family Passerellidae; genus Melospiza; species Melospiza melodia. Next base: position 8,755,396 of record NC_086207.1, on the reverse strand, counting down.
AACAGCATAAAATGCTGCCTGCAGAACTTTCTAGACTTCTTAAAGTAAAAATGTAATAATTAGACCTTAATTTTCCACTTGACATATACTAGAAGAAAGTAGAGACTTTACAAGACATACCTGAGTTTTGAACTGTGAGTTGGTGTGGCACTAAGATACCAATAGAATTGAGTTGGTTTTGCTCCTGTACAGAATCTACTGGTTTTGCTTTTATACAGAATCTGCTACAGACCCAAGAAGAGTTTTTTGTCAAATGGGATAGAGCAATGTCTTTTGAACAGTCTTTCTTGAGAGTTCAGACTACCATTTTCCTTCTCCATTCACACTGTGTCTTCATTCCCAAACTTGAACAGGATTTCCCTGCACCATGGATGCTCCTGGAGAAGGTGCCCACCAGGCAATGCCATTCCTGTGCTCTGCTTGTCATCACCTTGCTCACAGATAAGCAACAGAACTGCTTTCCAAGTCTAGCATAGCCCAAGCCCTATCTGGGTTGCAGTTTGTCTCATTTCTCCTTGCCATGTCTCAGAGGCTCTTTCTAGCACATTTGCTTTCTAGCATATGCTGTGGGTTGCCATGGTAGCAAATATCTATCTGCTGATTGTTCTGTTGCTGTTTTGACTTCTATTTTCCTATACCTTGCCCATCACCATTGTGTTCACTCCCCTGAACAGCCCAGAACTGATTTATTCCAGCATCAGACCTTCCCTCACAGCACCTGGAGGCTCAGCTTTACTCTGTCACAGGATCTAGCTCGGGCTGTTGATCACACAGAAAGAGGAGTCACTAAGTCCTGTCCTTTATCAACAGGGTTTTGCTTTTTATTAGCAGTTTTCTGATAGAAATTTATTCTCCACATACTTTTTGTGAAATGTTGGGCTTTTTTTTCCCTTAAAGAGACCCTGAGTTCAGGGCCTTGATCTCACTGGTTGAAAACTCCTTTGAAGCTTTCTTGTGAGGTGGGCACAAGAGCACTGCCTTGTGCTGGAGCTCTAAGGTGCTGAGATAATACAGACTGCCTAAGTAGCATAAATAACTAACTTGTTGCAAATTATGGCATGGGGAGTTCCTACAGCAAGGCTTTTCATAGAGCTATTTGTAGAGATGTAATTTTACTTTTGGCAGAGCAAAGTATTCAATATTCTTGTGAACAAATGACAGAACTATTTGCCAAAATGGCCAAATATTTTTTGTTATGAACATAAACCTGCCCAGTTCTTAGAATTTTCATTTGGGTGACTTTAACAGAGTATATTAATGATTCTGGAATCTAATTTCAGTCACTTAATTGACTTATTCGATGCAGCTTCTAAAGGGGAAGATAATTCAGCTAGAACGAAGCTGGCAGGAACATGGCTATTGCCTGCTTTATAACATTACCGGGGGTTTCTGAATATTCTTAGCTAAATATATTTAGATGTGTTGCAGATGTTAAAAATTTGCTATACATACAAAGAAATGATACATTGCATATATCTAATCCTCAAACACAGCTGTTAAAGGAAGAGCAAGTGACGTCTTTGTCTTCCAAAGTAGCTCAGCCTCTTTGCGGCTGTTGGTGTTCCTGCAACAGAAGCACATGAAGCACTTGTGTGCTGTGCTCTTCCTGCTGCCTGGCCACAACACTTCAGAATATTTTCTCAGAGCTTTTGATGTTTCTCTTTCTAGTGGGGGAGCTGTCCTTGCTTTAACATCTTAGTAAGTAGTGCACACAAAAAAAGGAAAGGGGGACTTTGTTCTGGTTTTGGGGGACAAAACTAATGAATCTCTTAGTTTAGCAACTGAATTTGGAACAAATGGAAAAGAGGTGGATGTGAATTTCTCTACTATGAAGTCTGGAATGTCAAGTTTAGAAAACTTAATATTAATCAGTACCCTTACTTCACTGTCATTTCACAGGTAAATACTTTAGAACCAATGCAAGTTCTTGTAATACTGGTGACAATGTATATGTAGGGATGAATTACAAGACAAAGAAGAGAAGCAAATTACAATGCAAAGAAGACATCCAACCTTCAGTCAACATTTTGAATGTAAAAACATCCTTCACCTGCTCCTATCAGCAACTCCATTATCTTTCAGAGGTGATTGACTTATGCTTGAGGTTTTTTGTGGGTATTAATAGACTCTTGTGTTTTATGTATCAGTGAGCTTGGGAGATAAAATATTCAGGCATTAAGGTGAGATTTTAGGAAGATTTTAATATCTCTTAAATAGGGTGTCAACTACAGCAGAATGACTCCATAGCTTTTTTATTTTTCTAATTACTGCTGGTGTTTATTTGGGTTGCTATGTATTTATTTATTAATTTAGGTGTGCCTACTCTTCCACTGCTCCAGGCCAGGCTGACATGCTCTGAATCATTAACCCTGTTCCCCTCCAGGGAACTTACCCTCACAGCAGCATCTTTGATATTAGGATGGATCCCTTCCGGCCAAAATTTAATTGAGTGGGTTTCTAGGGAGAGAGCTGGTTCCCTCAGTGTCTCGTGCTCCAGCATCATTGTCTCAGCAGCTGATTTAGAAGCCAAGTTTGAGCTGTTGTATTAGTGGAGGGAGAGCAGGCAGTGAATCAGAGGATGCAGGCTGTGCTTTGAAGCATGAGCTGCTCTGTTTCTTGATTTGGGGATGTGTTTGCTCTAAGTGTGCTGGCACTCTATAAGTATTCAAACCAATTAACACAGCATGAGACGGATGAATACAGCTTTATAGCACTTGATTGTAGATTATAGGGAAACCTGGAGTTCTGTCCATGGTGATTCAGGGAGATAATCACTGTGACAATGATGTAATAAGGTGATGTATCTTACCTGAAGCTTGATTTATATCACTGGGGTTGTGGTTGTTGGCAGGTTCAACCTCTAGGGCAGTTGGAGGAGAAACTGAGGATATTGATGTGCTTTTTTGTATTAGTCATGGCTGTAGAATTGCTTCTTACACAAGTGGCCCCTCTGAAGTCAATAGATCTGTGGATAGCTCTTTGCTTATTCAGGCACTGCATTGCCATTGAGTCCTTCTCAGATCATCCAAGTTGTTTTTGATAAAATACAGAGCGGTGATGAGGAGAGCAATGGTTATGGTTATCCACACACAGCTTCCATGAAAACTGGGGTGTGGTACCTTTAGTTTGTAGCAACTAAATCCAAGTACTCCTTCTTTAAGTGTTCTGGGATAAAGCAAGACATAAGGAAAAACCCAAGAGACAGAAAGTTCACTGTCAGATTAGTGAAGTCAGGTGTGAAAACGCAAACCCCAGATTCTACCCTTGTATTTCAGGCTGTTTTCTTATGTTTAGCTGCGTCACAGCCACAGCTCAGGAAGCCTCTGGGTATCTGACATATTCAGGATTAGTTTTGTAGGTGTTCAGCATTTTCACTGTGTGTATAATGTACAGGACAAGACTGGTTTTGTAGCAGTATGGAGCCAGTACTGGTAGGGCTGATAGAAATGGCATGTTGTCTGCACTGCCCTTTTGGAAGAAGTTGTAATTTTTTTGAGATATAAATGGTTCTAGCTGTGTTCTTAAACTTGAAGAGAATATTAAGAAGGACAGCATAACCCAGCAAACCCTTTTCCCTGTGTTTATGGATGGATTAGACTCCTTCCTTTCCTATCTATATCTGGGGTAGTTCTGCTGTTATCTAAGAGCAGTTTTCATTAGAGGAAAAAATGTTCATCCAAGTAGAATGTGAAGTTGAAAGTCAGAGTTGAGATAGAGCTGGTTGCATCACTTGATCTCTATCTGAATGCTGCTGGTGTGATTATCACAGAGCACTGGCTCAGTGGGGAGGGAGGATGTGCAGGCAGGAATTCATTGGGGGAAAAAGTGAAAAAAATTGACAGCAGTTGCTGTGGGTTTTGACTAGGTTTTGCTGAATGGTGCAAATGGACTTGTACCAACTTTTTTTGGTAGTTTGATTTCAGGGAAAGGAGAATGCATGAAGAAGAGAATATGTGGGGATAAAAATGAGGCAGTAATCTGCAAACTTCCCTGTCAAAGTAGTTTGAGTTGTGGGGAGGCACAGAAATACAAAACTGTGTTTCTTGTTATTCCCTGTCTCACAGATCTTGGGGAAGGTGAAAGTAGAATCTCAATCCCATAGTCTCTAATTTCTTTTCATGTTCTGTCACTGGGGTGACAATGAGGAAACTGGAGCAGCCAGGGAGCCTTTGTTCTGCAAAGATAAATTCAAGTTAATGAAAGAGCAAACAATAGCAATCAGAGCAACTGTGGGGGATTAAAAGAACAGCAAAAATGCATGAAAGCCTGGTTAAAAAAAAATCCCCAAACCAACAAAACAATCACCCCTAAAAGCCAACAGAAAATCACCCTCCTACCTAAAAAGAAGAGTCCATCTGCTTGGAGATGCTGCTGTGTCCCAGGCTCTCACTACGTGCAGGTTCTGCCTTTTCTCTTTGTTTCTCCTTTGTGTCCATTTCTCAAGGACTGACACATTCCTGCCCTTGGCAATCCTTGTCCTCTCTGGATGTGCCTTGTCCTGGCAAGGTGAGATGGGCCAGGTGGCACCAGGCAGGAGAGAAGGACCTCAGAACTTGCTGCAAGGGCACTTGCTGGCACTGCAACAAATAACAAATACAAATTCTCAGCAGCTTGCAGGTGACAGGGGTAAAACTGCTATCTTATTTACTGAGCTCTTCAGAGGAATCTCTTGGGAAAAATGAAGTTCTTCAGCCATCAAAGGCCTTGAATGATTTCTGAAAAGCCTTCAGATATTTTTTCCCAAATAACTCCCATGTCAGGACTTAACTGCTGTGCTGCTTCCCTCCTGGATAACACAGCCATGTACAGCTCTTGGAGGCTATCACTGCAAGGTCTGCACCCCCAAATTTCCTGAAAGCTCCTAAATTAGAGGTTTCATCCCTGTCATAACTTGCCAAAGCCCCATCATTTTACACTAACTCCCATCTCCTTGCTTCCTTTCTTTTACCACAGCAGCTGTGAGATTTGCAGCAAGAGAGGGTGTCACATACTACATCAGCTACGTGAGGTATTGAATATTTTATGAGTTTAGGTCTTCAGTGCTCATTTCTCTTGCTTTTTTATTTTCATTTAGGAAAACAAATGGTGTCATTCATGTTGCCTAATGTTTTACAGCAGCAACATCTGTTATTTTTTCTCTTTTCTGTTTCTGAGGATATAGACATATCACATGTGGCACTTTAAGCTGCATTTAACATAAATTACAACTGATACACAATTTGTATTTCTCTGCCTGACTTTGTAAATAATTCTTAGAGATTAATCCATGCTCACAACAATTTTTTTCCTCAGTAGCATTTCTTTTTTCTCCCTATGCTTATGTTTTGCCTCTGATATGAGGTAGAATCAGCAGCATTTGACTCAAACAAGAAATGTGCTAGATTTAAAATTGGGCAGTATAAGCTTGTATACTCTATCCCATTCTTTACCACTAGGAATTTAAACCAGACTCTCATAAGTTACCATCTGGATTGCTGCAGCATCCTCACAAGCTGCAAGCAAAGCTATATCACCCCCTTCCACTGTACATGAAAATCTCTGAACATCCTGCCTATGATGCTTTCCCCTGAATGAACCCTCTCTTTATGCTTCATTAGATTCTCATTTTGTTTTATCCTGTTTACATCTTCTGCTTCTCAGTTTCTTTTCTTATATAATCTTTTATTGCATTGTTCACACTCTTTCTACTGTATTAATGGTCATAACTCCTTTCTTCAATTTTTTTTTGTGCCAGTTAACTGTAGCTTTCTGGCATATTACTCTATTTGGAGATTCTTTGTGCAGCATCATCTCAGTGTTACTTATTCAAAGTCCATACTGAGAACCCGTTCTACAAGGAATTTCTGTAGTGTTGGTTTCAACCAAGATAACTCAATAGTGCAAAACATTTAACTTCCCTGGGTAATAATTTAGTCTTACTGTGTTCCCAAGAATCTTCCCTTTAGATCTTCTGAAATTCTTTTGTTGTTGACACAATCAACACCTCTGTGATCCTGTTGTGGTTCTGAGCTTGCTGCAGGTTTGAGCTCTGTGTTCCTGTGGAGTTAAATTGACACTAATGGCCTTAGTCATAGTTTGCAGGTGTGTCTTTATGGGTTCTTCATAATATGAATTATGCAGCTTTGCATTATACTCTTCAGCACTGAAACTAATAATAGAACTGAAACTGAGAATATTTATGTTTTAATAAAAATGAAGTTGAACTCATGAGATGGCAATACTTTAGGATCTGAAATGCTTTAATGTAGAAGTGTTATTTGCAATTATCTCTGTTTCCAGGACTCTGATTCTAGATTTTGTAGCGTACTGTTGAAATACACAGTTGAAGTTTTTGATAGGGTATGAATGAAATCTGAATTTTCTGTAACACGGAAAAACAACATCAGGAAAGGTTTTTTATTTGCAAAATGGATGGTCTGATTTTGTACCCTCTTGAAGACAGAGCCTGTGAAATTTTCATTGCTGCTCTCCAGGACTGACCTCAGCTAACACTCATCAGTGAACTCTGCAGCTGCACAGTGCTGTTCTGGTGCTGCTGCTGTTGAGCTGGAATTCACTGTGATGGGAAGGGACAGGAGAGTTTCTGGCTTATGACATCTTTAAATTCAATAAGGCCTCCTTATGCCATGGGAGGCCATTGCAATATCTGAAGAGGAGAAAAAGAAATAAATTCCTGCAGCCCTTTGTTGTTTATACTTCTTACTGTTTTCCTGGAGCCATGCTCTGAATGTAAATTGTGTTCATTGCAAGTGGCACAAATGAGCAGATGTTAAAAGCAGGGGTGGTTGTGGTCAAACCCCAGCTGGTACCAAAGCCCCACACTGCCCCTGGCTCCTTCCCCCTCCCAGCGTGAAACAATTGCTCCCTACCAACCAAATGATGGCCAGGCAGTCCCAGAGCAGCAGCCCCTGGACAGCCTTGCCCCAGTTTATTGCTGAGCATGGTGCTGTGGTCTGGAATATCCCTTTGGCCATTTGGGATCAGCTGTCCCCTCCCAGCTCCTTGTGCATCCCCATCTTCCTCCCTGGTGGGGCAGAGTGAGGAGCAGGCAAGTCCTTGGCTGTGCAAGCCCTGCTCAGCAGTGACTAAAATAACCCTGTGTTATCAGCACTGTTCCCAGCCCAAATGGGAAACACAGCCCATACCAGCTACTGTGAAAAAAATTAACTCTACCCTAGCAGCACAATTATGAAGAAATAAACATTTATCAGATGGCCTTTTGAGAAGTTGAAAAATTTAGCTAGAAACATTCTAACAATAAATTGTCAGTCAGCAGCATGCTTTAGTTATTTCGTCCCGTTGAGATGCAAGGAGTTGTTGCATGCTGAGTGAATATTGATCTGCTCTATACAGATAAATGAAATTCCACTTACAATCCTTTAGCTGCTCACTTGTCACCAATTAAAACTGAAGAGCATGGTCATGCACCAAAAATATTAATTAGCTCTCTTCAGAGAGCTGCTGGTTATCTGCTGACCCGAGAGGCTGTGAGCTGGCTTGTTGGATCCAGGCCTTCACTCCAAGAGCTCTTCTCTGGCTCATAATTCCCTTTCCATTACCCTTTGTGATGATGGTGATGAGAATAGTAGGGTGTAGACAGGTGGGGGAAAAAATAAGTTGTTCCTTCCTTCCCCTACTTCCTTTTTTTATCTGGTTGTTAGTCATCTTTTTGGATATATTTTAGTCACTCCCATTTCTACCTGAGGAGTTAGTGGCTGTAATTTAAAAGCTGTGTGTTTACTGGATGTGCAACAAGGTATGAAGTGATTGAAAAAGAACAGCTGTACTGGAGTAAAAAATGAACTTCTAAATAAATTATGTGTTCTCTGGATTATGAGGATTCGGAAAGTCCCAGGACCCCTTTCAGGAATAGCACTGATGGCCAGGACGTGGGCCAGTATTACGGGAGGAGGAGAGAACAAATGACAGAGTGGAAGCTGGGGACTAAGCTCAAAAGGAGCAGTGAGTTTGCTGGAGGAGTTTCTGGTCAGCAGAGCAGCTGGAGCTCCTTTGCTGCTGTTCCTGCCCATTGTGCAGCAGAGCTGCAACACCTGCAGGGAGGTTGGTCAGCTGAGCATTAAGAAGCAATAATGGCTCTCCTAATGGGAGTCAGGTTCTGACTTCTTGCCTTTCCTCACAATCAGTGGTTCTAAAAATGCCTTCAGAAAAAAGGCAGGAAATAAATAAGATGATGAGGCTGTATTTTGAGCAATTTCTTTTGCAAATCCTGAGTGATTCTGCTGACCTGTAGTTATACAGGTGTAATGGAGATCATGATCTAGGCCTTCATCTGAAAATGACATTTCAGTGTTTTGGTAGCTCTAAAACTACTGGCATTTCTAGTACTAGGAGAGCATGAAAATATTGATTCAGCAACAGAATTGCTTTGTAAAGCACTGATGGCTGGTTTCTGAATGCATGTTGCTCCAGGTTCTATAGTACATTGTTTTCAAGGCAGGAGAAAGGCCATTGAAAACCAAATGTTTGTGGGTGAGGAACGTTGCTTAAGAAATAAGTTGCAGCTTTCTGAATATACATCTCATTGTCACGTAACTTAGAGAAAAAAGAAATGGTGTTGGGAACATCAGACTTCCCCTATATTTTAAGGTACTCTGAGTCCCCAGTGAGAAGATTAAATGCATGGGGTGACATCTGCCTGTTCTAAAGTGTTACCCCCAGACAGGGCTTAATCCTGGTCTACAAAACATGTTCTAGAGAGAGCCTTGGTTTCTCAAGACAGTGTAAGGCTTCCTGGCCTTCAGAGTGTTTGGTCTTGTTGCCTAGCAGAACACCAAGACTATGCTAAAATATTGGGCTTAAAAAATTACAAGTATCTATGCTGAGAATATTGAAAATACATAAAAGGGTATATAAAAAGAAGACAAAAATTCATCACGCCATCACTCCAGTCTTGTACCATCTTGGCCTCTGTTGCACTTGGGATTGGGAACTCAGCACTCTCTTTTTCTTAAGAGAACTTTGGATACTGGAATTTCAGTTAAAATTTTACTCAAAAAGGCAGAAAGAAAAGCTCTTTTGGAAAAAAAAGAACTGCATTTTCCCCAAGACGCCAAGGAAGTGGGTTCAGAAGCATACCATGAAATTGAAATTTCTCAAAGTGCCTCTTAAATCTTTGCTGCAATTACTGTAATTCACAATAATAGATTCAGTGCTATTTTTAAAAGCTTTTGAAAGTTGCAAGTAGCATCCATAAATTGTGGGTTGTGGGCAAGCTATGAAACCATAGATTTCCAGGGCTTTTATTTAAATGAGAACAAGAGAGAAAGATGTAATAAAAGTACTTATGAAAAAACGTGAAACTTTGCGTTGTGATGAACAATAACTAAGAAAAAAAGGCAGGGAATGCTTTAACCTTTGTGAAAGTTGTCTTCAGGTTGGGAATCTTCTTGCAGAGCTGGGAATGAGCCTCTTTTGTTCTAAAAGTTGCTTTTTTTGAAAAGACTGGTTGAAATGGTAACTCACTGGGCAAGAAACTGTAAGTGTAACAAGTTTGAGATAAAATGATTGTACATCTACAGCAGCCAGAGGAGCCTGTTTAGGCTGCTCTCTATAGGCACAGACTTTGGTATTCAGGTAAGGCAGGGGGATGGATTGTGGGGATGGGAGGAAGGTCAGAGTGGAATATTGGCAACAAGAGAGGGAAAGAAGGGAAATGGCCACTACAAAACATTATTAACACTGGTGATATTTGCAAATGGCCCAACAATTGTAAAATGGTAAATAACAGCAGGAGCTGCTGATAAGAGAGCTGTTTTTCCCTTTGAAAAGGAGCGTATGAGAAAGCAATGCATTTTTGATATACTTAAATGAAAATTAGTTTTATCTCTAGGGCAGAGAACTGCTCTGGGAAGGATTCAAACAGAGTTGAAGGATTTGCCTGAATGTTAGTCTCATCAGCCCATCTCTGGAAGCATAAGAAATTATTGGTGTTTTGACAAGGAAAATAGTAGTAGTAATAAAGAGTACTTGATGAGAATAAACTGGCTATTAAAAAATACACATTTTAGGAATGGTACTGAATTGTTGGAGGTAGTCCACAGAACAAACTCAAATACATTTTATATTGAGAGATTCAGGGATGCAGTCTGCTGTCTTTATCAGAGAGAACTGGAGAGGAATTTAATCAGTGTGTGCATAAGGGCTGAGAAAACAAAAGGCTCATCTGTATGACTGCTGTTTGATGGACCAACTGTCTCAAAAAGCAGGAAATGATACATATTGGAGTCAGTGGCAAATGTGTGAGAAGGAGTTTTGTGAGCTATATAATTGCAATATCTTGTCAAGACAAACCCCAACAAAACACATCACCCTGAGCTGAGAAGGAGTCATGGTTGTGTGCAATCCTGTGGTACTGTCCACAATTGTACTTCAAGCAGTTCTGTGCCATGTCACTGCTCATTAGTGGGTGCAGAAGGATGTATCAGTCAGTGTGTGGCCTGCCAAGATGTATTTGAAGGACCTGTGCAGCCTTCAGCGAGGACAGCCTGCAGAACAAAAAATACAGAAATCCTGTCCTGACAGCAGGCTTGTGAAAGCAGCATCTCTCTATCCACCAGGGCTGATGCATTGTGTGAGGGTTTGTCTTGACATGATGCTGCAGTCACACAGCAAGCTATGAAAGGGATGTCATATAACTCAGTTGTTAATGAAGCAGCTTCTCATTGAATGCTACAACTCATCATGTGTCTTCTCTGACAGGGCATGAAAGAAGGGGCTTTATTTGAGGAAGGAGGAGTGCCAGTGAGAAATGAAAAAGAAAGAAGCTGTTGAGTAAAATGCATATTCCTGAGTGTTGCCTGTTCTGCTGTTCCAGTGCATTGCAGGTAATTAGGTGACTCATTTCAAACAGAGCCCCCACCTCCTCAGATGGTTTGGGAGGGGGGTGATTGCTCCCAGCCTTGCGGGTGAATGAATTTCTCATCAGCCGTTTGGCATCCCGGGCAGTGATGTGGATCTGACAACAAAATCAATTGCATTGCTAAGTTTCACAATTTGATTACTTTATAAAAAGTCTCTAGAGCAGCTCTCTGTGTGATTATGTAGACTTCTGAACTGCAGGCTTAGTCCCACATGCTTCACAGGTCTAAACAATTTGTAGTAATTATTTTGATTAGACGAGCACTGAAATGCGGCTGCAATAACGAACAAGGCGAGGTGCAAATTATAGACAAGAATATGCATAAAAGCTTTAAAGATAAATATAATAAGGCTAAATGCAGCTTTGGAATTACTGCATGAAGCTTCCTGAGGTTTATGTTATGTTATATTTTATTTTTGAGTTCAAATCCCTTGTCAGCTTGGATATCTTTGCAACAAGAGCAGCTTTGCACATGAGATCTTCCATTTCTCGAGTTTCTGATCTATTTTGAGTGATTAAGTATTAAAAATAATGTACATACATAAGAAATGCTAAATTGAGTTACTGTTAGTCATGACCCTGTTAGAGGAAAAGAGCTGTAGACATTTAAACTCACTAAAAAGAAAATATTGACTATATCACAGGCAAGTCATCCAGCCATCTGGATCTATTAGTCCGTTTAATATTGTGCTCAATATTAAAGTATGGTTAAAAATAAAAGAAATTAGCCAAATTAACTGCAGAGCTTTATGTTAGTAGCACCATATTTTTGGCCTGTAGGTTAGGCCCTGTGTAAAACCATCCTTGTTATTAATAACAAGTTTTTTCAATGTCATTTTTTGGGATACTTAAAACTTAGCTGAGTAAGATCCTAAGCAACCTGAGGTAACTGGACCTGTTTTGAGCAGGGCAGTGGGTTAGAGAGCTCCAAACTAAACTTATCATTCTGGGGTTAACTGCTAAGACTTGTGTGATGAGACCAATGAAAAGCACTTGCCTGCAAGAAAATAAGTTCATTTTAAATAAGTGGGAAAAGATGAATACAGATGAATTAATAGTTTGAACATAGCGTGTTTTGGGCTTTTTACTTCTTTCTTAGAGCCCCTATATAATCTGTTCTCTCACTTGAGATGTACAGATCTCCCTTTAATGAAAAAATTCACAAACTGATTTAAAGAGTGTCTAACTCTTGTATGGAAAAGTGTCAGCAGAAATGGCAGGAATTACAGGGAGGAGAATATTTCTTTTGAAAGCCGACTTTGTTTGAGAAATGGGGTTTAATGACTACTTTTTGTCCAATTCTATTTATTTCCCAGCAAAGATCTGGAATTCACAATACCAGAAAATGTGAGCCTTGAAAGTGGGACGAGAAGTGAGACTGTGCAGTGTGGGCTTTGCTCTGAATTGAGGGTGGAACGGATTTTCAGAAACCAGTGGGGGAGCATTAGCTCCTATTTTAGGTGACAACAGTGTTGGATAATTAAGGTCCTATTTTCTCAGCACTGTGGGAGAGTGTGGATATTACAATGCCTGCACATTTCTGTATCCTTTGCTTGAAGGTTGCACTCAACCTTTATTTTATGTGTAAGAGAATGAGCCTAGTTTGAATTTATGACAAGTTCTTTCTCCATAATAGTCTGGCATAAGGCATAATTTTTGCCTTCTCTGCATAAAATTCTGTGCATAGCTTCTATTTCACTTTTTCTTTGCACTGCTTTGTAAGAAGGAGAGCGACCACTGTTCTTTGTACAGAGAAAAGTTCAAATACCTTTCATTTTTAAAGGTGGCATCAGTGGCAGTGCTAAGTGATTTGAGAGTGAATTTGAGTGATGCAGATTGACTGTCACAGCAAAGATTTGTGAACTGTTCCTTAAAATTCTTTAGTTTTCCTGGGGTGTGGGGTGTACTAATTTTATTTTTATTAAATTTATTTCTTATTTATTTTTAAATTTTAGGTCATGCTTCAGGGCCAAACACGTACATTCTGTGCTGATAAAAAATGTGCCTGTTGTTCATTGTTAGGTAATGACAACTGTGTTTTCACTGGGTATCTTTTTCACTGAGGATGCATTTATTTCCCTTAAGAAGGAGCTAAACTCTGTTTAGTCCTGGAGCATGGTCTGCATGGAAGCTCTGTATCTGCAGAAATGGCACTTCAGTCCTTCTATATATAATTTTACTGTAGCCCTTTACCATGTGACACATTGCTTTTGACACTGAGATGTATTAAAACTAGTTTTGGCTACCAAAAAAAAATAAAAATTAACTTTCAAGTAGCAACATGGACACTGTCAGGATGGATCCAGGAAGAAATCTACTGGATTTGGAGCAGCATCCTGTAAGGGTGCATCACTGTGTAATAAAGGAAAAGGAGTCTGATCTGGTTCAAAAAAAAAGGCAAAAAGGTGCATTACAATGTTCAGATCTAATCAGGTTAGCATTTACCAGTGTTTTTCGTCCTGTTGGTGCTTTTTCAGGTAGCTCAGCTCCAAAAATATCATCCCCATCTCTATATGACTTTTAATTTGACAACTTCAGGCTCTACAGTGGCACATTGACCCTAAAATCTCATGGCAGAAATGGGAACATCGAGACAGTAGATGCTAAATGAAGGAATATAACACAAATACAATTTTTTTATTTTCCTTTCTTCCAGGTCTGTTCCCTTTTCTTCCATTTCACCACATTTGTGTCAGGCAAGGAAGGAGTTAAGGAGCTTGGCAGGGTTTGGGATGGACTGGGCCCCACCCCATTGTGTGCCTGTAGAGCATGTTGTACATCCACTAACAAGCCTGCCATTCATTTTTTCAATAAATCCTGCACAGAGGTATTAGGGTCTGTGAACTGACAATTGATTTGCTGCCTGGAAAATTATTCTTTATTGATTTATATTACACAGCAGCAACCACAAATCCATTGCAGCCTTAATCAGAGAGAAAATGCTGAAGTTAGTGTCATTCTTACTTAGTCAGGCAATTACAAGTAGGAGAATTGGTTTAGTACCTCTAGGTGACATCTACATATTATTCAATTATGAATCTCAGTAATCCATGAATTACAATACATAAAAGTGTGTGAGATCTGGTTAATTAATTTTTTGTAATATGAACAGTGCCCTTTGTGCAAGGAGGTGTTTTAAATGTCAACCTAGCATTTAAAGTGAAATTTGGCACCAGAAACTAAGTATGATTTTTTAATGAAGATTCTCGAGATCTTTACTGTGCCTGGAATTTTTCTCATATTTTGTGTGAACTGGACAAAATGAATCTGAGATATTTACAGAGATTGTATATGTGATTTTTTTAAAATTAGTAGATTTTTTTTATTATTTTGAGCTCAAAATGTATTGTATGTGACAGGATAGAGCCATCCATAGACACAGGAACTGTGATTTTGAGCTGGATGCTCTTGAACTGTCTTGACAACAGACTGAAATCCAACAGCAGAAGCCCAGAGCTCATTCTGGACTGAATTTTCCAGCCTCACCTTCCATTAACTCTGTAATCTGTCTCAGGTCCAGCTGTGTAGACTTGGCTGTCATTGCAAACCCTTCAGTTATGTGGGATGGAAATTGGGAAATTGGGATTGCTGGACAGACACATGTGCCAAAAGGATTTACAGAGGATGGGTCTGGAAGCTGAGAACTGGATGAGAAAACCTCTTGATGATGGGGTTGGGATCTCTGGAGTTTGACTGCAAAACTGGGATCACATCTGAGATGTGGAATTTAGCCCTTTCATTTTTCTCAAACAAGTATGTAAAAATAAATGTACCTCACTCTGTTGGTAAAATAGAGATGGATCTCTGTGGGTTTTGAGATGGGTTATTCAAAGAGCATTCTCCTTCTCAGGGAAGAAAGTCTGGGGATTAGAAAGGGAAAACAGACTGTGTTGTATTATGTATGGCTACAGCCTTTAAAGTTATTTCTCCTGTAAGAGTAGAATGAAACTTGCTCTCCATGGATTTTGTATTTGTTTAGTAGGTAAAGGATATTTTTCTGCTTTACAGGCAATGGTATCTGGTATGGCCTAAAGTGTTCTGTGGACCTGGTCCTGATTGACATAGCATCTTAATTGAAATTGCTTAGGAAAAAATAAAATACTGGTCTAAGGGAGAGAATTTTGCTGTCTCTGTGGCTCATCACAGTGAGGTGTTTTTCCAGGCAGTGTGGAAGTGCAGCTTCTTCTGGATCTATTTCCATCAAGTATTTAAGACCCTTATAAGTTTGTCTGCTTTGTTGCTGACTGACATAATTGGGAATCTTGAAAAAATTCCAGAGCCCAGTTATTTCTTGCTGCTGATCACTGTTCAGCCCCTGCCCCAGGAAGCAGAAATGGTGAGACATGAGCCAGGTGTGTGCTGTGTGAGGGTCTGTCAGGGCCAGGCAGGAGAAGCACAAAGCAATGGAGAGCCCAGGTCTCCTGCACAGCCTGTGCTGCTCTCTTGTGCTGCAGCTTTGGCTGCAAAACACGCACTGGATGGCTAATTGTCAATATCTGTGTCCACCCCTCCTTGCACAACACAACATGCCACCCATGGTTTGTTCACTCTCTTGCTTTCTGCCAACAAACATACTGGCTTTGGAAAACCAGACATTTTGAGGGGGGAATGGTGATTGTTGCTGCAGACAAGCAGGTCAATGAAGATGTTGCTAAAATGCCTTTTCATCGATGAAAACTTGGAAATCAATTGCAAAAGCCATTCCCTATCCCAGAGTGGTTTTGTTATGTTTGACCAGGGTGCTTGATAAGCTTTAGTTCTTGCTGAGAGCAAAGATAAAATTTTATTTCTGGCATTGCTCTCCTGTGTTTGGAAAAAGAAAAAAAAGCAGGAGGGCACTCAGACCTGTGGGTCTGATCCCTGTGTCCAGGACATGGGTGGCTCTCTGCAGCAGGCCCTTGGTTGGCAGCCTACTAGCAGTAATGTACATAAAGAAATACCAGAATACTTTTGCAAAGTCCTTAGGCTTTAGGAATTTGTTTCAAAATGTCATGTTTGAAATATTTACTCAGTGTGTTCGTTATATCTTTTTCCTGTGTTTTTGTGAAGTTCTGGGAGCTCTTAAGCACTGTACTTCTAGAGTACAGTGTAGGGAAAAAAACTGCTTCTAGCTGCAAAAGGAGATGCTGTGTGTCATGTTCATCCCACCCCTGGCTGCATCTCTTTGCATGAAAGTGTTGTAAAAAACAGAGGCTGCTGAATAGCCATTTACAGTTAATCCCTGTTGCAAGAGATGCATGTGATTTCAAAGGCAAGGGGAGGACAGGAATAGCACACACGTGCTCTCATTTATGGCAGGGGTGTGGTAGAAGGGCTCTAAGGAAATGCAAGAGAGCTGGTTGTTCTAGAGCACTGGAGTGGTGAATGCTCATCTCTGTTGGACCTCAGGGGGACACATTCAGGTAGCCCTGGTCCAGCTCTTGGCCATGGTTCAGAACCTGAAAGGTTATCAGTGTTGTCACACACATGCAGCAGCATCAAACCCTCCTTTCCTGCCTTCAATGCCCACCTTCCTACCCTGGCCTGCCATCCCACCCAGCCCAGGCTGAAATCCCAATCCCAGTGCCATTCTCTTAAGGAAAGAGTGGGCAGGGGTTTCCCCTGGCTGTCTCTGGGGTCCCTGTGCTCTTTGTTCTGGTGTTCAGTTCCTGGGGCAGTGACAGGATGCTTCCCTGTGCTGCTGTCCTTATCCTGAGGGAACAGGTAACTGTGCTTTTCTTTTTTAGGGAATAAAATCATAAAAACAAAGGCAAATCCAATTATGGCAAGTGTGGCACATTTGCAAAAAAAGACATTAATTTATTTCCATTGTTGATGTGTATTTTTTTTTAAATTACTTGTGAAAAAATGACAGTTCAGAGTGATTAATTCCTGTATGACCAGAAGGAAGTCCCAGTAGATGGCCTTTCTTGGTAAAAACCAGGAGAGGTTTCAAACAAGCCATTTATGTCCCTGGACTGCAGCTATGGGATTTTTTGGTGGTTTTTTTTTTTGGTGTTTTTTTTTTTTTTTCTTTTTATTTTTTTTTGTTTGTTTGTTTTTTTTGGGTTTTTTTGTTTGTTTGTTTTTTGTTTTTTTTCATTTTATTTTTTATTTTTTATTTGTTTAGTTTGTTGTGGTTTTTTTTTTCTTGTGACTTGCGTTTTTTGTGGGGCTTTTTGTGTTTTTTGTGTGGGTTGTTTTATTTTTCAAGGCAAAAATTGCATTTCTTTGGCTTTGGGGGATGATTTTTATAATCCAGTTGTTGAATATCATGTGTCACAAGATAAGATGATAAAGATTTTGTATAAATATGTTAAGTAGGAAAATACTTGATTCCCTCTGTACACTTCTTTCCATTCAGACTTCACTGTAGTAACACCAGGCAAATACTTCTTAGGAAAATCCTCTTATCCCCTTCTTTCTTTAAACGTAATAATTAATGTACTAGTGGACTGTGGCTTCAATAGGAGAAAAAATATTAGAAATTTCTCTTGGAATTAAAAAGCAGGCAAGTAATGGCTTTGTCTCATGCCACCTAACTTGGAATTGCATCTCTCAAATATGCAGCTAACTATTGCTTGCTCAATGTGCAAATTAACTGTTCCCAGGAGTTGCTACTAAAATTTTACCTGATTGATCATGCAGATGGTCCCTACTGTGCCTTTTTATTTCCAAGTTGTGCGAGAAATCCGGATTTTGGAGCGGGGTTTCTCTTCTGCCCGTGCAAAAGTCTCAGCAGTACAGCACTGTAAAGTAGCTTGGTTTAATATTTGAGTTTACAGCTATCAAGTTGAGTTATTACTATGGGTAAGCTTTTTTTTTTTTTTCCCTGCTTCAGATCTGAGGCTTTTCTTTGTTGTCCTTTCCTAAGTAGGGATTTTTAACTGTTTGAGCAACAACTGCTAGCTGTCCTTTAATTTGGTATAAAAAGCCCATCTACTGCATTTAGGATGTTTTGTCGTCCCCTCATGTTGTGTTCCACTGTGGGGAAGTGCGAGGAGTTCTTTTAAAAATAGTTCTTTTAAAAATAGATGGTCAGGAACAAAATAAAGTCAAAGGAGATGTGAAAACCTGTGGTTACAAAAACCAGCTTTCACAATTTAAATTTTTTAATGAAAATTTAATAAGGACAAAAGGGACAATATCCAGTGCTGGGGTGCTTGGTAATCTGCCAAAAGCACACCATTAGCTTAAAACAAGGTTCTTGTATACTTTTACATTATATGGGTTAAATGCTTATTCATGAGAGTTATGCATATTCAAACACTCCTGTGAGTTTAGATGTTTCAGGAATTTCTTTTGCTTGGTTTTCACCTTTGATTTGTCTGCATGCCATCCTGTAGATTAAATTAATATATTTTATTTCTTCTCGAGATTCCATTCTGTTGTTTTCATACTCCCTGATAACTGAAGAGTTGGCAGTAATTGTTTTTCTTGGTGTCCTGGTTTTTCTCACTGTTATCTTATTCAGATAAGATAGTTCACAAATGTGAGAAACACCATGGCTATTTCAAACCAATATTTGAGTTAGTTACACAAATAAAAAGCATTAAAAAATAAAAGCATTTTAACATCACATAGTTTCTCTTTTAACATTATTCTAAGGCCTAAAATACAATATATATTGATCACACTACTATTTATATAAGTTATACTGTGCATATTTAAGCTGACAGATTATACTATACCAAAATGCAGTTAAAATTACAAACTGTACTATATCAGAATCTTTGTGACCAATAATAACTTAGAAAAGCCAATACATTAATGCGAAAGCCAATAACTGTATTTATCATTTATATCAGGAGACAAACATTGTATCTGAGAACCATTTATTGGTAATGAAGAAAACCAAAGCAAAATAAAAAGGAGTTGCTAAAGAAAGCTGGAAAAGACAGAGCAAGGGGAAGAAAGGTGGGAAAGGGATGAGGGAAGAGAGAGGAGACAAAGGGAAAAGGGCACTCGAGGGAGCTCGGGCAGTGCAGCATGTGTCCCAGGGCAGGGCTGGGCAGCAGGGTCACACCATGGGCTGGCTGGACACAGGTATGGTCAGGGACACAGACAGCAGGGCGAGCAAGAGCCAGTGAGGGCAGGAGAGCCAAAAGGCAGAATGGGCACTGGGGCAAAATGCGTGAGAGTCAAAAAGCGCCCAAAAAGACAAAAGCAAAAGCTCCAAAAACCCACAAAAAGTCCTTAGGCAAAAGCCCGCACTCAAAAAAACAAGTTTGAGAAGCCCCCAAGGCTTTTGATGCAGGTATTTTTTATGGCCCTGGCTCCCCCAAGGTCTGCCTGCTGACAGGACAACACTGGCCCAGCTGGGGTCCCACTGCCGGCCGTCAGCAGGGACCTCCTGCCATCAGCTGCAGTGTGTCTCTGTTGTACTTGAGATGGTCACAATACAAAGCAACACACTCCATTTACAGAGGGCTTCAAACCTGCTTTTATTATGTTTTTTATACATTTTTACAAAACTCATTAGTTTACACTTTGCTCATTGGAACAGGCAGTTGCAGGTTTCTCTTATTTATCCTTCTTTTTTTCTTAGTTGCTATGTCCATGACCTTGGTAGAAAATTCTTGCAGGGTTAAACATGGGGCCTCTTATCAAACTTCTCTCTGGCTCACAGAATTCGCTGTAAAACCTCTTCCACATCTCGGGAGGGTTCAGTGTCCTTGCTGTTCCCCTGCTGACAGCGTGTCCCGTGTGAGACATGAACTGGTGGCCAGACCAAGTCCCACCAGAGACATCTCTGCTCCATCTCCTCCTGGGTGCCTCCTGGATGTGGCACCTGTGGAACCCCTCCCCAAGTGCCTGTCTGTCACCAGCAGATAACAGAGACAAATAATTCAGCTCCTCACACTGAGTGAGGCTGAGCAGGGCTTGGGGTCCCTGGTCCCACTG
The DNA here is from genome assembly GCF_035770615.1 of Melospiza melodia melodia. Taxonomy (NCBI): domain Eukaryota; kingdom Metazoa; phylum Chordata; class Aves; order Passeriformes; family Passerellidae; genus Melospiza; species Melospiza melodia. The sequence continues at coordinate 8,735,634 of NC_086207.1, read as the reverse complement.
CCAGCCCTGCCCTGAGCCCTTCCAGCTGAGCACCCCTGATGGGGCTGCAGCTCCCTGCCCTTGGCTGTGCTGCTCACAGAGCCCCTGCCCCACTAATTGACACCCAGGCACACAATAATGACAAGGGATGGCCTTTCTCACGACTCAGCATTCCCCACAGCTCACTGGGCAGCAGCGCTGTTTGCTGTATGAATATAACATTAATTTATGGTGATTAATATTGAAATATTAGCAAATATTTTATTCTGTTTTATTATTCTGGAAAGCTTTGGGGAGAGCACTGTATGAATGTGTAATTCAGTCACGTGAAGATTATGGCATGATTAGTTTCTTGCAGTCAGCAATGCTTCATTCCATCATCTGAACTACTTTGGAGATAAATTTCTATTAAAAAATCCTTATTTTCATTCTAGATAACAACATTTTATCTCATTAGCATGGATCATTTTCTCTAAACTCAGCTAGACTGTAGTGTAACAACAAAAAGCTCCTTTTTATATCAATTAAAATATTTTGTCTTTTTGACCTGCCATGTAATTAAGATCCTGTTTATTAAAGTTACTAGCATGTTAGAACACTAATTACATTACAAGCTTACTTTCTTATTTCTGAGCTGTTTATGATTTGACTTGATTAAACTAATTTTCGTGTGTCTGTGCAATTAACACATTAATTGAATTTATTTACACATGCAAATGCTAATATATCACCCACTGTATTAGTAATGATTAAAAAAAAACCTCCATTAATGCCTTAATTAAGTGAATTCTCTGGCATGCATATGCAATCTGATAACACTGCAAGTTGGCTGGCACCTTTGAGAGTGTTCCTTCCTGCAAGGAACTGAAGTTTAAAGAGGGCAACACACATCTTGCCTGTTGTGCCTAAATGATCTTTCCTTGTACACAAGAATGACCTTGAACAAGGTGAAAATCAGGTAATTTTACAATTTTAGCAACGAGATCCCTGATTCTGTTTGAAAATTTTTGTTATTGCTATAGAGACTTGATAGTAATGAAGCATAAAAGAAGGAAGATTGTGGAAAGTGTCAGTGGACCAAAATTGTATCATGTAACACCTAAAGGAAGCTTCTTGTAAGTTGCAATCCAAAGTCCAGTGTTGTCAATAGTTCTGTTCCACTGGTTTCAGGTAATTTTAATGTCTGAAGGAGACAGAAGTCAGTAGTGCACTTTTTCACACCAGTTTTGAAAAATCAAGTATTTTAGATCTTACTGTTACCTTTTAATTTGACAAACACAAATACTGGCCTATAAAGAAAGATGTAACACTACTTTTCAGTCCAGAGAAACCATAAACTGGAGAAATGCATTCTGTTTAATCTCTTATCTCTTTTAAAAGCCTCAAAAATGCCTTCTCTTTCATGCTCCCCCTCTTTATTTATGTGCCAAGCCTTGCTCGAGTGGCTAAATTCCCTAAATAGCTAAAAAATTTATTGTGATAAGAACAGGAAGTGCTTTTGACAACGTGTCATGTATCAAATATAGCCCAGCAAAGGCTTTAGGGTGCACAGGATGCAGTTTCAATACATGATTTCATGCTTGTAGAGGTTTGTACTTTTATTTTAGCTTCCAGCTATGAGTTATAAAAAGAAGGAGAAAATAGAAGTGTTCCTTAAATTCATTTTTGCTTTATTTTTTTTTATTTTTAACAGTAGAAATGCTGTTTATGCATATAAGATCCATTTCTTAATATAGTATCTTTAATTGTGTCTTGATAAATGTTTATTTATAAACATTGTCTGCTAGTAGTAAGCTATTTTGAAGAAGTCAAACAGTATTTTTTTTTCTATGGACAAAGATTTTCTTTTGAAGGTACTCCAGTGAACGTTGTCAGGATAAAATTACATTTTAATCACTTGCCAGTTCCACTGTATACATAGAGGACCAGTAGTCCTGTGGAAAGTGCAGATCCATTAAAAAGTCCTTAGAAAAGTGATATACACTTCTGATGTTTTCAAACTTTTTCTTAAAAGGAAAAACTCTTACCCAGGTACAGATACGCCTTGAAACTAAAGAAAAATACCATTAATATGTATAGGAAACAAAAGCACACCTGCTGCACACCAACAGAAGGTGATGTGTCTTAGTAAGTTGGTTTGACTTGGATCATTTCTTTAGAATTTTCCAGCATTTTGTCTCCTGATTAGTCTGTAATTGTCACCGTGTCCAGAAATGCTGCTGTGTTCTGTATAGCTATATTAGACTGTACCAGGAGTAAATTGGTTGCAGATTTATTTCAATGTACCATCTCCAGGAGTGGAGCTTGGTCTTTTGGAAAAGGAAGGTTATTCTTAAGCTTGTATTGCCAAGTATCTCAACTACAAGCCTCAAAACTCAGATCTGGACAGCAGTTCACCCTGCATGTGCAAATTTAGTGTTGAATTTTTAGCTGAAGGTAGATCTGGAGTCTTTTCAAACTCTTTTCAAACTCTTCTCTTGTGAGATCAGATTTGTAGGGATGCTGCAGCAAGGAGTCCACAGGATGGACACAGAAATCCTGTGTAAGGATACTTAGCAGAGATCTACTTTGATGTAGATACACTAATGCTCACTTATGTTGGGCTCAGAGAAGGTGAAATAATGCATTAATTTATCAGATAGCGCTTATCAAATGCTGGTGGAAGGGCACTGCAGTGTGGCTGAGTACAATTCAGATTAATCCTAATTTTTAGGACTGTTTTAGATGTGCTGTGGCATGGGCACAGTGGAGCAGTGCTGGCAGGAGCCACACTGACAAGGGAGCCTGAATTTCTTCCAAAAGCTTTGCCCTTTTCAAACTGTGCCACTACAGAGTTCTCATTTTGTGTGCAGCTATCCAGTCCAGCTGTGCATCACAGGCCTTTATTCCAACCATATCTCCTGGTAATGGCTTTTACAAGACTATTATTTCTTGCATGGAGGAGATGAAAGATCCAGTTTTGTTGATGGCTAATTAGGTCTTTCTCATTCACAGGGGGAATAAACCTCAGCCCAGCCCTGTGTGTTTCTACCCTGAGATGCTCATACTGCAGGGGAGCCTTTTCTAGCTTCTGAATTCAATTTACAGAAGGAAAAGTGCCAAATAAGAGCAAATGTTTTAATTATAAAGAAACACTTTTCTTAGGTAAGACAATTGCTATGTTTGTGAAAGGAATTTAATGTGCTACACAGTCTACCAGAGTTTTTAATGAATGCTAAGTCAGAAAAAACTGCATGAGGCAGCTGTGGTAGTATTTGCATATTTGCTCAGGATAATTGATAGAATTGTTCAATTAAATATTGTAAAAGGCAGCCTAATACACTGTGTGCAAGAAAAGCAAAACCATGAGATTCAGTAATTTGTCTGATTGAACCTTTTGTATGTTTAAGCAGTATGTCTCCATAGACAATGCATTTCTGAGTCATTTTAACTCAGCTTGGGTGGAAATGGGAAACTTCATCATGCAGAACTCTGGAAAGGTTTTATTACAGCTGCACTCTAACCAAAACTTTCACTCCACGTGACCCTAATCTTAACTGCAAGTACAAACTCAGATTTGGCTTCTCCTTCTCTGGAATATCCCAAATGTGTTATTGGGCATAAAATCTGTTCTACAGATCTTGATTATACAGTCATGTGTTGGTGTGTATTGTGGATGATAGGTATATGAATATGCTAGCAATCAAAAAGAGAAAACAACAGAAAACCTAGAAACCTAGAAAATAACATTTCTGAACCATTGCAATAATGTATTTTGTATCTAACCATTTTTCCAAGGAGAAAAAAAAAACAATGCATGCTTTGGAACATCCTTTGCAGTTGCCTGGTTTCCCTGAAATATCTCTAAAAGGAGAAGTGATTGATTCATAGACCTTTAGGGGAGCTGGTGTGTGAAAAGAAGAGAGGTGGACTAACTGAAGTCATCAGACAAAACTGGCTGGCCCAAGTTCCTGTGCTGCATCTCAAACCAGTTGTGTGAGTTCTGTCCTGTTCAGTATTGCTGAAGGCTGGGGAACTGATGATGTGCAAATGATGAGATATCTGTAGGAAACAAGAGGAAGGGAGTTGAAACACTGATTCCAATCAGTTATTTATAATTCTCACTTTTTATGGGGAAAAAAGAACTTTAACTGAAATGGAAACACAGTGTTTCCTCTGGACAGCTTTATTACATACCTTACAATGGATACCATTGTCTACAAGACTTAATTTAAATGGATTTTTAATGCAAGAACTATGTACAATATGATGTAATAATAATTTATAGTTGTAGTCTAAATAGTCACTTCAATTGTCAGAGCTGTTTGCTAAGAGTAAAGGGTTAATTTGATCTTGTAAAATTGTTTTATATGAGCCTTTGTTCCAGGATTCTGTGTATTTTTAATAACAACCATTTGTTTGATGTGTAACACTTCTAGTCACAATATGGAATGGTGTGCTTATTAAGGATCACAAATCTCTGAGCCAAGTGATGTTTTGAACTGCATTTTTTTGTCAATCTGAAAAATTGCCTGCTTTCTTTATGACCATGTGGGTAGACAGCTTCTTAGTTGCCTAATTCTTCTGTTTGATTTTATTTTTTTGACTGCTGGTGTAAAATGATTGCTCCTGGTGGTGGAATGTCATGGAGATGTATGCCAGCGCACTGAGTGAGGGTTGTATAGAAGTGTGACAGTAAAGGTTTGAATTGAGAGTCTAATTTAGATGCTCAGGTTAGGAGACTGAAGATTTTGGAGCCTTGCGGAATTAGTGCTTTTCTAGAGCACTTGAGCAGCGTTCTTTGATATGCAGCTGGTCCTTCCCCCTTCAGCATATAAAAAATGGCTTGAAGTAAAACACTGTAAATATGCTTGTCTCCTTTCCCACTCCAGGACTGGGCTTTTTGGTGTTTTTTTGGGTTTTTTTTTTGGAAGCAGCTGGCAGCAAGCATTCCTTTAATCCTTCATCCTCTTTCTGACCACCTAAAGAAGATCTTGGGGACAGCCAGTTGCTGTGCAGATGGTTTCAGTGATGGATGTGCTTGTTTTCCTGCCACTGAACAGTCCCCAGCCTGCCTTGCAGAGGTTAATGCAAGTTGCTAAATAGTGGATGTCAGTCTGGGAGAAACACTTAAAGTGGAGTTGGTGCAAATGGTGCTTCAGCTCAAATGAAGTCAGTACCTTAAATCAGACTTTTCAAGGTTGAAACAGGTCTTGGACAATTTCCAATTTAGAATCCAGTTAGGTGTATTGGAATCAGCATTAGGGATGGAGATACTGTTTTATAGGACAGAGACAGCAATACTGTTAAATTTAGTTTGGATTAGGAATTTAGAATTTGCAGTGTTGTTGAGCTCTGTGGTCCAATTTTTGTAAATACTGAATAATGCCTCTTGTTTTTAAGGACAGAAGTATTTCTCCAACAGTGTCTTGGCAGGCATTTAAATTGTAGGAGCAACTTCTGAAAGAAAAGGGAAGAGATGCAGTTAGTTTGCACATGCAAATGTGGTTATTGAAGCCACATCATCCTGTGGTTTAGGACCATGCCAAAAGACATTTTAATGCATAGTTCTGTCCACTTGTGAACAATTAGGACTGTCAGCATAAGAGGCCAGCTGAAGGTTTAGGTTAAACTGCATTTTTTTAGATGTTCTCTTGGATTGCATTTGGAAATCTTCCTTTGGAATTACAATCAGAGCCATTGACTGGATAGCTGAAGTGGCAGAATCTAATTATTGCTGAAATCCCCATGGCTACACCTTCTTAAAACATTAACAACTAAAGAAAGGATGGAGAGTGGATGAATTTGTGCAACAAAATGTTGGTAATGGAGGCAGTCTTTCAGTGAACAAGTGGATCGAGCAATTAGAGCCAGGATTTCTGCCTTAGCAAATAGAGGCTCTGGAAGAGACAGAGATGGCAAATGTGTGTTTGAATTTCTGCTTCTAAAAAATTGCTCAGGAGAGAAATGGAAAAGAAATTATACCTGGTCCAGTGCTGCCATTGGTCAAGTAGAGGCAGCTTTGCTAATTTATTCACTGTCAGTTCTGACACGTGTGTGTATGTATATGAATATATATTTTTGCATATATCCTGTTCTCCACATGTTGTGTGTTGGGAAGTCAATGTTTAAACTAATGAGAAACTTAACCTATTCTTATGATTTAACCTCAGTATAAAACAAATGACTTAATGTGATATCTTGTAAGCTGAAATTCTGCCCTGACACGTGCCCAGTGTAACCTATCGATTGCTATGGTGTCTCACAGGATATGTGCTGAGTTATCTGCATGATTTCTGCGCCAATAATCCAGATTTGAATTAACAGGTTAAAGCTTTATTTTGACCTTTTCTGACTTTTTTTTTTTCTTTTTCCTGTACTCATTGACTTTTTTAGTGTCATTATAACACTTTTTCTAATGACAGTAAAATAACTGCTGGAGATGGGCTTAATGACCTGGAAGTAATTAGAGGAGTCTGCAAACAAAGATAAGTGCCACATCACAAACAGAACTGATATTTTATTCACACAAGCTTCTAGCTACTGCAATAAATCTAGATCAGCAACTGTACTCATTAAGTAAAGAGATAATTAAAATTTGAAGGAGTCTGGACAAACCACCTGGCAGAATAGCACCTTTTATGAAGGGAGACAGGAAGCAGGTCTGCATGTCTTGAGAAGGCTTTATTAAAATAATCAAATGATGCTTGAAAGATGCCCATACAACACCATTATTTTTCTGTGTGAAAGGGCTGCATAATGTAGTGAAAAACTAGAGCAAAATAATCCAGTTCTGTGAAGTGCATCAGCTCTAGGCCTTACTCTGTTTCTTACATTTAGCTGCATGAGACTGGGTCTGTCCAATTGTTTGCTGTTCTGTGGTGGCTTGAAGATGTTTTTCTGTGAGAGGTAAATGAGATAAGGGACAGTAAATTCTGATGTGACACTTTGAATTGAGGTTTGGTAGAACATGAATGTAATGACCATATAAAAATGTAATTGCATGATTCTATTTTCGTTGAAATATCTCATTGTTTTTCTTTTTTTTAACCTCCTCAAGTAGTCAGGTAGATCTTGGATATGAGCTGAGTTCTGTTCACATCATCAGTAAAATCTGTTTTACTGCAAAGTTTTTCTTGATGTCAGACTTGTGTTTTCTGCCTACATCCATGCAGACAATCTGAAGAAGGATATGGTGTCATAACATGAAAACAGCTAAAGCAGCCTGATGGATATTATGTCATATAGCAGAAAGTCTTAAAACTATGTGTCAAGGGTTGATTAAATACAGAAGATTCAAGAATAGGAAGACAAAAATTCAGTCACTCAAAATGTTTCCTCTTAAAAGTTTTAACTTTATTAGAATATATGTTGAATTTGCATCTAATCATGCCAACTCTCTGGTGCGTTTATCCTGCTTGTCTAATAGCTAATAGTAGTTAGAGTTTAGCCATCTGTCAGCAATTAAGGGGTAGGCACTGATTTTCACATAGTGGGACACCTCACAAAGACAGCCATTTGCTGGGACTTTCTCTCTTTAAAGGCAAAGCTGAGTAGGAAATCAATCATGCTTTTCACTGGGTCAGTAACCAGTGTAATGTGGGTTTTAGTATAAAAAACAGCATCAAAACCAGACTTTGTCAGTGTGCAGTACATCACTGTGGCACGTTGCACAGGTATAAAGGTGATACCAATTTAAGTTCTGTTTGAGCAGAGAGTCATGTCACAAATAGTTGGATAGGATTTCATTCCTTTAAGAAAATCAGAGTGAAGAACCCATGCCTCTAATTCTTTTAATGTAATGTTTTTTAGAAATGGGAATGTAAATATTTTTCAAAAAATAAATTTCACCTGAACAGCTTGCCTGAGATTTTGATCAGTGGGAGGTAAGAAGATTTTTTGTTTTTTTGTTGGATTCTTTTGTTGGAGTGAATTTAACAGAAATGAAAGGAAGGAGGCTGATAACAATTAGCACCAGAATCTCTGTCCAAAAAATCCCCAAGCCCACCCAACACTGGCAGTGCAGATTTCACTCAGAGAACTGTGTGTTGGCCCTTCACTGTTTGTCAGAGGCTCCTTTTCTGCTGGTGTTCCTATCAACTCTGTTCAGGGCTGTCAGATGATGTAGCATGAACCTGTCAATGACGATCCTCAGTACAGAATTGATTTGATTATTTGGTTTGGTGGAGAAAGGATTTAATTCTCAGCTGCCTTTTTAATTCTTTGATTAGGAACAGCTCTGCCTATGCTGTATTTGCTCTGTTTCAGTGTCACTCAGCACTTGATCTTCAGGGAGAAAGGCACATGTTGAGTGCAGACGAAGAAGATAACAATTTTTAAGATACAATTTATGCTTTGCCCTGACATGGCTTTTTGGCCATACTACCAAGTTAAGCCATTTCTTCTAAGAAAAAAGATGTCAAATATAAACAGAGATAAACAGCAAGGTTTAATAACTTCTATCAGCCATGCCATATGCATTCCTGGAAATACTTCCATTGCTCCTAGTTAGCAATCAATATTTCATTCTTTTGTAATTTGATCTAAAGCCCTGATATCATCCCAAATAAAGCAAAAAGTTTTAAGGTCAGTTAGAAAAGAAAATTTTTTGAGAATATACTGTTTGAAATTACTTTCTGTACTTGAACAATTATCTCACTAGCAGTAGTTAATGTTGTGCCATCTCTGGTGCCAGCCTGTTCAGTGCACAGCAGTGCTGCTGGCCAGCTGGAGCTGCAGGAACACGGTGAAGCTGAAGGTGTTCTCAGGTATTTTCTGGCATTTTGTCTGCTCTGTTTAAAATCAAACAAAACCAAACTCCAAAGCGCAACAGCAGAGCTGAAAGTACTGTAGTTTATTTCTGAAATTGCTGCATTCCTGGTTAGTTTTGGATCTTCATTTAGAGCTGTGAATTGATCCTGTGTGTTCGCTTACAGACTTGCTGTAGTGTAAACAATCCAAACCCTTTTAAGTCAATGCAAACTAATTTTGCTGTGTGTGATCTTTGGGTTGGTGCATTTACCTGTTTCTTGCTTTGTGACTAACTTAAGTTATTAGAGAAACAAAAGGTTTTCTCTTATTCAGTGATACAGTCTATGCAATGCAAGCAAAATTGCACACTCCATATACTCAATTTTAAGATAAGAATGCCATGTCAATGTTTTAATCTATATTTACAGGCACATTTGTGCACCCATTTTCTTTGAAACCTGCTGAGACAGCAGGAATCTGTACAGAATTAACTCTTTAGAAAAACATCCCACTTAGCTACAGGCTTAAACACTTTCCCCTAAAGTAGCTGGAGATGATAGCAGAAAAGAAGTATTGTATGCGAAATTGAAGAGGAAAAACTGCATTAAAGAAATTAGTTCTTCAAGCTTAGAATTTAATCTTCAGTAAGTACATGAAAGTGGGAAGATGCAGTTAAGTAGGAGAAACTTGCAGCAATTGTCTGCCAATAGTTCAGAGGATGCAGAATATATTATCAGTGAGAAGGGCTCTCTGCTTAAACTCTACTTGTGGAGTTGAGGAACCCATTCATCTACACTGCCTTTGATTAAAGAGATTTACTTTTGCAGAGGGTTACAGCAAGAGCAGTTGGTGTACCTGTGTACTCCCAAAATACTCCAGGTCTGGGGCTGAAGGGAGGACACTTGTGTGGGGTTTTTTCCCTCTGGATGTTCCATGGGCTGCAGTTGCCTTTCATGTCCATTTGTGTTGCATGGAGCTGTGACTCCTTTCATGCACATTTGTGTGGCATGGAGCTGTGACTCCTTTAATGCATGTTTGTGTTGCATGGAGCTGTGACTCCTTTCATGCACGTTTGTGTTGCATGGAACTGTGACTCCTTTCATGCATGTTTGTGTTCCATGGAGCTGTGACTCCTTTCACGCACATTTGTGTTGCATGGAGCTGTGACTTCTTTCATGCAATTTTGTGTTGCATGGAGCTGTGACTCCTTTCATGCACGTTTGTGTTGCATGGAGCTGTGACTCCTTTCATGCAATTTTGTGTTCCATGGAGCTGTGACTCCTGTCCCCATCACGTTTGTGTTGCATGGAGCTGTGACTCCTGTCCCCAGCAGTGCAGCAGCCTCTCCCTATTGGCCTGGATGGCTCTTGCCCATCCTGAATTTTATGAAATTCTGGGAGTCTGAATAATACCTTAAATGCCAACCTGTAATGGCACAGGAGAAGCTTGACAGACACATCTGCCATTTGTTCAAATAGTTTTCACATGCTTCTACTTTAATACACAATCCCATCTGTTGAGCTTTTCTGCAAATGGAGTTCTTTGCTTCAGTCTATCCACAAACTTAATTATGGATGTGAGGATTGTAGAGGCTACCTTTTTAAATATACAGCCAGCATTTCTGGAAAAAAAAGAGTCTTCAGTTCTTGTTTGTGTGAATTATTTAACAGATGGCAAAAATGCATTTCCGATATTACCCCTGTCCCTGCTTTGGAGGAGAGCAGTGTTTATGTGGGGCTGGGTTCTGCTGTTGACAGCATACAGCACTCCTTGGCATGCTTGAATGTGATGGGGTCTAATCCACAAATCTTTCTTGTGATTATTTATTTGATATTTAACCTGTGTTAGAATGATTTACAAAGGCAAGGGCCTTCGTTATTTTAATGAGGGCTAAATTGCATCAAATGACTTGCAGGGTGCAGGGCCTTTTCACAGAGGACTGCCAAGGATAAGGTGATGCAATTGTAACCTGTTGACCCTTCTAAATACTGAGACTGTGAAGACAGAATTGTTCAGTGAAACTCTTTCATGGAAATTAATATTAATGTGATTTTAAAAAACCTCACAAAACCAACAAGATACCCCCAAGCGCTGATAAAATTCATACTCTTTTCTTCTGAATAATTTTTTGCTTGCTGGATGAGTTCCAGCAAGGAAATTTGCTTTCAGCTGAAGTGGCTAGAGTTTGGAGGGTTACTGAAGTATCTTATTTTTTATTGCCACCATGCTTCCTCTTCTACCTGATCTAATCACTATTGTTTAAACTCTAATCCAGCTATTATGCATCTGAGAATGACATGAGAGCTGAGAAGAAGAGAGCAGACTGTCAAAACCAGCTGTCAGGATAGATAGGAAGAGTGTGAAATTGAAATAAAGCTGGAGTAGCCACAGCATCTGTTCAAAGATTTGGGAGAATTTGACCAGTTGGCACCCACCCAGCCCCAGCTGAGTGACAGCATTTAATATCAGCCAGATACCTTTGTCTTTCATCTGTGTGATTCATATAATGTCAGGGTGCTGTACACTGGAGAAAAAAGCTTTAAAATTACAGAGGGGCATTAAAACCTGACAGCTGAGCCAACAGGTGATTGGAAATGACAGTAGTTACTGTATTGAGGGCAAGAATGCTTGAGACAAGATTTAACTTTGGTCTCTGTAGAGACTATGAGTTCTATCTGTGCTATGATACATTTATCCATGGGCAAGCAAATAGGGTCAGCAGATGTCCTGTATCTGATTTATGATTGCTCAGTAACCTCTTCCTGGCGCTGAGAGATCTTAGACAAACAGGACATCTGTTTTCTCAAAGAACTTGAAGTTTTGCAAAATCATCCGGAAAATGTAATGTATTTGGGATTGTAGAGCTCAACTATGAGAATGTTTGTAAATCAAATTCACATCCACCACTAGTCTGTGATATCCAGCCATTGATACTAAACAGCACCCAGTTTACTCACCCATCAGCAGCAAGAGGTGAATGAAAGTCTTGGAGAAATTCTCATTAATTATTTGGTTCTTCATCTGGTCTCTTCTGGAGCCTTAGTTTGGGATTTGGATCTAGCCCTTTGTTAGTTCACCTGCTGCATTGTCTTTGATTGTCCATATTTCCTTTTGCTGATGTGTAAGATGCCAATCCTTCTTTTACTGCATTTTTTCTCTTTCTATGTGGTCCTTTAATCTGTAATTTTGGATGTTGCTCTATTTTTTTACTCAGTCTTTCCTCTCCTCCAGCACCAATTTATATACAAACATATTCTCTCTAAAAACTCTTTGTATTTTGTGCTGTAAGGTCCTAGTAGATAATTACTCTACATCAATTCATTCTGTGCTTGGATATTGACCTATATGAGAATTTTCCTCTGTGTTACCATCTTGTTTCACTTAACAATTGCAGAAAGCAGCCTTAATATTAACAAAGTGGCTTTGCCCATTTGCCCCCTGCATCAGCTGCAAAAAAGTTAAAAGATAATTTTCATCAACATCAGCAAGCTCTGTTCCATTCTTCTTACTGTGGTGGAAGGGGACTGTTAAGCAAAATGGAGGGAAGGTTTGGGAGTAAGGGGGATTTCATTGTGGAAATTTAAGTTGTGTAACCTGTGAAACTTTGCAAGTCTCAACACTATCTGGAAATAGTTGAACTTCAAAAGTTTTGTCTGAATATTGGCCAATTCTATGTCCTTTTGCATGTGGTTTTCCCCAGTTTGCATCTATCACTATATGGACAAGCCATAAAAAAAACCAAAACAAAACCAAAAAAAAAAACCAAAACAAAAAACAAAGAAAAAACAAACACAAAAAACCAACAACAACAAAAATCAAACAAACAAACAAACAAAAAAAAACCAAAACAAAAAAAGCCCCAAAGATATCCGAAGATATTTGATATAAGCTATAGGAGATATTTTAGGACTTTAAGATATTGTTAAAGGTATTTCTACTAGTTCTCATGCTTGCCTTCAAATCCACTACATCCTGGGTCTCAAGGATAATAAAGCACACATTTTTCATCCTTGTGTAAATGTGTTTTCTGCTTCAAATGATTTGTCAGGGGTCTTTTTTGGGAAACAAACTTTCTCCTTGGCAAAATGACTGCTTCATGCCTCACAGCTATTCTTGGGTATCAGGAAAGAATCTAGCTAGAATTAATCTGATTGACATCTTGCAGACAGATACATCAAAAGGGCTGGAAAAGATGTCATAATCTTTGGTTATGTAAATATCTGAAACAAAATTGCTCTGAGGCAAACTGCAGAGCAGATGATATAGCCTTTCTATACTACATCAACAATCATTTTGACAGATGAATTTGAATGCTAATATATCATGAATAACATTTTGGGAGGGAGGGTAGAAGATGTTGTTTGCAGTATGGAAACTTACCACCAGAACACATCTTCATGTTGGTAAACAATGAGCATTTTTCAGTGCTCTTTAACAATTTGTTGTGGAAAAGTCAATCTTTTCTGGCATTGCTTGTTTTGTTCATAGCTGCTTTTCTAGTCCTTCCCTGTTCAGAAATGGTGCAAAAAGCAGAGAGGACAGGAGCCAAATATGGAGTGTGATTTATCAGTGTGGTGGCACTGCTGATGGCTGGGTGATGCTTCTCGGAAATCTTTACTGCTCTGGGCTGGTTGGGGCACTGGTGTGAGGGCAATGTTCATCTGCCTTGTGTTCATTCACATCAAGTCCTCAACACTACCAGTCCTTCTCTTCTTCGTTGTTTTGTGATTGGTAAAAAATAATTGATGATTTTCCTTTTCATGCTGCACTAATTTGAGAAATCAACACTTGAGAGCTCCTCAGAAGGCATTAGCTTTATTTTACTGGAAAGAAGACAACAATCTCTGGTTTTGTGGGTTTTGTGTGGTGGTGGTTTTTTTGTTGTTGTTGAATTATTTTCCTGTGGTAGTTGAGACATGATTTCACTTTAATTGAGTTGTCTCTAATGCTGATTGTGAACCACTTTCTAAGAATAGCCTAGAAGGTCTTCCAGCTCCTCTGATTCTGCCACGGGGACTTAATGAATGATAAAGCATTTTAATAAGCAACTTGCAGCTGTGCATCTCCACTTGAGCTGTTAATGCTCATTCTTGATATCCAGGCTACTTACAAAACTTGTTTTTAGCCAGATGTTCTAGTGAGGTAAGTTCTTTTCAGACTAGAATCTCAGCAGGAAAGAAAGGACATTAGGATTCCCCTATGCTGTATTCAGAATCTACTGGAATGCATAATTTTTATCAAGAGTACCATTACTTTTTATTTTCACAGATTTCTTTATGTAGCACTTCAGGTCTCAGATATGCTGAGGGGCAAAAGAAGTTAAACTAGCAGTTTTGCATTTTATTTTTGTCATCTGTTTCTTTCAGTCATTGGTGCAGGTGACACCACTGGGACCCACTGAACAGACCAGGATAAATGATGGCTATTTACAAATAAGTGAAAGTGAGCACTTACCTGTTTGGGAGATAAGTCACCTTGAATGCCATCTGTTGTTCTCAAAGGGATGTCTGCTATTTATTCCTATAGCAACTGCATTTTGTGCCTCTGAGAGCTCTTTAAAATCATATCAATAAAGCTGCTTTGTTTTGAATCTATAAAGCATTAGAGAGGTCATTGCCCTGATAATACTTTCTGCCTTTTAATGCTCATCCAGTCATCCTTTGAAACAACAAATGAGGTTGGATACCTTGCAGGGAATATTTTGTGATAGGATTGGCATTTCCTACCCCTCCCAACTATTAAATAAAAATTTTCGTTGATATATCAAAATAGGTCATGGGAGATTTGTTAAAAATACAACTTTTCCCCTCAGAGCACTTTTTGTTACTGCCTTTCTGCATAGGTGTGTTGTGCTTGCAGGTCTAATGTTCGTGCCCTCCAGCAGCAGGAACACGCTGAGAGAATGTCAAATCTCTTGCTGCCAAATGATAATGGAGATTTTCTTTAGCTCAGGAGAGAGGCCTTTGAGGATCTGAGTGTTTTCTCTTGAAGTCAAAGCAAGGGCAGGTTTCAGAAAGAGGGGCTGCATCTGACACCAAAGCTGTGTTATTTTTAGATGTCAGTGTATATCCCACCTCTGTAATGATGATTTCCCTGAGGGGCTCTGAACCCCATGCATCACTCCACTTTTGAACAAATGTAGTTTTACACAAGCCTGAGTTTTATGAAAACCTGGCTCTTTCTGCCACTTCCTTTCTGGGAGAAAAAGACAAGACCTCCTGCAAGCCCCCCGCCCTCCCCATCTTCTGCTTAGTGGGCCATGACAGAGCGTCAGCGCTGTGGCAGATCACTGGCGGGGTAATGAGCATGTGAAAAACTTTTAAAATGTTGTGACTGTCAGACTCGGTGCTCAGAGTTATTCTGCTGGCATCTAATCTGAAATCAGAACACTGTATTCCACCACTACTGCTTTGGTGTTGCTGTAAGTTAATCAGAAGTTTCAGATACACATTGAGTTGGTGTTTTTACAAGACTGTTGTCTACTTGCTTGTGTGGGGGTTTATTTTTGTTTTGTTGGTTTACTTTATGTGATTTTTCTTGTTTTGATACAAGTATGTATGTGCTGAACTTTTTTGTTTGCTACAAAAAAAAAAAAAATTCTTTGAATTATTTAGGTCTATGCCTATGAGTCAGACCAACTGACAGCTTGTGGATATTTTTCAGGCTGGACAACAAAGAACCAGATTGTTTATTTTTAGAAAAGGAAGGTGATATGCAAGGAAGTATTTCAAACAGTGAAGCGCTGGTCTCTGTGTGGTGTACAACAGCCAAAGCCACAGTGCTTAATGCAGAGGGCAGAAAGGGGTTCTGCCTGCCTGACCAAAGCCTGGATCTTTAAGAATCTTCTCCCCACTACCAGAACTCTTAACCTGAGGCACTTTCTTTGAGGGGCTCAAGTAACACCATTGGCTTTCTCTCAGCTGCCTGTGTGTCATCATTCTCTGGGGCTCCATGCAGGGATCTGAGGGGAAGGAGCAGCTGCAGGTGTGGCATTGTGACATGGAGCCGTCCCTGCTTCCCTGAGAAATGGAATTTCTAGCTGGGGAGAAAGGGTTTCAAGTACTGGAGGTGGGAGAGGAAAGAGGGAAATACTTCAGTTGCCATACAGAGAACTGAAACTTTCATTTCAAGCTGAAGTCATTGAAATCTGTATTCAAATATAGCATGGCCACACTGGTAACGCTGTCCCTTCCACCCATTTAACTGAGCTGGTGTTTTATGTTTGCAATTGAAATGCTTTTTGTTTTTATTCTTTTTCTCCACTAACTATTTTGGTGAAAGATTTCTGTTTCTGAAGGGATTTAAAAGAATTTACTGGACCTACTAATTGTACAAGACTCTGTTATATTCCTGATTTCTGCAGGAGTGAGCTGCCTAAGTGTCTGAAAATACTGTTTGGGTTATTCTTACATATCTAAGCAATGCTTGAAAATATAATGCTTCCTCCACCTTATATTTATTTGCAGTATATTTACTCTTAGTTGCCACTGGTAAAATTAAAAGAAGCTAAAATTCTGATAGATTTTAGAATATATGCCCAGTCAGTTTTTTTCAACTAAATTCAACAACATCTATATGTGCTATAAAATCCCTGTTAAGTACTGGATATCCAGCTGAGTGTGGGTTTTATTTTAATGAGCTATAGTGCATGTCAAATGAACAAGCAATTATTATACATTCAGGTATTTTCTACTTAAATGGAAGCTGTTAAGCCTCTGGGAATAAACCTGGATATTTACATAGGCAATTATAAGATTGACAAGGTTTTGACATTTGCAGAGACTTTATGAAATTTGTTATGGTTTGTTTCTTTAATCTGCTTTCTAGATCTTTTTCCTTCTCCCCTCCTTGTAGCAATTGTGACTAATTACTTGTGAAAAAATGATCAGTGAGCAAATTAATCTTCTCCAGACAGTCTCAAAAGTTGGTTTGTTTTTTTTTTTAGCCTTGTTGAAGCTGTTAGATCAAAAGCTTGTTGGGGAAAAATGGGATGAAAAATCCATGTATCCTTTGCCTTTCCTTTGGGCCATGTAATCATTAAAAGGGAAAGGGACATCCTTGTCACTCCAGGGGCAGTGATGCCAGGGGGCCATGGCCATCCTGAGCTCCCTCTGCAGGGATGGCAGGTGCAGCAGGGAGGGCTGGGAGCTGGCTCCTGGTGTTTTCTGGGTGCTCATCCTCTGGCAGAGTTTTTCCCAGAAACACCACTGAGGTTTGAGAGCAAGAGAAATCCATTTTCATGCTGCTGTGTCTGACACTGAGCAGTGCTGGGATGTTTTGGAACCTTCTCTCTCGATCTTAATTCATGTTCAAGTGTTCCAAGATGAAACATCTGCCTTTTACCTATTTCCATTTCCAGACTAAAATTAGTTACTGCTGTCTTGCGTTGCAGCAGTCAGCAACTGAAGAGAACTGCAGTTTCCATTGTGAGCTGGTGCACAATGCTTCAGTCCTCTGCTTTTGGCTGATGAACATCCTAAATGGAAAGTGTGACACTGGACATCTAAGGAAAAAAGTTGCCTTCTCTTTTTTCATACATGCAGATCAACTTGAAAAATTGCTGAGTAATCTGTTTTTGCAACCTCAGATCTTACTGTCTGTAGGCAAAGGAATATTTTGGAGTCACATATTTCTGCTATCATTTATTGTCCCAGCACTGCAGCAGTTTTGCTTTTGTCTGAATGCTCTGATTTGATCTAATCTGTTCTGTCTTCTTGTATTGAGATTAACAAGCCATATACCTTCAGGCATAGGCCAGATCTACAGCAGCAGAGCCCAAATGAACTCGAGCACAGGGTCAATCTACTGCACAAAATACATCACACAGTTTTTCCAAGGCTCATGCTGTGTCTGTAATTGTCCCTTGTTCTGTCATTAGAGCTCCCCTCCATGTCATTATTTTGAGTCAGCAGAGCTGCAGGGAACACTCAGCCTGATGGTTAGAGTAGTGCTGAAGAGATAATGTAAATATCTCCCAAAACAGAAGTATGAGGGGCAGGTATTCAGATTAAACCTTATAAAATGACAAGTTTGTTAGCCCCTTAAACCTTATAAAATGGCAAATTTGTTAGCCCCTTTTTGACTCTGAATTAAACCAGTCCCTAAATGTACTCACAAAGCTCCAGTAAGGCTATGTATTCACTTGGTGCCTTGAAATGGTGATTTGCTTTCACTTAGTGCTTCCCAAAAAATACATAGAAACTGGGCAGCAATTGTGCCAGGAGGTAATGAAAACCTTACTGAATGAACATGTAAGCCATGGAACTACTGTTTTGGAAGTACTGCTCTGTCTTTTTGCATCAATCTTAAAATTACTCCTGTTGGTAAGTGTGTTTGCATAAGTAGTTTTCCTGCTCAACCTGTACGAGGGTCCTGTGAGCAGGTACTGGACAGATCACTGAAAGTCATTGCACATACAAAAATTTTGATTTTTAAGTACAAATGCAAAGCAGTTATTGGTGAATGAGGGAGAGGATGTGTAGAGCAAGTACTCCAAAGCATTTGTGGGATTGAAGATTCGAAAGAATGACACGCAAGGTGTACATTTTCCTGGAGAAGCTAATTCCCTTGTACAGTCAGCAGAACTCCCTTCATGGAGGTGTTCATAGAACATCGATCACACAATTTCAGAAACTTCTAGCTTTGAAAAGGCTTTGAGACTACAAAATCCAGCTGTTAACCCAGCACTGCTGAGTCCACCTCTGGAGCAGGTCCCCAGGTACCCCATGCACACAGCAGCTCCAGGGATGGGGACTCCTCCACTTCCCCGGGCAGCCTGTTCCAGCTCCTGACAGCCCTTGCAGTGAAGAAATTTTTCCTAACATCCAATTTAAATCTCTCCTGGTGCAATTTGAGGCAGTTTTCTTATCTTCTTCTGTTGGCTGTGGAAGAGAATCAGGGAATGTGGAATTTCCAAAGTTAAAGCTAGGCTGTGAAAGCCTCAGTTTCATTTTCAGAGGAAATGTGAAGACTCAATACAGAGATTATGAATTTGAGGAATGATGGCACTGTAGAAATTTAGAGAATTTGCAGATAAGAAGTGAAGCTTTCTAGAAAGGTGAAGGACACAGATATGTGATTAACAGCTCCATCCCTGTTTCTTAACATAGAAAATAGATTCACCAAGTCAGAATGAACAGCAATTATTCTCCAGAAGAATTTTGATAGAAGCTGTAGACTTTTTGGCAAATTTTTAGTCCTCAGAATCCACACTTGGATAAAAATGTCAACAAGTGATTAGTTTTTACTGTTGTAATCATAAAAGTGGACATTATTTGAATTATACTAAAGCCATGCACAAGTTTTCCAGCTGAAAATAATAACCTGGATTTGCTGCTGAACTCGATGGTCTCTTTGCAATCTTACTCATAACAAATGGGTACAAAATTGTGACAAAGCCAAGTTTATGAAGAAAAGCAATCTTACTTTTCCAGATAATGAATACCATTTTTCACTGTTCTACAATAACTGATAAACCAACCAAATCCCAGATGGAGAACTGAAATACAGAATGGCACTTAAGCTGTTCTTTTTCTGTGATTTCTTTGAGCACAGGGTTTTGTCCATAAGATTTCATTAGTCTTGTACATTTGCAAGAAAAAAAGGCAGCTCATGTGCAGCCAGTTAAAAGAAGGATTAGATTTATTGAGATTATAATCTGTAAAGAAGCTCTTTCTACACAGATCGTGATTCCAGGAGGATCTACAGGAGGTATGGAGGAAAAACCCACACAGGTTTTAAACAGAGCCCTAAAATGAGATAGGATGTGATTTGAATGCAAATTCATGATGAATTAGGCTGATTTTAGGAGCAGTATTGCTTCATGCAAATGGAAGCTCCTGAGAAGGAGCTGGTTGTATTCTAAGGACAGACATCCTGTAGAACATGGGTGACGATGTGTCTGTCATCACAAGGTCAAACCCAAACCTTCAAAAATGGTGGCTCATGTCTGCCTAAAATAGTAAATTATTTTAAAGCCTTGATATTTAAAGATATATATACAGAAATTCATCTTGATTTGTTTCCCAGCTTCTCTGTTACAGCAGGTATAAGGAGCCCACTTATTAAATGAAATCAGAAAAATCATGAATGTAGGAAGTGAAGCTATTAATAAAGCCAGCCAAATATTTTAGATATATATGAAGGAGTTGTGAGTATCATGACTGGTGGGGTTTCCCAACTGTGATATTTTTATGGTACAAAGCAATTTTTGTGTGTAATATATATATGTAAAAATCTGACTATTCGTAGCATACATTCAAAAAATGTTGTTGTATCTCCAGGCTTTAAAAACCAAACAGTCAAACAAAAAGGCAAATATTTGTACCCCAGTATGTTTTTGTATCAAGTCTCAAAGTAAGCTAAGACTCCTGGCAGTTTATTTTAGACTGGTAGCTGAACACCTAATTTTGCACAATTTATCGGATTCTGTAATTGTTACAAAATTGATCCATAAAAAACTCACGAGGGGAAATGGAAATTATCTGTAATATATCAACTACTTTTGTAATCATAATGCATGAGAAAATCGTGCTTGACTGGGATAGAAAAATGAAATAGAAAACCTTGGAATGCAGTGTTTCTACTGTTTCCTGTGATAAATACTTATTCATAAATATAGAAAATTCCTTTGAAGAGTTGGGAATCCAGCATTTTGATTATATTTTTCATTGAAATTTTTGAATTATAAGAACTTAATTAAAAGAATCATGGAAAACCATAAAAATATAGATCTATTTTCAAGTTGAGTCCATTTTTAATGACTTAAAATGCTCCAAATGCTCTGCCTTCTTGCCCCCACTGGATTGCTGATCCTATTTTTGTTTATCAATTTATATTTCAGAAGTAGAACATATTAGCATTATAAAGTGTAATGAATACCACAGGAGTCTAAAGCATTTCTTAACTCTTGTTTCTGAAGTCTTTTATTTTAGACATCCTGTGCATGGGGGCTGTGAAGGTTTGCTCACTAAAACTTGACATTTAGAGAGAAATTCTATTGAAAGCATCCTGTATAAAATAGAATGGCAGAGTTTAGGACCCATGCTCAGCTAAGTCTCACTCTCTGCTTTTCATATTATACATCACAGTAATAAATCATCTGAACTCATGCCATGTTGGAATCTTTATGGATTGCTTCCTTTTCTTCCTACAAGACTGGTCATTGTGCCCTTCATGTTGCTCAGAAATACAGAGGACACAGATGTGACCAGGTGTTCAGTCAAAAAAAGAGTTCACTGTCATAAAGGGGCAAATCTGTGCCTCGTAGCAATGTCAACTCCAAATTGGCAGCCTAGCACTTGATGCCAAGACACATTTTCTGCATTTGTGTAGTCTCTTTTTAGAGGTGATTAGAAGACTGAAAAGCCTGTATTTAATTAACATACAGTTGGGCAGCTCAGCCTATGGATATTGAAGGTGGAAGTGGCTTTCCAACCTGAAAAAGCAGAGTTTTACATCTGATTTTCTGACACTTTTCTCCTTGGAGTTTGCAAAATTTTCAGCATCAGGAGAGGCTATGGATGAAGTTTATAGAGTCATGGCATTATAGAAGTCATCAAAATTATAGAGATGAGGTACAATTGTCTTCCTCCACATGAGTTTCACCTCTGCCATTAAGGACCACAGAAAAGACAAGAAAAAGACAAAAGAGGGAATGGATAATAGGAATTTTAAAAAATGGGGATAAATGCAAGACACAGCATAGCCTGTAGGGAAACTAACACAGTGACATTTTGTGGCTTGCTTATAATATTTTGAGATGCAATGAATTAATGGGTGACAGGCTCTGCTAGTGGAGGAAAAGAAAAAGGGTGCTCTTACAGACTTGAGGTTTTCATGATCAATTGAATCCAAAAGACAGTGTGTTTCTGGGAAGACCATAAATGTGTTTTTATGTGTGCATTTTGGATGCTTGTTTTGCCTGCCTGGCTCTGCAGACAAAAGCTGCATATTTTGATATGTAACTGAAGTCTTCTCTGTGTCACATTATTTTTTTTAAAGAGAGATTGAATAGTGCACATGTCAAGAACGGAGAATCCTCTGCATTTTCTTTCAAGCCTTTGTGTACATGATGAGCTAGAATAACCTCCCTGAACTGAATTATCCTTCCATCCTATGGTTCAGCGAATATCATTATATTTCAGCACAGCTTGAGTGATTTTTAATGCCAAAAACATCAGCAAGAAATACAAATGTTACAAAAATATTGAAACAATACCATAAAAAAACTCTGGGATCATAAATACTTTACTTTGCAAGGTCTGGAAGGTCAACATAGCTATAGTGTGGAAAATTAAAATGCTCTCTGTGTGAATGCCTTTGGAAAAAAACAAAAAAGGCAGTTTTTTAGCCTAGAAATGCAGTATTCCTATCTGAAGCTGGTTAAGAATAAAAGCTATTTTTCTGGTAAAATAATTTGATGAAATTAATTAGTCTGTGCTTTTTGTTTGACTATGTTAGCTGCATGTTCTTAAATATAATATAATTAAATCAGCATTAGAGAAGGTAGAAAATCAGTGACAGCTTTCATGTCAGTGTTGCACTGCACCAGGTAATGTACATCAGCCTAAGATTTTGACAGAATGAAATCAAATGTGTACAGGCAATAACTGATGCTTTTGACAAGCTTTGAATTTGGAAGGCTTTGCCTTTTCAGGCAGGTGTTCTGTCAGTGCACAGCCAACGTGTCACAATGCACAGGATCACAGAGCGGGGAGAGCAACAGCAGAGAAGTTCTGCTGCTGATTGCTGGGGTGGAGTTGAACAATTAATATTTTACACAATCCTACCTGCTCTCAGGTACTACCTTGCAGCTGGAAACTTGTCTTTGTCCATTAGTCTTAAGCCAGCAGTTGTTCTCTCCCTTGGAAGCCTTGCTTGGTTGCAGTGTTCCAGTACTTAGACATTCCCACCTGATCTGCAGTCCCCTTTCAGAGAATCACTGTAAATTTGTGGAAGTGCAACTTAGCAGAGTTCAGTGGCAAGGTTCACTCTATTTCTTAGTGTATAGATGAATCATACCTTGGAAAATAGGATTAGAATCAATCTTGAAGTGTTTGGATGGATACTGGCTGAAAAAGAGTAAGGGTGCAAAGGATATGGATATAAAAGCTAAGGATTCAAAGGAATTTAGCAACACTTGACTAATTGAGTATTTAATAACTGATTTAATAGGATTTGCTACAATTATAACTGTGACTTAACTGTAGATTCATGATAACAGTATTCATCCCAAAATCAATTCACACACACACACACGGAGATGGGTATATCTGTATCTGTGTGTGAAAAGGTACCTCTCAGAAATCCCCCTTGGGTTCAGTGAAATTCTCATGCCAAATCCCTTAGTGTTTCTCAGCAGGTGTGGGTTGCACCTTGAGGAGTGTGTGTGTAGGTTATCAGCTATGACTGATTTTTTCAATAGATCTCCTGACAATGGGACCATTTCACTGGGGCTGTGGTTCAGGTAAAATAATTACCAAAGTTAACAATATTATTTTCCATCTCCTGACAACACAGCGTGTTCTGTTTTCTAAGAACATCATCTTACAGTGTCTTAAAAATTTCCCTTTTGGGTGTTTTCTGCTTAGATATCCAGAGGAAGAGCTATGAGAAGGATTCAGGAGCAAGCCTCTTAATACAATATATTGAGATGAATATGTATGCTAAGAAAAGCTGCTAAGTGAACTGTTCTACTTCAGAAATAGCCATCTTTATTTGCAGTACTATAAGAGATAACAGGTTGATTTTAACTTTTTTTATTCTAAGTGGATGTTTTTAAACCAAAGATGCCTTCATTCAGCCTTTGACTCAGCCCAGTGTCTGTAAGCTCTGATGTCCCTGCAGTAGCACTCCAGCAGCTTTATGCAGTGCTACTCACAGTGATGTGGGTAACGAGGCATGGTTTGAGCTGCCCTGGGGCTGGAGGGGAGGAGAAGGTGCAGCCATAGTCTGTTCTCCCTGCTGACCTCTATAAAAGCTGACAGCAGGATGCTGGGGTGAGAGCAGTGGTGTTCCTGGCACTCAGTGCTGTGCTGGTGGTGTGGTAGAGACACAGACAGGAGATACAGCAATAAGAAGCCTCAATATTGTGCTTATACATCATTCTTCACCCTAGTTTAAACACCATCAGTATTTTTTTCCAATCTTACATTACAGCAACAACAGAAAGAAAAACCCATAGTTTTGGGTAAAAATCGCCATGAATAATGCTTTCTGAATTTGGCTGAAGTCTGAGCCTTCTATAAGGCTGTCTGACCTTGCAGACAAGCAAATGATTTAAAAATAGCATGCAGGTGTAGAATCACTTACCAAAAAGTTTTTTTCCCCCTTTTTTATTGCTTGGAAAATGCAAGTCAATTGCTTCATGAATAGAAAATGCATTAAAGGGAATTTGAAATGAAAGAGGTCTTTATATCCTCAGAAAGATCCTTTCTTTTTGCCTTAACCTCCTCATAGTAACACATTTTGCAAACACTGGAAACCTTCCTGGCCTTTTAAACTAAGAACTGTAGGCAAACAGCTGACTCTGTAAAATGAAGCAGAGTTTAACTTCTTCTGTGGATGCTTCTATTCTGGGTAATTATGCCATCAGTGGGAATGACATTTGCTGCCTCTGAGAGTGGAGAAAAGCCAAATGTGCAGTGTGGGTCTGTGCACTGCACGTGCTGCAGAAGGCAGCACACTGCTCAGGTACCCTCTGTCGTGTGCCAGGACAGACAGGCACGTTGCACCAAGTCAGCTGCCTCATAAATTTCTGCAATTTGGGAAGTTGTTCTGTCAGGAGAACTTAAGTACAGTTTTCCCCTTCCTGCTCAGATAAAAATTAAATCTCTGATTTGCAAAATAGAGCTGTTGGTCATTTCTAAGTACGCCATGACAACTGTTCATGTTGCAATAATTGCCTTTTAACAGAGCTCACTTCCTCTCCTCTTGGGCTCATAGCAGAGAATTTGTTGTTTACCAGCTGTATGGTGAATTATTGCACCAGCTGGTATATGTTTCTTTGTACCATATAAAATTAATTATCAGTTTTTTAGATCTTGGAAGGACACAAGTAATTACTTTGCATTTCAACCTTGTGAAACCTGGTAGGTTTCATTAGGGAAATCCTGCATTTTTTCCAAATCCCCTATGAAATCGATATGCATAATTATTTTACAAATGCCATGATGCTTATGCAAATAAGGGCTCTACATGGACAACAGTGATTTTATTTTTCTTGGCTTAAGATACAACAGGCACTCTGAGGGGTTGAAAGCCATTGACTTCTGGTCATTACTAATTTAATAAGCAGCCCTCACAGTTCCTGCAGATACAAAGGAATCTGACTTTACATGTGTAATATGCAGTGGGCAGAAAATACTTAGTGCTGTTCTCTTTGAAACCTAGAGGACAGTTATGAAAGTTTTATGGTTCAAATTAAAATTTAAGATTAAAATACAAGATCAAAAGAATCAATTTTTTCCCCTCAATGCTATTAGGAATAAGCCTTTTGGAATAGAGGGGCTCAATTGGCTTAAATGCCACGTCCTCCTCCTTCTCCAGACACCTCAATTAGAAATAATCACAGCTCACTACAGAAATGTAGCTTTTTTCTTTCTTTCTTTTTTAAAGAAAGGAACAAGCTTTTATTACTTTTTAATGTATTATGCTGTTGTAGAGTCATGAAGTGTGCTTGGGCACCACAGTGAAAGTTCTTGCAGAAGCAGTTTGTTTTGTGAGCAGGAGGGAAATCCACAGCTGTGGAACTGTTAAAATGAGTTGGAGGATGCCAGAGGATTTGCTTCTTTGTCAAAGCAAAGGGGAGCAAGGGGAGGCTCATGCTGTAGCTTGGTCTGATTAATAACTATCAGAGTGCCCGTTTTTCTGAGGTTTCATGCCATTAATATGTCTCCCAGTGTCAAATCCACTTGCCATTTCTCTTGTAAGACACTTTAATAATAAACTGCAAAATCAATGGCACACAGAAGCAACCTTATAAGGAGAAAGTGCCCTGCTATATCTTAACTTGAAACACAAAGTCACAAATCTCCTTTCTGGTTTATGTATTACTTTGCTGAAACTTTACCATGGTGCTGTACCCTGAGTGTAGCCCAGTTTCAAGAACCTTGTGCTGGGGAATAGACTCGAGCTAGAATGTGCTTAGGGGTTCTCCCAACCTTGAATAAGTAAAAAAAAAAATAATATCACTATCTATCAGTATCTGCAAAATTTACTCTGTTCCTGGACAAACCCTACCTTTAGCAAAGCAAAACCTCACCAAACTCTGTCAGTCAATAAATAGTTGTTCACCTGTTTTTATGCAAAATGTGCATGTACCTCTTGTTTTTTCCCACGACTTTGGGCTGAACCATGATTTGAATATTTTTTTAAAACTGCAGAAATTATGGGATTGATATAATGTAAAGAAAAACAGTTTTCACTAAACTGATCGAGGATTAAGTCTTTATCTTTCATTTTTAAACCTTCAAATCCTTAGGCAATAGAAAATTAAGCTCCTTTTATTTCACTGAGGAGCTTAAGATGACTGGATGACCAGCATGAAATGCACAGTAGCATTAATTGAACAAACACAGAACTGGATTACTCCAAATCTGCAGAGAACTGCAGAATAAAGGGCATTATCAAGGATTCAGTGGCAAATTCCCCTTATTGACAAGCATTTGTTATAACATTGAAAGAAAAGCACTGCATGAAAACCATAGGCAGCAAAATTCATTAAGAAAGATCCTTTTAAAATGAGCCTAGGAGACTCTGTCTTATCACAGAAGCCAAAACATGGCCATCTGTGGTTACAAGCTTTTCAGACTTGTGTGTTATTGAAGCTAAATAGATGAAGAGACTGACTATGCCAAAATGGAAATGGAGGAAATAAAAAGAACAAATAGGAGAGAAAAAAACCATTGTTGACTCTATATACAAGGAAAACAAGGATTGACTAGAGGAAAATCTGGGGACAAAATATATTTAAACATTTTAACTCATGTAGGGTCTGTTTTTGTGTATATAACATGAGGCATTTCCATTACTTTATATAGGAGGATGAAGATCCAACATGTCTTTTGCAATATCTAAAAAATCTACCTGTTACCAAACAGGGAAATTCTATCAGCTGTGAAAGGATGGTTTCTCTCCTATCAGTGATCATGGAGAGAACATGAATCACATGTTTCAAGTGCCATGCACAAAGTAAATCCCAAGGTCTGGTTTGCCATCCTTTCCCATCCAAGGAAATGCAGAGGAGCAGAAAACTTGATTGTCTTTCTAGGTGAAACTAATGACTTCAGATTTAATCACAGGCAGGTAGAGGATAACAGCAACTGCATCCATTCAGCCTCTAGTTCCTTAGAGTTGATGGGGACTATTTAGGATTCAGGCAAGCTCTGGTGTGCTTCACCTTTTGAATTAACATATTTGCTATTTTGTAATCCAAATGTCAGCAAGCTTCATCATATTATTGCTACATGACCTACTTGACTAAGGGGATGTTTTTAATGATAACCCAACACTGAGTGCTGCTTCTCTGAGTTTGATGGAACTGCAATTAGCTGGTTCAGTAGAGGAAAAATAGCATTTAGATTTCTTTTCAGTATTTTTAACCATGCTGTCTATCTCCACTACACTTCACTCTAGCATTTGTCTTTGTCTTGGTAAAAAAAGATGCCACCATTCAACTGGGTAGGATTTGAGGAGAGTTTGATAATCCAAGCTGAAACATTCAGGAAGGCTGGGATAGGGACTGCGAGTTCCCTGGCAGTCTCACCAGCTCTTTCTGAAACTGTAATGGAAGAGGTTTTGCTTTACTATTTTGTAATGCTTAATGTACAAAATGAAGGTTGAGCCTTCCCCTCAGTACAGTTCTGGATATAGAACAGCAGTATAGCTATTTTTCTTGTCAGGAAAAGTTTCCAATAAAGTGATGTTTGGTCCATGAAAGGCATTTTACAGAATACTTACAGAACTGTTATGTTCAGTGTTAGGCAGTGTGGGTTTTGTTTATTTAACAGGTATTTGAATTTAAATTTGAGTACTGTTCCTCTGGTTTCCACAGCAGGAGGCAGCAGCCAGGAGCACTTTAACAGCCGCAATACAGTGAGTTTAAAGGAGGGACTAGAAAATACAGTGTGGTGGATGATCTCTGTGGCAAGAGGATATGGGACCTGGAACATGGGGATGGGTAAAGGCAATGTTTGCATTTTCTGTGTTTGTATAAAAGAACATGAAAAAAAGGAAAATTAAAGTGACTGGGTTGTAACAGGGAGCATCTTCCTCCTCACTCAGGGGCTTCTGCTGCACCAGTGGAGCTGTTACAGGTGAAAAATGCACATGAGACTTTTTTGGGGAGTACCAATTGCAAGCACTGTATAAAATCAATATGCAGATGGAGTCTCACAACAACAACCAAAATGTAATCGAACAGTTTGATAACTGAATTGTCATTAACACAGTCAGACCTCACATTGCTCTTGAAATCACTGACTTTACTTTAGTGGAAAATTAACCTGCTCAATATGGTATGCAGTAGCTCATTCTTTTGATTTACACCTAGCTATTCCCACAACAATAAAACATTAATACTCTGAATTTTTCATTTGGAAAATATCCATTATAAAAAAATATGCATTAAGATATCTGCTTACTTTTTTATTCTCTAGCTCTTTAGAGTTTTCTTGTATGTCTGTTTTTAATTTTGTTTTTGAAAGTAGCTCTCCAGGAATCCACTTCTCTTGTAGTCTTCCTATGACAACAGATTTTTAAACTGCTGTCAAAGAATGACCATTGAAGTAGCAATTAGTTAATACCTTTAAACCCCAACCCCGTGGAAGAAAAATTACTGAGAATGAGAAACCCTAAAATGTGCTTTATTTTTGGTGGATTTGTCTTAGTATGATTGTTTGTGAGGGGTTTTTTTTGGGTTTTGTTTATTTTTTTGTGGTTTTTTTGTATATTTGTACAATATGCTCTCAATTTTACTGAATATGCTATTGAAAGGTACCAAAATAATTTAAAAAACAACCAAAACATCTTTTACTGATGTTTATTATAACTTTGGTAACAGCTGAATGACAATTCAATATCTTATGCTGATATGCTCTTTTGCAGCTAGAATTGAAAATTCTCATTTCCTTTTTTACACATCAAGCAGACTTCTCCTTTCACAGTACAAAGCACATACTTGCAGAGACTTTGGAGATAGAAAAATAAACGTAAGATCAATAATGATGAAGTGGGCTGGCCTCAGCTGAAGGCCACGAAAAGACAGAGGAGGGAAAAGGTGAACGAAAGGAACAGATTAGGGGATGGCTGTGGCAAAGGGAGTTTAGGACATGCTAACGCTGGCAGCAGCAGCCCATCTCAGCACATCCCCAGGGACCTGCATCCCCTGAGCAGCTCCCCAGAGTGCCAGAGCCTGCCCTGCCTGGGCTGCTGCCCTGCAGGGACCCCTTTGGGATTCACACTGCTGTGGCTGTGCTGCTCCTGCTGTCCCCGGCTGGCTCCTGGCATCTGCCTGAGGTGCCCATTGGCCAAAAAACTCTCTCCTGGTCCTTAGCATCAGTGTGGTGCCTTGTGAGGGCTGACCTAGAACAGAGACTAGACAGAGCTAAAGAATAAAGTAGGGGTTTATCAAGAGGCCTCAAATAGATCCATCTTGGGCAGCACAACCTAAAAAGGCCACAAAATAGACAGCAAATAACAGGGTCTCACATTTCTATAAGTTTTGGTCCATTTGCATATTGGAGCTAATTGTCCAATTACAGCTTTAGCCCATGAAATCCCATCCTACTTGTTTGTCTCTCTTCAGTCCACGTTGTTTATGCTCTTGGGACTGAGATCTGGATTGGCTGTCCTTGGACTTGTTGGAAGCTAAAGAAGGAATTGTTTTGTTTCCCTACTCTGTGAACAGAGCTCATCATCCCCTAATATGAAGCGTAAGCTTGCACACTAAAGCAGAACAGAATCTGAAAAATATAAAAGCTAAAACCTGAGGCATCAACTGCTGTTAGAAAATGACTCCATAGACTTAAAACATCTGAAAACTTTGTTTATTCTCAGGGATTCTTCAAATCTATATTGGGGTTTGTCGCAGACATCATAAAAAAAAAATCTTTTCTTTAAGATTTTTCCTCTTGAGAAGCTGAGAAGCTTCAAGAACAAAATGTAAACATTGATTATCTGCTGCTGTGGAATGCAACAGGTAGATCTTTGATAAGTCCATCTTAGGTGTTTGTAATTGATGTCTAATCACCGCCCAGCTAGCTCAGACAGAGAGCTGAGCCACAAACTTTTGTTATCATCCTTTCCTATTCTATTCTTAGCTAGCCTTATGATGAAACCTTTACTTCTATTCTTTTAGTCTAGCTTTAATGTAATATATATCATAAAATAATAAATCAAGCCTTCTGAAACATGGAGTCAGATCCTCGTCTCTCCCCCAATCCAAAAACCCCTGTGAACACCGTCACAGGGGTTTTGTAAATAAAGAGCTTTTTCAACTGTTTTTGCTATTGATTTACATAGAAAATATAGGCTTCTGAAATGAAAAGAATGTTGAGCTGGTTCTTAAGACTGCTGAAGAACATGGAAAGCTCTAGAGTCAGTGGTGTCTGCATCAAGGTTGTAGTTGGTCCTGCTGTTTGGAGAAGGATGGTCCCCAGCTCTGAGGTGAGTGCAGAGCTCTCTGCTCAGCTCAGGGGCTGTTGGATTAGCTCCCTTGCCCAGCTGGGTTAGAGGACAGGAGCTTTTGGGCACAGGGAGGTGGTGCCAGGCAGAACTTCAGGTCTCACCACGGGCACAGGTCCTGCCAGGGGGGGAATCTCCCCGGAGACAGCTGGAAAGAAAATTGGGTTTTACATTTTCGGCCAAGGAGGCTGCTTTGAATGCATTTGATTAAACAGAATATTTCATTTTACTGTTTTAATAATAAATCATACACACTGAATAAATGCAATATTTGTAATACCATTAAAATGTAATTTCTTTTGTACTGTGAGTGAATTACATGATAGGTGTAACATACTTTCTCTTTGTTCTTGGAAGACTTTTAGCATGTAATTATTTTCCAATTATCTGACTGTTTCTTGAGCATTTTAATCCTTTTTGGAAATGGCACTGAAGAGTTTCTTTTCAATGGGAGCAAGGGCTTTAAATGCCACAAAGGTTGTGGGCTTAGTTCTGCAATTCTTGGTTTTCATTGGTAAATATGCAAAATGCATGAACCCTAAACACACCAACTGACTATTTTCAATTGTTATAAATTCCGGATGGTACAGTGCAGCCTGATGTTAATTTTTCTTTCATCAAGATAGGGATGCTGGTTTGTGTTTGCTGAGACCATAAGCTCATGTTCCTGCTCTGGTTTTTAGGAATGCTGAAGATGTTGTGTATTTCAAAAAGAATTAAACTTTTCCTTCTGGAAAGGTGATCACAAATTTTGGTGTGCTGCTTTTAATGTTGCTCCTTTCCTGTTCTGCATCTTGGAATCACTTCAGTCAATACAGAGCTAAACAAAGAGGAATATTCAAAAAGGTAATTTTATTTCCATGATTACTGTGGGGATGCAGTTTGAAAGTGTTTGGTTGGGCTTTTAATTTTCTAAGTTTTTTGAGAAGTCC
Organism: Melospiza melodia melodia; assembly: GCF_035770615.1. Classification (NCBI taxonomy): domain Eukaryota; kingdom Metazoa; phylum Chordata; class Aves; order Passeriformes; family Passerellidae; genus Melospiza; species Melospiza melodia. The sequence continues at coordinate 8,704,309 of NC_086207.1, read as the reverse complement.
TCTAAACTTCTGAAGTGGAACTGATTGTTATGAGTAAGCCTTTTCTCTTGACTGGCACAATTCCCATCTATGACCACAGTGATATCAAAACATTTTGGGTACCAGCTCTTTGTTGATCTGTTGTGTGGAGGCAAGAAGAGTCCACAAGTTAAAAATTGAAAACATAAAATGGAAACTACTTTGGGAAACAGAATGTCCTGGCACTGGAAATTTTATAGTGATCTGCTTTCTGCTTTTCTGCTTTCTGCTTTTCGAACAGCCCAGCATTCGCAGCCTAGTTACATGACAGTGAGCAGCAGCATTGTTTTCCAGGGTGAATTTCTTACCACAGAGCAGTCTGAATCTTTCTTTTGCTTAAAATGAATGTGGTCTGGTGGCATTTTCAACACCTGCCACCCCTGTGGTGCTGCCTTTAGTGGCTGATGGAGGGTGGGTGCTGTGGGCAGGGGACATGAGGGGTGTGGGAGTGACAGGTGACAACTACAGGTTTTCATGTTCTCTCTCAACTCTGCTTCCACCAAAAGCCAAGGAACTGGAAGTTTTTATCAGTGAAGTGCTACCTGATATGAGGGTTGGCATTAGACCTTTAGCAGGTTATAAATGACAATATATGGCAGTAAAATACTCTTTTCCTGTTTGATAATTTGAAATGAGCTGATGCTATTTCCTTGCAACTCAGAATTTTGTAGTGGTGAGGTTGATGATAAAGTTGATTAATTAATATATGACTTTTAAAGCTTTATTTATTTTAATATCTAATGGGATGGCTGGAGGAGCTGCCTCCCATGTAATATTTTTTACATCTATTTTAATTTGATTCCTAATATCCTTTGTGTTTGTAAAGCTTGTCCTCATTTTTATGTTTTGGTGTTTGTAATCTGTTTGAGAAACTATAGAAAAAAATCGTGTATTTTTGTGTTTTTCAGTTTATTTATCAATGTAACCACAAAATTAGCAGATTGTTTTTATTAAGGTCAAATAGGCCTTTGCAAATTCCTCATATAAGTGAAATAGAATTCTATGCAGCTTTCATTTGTAATGTTATGAAAATTATACATTTATAAACTATAAAATTCAAGTCACAACAAGAGTGGTAAGTTACAGAACAAGGACAGCCCAGAAAAAAGAACTATATGGAAACAATAATAGCATTTGTAAAGATATCAAAGCAACTTTTGGAGACAATGAATCTTCTTCATCTCAAGATAAACTTTAAAATAAAGTTGTCATGGTTTTCCACTTTTTCAGTACCTATCCTTTTCTTTATATCTATCATTGTAAAATATTTTGTTTGTTACATTGTCATGTCATGGAGAAAGAAGATCTTTTAGTAGCAAGTTAGCGTTTCCTAGCAGGTACTTAAAAAGGAGTTAAATATTATTTTATAAAATTTTCAGTGGATTTTAAAGTAGAACTATTGAACAACATAAGGGAGAAGTAAGTATTTATTTATTTATTGTTCCTTTGGAAATACTTCAGAGAACATTTTTTCATCATTCAAGGACAGTCATTACTAGAATAAATAAGGATCCTTTATTCTGTCAAATGAAAAATGGAAACATTTTATGGGATTGACAGTGTCACTACAGCAACGCTGCTTAAATAATTAGATGTCCTTACTCAGCCATGGGATCATGGACTTGGTGGGTATCAAGCTGACAAGTCATCCTGTTAAATTTCAGTTTGTTAGTTCCTATTAAAAATTACTTTGATTGTTCTCTCACAATTGATAGATGCATATGGAGTTCCTGATATCACTTACACAGTTGGAATATATTTTTTTGGTTATTTCTGGTTTCTTTTACTGTAATGCACACACTAAAATGTACTTCAGAACTTACCATGCATTTATAAATAACAGCGTTCTGAGTTTTCATTTCATTTTTCAGAGATCTGTTGCTCTATACAGGCAATAAAAAACAGACACTTTGAAAATCTGCTCATTTTTTGTTTCACAGAAGAAGATACCGAGTGCAGATTGTCAGAACCCTGGACAGCCACTGCACCAAGTGGGATTTTGGAGCCTGTGGGAGCTGATGTGTGCTCAGACACAGGAAAGGCTTCTCAGCAGAGCCTGGTGTCTCACCCAGCGGGCAGAGGTATGATGCCATGGGGGGGAGGAAAAAATCAAGTTTAATGCATGTAGATACCCTAAAGCATTTTTTATATATATGAGGCTGGCACTTGCAAATGGAGGAATTAGCTTTCTTGGGTTATGGTTGCAGACACATTCCTGCCTCACACTTTTCTCTGTATCAGATGCACATAGGCTTCACTTCCATAGAAGCAAATTTTCACTCAGGTTTTTGACTTGAGGTTTTGAGTTCTGGATGAAATGTTGCTCCAAAAGACAGTCTGCTGAACTTTCAAAGTAGGTAAAAACACTATTGTTTCTCAGGCTTGCTGCCTTCACAGCTCAGCACGGCACTTACATCCATACATCCTGTAGAAATTATTTCCTTAAAAAAAAAAAAGTTGAAAAAATGTCAGTTTACTTCCATGTTTGAAGAGCAGGGGATAAGTCAGACATTTGCAAAAGAGATATCTTGTGAATTTCATTTTAGCTGCTCCTTGCAGCAACCTGAGGCTGTTGGTTGGTCCTGACAGGAGATTTTGGGAAAGAGCATCTATAGGAAAGAAATAAAAGGGTTCACAGAGCATCACTGTGTTGACAGAGAGCTCAAACCCACACTGCTGATGTAAGGCCTGAAAGAGGATGACACTAAAGAGGATGCAGGACAAAATGACTTCCCATTCAATGTTATTTTTAACAAAAAATGAGTTAATATATTAAAAAAAAAAAAAAAGAAAAGTAATTTTTCCTTGCTGTTCTGCCTATTGTGTCTTCACAAATGTGGGTGATGAGCTGTGAGCTGCAGGTGCATGAGGACAAATTTCCCCAAAAGCTGCTATTTTATGGTACATTCAGTTTACTTCTGCTGCATTTGTCTCTGTGATCCTTGCTAGGAGTTCAGTGCTAGGAACAAATCTGGCTGCTTGGACTAACAGTTTTTATGGATGTTCATGGTGTTCAGCTGCCAATCAGATGTATGCAGATGCAAATTGGATGGTTAGATACACAAGTACTTTGATTTGTCTGTAAACTCATCTTGAGCCTGTGAAGTCTCAGGAAGGATTTTTGTAGGTGGAATTTTCACTTTTTAAAAGGACCCTGAATCTTCAAAACACCCTCACTAAATGGTTGGTTGGGTCAGTTTGTTTATGCTTACTTTTTGATGATGAAAATCTCAGAAGCCTGAAGCTCAGCCTGAAAACATATTGCTGAGGCCAAAAATACTTGCAAATAATGTAACAGATAAAGCTCTGAAGAAACAGATTTTATTTGACAGCCTTGATTTTTCTTTCAATGACCTCACAAAAACATTAAATGGGAATAGCCTGGGGAAGAGGCACTAAATCAATAGGTACCAGTAAATTTGTGAAATCAATTTTTGCTTTTCACATACACGAAGATTGATGCAGTGAATGCTGTGTCACTCCCATTAATTGCCCAGGGCTACAGAAGATTTATCAATTGCTTATTGACTTCTTTGAAGCCACAGGGGGAAAATGGAAATAGCTGCAAAGTTAAGTGAGTAATAGAGAAGACATCCTTCCCCAGCCGGTGTGAATAGAGGCACAGCAGACTGGCTCCACAGTGCATTGGATATCAGCATTTCTGCAGGCAGCAGCAGGAGCAGCATTGCCAGGGGCAGGGTGGGGCTGGGGGGGTGCCTGTCCTGCCTGGGACACCCTGGGAAGGGTGGCACTGGGGCACAGGGGGGTCACAGGGTGCAAAGGGTGGCACTGGCGGTACACAGGGTGGCACAGGGGACATAGAAGGTGGCACAGGTGGGACAAAGGGTGTCACAGGGGGCACAGAAGGTGTCACAGGGGATACAGATGGTGTCACAGGGGGCATGGAGGGGTCACAGAGGGCACAGAGGTGCCACAGGGGTACAGAGTGTGTCATTAGAGGGCAGCACAGAGTGTACAGAGAGTACGGACGGTGTCACAGAAGGTACAAAGGGTGTCACAGAGGGTACAAAGGGTGTCACAGAGGGTGTCAGAGGGTACAGGAGGTGTCACAGAGGATACAGAGGGTGTCACAGGGGATACAGAGCGGTGTCAGAGGGTACAGAGGGTGTCACAGAGGGTGCAAGGGGTGTCACAGGGGGTACAGAGGGGTACCAGAGGGCAGAAAGGGTGTCACAGGGGGTACAGAGCGGTGTCAGAGGGTACAGAGGGTGTCACAGAGGGTGCAAGGGGTGTCACAGGGGGTACAAAGGGTGTCACAGAAGGTAGAAAGGGTATCACAGAGGGCACAGAAGGTGTCACAGGGGGTACAGAGGGGTCACAGAGGGTAAAAAGGGTATCACAAGCGTACAGAGGATGTCACAGTGGGTAGAAAGGGGTGTCACAGAGGGCACAGAAGGTGTCACAGGGGTACAGAGGGTGTCACAGTGCGTAGAAAGGGTGTCACAGGGGGTACGAGGGATGTCATAGGGGACACAGAAGATGTCACAAAGGGTACAGAGGATGTCACCGAAGGTACAAGGGGAGTCAGAGTGCACAGAGCAGTGTTAGAGGGTACAAAGGGTATCACAGATGGGTGTCACAGGGGGCACAGAAGGTGTCACAGGGGATACAAGGGATGTCACAGAGGGGTCCCAGAGGGCAGAGAGGGTGTCACAGTGGGTACAGAGGGTGTCACAGCGGGTAGAAAGGGTGTCATAGAGGGTAAAGAGGGGTCACAGAGGGTACAAAGGGATGTCACAGGGGGCACAGAAGGTGTCACAGGGGATACAAGGGATGTCACAGAGGGCATAGAGGGGTCACAGAGGGTACAGAATGGTGTCACAGAGGGCACAGAAGGTGTCACACAAGGGACAGAGTGGTGTCACAGAGGCTGCTGAGGCCCTGGCACGGGTGCCCAGAGCAGCTGTGGCTGCCCCTGGATCCCTGGCAGTGCCCCAGGCCAGGTTCACAGGGCATGGAGCAGCCTGGGACAGTGGAAGGTGTCCCTGCCATGGCAGGGTGTGGAATAGGATGAGCTTTAACACCTCTTCCAACCCAAAGCATTGTTTGATTTATGATGTGTTACTATGTGATAGTCACTCAGTTTTACACACAGTTGGTCCACAGGAATTCTTGTTAAATTTAGTAGGATGACTTGTGAAGAAGTTACTCTTCCCCACAACTAAAGGCATCTTGTCCTCACTTTGAGCATTTTTATAGTGGCCACAGGCTTCAATTTCTCTGCTATAAATAACATATTTCACATTTAACAGCTCAAAATTCAACTACCTGTTTTAATGTGCCCTCTTCAGTCTTCTTACTTCCCCTGGGTATGGGGTGTGGGACAGCTCATTAAATTTCTGAGTCAGAAAAGAGAAAACAGCAAATAAAAATAAATATATAAATTAAAAATACACCATCTGTGGTATAAACAGGGCACTCTGAAATGTTAGTTAAAATTTCCATAAATGTGACACATGATAAAAAGAGCAGTAGCACAAAGCAAAAGAAGAAAAAGACTTTTAAGGCTAATAAACTTTGCACTGTAAAGTGACACCTGACACTTCAAAGTGAAAGAATGGAGAGTTATTTATGTGTTTTATCTCTTTAACAGAAAACAAATTAATAGTTCTTTTTTTCAACAATAAATTACTTGCAAATCTAACATACCTATATAACCCACCGTGGAGTCAAGGGTGGGAGGAAGTTTTGGCATAAGATGGGTTTTATATTTTTCCTTTTTTTCTAAATACTGTTAAAAAAAAACCTTCGCAGTCCTTCAGTGTCAAGCTAATCTTCTTCCTTTTATCTTTAACTCCCTTCTTACTCCTCTTTGAGGAAATAAATCCATTTAATACTCTTAGCATGAATGCAGACAAGCATCCTGGAAAATAACTCCATCCTGGTCTTTCTTTCCATCTTTCTTCCCTGTTTTCTAGCACAGAAGCTAAATTTCAACAAATTGAAAATAATCCTCTGTAACAGGATTTTAATGGTAATAAATTGCAGCTTCTGCATAAAAGTAAGATCACAAATGTACAAGATGATTGGACAGTATATTCAGGGAAGTAAAATAGAGTATTTGTAGGTGATATTTATGAAAAGAAAATGAAGTGGTTTTCAGCAGTTGAAGGCATTAAGTTAGCAGCCATAGCACAAAGTAAAATTTAAATTTTACATACCAAATATCTGGTAAAGATACAACTTCTATTTATAAGGGAGAAGATCCTGATTCAGGATTAAAAATCAGTAAGTAACACGATGCATTATCAGCAGACTCATGAGTGTCTTGCCTCTAAACCTCATAAGCAGAAACTCCTTAAAACCCTGGATGCTGAAAAGGACAACGGAAATGATGGGGGAGGAGGAGAAAAAGCAGATTTGGCAAGCTACAACTTGATGAGCCATTAGGCTTAAGAGTGAGGAAGCAGAGTTGCAGCTGAAAGCTTTGTCAACCTGCTAAATACTTCATAGGAAGCAGATTAAAAAAAAAATAAAAGAAGAAAAATCAGTTCTATTTGGAGAGGCACAGCTGTGTAAATAGAAAGCCCTGACTGGCTGGGGAATGCAGTCTGGATGAGTTCCTCCAAGGGACATCAGGAGGTTCTCAGTGGAATTGGTGGGTTCTGGTGTGATTTGTGACTGCCCACACGGGTTCAGTGTGGCGTTGGCTCTGAGCAGGGCAGGGCACAGGGAGTGTCACAGCCCCTGTTCCCCGTGCCCCTGGGCTGAGCCCCAGCTCCAGATGCTGCCAGAGGGAAGGTGCTGGAGCCCCTGGGCATGGGCAGCTGCTCCTGTGCTACCCTTCCTCTTGCCAGCTGTGGGAATCCACAGAATCAGAAGGGTTTGGGAAAGCTGCAAAAGGCAGGCCCCAGAGGCAGCAGAACTGTGATTAGAGCTAAGCAGCAGCCATGAGATTGGTCAGCAGAAAAATTATTTAAAATGTAGAAAAGCAAGGACAAATAGAACAATGGTCTGTGTATTAACACTTGTCTAGAATAACTCCCTAAGCTACAGAAAAGTTCATCTAGCAAGATATTAGGAAGTTTAAAGCTTAATAATGGAGCTTTGTGCCTTGTGTTTTAAGGCTTACAAGCAGGTATTGTATTTGAAATAAGCAAGCATTGTTTAACCAAAGGTACGTGTGCCTGTAGTGGGTGGATAGAGCTACTGTCAGTGTGCTTTTGCTTTGTGTGATTGGTCAAAGAACTTATAAAGTGAGTTGTAGCATTAAATTCTTGGTCTGCTGCCTGGGATGTGAGCTGGTGGCATCTTCCCATTGCCATAACCATGTAATGAGACTGGTGCTGGAAAATCAAACAGCTCAAGGCGCGTTCCACAGCAGCCCTGTCCCGTTTGTGATTTGTACAGAGCCCCTGGCCAGTGACACCAGCAGCCTCCCTGTCTGCCTTCCCTGCAGAGCTTTCTCTGACCTCTGAGCTGGACAAGGGAGGGAAAGGGGGAAGCTCAGCCAGCTCAGACACTGCCCTGTGCCTGTGAGCACACCTGAGGGGGTGAAGTAGGGGGAAAGGGAACAGGTATCACAGCTGTGAGCTGCTTTTTTGGATTTTGGGTGCTGTGAATGTACACGTGTGTGGAAGTGTTAGGAAGACACATTTTCACATGTTCAGTGTTTGGAGGATGAGATGTCCCCCTGTCGCAGACATCTTTTATGAAAAATCCTTTCTTTAGGATTTTTCTTCCTGAGAAGTTGAGAAGCCTCAGGAACAAAATGTAAACAATGGTTATCTGCTGCTGTGGAATGCAACAGGTGCATCTGGGATTGGCCCATGTTGGATGTTTGTCATTAATGGCCAATCCCAGTCATCTGGCTTGGACAGAGAGCTGAGCCACAAACCTTTGTTATCATTCTTTGCTCTTCTATTCTTAGCTAGCCTTCTGATTAAATCCTTTCTTCTCTTCTTTTAGTGTAGTTTTAATGTCATATATAGCATAAAATAATAAATCAAGCCTTCTGAAACATGGAGTCAGATCCTTGTCTCTTCCCTCATCCAAGAAGCCCTGTGAACACGGTCACATCCCCCAGCAGAGGTCTGGTGTGGGTCACTGGGGGTCTGATGGGAGCAGTCAGTGCTGTTACTATGAGATAAGACCCAAAGGTGTTTTTGGGATGTATCTGTGTGTTGCTGCATGTAATGAAACCCTGAGATGCGCCTTGAGCCCCTGCCATGAGCAGAGGAAAAGCAGCAGAGAGCGCAGGAGGCACAGTGTCCCCTCAGAGCCCTCAGAGCTGCTCTCCTGAGCAGGCAATTGTGCAGGAACTGTCCTTGAACTTCTTATCACAGTGACTTCTATGGACTATTCTGAGTCTGAGGAGTCCCTGCTATGGGATGCTAAAAGGCCGCTTTTGTTTTGAGGCATCAATATGTGCTTGGCAAAAGTGCAAAGTTTTGGCAGTGTACTGATAGTACGTGAAAAATAAGGGACTTGATGTTGTCCTAGAACTGAGACATTGCATTTTAATAGTGAGACTGATTTGCCCAATTGAAAATTTACAATGAGACAGAACATCCATTCCTCAATGTGGCAAAACCAAAATGGGCATATTTCAAAGCTAGAGAGTAGCTGGAATAGATATTAGAAGCTCACTTCAGGAACAAGTTGGTAAGAGACTGTGGCTGTCAATATGCAGGAGGTCAGACTGGATGATGATAATGGTGCATTTCAGTTCCTATAAATTGGTGAATCTAATAATTTCAGTAGAAATGCTGCCTCTGGATGTCATTTGCCCTGTGACCTCATCCATCTGGAGGACTTAAGCAGCTGTAAAGTAGATGCAAGATCTACTGACTTTGTCTACTTTCTTCACTTGGACAGTAAAAAGGGGTTGTGTGGAATTAGGATTCAAAGCTTTATTCAGAAACCTGTCTGCAAGTTTGTGGGGATGGGAGAAGGGAGCCCATCTAGCCTACATTCTCTTTTATCATATTTTATGTTCTCAGGTCCCACATTGAAAATAAAATATTCTCTGCTGGACGTAAAAGAAAAGTCACTTATATATATTTTTTTCATTGTTTTTATTCAGAGACAATGTTTTTGACCCAAAGATGAAGCAGATTCTCATCTTTCATGGCCATTTCTCACCTTGAATATTTTCCTGTGTTCTTTAAAATATTCATACTTGCATTGAGAAGCCAAATTTTTGAAGGTGATCCTAGGTGAATAGGATTAAACAATGCAGGTCAAACTACTTACTTAATCACTGTATATTCTTCATGCAATTGGCAAGAAATTATATTTCATACAGCATTCTTTATAGTCTCAAATTTTAGTATTCTGAGAGGAGAAAAATGAAAGGCAAATATCACGACCTTTTGTATCTCAATGACCTGAAACTGGAGATGGATTGCAATTTAAATACAGAATTCAATCCTAACTTTAAAGTATCAGTAGGCACTTGTAAAATATGTCTAGGACATTCAGAATGGGAAAGATATAATATCCTTCCAGGGAGAAGAGCTCTGAAAATTGCCATTTTCCTTTCACACATTAAGGCACATACTGATTAAAATTCATGAATTTGATTAAGAAAAAATAATGTTTTCCCTCAAGCAAACTTGTTTTTCCTTTTAATTGTTCTATTTGTTTCTAGCGCAGGAGGGATAATTCATGTTTTGGTTTTAAGCCAGAAAAAAAATGCTGAAATATTTTACTGTTTTTATATGCAGAAATGTTTCATTTTTAAGAATTATCATTAGTGACACAACTGTGCAATTTATACTCAGTGTTCTTTAATAGAATGAATTCTGACAGCCAAACATCAGAACTTAATCTAATAATGAATGTCAGTAGGCAAAAAAGTCAGACTTAGCTGAGGTGTTCTGCTCCTCTGTCTGAGCACATGCTCAACTCCACAGGAATCAACAAAGAAGAATTGTACCTATAGCACAGAGAGTACAATCTAGGAAATGACAGACCTGCAAGAATGACCTGATTCCCCCTGAAATTAAACTAATGAAGGATTTCCTTAAACAGGCTGCATGGGCTGAGGTGTCAAGAGTGCAGTGGAACATTGGGGCTGGGGCAGGAGGCCTGGACGACGCCTGTGCTGGCAGGGCTTTGGCCTTGAAATTGTGTGCCAAGGATTTCTGCAGCTCCATCAGGGGAATGTGACACCTCCTCACCACATTAATTGTCCCAATGAGGGATAAGGTGCTCCAGTCTGGACGCTGACTTGAGCTGCCTCATGCCCAGAAGTACCTGCCCTCAGTATCCTTCCAAGATCCTTAGAAAGTGCTGAGCACCTGCATTTTAGAAATCCTGATTCATTGGAAGTTCTCAGCATGGGGGTTCATGCTGAAGTCCTGACTGAAGGCAATATTTTTTTAATGGAATAGAAAAAGGATGGTGGAGCTGCCCAGCAGAAGTGTAGTGTAGCTGTGATGGCACAGGCCTGCACTGAATGATCTGAAGTGATGCAGATGATCCAGACAGGCTCAAAAGAAATACAGGCTCAAGGGAAATATAGGTTTGATATTACGAAAAAGTTTTTCATGCAAAGGGTGATGAAGTTCTGAAATGGCTGCCCAAGGAAGTGGTGGAGTCACCATCCCTGGATGTGTTTAACAAAGCCTGGATGTGGCACTGGGTGCCAGGGGTTAGTCGAGGTGTTGGGCATGGGTTGGACTCAATGATCTTGAAGATCTCTTCCAACCTTGTGATTCTGTGAAACTGTTTGAGCTCCTCCTCCGAAGGTGCAGCAGAATTGTGACTGGCAGGCATTGAAATGGAGTTGCAGTCACTTCTCCTTCCCCTCTGCAGCCAGAGAGGCTCTGTCCCTGGGCTGGATGAGCTGGGCTCCCACCAGCAAATCAGGAAACCTTTGGTGCTTTTTCTGACTGGAGTGAGCAAAGGTAAACACCTGGACTCAGCAGGAACACGATGAACAAAGGGAAAGCTGCCAGCAGTGTTTGCTGAGATCTGTGTGCCTTAAGGAAGAAGTCCTTGTGTTGAAGGTGTTATGAGCAGCTCTTGTTGTTTATTTCTCTGACATTCCATTGTCTTCATGAGATCAGCAAGGGCACTGCACCAACAAAGACATAAGTCAAGTCTGTTTATGCACGAGCTTTCAGTGAGCTTGATTTTTCTGGTATGAGATCCCTGTGTATCCAGTGTCACGGAAGTAAAGGTTCTCTAAGTGAACACAGGGATTTTGGTAAGATTTTTAGACCTCATCAATGTCTAGCCTGGATATTAGTATTTGTTTTTTAATGCAGACAGAAAATACCAGAGTTAAAAATAGGATCTTCAACAAGGTTTTGTAATTAGCACTGACCAGCATGCAAATCCCAGGAACAACTATTAAGTTATAAGTGCAGGATGTGAGACAAGAGGAAGAAGCTGGCTGGTCCTCTTCAAATTCTGGGTTTTGTTGACAAAATTTTTCTCCTCTAAGGCATTTTGTCTTTAATGTTCTCTAACAATTATTTTCTCAGTTTTTATTTCCTTGCAATATTTGCTATTATTTGTAAAGCTCCAGCTGCCAGGTTGGTAGTATTTTGCAAGAGCCAGCTTTTCATTTTTAAAGTGCTATATTTGTTTTTGCTTCTCATTCTTCCAGAGAAATTGAAAACATGAATTATAACACCAACAAAGAAAACTAAAAAAAAAAAAAAAAGGAAAGAAAATTAAAGAATGAATAGCCATTATTTTGGAAACGAGATCTTTAGACCTATAACAATTTGCTTATAATTTGGAGGGAGGGTGAGAATTTTTTATCCCTCCTAGTTATTGTGTTTCTTTACAAGGAAGAGCTGTAATATGTTATATATGGAGCATGAACTGCAGTTGACTTATTGAGAACAGCACAAAGCAGAGTGAAAAGCAGTCGTGAGTTGTAGAAGAAATCATTTGTCTCTGTCTCAGTTTACCTTTCTAATAGCAGCCAGGCTCTGAGATGTGTAAGGCCAAGGAAAATGATGGCATAAAGCAGAATGCTTGTAAATTCTGTGTTTTTTCAGAGGTTGGGAATTTCCCCTCTCTTTCCACAGACCAGCATTTTTATTCCTGTAAATAGAACACTTCATGCGAAGAAAAATGCCAAGTCTGTAACTCTTTGGCCAAAATTGCTGTTGAATGTTATTCAAATGTTAGGTTTTTTTGTCTTTTCCTATTTTTTTATCAAGCTTATTTCACAAAATGAGATTCAGTCCTAGGAAAATGTTTTGAGATTTTGTAATTAAAAACAATTGTTCTAGAAGTATTAGTTCTTTAAAGAGAGGTTTATCTGTTATGGAAATAATGGCCAGCATAAATAATACAGTGAAAAGGTAAGGTTGAGTCAATTGTTCCTGTGCTTCCTTCCTTAAAATTGAATTATTCATTATTTCCTGTAAAAATGCACAGAAAATAACATTTTTTTCCTAACTTAAGATTGCCACTGAAGTTGCACATTAAACAAAAGTAAATCTATGCCTAGACAGTTTCCATGAATTCTTAGTAATGCCCATCCTTCAAGAGTTACCTGCTTTGTGACTTCTCTGAGTTTATATCTGAAAGCAAAATCAGATGCCATTTCCCAGCTGAAGTGCAATTTGTTGTAATTTCTTACAAGTTTTTAGATTATTTCTTTTTATCCTGTTTTTTTTTAATAGGGAGATACTAGAGTTTTGTCATATTTCTGGTTCACTCATGTCTGTATCAAATGATAGGAAATGACCAAATAAGTAAATTTAAATTTTTATCATTCCAAAGCACAGATCTGGGAGGCTGGTGAAGGAGCAACTGTGTTACAGAAGGGCTGCTTTTGGAGGCTGGTGAGCAAATGGCCTTTGTCTATGAATTGAACCCTCATTTTTGTAGCTTACCCATTGAAATATGTGAAGGATACAACTCAGGATATAGTAACATATTTTCTGAGTAGAATGTTTGGATATGAAAGAGCCAAACCCTCTGTGACAGTGTTAAATAACTTGTGTAAAGCCACTTGGCTTGAGGTCAACCACTGGTCTGCTAACCCAGAGGCCACAGAGGATTTTTTATCTTTTATCTCTTCTGCCTGTGACCTGTACAAATTCTGTCATTTGGCAAAATCTCTCTACAGGTTCCACTTTGCTCTTCTCTCTGTCTTGCTGTTCCCTGTAGGATGTCATTTTCCATCTGGCTCTGGGGTGTGGAGAGGGAGGCAATATTTAGGGTACACAAGGCTGACCTCATGGAGAGGGTCACATAATGGCATTTTCCACTAGTGCATTTTCCTGGGAAACCCAGGGAAGGATGGGTTGTACTATCATATGTATTTCCAGAATAATCTGCATGTGAAGTCCCTGTTTGCATGCAAGATGATTTGGGTTCTTCAAAAGGCTTGATGTGAACAGGACACTGGAATGTCCTGTCTTGATGGAACCATTTTCCTTGGCCTGGGTTGAACTCTAAAGCTTTTATAGCAAGGAAATCTGGAGCTCTTTGAGGACTGAATCATACCAGTGCTTGTAGAAAAGAAGTGGCATTTCACATTGGAGGCAGATGGAAGAAATATTTATTTGGTATGAGGATTTCAAGCAAATGATGGATGCTGTAATCTGTTCACAGGATAGGAATGCTAAAGCCCCAGGGAACACAGAATTATCTGGCCAGTGAGGCAATAAAAAGGACATAAATAATTGATTTATAATATGTTTCTGCAACATTGCACAAGGTTTTCACCTCCACGTACCAAGATACATATTTATTATTATATATGTTTCGCATAGGTAGAGTTAATGCATACAAATGAATACCCAAAAGCTCATGAATGAAACACCATAAATGTATTATAGAAAACAACAAAATGTACTAGTAAAAGTTTAGTAATCAATATAAAATTTGACATGGATGTTTCTTAGGAGGAAGGGGACAAAGGAGGAACAGCAGGGCTGGGGAAGCGCTGCCAGGTCATAGGCCATGAACTGGGAAATGAAAAGCTCTCCCTCCTCTGCAGTGGGCTGTGATTGTTTCCTTTCCATCTGAAGAAAAATTGGTTTTGTGTCATTGATATTCAACCTTCACAGTGGGTAGTGAAAGAAACTCCATTTGCATCTTTAGATAATCATCATGCTATTTTTTTTTCACCAAAGAAACAGCTGGTGCCTTGTCCATTGTGCAGAGGAAAACATATTTCATCTCTATTGATGTTCAGAGAAGGTCTTGTTTTAATTTATGACCTATAGTGTTAATAGCCATCATCATTTTAATGAACTAATTAGATTAATTACAGTTATTGCACATTATTATTATTATTATTATTACTCTTACCATAATCACCATGGGGGAAATTTTAAGTATTAGAAATCAGGAATTGTATTATTACAACTCTAATGTGTAGTGTGCCAATATTTCCCCAGTAGGCCCCAACTGTGTGGCATAATAATGGAATGATTTTAATTCATAATTTAGCTGCAACATTATGAAGAGAGTTTCTGAGTTTTCAATACTTTTGAAGTTTGGGGGTTTTTTTTCTTTTTTAATTCTTCACTCTCTTTGAACAATATCATGGCAGGGTGAATGTTGAGGTAAAAATAATTTAGGCCCTTGCTTTCTATTATTAATTTGAAATTAGGGTTCTTGTTTTCTGAAGATGTTTAAGCCCAGCATTCCCTTTGACTGGAAGAGTTGTATTACTGTGCTTTGTGGGCAGTAGGTATTCACAGATGATTGTAGCCTGTATCTCATAGATATCTATACCTAGGTTTGTGTTATTATGGCCATAATAAAATTAGGATTTGGAAGTAAATATTAGCTTTTATGTGAATAACTTTTAAGTGTGTGTGTAAGATCTGTTATCTCCATTTTCTTCTATGTACCTTTACAGCCTTATGTTACTTTTTTATGCATGTAGGAAGATTTGCCCTGTTTTTCATGAAATGGATATAAATTTGCTTTTATAAGTTTAAAAATTCAGGAAAAAGCCTGAGTACAGATGTCTCCATAAATGAGACATCTTCCTTTAAATCAAGAAGAACCTACAGTGGTTTTTCAGAGCCCATTTTTACAGCCTCTTTTACAGAGAGGGTCTTTTGGCTGAATGTTTTGTGTGTATTTGTCAAATAGAGCGGGACTGTCACCCCAGGATCAGTTTTGCAAGTAGCAGGAATGGAAATGATGATAATTAGGGTATTTCCTTGAATTAACACAGTTTTTCCAATCCTATTGAGATGCTCCAGCCAGACGTCATCACAGGCACAAAGAGGCTCTGTGAGAATATGTTCAGCCTGACAGCAAAGAAGCTGGGAGGGAGCCAGGGAACAAAGGAATGATCAAAACCTGACTTTGCAGGGAGGGAGCAATGGAAGGAGTAGAAAATTCAGACCACCCCAGACAGCAGGTGTAGCTGTTCATGTCTAAAGAACAGTTGAAAACGCACCTGGTGAACAAGGATTGTGTCACAAGGCTGGGAGGGCAAATCTGTGCCTGAGAGAGGCAGGGAGGGATCATTCCAGAGAAAATGACCCCAGCTGAAGGGTGAGGCAGCAGAAGTTGTGCTTTTCCACTGATACTGAGAGAAACAGTCAAGGGCATAGGATTTTTGAGAGAAAAGCAAAAGTCAGACCTATTTGATGTCCCAAGGATCCATTATTAGGGACTAGAAGGACTGAAGTAAAACTCCTGTAATGTTGAAAAATTAGTTACTTTATTTTGCCCTAGTTCATGAGAAAACAATTATATTTCTTACAGCTTCTTACCTCTGATTTTAGTTTAAGAGGACAGGCTATTTTTGATCTAGTCTAAGAGGTGTGGTACCAACCACTTTGAAGTCAATCATGCTGATGTTGGAAGCTGTGGTGGTTTAAACTCACAGGAAGCTCAACACCCACACCAATGGGATAGGGGACAGAACTGGGTAAAAAAATCGTGAAATTTGTCTCTATCTTGAGATAAAGACAGTTTAATGGGGCAAAGTGGAAAGTATAATAATAATTATTATTAATAAAAATAGCAAGCAATGTGCCATGCAACTGCTCCTGTCCTGCTGAGGGGTGCCCAGCCCATTTCTGAGCAGTGTCTCCCTAGTTTTAGTGGCATTGATACCACACGGTCTGGGCTATTCCTGGGGTCAGTTGGGGTCCCCTGTGCAGGCTGTGACCCCTCCCAGCCCCTGGTGTACCCCCAGCCTGCTCCCTGATGGGGTAACACAGCACTGTGCCAGCTGTCAGGAGGGAAATTAACTCTATCCCAGCCCAAACCAGGACAAACCCAAGCAAACTGGCCCTTTCAGATTCTTGCCTTGCTTTGTCTCAGTTAAGTGGTTTGTAAAGAATTACTTTGCCTTTGTCTAAATTGTGAATCACAGCACAGGGGAAAAGATGGCCACACTTGGTCAGTGAGTGTGAGATGAAGAAAAGCATTTATAAGATTGATGTTTCATACAACTCATCTATTTGTGTTTGGATATGAAGATACTCTGATGTTGGAAAAGACTGTAAAATTAGTTGATAAACTGATGACAAAATCCTAAAATAAAATAAAATCTGTCACAAAGTTGCAGCATCTTAAAATTGACTGCAAAGATGCCTTTTTATGTGCAATTTCACTAACACTCAATAGGTAAGTAGAACATATTTGATTTAGTTGTGCCATTTTCAAGTCATGTTATCTGACAAACTTAGTACAGAATACATAATTAGATCATACTACTGTGTTTATGATAATGAATGCTACATTCACAATACTTGAAGCTGCACATTAAGCAGGTATTTAATTTTTTATGGTTGTTTTTGACAGGTAACATTTTTATCCTGAACATAAATCTGTCAGAAATTCTATTTGTACTAAAGGCTTACATGTAGTATAGGACAATTTTGATTTTTAGCTGGCAAATTTGTGCAGGCATTTTATTTTCTAAGCAAAGTAGCTCTAAAGAAATTCATTGTAATTGCCATTTCTTTATTGTATGACCTCATTAGCAGCATAAAGCAGGCTTTAAAACACTTAAAATTATAGTATTTATCAAAATGTTATATATTTCACAAGTAAAACCCACTTGATACACAAACCCCCACTTTTAGTTGCTGGCAATTGATGGAATGTGAATGAGCAAAAGCAAAGAATTCAAAGCTGAGATCTGACAGCTTTGAACTGGATCTGGTAGATGAAAGTGCCTCTGTGTTTCTCTTCAAGTTAATTTCACTGGGTAGTAAAGCAGTGGGAAACATGCCACAAGGAGAAGAGGAAACATGAGAAAGCTCAAACATGGCACTGGGTTTCCAATCTAAATGTGGTACTGTGGGTTCTAACACTTTGCAGGAACTGCCTTGTATGTTCTGAATGCAGTGACTAAAGTGTAATCCTTACAATTCCTGTTCATTGCTAATTAATTAATCACTATACTGGGTTTGCTGCCCCCTCATGCTGGCCTGTTTGGCTGGAGGAGGAGAATATTGTGAACACATATGTGGATGATACCAAATAGCTGCATTCACAAAGCCAAATTCCTCTCCTACAGAAACAAGTTAATCTACCTTGGCACCAGACCTTATCTTCTCTTTATTATTACCAACATGAATGTAATGAAAAGAAATTACTTTTGGTCATGATGCAGAAAACAGCTTTAAAATATGTAGCTTC
Organism: Melospiza melodia melodia; assembly: GCF_035770615.1. Lineage (NCBI taxonomy): Eukaryota > Metazoa > Chordata > Aves > Passeriformes > Passerellidae > Melospiza > Melospiza melodia. The sequence goes on along the minus strand of NC_086207.1, from coordinate 8,686,729 downwards.
TCTAATTGTAGTTTCTGCACTTGTGATCTCTCTGGTGATTTAGGTTGCTAGGAAAAAAGTGAAATAGCATGGAAATCTCTGGACAGTCCTTTCGGCTCCTACAGCCCCAGGCTGCATTTACTTCAGGAAGATAATTTAAAATGGGGAAAATAATTTGCCCTTATTTCATGTGGGTGTGAGGCCTTCATAAAACTTGTATCCTCTGCAGGGTGAATAATGGGGACAGATGTGAGTGAATTACTGGAAACACCCAGGCTGATTTAATGTGGACATTGGATCAGGCTCTGAGAGTGCAGGGGAAAGCCTGGCCCAGCAGATGAGGGCTTAATAGACCTTCCTTCCTTTAAGATGCTCTAGAAAGTGCAGCAGTACACACTGGGGAGCCTGGAGAGCGCACAGATAGGTGTGTGGAATAGAGGCTTATCTACAAATAAGTCCAAGAAGAGGAAGATTATATTTATCATAAAGCAATTGGGAAAAGCAGTGTGCCTGTGAATCAGACACTGCATCTTCTTCTTTATCTGCAGAGCTGATAGTGGAGAAACAGGGATGTGCCCTTCTCTGTGAAGTTTGAATTCCTGCCTCAGAATGGAAACTCTCCAAATCCTCTGAAAGTGACACCAAAGTGATGATTAACTTTATAGGCTAAATCACCTTCATTAAGTTTCATCTGATCAAATTAAAGCTTTTCTTTTTAAGCACTGCTTTAAAAAAGAAACAATTAACAAAACTACTCTGGGCCCCTGAGTATAGATACTGCAGTCCCTAAGATTGGATGCTGTCAAAATTTACTGCCTATATCATCTGAAATATGAATATTTTATTCTAAATACTTTGGTTAAGGCTTGCTTCTCACGATGTGGTAGAATTTAATGAACATGCTTTCCTAAATAATTTTATGTTCTGTAGTGCTTTAGTGAAAAGGTAGGAGCATATAATTCTCAGCTGCATCAAGAAAATGAGTTGTGCCAATTACTGAAATTGTACTTTGAGTAATTTGTGCTGTATCTCTGCAGTTAATTAATAACTTCTACACCTGGCTTTTGTTAGAGACACCCCCCAACCCCACCCCTCATTTAGTTTCTCATCTTTACAACTGTGCTGGGTGCATTGTTCCTTCCAAGAGTGTTTGCTGTGAATTTGACAGAGATGAACAGCCAGGATGAGTGCAGATGGACAAAGACGATGACTGCAGGTGGCAAATGGGGGTCAGAAGCATAATGGGTACAATTTCAAGGACTATTCAGTCATTATCTGAAGGAAATATTTAGTTACCAGTGTGGGGTATGACAATTTCATCCTGCTGGATGAATAATAAGAAATCATGTTGATGGCCAATGCAGGCTATTTAAATGACACCTCGCTTCATGTGTACAGGATAAAAGAAATGGAGGCCAAGAAAATAATTGTGGAGCAAGGGAGACAAATGCTGTGTGACCTGGGAAAGCTCAAAAAGAGCCTGTGGAGGGAGAATCCACCCTGCAAGGGAGCACTGGCAAAGGCCAGCCTGGAGTGTGGAGCCAGAAGGAAAAAAAAACAGCTATAGATTTAGTAGAAATAAATCTCTCACTTTTACTTCATAGGAAAAAAACATTCCTGAAGCAAAATAAATGTGTTTGCTGGTATTTAAAGTAGCCTGGGAGCCCGTTGTGAGCCTGGCTCAGGAGGTGGTGGGGAAAGCCTCATGTCTGAGTGCTGGTGGGATCTGCTGAGCAGAGCCAAAGGAGAAAGGATCTCAAGAAGTAAAAGCACAATCCAAAGCCAAACCCAGATAAATGTGGGGGCTGGTCCTACTCACAGCTGGGAGTGGTCAGCCCTTCTGACCCTTATCAAGCCAAATTAGTTTCTAATAAAATCCACAGACAAAAACTGAACCAAACTGTTCAGACTGTGCCACTGTTGGATTGTGGGGCACAGAGAAAAATTGGAAGAGTTCTGTAAGGTAATTACTAAGAAGACTTAATGAGTTATGGTTTTCAAAATATCACAGTTCCTAGCTGGCCTAACAGCAGGTGATTGTCATCTGGTTTCAAAACCAGAAATATGAATTGGTGCATTTCCAGACAGTCATGTGGCTGATCACTTTTATTTGCTGCTTGTTTCTTTTGTTCTTTCTTCTCAAGAAGCTTCCTTGCTCTTCATTGTTAAGAAACATTTAAGTAAGACAGTTATTAGACATTATGGGACTAAATGCAATTTTAAACTCTTTAATGTAAGTTTTAAACTCTTTAAAGAAATTCTCCCTATTATGAAAAATGTGATGATGTATAAAAAGGAAAACCTCTGAATTAATTGGATTTTGATTTCAAGGTTTTGGTTGTGGGCTGTGTATTTTGATGATCAAGAATGTGGAATTTCAGATACTTGTTGGAGCTTCTTAGTAAATCCTCAGGAATTAACAGTAGGTCAGATGTCTCTGTAAAGTGTATTTTTTTCAGAAACTATTTGGTAGTAATTTCAATTTGTTTCTTTCTGTACATTTATGGAGGTAAATGGGTTCTCAGCCAGTTGGTGATTCTTTTCTGAGGAACACCCTAAGTGCTATTTTTTTAAAGCAAGAACCTTTATATGAGCTGGTGAACTTTTACATTATTTCTCTATTTTAATTTTTAGCAATTCTCTGGAATGGTTGCAGGCTAAGTAGTGCACCTGGAAGAGTGCAATTATATCATAATGAGCTAAGTAGAATATGTCATATGAGCTCGAGCAGAATTGCTAGCAGTGCTATTTATCAGCACTGCAGTCCCTAAGCCCTGGACACTTCAAGGTATAATAAAAGTAATCCTGTGCCATTTCCCATTTTCCTGAGGTGCAGCATTATCCTGGTTACAACTTTCTTCTTGTAACTGCATTACTGGGGAAGGGAAAGAAGAAAAGGGAAGAAGGAAACAGACAAATGATAGGAAGGAACCCTTTTCCCAGAAAGGGAGAGAAGTTGGTTTGCATGATCTCGTTCTGGGTGTCCTGGTGCTGCTCTAAGATCCTGTTCAGCTCAGGACAGAGGATATTGTGTGTATTTAATTGTCAGGAGCTGTTCTGGCCTCAGAAAGCAAACAATGCCAGTCTTGTGGTAATTTGTCAGGGAGGAACCAACAAGGACAATTCTAAAACACTTTCTGTAGCTGTGCCTCTCTCTCAGATCTGCTTCCTGAGCTTCACATACATCTGTGGCACTGTCCCACCCTGCTGCAAAAAGGGGAGTCAGGGAGGGTGCTTTTTGATAGATTTCTCTATCAAAAAAGGATAAAATAAGGATAATAATAAAGTGCTAATGTGGCAGTATTGTATCTGAGAATTGTTTACAGATAAAGGGTAAATGTCCCTACTGAAAGGGGATGAAAGAGAAAGCAGAGAGGGGAAAAGGAGAGCCAGAGAGAGAAGCAGAAGACGGGGACAGATCCACCCCACCAGAGAAACAGAGGAGCACTGGGTCACTGTGGCAAGGCACCTTGGGGAAACGAGGGAGCACAGCCAGGCAAGGAGCAGGACAACAGAGAAAAACAGGGGAGGGTGGGAGTAGGGCCAAGCTAACACTCAAGGTGTGTCATAGTTAGCTGCTTTTATGTGCTAAAGGTGCTCCTACAGCCCAATTTCCTGGGTATCCAGGTGTGTGCCCCACCAGGAGCTGGGCACTCGCTCGCAGCCCGTCGTGGAATTTTTCTGTCCCCTGATCAGCTGCCAGCATGTGCACAGCCCCTACAGTAACTCTTCACCTCCTGTATAGCATATATTGAGGCATAAATAGAAATCGTATTGGTCCCTTTCATGCATGAGAAGAGGAAGAGGATGGGGACATGTGTCATGCATGTACTACAGACAGGACCAGCACAAGTTCTGTGTAGCACAAGACACAGATCTCTGGGTTGGGAGCTGCAGCATGCTGAGAGAAGCAGCAGAATCCAGGCAAAAGAGGGAAAGTGGGTAGAAACCCTGATGGACAACTTTCTGTACAAGGTCCTTCCTGCACACTTAACCCCCAATTTGGGAAGGAAGTGCACCATTAGTTATATCAATCTTCAGAGGATGCTGAAGAATGTGCTGAAGAGAGCTTAAAAGGCTATTTCCACCCATTTGTAATTTGGCTACTACAGCTACTTCTTTCAGAGTTGGGCTTTTCCATTGCTTTCTGCAGCAATTCAGAAGCAGAGCCAGTTCCAGTTCCAGCTGTGTTAAGGAAGCTTAATGGCTGCTCTTTTTTTTATTATTTATTTTTTGTTTCCATGCTGTTGCAAAGGACTGCTTGCTGGTCCCTTATATTCTCAGACAACTGTTTATTTTCTTGTCATTTTCGCTTCACTGGTTGAGGAAAAATGGCTCTAATAAACAGTGATGATTGTTGGTCTGGCAACAAATCCTGCTCAGCTTTTGGGCCATACACAACACAGGCCCCCAAACCAACCCAGCTTAGCTCCCAGAGGCTGCTCCCTGTCTCCACTGGTGAGATGCATCAGCTCTGGAGTTCTCAAACCCTGCTTCATCACCCTTGAGGCTTTCCCTGTGTTCCTACCATGAATTTCTGCTCTCCTGGTCCTCACCAAGTGAGCTGGTGAGGTGCTGTTGGATGGAGTGTTCATTCAGATCACAGAGGACAATCAAGGAGTAGATGGCATGTACATAGAAGAGAAAATGTTATTAATTTTGGGGGTTTTCACTGATTACACACACACACATCACATGGGTAGCTTGTAGAACAAAATGTCTCTCTGGATGTTATTAAAAGTTGAAAACAAGCTGTACAGTTGAAAATCTCTGTTAGCAAAGAGTGCCCTCAGGCAGCTCAACTTTTTAATCTTGATTTTATTTATTGAACAGAACGTAAATAACATATCAGCAAGATTAAAAGGAGTGAAAGGCAGAAAAAGCTCACTTATGGTATGCTTTATATTAAGTAATTTGTTCAGTCAACCAAAACATATTTCTTAGAGCTGAAGGGAACTTAGACACTGTTTTGGGTGCTATTTTTGAAAAATATTTTTACTGTTAGACATATAGACATCTGATTTAGGGAAGGGGTGTAAGAACATTGTGTTCAGACAAAAATGGTAGCTTTTCAAGCAGTGTTGTCGGCATCCTGTGATTTTTCATTAAGATGTGTCCTTACTGAAGTGATGAAGTATCTAGATAAATCTCCAGACATGAAAGCCTAATTTTTGATTAAAAGCAATAAATTCATGAAAATATGCTGCTGATTTGCATTTGTGATCAAAGTGTAAGTCATGCATGAGCCTGTGAAATGTGAGTGAGTGGCAACTCCAGTAACCTTCAAACTTAAAGAAAGTGGATTAAATATTCTCATAAACAGTCAACAAAAATAAGTGAATTGCATGGAAAATGAGAAAGCTTTTTGGAATATCCATCCTGTTGTAAATAGGAATACTCTTGGATGTGACGCATGTAGCCAAGATTAATACAAACATACTGAAGTTACTGGTGCAAGTTGGAGCCTCTACCATGACAGCATTATTCAGTGATTTTTGCTCCAGTCTAAAAAAATTGAGTGATAATCATAGAACAGAGGAATGATGAAGCAGACTTAGAAAAGTAAAATTTCTTTCACCAGAGGGAAAACTTTCTCGTGCTACAAGTGTCTGATATGTGCCTGGGGGCCAGCTAGCTCAGAGTGATGGGGCTGGAAATGAACCTGCCATGGGACCTAAACTGCTGCAGCCCAAACTGGTCTAGACTGGAGCTTGCCTGGTGGCCTCTGAGGTCCAGTGGCAGTGCTTGGAGAAGAACTGTCTGCTTTAAAAATAACAGCAAAGATGACAAAGACTGATCAACTTCTCAGTTGTACCAGTAATCCTGTTAGCAGGCAGATGTCTGGAATCTGAGTCACTTACATGTTGTGTTATATATATATATGACTTTTTGTTTAGCTTAATTTTTTTTTTTTTTTTTTTTTTTTACTTCAAATGTATGAATCCTGAAATAATTTGCACTTTAAAGATGTTACCCAAGAACCTATAACTAAGATCGCTGGAAATTAATAATTCTGAAAGTAGGGTGGCATAAGGGCTTTTCTAAGTACCAATATTTTTGTTTTTCTCCATAAATATACATGTATAGTAAGACATTTATGCATTCCCTTAGTCCTGTAGGTGTGGAATACAGGAAGACTTGGCACTTTGGATCTAGGTGAAAGAAGGAAAGCCTGTTGTGTTTAAGTGGGCATCTGTATCAGCAATATGACAAGGAAGGGATAAAAGTCAATTGAATGTTTATGGCTGCTTTAGAAAGCAGAGGGAAAGAGGATGAAGACTGTGAGTCAAGTAATTTTCTGTCACAGCTAATGAATGTTCTCTTTTACTTTGCATTACAGAGCCCTCTTTTGTGGTATGGGAGAAGTAGGTATTGACTGTCTTTGTATATGTCAGAGGAGCAACAGATTGCTATAGGAAGACTGAGAAATACAGAAGCTTTATCTATTGGAAATCAATAATAAAATACACATTATTTTTTAAATAATAGAAATGTAGAAATCCATTCCTGGAACATTCTAATAGCATAGTCTAATAGCAGCACCAGCCTCTTGAGCAGAAGCACCGTGGCTTCTCTCCTTTCAACTATGGAACTAATTAACTGTTGCTACTTCCAATTTTTAACCTCGCTCTATTGGTTCATTTCAGTTTTATTCTGTCTTTAATCGTAGCACGTCCATCTCAGCTTTATGTGGCATCCAGGCTTAGAATGCTGTGAATGAGTGAAAGAGCAGACAGGAATGCCTCCAAGCTGAGCGTACCCTGTGTGAAGGTTGTTTTCTATGGAATCGCTGTAGACACCCAGCAGAGACAATTAGAATATATCTACTCCAAAATACCCTCTGGTAGAGCATTGGTGACTGGCTAATTAGAGGCACTTTTACAGCCCATGGAGATAATGAGACTCTGCTGCCACCTCAATAGAAGGGCACACAATGGGCCAGAAAATTCCTTGTTGCTCAGCTTACAGAGGGCTGAAATCTGGTAAAGGACTTGTTTCCTTTTAGGGTTATATCCTTTAATTCTCACACTGATGGCTCATCTGGCTCATGGGCTCTACTCACTGTCCTTTAGAGCCTGCACTATTTTCTTCTGCTGCATTTCTGCTGCACAGCTGACTTAAAGAGGGATGTATCTGCCAAACTCTGTCTGCTGCTGTCTCTTCTACTGTACCTCTAGGACTCTTGTTATTTCAGCAACTTACTCCCGAAGATTTGTGTGTGAGCTTTGGGGCTTTTCTTCTGCTTTATTGTTCTCCTGATATATTAAATTCAAAATAAAAATTAGGGATAATTACACAGGCTGTGATTATAAATAATTGATGCTTAGCAGCTAGTAATACAGATTAATGCTTGAGACATGAGGTTTGGATCAAAGCTTGTTTATGCGCTGGCCCGCTAGAGTTTGGTCAGGATAGAGATTGGCTCAGTCTCTGCAGGAGAGTGTTTAAGATGGAATGGACTCCTCAGGGCACTAATAAAAGGTGTCTAAAGCTGCAGATTTGGGGACATTTTGGTTCTCTAACTCAGCAGTGGGGCCTGGGGCTCTGGTGCACCCCCTTGTAAGCAGAGTCCTGTGGTACCAGAGCTGATTCCCAGTCTGAGGGCAGCTGCCTCTGTCCTTCCTGGGGAATACAGAGTGAGAGCCTGAAAGTATTAACAGGTACATGTTCATAAAAAGAGGTGGTGGAGGCTGAAAGCTTGCCTTTCCCACCAGCTTCTTCATGTACTACAAAATGTGTGTCTAGAGAGGCAGCACAGGGACTCCTGCAATAAATCCAAATTGGCCCTTGGCCAAGAGCAGTTATTGAGCTCAAGGATCTGGGCTTCTCCTGAGGAAATAAAAAAGCCTCAGACTCTCGTGTTTCTGGTTGCACAGTTTACACTGAATTAAAATATGTTTCATCTATTTAGCAGTCTGAATAATAAAAGCTGTATACAGCTGCACTAGCACTGTGCTATGCATTTTAATGACAAGTTTGTGACTACACTAGAATTGTAACTGCAATTCAGATGTTTCTTAATGCAGCCCAAATATTTTATTAGGGCTTCTTTTAAGTATGCATGCCAGAGAGGGAGGGGAAAAGAAGAGTAAATAGCATTTAAGATTTTAATAATCCTTTGTTAAAGAGAGTTAATGCAAGGGAAATATGGAAATTGTATGTTTTCAGACTGACAAGCATAATAATTTTGCCACAACATGATTAAAATGACTGTCTAAATATTTGGAGTGTCTTCTAATAAAAATATATTCAACCTGTTTTCTATGCTCAGATTAATTTGAAAGCAAAAATGACATTCAGTTCAAAAGAAGGTATTAAATCAGAAAGGACCACATTGTTCTCTCATAGGAACTGTGATTTAATATTCAGACTAAAGTCTTAAATGTTTGTGTATTTTGCCAGCTGTTTAGCAGCTTGAGGCATTTTGAATAGTTTCAACAAAATGACAATAAGACTTGGGCAAAGTAAGATTCATTAGTGGAAGAAACAGAATAAAATAGACAAATAACACAAAGCGGGAGAAATAGGAAGAAAAAAGGAAAATGGCAAAATTCCTTCGCTTCAGGTTTGGTTTTGTTTTTCTTTTAGTTTGAAAGGAATGTTTTTGTATAAATTGGAAAGCATTCTGCACACAAGGGAAAATCTTTAGACTAAAAATGGATAGTTACATGTGGCTTGCAGTCCTCTTAATAGTCTGTGGGAAGAGTGGCAGTTCCTGATGATGATTTTTCCCTACAAACACAATAGGCACAAGTTATAAAGAGAACACAGCTCAGCAGTAGATGTTTCAGGCTTTAAAAAATATCAGCTACTCACTGCATTAGTTAATAACAAAGCTTTATCCAACTAACATTTTTCATGATAGAAATGGATGGAGTAGAAGGTGCCACATGCTTTAGTACTTCACGTGCAACCAGAGATTGGACAACAAAGACTGGAGGTGCACCTTGACTCCACCTGTGAGACAGTGTACCTCTCTTGTGGCCTTTTGCTCTCAGTCTTGATTTATTTCTGAAGTGCTTTATGTGGGCATGTGAAGTAAATATTTTGAATTAAAAGTGTATTGGTTGTCTGCAGATACAGAACACTGGCTCAGGATAGTCACTGGTTCTTTTGTCTTGCAGCTTTGTGTTGTGCATTTCCTCTGATTGTGTGTAGTGGAGTTTATTTGGGCTACTCCTCTTTGGCTGTTGTGTCAGGTTTGTCTTTTGTTGAGGAAGGTTTTGGTACTTAAGTTACCAAACTGTTCAGTTAAGACTGAAAAATTTATGTCTGTAGAGAGAAAGTGTGAGAGCATTTTTATGGGCTAAGGCCAATGGAGTCTCCAGCCACCCTGGGGAGCATCAGGATAGAGCCCTGTTAGTGCAAGGGAAAGGATAATAAAACTTGTTTAGTCCTTGTCACATTATATTGCAGCATTAGATAAACATGATAAAAGTTGCATAATTAAATCCATTGCCATCAAACTGCAGAAGCTATTCCTCACTTCAGGTATTATGGTTCAGACTTGAGGCAATGGAAAGCTCAGGTTTAGTTTGCTTACTTAGCCTTGGAGCTGAATGGTCTCTGAGGAATGTAGATTTTGGATCCCTTTGAACTAAATAGCAATTCTGTATTCAACACTTCCCATAACATTTCCACTCCCTTTGCATACAGAGCACTGCTGTACATGCACACCACACCCTGCCCCTCACGTTTCTATTAGGCTCCAGTGATCACAAAAAATGCCTCCCATGAATCCATGAATGAGGAAATAATAACACCTACACACCTGTCTGTTCCTGAGTGTGCTTGCTAACACGCAGTGCAGGGAGAGCTCAGTAAGTCTGAGTCTAAGGCTGCGTCTGAAGACAATTTCTGGTGCTTTGGAGACATGGGGGAAAATGCCGAGGTAGTTTTAATGTGGAGGCAAGTGGATATAATGCACTGAGGGCAGGTCATATTCAGCCATCATGAGTTTTCTTTACCAAGGTAGGGAAGGCCGCTGCCAAGCCGGGAAAGCTTTTGGAGCCTGATGTACGCAGCCATGGGATGTCACTGTTGCACTGCTCAACTCGGGCTGAAGGAGCAGTTCTCTAGAAAAAATTCTCTCTCTTAAGGAAAATAAATAGATAAGAACTGGGGGAGGGGGATTCCAAGTCAGATTCATCCCCGTGAGTAAATTGAAGCCGGGAACTTAGAGAAGATTGAAACAAGATAGGCAGGGCTTTTTCCAGCAGTGTCGAAGGCAGCCGAGTCCATTAAGGCGCGGAGGCGAGCAGCCGCTTGATTGTAATGAAGAAAGGAGAAGAGCCTTTCTCAGTGACAAATCCTGGCTTGATTATTTTTAATTTTGATGGATGTATGAGGGACCAAAGCACAAAAAGCTTTACTCAAAGAAGGGAAGAAGGACTAGGCAGTGTAGAGTAATTCTTTTCTTCCTACCTCAGGATGAAGGCATTTTTTGTGCTAAATTGGAGTCTGTCCTCACCCTTCATTCATTCTTTAGGACATTGAAAATAGATCATTTGGGCTTATCTTAGTCCCCCCACGATTACTGTATTCTTTCACTGTTTCTGACAGTGGTATACTTTGGATCATAAGCTGTTAATTTGTGTCTTGTTAACATGTGCATATTGTAATTTCTTTTCTGATAAATTTGATCAAAGTAGTGTATAAATGTGTTTGTGAGCAATATGTATTTTGGATCTATTAAGGAAAGAACAGATTTCCTAGTGTCATTATAGGCCTATTTATAAAATAAGTACAGGTCTAGTAATGCAGGGAAGATCAACAGCAATGTTTGCTTGAGAAATCTATGTCAAAACTGATCCCCCATAGACTCCACTGTTTTTATGTTTTGTATTTGCATAGTAACATCCAGGAGAAGAACTTAATCTCATAGGTTGCCATAGCTCACTTGTGAAAAAATAGTTTAAATTATCTTAGAAATGAGCACTATCTGTCACAAAAGTTGGTAAATAGATGCACTGAGTTATATAGGGAGATATTTCTGAGTTTATTGGTGCACCTGGTTTTATTTAACACCTTAATAATCCAGAAGGTACTGTAAGCAGCATGGCAAATAAATTCACAGGTTGTATTACATTCTGGAAGAGCTGTGAGATTGGATGATAACTTAAAGATCCTGCAGTTAGAAATAGAACAGAAAATAATAAATAATGTCATCTAGAAAGTATGCAAATGGAGAAACTGGTGTTTAATGTAATAAGAGAGCAATACTTCAACACAGAGGAGATGAGATAGTGGAAACAGTACGGTTTTAGAATGTGAAATGTGTGTGAAATAATGGAGAAGGGATTGTCAAGGAATAGTTAGAGGACTATTATGTAATAAACTAGGCGTAGAATAATGGTGAATTCATACAGTTGCTTTGACTTGCTGTGGATTTGGCAAATGAAATTCAAAATCATTAGTATCTTCTTTTTTGAAAGCTCCTATGTTTCTGATGCTATTATAAGAGTCTCTTTTATTATTTTCAATGAGTTTTTAGCTTCTGGCATTTAAATAAGAAAACGAATTACCTCATAAGACAAGTAAAAACAAATTGTTGATTATTAGAGCGATGCCTCTGCCTGAATTAAGGTGCAAATGAGGCCAAAGTCAGTAGTACAGATTTTATTTAACAGTAAATGTGAGGTAGGGATAGAAATAAATTTAAAAATAACTGGTGGTAGGGGAGAAAGAGCACAGGGAGATTGATTTCATAGAAAGATGTCACTTCTCATGGATCCACATGGTGTCCTGTTGGTCCTCTTCTTCTGGGCTTCTCGGTGGTGGGGGTCCCACAAAACATAGAGTTCAATGGGTTCAGTATGTTCAGGTGTACCTGAAATGCTCAACATCCCCACTGGGAGGAGTTTCACACTGTCTTTTACAACAGCTGCATCTGTTCTAACATTGGGGGTCACCTGCAGTCTTTAAGTGGAAAAGGAGCCTGGGGGTGTTTTGGGGGCCTTGGGTGGCTCATGACACTTTGTAAAACATGACAGCTGCCTCTCACATCTCAGCTGAGCCAGCTCTGCTCCCTCAGAAGGGGTGAATGCCCTTGGCCTGGGTGGGAATGTGAATGCCCTGCGCTCAGGGGTGGGGCAGTTTGGTGGTCACAGGCAGGCAATGGCTTCTTTGCACAGTTTGCTACAGTGGGCAAAGTCCTCTTGCGATCCTAAACAGTGTTTAAGGCATTTGTGAGCTCTAAGTCTTACAGAAATTCAAGCATTTTTCTTTTCTTTTTTAAGCACTGTGTTTTTAACCTTATCTTGGTATATTTGAGACTTGTAAATACTACTTTGGTGATACTGATCTCTTATGCACATCAGAAGTTGACGTTGGTTACCAAAAGGGAAAGTGCAGGAGAAAAGTTCAGGAAAAAATGTTGATTAAAGAATAGGAATTGCTAATATAGAAAAAACACACTAAAATGAATAAAAAAATTGCCAAAGTGATGATAAAACATGTACATAATATATATCTGAGAACACTGAAGGAAAACTGGGTTTGGAAAACATGCCAGCTTGCTTAAACCACGAGTAGGAATAATGAGTGCTTTGAAACAAGAAGAAAAAGAAATCAAACAATATTTATCAAAGTAATGAGTAGATTATTCTAGGTGGTATAAATGACTTGAGGATGGAAGTGGGCTTAATTATTTTTGAAACGGAGCATGGAGTACAACCAACATGGCATGAAATCTGCAATTGGTAGGGGGCTGAAACAGACATGGCCCCTCCTGTTCCTAGTACTGACTGCAGTGTGATGGTCTAAAGGCTTTCCACTTCTGCACCATCACAATGTTCACTATACTTATATTGTGATGTGTTGTTTCTCATGAAAAAATAGGAAGACCGAAGGTAACTGATCTTGGTGAAGACTATAAAATTAGGGTTGCTATTGACAATATGATTACAGCAGAAAGTACTCTGAAGGCTAAACTTTGAAGTCTTTAATAGGATATAGGCCTTCCAAAAGACGAATCAGAAGACTGCAAAAGAGAGCTCCATTGTAAAACTTGGATCTGTTTTTAAGAAATACATGCTTGAATTCAGTCTTTTCCTCTATTAGGGGCATGATTTCTGTCTGCCACATTCAGGAGCAGATGGGGAAATCCCAGAGATTGGTTTATGCCAGCCGTTTTCCTGCTATAGTCACTTTTACACAATAGCACTTGCTGGGCAGAATTATAACTTTTGGTACATCAGTATGTGCCTTTGGCGATGTGCCTGTGTTCCTTTACCTTTCTTTGAGAGGTCAAGGACAATGTCAAGAAGCTCAGGTTTTAGAGTCAAAATAGCAAACTGCCCACTGTGAGACAATACAGTCTTTGACACCCTACCAAGAGCCAACACCCTTGGCTACAAGGACATTGGCTCTTGGTAGGCTGTCAAAGACTGGCAAAACCCCACGGTAAATATTCCCAAGATGGAACTTGACCACTTAATGACAACCAGTGCCGAGTATGAAACATCATAGCATGCTGCATATACAGCCAGGAGTGTGACGGCAGGGGACACAAGAGAATTTGTATATTTTGTTAAAAAGGAATTCCATTTTCACAGAGAATTGGAAATGTTGGCCTCGACTACAAGCAATGATGCTAATAAGTGCTAGCAGCAGGTTTTCCATAGGTGGCTCTAGAAAGGACAGGAGATTTTGTATTTAATGAATTTTTAGAGTTGACAAGAGCATTAACGGTTTTTTACTTTTAATGTTTATGTTTTAAAAGACTGCTTTATGCTACATGCTGGTGACATTTTTTCTAGCCCCATCTGGAGTGTCTTAATTGGTTCTGCACATGTTTAACTTATTTTGCCTTCCAGTCAATTACTGGAAACTTCCACTAACGTCCAACTGTGTCTTCTTCTCCCCATTATACCTTCAGCTACATGTGTTCCCTCAACATATATATTCAAATTCATGTTGCTAGACAGTTTTGTCTCTGATTACAAACACAACTGCTTTTAAATGTGTCAAGTAGCCTGTTGCAAAGTCTGAATGTGTGTATGCTTGTATAAACTAGAGGAACTCCTGGGTAAATGTATAATGATTAGGAAGGAACCTTTAACTGAGCCAGAGAAAATGGCAGATGTGCATTTATAGGCTGTGATGCAGCAAAGTGTTTAAACACCTGTTTTACTTGAGAACACAGGCAACCCAATTGACGTTAATGGGACTATTCACGCTTAAAAATAAGCACATAGATTGAAGAGTTGGATTGGAGCCAGGAATATTAACAGGCAGCAGCCATGGTATTTATGAATTGTCTTTCTCTCAGGCAGTAAGTTCATAAACCAGTATCTACAACAATGGGACTGCTTCTGCTTTGTGCAGCCACAGAAATGGAAGAAACAGGAAGGATGGGATAGTTCTACAGAAGGGAATTTAAAGCTGCTGAATTAGAATCTTCTGCCAGACACTGAATACTTCAAAGATTGAAGAATCCACTTGAAAGTTACAGATTTGGATCAGGCTGACCACTTGACTCAAACACAGACCAGACTGAACAAGGCCTGAAGTTTCCCTTCTATTAGCTGTACTTGTATGATATCAAATTAAAACACCCCATGCCAAACTTTCATGCTTTATGTGGATCTATCCCAAGGCTACTAGCTGTGAAGGGAAGAAACCTCAATTTGGTCAGAGTGGAACTTTGGTGGGTTTTTTTTTTGCTTTTCACACATTGAAAAGTGCCTTTCTAGCATGATATCTTTCAAAAAGCTGTAAGGCACATGTGTGTTTATGCCCTTACCTCTCTTTGGGCTAACACTGCATCTTCAGACTCATTTCTACCTACTGCAAGTACAAATGCCTTTGGCTGTCTTGCAAGCCAAGAAAGTGATGCTGATGAATAAAACAAAAGAATTTGCTGACTCTTCTGTCTGAAATCACACCAAGTACTAATGGAAATGCTGGGGTCTGGGTCTGCTTCGTTGGAAAGCAACTCAACACAGAATCTCCACTCTGTGAATCACCCATTTCCATTGATAATGAAGAGAAATACCTTTCCTTACATCCTAATAAATCTGAAGAACATTATGCAAATTGAAAAATGCACCTTTGTCAGAATGCTGTCAGGTAGCACCTTTCACTCTGGAGAACTATTTGTAAGCACAGGGAAGCATCGAGAAAGTAGTAATAAATTGCTCTGGTACACTGTTCTGGCAGCTGTTAATAAATCAATGTGAAGGGGAGTTCTGAAGGGCAAAATGTTGCTGTCGGTAGGTGTCCAATTTAATTTTGCTCAAAATTAATATTTCGGATATGATAAGTGAGCTGGCAGGAACAGATTTCATGATTAATTCTATGGAGTCAAAAATGCTTTGATGGCGCTTTAATAGCAGCTTCACTGATCTGAAAGTCCCTTCAACTAGATGGTGTGCTTCAGTTCCCAAATTATATTATTAAACCTCTTTTGTTGGTTTGTAAATAATGAATTGTTGCATATTAAAATGTGAAGTTTATACTGCTTCTAGTTCTACCCATGTCAGGTGGTGGGGACTTGACTTGGATGTATAGTGGTTTAAACAAAATCAGGTAAAAGTCAACCCTTTTGAGAAAACAACCATAAGTTATTTTGTTAGGTACCTAATTCGCTTGACCCTGCCAAGACCTTGATTTTGTGCTGGAATGAACTAGAGAATGTTTGAAGGTTCATTAGTATCTACTTAGGGTGGACTGCGAAAGCTTTTAAATGGTTTATTATGGTAGAAAGATGTTAATAACAAATATGTGTTTTGTTTCATTGTGAAGACCTTTCATCTCTGCATCTCAGGGACCTTTGCAAATGCTAATCAGGGAAGATTTGCTGTATCCTTGTCAGACTTCTTACCTAACATTTGTATATACCAACCCATTTCTGTAATGGAGTTGTCCTTTGTATTGGACATTTGCTGATATGCCAGCTTCTGAAGGAGATTCTTCTATTATCATCTTACTGACAGAAAAAAACGAGTTACAAAAGGGCAGGTTCACATCTAAGTTAAATGCCTCCTTGAATCTCTAAGTATTTTACAATCTTTTGCTGAAAATTTTTTCTTGTAAACCACAGACTTTAAATCTTAAGACAGGCGTGGTTCTAGAAATTTGTGAAAGTAAATAGGCACAAGCAGAGAGTTTGGATGTAATATGCATATTAAAAATGAGAAGGTGCATTTATGCAATACAGATGAAAAATCATGCAGATGCATAAAATGTATAAGAAAACTGATTAACTTTAGCAATGTAAATTACCCTTATGTTTATGCATTTCTTCAATTTAGAATATTCATTAAAAGCCATAGAAACAAGACATGTTGCTAGTTGTTTCCAAAAAGGTAGCACTCAACCTGATTAACTTGTGTTTTAGCATAGTATATATATATATATATTGAATTTGTGTAGAATTTATTGTTTGTGTCTTTTTTAGCAAGGTTTACACAGGATGGGTGAATGAAAGCTTATGTCAATTTTGTCCTGAAAAGAGCTGTTCAGACGGAGTTTACACCAGCTCATCTATCCCCAGTTTCCTCTGTTTATGTTAGAAGCTGGATGATGCCAAGTTCAACATAGAGCCAGTAAAATCAGCAAACAGCGGTGGCAAAAGCAATTTCACATGCAGAAGCAATGTGTGGGGCAGAGGTGTGCTTTGAACTGCACATGGTGTGCCTAAAATGTGAGTGACAGCCCAAGGCATCCCCTGAATTTGCTGGTGACACCTGGGCGTGCCAGACAGCTGTTTGCTGCATTGGGAGTGTCCCCTCCATGGTGACACCCCAGGACACTGCTGCTGGCAGCTCTGGCCACTCTCTGGATCCTGGCTTTGCTTCAGAGGAGCTGAGCCCAGCTTTGCCAGGGGCTCCCCAGTCTGGCTGTTCTGCTGTGCAAATACGCTGCTGCTCCTGCAGAAAGCCATTAGGAAAAAAGCAATGTAAACCCAGCATTGTCTGGCATCCAAACTCCAGCTGCCAGGCATGGGAGAAGCAGCATTAATTTCTGAGGGGCTTTCTTATATATCTGAAAGAGTAAATGAAAAGGTGAAAATGAAAATAAATTCCCTTATACAAGTGGAGGACTTGGATTATAAACTAGCCATAATGTTCTGTTTCTGTGGCAACACAGAGGGACTGAAGGCTCTTACAGTAGTAGTTCTCTGACTCACTCCTTGAAATTAATGCAGTCTTTTAATTTGAGGCTGTTGGTTTGGCAAAAGAACTTCAGAAGCAGCACTTTGATGTCTTTTTGTAGCTGAGGAAAAGCCTTTAATTAGGTCACCTAAACTTCATTTTCTTTTAAACTGTTCACTTTCACAATTCCTTTTTCCTTTCCTTCCTTTGATGTTTCAAAATATATGCCAGTGATATTTAAGTTTATTTATTATGCACTGGCATTAAACCTTTGCCATTAACATTTACTTATATGCTTGGAAATTGATTAATTAAGTGTAGAAGGAGAATTATTCATTCATGTTTCATTTAACATTTTACATGCTTGTCATGTACATATGTTGTGCTCTGTAGGAGTAACAAGTGTAGTGGATGTAAAAGGGTGTTATGTCTCACAGCACAATGGCCTTCGTGGTCTTAATTTCATATGTAGGCTGAAAATTAATTTTGACTAAGCCACTAAGAATAGATGAACTTTTGAGCTGAGCTGCAAAGTCAGACACAGATCAGCCTAAAATACGGGAAAATACTATGTAAAGAATTCTATAGAAGCTCATGCTGGAGTGTGTTACTGCATTATCTAACAATTCTCTCTGTATATGTTTGGGAGGTTCAGAGAAGGCAGATTTTGTTGGTGTGCACGTTCAAACAGGCACAGTTTTGATCTGAGAGCCTGCACAATTATTCTCATGCAAAGGGGGAGCAGAGGCAGTACCAAATGACCTGTCATGCAGTTAAAAGGATGGAATTCAGCCTGTGCAGTGGCACAGACCATTACCCACGCTCTGTTAATGTTCTGTATTAGCAGCCCCATACCGAGCACAGGGCTGCTTGTGCCTGGATCCTCACAGAGACAGAGCCAGCTCTGGTAAATGGTGATGAATTCCTGTAATGCCAGTCTTCGAGGCATCTGATGAATGAAATGCATTTGCATGAAGCATTGAGTGGCTTTTGTGCTCAATCTGAGCTGAAGAAATGGCTCCATTTGGGGGATGTTGTGTTTATGGACAATTCTTCAGCCAAACCAGCAACATGTCCACCTGTGTCTCACCTTGCAGAGGAACACATGGTACTTCACCTAGTACAGTGAAATAATTCCATTGCTATGATAAAATGATTAGGAGGGAAAAAAACTAGACAAGGTTGGGAGCAATAAACCAATAGTTTCTATGAATATGGTGCTGTACTGAGAAAAAAACAGTAAATTGTAATTCTCTCAACATTTTTAGATCTGTAGTTTAAGATACTTTTTAGTGGCTTTTCCCCCCTATTTTTTGAGGCAAATCCCAATTTAAAACACAAATAAGTTGTATATATACACGATGAGAATACATAAATGTGTTCCTTTTATGTTCAGAAATGTGTCTCCTTGTCAGTTCACTGTTATGTGGCTGTTGTTTTTTCATGTCCTGATGTGGTGATATATCAGAAAATCAGAACTGGGTAGCTAATAGCAGAGCTCTATTATGCTAAGAACAGGCTTCTTAAGAAAGGGAGCTATTTAGGAAAAGTAACTATGCTTGTGCATTATAGGCTATAGAAAAGAGTTATTAGTCATCTTAATGCCTCTCTTTTTTACCAGAGCACCATTGTTCCCTGCAGAACATTCCCCTTGTTCTCTGTAGCTTTCAGTAATCCAGATGGACAGAAATCCATTGTCACTGCAATGAAACAAAACTGTAACAAAGAGCAGGATCACAGCTCCGTGTGCTGGGATTTTAGTCAGGTGCATGTGGTGAGCAGGGAGGTTTTGAAGGGTTTTGTGTCTGCAGGAGATGCAGAGACACGAAGTGAAGACGTCAGAGTGTGATCAGGAGCAAACATTGCTCTTTCAGTAGGTTTTTCGGGTTGTTTTTGGGGTTTTTTTTGCACAAAGAATAATGGAGGAGCAGGGGAAGGGGGTAGTCAAACATGAGATGAGTGACATATAACAAAGAAGATTTTATGATCTACACTTGGGGAAACTTTGGCAGAAAAATCTGACACCTGATACATCATCTGGTGCATTCCAGAGGGGAAGAAATGTGTTCTTGGCAGATTCTGTAAACACCTCAGAGATAAGAGCTGCCTCTGGCTCAGCATGGCATGATGGCACTGAGAAAGAAGGGAACACTTGCAGATGCAGGGAAATTGATGTGAATTTGGGATTAAAATGCAAATGGTCTCAGTGCATTGCAGGTTAAAATTGAAGACACAAAGCATGTTACGTTTGTTTTTCCTGTTCTCTTATGCTTTGATTAGACTACATAAATAGAATCATATTAATTGTATGTCATCTTACTGTCTGCAATTGAAATCCAGGGCTGGAGCTTGTTGCCTTTTGATTGAGATGCAGAAGAGCTGCTGGTAACACCTTTTTGTAAAAGAGTGTACTGTCCCTGTTTTTGCAAAAAGATCTCATTTTCTCCCCTTTTAAATTTTTTTCAGTCCAATTTATTGATTTATTTCTATTGCTTAGGTATATTTTTTTCTACTGATGGGTAATGATTAAAAAAGAACAAATCTCCCACACCAAAAGGTATTCCTAATATTCCTGATATTGATAAACTAAGGTCAGGTTCAATCCTGTACATACTGAAAAATAAATATGTGTGGTGGAGATCTTCCTGCAGGTTTAGGATGATTATCATTGTAACTTCTGCTGTGAAAGAAGGTGAGTCTGGAACACACACAAAGAATATGGGGGAAATTATTTTTGCATCATCTCTTTTCTAATATAGATTTTGTGATATTTCTTTAGGAGATGATTTTGGAGGTACTGATAAGTGAGTCTTACTGTAAGCAAGAGAAAGAGTCAGATCTGTTTATCAGTTCACACAAAGACTTGGGTCAGTTCTATAAAAATGTTCTAAAATGTTCATCCTTGTAAGGTGATAGTATGGAGCTTCTAAAACTCCTGTGTCCTGAATGGTTTTGTGCTCTGGATATTGACTGTCATTCGTAGCATGCTTTTATTTGAATTTTGCGCTCTAAGGCAGAACTAAGGCCAAATTTGCATATCTGGGTTCCTGCAGAATTCTTGTGGTTTGTGCAAAGGGAGAGTCTGGTGCTGTGGGGTTTGATCTCCAGGGCACCAACAGGTAAAACCAGAGCATTTTCAGGCAGCTGCACCTTTTTGTGCTAGCAAACTTTTGAGAGTTCACAAATTGCAAAGGTGTGAAAACCCCTTGGGTGTAAGATTCTGCCCACTCAGGCATCCTGATCTCTGCTGTCCTGTCACAAAGCCAGCATTTGTACATTTGTGCACTGCTCAAGTGGGTATGAATCTCTCCCACTCAGATTTAGTGGTAATTATGTACAGGGTGTCAGACACTTCACACAGTCTGCGTCTGCACCAACATAAAAGACAGTAGAGAATTTAATTTGTAATCAGCCTTGATGTTCCTGATTTGTGGGGTGACCTTGAGTACAGACTGGCTGCCCTTCCAGAGGCTTTCAGCAGGCTTCCCTCACACTGTTCCCTCCCTGATGCTGTGGCTGGGGGGAAGAACTCGTGGGTTTGTGGGTTTGTGGGTGTAGGAGTAGAAGCTCAGCTTGGGCAGTGAGAGCTCAGAGCCCAGAGCCAGCCATGCCCTGGCATCAGGAGCAGCGTGGGCAACAGGTCAGGGGAGGCTTTACCTGTTTGTGCCCTAGAGATGAAACCCCACAGCACCAGACTGTCCCTTTGCACAAACCACAAAAATTCAGCAGTAACCCAGATATGTAAATTTGGTCTTAGTTCAGCCTTAGAGCACAAAAGTAGAGGGTTCTGTCCCTCTGCTCTGCTCTGGTGAGACCCCATGGAGCTCCATGCCCAGCTCTGGGCCACAGCATAAGGATGGGAGCTGCTGGGGCAAGTCCAGAGGAGCCCGTGGAGATGCTCCAGATGCTGCTCTGCTCTGGAGCCAGGCTGGGAGAGCTGGGGGTGCTCTCCTGGAGAAGGATCCTGGGAGACCTGAGAGCTCCTTCCAGTGACTGAAGGGCCTCCAAGAGAGCTGGGGACAGACATGGGACAAAGGCCTGGAGTGGCAGGACAAAGGAGAATGGCTTCACACTGTCATAGGACAGGTTAGATGGGACATTGGGGAGTAATTCTTCCCTGTGAGTGTGGTAAGGCCCTGGCACAGGGTGCCCAGAGAAGCTGCAGGTGCCCCTGGATCCCTGGCAGTGCCCAAGGCCAGGCTGGATGGGGCTTGGAGCAGCCTGGGATAATCAAATTGTCCCTGCCCATGGCAGGGGTATGGAATTAAATTATCTCTAAGGACCCCTCCAACCCAAACTATTCTATGCTATGTTACTTTGCGGTAGTCACTGTAAGGCTGTGTGATCCATAATTTCTGGACTGTTTTGATAGCATTCATTGTTAGTGAGATTCTGTGAAATAAAAGATTAACAGCACCTTTAGTTCATACTTGCTTTTCCTATTCCTGATTAGCTTGGACACTTGGGACCTTGTAACTGATAAACCTTGGACAGTAAAGCATAAGAATATCTGCCCAACACAGAGGTTCTTTCATCTTTCATGAAGGATCTGTCATCTAATTGACACTTCTAGTCTGAATTTTCTGAAACCATGTTACTCTTAATAAATGTTAACTAAGCATTAACCTGTCATTGATCTGTGCATGTTAAGGAAAAGCAAAGCCAGCATGCTGAGGAGCACTTAAATTTGCAATTTGTGGTAAAGTGCTCTGGTTTTTGAAGAACAAAGCAGCAACACTCAGTGCCATATATCATCACTGGCAAAACAAGAGGCACAACTGAAGGACAGGATGCTATCAGGACAGTCTGACTGCTGCCTCAGTCCACAGGTGGAATACAAGTCCTAAGCTGTTATGGGATGGCTGATTTTACTGGTGTGCTATACTCACATAATTGTTTAATCTTTTTCTTTATTCTGGGAGGTCCTGGATGTCCTGAATGTCCATTGCTTTTGTTTTTTTACCTCTGCCATCTCTCTCCCCCTCACCAGTGGTTTCTGTCCCACAGATGTGGCTCAATGTTCAGCACAAGCCAGAAAATGTTAAATGGGAAATGTTAACTGCGTTGAAGGCAGTGTGTGTTTTTCTAGAGCAAGGAAGCTTCCAGTGGCAATGGAAGTTTTTACCTTACAGTCTATTACAAGTTGTGCTTAGGAAAAAGAATTGAAGTTGTGCTTAGGAAAAAGAACTGAGACCAGCCTAATCTAGCCAAATGTGGCTACAAGAGCTGTGCTGAAACACAGAATATTGACAAACCGTGTGGGGCAGCTGTGTGGCAAACTGGGCTTTTTTGCTTGGTCTTGTTTCAATTTATTCCATTGCAACTCTGTCCACAATAAAGCTATCATAAACATGACTAATCAATGTTGCAGAATCCTGCTCTTAGTGTTATCTTAAAGAGTCAAAAAGTTTTCTTATACCTGTCCTTGTTACTCAGTTCTTACAAACTGTAAAATATCTGGGCAGGGGGGAGGACTGAGAAGAGGATAAAGGGACTCACAGTTGTGCTCTTGCAGCACCAAGTAAATTTATTTTATTTTCTTTTCTGGTTAAAGTGCTGAAGAGGAAGTTAGTTTGAAGTATGATATTTAAGGGAATATGCAATTTCTGGCTATTAGAAGTGTCTTGTTTTTAATAAAGATTCGTTCCACTATAACCACAAAAGAGAGACTTTTAATTAGACTTTTGTATCCCATTAGGAAAAACAAATATCAATACTTAACTACTCATATATGACTTGATAGAAAATTGCTAATGTAATTAGAATTTAATAGTGTTAATGACTCTCATTTCTTACTTGTAAGAATTAAATCTAATGCAAGATTGTATGAAAAATTGTTACTGCCTGCTTTCCTACCCTTACATCTAAAGCAGTTGTATGCACGTGAAGTCAGTTTTCTCTTGTTTTTGAGGTCAGGTGGTGCTGTGGTATTTTAGCCTAACTGGCCTATGACAGGATGATTTTCAAGTGAATCTAAAAGGCAGAAAGTTTTAAGTGTAGTGAGAGGGTTTGGTATTCCTAGAACTATTGCAGCAAGCACTGAGATGTTGTAAAAGAGAACCAAAAAAACTCCTTAGGCCCAAGATTTACAGATAATCTGCACTAACCAGTCAGTGTAGCTACACCAGTAAGTAGCTAAGTTTTTCTTTAAAAATCGTGCCAAAATTTGGCCAGTGGAAGAAAGTGTTGTGATAAGTGGTGCAGTATCTTGATACAATTTTAAAAATAAGTTTGCACACCTCTGCTGCTGTCTAGACTTCACAAGTGACCTTGTTGAAAATATGAATTATCTATATCAGGTGACACATCAAAATACTTTATGGAAAGAGCCCCAGGCTTTGGCTTTTCAAAATCCTAATCTGGACTGCTGGAACATGAGCATAAAAACTGCAAATGAATTGCATGACTCAGGCATGAGACCAAGGAGTAAACTATATGCCAGTGGAAGAAGAGAAGATTCATAAAAATAATAGATATTTGTATGAGTAGTTTGAAACATGAATAGTATAACCACAAATTAAATTTCATTAGGATGCTTAAAAATCAGGATTCTAGATAGTTTAAAGCACAGTATAGTGTTCATTGTGGTGCTGGATAGGACATGTAGAGCTGCACCCCTGTAATTCCCTTTTTATTTGTAGAGACACAAATGAAGAGGCAGAAATTAGTCACAAGGATTTTATCCCCATATCCTCAATTTATATCCAAATCCAGGCTTCACATGTCACTGTCAAGGCAAAACTGCATGAATCTTTCTCTTAAAACAAAAGCCAAACACTCTGCAAAAGAAACCCCAATAACTGTGCTCATATTTCTTCCCAACCTAATATATTTCTAGTTTCAGAGCCTGCCATTACTTTTGCTGTATTTCTTTGTGACAGAACATTGCATTCAGGCCCTTAGGCTGCCTTTCATCCTGGCATTCAATAATAATGGACAGAGTGTAAAGATCTGTAATCAAAAGGTAAACACTGCAGCATTGTGTACAAATAACTCTTGAGATATTTATCCTGAAAGACATCCAGGTTAACATTTTAGCTGAGGACACCAGGGAAAACCTTCCTGGTGGTGAGTGAGTTCCTTTTTTTGTGTTTGTTTTTGTTCTGTCTGTGCTCAGCTGTTTCCTGAGCGTGCTGAGCCGTGTGAGCGCGCTGCAGCAGCGAGGCCATTTCAGCGTGACAGCTCTGAAATTCACCCACTCCTGTTTTCTTGTTCTTGTTCTGATTCCCCTTTAAGCATGAGGTGCTGGAGGGGTCCTACTACCCTGTCTAAACATAAATGTTGTACCACTTTAGCACTGCTGGTGTCACTGAATCGCTGCTGTCCCCACAGACCTGCAGCAGGTGCGGTTAACCCGCTGTACACACACTTCAGCTCCATGGCCTGTTCCTGTTTGCCAAAAGGACTGAGCCCTGTGCTGTAAGGTGATTTCTAGAGGTCTGTTTGTCACTCTGACCTCTGTCATTCTAGGAATTACACCCTAACTTGGTTTACAGGGTGAGTGTGCAGGCAGAGGAGAGATGTCCAAGGAGCCAACACAAATCAAGGTAGATTAAGTGGGGTGATGAAAAGCAAGAGACAGCAGTAATTTCTTTGGTTTTGCAGAACTATAAAAAAATCTGTAGCAAGTGCCATGGTTTAAAGGCCATCTGAGGAGACAGATCCCCTGGAGTCCCTGCTGCAAGCCCTGCTGAGAGGCTCCAGGGCTGCTTTGGGTCTCACCTGTGCAGAAGCCAGGTTTGGACACTCTATTGCTCTGGAAAGTGCCTTGTGCATGGAAGGTGCTGTGGGGATCACCTGCAACCTTCCAGCAAGTCTCTTAATCAGGCACATTCCTTGGATGCCTACACTTCTTTATCAAAAAATTTGCTTTATGGCCATCTGGCACTCTCTGACAACATCTGTGACTTTACCCTCTTCTTCATCCTGTGAGCTTCTGCAGGGACACTCGCAGCACCACCACTCCTAGAGGCCAGTGAGGAACAGAAGTAGGAGCAGCTGCTGTCTAGTCTGGGCATTTGTGGGCCTCTGATCCCAGTTTCACTTTGCCAAAACTTTTGAGCCTTTAAAGAGACTTGCAGGAACTCATAATTCTCATCAGCCTAACTTCATTACATTTTAATGTGCTAGACCCCTAGAATCCAAACAAGTTGTTAAAAATTCCTAGGTAAGTTACATATGAGCCCAGATTTTATAAAGTTTCTTTCTTCTTTGCTACCCTTAGATATTGCTGAAACAAAGCCATATGAAGAAGATTGTGTCTCTTACTAGAGAATGTAGTAAATTTTTACCTTATTATTCACTTGAACTTGGATTAGATGCAAAGTGAGAGAGTAAAGAAAGTGAGAATTTGTGTCTTCTTTTCCAGTATCTTCATTTTGCTTCTCTGTTTCTTCAGCCCTTGTGTGCATGATAAAGTGAGCACTGTACAAAAGGTACTTGGGCAAAACATCCAGTGAGCTCATGACAAATGGAGTTATCTCAACTACAAACTCATGGTACAGTTCCTAAAAGTGATCCAGCTTGGCCCCAACAGGGGGATGTGGAGCCCTGGATCCCAGTGCCCAGTGCTCTCAGTGTCTGCTTCCATACACAGCCCCTTTCTTCAGCTTTTCAGCTGTCTGCTCTCCTGTACACAGCTGCTACCAGGCAGCTTCCTGCAAGTATTTTGAGATTTAGCTGATGCTTTTTGTGTCTGCAGTATTTCTGTCTGCTGTGGTTTAATCCCAGCTGGCAGCTAAACACCACTCACCAGTCCCCTCCTTCCCTCCACTGGGGAGGAGAATCAAAAAGAAAAGATGGGTTGAGATACTCACAGTTTATTTGAGACAAAAAAAAAAAAAAAAAAAAAAAAAGAAGAAAAGAGAGAAGGAGAGAAGGTATGAGGAATAAAGCCCAAGAGAAGCAGGTGATGCTCAATGCAATTGCTCAACCACACTGATGGATGTCCTGCCCATCCCTGAGCAGTGATAAATTCCCAGCCAACTCCCCCAGTTTATATATAGGACACGACATTCTATGGTGGGGAATACCCTCCTGCCTGCTCTTCAGGTCAGCTGTCCTGGCTCTGCTCCCTCCCACCTTGTGCACCTGTGCTGACAGGGCATGGAAACATAAACATCCCCGAGCGTAAGCACTGCCTAGCAAAGAACAAAACATCTCCGTGTCACCAACATCTTTTAGCACTAAATTCAAAGCACAGCACTGTACCTGCTACTAAAAGCAAATGAATTCTATCCCAGCTGAAAGCAGGATGTGACCCTGGAGGAAGCAGGCTGGGCAGGGTGCAGGAGGCGATGCCTGGTCCCAGCCTGGCTCTGCTCTGCCCCTGGCTTGGCAGCTCAGCCCCGCTGTGTGTGATGTGCGGGAGAAATGCCCTGAGCAAGGTGGCAGCACAGGGAATTGTGGTGTTCCCAGGAGGCAGGGGGAGAGTGCTGACATGCCATTAGCCTCTCAGGATCGTGTCTGGGCCATCAAACCTTATTTATCGCTGTTACGGCTTTCCTTTCAGGGTTTCCTTGGCTTCCTGTATCTCCTGTTTTGTTTTCTGATAAAGAACTGAAATACCATGGAGACAAGCTCCTTATAAACACCAAGCAGACAGGTAGGTCAGCCAGTTTTCAGCACATTATTTTACATGACATATTGAGTGGGAGCACAGTGAAGGCTGGCAAAACATCCAGTTATACTGAAACCAATCAATTGTCTCATGCAGTGGATACAGATGATTCTGTTCATAATAAAAGAAGAATAAGCTCTCTGAGAAACCAGAAGTGACATGCTGTGTGATGCATCTCTCTGTTGCAATTTGAAAAATCAGATAGATAATTTAATTATGTTCTCTCTTTGTCTGTACTCTTTTAAACAGCAGCAACTTTAATCTGCCTTCCCAGAGCCAGAGATTACTAAATCATCATTAATTACATCAAAGTTAACAGCAATACTTACAAATTAAAACAATGCTCACTAAGAATAAGTCTGGGTGAGTCACATTTGTATTTTTATCCTGAGGTATAAAATAAAAAAAAGGGAAAATATTTAATTCTCATGACAACCTGTTGGTGACAGCAAAGTTACATTTAAGTGCAGCATGCATTGAAAAACAAGCAGAAATAAACCAAGCTGAGCCCTGCATAGTCTCAGAGAGAGGTGGACTCAACAGATTTTCATTAAATTGCTTAATTATGTTTATATAAAAAGTACCTGGTTTCTTCTAGTTTTAAAGTGACTGTCTGACCCAGCAATGCCTTGGCTAAGTAAAACGGTGACTGCAAAGGAAATTGCAGATGGTGGGGTGGGGAGAACCCCTTGTTTCTTTTAGGGAACAACAAAAATTCTTAGAGAGCAAATTAAATCATCTTTCCAACAGAATCACCGTGCTGTCCCTGTTTGTGGGCAAATGAAAGGATTGTGATCAGGTGTGGGGCATGAAACAGCACTTAAGCTGATTAGATGTGCATCACCTATTTCTTAAAGCCCAGGCTGGCTTAGGAAGTGTTTGCTCCTATTGTGCCCCATGCCTGGGGATGCACAGGACCCTCCTCCAAGTTCTGAGTGGGCGTCTAGAACAGCAGAACTCAGGTAAAGCTGGTTATTTACCTGGGGCATGTGTTGCAAAAAAATTGTCTAAATATAGATCCAATTAATGGTAAACAAGGTAGTAGGATGAAGTTTGTATCACACATTTACTGAAGTTGGAAAAGAGACCAAGGTCTCTTTGAAACTCTTCTGGGGACAAATTTGCCCTCTGCCCCCTTGAGTTCACTGGAGTTTAGAGAAGTAAAATTGTTCATATGAGGGTTTATTGAGGCCTGAAATGTTGCCAACAGTCAAATACTGAACTAATATTGTTTTTTTGGCAAGCCTGGCTTAATGATTGAGTATTGAACGATTCATAATTTCTTTAATAAGGCTCTTTTTCCCCCTCTTCTTTGTCCCCTACCACTGACAGTAATAGGCGTTTTTGTACAGATCCTCTGTATCCAAGCAGGATGTTGGGAGCAAAATTCAGCTGAAACATGGCCACAGAAAGGTTTATGCAAAGTTTACTGTGAATGGAAAACATCAAATTTCATAAGGCAGCAGCTGACTCATGGTTGCCCATAGCTGGGATTCTTCCTACCTTTGCTTAGATAAGTGGATTGCAGGGGATGTCTTTGGAGTTAAATGTTATGAAGGAAGATGGAGGAAAACAAGTAAAGAAGCAGATTTGGTTTGGCATTTTTTGGGTTGTTGCTTTTTTGTGTGTAAAGATACAAGAGTGTGAGTGTTAAAAGTGAACTGATGGCCACCTTTAATTTTGTCTGATGAGCAATAACTCTAGATTTTCATACAGATTTCCTGGACATGAATCATCAAGTCAGCTTAAAATATATGAAATGATTGATACCAATTTTCTGTTGAGAAAGCCACATTTAGTTAAACTGCAAGCTGCCCCTAATGAAATAATCTGCCAAAATCTGGGCTGTTGTCCACAAAATGCAGAGAGGCTATAAAACAAAGCATGTTGATTGCTAGGAAAGACCTATTTTTGCTGTCAATCAGGGCTTTTTATTTCAAGCTGGACAAAAATTTGGACATAATTTTTTAAGCTGTTGCAACAGGTCTATGGCATTTCAGGAAATACAGGGATTGTGTATTCAGGGGAAAGAAAGCTTCCCCCCAAATTTTGTCCTTTTTCATCTTCTTTGTGCCAGTTTGAACAGATTCAGTGATGTGTTTCTCATTCCTGTGGAAATAGTATTTTCCCCCCATGTTCTCACTCTGCTGGAACATTTTGTATTGATAAATGTGCAGAAATGATTTTAAGAAATCAGGGTATCTTTGCATAACCCTATAAACCATATTATTATTCCATGTCTCTGGAGGGGAAAAACCAGGGTGAAATGCTTCAGTTTTTCTCTAAGGCTGGGAATTTCTGAAACATTTAAGTGGAAGACCTGAGGTAGCACATTTGTCAAGCACTTTTCATGTAATAAGCTTTTTCTCAGAATTCTCAAGTGCTGAGGATGACTCTACTACTTTAATTAACAATATTTTTAAAGGGTGCAAAGACTTTTCCTGTTTCCTAACTCTGACTTGCACAGTTGGTGTCTTCTTCCTGTCCCCTTCCCTCCTCCATCAGATGAGCTATTCTGCTAAAAGGCCAATTTAGTCATTATAAAGGGATTTTCATGGTTGTGATGAGGTAAAGCAGGGTGTGAAGATGTAGGAGTTTGTATTTAATGGGGAACTGATTAAAGGAGGATTGATTGCTGAGCAGATAGTTCAGACAGGCATGCATATGTAAAAAGAAAATGCTCATATGCATATGTATGGCTTTGTCAATGTGATACTAATTGATGGAGGGAGTAGAGATCTTAAATTGACATCCTCTAGGAGGGCTCACTGGAATGTGGATTACAGCAAATCCAGCTGCCCATCTCCAGTGCCTTTAGGTTGTCCCTGATTTCTGCTGTGATGTGACGCTGCACTGAATCACTGCACTGCCCTGCAAAGTGCAACAGGATCCACCCCATTGCATTGGGAACAGGGAGAATAAACTTCTGCTGTCTCTCAGCTTGGCTGGCAAGTCTGCTATCAGCTCTTGCAGTGTTTGAAGGGGGTTCAGAGGGTAAACGTCCATGGTTCACTAGTTCGGCGTGTCTGTGCTGATAATGCAAACTAATGCGTGGTTAAAGCTCCCAGCAGGTTATTTCTCTCTGCACTGGAGCACTGTGCAGGGAGCTGGAGGTGCACAGGTAGATGTGGGTTATAGGCACAAGAGGATTTATCAGGTCAATCTAAATAAAGACTGTATTCATACAAGTTGGTTCCTCTTCTGGCAGATTCTGGCAGCGGGGAAATTGGAGGTAAATGTTCTTGTTATTGCATTCACTGGCAGGTACAACAGACCATTTTGCCTAATTCTTAAATTGACAGCTGTAGCTCTCAATTTTGGGTTCCTGCTCCTGTAATGTGAATGATTTGGCAAGGGCTGGTGTGGCTGCTGGGGAGATTGGAGTCAAAGGAAGCAGGGAAGCCTCCACTCCTCAGTCCCACTCTGTCAGCAGCAAGGGGAAGCAGCAGCTCTGCAGCTTAAGTGGGATGGATGTGTTTGGCTGCCGGTCTTTTATAGCTGATAAAAAGGAAAGCAAAACTGTGAGCAACTCTGAGAGAGGGTAGTGGGGATTTTTGCCTTTTGAAAGGGGCACAGCAATCACATTGATAAATGTGATTGTTTTGCTTGAGACAGCAGGCATATGAACAGAACTCTTCTTGTTCTTCATCCAGTACTATCTTGGAGACTAGAAATTAATATTGCAATTATGTGTAAAAGTTAACTCTCTTGTGTATGTGTTATTGGAAAGGTTCTCTGAGTTACAGAAGCATGCTGGAGCTGGACATTAAATGCTGGACATTAAACCTTGAATGGGGAAGGAACCATGTGGATGAGGCTGTGCTCTGCTGAGGGCTGCCTGGTAGGAAACAGTCTGAGTGGGACATGAAGGAGACCAAAGGAAAGGTAACTTGGAGGGAAAAGGAGCCATCATTTTATTTTTAGTTCTTTTATTCTTTTTGTTTTTGCAGAATGAAGTTGCAGGATGTGAAGCTAAGCTTGAATGTGCTGCCAGATGGGTGCAGCATGAGCTATGTTTCTGTTTCTGTCGTTGACTTATCTCAATAGAAGTTTCTGTTTCTCCAGGTGTGTGTTGATATTTGAGGATGTTGTGATAGTTTCTGTGTGAAGATTGATGCTGCAAGTTGTTTTCTTAGTGAGAGAACCTGGAGAAGGTCTTTGGATCTGAGCAGAGTGAGTTCTCTGTGTCCTGTAATAATAGCTCTGGTTGGTTTGTTTTTGTAAGGTCTCAAACCCAAGAGATTAGTCCAGAAGAGTGTGGGAGTTAATTTATAGTTTCTTCTAATCTGTTTCCTCTATCTTGAATGTATTTTATTGTCATCAGATAATGTAAAGATTGACTTGGAAATGTCCCATTGACTCATCTGGTAAGGAGAAAACAGCACATGAGGATGTTTTGTAAAGCAGCGTAACAGCTTCAGTGCAAAGAACAACAGGCTTGGTTCTGCTCCAGCATCTGCCAAATGAAGTAACTGAAACTCCTGTTTATTCCACAGCATAAAAGAAATGGAATAATACTGTTAAGAGTGTTATCTTTGGAAAATGACTGCACCTCACTGAAGCATGACTGTAATGATGGGGAATTGTGCTGCTAAAACACACCAGTTCTGTGGCACCGTCACTAAAGCACGTACTCTGTGGTGTTCTCTGTAAAGGCTTTATTGCAGATACTCTTGTATTAACATATTGTCATGAGGCCAAAATTGGCATTGCCTTTGTCTGGAGCATTCTGGAGGGAAACCACAGTTTGTCCTGCCCTTTATCTAGAGCTTATAAATAAAAAAAAACACTTAGTAGGATTTGTAGCCTTCATTAAATGATTGTAATACTGGATTTATATACTGGATTTATCTTGTCCTATGGGTAAATGCTGCTTGTCCTCTCCATTTCTTTGCAGAGTGGTTCATATGAAGCACTCTCAGGACACTGCAAATGCTAATGGTAGTAGGATTATATTTTGGAGGAAATGAGACAAGACGGTTTTATAACTACTTTGCTGCTTGTCATAATAACTCGCTGAGTTATCATTACAGGCATGGATGTGGCTGTGGCCACTTCTGTATATTTTCTGACTCAGGATCTTTCTAAGTATCAGCTATTCACTGTTGAAATTAAAGAATCTTTGATAGTGTTTTGATAAATGTAATTTTAATGGCAGCAATCTGTTGCTGCCCATAGCTCCAATCTACTTCTGAAGTGTGTTCTGTCCTCTTATCTCTAGTGCTGGATGCCAGGTGATGCTGTAAGGATGTGCCTACTTGTAATTTCCCACAAATTTAGAACTGCATTCATATTTGCATATCATTACATTTTTTGGGGGAACACTTTAAAGTCATGCCTTCAATTTCAGCCCTCACTGCATCAGCTTGGAGGACAGGGCCTTGTTCCACTGCTGGAAGGTAAATGACTGTGTGTGTACTTTGCTGTGAATTGCTGGGGAGGTGTTTTCTGTGCTCCATGGCTTTAAACATGCAGACAGGGCTGGGGCAATGCAGCCTTGGAGCCCTGGCAGTCATTCCACCTGCAGCTCAGCATCCTGCTGCAAAATGCCCAGAAACTCACTGCTCCTTCATGGAGACTCAATGGTTTTGGCCATTTCATTCTGCTCATGAAAAACCGATTGTGATGGCAAAAATATGGTCATCCTATGCACACAAATCAAGGGAGGGTTCTTTGTTTGGTACCTGCTTTGCTGTAGGAAAACTTATCTGACAGATCTGACTTATCTGCATGGGGCAGCTTGCTGGAGAAAGTTTTTGGGATGGTAATGTAAAAGCTGAAGTAGTAGCATGCTAATAGGGAGTCATTTATTTGTGGGAAGATTTCATGCTTCCCTGGCTGCTCTGACATTTTCTCAAATCGCCCCTGCAGCAGCACAGGCCAAGGAAAGCAATGCCTGATGCTCCCATTTGCAAGTGCTGGGCCCCCAAGGGTAGGAGTTGCAAGGTCATCTTGGAAAAGGAGTTGTCTGTCTCCTTAATTTTTCAAAAATAAATGTAACCTTCTCTCCATTCTCCTACACTCTCCATTTATTTTGTGTTTACAAATGAACCCCTTTCCCTGCATCAGTGTGTTCTGCCACTTGCAGTGCTTGGGGGACAAAATGTCAATTTTGATCCTTCAGAATTGACATATAGTCATGATAAATACAACTTCTTTTAAGAGTAGTGAGAGCAGGAATGGAGAATTGTGTTTTATATTTTAAAAGGTACTTCACCCATCCCTGCCTGAGAAGTAATAGGCAAGTTCCTTGGTAATGCTTCCTTTACTTCCTGCTCTGTGGTCTTCAGACAGGCAATACAAGACATTGGTGATAGTTATTAATAAGTTTTTCTGTATCTTCCCATTTCCATTTATTCCTCTTTACCCACTTGGCTTGCACATGCTAGTCCCTTTTAGTGTTTTAACACTCATCCCTTTTGCAGTGATTTGTTTCTTATTCCATTTCCCTTTCACCTTTTCTTCCAGGCTTCCTCCCAGTCTTGCTTTCTGCCCCTTTCCCCTTAAATGTGAAGGCACACCAGGGCAACCTGCAGGCATGGTGGAGCTTGCAGGGGATTCAGACTGACACCTTCCTCACAGAAATATCAGCTGTGCCAATTCTCTGATTTTTCCATCCTCTTCCATGCTGGGCATGAGCTCTAGCCAATGGAAAACACATTAAGAAAAGATTTTCTGGCTTTGTGTCACTTCATCCATTCCCACATCTTCAAAGAATTTTGGGGATTGTTGGCCCTAGGGATGAATAGTAGCATGAATGACAGAACATTGTGTTGTTTTCAGTGCCAGCAGGGCAGTTCTCCCCCTCTCTTCCCCACAATCATAGCACTCACTCCAGGAAAGCCTCTCACTTTTTGGCATGTTCTGGATCCCTGTGGGCTCCTGGAGAGAACAGGGTGTGTTGTGCTGGCAGGGGCAGCTCTTTGGGTAAACCTCTGTAGGAGCAAGGCATTACTAATTTCAGTGTGTGCTACAAATGTCCCTCTGCATATAAGGCCTATTTTATATATTGTGACCTTTATTTCATAGCCTTTATCACTATGATATCTTAGTGCTGAAAGCAGATTTTTGGCTTTGTAAGCTTTAGATATTGATTTTTCCTTTAACCGCCTCCTCTGATTCAAGGAAAAAGAGAAATATGTAATTTTAACTAGAGCAACTCATATCACAGCCAGATTCAATATTAATGTACTAGATAAGCATACATCAAATATTGCCTTTAATACCCTCACCAGTGCTTTTAATGCACTTCTTTGTTATGCAAGCTCAATATGTGGGGATTAAAAAAAAAAAGAAATTTAAAAATAGGATGTTAAATGGTATTTCATGTTGATTCTTAGCACTTTAATAGGTGTCTGCCATCAATAGCAATGTCCTGGAGGCACCCATTGAAACCACACTGGCCACACCATTTCTTTAACTGGAATTGCACTCATGCTTCTGATGTGGACATGATATGGATCAAGTGAAGTCCTTGGAGATCATATATGAGCCCAGGACTCTGTAAGTAGAAATGTCAGTGCTGCTGGCACTGAGCTGGGTGTGAGGTCTGGTCTTTGTTACCTACATTAAAATGTGCTGTGTCCTTGGGTGGAGATAGTGGAAGTCTTTGTTTCAGACTGTTCCCCCCAAAAATAAGCTGAGTGCTATCCAAGATTTGACATATTTAAGAAGTATTAATCAACCTTCCTAATAGTTGCTATTCAGCTAATCACACTCCAAATGGCAAATGGTTGTAAAGATGTCAAAGAGATATGCAGAACACCCACGGTTTGAGCTCTTCCCATTCTCATTAAAATAAGCTCTTATGGCCCAGCTAGTGTAATCATGTGATAAAATACTCAAATTAAGAGCATTTAATAAAAAAACATGGTGGGGAGCTTTGTTAAAGATCTCTTTAGTGTATTTTTGCATTCATGTTGAGGACATTAGAAATAATTTAATCATTGCCTGATTATACGAATGTGAGAAATAATGGGATCATTGCCTTATCACACGTGGGCTAATTCAAAGGCTCATTATTTATTTGTCAAGCATTAAGCATCAAATCAATTTGGCTTGATACTTGAAAGCAGGAAATTTAGGATGAAATTTGAAAGGAAGATTAAGAAGTAAGATTAAACCTTACAAGAGCAGAAGTATTTTGTACGCTAGAGTCGAGTCACACCTGCAAAAAGATCACGGAATAAATGGGTAAGGTCAGTCTTAACCTAATGGTGAGGTGTTGTGGGAGGAATGGCTCATGGTTTTGGGCAGAGTGCTGTTTTCAGTGTCTCCACATCTTCAGTTTTCTTGTGATCCACAGATAAAGTTACTTTGAGGTTTCCAAACATACCTTTTTTGCACATACTCTTCCTTTAATAAAAATATTTTCCTCTTCATATTGCTCTATAAACTGAATACTATTATAAAAAATGACTAGAATAAAATCCATTCCTCAGTACTTTTTTAAATGGTGAAATGATTAGGGCTGAGATTCAAAAGCCCAGAGTTCTGTGAGCTGCTCTCCTTTTTTCTGTAGCAGTGTGGGTATATGTGTCTATGTGGTGCTTTGTTTTCACTACAGAAATACATTCTTTTATGTGTAAAAGCAGATTCAGAGAATGGACCTTCCAGAAACTGGATACCAAACCTATCTGAAGGGGGAGAATAGGACAAAAAGATGAATCCTTTTTTTGGTGGCTTTGATGGAATTGTATCATTTTCCCCCTAAAGAGGAAAGAGTTTCACTTGGGTCAGGAAGATTTTCACAATGTTCGAGAAGAATGGAGATATCAGAGTTAATTATGGAGGAGTGATCCTCTGCTGGTATTCCTGGTGGAGTTTTTGCTGCCTGTGTTTGAGGTCTTGATTGTGAGAGAAGATGGTTTAAAAAAAAAAAAGGCTTGAGAGAGAGAGGGAGATCTTGAATTTTGCAAACCCAGTTCCTTTTCCTCTGAATTATCCAGAAGCTCTCTGGTGTCGCGATAGGACACGAGAAAACACAAAAGCACACACTGCTGTTCTCAAGGTGAAGAAAAAGGGAAGTTTATCTTCTGACTCCAACATTTATAGGTTTCCAAAAGTGACAGTGGGTTGGAGGGTGACAGTGCCACCTCTCCAATGACGCTGGACAGACTAACAGTTCATCAACTTTCTCCTCCTCCATAGAGGAACGCAAAACAATGAGTTATTTACAGAAAGTGTGTGAGAAAGTTCACTACAAGAATGTCAACATCAGAAGGCTTAGAAAATCTTAAAATACCAGGGTGACACTCTGCTTTGTCTGCACACAGATTGCACAGCTTACAATCCTGCCTGGTGGCCAGTTCACATCTCTAAGAGGCAGAGAGGTCTGTGCTTCTCTTGTCAGGGTTGTCCCCTTGCCAGCAGCTCTGCAGAGCTCAGGTGTCCCTCCCTGGTGGCATGGAGATATCAGCTGTGTGAGATCAGCTGTGCTGAGCCCCAGCTCTGCCCTCTCCGTGCTGGGGCTCCCCTGGCCCCGAAGCTTTGCCTGCTTGCCCTGAGATGAACAGGGAAATATGCGAGCGTGTTGAGGCCCCTGCATGTTTTATGTTTGCTGAATTAATCTCACTTAATACGAGCTGTCAGGCAACATTGCTATAATTTATTTACATAACTTGAGGAATTTACTTCACATGAATTTAACCTTGCAGGATGTGTAACGTGTGCTTGTGCTGCTGCCCTGGGTTTCCTGGAGTCAGCCCCGCTCAAGTGTTTCTCAGTTTGGGATTGATTTGTCTTCCAGCTGCTAATGTGAAGGGTGAACCTAAACACTGCTGCTACAAAGATCTGATACTTGGAGCTCTCTTTATTGTTGCATTTATTGAATTAAATGAACTTCTCTGCCTTGTACTTAATTCAATGAAAAATATGTTCCAATTAGATTCTTTGCCTCTGAACCAACACCCACAATTCTGACCTTGCTTTTTACAAAGTAAAAATCTATAATTATAAGGAGGAAAACCTATATTTTGTTCAAGTACTTTTTCGGGTGTATTAAGAGGCTGATTTTTTCCTCCCTTGAGATGGGCACCTTGTCCTGCTGCTTGTGATCGCAGTTAGACTGCAGTCCTGGTGAGGTTAAAATGGTCAGGGCATAGGAAAGTAGCAATGGATTGGTGCCTGCATCTCTTGGTTTTTCTCTCTTTGGGTAATGTTGTTATCCTGTGTCTCAATTTGAAGGTTTGTTGTGTTTTGATTTCATAAAAAAAAAAAAAAAAATCAAAACTGATTCTTCTGTAGCTTCTCCCTTTCCCAGTTGTCTGCAAAACCACTCGGTATTGGGGTTTATGCCAAGTCTAAGATAAAACTCAGATCCTCCTGTGTAGGCACAGAGTTTGTGGTGATTGGGAGTGGGGCTGGGGCCCAGCCTGATCTTTAATTGTCTACAGCTGTGTGCTCAGGTGAATCCCATTGGAGATAACGAGGCAGGGAGAGCCCAGGGGCACTGACCAATCACACAGGGAGCAGAGGGCACACAGGTGCAGGGCATCAACAGGAGGGGATAAAAGGCTGGGCTGAGGAACAAGAAGGGCAGAGCCTTGCTGCCCTCTGAAATGGCATGGTGTTACTCTGTATGGATGAATACCTGAAGTCTCCTGGTAAGGTAAGGTGCTACTCTGTGTGGGCTAAAGCCTCTGAAATTGTGTGCTGACACTCTGTGTATCCTGGCTGCCTTCACTATGATATTTGCTGTGACATTCCTGCTCTCCAGGTTGTTTCTCTTTTGACCTGATGTATAAGATCTGTGGGATTTAGAGTTGGAATTGCTATTGCATTTGTAGCTTTAATGTAAAACAAGCTTTTATGATTTATGAGGGGCAAGCATGGGGAAAGTGGCCTGTTGCTGTACTGTTCTAGGTGTGGTTCTTTGAGGATTTATCTCCTAAAAAAGAAGCTTGAGCTGGAGAAACAAAAATTAACTTGATTTTTAAGGAGTGAGGGCACTTGGTGATGCAGGAAATCTGTCCTTCATTTCTGCTTTTAGGGGTCATGAAAAGGAAAGGGACAGGAATACATTCAGGGTGCCCTAGAATATGTTAGACAGGAACATATGTTATTATCATATAGATAGGAATATATTCAGGGTGCCCTAACTTCTAGTTACCAAAGGAATGACCCAAAACAGGATTGACAGAGCATCTCCTTTCCAGAACAAAAAATCCTGTCCCCTCATTAAGGATTGTGGATATCAGATTTACCTTCTCTGAGGTGCACACTGAGGAGGCAAGGTCCATTTAATGAAACCAAGAGATGGCTTGAACCTCAGAAGGCTTCTCATAAGGGAATACTCTCACTGCAATAATAAAAATGAAAACTCACATCTGTACAGGTCCCAGATGCCTTGAAATTCTGAAAAAGGGCCCATTTGTGATAAAATCTTGGCTCCTCTGGCCTCTGGGCAGGACTCTGCTCTCTCCTTCAGGTCCCTGTACCTCTGATAACCAGGAGCTGGCTCAAAGGCAAGAAAACAAACTTCTTTGGAAGAAGCAAGATAAGATTTTGCGCAAATCAGTCACCCTCATCAAATTGTGTGCATTCCCATGAAAGAAATATTTTCCTTTTTCTTCCCTTGTTGCGTAGGGGAGAGGCTGGTGCCTGCTTTTGTTTATGGCATAAGCAGAGTGCTTTGTCCAAAAGAACTTTGCCTCACACAGAACTAAATGTGAGACTCCTTTTAATGACTCAGCTATGGAGCCAACCCATTTTTCTCAGAATTTTACAGTCAGATTGTTACTTAGTCACAGGAAGAAAGAGCATGGAGCTATTTTTGGCCTTGTTGTCTGAACCAGTTTATCTTTTTCTCCCTGTCCTCTGTTCTTCCTTCCCACTGGTGACAAGTTCCAGGAGGAGCCCAGGCATTCAGAGCAGGCGGAAGGTTTTGATGTCAAACCCCCTGATCTGGTTTATGGGGGAGGAAGGTTAAGAGGCAGTCTCCCTCCAATTTTCCAAGGTTTCCACCAAGGTTTCCTCAGGCCTTTCCCCGATGCTCTCACAGCCCCATCCTCCAGGTGCTCCCCTAGGGGAGGACCAAGTGTCAGGTACAAAACCATTCCAGAGCACAAGTAGGTGTCTTTCCTGGATGAAAATAATTGAAAAGTCTTTTGTGATTTTGGACCAGCACATGCGTTCTGAGGGAGGAGAATGCTTTATTAAAAGGTCCAACAGACGCCAATGGAGGGGCAGACAAAAGATGCAGTTCACAGCAACTCTGCTCCTTTTGATGGCATGCCCCATAGAGCTTAGCACTGGGAAAATGATATTGCAGGAGAGAGATTTATGTTTGCAATTCCTTAAAGCAATTTCATTGTGTTCTTGGTGGGTTTTACCATATCAGTGTAGTTGCAGCCGCTGCTGTTCATGGAGGTTTCCTTTAGTAGCAGAAATATTGCCACAACTTTGTTTCTTGCAAGTCACTTGTCAGGAAAGATTAATGAAGCTTCTGCTCATCAGGATAGCACTTAAATGCTCAGTTATCCAAAGGTGCCGTGCATGATAATTCTGAATTTCCTCTTTCTGTTTCATTTCCCCATCTGTTTAATTCTGCTTTGTAAGTGTCTGAGTTCATTTTCATTCTTTGTCTGTTCCAGTTAAAATCGTGATTTTCTTTGTCTTCTGCAGTTGTCTAGAGCATTATTTAACACAAGAAGGGGGTGCTTGCCATGTCTGCTGCTGGAGAATGGGCTGCTCGTCCTTTGCCATCCCCTAATGGCCCTAAACCATTTAGCAGGCTGCGTCCCAGCTCTTCTCTGCACACATAGCTCTCAGTTAGGGTGAACCCCATCATTTTTCCTTTAGCTTTTCACAGTTTTATTTCATCTAGAACACATTAGTCACATATGTAACTCATGCCATGTTGTCCTCATACAAAATTTCAAGTTCATGATATTATTTTTCTTATTAGGAGAATGAGAAATCCTCCTTTTAGCACAGTACTCCCTTTTTTGGGTGTCATAGAAGTAAAGATTTATTGCCATGTATAAGTAGATATTTTGCACTATCTCGGACTTTAATTAGAAGGCACTGTCTCTGCTGATCAAAGGAAAGATGGACTTGAAGTTCTGGAATAATTCTGGAAATATAAAATACTTTCCACAAAGATAATTGCTGGGAAAAACCTGTTGTGTTAGGTGCTGGGAGCCTTTTCCTGATGCCAGCTGAGGAATCAGCTGAGGAATCAACTCAGGGCAATGAATGGTTCTAGGAAATAACATGATGTTTCCTGATATATGTAGTTCTCACATTTTGTCACAGTGTTTCTTTTGGGGTTTTTTTGGGGATGAGTCAGTTGATTGGTTGGGTTTTTTTTTTTTTTTTTTGTCCTGTAGAGCCATTTTGACAAGGGGCTAGTATTTAAATAGACTCCTGGGCTTGGTCAGGTTTGGGGCAAAAAAGTATTTTGAAAGGATGAAATTGTTAATAAGGCTAGCTTTGAGAAAGTTGCCATTTGTAGAAAGTATGTATTGGTAGGTTTTATGGATTTAACTGTGCTCTACAGCTTTAAAATTCTTTTCCTCATAAAAATTTTTAGCTTTCATTCAGAACTAGGATATGCAAATCACCAGGGCCTATTAATGAGCAAAGTGTGGTAGATACAGGTTGGGAATAGAAGTTATGAGTGTTAGGAGAATAGAATATCTTTGTTCAAACATTTAAACTGTAAAACTCAAGGCCAGGACTTCCTGTACTGGATGTAAAGGAGGCTGGAAAATGCAGCAGTTGGGTGAGGACTGGCATGGAGAAACTTTCAGGCATTTGAGATCTGCTTGGCTGAGGCTGCCTAAGGGAAGGAAATGTTCCCCCTGCTGAGGGAACAGTGATGGCCAAGGGCACCAGCAAAAAGGGGCTGTGGGTCAGGCAGGGTGGCACTGCCCAAGCTTTTGTGGTTTTTGTGTTAGATGTTTAGACATTAGGGGATAGGGAAGAGTTTCATGGCTTCTTTCAATATTTATCATCAGCTTTTTTTCATTTTTAAGTGTTCTAGAATTCAAGGTGTGGACTTAAAGATGAAAACAGCCACAGAGGTGTTTGAGCATTCATTTTCCCAGTGATGAGGGAGGTGCTTTGGCTTTTTTCTGTGGCAGAGGCACAGCTGATCCACTGTCTCTGTGAATCCCAAAAAACAGCATCCCTGTCCAATCTGGCCACCGAGATGCTGTGAAGCCCTGCTTCAAACCTGAACCTTGTATTGATTATTTCTTTCTCTTTTTTCCCTTCTCCTTTGGTGGGAAGATAATAGCACTTGAAGGAAGTAGGAAATCAAATGCAGAGACAGGAGAGGAGATGAGCTGTTAGGATTTGATGATAATAGCTGGCACAGAGGGGAGGGATGATCAGCTCTTTCTAAGACTAAGGCAATATACATAAACAAGTAATAAACTGATGGCACAGTCCAGTAGTGTCCAGAAGGCAGTTCTTATGTATTTTTAATTTCTATTTATATATTCTTATAATTAAAAAGAATTGCTCTTGAATACCGCTTGTTGCAGCTGTTCTTGAATTCTGTCTTAATTTAAGTCTCCAAATTTGCTTCTAAGTTGAAGTGGGTACCAGATCAGGATTTAAAAGCAAAAGCTCCTGAAGGTGGGCATGGTTTAGTGAGTAATAGCTCCTTTTTTTCTAGTTTCATCTCAATTAGGAGTGGCTGTTGTCTTTATAAGCATGTGATTTTGAAATCAGCTGATTTCTTCATATCTTTAGCTGAAGAAAAGGAGTCATGGGCAGTCTAGATGTAGGTGAGCTCTTGCACTGCTACTGGCAGTCTGATGTAGCTTCCTTGGATTTGCTTCCCAATTAAACCAAGTTACATTCTCCAATATTGGGTTTTATGAGTCTTGTGCTCTTTCTGTTCAAAGAATAGCTGCTGAGGATGTGTGGAGTGTTGTGTGCAATTACTTGCAGATACAATACTGCTTTACAAAATGATGTCATAGCTCTGTACACCATGAGGAGATGATTTGTTTTTATGAGGAATGGATTATTCTCTGTAGAAGACATCAAGGCTGACATGTGGGATTTATTTTCTGAAGGGCTAATATAAATGAAATGCTTAAATCAGGCTGTATTTTCAAAGTTGGATGAAGTATGAAGCTATCCTCTTCTTGCTGTCTGCTTCTTCAGCAGCTTTTTCCTTCAGTTAAAAAAAAAGAGAAATTTCTTTTACTTTTACCTACTGTGCCTTATGTTTATTTCTAGTTTGAAAACACAAGTGAGGACATCCTTCATGTCTTAGTCCTTGTCCTTTTTCTTGGGGTTGTCAAAGGGGGTCTTGCCTTTGGTAAAGATTATATTTAATAAGCTTCAATCTCCACCATAACCTTTGCACTTTCTAATCTCTTTTTCCCTTAGTTATTTTCTTTGAACACTGCTGTTACCTTCCAGAGTTTTTTCCAGTATATTTGTGGCAGTTTTGGTTTTGCCAGACTCTCCCCTTGGAAGCAGAGTCAGCCCTTGCAGAGTTTCCCGATGTGCTGGGGTTACACTGAAAGTGTTGGGAAGGACTTTGCTCTGCTTAAGGAAAGAAGTTAAGCTCTCATCTTGAACTGGTTGTGGCAGCAGGAGAACCATTTGAATTGTTTATACTGCTCCATTTTCTTATTATGCCTCAATTGATTCTAGTCGGTTTGCTTTATCTGTCAGATTATCTTGAGTTCTTTTTTCCTGTTTACCAGCTGAACACGTTTCTTTGTAAATAGAAAATTCTTGCACTCAAGTCAATGACTCTTGAGTTTTCAGAGTGCCTGTTAGAAGTTGCTTTCAGCTGAAGAGGTCACAGCAATATCACAGATGCACAGATTGCTACCCGATTAATACAATTATCAACGTGGAGAAATTATTAGTTGAGTGTTTGCATTTCAATATAGCTTTTATTTTAATGCACACTTTGAAAAGCATATTTTAAGGAGACAAGTTTAAATTGAAAATGTTCCCAAGGAATGATTTCTGTTTTTTGTTCAGATCAAAGTGACAAAAGCCATTTAACAATTTGTCTGTCTTTGAAATCTAATGGGTTTTCTGCATTTCTCTAAATACAATAACTGGACACAAGTCTATTATTCCTTTTTAATGCTCTAAAAGCCAGTGTTACATTACTTAGTGTTCTTAAGACTTTTACAATGGAGATTTTTATTATGTCACATATACAAGCAATTATGTTTGACAATTTAGATGCAAAGTTGAATTGGCAGCTACTTCAGCATTCTCACCAATAAAAACATTAA
The DNA here is from genome assembly GCF_035770615.1 of Melospiza melodia melodia. NCBI lineage: Eukaryota > Metazoa > Chordata > Aves > Passeriformes > Passerellidae > Melospiza > Melospiza melodia. The sequence continues at coordinate 8,643,809 of NC_086207.1, read as the reverse complement.
GCATGTCTATTAAAAATGTTTCTCCTATAATTTATTTTTCACAAGCTTTCAGCTGTGCCACAAAAGCCTCCTGTCTCTTTTACAGCTAAATTCCTGCAGACTGCTTTACAATTTAGCAATTTACAATTGCTTTACAATTTAGACGTGAAAATTCTTTTTGTGATTAGTTTGTCATAAAAGAAGGGCCAAGTTCTGATGGTATCAAACAGCTAGAATTACACAGGAGCTTTCTGGAGATGTGCAAAGCAAAATTTGACGTCCCAGAGCATAGCACAGTCTTGATGCAAAACCAGAAGGGAGAATCTGTGGCTGGTGGAGAAGGGCTCTGCTGTGTTTGCTGCCCTGGCAGGGTGGTGGGTGAGCAGCTCAGTCACTGCGGTTCTGCCTGCACCCCTCATCTGCTTCCCTGTGCCATGAGGTAGAATGCAAAACTGTGAAATAAACTTGGCATCCAAAAAAAAAAAAAAGTTTTCTAATGTACATAAAGCTGAATACCTATTTTCCCTACGTGCAATGTGCTGAATTAGCCTTTTAAAGCCAATATTAATTTTTATAAGTTATCCTTTTCTTTGATAAATTATTTAAATAGGGCTACACTTCAGTATGTGATCATCAGAGAATAATAAAAAAGTTCCAATTCATACTCTTGTCCTGTGTGTAGGCTGAAGAATATGCAGAAGTTTGTTGTGGTCATAGAGTCATCTAAGGGAAGCTTATGGGAATAAATATGATTGTGTTCTGTACAAGAAGAATGAAAGAGTTAATTATGATCTATGAACCTATTTATCGTGCAAAATGGAAAAATGAAAAGCTCCAAATATAATGCTTATTGAAGGAAGTATTTATTCAAATATTTCTGGGATGAGGCGAGGTGCAAATTCAGTGGCCTATCAGGGGATGTATGTAAAAATAAAATATATAATGAGGCTGTAAATGCTGCTGAGTCAATTTTACTTGTGAAGACATTGATTTACTTTTGTCCAGTGAAGCAACTGTGGGATTCAAATGGAACACACAGCCCCTGTTTGTGGCTGGGAATCCTCGATGGGACAGCAGCTGGTGTTGAGGCTGATGGGTGGGCATGAGCCAGTTACCTCAGAACTGCATGAAAAATGCTCCCAAACAAAGAAATGCCTTGGCATGATGGTTACCAGCCTTTTTCACATAAGATTCCAGCAGGCACAGTCTGTGTGTGTTGACTTATAGGAGTGTTTGACAGGAGTTTGAATGTTAAGAGGTAAAAGCTGATTTTAAGAGGTAAAAGCTAAATCAGAAATTATGTGTTTGCCTCAGAAATCTTCCATCCAGAGTTACTTATTAGAAGTTCTATTTGAAATAGATTAAGAAATGAAATGTAACATTTGGATACTGGAAATGTCTCAACTACAGAATGCTGCAAGGAAGGAAATTAGAGGCTGGGAAGGGTGAAAATTTTAAAACTTCAATGAGAAAGGTGAAGACATTAAGAATGTGTTTGAATAGTGAATTCTTTTGTGCAGATAGCAATGTTTTCTTGGACATCCTCCTGTTAGAAATGGCGTAAGATGTATTTAATAAATGAACAATTAGGAACCCTCTCTGGTGCTTTAGCTAACAGGTGAAAAATGCAGTGAGCTGTGATTTGTGTCTGAGTGGCCAGGAGACAATAGAGAAATTTGACTTTGGACTGGACTATTGCTTTACTTCGCACCTCACAGAGGGCTGCAGTTCAATTCTGACCTGTGATGAGGAGCTCCTGCACTCAGGGTGTTTGGAAGAGAGAGCTGCAGAGAGAGCTGGGTGCTGGATTGTTCCTTCCAAGCCTCTTTTCCCCTCTTCAGTCCCACACCTTCACCATTCAGAGCATCCACCCTTCTGTGCCCTATTGCCTTGTGCCTGCTCTGCAAATGGGGCTGAAAACCATGGTTGTGCATGGTCCCCAAAGCACAATTCATAAACCTCTGTGAGAAGAGGGGAAGAATTAGCCCAGAATATTTTAAAACTTCAATGAGAAATGCTTCACTCACTGTAACTTCCAGCTAGTTGTATTTTCTTAGTATGCTATTAAATGATCTTTGAGTCAAACTTGTAGAAAGCAGCAGTCTCATGATTTCTGATTTTATAAAATGTCAATAACAGAGTGCTCCAATAAATGAAATTTATTGATGATCACCTTTTTCTCTCTGTTACAGCATGTTTCAACTCAATTTCATAACAATTTCTGGCTTTAATATGAAATGTCAACAATATCTCCAGCAACCACCTTGTTCTTATTACTTATCTTATTTTTATAAAGATGATTTCTGATGCTCTGTATATTGCAGGCTTTGTACATTTAGCCAGTGATCAAAGTTGTATAACAATAACCCCTGGTTTAACATGGAGTAGCTTAAATCTATTCAAGGTAGTAATGTTATTTGCAGATTAATTTGCTGATTCATTCAGTGCTCATTTCATATCAAATAAATAATATCCAACAATCACTCCAACACTGATGACATTTCTGCTTAGAACCATTGGTAAAGCTCCATTTATTGGAATAAAACAGGACAGCAAATTGAATTTGTATATGCAGACATTGGGTTTGAAATTGGGGGAAAATAGTTTTCATGTGGAACTGTAGTATCATCTTTATTGGAAGAAATGCTTGTGTTGTGGTTCCTTGAAAACTGAACCAGAGGTGGATTTCCCAGGGCAAGTGTTAAAGGGATTTGCTGTGTCTGCTTGAGCTGCTGTAAATATTTAACTTTTCTTATATATGTAAGGACCTCAGATGGTGGAAAAAACAAATGTTGAGGAAGAGAAGAAAGGAAAACACTGGAAAACAGGCAAAGGTTCTGCTGCATTTTCTCTAGTGCATGTAAACCCAAAAACCACAGCTCTCTAGAACATCTCGAGGTTCAGACAGTCTGGGGAAGGTTTCTTCCAGTGCCTCCACCCCCAGTGGTTCTGACCTTCCAAGGTGTTGCCTGATGGCTGAGGTGGCACTGCAAGGTGGAATTTTCCTTCAGAATTCTTTTCATCTTTTTATTGTAAGGAATACAGCAGTGCTGTCAGCAAATCAGCAAACATGCATGTGTTTACTGTGTATCAGCAAATGTTAAGAATTCATCTCCTGAGTGTTCTGAATAAATACTTAAATACTATTCATTTAGGAGTCTGGGACTGAAACTTTCGTTTTTCATTTTATAAAGAAACTTTTTTTTTTTCCCCCTAAAACTTAGCAGTATTTATAAGAAAGTATGCAATGGCTTCAGCATGAGGCTATTGTGTATATAGTCTTCATTGTGTGTCCATCCTTAGAGTGACCTGTGTCAGCAGCTGTGCTAGCTGATCTTTCTTCAATCCTGAGATCAGGATGGATTTCCTCACCATGTGATCTGTCCTGTGTGAGTTTTCTGACTTCAGTGTTAAGTTAATGAGCTCGGCTCTTTAGGCCAAATAAACTTTTAAGAAAGCTAAATTGTGGGACTAGAAATCAGTGTTTTCAAACACAGAGGATTTGTGGGAAAAGGGGTTTCTGAAGACCTGTATATTTTATATTACTTTCATAGATGTTTGCTTTAAGTAACTTGCTTAAAAGGGAGTGGGGTTTTTGTTTTGGTTTGTTTTTTCTCCTAGAATTTCTGTTGTTTTCCTTCCACACACTGTACCAATGATTTCCATGCCTCAATGTACCAATGATTACCATGGTACTCCTCTCTTTTTGTCAAACAAATGTGATTTGCTACTCGGTTGTTGTCTGAAGTTCCTGCTATTGAGATAGCTGATTTCAAGAAGGAGCTGTTGTATGTGTTACCTTGGTTAACTTCAAAGGTTTTGAACTGGCCATTGGGATCAGCTCTCCACCTTTTTTCAAAATATTTTGAGAGTTGCAACTATTTCCTACAGCTGAAAGTCAGTAGTAACATGTGTGTGTCCTGCTTCAGAGGCATCAGAAACAATTAAATAATCAGTATTTTAAATAATCTCGAGGGGTGATACGCTTGAGTGTGGATCAAGGGGAACACCTTCCTTACATTTAACTGTGATTCTGTGAAATGAGGCTTTATTGTAGCAGACTGTGGAAGGAAAAGAGAGGGAAAATAGCTGTGAAACCACTAATTTGCACCTTATGAATATTTATATGCAAAAAACCTTTTATGGGTGCTTGTGAAATAGGTGGTGAAATCAAAATCAAACCATACCCACCAGCAAGTGCAGCTGTCAGGAGGTGCTTCCACACACAGAATTGTGGCTTCACAGAGTTCTGGTTCAGACACAGGCATGCTGGGTTTGCTTTGTGAACCCTGATTTTCTAGTACAGTCCCTCATTTTAGGAAATCTTGTCATCTCTGTGGAAAACTGTTACTTATGTAAACTCCTGGTAGCAGTTATCAAGGTAAGCATCTTGGTTTTGTGGAAGCAGTGATCTGTGTGTCTATTTTCTATTTGCCCAAAATAGATGATTTTGTCCATGAATATATGTGTGGCTACTATAGCAGTCTTGCTCTTTTTGACTTTTTAAGTTTTTTTTTTTTTAATTTTGTTTCTGTTTCTAGTGATGAGCTTTTGCATATTTCCCCCTTAGCTTGTGCAGTATTGCTCTGTAAAGTTAAATACCTGGGATTATTTCTGCCAGACAGTGAAAGAGAGAAGTTTTTGAGTTGCAGTAGGGGGGAAATGCAGAACAGAGCAGGAAGAGCAGCTGAAGAACTTCATGTGCCAGTGGGGGATGGATATTTACAAGCCAAAAAACTGGTAAATTCGTGCAAGTTTTTAAATCAGGCCCAAATAGTAGCATTCATCTGGGTTAACAGTTTATAATGTACTAATTAGGTATTTGTAAACCTTGATGAGCCTCCTTTGCTACACAAGCAATCTTGAATCCTCTTTCCTGTCCTCATTTTCTACCTCAGTAGAGTTTCAGTCTGGGTGTTCAATAGTGTTGTCAGGTGCATCAGGAGGAAATTTTGATTTCCTTCCTTGTCAAATAAGCCAATGAAGAAATATAATTTTAATCAGTCTATTGCATTGAGTTCAAAGGGTCTAGACAGTATGATGTAATTTTTGGAGTTGTATTTTTCTTATTAGACTTGTTCATACTAAATCCTTTTGCTGTTAGTTCTACATCCATAGCAACCAAAGAAACTCCAGAATGGGTCAGTGAGGTGTTCTCTGGATTCTGTACAAACACGAAGGAATGCTGAGCAAGTTCCATGGCACTTTTGGGCTACAGAAAGACAAACAACGAGGCAAAGATGTGATTAGGAGTTAAGTGAGGATTTGTTCATGTGGAATTTGTTAAAAGGTTTAATGAGGGAATAAGCGAAGGTGAAGTGGGCCGTTTTGGAGCAGGACTGGGTAAGAGAGGAGAGCAGATGAAGAAAGCCCTGAGAATTCAGTGTGTGGGGATTAGACAATGAGGTTCCCCGTCTGTCTCAGCGGGATGAGAGCAGATTGCTGAATCTGTGGTTCATTTCCCTGTGCTGATGGTGACTTCTGGATGATCTGGTACTCCAGAGCCCATATCTGAAAGTATGACTCTGCTGAGTGCTCTGAAGCACAGAGTTGATTTCCAGAAGTATCTTAGTTAAAGAACATCTGCCTTGATTCAGGGTGTTTTAAGCTTGCTTGTGAAAACAAGTGTTTAATGAAGTGCTTGCTATTGTTTTGTGGAGCCGGAAGGCATTCATATGCCTTTTAGTACAAACAAACAAAAATCCACCAACCCCTCAAAGAAACAACAAACCAACCACATAAAAAAACCCAAACAAAAAATGTCTCAAACCCCAAACCAGACCCATCATCCTTCTGCTTCATCTGTAAAATGTGGGTTACAATTGTTTGTTTCACCAGGAGTGTCCATACTGACCACAAACCATTTCAGTTAATGTTGTATGATGTGTAGACATTGTAAGAGATGCAGTAATTGAAAGAAAAATAGTTGTAGTCTATGAATTGTTCAGAAGTCATCCTTAGGTAGTGACAGTCAGTGAGAATATTGCAGAGCTTCCAGCCATGGAGCAATTTCTGGAATAATGACCATAGATAATCTGGTTATGAATTTTAAGAGAGAGAGATGAAGTCTGAATTATGTCACTTAGCATTGTTGCCTTTTGATGCTTTGGAGATTTGGGACAGGGAGTGAAATCTCTTATTCCTAAGAAAATTATTCCAGAGAGAGAGCTGTAGTGGTACAAGGCATCCAAAGATAGCTCTCTCTCTTTCACAAGGCTGGCTATCACACTTAATTAGCTGTTCACAATCCATTTTATGTTTCTGTTGGAAGCCTTTTCTGGAGCTTTAGAGTGCCAGACCAAAACTTGAGACATTTGCAGTTATAATGACTTAATATTAAAATTATAAATGAACTATGACTGGTTATCCAGATTTTGTCTAAAAACAAAATCCAAAGTCTTCACAGAAAAACTATTTCACAGCTCTGAGTTTCTCAGAAGATGGCATAAGTGCTCATAAAATTATATATTTGCATGTGTATATAGTTATCAAGGGCCTAAACTTCACATTTGTTATTGCTGTTGAACAAATTAACTTTTCAAGACTTCAGTTTTAGTTTGTTAGAACAGCAAAGTGGCAGCGTGTTCAGCTTTTACAGGTCCTCACCATCTGCTGGAGCAGCAATGAACCAGCAGTGTAATCTTGCTGTGCTGACAACCAGCTTGGTTAGGGTGATTTGGAAACTGGAGCACTGCTGAAATAAATATTCTGCTTCCCCTGGGCAACTCATTGAAATTCTTTCCATCACTTGTAATTTATCCAGCAGAAAGTTGGGGTTGAGTGTTGTGTTGATGTTACGTGAGTTAGCAGTGTTGCACAGTGCTTCCTCAGGGTCCTGGCAGTGGCTTGGGATGGAGCAGAGATGGGAGCACCTTATCCAGGCTGGGGTGGTGCAAATGAGAAAACAATGTCTGTTTCTTCATCTGGACATTTGCTGAAGAACCATTGTGGGTGAACAATAATGTTTATCTTTAGTGTAACATGTGGAGGAGGCCATCACTAAACAAATCCCTGCTATGGAGTTGTATATAGCTCTGGAATGAACAAATAGAGTTAGATGTTGTTCAGGAAGCATTTCAGAATTCACTAGAACACTAAAAAAAGAGCCTGGAGTCTGAAGGCTGGTCAATGAAAGATAACTTTGGTAGAGATAAGCAGATTCTGTTGTAATTTGATATTGCATTCTGAGAGGGTTCTTTCAAATTACTTCAGAATTAAATCACTACAGAGGAAATTAAAAACTCATGAAGTGACTTCTTTAATTTTATCCAGTCATGTGTAACCTTCTCATTTAAGTAAACTCTGCTATGACATTTAATGTAAATAAGACTGCAGATATGTGACATTGATGGGGCTGGTGAGGATTAACCACTCTTGCTTCTGCAGTATCCCAGTACAAAACCAAGGGATCTTTTTCCTTTGCATTCCATTAGGTTTTACAAACACCTTTTTTTACAAACATCAATAGATTTTACAATCACTCCAATTCATGTCACAGAAGAACTTCTTGTATGCAAATAAAAAGTGGATCTAGCATTTGAAGTGGGCATATTCCTCAAGCTACTCTGTCCACACCCCAATAACCCCAAGGTGCTGTGGGTCAATAGCTTGGCATGCTGGCAATAGAGCAAGAGTTTGCAGCTCGTCAGGGCTTGCTGTAGGGCAGGATGCACTTCTGCCTCAAAATATGGACATGCAACACAGATGTAATAATAAAATTCCAGACAGGATTCATGATTATTCATGCCTCTAAATTATTTTTTTTTTAATGTTCTCACATTGAATCTTTTATTCTGTACCTTAATTTTCTTAGCACATGTATTATGATTAAGGATTTTACTGATGTGGCCAGCTCAAAAAGGAAATGTTAAGCTTTCATGTTTTGAGTTCTTTTACAGAAAATTTCAGTATTGCTTCCTATCAGCATTTGGAGCAGGAGCCTGATTTATAATGTTTGGAGTATTTTCCAATTAAGCAGAGGAAGGAGTGTCAGCTTCACTTCTTCTGTATAAACAGTAGATTGGACTACAAAGACATGATGTATCAGAAGTTGTTTGGCGGCAACAAATAAAAATAAACTAGTTGATAGTTAAAGGAGCTTAAAATAAAAGAAAATGTTTGGCATCACTGAAATGGTCCCTTGGAACAGAGACTGCTGGCTAAAGGACTGTATGATTAATTATTATTTAAGACCTGGGTACACAGAGCTGGTTGTATAAGAGATAACTTGGTCTTTTCAAGTTTGCAGGTGTAGATAAAAAGGGGGAAGACAAAAGGTAATTCTTGTAATTATTGGAGTTTTCTATGTTGGATCATATACAAATTCTGATATTTACTTTTCTGATTAGGAATCTGGTAAATGAAGAAGAAAATAAATTTAAAATTTCCATAATAAAATGAGTATTTTCTTTGTGATTCAACCTGCCCTGTCCCCAGCTTGATAATGTTGCTTGCCCACAGTTAAGGACATGTTAGAATGTAATTGTAACTATTTGCCACGGCTGGCTGTTAGAATGAGAGATCATGCATTTGCATCTCATATAACCAGAAATTAAAAACGAAGGAGTGACCACTTGACACCGTTGTAGTTGTTGAAATAAAGCCTGTTGAGCCCAATTTGTGGTGGCTGCTGAATGACTCTGCTCACCAGTTTGAATGCATGATGAAATTCCTGTTAGAAGATGGCGCTATAATAATTGATGGCTTAATGAAAGTGCCTGAAACAGAATAGAAATAACTGCTCTGTTAACCATTTTCTTCAGAACAGAACTTTAAAATGGAGTTTTTGAAATGCACGTGTGACATTTGTTCTGACCTCTGGAAGAGTTTGTTTATTTGCTTTTTTATTTTGGTCCCCTGTACTGGAGAGAGCTGTGATAATTTCAGGCTTTCAACAAGGTACTCAGAGTCATAAACTCTATTCTGAGGATGAATTGTTTTTGTACTCCAGAGAAACTGCTGTTTCCCCTCAGAGCTGTATAAAAAAGGAAAATGAATGTTGGTGCTAAGGCAGGGATAAAATGCATTGCAGGCAATTAGAGGCAAGAAATACTGAGTTTCCTCTAGCTTAGAAGCCATGCTGATAGAAGAACACTTACCTTTACATCTGTTTGGAAACTATGTGAACTCACACACATTTTTGAATTCTCATCCTGTCCCCTCCCCAAGGCTCTAATTATTCTGTATCAGGAGCCTCTTAATTCATGCTCTGGGATAAATTTCCATTCATGTGCCTGTGTCAAAGCCTTAGGTTCCTGTATTCGAGAACACAGCTTTGAAAATGATGGGTTTTTCCTATCAACTGCTTTAATTTTTCTACAAAGCCACATTTCATATTCATCAAAATAAAACATAATCAAAAGTAGTATTTAAAAATGTCAGTCAACAGACCTGATGTTGCAAAAGGTTAGTTTCTTTTCCATTACAGATGTTTCTCTCTCTTTTTTCTATTTCTTACAGAGGAACTCAGTGCAGGTATGTAGAATATAATTCTACTCGAGTTCTTGTGTGAAGAATTCGCTTTTTTCTTTCTATGTAACATTAGTTGAATGTCTTATGTCCGCAGTGTGTCTAATGCATTAAAAATCTGAGAATTTAATGCTGTAATTATTATGAAAGCCTGAAGGAAGAAGGCCACTGAATGCACTTCAGATAAGGTTATCAGCTTTACCTTTTCAAATATGTTCTATAATAGAAGCTGATTTCCTAAAGAGTTTGTCACATGCATATATCTGGCTGAGAGTGGCTCTTGCTCACTGGGGTATGAATAAATTATTTCCATTGCTCTAATGCATCCTTTTTTTCAGTGTGGGCCTTAGTCTTTCCTTTTCCTTAAAAGCATCATTTGGCTGCTGAATTGAAAACTCTGAAAAGAGACAAAAATGAGTGTTCAGATTTGAAATGCAACAACCCATTCAGGTCAGAAGAGAGCTGCAGCAAAGTCTGTCCTATTTCTTCTGTAAACCATCAGTTTTGGAACTACTAATCAAGATGAATGTGATTAATAGAATTTTACGAAATCACATATTGATATTCAGGAGAATTATATATTTTTGATGTTTTCAATAAAGTCATTTATTTTTCTGTACATACAGGACTTTAACTGTCTCAGGTTTAAGTATTCCTATGTATTTTTTGGGGATGGTGTGTGTGTATTTATATAATGACCATATTTTCATATTCACTGGCAATGGCTGGAAATCGATCAGAATGGCTCAGGTGATGCCAGTTGATGTAAGGAGGTTTTTTCTAAACTGCAGTGAGGGAAGGGGGCTTTCAAACACACACAGCAATTGGAGCAAGGTGTAGTTCAGAGAGAGAAATAGACCAATGAAAGCCAAAAGAGGGCACAGAGAGCAGTTCACATTTCCATTCAGAAGGGCAAAGGAGAAAACAAAAGTCAGGGAAATCTTTCAGGTAGCCAGCTCAAAACAAGTGATGGCATCCTGCTGAATATTGTGAGTTTTGGATCAGATTCATTCTTGCAGTAGTGGCCCCTGGAAGTAGTAGAACATTACAGTGCTCAGGGAAGGGGTGACACTGTGGAACAAGGGAGTGAATTGTGCGGCTGCCAAGGCCATCTCCATTAGCAAGGGATCTAACCCTGGGAAGAGTGGCTGCCACGGGGCTGTGACTTTGACACAATCTTCAGTTTGCACTTGCATTGATTGTTCTCATTGCTGGAGATGTGACTAAGTCTGTTTAGAAAACTGTGCATGGAGACCTATATTCTCTAAGGCCTGCCCAGCAGGTCATTTCCCACAGGCCAGATATTATTCTCCAAACTGCAGTGAAGAAGTATTATTGCTATGTTCCTCAAAATATCAGAGAATAGTTGCTGGATGCCTTGAATAGTGTTTCTTTTTATCTGAAATTGTACTTAGAAGTCAGTGAAAAATGCTTCATTGATCAGGTTCTCAAGTGCCATTCCTCAAACCCTTCAGGTCTGAGGTGCATTTCAGACTGTATTGAGCCCTGAGATAAACATTGAGTTGCTCATGAATAAACAACTCGTGGGGAAATGAGTAGCTGAGAGCTCAATGGTTGCTCATCCCAGCAGGATGCCTGTGAGATGGAGCATAGCATGGGGAAAAGAACTTTGAGGAGGTGTTTCCCCTGGAGTTTTGTGCCTGGGCAGAGAGCCACAGCTGCTGATGGTGAGCATGGAGTGCTGGGCTTGGCTGGCTGCTGCAATGAGCTCCTGAGGCTGCTCTCTCTCCGCTCAGTCACTGATACCTGAATCTTTGCTTCCCAACTGCTGCTCAGCATTTACAGAGTCCCCCTGGCCTTGGGTGACTCCTACTTTACTCAGCAATTACTACTGCAGAGTGAGGCTGATTTAGGTTATTCCTTGCCCTTTGGTCCCTGCCATAAAAACAGGTTTTATCAAAGAATTATTTTGGGTTAGTTTGTTGTCCTGCTTAGAAGTGACTGTTCATATATGTTGTTTTCTTCTGAGGGATCCAGTATGTGCTAGGAGGGGAGGAGAAAGCAAACTTTCATGATTTGTGTTTGGGTGTTAAGATTCATGACTTATTCATCTTGCTGGGCCACTGAAGACTGTAATTAAACCTGACAGCACTTTTCAGTGATTAAGTGATAAGCATTACATGGTATGCATTAAAATGAATATTTTTATTTCTTATTTTGAGATATTCAGGTCCCAGTATCTCTTAAAAAATAATTAAGAAAATCTAGATCTTGTGTGATTTTCTTCACCTCCCACTCACATGCTTAAAAGAGCAGATAATAGTCTTTCTGCACTTTAGAAATGGCTTTTTATTCAGGTCAGAGTTAATCTTGCTGTAGTTAAAAAAGGATTGTCAGACATGGAGCCCTCCCCACCACTGGCTGGGAGTCAGAGCTCATCTGGCAAAACTCACCTTTTGCTTTCCTTTTCTTTCTGCTGATCTCTTGGGGTCCCATTCCTAGCTATGAGCAGCAGCATGCCAATTTCAATTAACGTTTCCTTTAAAACAAATGTTATCATCTGCTTTAGTGCTTGTGACTTTCCATTAGCAAGGAGGACAACAGGAGAGTGCAGGGGATGGCTTTGTTTGGCTCAGGCTGATGTCACTGCTTGGGTGAGCATCATTAACCATTATCCATCCATGGCATTTCTTCAGCTTCCTTGTGATTTTAAAGGTCAAGCCAAGGCTTGGAGAGAGAATTCTCTGTGTGACATAAGGATGTTTCTTTTCCCATAACACAATAAAATCCCAAGTCCATTGCTGTTAAACTTTTGGGCTGTTTTCTCATTGACCACTAGAACAAGGCTTTTGGAAAGTGCTTTGCTGTTGCAGGTCTGTAGAGATACTGATTCTATCTGAGTGAATAAATTATGGTGTTAGATTGCTGATTTTACCAGAGGAGAAGGCAGCAAGGAAGTTTTGCTGACTTATCCTAAATGGTGTTTTTCTCAGGCACAGGAGAAGAGAAATACTTTTGAAAATTATTTTGGGTTAGCAGAAAATACATTTCCCTCTGACAATCCTCATTTAACTCTTTTAAATCTCAAAAGAAATAATTTTGATTTTTATTTTAAAATGCGTATGGTTATATGCATTTTAAAACAAAAATCCAAATCCTTTCTTTTGAGAATTTTGACAGTTCTGAGGTTTTCAGTGCTTGGATTTGTTACTCCTTCCCAGCATGACCCTTTGTAATTTTGCCTGTAATTGTTTGGCTTTTCTGCTCCTGTCTTTTGACTCTTTCACTGTACCTCAAACACAAAGATGTCTTTAACAGTTCTTGTGCCAGTCCAAATAACTTTGTGTGCCCACATGTTAAAAATCTGGAAAAAAAAAAAAGACAGAAAAATAATCAGTTCCTGGTCCAAAACAAATAAGCACTGGGCTTCTTCCTTCTTCAATGACAATAAATTTCCAATTCCTTTTGGCCTGAAATGAAAGTAATATGTCTGGGGTAGTGAAAAATGGGAAAGCCAAGACTTTGTTCAATTTTTTTTTAAGCACATCATGAAAATGGGGTTGGGGGAGGCCACAGGCCCAAAATATACACAGAGAATATTTCAGTTGTGTGTTGCATTCCAAACAATCCTTTATTAGAGGTTCTTGTCAGCTGATAATTTTTCATGGTTATTTATACTGCCAGAGCTCTATGGAGAGTCATGAGCATCCAGGCAGGTCCATGGTGCTGCATTATGGACATTGCACCAGATATTCAAATGTGATATTTGAATTGTTTCAGAAAGAGAAATCGTGGCTCTGCTGACCAGGAGCTGGGCTTGGGTGACATCCCTGTTCTGCTGTGGAACCTGTTTTAAACAGATGCACTTTCCTGATGATTTGTAGATTACCTGAGCCTCCATAATAATAACACAGAGTGAAAAAAATTGAAAATAAGGCCAAGTGACCAGAATTGAATCCCTCTGAATTTACAGCTGTGGGTGGTCAAGGGGTGCATTTCTTGTCAGCTGTTGAAAAAGGCTCAAGAGGGTTTAAGAAGCTTTTGAAGTGGTAACCTAGAAAGATGTGCAGGTATCCAGGCGTGTTTTTTAAGAAAACATCACTCTTCAGCTATACCTTTAGGCCTTTCTCAGTGTCTCACTGAATTTAATAAAGAATTCTTGATATTTTCTCTTTTTTTTTTTTTTTTTTTTTTTTTTACAAAATTAGTGTCTATCTCCATTCAAGTATTCCTAATTCATTTATTCTAAATTCCTTTTCAGCTACTTGAGGAAAATTGTATTTTATGTCACATTTGGAACAAGAAATGTAGAGCACTGGGGAGTGAAAGCTGTTATCTTATTCACATGACAAAGGCATTTATTATTCATATGGTAATACTCAAACTGCAGGAATTGATAGATGGGGCTTATATACTCTCAAGCAAACTAAACTCTCAAGCAAACTAAAAATATATTTTTGAAATAACCTGCTTTTTGAGTGGTTAATTCAGAATCAGATGGATTACTGCAAGATATGCCATGTGATTATTTTTACTGTAGGGACTCCAACTACCTACATATATTTTCTCACTGAGACTGCAAAGTCTTAATGCATATATTTTTCCTTCTGTTTGGGTGATTTAAAATCTGAAAAAGGGACCAGTGGATCAATAATTTAGTGCAGTCAGATGAAAAGTGTCTTAACCTGTTGGTTCAGTTGCAGGATATTGTGGGGTCTTAGATAGTGTACAACTGTATTTAGATTGTATAATCTATATTCACAATTTCCTTGTAGTGGAAGGAAAATTAGACTTTGTGGAGGAAGTAAATATCTGTGTCTGCTCCTTTTATATTGTATGGAAAGGTCTGATGAGCAGAAAATAATATTGTGGGATTATTCCTCACTCATCCCTCACCCCACTGTGCTAAGGTTACAGTGAGAAGAAAAGAAATTTTTTAACTTTAAGTTGAAAACACAAGCTTCTTAAATTATGGCTGTCACAGAGATATTTCTGGAAAACAATATCCCAAATCAGTCTGACCAGATCTCCAAAAATATTTTCAGTCAATGACCTTATTAATGATTTAGGAAGAGATTTAGAAGAGTCAGTGCTGCAATAATGTACCAGGTAGAGTGAAATGAATTTCTTATTTCCTGTGACAGACGTTTTGTCTCATAATCACAGGGATGACTCGGTGCCTTTGCTAGCAAAGGCTGCTTATATCTTCCTATGTGGTTGAGGCTGCCTGTGTGTTCAAGTTTTCCTTCTTCTTCACAAGCAGACCACTTGTGCATATCACAGAGATCAGGGAGTGATCACTTTTTTTGATCTGTCGGGAAATTAATTTCAGCTTTTCTTGTTTTTCTTGGCAGTTACAGAAAAGAGCAATAAAGAACTGGTCAAATTTTTGTTTTCTAAAAAGTAATTGTTTAAAACCAGTTTTTATTTAAATATTGGAATATGGTATCCTTAATAATTGACTGTCCAGTTCTAGATCCATTTATAAAAGGAAAACAAGGAAATTATTCCCTTCTCTTCTTAGTTTTATATTAAGATTCCTTCACTTGGAAATGACAGCAAATTTGGAAAAACACTATTCATGTTTCAGGAATGCCCTCCTTGATATCTGCCACTTGCCAGGGTGGGATTTGAATAATTTGGTTTTCTGATGAAGGGCAGAAGCAATTAGAATGGTTCTCACTGAAACTCTGTAAACCTGCTTGTTTCAGTGATGGCACATTTGACCACTGGTTTAACACAAATGATATTCATGTGAAATTTCATCAACCATAGCAGCCAAGGAGATGACAATGTGCTGTACAAACCGGTATTGATCTGTTCAGCATTTGGTTTTAAGATCCTGTGCTAACTTCAATTACAGCTGTTAAATTCTCACTCCCCTTTAATCTCTTTTCTCTCAAGTGGAGAGCACTTTTCTTATTTCTTAATTCTCAGAAAACTGTCTAGCCCAAAAGATGTAACTTGTAAAAAATCATAGCATATAGTGTGTTTTCTGAGCATTAAGCTCAGAGATGAACATGACTGAAAATCAATACCATGCTTGGCCTGCAGCCTTGTTCATTTATTGATTTACATGTCATTTGTCTCTATAGAAAATGCAATTATTGCTTAAATACAATACAGTATTTTGCTAATAGGATACAAATGTCACCACTGAGTAAAAAAGGTCACACTTGCATGTAAATGATTGTCAACCCAATCCCACACTTGCTGCTGTTGATATTTTGAAGAGGCTGTCAGGAAAGGGGAGGCCTGGATGTAATTGTTATGGCATTGATGGGGGCTCAGCCGTTGGTTTAAGTGGCACCAGTGGTTCCAGTTCTCTGTGCTACTTTACAGACCTCAGTCAGGTGGGATTTTCTTTTTTTCTGTATAGCTTTGGAGCTATTGAGAAAAATCCTCACATAGAGGAAATAGAGGACAAGAAGGAGTAGGATTGCTGAATTTGCTGGAAGAACTGAATGAGCAATGCCAAGCAGAAAAACAAGCTTTCACCTCTGTTCTAGCAGGATTTGAAATTGTCTTAACTCTTAACATGTTAACATGGTTATCACTTGATAATATGCCTAGGTCTGGTGCACCATGTTTAGTAAGGGAACTTAGATACACACTTAGATATGAAATACATGTACCATCTTCTAATAAAGGAGAGTTAACTAATTCACTTTAAAGCTTTGGGTGTCCTGAACAAAGTTTCCCTTTGTGAATAAGAAGTATATTGACATTAATAGCAGTACATTTATATAGAGCTTTAGGAATTTGCTCCTGTTTGCACAAAGATCCTTTTCCCTAGGGTGGCTGATTTAAATAATCAGGAATGTCAAGCTTTGTAATTTAATGTACCTCTTTTAATATTAATTTAAATTCTGAAGATCTAGGATTTAATATCCTTGGAGGTCTGTCTGTTGCACTTGTTGGTTAAAGATTCAATATGTATATGTTAAAAAACACTGAAAGCTGAATTTTTTTTTTGTTTGTTTCTTAGCATCATTAGCTTCTTAGCTACTTGGCTCTGCAGAAAACTCTTGACTACTCAAGTATCAGGAAAGTAAGTGCTGTTGGTAACCATGAGTTGTTGTTTTGTCCTTGGCCAGATTGCCTGGGCTAAAATATTTTAGTCTGTATCGTGAGTGGTGTTGGGCTGTGTGTTTCTGCCTGCCTTATCTCAGTCAGTATCTCACTGATGCACTGACAGTGTGGTCCATGGTCAAGTCCATTTCCAGTGGACCTTCAGCCCAATCCCTTTGTCCATCTGCCCCTCCTGTCCCTGGTCATGGTCAGAGCAGGGACAGGATCCCTGCAGGGCAGCAGATCTGGAACCCTCCCAGCAGGCTCAGGAACCTGCTGAACTCCAGCTGCAGCGGTGGCAATGCCAGTGGGGTGCTTTCGTTTTATTTTCTTTCTCAAAGGTGTTTGATAGGTGTACATTTGAGATTTCACTATTGAAATAAGATGGGAAATTCAATATGCAAATAATAACTGTGCAAATTGATAAACTGATGGGCAGTTAATAGAGTCTTCAGATAATTTTAGTGTTCTGACTATCTGGGCCTTTGAGGGTAAGTTTATCAGTATTCAGCTCTCTCTCCTTAGCTTTTTTTATGGTAACAGAACAGGTTCTTCATAAAACAATTTATTCCATTTTTATAGTTTTTTTTTTTTCTTTTTTTTTTTTTTTTAAATGCCTTCATTTTCCACATCAAATTTGAGGTAATTCAAATCAAGGAGCAAGGTGGCTGAGACCCTAAAGTTAGTGATTTCTTATTTTCCTCTCAAGGGTGGTGTTGTTGGAGTGGCTGTGATTCTAATTGCAGCAGTATTGCATGCTGTGAGAGCAGATTTAACTCACACAGGACTCTGAATTTAAAAAGATAAAAAAAAAGAAAAAAGCCCCAAAACAACAAAATAAGAATGCCCCCACACCTCAGCTGCTTGCTTTTTCCAAAGAAATGCTCAGGCACTCCTATATATATCCTGTAACACTAATGAAATGGCCAAAGGATTTTCTTTTACAAATTTGTTGCCACATTCTGTTTTGAATTCAGTTTCCAAATGCCTGTCAAGTGCTAAGGAAAGTAATTCCATGCAAAAAATATCAGATTTTTAAAGAGATTTTCATGCCAGCTCTTCCTTTTTTTTTAAATTTTCTTTAAGGAAAACCAGTCTAGAAGTACTCTCTCTACCCATTGGCTGCCTGTCAGTAATGTGAAGCTGATTAAGGAAATAAAAAAAAAAAAAAAAAAATTCCTCCTCCCTGCACGCAGCACATGCACAGACACACACAGAAACCCCTCAAAACTAAGTAAGTGTGAGCTTTATTCCAAGGCTTTCTTCACCAGTATCTTCTAATTATTAATATTTCAGTTGCTCCTGAATTTTTTTTAGGGATAAATATCTTTTCTCTTTGTGCCTTTCCCACAGGGCTTTCTGGTCAACTTAAAAACCTTAACAAATAGAATGCCATATCCCACAGCTATGTATCCTGAAGATCATCCCCCTGTCTCTCTGAGTTGATGGTTGAATATCTCCCAAAAAGAGGTCTCTGGCCATGTCTGCTGGAGGAACACACCAACACACTCCCAGGTTTCAGTGCAGACCAGCCCGGGATGCAGCTGGGAGCACTGGTTGTACTGGTGGACTGCGCCTGCTGTGTGTTCAGATGCCACAGGGTGCAAGAATGAGGTATCAAAATGACAGAGATTTTTTTTTTTCTTGATTTATCAAACAAATTTTTTATGTATTTATGCGTGTTTGCAGCTCTAATGGGGGTGTTCAAAAGAAATTCATGCCCATATCTCATAGTTTGTCCTTCATTAGAATAAAAGGCCATATCATCATAAAATATGTAGTTTTATTGATGGTACAGTTATATTTAGGACAAAAAAATGTTTTGCCACTGATGAGATTTTCTACTCAGATGGCACTAAATGCAATTCTCTTTAACTGAAGTGCAGATTTTGAAATCAGTTCTAATAAGCTGCTGATAGAAATCATCTTCCATGGATCTAATTTTGTTCCAGTTTAAGTGTTTTTCTCAACTGGATGCTCCAAATGAAGGAAATAAGCAGAAGGGTAGAAAGCAAGGAAACCTTGCAATATATCTCACAAAACCCCTCTCTCATGCCCTTTATCATGGTGCCATTGGGCACAGCTCTCTTCTGACTGCGAGCTCCAGCCCTGTCTGAGCCCCCACCACAGAGCCCCCCAGGTTTGTCTAAGATAAATTATCAACTGCTATGTTGAAAACAGCACTTAAAAATATCTGTAGTGTGAGGAAGAGGCTCTTCCCTCTTAGAGTGCTTGGTGAGAGCTGAGACAGTCACAGAATATTGCAGAGAGCTCACAAACATGAAAGACGTGTATTGCTCTCCTTCATTTGAAGCTGCGAGACTCTGCATTTATGTGACTTTATCTTTGTTTCCCATTAACTTAAATTTCCCATTTCATGAAGCCCTACTTTCTATTTCAAGTCCTTCTGGTTGTTATTTTTCCTTCTTGCCTGTACTTGGACCTACCCTAGTTTTCTGTTTTCTAGTGCTTGTGATTTTCCCCTGCTCCACTGTTGCAGTGTGGAGAACCCGATACCAGACTGGCCAAGGGGAGAGCAGGGGAAAGGAGCCAGCCCATGAGGCTGAGCCAGTGGTTAAAAAACTCATCTTGGCTTTGGAGCAGGAGCCCCGTGCCAGTGGCAACTGCTGGAGGATGGCAGCTCAAAATCCAGCAAATGGAGCTGGAAAAGTTGGTTTAAAGCACTGTGCATCTGCTGGTCTCATCTCATTCATGTGGGTGTCATGTTTGTGGCTGGCAGGCTTTGATGGAGGTGGAGGGGATGCAATCAGCAAATTAAGGTGTGCCATCTTTGAATGGCACCACAAAAAACACTGGGTCTTTCTTCTCTCTCTTTCTAATGGACATTGGAGGTGTTTGGCTCACATGAAGAAAGGTTTCAATGTACCAAAAACCATCTATTGTGGAGAAGAATAACTTTGGCATTTTAAGGGATTTTTTTTTCTTGTTTTGATTGTATTCCCATGAGTTTGTACCTCTTTATAAAAGCAGTATGCTAAGTGCCTGGACCTGTTCTTTTTGAAGCATCAAACGCTAAAATAAAACTGAATATCTTCTTTTGGGTACTCCTCTGGTAGCATAAAGTATTACAAATATCATTATTCCTTCACTGTTTCAATGGGGACATTTGCTTCAGTCCAAGTAATGGAATTACATGGAGGTAGTAGTGCAGTAGCAGTGAGAAGAATCAGGCCAAGACACCTAATTTGACTCTAGGCAAGCACAGACATTTTTCTACCTTTTGGAGCTTTGTACGAGTTTGTGAGCAATAATTTAGTCCTTACTTAAAAAAAATGCTATGCCACTACTTTGTACAGATTTAATATATGTGAGATATACATCAAGGAAAAAATTGTATTAGACAAGTACAACTCTTCAATTTCTGAACACTTAACATAAATAATTGCTGTAGTGTGAAGATTTAAATGGGGATTGCCACTTTTATAATTAATACTTTTTTGTTTCATTCTCCTTACTAATTGAAAATGGGCTTTCAATGCAGAATGCTTTGAAATTGTGTGAAGAGATGGAATTGGAAATGAACTTAATTAACTACAAACTGTCCAAATCAATCAGTGTTTCACAGTGCCTTTGTAATACACAGAGTTCATAATTGACTTGGGACTTGCCATAATACATATGCCATAATTGCAAAGTAATCATGCTAAGAGTGTCCAAAATTTAGTGTTGTGCTCTGATGCTCTACTGGAATGAAATGTCTGTGTTCATACACCAAAATGGATTGGGGGCAAAAGGGTGTGCTTTTCCATTTACCAAACTGAGAACTTCTGTGAATTAGGACATTTCTCCAAGTGTGGCAGGGCTTTCAGGTGTCATAGTAAGAAAAAATCCTTTGATTTCCATGTTCAATCAGTCTAGCATTTCAAATGGTAGTGTTCTTGCTATGCCGCCTGTGATGTTTGCAGCATGAAAACCATAAGTTTATCTAAGATCAGAGAAAAGAAATCCTATGGAAAAACACTTGGCAAAATTTCTGTAAATTTTGAGAAAGTTTTTACATGTAAAACTTCTGCAGACTCAAGGCTTTTGAAAATATCTGCCTGGTCTTTTCTATTGGGGTTGAGGTTTGTCTACGATTTTACAGAATCTTTTTGTATACAAATTTAGTAACTCTTTAGAAAATGACATGATGTTCCTTACCTTTGTACCTTGTGAATACCTTAGTTCTGCCTGAACAGTCACCTTGCTTATGTTTTTGGTGCTTCTCCTAGAAATTTTGGACTTCCTCATGCATGTCTGTGTTGCTCAGATTATTCACTTGGTAATGTGGCCTGGGGTGGTTATAACTGGATTTCCCCATCAAAACTTACTTCATTTGAGCAGTTTTGCAGCTTGAAAATTCTTCTTTGTGTTGTTCCTCTACATTTCAATCACTGTTTTCTGTCCTTATTTTTCTCTTGCCTTTAAATCTCTGATTTCCTTTAAACAAATAATTTGTATTGGAGAGTCCAGAATTTCCAAAATTATATGTCAGAGTCAAGTCTCAAAACCTCTGTGTTTCCGAAGTTTCTCTTTTAATTTCTCATCTTGAACTGAGGTCTTCTGGAAAGTTGATGAACAAACTTGTCATGGGCTGGCAAAATATATTAATTCTGAATGCTCCAAGATCCTTACTGTCAGAAATGCTTTGACTGTGACACAGCTGTTGGTGACAGTCTCTGGCCATAGGATAGAGGGCTACCAGGGGTCTGGGACAGTGCTGACCTCTGGCCTTTCTGAATCAGATTATTTCCAGTTTGCATGTGAGTCATTGTTTAATCCTGACACTGATGGTGTAACATGATTACTCTGATGTGATAAGTTTGTTATTTGGCTGGTGTGAAACCTCCCCTGTCTTTCTCAAAAAGAACTGAAAATGGACCCATAGTATAATTATTATAGATATTTTATGTATTACTGAAATACTGTATAAATGTTTCAAATTTGCAGAACTGAAGAGACAATTCTCATTAGTGATAGCTGCCCAGGATACCAGATCCTGCCACATCCTTATCACACTTAAAGCCATTTTTATTATGGTCAGCTGCTATTATGAGGTGCGTTATGCTGACACTGTGGAATTTTTAAGTGATTCTTGGGTTTATTATTTGAAATTCTGAGGGTGACAGGACTGCTAAGCCTAATTGAAAGGGTTTTTGCCTGATTAATTTTATGGACTATGTTAAAAAGATTTTTTTTTTTTTGTCTGGCTTAAAATAATCAGAATATAGTGTTTTGCCCTTGTCATTTAAGGAACAGAGAGTGCTGTTTTATTCACTTGTCTAGATTGCTTGCTCTCTGGTATTGAAATAGAATATTCTGGTAATGACAGTGGCCTTCTTCAATGTGTTCTATTAACAGGACTTTATGAAAACAGAGAAAAACTATGAATAATGTACTTAGACTTGCTGACTGTTTAGAGAAAATAAATGATTTCTGAACTATAGAACAATAATATAAGAAAATTAACTGACTTGTGCTGCTATAAAAATGGTAATTGCAAGGCTAAAATTTATCCTCCTTTCCCATACCAGGAAAACTATTAAGCCTCTTTTATTCCCTTCCCATTTTTTTTTTTTTTTTTTTTTTTTTTTTTTTTTTTTTTTTTATGTGTGCTCCTGGAGCAGATATCTAAACAAACAGGTTGGTTTCTGTGGCACTCCTCTGTACTCAGTGTTCATATGGAAAGTTAGCCTTTAAGGTTGCTTATCCTGAAATCTGCTCCCTGCAATGTCGCCTTCCCTCTCTCCTCCTTTTGTTCCCTCGTTTTCCTCCCATTAATTTCTCTCTCCAAAAGGAGTGTGCCAGGCTTGCTGAGGCTGTGATGCATCAGTTGCAGATGCCAGGAGCCCCACCTGAGCAAAGTTCCTGCAGTGTGACACAGCATCCCCGGCCAAGGGGGGGAAAGGATCCAGGAGAAGGCTGAGAAGCTAATGAAGTGAAGCTTGTTTGATTAATAGCTAGAGGCCAGGCTGATGCCCTGACAGGCCCCAGACAAGGACAGGCCAGTCAAACACATCTTTTATTTCCCCAGATTGTCACCCTTCATGGATAGAAAATGGAAACAGGGCACTTTTCCCCTCCCTTCCTCCAGCACTTCTCCAAAAGTTACGCTTTCTGCTGGCATCCATGTTCTCTATCTATTTACATGAACAACACATTCCTCAGTTCATATCCCTTCTTTTTTTCAGCAGAAATTCTCCCAGGATGCAATTCTTGGGATGAACCTTTTTCTTGCCTCCTTCCACACCTGCCTTCATTCCCTGGGCCACAGGAGGGGAAAATGCTGTCTGCAGATATTCCAAAGATATTCCATAGAGCTTGTTGCTTATTCCATGCACCAACATGAAGAGTGATTTGTACCCCTAAAGGAGATGTGCCTGATGTTTTTTCCTTGAAGTCTGTGGTAGGGAAGGTTTTGATGTTGATTACTGGTGTGTAAAGCTGGGCATTGGTAGAACTCCAGCTGGTGTCTCCTCCTGGCAGTGAGGGCTCTCTGCAGTGCTCTGGGCATGCTGACCTGGCCTGGGAAACACCCAGCTGAACAAGCTCTTTTTCAAGTGGTGCAGTAGATGAGCACTTCCCTGATCCAGCCAAAATCATTATGCTTGGGCCAGTCCCTCCAGACATTGACCAGAATCTGCCCGTGTCTCCTTTGCCAGCTCCCCGTATGTCAGGTACCTTCAGCTTGGCCCAGCAGGGATTAGCTGGCAGGATGGAGCCAGCAGGAGCTGGGCTGGCTGTCTGGAGCAGCGCGCTAGGAAAATGAGAAGTTAAATATCCAATAAGTGGGATCTAAAGTGGTGTCCAGAGAGCAGAGGTCAAAGGAGCCAGCAGGCACAGAGAAGGGACGGTGGGGCTGCCAAAGAGAGCTGACTGTTCAAGGTGTGTGATTCATATTTATGTAGAAATCGCTATGCAAGCTGCTCAGTGACAGCTGAGCAGACACATACCTGGGGCTGAGCCCTGCCTGCCAGCTCAGGGAAGTTTCCTGGGAAGCAAGTAGCAGCCCCTGTTTTTGGAAGGATGATAAGGTGGCACTTGCTGCGATAGGGACAGCAAGCTGCCCAGTTATTAGGGACTGCCAGCTGTCTTCAAGTGTGGCACTGCTGCCATCACAAATAGAGAAACTTTGCCCCCCTGACACCAATAAGCCTGCAAAGATGAATATTTGGAATATTTAGTGTCCCTGTTTACCACAGTGCTGAGCTAAGTGCTTGGACAGGTGAGCGCTCCCTCTGACAGTCAGTGCAGCCAGTAAACAGATATTTTGATGAACAGTGAGCACTGCTGTCCATGGGCAAGTCACTGTTGATTTAGGTTATCTCATGCCCATAAAGGATTTTTTCATCACTTGCTAAGAAACAAGAAGCAGAGGATAAAGATGAGTTTCATCAGAAGGAGGTCATTGCTGGAAATCCTTTTGCCTTTGAGTCTAATGTGTGAGAAAACAGACAAGTCTGCCTAAACAGAATAAAACAGAAAGCCAGATAATACCCATAAAGCTTCTAGATGCTGCTTTTTAGTCCACAGAGCCCCAGAAACAGATGAAGGGCAATTCAATTGCCCTTAATGATACTCCACTGAATACATGCTTTATTTCAAAAAGCCACCTGCTCTAAATGCCATTGACAAACACAATGTAATGTACTAGTGTCAGTGTCTCTGTAAAACTGAGCACCATTTTAGGCATTTTGTGTCTTTTAAGCATCAAATATTTCACCTTGATACACAACAGAAAAGCTGACTGGGCACACCAGTGATATGGAATACCTTCCTCAAATTTGTTTTTAATTCCAGATTTATTGCTTTCAAACAAGTGCAAAGAGTATTAATAGTTGTGTATTCATTTATTTAAATAAGCAAAGCTCTGCAAAAGTATGTTTCTTTGAGGTTAAAATAGAGATTTCTGTGAAATCTTACACTGTGTAGATAGTCAGCACTGGTGAGGCCGTGCCTTGAGTAGGGTCCTGTTCTGGGCCATTTATTTCAAACAAGACATTGAGGGGCAAAGAAGGCCAATAAAGCTGAAGGGGGTAGAGGGTAAAGCCATGTGAGCAGCAGCTGAGGGAGCTGGGGGTGTTTAGCCTGGGGAAAGGAAGGCTCAGGGCAGACTTTGTCACTCTCTGTGCTCCTTGAGAGGAGGCTGGAGCCAAGGTGGGGATCACCTCTTCTGCCAGGCAGCCCCTGACAGGACCAGAAATGGGTGACAAGTGACAGGGCTGTCCTAAGATGTGCCAGGGGAGGGTTAGGCTGGATATCAGGCAGTGTTTGTACACTGAAAAGGGTGATCAGGTATCGGAAGGGGCTGCCCAGGGAGTAGGTGGAGTCACCACCCTGACCGTGTTCAGGAAATGACCGAGTTTGGGATTCAGTGCTGCTGACAAAGTGTTGACTGGCCAAAGGTTGGGCTAGATCATCTTGGAGGCCCTTTCCATGGCTTGGAGGAGGATGGATGGAGGTTTTAACAAGTCTATATATCATGATAAGCTGATGTCCTGGGGGGATTTCTTCAGGAAAGAACCCTATAAGGTGGGACAGTGTAGATGTGAATGGGTTTGTATTCATTGTTGTGCTGTAAGCCCACATTCATGAGGGAATATTGACGTAGGTTTGAATGTGAGGTTAAAAGGAAAAGTTGTTGTCACTGCATTTTAGGAGATGAATATTTTACATAAACTAAATTGGCAGCTGCTGTGTAGAGCTCATGAAGAACCAAAATTGAGGCAAAAGTTAGGAACTCCTTCAAGGGATGAGTTTCTTTAAATCTATTGCTGAGGAAGTGCTGCAGATGAGTGTTTTGGTCTCTCTCTTGGGTCAATAATATTATCTAAGCAGGCAGGGCTGAAGCCTTCTGTTACTGCAGAAGTGCTGGAAATGTTTTCCATGGCAAAGGGTGTTAGTCTGGGTGAATTTCTGCCCTCCCAAAGATTGTTGAATCGAACCAAGTCCCTCAAGCTCTTCCAGGCTAGTTCCAGTCTGGGAGCCATGATGTACTAGCAAAATGTTGTGTTTTGAGACAGTAATATCAACAAAGACGTTTAAGATGCTAAATAGGTGCTGTATTAGAAAATAAACTCACATCACTGAATTACAGATTAAATTTCTCTTGCAGTTTACTGTCACTCTCTTTGAGAAGGCCTTACACACAACTGAGTCTCATAAGAACTGTGAGAGAATTAGCTAAGAAGTTTCTTTTCATTCAATTATTTCACTCATTTTACTTTATCACTTCATTATCTCAGTAATTGTTCTCCACTTCATTTAAACTAATCAACTGTTTGTTACGGTCATTCTTACTATAGTTCTCTCTTAGGAGTCCCTGGGTTCTTTAAGATATTGAATTGAGCTAAATGTCTGGAGTAGCAAGGATGAAGGGAGAAGAAGAGTTGAGGCCAGGGAATATTCTTTGTGTGTGCTTCTTTTGGGCATTTATGATCTGTAACTTGCACTGAAATGAGGTGCACTCTGGAATTGAACCTCTAGGAATGAAGGACTGTGACAAGGGCCGAGAGTGCATCTCAGGCACTCTCACTTAAAAGCCTTATCAGCCCAGAGTGTAGGATGCTGGTGACTGATAGGGGAGGTAGAATATGTATATATGTGAACACTGCTCCTTGTTATCTTTAAAATAGAGTGGCTTTGACTATATTGATTTTACAAGTAGTATATTGCATCGTTTATTTGGGAGTCCAACATGACTGCATATACAATTTTTGAAAGTGAAAATACAGAGAGCCTCAGAGTGCTCTGCAAGCAAATTTCAGTAAATCAGTACATCCTCTGAGTATGACAGAACAGTTAAACTGTTGTTTCAAATTCTAGATCACACTGTTTTCATCACTCTCTAATCTCATATTCTCCTTTAAATTATAAATTGCCCAAGTGGCTTGGACTAAGCCGAGGGAACTTTTGGGATGTATTTAATATGGTTTTATTAGCTTTACTGGAGGCTCAGGGTATGATTTGGTGTGTTGGAGACATATCTACATTCAGTGATGCCTCCCTCAGGATTCATTCCCTTTTAATGAACAGTGAGAGGCAGTGGCAGTGTGTGATGTACGTTTTAGCATGGCTGATGAGTTTCTGCTGTTAAAAAGTATGTCATTGTTATTTACTCTGTGTTATTTACACTGCAGGCCTCTCAGAGGCCCCAGCCCCATTGCACTAGGCAGTGTGAAAGTGCAGATAGTATCTGTATTTTTAAACTGCTTTTCCTGAGAATTAGAGGCAAAGGTAAGACTTGAAAAACGTCAGGACTCCTTCCTCCTCCTCCTCAGGTGCAGTTTATGTTCTGGGGCATGGCATTGACCAATGTGTGATGGATGGTGGGGTGTTTATTTCAGGGATTTTTGGCATTCTAGCAATTGTAACATTAATAGGATCTTTGCTGACTTGATCTCCATGATCCCATTTTGCTGTTTGGCTGAGGAAAGGGGGCTACTGAGTAAATTCAATACTCATTAAAATCACTAAAGCCTCAGGAAACAAGACTACATGATAAAGGGAGAGTCTCTAGAACAGAGTGAATCTGAGCTCTGCAAAGCTGATTTTATTTAATAATAAGTTTAGATTTGAATTTTATTATTGGAAGTTTGGTCTACTGTGAGTAATGTACTTTTGTGTAGCCAAAATCAGTCAGTTTAGTAAATTCTGTGGTGTATTTGATAAGAAATTAAGGACATTTTGTAACAGAAGTGCTGCTCAAGGACATATAGGGTTTTATAAACATTCTGAGTTTTCCACCACTGTCATAGTGAGAGATGCTCAAAGCAAAGGCCCATTAAAACATCCTAATTTGGTTTAAATGCCAAAATAAGCCATCTTCCTAAGGCACACTGAATGTAACTCAGTAAAGAACAGATACCTCAGAAGAATACAAATGCATCATAGTGCTTATTTTAAAGAAAACCAAAAAAACAAAGTTAGTGGGGTGGAATAGCATTTTATGTACTTGACAGAGTAATTATGTCTATTTAAGTAGATGCATAGGTTTTGTCTACAGTGGTAGAAGTTTTAGGACTTTGTAAGTAATGATCCAAATTAATCAGTTGCTATGGCTCAGTATTCCTGAATATAGATTATCTTCAGGAACTGTAACAAATGAAGCCCATATAAGACAGAGTTTCACTGAAGCATTTTCTGGTGTTCTTAGTTTTGTGTTGCTAATTTTAATTGGCTCTTAGGCAAAGTTTAGCTTGAAATGAATTATTTCTAAATCACAGAATATGTAGACTAAAATGATATTGAACATTGGAGCAAAACACCTTTATGGTGCTCTGCTTTACAGCATTGACACCCAATAAGATTAGCAGCTATGAAAAATTGTAATTGAAGAGCTTGACTTGGTGAGTATTGTAAATTTTATGTAAAAACCTTAAAAACTCTTATGTATTTCTTACTCTCAATAGGTGCAGAGAGGACTTGCTATCCAAATGTTCATACAAATTGAGAGTCTTTCCACAATAGATTAAGTCCAAAGCTTTCTAAGATTAACCACACAGAAAAAGTTAAAAGTGACTTAGCTACATCCTCTTCCCTACAACTGTGGGCCTGCTGTACTGGGGAGACATAAAACCAACAACTGCTAAATTACTGTAGTGCTGTTAATGCTTTCTGCATTTATTAATGGGAACTGCTATCACAATGAGACACACCAAAACTCTACTTGTGCATGGATCTCTCCTTCTTTTAATATTTTCTGAACTTTATATTTAAAGCTTTATTATGTCAAATTTTCCTGTTATATTTTTAACAATCTTCCTAATAACTAATTGAAGCTTATCTGAAACCTCATCTTTTTCTACTCTGCTGTAAGAATTAGCCTAATTTCCTAAACACACTGAACTAGTGTTCTCTTTAATTGTTCTGCCTGTGACAAAATGGACTATCTGAAATTCTGGAATAAGTGTATGAGGGTGTATTTTAATGCTACAGACCTAAAAGACACTTAGAACCAAAGTTTAGAAAGGGAGTTTTATTGTGACCAGTGAACTTTATTTTCTCTTTAGTAAAGCATGGTTTACCATGCTCTGTAGGCACCCAGTTTGTGCTGATTGGAGTGGGGCTGGCCCAGCCCGTCCCCATGGGCACAGCTGTGAGCAGCACTGACAGCAATGAGCCCTGGAGTGCCCAGGGGCACTGAGCACCCACCAAAGGGAGCAGAGGGCACACGGGGGCAGGGCAGGAACAGGAGGGGATAAAGGGTTGGTCTGAAGAACAAGATGGGCAGATGCTTGCAGCCTGCTGATGAGATATGATGTTACTCTGTATGGGCTGAAGCTGTCTGAAGTTGTGTGGTGATGCTCTGTGCATTGAGGCCTCTCACTGTGAATGTGCTGTGACATGCTCTGCCCTGGAGTGACAGACAGGTGCCAGTGAGTGTTGAGCATCCTGCCATGTGATGGGACTGACTCCTGCCACGTGGTTGGCCTTATCTGCCTTTCCCTGAGGAAGGAAGACCAAGCACTTTTGGGAAATGCAAGAGAGCAGCTGAGGAGTGCAGGCAGCAGCCCTTCCTGCAGAGGACACGTGCTGCAGCATCCTGTGGTAGCTGTAACTTTCCTAAGCCCTTGCAGTTGTTTTCCTGGTACATTACAGTGCTCTAATGGAAGAGAGAGAGAGAGAGTGCATACCTTTATCCACGTGGGAATCCTCAAGCCTCATGGGGGTATTTATTTTTGTGGAGATCTTAGAGAAAGCAAGTATTCCATGAGCTTTCCTAGAGGTGTGAACTGAATCCTTCCATTGCCAGCTCTGGAGCTCATAGCCTGATGTTTTGTTAGGCTCAACTCTCCGTAGTACCTTCTGTTCCTTCTCCTTTGCTGTAGGTGAAAAGACAGACCATCCCTGAACTTAAAATGGTATGTTGTATCTTCTAAGAGGGCAAAGGGAGAAAAAATGAGGAAAGAAAAAATCAAAACCCAAAATAACCACCAAAAACTCGTGTGGAAAAGGCTGTAATTCTTATGCAGATACAGCTGGAGGAAGGTGACTACCATGGGTCAGAGCGGAGTGAAAAGGTCAGGGATTGATGGATGCCTGTAACCTCAGTGGCTGTTATCTGTGCCTCTGTTCATTGATGAATTGCATAGAGGACTGGCTTTCTCAGTTGATACTCTGTAGGTCTGTGGCGTTCCTCTATGGTAACCCTGCAATCTTTGTCCTTTCCATATAGCCCCAGTTCCCAGAGATCTGCAGGACTTACTGTGTGTCTGTACTTTCTCATTTCACTGATCAACTGATATCCTTTAAAGGGTAAAACAGACCATTTCCTTGATAGCATTTTTCTTGGAACACAGCAGGTATTTTACACACCTTAAAGATTTAAATTAATTTGTATACATCTTTAATTATGACTCTTAAAATAGTTATGACTTGTATATCACAGTAAAAACCTCAATGCCAAAGGTTTATTGATGTTTGGTGTTGCTTGCTTATTAAAAATGCAAGAAAGAAATTGGCATTTCTTATCTTTTTGCTGTACACTTCCAGATAAGGGGAAACAGTTTAATCTTTGTTTCCTGTAACAAGGTATTGGATTCTGACAAAAGGGATGATTCTAGAAGCTGAAGCATCCCTTTCCAACAAAATCTATTTTTGGTATAGCAGATTTTTTTGGTTTTAAATC
This sequence comes from Melospiza melodia melodia, assembly GCF_035770615.1. Taxonomy (NCBI): domain Eukaryota; kingdom Metazoa; phylum Chordata; class Aves; order Passeriformes; family Passerellidae; genus Melospiza; species Melospiza melodia. The sequence continues at coordinate 8,613,700 of NC_086207.1, read as the reverse complement.
AATATGATGCCTACTAAAAATAATAATATTTGTAAAATTAAATAGAACAGTAGGAATGTAAGCTCATGTATACATATGCATGTCAATGCACTCAAAGCCAACACTGACTATAGTTAGTTCATTTGCATTCACTTGAATATGTCCTCAGACTTTTGGACTGTGAGTAATAAAATGCACCTGTGCCATGCAGAACGCAGAGATTAATGCAGACAGTGTCCTAATAATTTGCTCGTCCCACTGAATGTTTTGGAGGTGTCCCTTTCACTGTCAGGATTGATTGCAGAGCTCATACCCTCCCAGCGGTGTGTCAGAGATGCACTCAGAGCTGGCAGCCAGGCTGCTACACCACCAATGCCACACACTCATTGTCCTGCCAGAGGTCAGCCCTCTGCTTCATTATCAACACCCTTATTTTTCCTTTAGTTAAGAGATTGATTCCTTTAACATTGCAGAGTGGGAGAAATAAACTTCTTGTAGATCAATAGCATGGCACTCTTTCTTTTCTTGCCTCAGACAGTCCTGGACAAAGCAGTTTTAAATTGCTTCTCTTGCTAACTTAATGGCTAAGGTAGAGCAGAAAGGTATGTTTTTATTTTTTCTTTATTTATTTATTTTAATTGTCGTCTGAATTTGGGCTGCCTATTTGCCATTAAGCTGCTTTAAAATCCCCCATTAAGCATCAGTTTGGCTATTAGAGCCTTGCTGCTATAATTTTTTTCTGTGTTGTGTTGACATTACATTCCAGTAGTTTCAAAACCAGCATCAGAACACCCCAGGTTCACAGGTCAAATTAATTTGAAAGTTGGATGGAGCACTGAATGCTATTAATGGAAAATTGATCCTGAGAGATAAAGCTCATTACCTAGGAATGCATAACTGGAGTATTACCTCAGCATAGGTCTCTCTGTCCTCCGTAGGGGTAAAGTTACCAAACACACACAAGAATTTTTTATTTATATATTTTCTCTAGGAGGACTTTTAGAGGAGATTGCAGTGGACCTGTGTGCAAACTGTTAAAGAATCTGCTTAGTGTTTGAAGGAGGAAAAGAAAATCCACACAGAATTTTCTCTAGGTATGAAATCACCAAATAAATTTTGAAGTAAACACTGAGTAAACAGCCAGTGTGGGGCCTGACTGGTGTATAACTGCTACTGTGGTGGTGTTTGCAGGAGATCCCAGGATGAGGGAAGAGACAAGAATGTTGACTCTATGTTTCAGAAGGCTTGATTTATTATTTTATTATATATATTATATTAAAACTATACTAAAAGAATCGAAGAAAAGATTTCATCAGAAGGCTGGCTAAGAATAGAAAAGGAATGATAACAAAGGCTGATGACTGACCGAGAGAGTCCAAGCCAGCTGGCTGTGATTGGCCATTAATTAGAAACAACCACATGAGACCAATCCCAGATGCACCTGTTGCATTCCACAGCAGCAGATAACCATTGCTTACATTTTGTTGCTGAGGCCTCAGCTTCTCAGGAGGAAAAATTCTAAAGAAAGGATTTTCCATAAAACATGTCTGTGACCCTCCTCTGGGGAGCAGATATCTGCTAGAAGAATTGGCATGACTTGGAGCAGAGAGCATTGCTTTGAAACCTCAATTTGAACTGCATAGTTCTGGGATTTAGTTTGTGTGAGCAAGTTGCTTTTCTGCTGTGCTTCTCTGTCAGCGTTTCTGCTGGGTGTGATTTTGTGGGTATACCTTAACCTCAGCCCAGATGCTATTGAGAAGTCTTTTTGTGCCGGGCCTGTCACTCAGAAGATGTCATTGGATGCTATCACCTCCGAGGGTGTCCAAGCAGCTGAACCAGTATCCAGCTGGAGTTGCTTTGTCTGGAATGCTCACACTAACAAAGGATGAGCCATTACAGCCTATTACAAGGGAAAGGATCTTTCCCTGGTCTCAGTAAGTGATGCAATTTGTTTAAGAACTCCAGCAAAGTGTCCTAAGTGTGTTCTTAGTGCTGCCCTGTAGACTCTGGAAGGCTCCCTTGCTGTGCCCCTTTGGCTAATCTTCATTTCAGTTAAGTTATTAACATCATTTGTCTCACCTCTGCTCTGATCCTTTATCTCTGGTTCACTTGGTAAAACGAAGCTTCCTCCTACCAAGTTAAGGGTCTCTGTGGAATTATTTGATTTTAAATTTGCACTAACTTTTCCAAATAAGTCTTCTTCACACCTGGGAATTAAAACTTACTGATTCTGGTAAAAATAATTGCACTTCTAGTGGTATTATGAATGTCTGCTATACATGGTGGTAATTCCCTGCTGTAAATTGATGTACAGCAACCAGTGTACCCCTCATCTCTTTGACATGAAAATCAAGTTGATAAAATTCAAAACTGTAAGACAGGAATTGCAGTAAGCTGTTCACCAGAGGTCCAGACTGCAAACAAGATGCCCTAGGCAGTCATGATAAATGTGGACTCTCTGCCTCTTTTTGCCCAGCAGGGTCATGTCCAAATCCTTTCACCTTTAAATCACGTTGCCTCTTGCTTCACTATTGCATCTTGCCCTTGTTTCTGGTTTGTTGCTGCCTTAGAGACTTCTGTTGTTCCTGAGAGGAGAGAGGAACATTTATTAAGAGAGATTTATTTGGAAAGGTCAGACTCTACATTACCTCAGCATTAGGTTCAGTCTGCAGAATAATGATTTCATTTAGAACACTGAGGTTTTTCAGATTTATCACTTATTTTAAAATATGGCTTTGAGGAATCAAGCATATGTTAAAGTGTGGTAAATAAGTGAATCTCTGGTCAGCTGAGGGCTTCTGAAGCCCTAGAAACTAATTTTTTGTTCATTCATTTGTATTAAATCTTAATTAAAGAATCCTGAATACTTTTGATATTTTAAAAACAGAGCACATCTCTCCAAAATACTTTCTGCTTCAGACTAGAATTCAGGTGGCTTCACATTTCCTGTTTCAGCAAGAGAAAGAATAATAAACTTGCAATAGGCAGAAAATGCTCATTTCATATAACTCTTGATGTTAGTTTATTCGCATAGAAACAATACCAACAGGCTTTGTTTATGTCTCTGTGTTTTGAGCTGCAATTCATTAGTGCTTCCCAATAAATTTAGTCAGAGCTGCTTCTTCAGGACTTAGACTGTGACAATAATAGAACTGTTGTAAAATTCCAGGTTTTGAGGCCAGTTGTTTCAATTTTGGCTTCATTGACAAGGATCTCATTCTGTGTGTTGTAGGGCTTTATGCTTGCATGATTTACTGAAGTACTTGTAGATATATTTAACAATACAGCACACAGGAACTGTGCCTCTAGTACTAAACATCTGGAAATTCAGATCTACACCAGACATGGTATGAACACAGATGAAAAAACTTCTCCTTTAGGTATTTGACAGGATACAAGAGATTGGGATGTACAGGGACATAACAAACAGTATTAGCTGGCTCTGTATTTGTAAAACAAGTGACTCGCACACTGTTAAAACTTTTGTGGGCATCATGGTGTGATTTAAAGAGCTGCTTGTAGATGTATAATGGAATAATATAATGTATAATATGGTGCCTGTTTATGGGATACCTTCCCAGTGTTAGAGCAGCTGCAGATGAAGTGCTCTTTAAAAATGCAACAAGCAGATATAAGGTGCTGGGGTCATGGCCTAACCTTAGGTGGGGTTTGACCTCCTGATATTCTGTGAGAGTCAGGCGAGGCAGACAGGAGGTTGGAAGGGCTTTGAACGTGGAGATGAGCAGCTCACATTTGAGGCAACAGGGAAAGGAGAAAGTGTCTAAAGAAACTGTTTTTCCTATGGACCCTTTGGTTTGGAAAATTGTGTTTTCAGAGACTAGTATGAAAGTTTGCTTAATGGAATACATATTTTGTAGAAAAGTTCTGTGAGGGTTTGGTGTACTCTGGGTGTGAGGTACTAGAGGGAGGTTGATGTCTGAGGAGCAGCCAGAGCCACAAGAAGAGGATGAAGAAGCAATGCTAGGAAGATTGTAGATAATTTGTTTTAGGGGAGAGAGAAGGGAAGATGTTGGGGGGGATGAAGGTTTAAGGTCTCTCTCCTAATTGTGCAGGTAAGAGGAAAGGTCACAGATGCAGCTCAGTCTTTCAGTTTGAGAAGGGAAAGATCTGGAATATGGAGAAGAATGGCATCATAGCTAAAGCCTGGGTGTGTTTGTGCAGCAAACATTGTGGGACATGGGGGACAGAAGGGCAGAATGCTGAGAGACTGTAGCTAAATTATGTACAAAGGTGGAGGGTTGGAAGATGAGAGGTGCGAAGAATCAATATCAGAATACTTGAGTTAGAAAACTGAAAGACAGGATTTGAGAGAGAACAATGTTTTGTCTATTTTATTCCTCTTTCTCATTTTTTTTACCTCTCTACTTATTTTACACACTTGACAGCCCTCTTTTTCAGTATTTGCTTCTTGCTTGAAATTGTATCTGCTGCCTGTTCTTTTCCTTCAGTCAAGACACATTGTCCCTAAGTTTTCCTTTGTCTCTGTGTTTTTTTTTCACCCTGAATCCCTTCTTTAATACCTTCTTAGCCAGTATTTCTTCAACAGCAAATCCAAGTTTTTTTACTCATTTCAGAGTTCTCCAGCATACGTGCTTGCTTTGTCTACCTGTGTGTATTTGACCAATACTTGGCTTTCTTCCTCTTTGGCAATGTCTGTATGTGATTTAACATCTCAAAGGCTTCTTTCTTACTGTCTCATGAGCATGGAGAATCCTTCCAAGGCTGATGGATGACTTAATCTCTTCTTTTCCCTCTGCTCTTAGCCATAAGCAGCACAGAAATTACCTACTGAAAATAGCCTTCTGCCTTCGTTTTTGTAGCAGTTATGGGATGCTGGAGATGGGATGTCTGCTTCAATCCCATCTCAGGGTACTAAAATGAAAGCTAAATAACAGTTGTAGAACTATTCAAATTTCTGTATCAAAAGCTTGTTTCTTCACTATCTTAAACTGCATAGTCTTATTTTTCTCTGTTCAAAGTGAAAGCAAAACCATAACATAAAGGAACTATTCAGGATTGAAGTTGATGGAAAAATTGAATGTGAAAATAAAAAAAAAAAAGTCCAGCTGCCCTTACTATTAGCACTTAACTGAATGTGTCATTTTGTCAGTGGCTGAAGGAAACATTTTAATAAAAATTAATCAAGGAGATGCATGTAGCATGTGAATCATAGTTGAAAATTGCTTGTTTTGAGAGTCACCCTTGAAACCTTAATAAGGACAGTGCAGGTTTTTCTATTCCAGCTGGGATTTATACCCCTCCCACCACAGGGCTGTTTGGGTCTCTGCTTTGCTTAAGTCCTGCAGTATGATTTACAGAGATTAAATAGGCTTCAGCACACCTGCATTATTTACAGTGTATTATGCTTAGATGAAGTCTGACACAAAAAGTGACTTGCCAAAAGCAACTTAGAGATCAAGAGTTTAGCTTAAAAGTAAAATTCAGGAAGCCTCATTGCCAGATTCCTCTCTACCCACTAGACACTACTTACCCCATAAATATGTGATCAAAAGATTACTCTAATGCATGTCTCTACTTTAAAAAAAAATAATAAAAAAATAAGCCAAAAAGAACCTTGGGAAAAAATCAATCTTCTTGGAACCATTTAATAACACTGGGGTGACAATTTTTTAATTGTAAGTCAAAATGAATGAGTGTGTGACTCGCCATCTGTGTCAGATCTGTTTTCATTCCTGAAACGTGACCTGTCACAAGTGAGATATTTAGGGGACAGTCCAATGAAGTCACCAGTTATTTATGGGAACCTGTGAACTCTGATCAAAGAGGAAAACTGTTGTCCAAATAACACAGAAATGAACACAGAGCCTGACAATCTGCTTTGTGCTGCCACCTACCATTCAACCAGCCTGAGCACTGCCTGGGTTTAGTGTCTGTTCTCTTCTTTCCCTCTACACAAAGTGTCTCTGTAAGCAAGAAAACCAACCAAGGACCCAAAAATAAGGGGCACTTTTGCTTATGAACAATTTTCTGTCAGAAAATTCAATCAAGGTTCTTTTAATCAAAGCATTCATCTCTCAGACACCTATCACAAAACTTAGAGCAAACCTGGCTGACATTCCTTCTCTTCAGTCATTCTGAAAATGATTCTGAAAAGCTATCAGTGAAAGGTCATTGTGAAGAGAGGCAGCACAAATGCTGAGAAACAGTTCTAAACTTGATGAACTTCATATATTTTGTTGATCTCCCTCTGTGAGTTCAGTCCTTTGGGGAGGCAATGAAATAGATTTGGGCAATGCCAATCAATAAAGTGAAAATCACTGTAAAACATGGGCTGGACATATAACAATGAGAGTTATTCACTTGTACTCAAAACCAGGTCTGAGTTTGTTTTTACTGAAGGGAGCAGCAAAGCTGTAGATGGCAAGATCTAGAAAGAAAAGAGCTGCATTTTTTCTTGTTTAGGTGACCAAGGAGTTTGTAGATTGCAGGGAACCTATCCTAGAGCACATTAGTAATGAAGTCATTCAGATTCCAAGCTGCTGCTGTGCTGCTGAATGGAAGCAGAAAAGACAGTGATATCAATTCTCAGTATTTTGAGGCCATTATTTGGGCTTTAATTACAGTCAACACCTTCAACAGGCTCTAAAACATTCATTGCAGCTCATGGCACTGCTCTGTTCACTGGAATGTCTGCAGCCATTTTTTAATATATTGACCTTCACAGTTGCAAGGTCCAGTGTAAGTGAGGATGGGATCTCTCCCCTCAGCTTTTTTTTTTCTCTTGTGCAATTTTGATTTTTCTTATGTGAGATATGTTTCTCACCTTCCTTTGCCATAATTTTTCATTTTAATATTTTATGACCTCTTTCAATGAAGACTTTTCCCAAATCTTTTTCTTTACAGGCTAAAATTGTGCTGGCATAACAAAGTGATCTCCTGTCAGTGACTTTTTCCAGGATACATTTGCTCTCATCATTCCTGGACATGGTGTTAATTAGATTTCTCTGAAGCCAGTCTTGCAGCAGATGTTTTAGGCTTACCCTTTACCATGTATTTGAGAGGTCAGAGACAAACTTTCCTAGGAACAGGGCTGTTTCTTGTGTTGTGGAGATACAGTTTGTTGGCTTTTTAGGCATTTTATGTTTCAAGATCAATGGAACACTGATGTTTACCTGCAACATCCACCAATTCATCTCTACATGGTGCAGGGATATTGTAAAGCTTTCACTGCTTGATGGAAAGGATAAAAATTAGGGGTTTTTTTCCTTTTTCCTGTATAGCAATAAACATCTGTGGGCCATAAAGTGTTGTTTACAGCCAGGAAATGTAATGTCTGGGGCACTCAGTGCTGCCTAAGTGAATATTTCAAGTTCACAAACTCCCAGACTTTGGTGCGCTGTTTTGAGCTGTTTCTGATGCCAGAGCCCTGCGTTGAGGTTGGTGCAGCACTGCCCTCATTGCTGTTCTCTTCCTCTCTCTAGTGAGATGCCAAACTCACCCAGTGAGTAGAATGTGCAAAAATAAATTGGGATATGGTAAGAGTAGATGAAAGAAATTACAGTGTGGAATGTAAGTGAATTAACAAAACCTAAGTAGGGCTGGCTGCACTCAGGTCTTTGCTCCACCTTGGTTACAGGCTTCTCTCAAGCTGTTTGGGCAGAGCCAGCAGCCCTTTTGTGCTGCAGGGCAGGGGTAGCAGGGAGCTCTATGCCAGAGAGCCTCTTGTGTCTGACTGCAGATGGCTTCTGGTCAGAGATCCTTGAGGCCACACTCTGTACTACTAAATAAACTCTTTTCTGCTTAATGAAATGGGGACCTCTGTGTGAGCCTGACATCAGCTGGCACAGGCTTGCTGGGCCTGCCCCGTGAGTGCTTGGCCTGTTCCCATTAGAGCTGCATGGGGGCACCATCCCTGGGAAGGGTTTTCACCTAAACCTGCTGCCCTTTGCCTTGCCCCCTTTTCTCTTCCTAATGGTTATGCTTCCGAAGCGTGGCTGATAATGATTGCTGATCCCTCCCACTTGGCCATATCTTACCATCTTCTTTACAAAGAATTAAAGTCCATTGAGTGCCTGCATCATTTGCACAGTTCACTCCATGGCCATCCCCTCTTTGCTCCGGGCACTCCCTGGTTGTGCTCACCCCCCAGTCCTCGTTTGGCTGCTGCAGCTCAGAGCCCTGATGGGTGGATCTGGCAGTGGAATTGCCTGGCATTGCTGCTCTGGCAGCTCCAGGGGCTCTGCTGACCCAAGGGAAAACGACACAGAGGGTTGGCATCAGAGTCCTGCTGCACTAGAGACTCGGCTGCTTCTTTTTGTGTTTGGAAAACAGTGCTGGGAATGGTGCTGTGACAAATTCATAGGTTTAAGGACAGAGGGCAGCCTTCTTCCAGGAGAGAGTTGATTTATACCACCAGAAAAAACCTTCCAATTTTGTTCTTTAAAATGTAAAAATATTGTTTTGCTTAATAGGTAGCAATAAGGTTATTTTGCCATTTTCTGCCTTTCTTTGTAAAGTGCCTGAGACAAAGTGGTGGCTTTTTATTCCAGAGAAGGCAGTGATATTGTGAATAGTGTCTCAAAAGCACTTCTTTTTGGTGCAGCATTTCTTGTTTATAACTTCTGTTTACTGGAAGAGTGCAGAGAAAGAAAAGGAAAGAAATGGGGATCAGGGGAAAGGAAAAGACAGCCGTGAACACCATTCTATTTACACTTAACAATGTTGCAATTGCCAGTCTTAACATATTGCTGTGGTAGTCTGCTACTGCAGACATTTCTTCTTCTTCTCTTTCATGATAATGAAAATGAAATACTATTTCACCTTGAAAGCTTTACTTCTGCAATGGGATTTCAATCATGGTGCATTTGTCCAGAAACCACCAAACCTTGAGATGAATAAAAGGTTTGACAGCTGCACATCAGTAAGCTCTTGTGACCTATTTTCCTGTGCTCCTACCTGCATTATATTGTGAGAGCAGGCTGTACTGAATGTGTGATTATTGCTACATTTATAATGTGGTCCACCCAGAATCACAAATAATGGATTATAAGAAAAAAATACATTGTCTGGGAGAATCTAAGGAATAAAATTATTTAGAAAAGGGAAATTAGTGTCAGTCAACTTGTAAGTCTACTCAAATAATTTTAAATTAGGTCAAGAAATTATTTTTTTAATGGCTTCCTCTGTGTTGGAAGAAAGGAAAAATTGGCAACTAGCTCTCACACCAAGCCCCTACAGCAGAATATACAACTTGAGAAAGTATGTAGTGTAGTATAATTTATTAGTGTACAGGTTGCCTACAATATGTGAGAAAGCCTCTGTATAACTTTTTAGTGATACAAAAATTTTGAATTTTTTCTGAGTACTGGTATTTCTTTTGGTTTGTGAACGTGTGGAAGCAGATGTTATTAGTGTCATGTCCTACAGTGTCAAGGTATAGCTACACTCTAAGGTTGGGATGCACAGTCAAGCTAAAATTACAAAATCCCAATAGCAAAGCAGCTCCCTGTGTACATCCATGTGTGATCCACAGCCCCTTGCGAAATCACTGTGGAACACACAGGCACTTCTGAAGCTTCTGAGCATACAAAGAGCAGATTTATTACAGCATCAGTAGTGACATGTCTTTTCCCATCACTCGTTCCTGGAAAAGATCTCCATGAGCTGCTGTTTTGACTGATAGTGAATAAATTAATGACTAAGCAAAGTGAAGACAGACTTTGGGTGAGGCTGGTTTCTGCCAAACAGCTCAAATTTAGCACAACTTTAAGCATCAGTCCACAGTCTTCAGTGAGACAAGCATAAGCATCCCTGAGCATGGCACTGGGTCTGTATGTGCAGGAGGAGCTGTGAGTTATGGATGGAGCTGGATCAGTCATAACCCAGGGTGAGCTGCTCTGTTCTGCAGAACGTGTTCAGGCTGTGCAGTCATCACTGACAAACCCAGAGTTATCCCTCACTGCCAGACATGGGCATGTGGAAAAGCCCTTCCTCTGACGCTGAAAGAACAAGGCAGGAATGGTTTTTGCCTGCAGGAGATGAAAAGATTCCCACTCAAAAGGATTTCAGTGAAATTACATGAGAACTTGTAAAGAACTGTCTATTCTAACAAAAAGACAAAATCGCCATTTTTTAATTTTCTGTCAACGGCTGTAACAATGATTTCTTCAGGAATCATCAGTCACTTCCTAATGGAGAAAAAGGTAGTTATGCACTTCCCAGCTTCAGTTAGTTAAGGAGTTTGCACAAAAGAAGTGCCAGTGCTGTAGAGACGTGCTATAGAAAATTCTTTAGCAGCAGTTGAACTTCTTGTGACAGTTTGAAAGTAAGTTGTAGCTTGCTGATTTATCATCGGTGGGATGGAGAAAGGCAATGAAACAGCTTTGTAACCACTTCTGAATGCTCTTAAGGTTTGTGCCAAGAAATGGAACTTTGAACTTCAGGACAGAGTCCTAAGAAATAAGTGCATAGACTCAGCAGTAAATTCTAAACCCAACAGGTTGGTTTTATAGAGAGACTTATTCTGAAGTTTCATTTTCTGAGGATGACTCTCTTCTCTCACAAGTACAATATAATGCAAATGCCTGATAGTCACAGTGCTTCACATTTTATTATTTTAGTATGTTTATTTTTCTCTTCTCACTGCCTTGGAAGTCAGTGCAAATCTCATTTAAGATGTTATTGGGCATGATGTTAGTGAGAACAGGGGAATAATGAGAAGAAAACTGAAAGCTTGGACAACAAAGAAGCTCTGGATAGACTGGTGGGCATACAGTAAAGTCTAGTCTGTCCTGTCTGCAGTGCAGGGGTGTTGTCAGTGCCATAAACCACATTAAAATCTTGCCTCCTGAACCAGAGCAAGCTTCTGAAAGATTCAGAAGTGCCCTCTTGTCATGCAGTGGATGGTGAAGTTCTGATTTACCATCTCTTCCCCAAGGGTAGTGATAACGGGAGAAAATTCTTATCAGAGCAGATATGATCTCATGTTTTAAAGTAGGTCACCAAAAGAGTCCTGTTCTTTACACTAAAGAAAGGTTGCTGATTCAGACCCATTGCCTAGCCTGGCAGGTACTAATATGTACTGAAAAGATATGTAAGTATTCTGAAATGAAGAGACAGTCAGTGAAGAGTTCATTCTATTAATTCCATGTGTGCACATTGCAGAGCCCCAAAAGTATAAGACTGTTTCTGTGCAAGGAATGAGGCATTATCACAGAGCTATCAGATGTCATGGAACACCTAGAGAGAACATTGCTGAAATGTGAAGTTGAGAATTGGAAGTTAATTACTGTTAAGAGAGACTCTGGGGTTGCCAACAGGTGTCCTTCACTGAATGCTGTGCTGAGCACAGATGCTAAATGTGCTCAGTTAAAAAAAAAGGATGTAAAAAATAATTCAGATTACTTGGGACCTCGAATTCTAGCAAGTTTCAAGGTGACTTTCATTCCTAAATCTCTTACCTGCAATGAGGGATAGGCGCACTTTGGGGTTTCCTAAATGCAAAATCGTGCATATGAAATAGAGAGATTACTTGGATAAGAAGGTGGACTTTGTGCAGTACTCAAAAATAATTTAAAAGTCTTGACAAAAGAATAATAAAAGCCACTAAAGGAACATTAGGATGGTGATACCTCTGGGAGCTGCTGCTTCACGGGTTGCTCAACACACAGGTTGAAATTAAGCCCTGGAAAGCATTATAAGTACATTACCTAAGGTGATTCTGAATAAGCAAATTTCATATTGATGGCTTTCTTGCTGTATTAGTGAAAAGATGATTTACCTCTGTAATGGGGACATCACTTAAATTACACCAGAATTGCTAACATAGAAGCAGGTTGTTAATAAAAGTAAAACCATTGTGTGCTAATATTCTTGTTGGATAAATAATGAATTCTATATTCACAACTGCTGTTCACAAGAAGGGAGCCAACCTATTACTGTTGTAATAAGGTTATTTATACACTAGAACCTGTCTGGTGTATCAGATGCTTAAGAGCTTCAGTAGGGACAGTGATGTCCAAATGGCAGATAATAGACTGGATGGTCTTTTGTGATTTGTGAATATGCTGCAGTCTGGAATTTCAGCTTCTTGATTGCTAGTTAAGTTCCCTAATTTGAGAATAAAGCTTCAGTTCTGGAGCTGCACATCTTAAAGGTCTGTAAGATTTGAGTGGTTCTGCTCTTCAGCCATTACATCAAAAACCCCTCACAGAAAAATGTAATATTTGCTTGCATGTTTCCTTAGAAATTGTTTTAGTCAATAATCAAAGAAATGAGAATGTGTTGTCCTAATTGGAAATTTTTATGTAGTTTACAACAAACACACACATCCTGCTGCTAGCAAACAGACGAAGGTAAAAGTGTTCCTTGAGAAAAGGCTGTTTGCACATAGGAAGTCTAAAAAATAAAGTACTTCAGTCTCACAAAGAAATGCTATCTTTCATAGAAGCTGTAGTAAGAATACAAAGAACATAAACAGAAATTATTAGATAAGCTGGCTGGTCTTTTGAATAAATACTTTCTCAATTATTGTAGTACTTGATATTTTGTGAATGTTTCCTGAAATGGTACATATTTTGACTGTGGAGGGATGACTAAGTACGAAATATCAAAAGTGGCTTCTACAGAGAACCTCTTTTCAGGGAGGGCATAATACCAGTCTTTGGCAGAGTAAGTTGTCTTTTATGTTTTCTTCTGTAGCTTAGTAGGGAATTCTGTAAACCCAGATTCACTAGTCCCATGTGGTAGTATTGTTACAGGAGCTCAGCTTTCAGTATTCAGTAAAGTTCACATGATTTTTCAGTAAACAGAATGGGTTCATATTTTCTTAGAACGTTAGTGAGTGACATTTCAAATGAGCAAAACAGGCAGCTGAACTGCATGAAAAGTAACTTGAGGTCTAAAGTAGTGTTTTGTCAGGTGTTAAGGACTGTAGGAAGATGTTCTGTGTTCTGTGCTGTGGGATTTGTTCTGTCCTAACCCCTGCCCTGCATCTGTCACTGCGGTGTTTGGACCCTACCAGCAGTGCCCAAGGTGACATGTGCCTGTTCCCCACGTACAAAATTTATCCAGGGGAAAGCTTTATTTGGAAAGGACGTGTGTGCATCTGTTGGAGAAGATGATGTCAGAACCCTCTCACCTTCACCCGAAGGGGGGCACACAGGTCCGTGGGCCTCTGGGAGCTGCAGTCCCCCCAGCTGGCTGCAGCGTGGTGCAGTGTGCTCTGTGGGGGATCCACACAGCTTCATCCAGATGCACTTTGGCACAGACATCTTTTATGGAAAATCCTTTCCTTAGCATTTTTTGTCCTGAGAAGCTGAGAGGCCTCAGGAAGAAAATGTAAACATTGATTATCTGCTGCTGTGGAATGCAACAGGTACATCTGTGGTTGGTCTCATGTGGTTGTTTGTAATTAATGGCCAATCACAGTCAGCTGGCTCAGACAGAGAGTCCAAGCCACAAACCTTTGTTATCATTCCTTATTGTTCTATTCTTAGCTAGCCTTCTGATGAAATCCTTTCTTCTATTCTTTTTGTATAGTTTTAATATAATATATATCATAAAATAATAAATCAATCCTCCTGAAACATGGAGTCAGATCCTTGTCTCTTCCCTCAACCTGAGACCCCTGTGAACACCGTCACAACATTCACTGCAGCCAAATATCCTGTTAGTCTCAAGTGCCTCTTTTAGAAGAGCATGAAACATTTAAAAGTAGAGTGTCCATCATTTCCAAAGGAGATGGATTCTAATGGAGCACTCCACAGTGCAAATGAATGCATTCCAGTGGAAAAAGAACTCTTAATATTTCATCGTTAGTATAAATAAATATTGGGGAAATCAGGCTGCAAGAGAAACTGAGTAATGTTACTGCAGAGCAGAGCTGACTATATAAATATGATACAAACAAGTGTGAAAGCTTTGGTTTGGTACACTGTTGTATGCTCTCAGCTCAGATATGTGTCATAGGAGCTCACACTGACCTGTTCATTAAAAATGCTAATGTCTTAAACTGATGATAAAGTGTTAATTTAATGTTTGTTATTGGTTAAATCAAATATTTATGGTACACTGTCACACAGATCAGTTAATGCATTTATTGTCTCTTTTCCTCACTGCAGCTCATTTATACAGAACAGACTGCTGATTTTGTGATTTTCAGGACATCTGATGCACTCCTGGTAAGTAAGTTAATATTAATTTCCAAGATAAATGTAGTTTTGACTTTTAAGCTGGATCTTGTTCACATCTTTTAATGTGTTATTCCAATTTATCTAGTGTAGCCGTACTCATAATTGCTTTCTAAGAGGAGAAAGAGATGAATTTTTGCCTCTCTAAGCTCTCTGCTTCTCACCACTAGAAACTGAACATGCTTCAAAAAAGATGTATCTGTTATGCCCCCTCACATTATTAGAAAGTTTGCTTTTTTGATTGCTTGTTGCATTCTGTCCCTCTGCCTCTAGTGCAGCTTAGAGGTTTCCTTGGAGTCCATGTGCTTGTTGAGCCAGGCCATTTCAGAGATCAGTTTGCCTTTAAGGATGATCTTTCAATTTCATTTTGCTGTTTACATGCAATACAGTGAAGCCATTTTGGGTTTAAAGATCCTTCAGAAGAAACATGATCCTATAAAGACTGTTATGTGTCTGAGTCACTTGGCTTGAGACTGTGGGGCTGCTCCCAAAAGTGAGCGGGGCTACAGAGCTAAACTCTTTCCAAGTCATTTGGGATTTCCTCAGTCACCAGCCTCACTGAAGTCACAGTGCCGAAGCAAAGGGAATGTAGGGTTGTTGGGGTTTGCTTTTGTTAGTATTCTAAGCTGGGCATGTGAACGGGCTGTAGTCTGATTTCTCTTGAAGCAATGTGACTGAGGAATTCTCCAAGGCAGGCTGGAGAAGAAGGCAGCAGCACCTCTTTTTCTGGTTTCCATTGTAGTCTGGGTAGGTGTCCAGCAGAGAATAAAAGCTCTACCATGCGTGCTCCTTTGTTTTCTTTAAAATTCAATGAGACTTAGATATTGTTTCTTTAGAAATCAGTGATAATTGGGTATTTAATTCTTTAGGGCATCTCTAAAAATCCCGCTGTCGTACTGGGGAGTCCATAGGTGCATATTTAATCAGTGTGTCTTGAACATATCGAGATATTTGTGGGATAAATAAATAGAAATGACTGTGGGTTATGCTACATGCATTTTAAATGTTGCAAATAATTTTTTTGGTTGCTCAGCAATGAATGTGACTTCTATGTGCTTTGTTACATTGTTTTTAAGATCACGGGTAATAATTTTTTTCCAACGTTACTATGTAACCTTAGAAGTTAATTACTTGAGATAGCTGGATTATTTTTGCTTATCTTTATTCAGCTGGGATTACATACAATTTGAATGTAGCACCATGGTAGGAGTCCACTTCAGATACAGTCAATTATATAAGTCTATCAGCAGCTATTTTATTATGGGAACAACAGAGACAGAAGGCTTGTGTTCTGTGATGAATGTAGATTAGAAAGAGGTCACCCTGACATACATAATTAGTTTCAGAATTTTAAATTAATAGGTAGTGTGCCCCCAAGGCATCCATACATTCAGGCTGAGGCTGCAGGATATCTGGTCCAGCTCCTGCCTGCTTTTGTCAGCAATGACATGGCTTAATGCACCGCTTGTGTAACAGCAGAAGATATTATGGCAGGGCTAAATCATTGTAAAAACAGCATTTGCATAATACTCTGGTCATACTACATATATTTCCCTTTGGAAACATTTGCACTGTGAAATTATTATGCAGATTTTCCAGGAGATGGTTGGCTCAGCCTGGTGTGTCTTCAGGTGCTTTATGAGAGCTAAGCAGATGCTTAAGCAAGTTTCTGCCAACAGCTGATTGAGGGGATCTAGAGGTGTATGAAATTGTGGGCTTGGCCTGTTTTTTGAGCAGCACTGGCTTTAAGTGATTTAAATGAACGTGAATGAAAGGCAGGACCCAGCAAGAGCTGAATTGCAGCATAGGGTTCAAGCTTCTATCCCAAAATTTAACAAACCAAACCTGAGAATTCCATTTCTGAGGAGCTCTGCTGGTAACTCAATTTCTGACAATGGATAAATCTTTTAAGGTTTCTGTCTGCCACTGGCAAGTGGTTATAGGCAGGATCCCACAACCTTTACATTTCTGGTTTATAGACATAGGTATGATACCTAAATTTCTTGAGCTTTTTGAGGTGCTTTGCATTTCAGTTTGAGTTACAAATTAATCTTAGATATTCCAGGAGTTAAAATTCTGAGTAGCACATGAAATCTGTTAGCATGTGACAGTGTTAAATTAATGTGACACAGGTTATTTTAAAGTTCAGTCAGGAATCAAACTGGAAAAAAAAAGCAATTTGGTGTTTCTCTAAAATGGAGACAATGTGTGCATGAACTTCAAGGGATTGAAATTACTGAATTGTAGTGATACTAGAGAAAGGAAACTAGGAAAGGATTTTTAGTTCTGTGGGTTTTCTGTATTTTTGTTGGTGTTTGTAATCAAATACCTCAGAATCCTAATGAAAAATGCCTCAGATACCTTTCTACACCCCAGCAAGCTTTAGTTGACATGGAAAATATTAGTAGCTTATTGCACATTTTTAGATATTTTTAAGAAGTGTTTCGATCTTATATGAGTGATACCATTCTAAAATATAAAGAGTCCAGAAATCTGCAGGTGAAGACAATTGATAGTGTTAAGTTGCTGTCTCTTTGTGAAATTATTTGTCAGTCAGTGGCTCTTATGAAGCCATTGGTAGGTGGAGTTGGGTTAATGGAATGTGACAGACACATCCACAACTACTCAACTGTTTTGTTTTTTTTTTTTAATTAGACATAATGCTGGTGAAATAAAGTCACAAAACAACGGTTTCCTGCTGACACTGAAATGCTGTAGTAAAACTGTTTTTTTATGCTACAATTAGCTGTTTTATGGAACAGAAATACTGGAGGAATCCCCAGATGTTTATTTTGAAAGTAGAGGACATGGATCCTCCACTCTATGATGATGTATTTACTTCCCTTATTATGTCAAATGACTGATAGATTGCAAATTGAATCATTTTGTCTTTGGGAACTGATGTAGTAGAGTGATTCTCACACAGTAGTGGTTTTGTTGAGTTCCTGTCTGTCCTTCCCTGTGGTCAGTTCAGATTACCTTTCCATGAAAAAGTTCTTGCTTTCCTGTCTATCTGTGACTATTTCTGTGAGTGTTTCCCAGAGCTGTTTTTGCATTCTCTGTCCCTTCTCTGTGCTGTCCTGTAGTTTGGCAGTGAGGGCAATGCAAATGTTCCTCTTTGGCTCCTCTTTAGACCCCTTTCTTTGAAATTCTACTTCTAAATATTTCTATCTACTGATAGTGGTATTCCACAGCTCCCACAGAAAAGTTAATTTCATCCCTGTGGATATTAAATCCCATGGATGAGAACATGGGAGAGGACCAGAGAACAGAATGGACAAACAAGGGAAGATATTTATTTATACTCCATGTTATGAAAACACAGGGAATCTGTAATTGACACAGGCAGAAACACTTCCCATAAAAGTGACTGGACCTCCGAAACATTTGTATTGGTTTCAATTTAGGCAGTTTAAACAGATAAATAATAGCAGAACTCTGAAGACATTGGCATGAATTCAGAGAAATATTTCTGTAATCTTCTTCTGAAGATAAGTTTTGAAAAGTTCAGACATATGCTCTATACACAGCATTTTTTTCTTCCCCACTATGAAGTAAAAATACGTAGAGGCAACTAAAGGCACTTCTGAAATGGGTTAGAATGAGGAACTGAAATATAAAATTCTTTTCAGACTTTGCCAAATTGAGACTGCCATCATTTTTCTTTAATGTTGTTAAAAAAAAAGTGTGACAGGAAAAATTGTTATAAAATTATAAAAAAACTGTGACGTTTCATAGACCTTATTAATACATCACTGCTATTGTCGTGGTAGGAGGAAAGGCTGCATTTCTTAGTGTTGCTGCTGTAGGTATGCATCTTTAATTTCAGTCACAATTTCCCGCTGTTCCAAACATGCCATATAATCTGCAGGGATCTGGGGAATTAATTAGGTACATTTCATTTCTCCTCTAACTAATCCCCTCAATTCTCTTACTTTAGGGAGCTGAGCACACCAACGACTGATAAGCCACAAGGGCCTTATTTACTTTACAGAAGGTTCTGCAAATCCCAGGGAGACGTTGGCCTGTGCTTACATTTTCTCCATTTAGTCCTTGGGATCGTGGCATTTCAATGTGACTCTTCAAATCAAAAGCATTATTGCACTTGGAAAAAGCAAATGAGGGTAGATTAATGAGAGTGAAAACCGTAACAGTTTAACAATAAATCTTTTCTATAGCCTCAGAAAGGATACAACACAAAATCTGTGATAAGCAGAATGAACTGTGTCCACTCCAAGATATTCCACAGAAATATCCTCATATTTTCTGAACATGGTTACAGTTGATTCAGCTGACTTTGTTTCAGTGTGGTTTTAAACTGATCTTTAGTTTCTGATTATCTTTTGTTATCAGAGAATGGAAGAAATGATGGTTCTGAATGGTGTAACTGCTGGTGCTGAGCTGTGTCACAGCAAACACAGATCTTCACTAAAGATGGTGAGAGCAGGCTCACACTCAGCCAGCCTGGGCACCCCAGGGCCAGGGAAGGAAGAGGGAGCGTTTGGGAATAGACACTAAAGGAGGCAGGGGCTCAGAGTCATTCTGTCTGACTCACCTGGGGCAGTTTCTTCATGGCTGTGAACTGGAACTATTTGATTTTGGGGAGGGCGAGCTGGCTGAATAATCCCATTGATCTTGTTGAGTGTTGATTTGCTGTGTTATACTTCAATCATTTCAGGACAGGGATTATTGAGGAACTATGTGTATAGAAACTGTAAATCCATTCTGAGGTTTTCTGGTTTGTTGTTGTTGGTTTTTTTATTGTCTGTTTTTATAGTTTTGAAAGGCTACAAAAGAAATAGAATATTTTCATTTGTTGCCCATATGATTGATGACAAGAACATGCATGCAGTGTATCCTAGCTTTTTTTTGAGTGTTCCACAGTGGTAGGGTGACTGCAGAATAAGGCCAGTCCTTGCCAGTACAATCCCTCATCTCTTACCCTCACCGGTGCTGTATTCAGTTCAGGTCAACAGAGTTGTCTGTTGGGTCATTTTATTTATTTGTTCTTACATCTGTTGTGTCATTTATTAGGATAGAATCTCAGCTTTCTTTACTGCAGGAAATAAACCTTGGCTTAGGATGCACACATGGTTGTATGAGGAGAGTGAGAATAAAATCTCCAAAATACTTTTCTTGGAAGAATCTTTGCAACAGGGAAAACTGCATTCATAGTAATTCCTCTAGGCCATTTCTTCCCAAGGTTTTACCACTATAATTGTGAAATGCTGGCGGACTCTTTAACAGCTCTGAAGCATTAATATATTCACTTTCATCATTAGAGTGAAACACAAAAAATTTTTAGCAGTGAAGCCTTCACATTGGGTTGTTAGATGAGACACAACTTAAAAAGAAAG
The DNA here is from genome assembly GCF_035770615.1 of Melospiza melodia melodia. Classification (NCBI taxonomy): domain Eukaryota; kingdom Metazoa; phylum Chordata; class Aves; order Passeriformes; family Passerellidae; genus Melospiza; species Melospiza melodia. Next base: position 8,594,193 of record NC_086207.1, on the reverse strand, counting down.
ATTTGTAAGCAGTTGTCTCTCCTTTCATAATTTCTGACACTACATATCCAGAATGGTTTGCCTAATAAATGTGCAGTACTTGCAGTGTTTATGATGGTTCTGAAGGTTGGATGAGGCTCCTTTGTCAAAGCTGGAGTCTCATTCTTAAGTCAATTGACTGGTTCCCCACAAATGAGCCAAAGAGCCTGCATAGCATCTCTGCTCTATATTGATCTTTCCACAGAGCTCAAAGCAGCATCTTCATCCTGTGGCTCATTAATGTGGCAATTCTGAGAGGTTTATCTGGAGAGAGTAATGATGTCATCTGCTGTGCTGTAAAACCACCAGTTCAATATTCCACATTGGGAATAATAGCTTCTCGTTGCCTTCTCTTACCTCAAGAAAGATCAGAGCTAATTAGGCTTTGCTAATTTCCTTTGTTTTATTAGTTAAATAGAATAGTTGAAGTGAACTATCTTCTTTGTGAGTGCTATGCCTATGCTCTGCTATTAGGCAACTGTAAAAGTGCTGAGATTTAGAGAGATCAGCTAACATTCAATAGGCTAAGATCCGAATAAATCAGCTGGTTTATGGTGCTTTCAGTGATATTCTGTAAAGTTCACTTTAATTCAAGTAAGCAGCCAGATATCTTTGAACAAGTCAACTGCAGTGCTGGAAAAACTGGAGTATTTCCAGGTGTGCAGCAAACTGCACAGCACATAATGGTTGGGGACCTTCTGAGCATCACAGAGCAGTGCTTGTTCTGCAATCCAGGGCTGGCAGTGACCTACACAAGTCTCAGCTCATGGCCCCAGTTGGAGTGCTGAAGGTAAAAAGCAGGAGAACACCCTTTGTGCAAGGCACCAGTGGAGGCTGTGTTGGTGGTGTGTGCATAGACATGTAAAGGGACGACCCCTTACCTTTTCATAATGGAGTTTTGTCACCTAGCTACCTAAATCATCACTGAAAATCCCAATTTCTCCTCTTCTACCAAGATATTGCATTACACAGTAGTATATTCTGCTCTGAATAAGGGATTTTCCCCTCACGTTGTAACCAAGAACCATTGTTAGCATGTCAGAAGGTGTCTGACACAAGAACAATGCAAAGAAAAGAAACTGCCAGGAGTGCTGTGACCATATTGATTACTTGGAGCTTATCTTCCCTTTATGTTCTCTCCTGTCTAAAATAATGGTATTCTTTTTCCTATGAGTTGAGCAAAAGCAGTTTAGCAGTTATAGACTGGAAACCCAATAAGAAAAAGAAATTCCTCTTTTTAGCTGTAATAGTTTAGTTCTCTGAGGTAAAACACGTGCTTCTTCAATGATATTCTCATTTAATGCCATAATCAAAAAAAATATTTCAGAGAAATAATCTATTTAATTTCACTGGCTTTGGATGAAGTCTTTATTTTTCAGATGAAAGTTTAGATGCCTGGGGGAATACCTTTACATCATTGATGTTGGTTTACTTATCTGTCAAAATAAGCTTTTTTTTTTAATGAAGGACTGATATTAATGCTGTTATTTATACTGCTGCTCAAAATTTTTTCAGTTTTATTGCTGGTAATATGGACAAGTTATTTAGAAATGTTTCTCTAGCAGTAAATCTACTTGCATAGAAGATGTAACCAACCCTTCTTCCTCCCTGAACTTCATAATGAAAAACAATTTACAATCCAGAATCCCTAATCCCTGAGTACCCCTTCATCTCCATCAGTGTCAATAATTTACAGATTCAGGATTTCAGTCTTCACACCAAAATCTGATAATTGTTGGCTTGTGTTTAGGCTGAGAAATTGGGCTTTGTAACTCAGAACTGTGTGCTAAGAGCTCTGAAAAAGACTTGGCTTTCTAAATTGCAAGACTTATACATGATATTTAAAATAAAGTTTACCTGGAACACCATCTGAGTTGCTTCAAATTGCACTTTGGCATTTCTCTTCAGTGAGAATTCATCAGGTCCAAGCAGTGAAAGTGCATTGGTATTTACAACTTCTTTTGAATGGGAATTCTGATATTTTGAAAAATTGAAAGAACCACTTTCAATTTTGCAATGTGGGGTGATAAACCCCAAGTTCTTATGGGGTTAAAACCACTCCCTATCCTCAGCAGCTTCACTCCTACCAGGAGATAGATTCTGTAAATGTTCATAGCTTTTAAATCAGACTAAAACTCAAAATTCAGTGCAAATAGATTAATTCAGTGATCAAGGTGTCACTTCATGGGATTGTTATAAACAGGAAATTAAGCCTGCTTACCCTGGTACAAGAAGGTGAGCTTTGAGGGTTGTGAAAATACTCTGTCAGGTCTCCTTATCCGGTTTTGTACTCTTTGTGTAGTACCAGAAACAAGTTGTGTCGCTGTCAGTAATCCTCTTTGCCCAAATACACCTCTGTAATGCTTCCGATTTTGTAGTGCTCAACCACAGCATCTTTATTCAGGTTTTGAGTAGTTTCATTTTATCACCTTGAAGTTTCAATATCGCACATGTATACTTCCTGTTTTAAAATCCCAAAGTATGAACAACACGAAATCCCAAGATATGAACAACACAACCCTGAAGCATAATTTAAAGAATTATACAGATCATAAATTCTCTAGACATGTCTGAAATTTTCTAGCTGAAACATGAGAAACTTAAAAAATTCAGTAAATTTAATTCTTCCATCTTGTAGAGGAGATAGCAATCTCATCATGAAGCATTTCCTAAAGATGAATAAACAAATGGAGTTAATGATGCTGGGCTGTATTTTGGGATATCAGCTCCTCCCAAGAGGTCATTAATTCCCAGGAAGCCTCCTGCTTGTCATTGCTTAATTAGACCATTAGGATACTGCATGTTGATTGCAGTGTTACAAAAGGGAGAAGATGATCAAATGCTTATGAGAATCATCAGTATCAGAGTAAGATTATTGCAATATCTGTAATGGTTTTAACCAGAGCAGCCCTGAAATCCTGTTATGCTCCTATGGGAACCTATATTCCCTGGGTGAAGCATGAAGCAAGCATTCTGACCAAAGCAAGGAATACAAAAGTTGATGGATTTCTGCATGAATTGATCTGAATTAAAATGTATTTTTGACTTCAACCCTAACATAATGTAATGATCTCTTGAGATGGTGTTATAGTTCCATCCAATGACTTATCATGTTCAAGTCTTGTATCATCAGACGTGATTGCAGATGTATCTTAAAATTCAAGTTTCACAGGTGAGGCTACAGAATTTCTTTCAGGGAGTGTCACCTGCATCAGACAAGCAGAAAACTGGGAATTAAGGCCAGAATTTTTATTTTTATTTGTTTTCTTTAAGAGAAATATAAGCTCGAAAATGCTTCCTTTTCACTGATGCATGGAACTTTTTGTGTGCAAGCCCTATAAATTTAATTGCCTCTAATTTTCATACAGCTGCATAAAATAGGCAGTAGTTCAGTGTTTCATTTTATTGCAACCTGCCTAGACATGTTTTTCTATCCCTAAGTCTGTTACTTTTTAGGGAAGGTCTTCCCTAACTGTTGTGATGAAGCTGCTAAAGGACCACAACCAACTCTGGGTTACTTCAGGGTTAACCCAGGAGTGTGGGATGGAACTGGGAGTGAAAGGTGCCCAGTGCAGAAGCTGATAGCTCCTGAAGATGTTTTTGAAGTGAATAAATCTCCAGTTCCGTTTCAGTCAGGAGGAATCAGAAGCAGTGTAGGTAGAGGCAGCTGCTGACAAGAGGAGAATGCATCTACATGCAAACTATTAATCAAATTGCACAAGCCCAGGGGTGTTGGTAAATCAAAAAGTTAGGAAAGCAGGCTAGGAAGACTGTGATTACATTTTTTGCTTCAAAAGACAAAAACCACGTTGGTTGCATCCTAATTGCTTTCATTGAAAATCTGTACTTATGGCTTTTATCATTGAAAATCTCTCTATGATCTTTCTCTGAGTCAGAAAAGATTATCTTGTTTTTCAAGTTCAACTTGTAGCTTATTCTATCTTCACTGTACCTTTTCAAATCTGTAGAATTTTCTTTAGGTAAGCCCCACAGTATTTTGAATTTTGACTTAATATATCAAGAGATGGTGCTTACTGCCTTCACGGTAGAATTCTGAGAATAAGTAAAACTCTTTGGGCAGAGCTAATATGTTGCCAAATTAAGGTAAAGTTTGTCCTCCAAAAGATTCTTCCTTATCAAGAATCTTTCTTCCTTCTTTCTTAAGGAGGAATTTTTTCCCCCTTAGCCCAGAATCTTATACTTTCTTTATTTTCTTCAAAAATAATATACACTATTTAAGGCAGAGGTCATGTCAGTTTGATGTTTATACAGTTTCTTTTTAATCTTAAATGCTTTGGGTTTTTTTATTTGAAAGTGAGTTCTGCCACCTAATTTGATGTGTTCAAACATAAATCTGTTTAAAAAATTGCCATCTGTGTTTGCATCTCTTCTGGTAAAATATCTTGCCCAACTCTACTTCATATTATGATCAGCTTAACGGTATTTAATTTCTATTCTTTAGTTTGACCATCTGCTAATTTTGGACAGTATTTCATATGTATCTCACAAAGGTATTGTGCAGCCTGTTTCATCCAGATTTTACAGCCAGTCCTTGGGGCAGAATAAGCAGAATCAACTGAGTACATGCAACAAATATTAGAAATGTTTTTGCTCCTTAATGCTGTAAGATGTTATTTACATACAGATCAGGGTAGCACAGGATAGCAGCAGTCTGTTCTGCTTATCCACTTTGGAAAAAACGGCTCCATGCAGAGTTTTAATAGCAGGTTTTGTGAACTTATTCCCACAATCTGGCAGTGGTTGTGTTGTTTTTTTGGTTTTTGGTGGGTTTTTTTTGTTTTGTTTTGTTTTTTTTCCCATGGAAGTTTTCTCTTTCATTAACTTGACACCTTTTTTTCCTGTTTCTTTACCTTGGTAACCTGTTTAATTGTGGACTACCCTATATGAGGTGGCTCACATTCTTCAGGGTCCAAGTGTTTAGCCATCCTCATTAAGATTTTTTTTTCTTTAATATTCAACTGGCATTTTACCTGCTCATTGTAACTTTTGCTGTGCACCTGCAGCTGCTGTTTTTCTGTGAGCTAAATGAAATTGGTTCCTTCAGAGAAGCATCTGATTTATCCTTTTCTTGAACTCAGTTTCTCAGTTGGGTCTGGGGATACAAAATGGGACAAAGTTCTCCAGGTTTGTTGTTCTGAGTGCTCAGAAAGGGGGTACAGGCATTTCCTTCAACTCTCCTAAGTTCATTATTAAAGAGGATTATGTTTTTGGAGATTTTTTTTTTCTTTTTTTGTATTATATTACTTCACCTAATGTTCTTTATCATAGATTCTAATAAATATGAAACACACAGGCACACGAGCAATTACATTTGAGTAATACACTGTCTTTCTGGGAAAAATACAATGTAATTAGGCAAATACATAGAAGCATAGGAGGGCTGTTTTCTCCTTATCAATACAGAAATTTCATTGTCTGTCATCTAGAATTGGCCTTCCTCCAACTGAAAAATAGGGGAGGAGGATAATGAGAGAAATAAGAAACTTGTTAAATTTATTTCAAGTCATACATTTCTCATTTTGATGGAAAACATTTTTCTCAAATGAATGGGTTTTTATTGATTTTCCTGTAAATAGTGTGTACTTGAATTACCCTTTCTGCAATAACATATTGGAAAAATCTTACAATTTATTCAATATCTGAGTAGATCTGCACACTCTGTCTTCTGCTTTGGCTAACAGTATCAAGTGCAACACATTCACACTGTATTTCAGGCATTGATTTTTTTTTTAGAAACTAAAACAATATTCTGAATTTTATTTGCATTTAGGAGGTAGCTCATATCTTCACAGTGATGCTTGCAATTGCTGTACTTAAGCTAATTTTGATTTTTTTTTTATAACTTTTGCATTTAGAATGAATTGATGGAGTTCTTTGACATCATGTATCATAAAGTCTAAAGTATGTAAAATTTAAGAAAGGGTAGATGTGATGTAGCATTTTACAGTTATGTCTCTAGATTAAAGCTTGCCAGCTACTGAAAGTAATAATTACATTGAAATTCCCCATGTTCTTGCATCTTTCTGTAATTGTGATCTATGCATTGGTCTTATGTCTTCACTGCAAATATTACAGTAAGAGATAAACAGTACATGGGTTGTTGATTAGATCCACCCAGTGACCATACCAGTGTTTCAGTGTATAAATAGTTACTTGAAGTAAAGTATTTTTTCTTAGAATGACTGGTGTTGTAATTTTCAAATAAGCCTCCGACTCTGTGTTGGCCTTCAGGTTAATTCATTTTTTTCTTATGACAATATTAATCTCTTTTCTCCAATGGCTCATTTGTCACATTTTCTGCACTGACAGAAGACTGCTCATGTTAAAAATCAAGACACTTCAAATTGTGCCTAGTAGATGGTATAGTATTGATAGCATGACACAGATTTAATTTACATGTCTTACACAATTAGTCAGCAGAGAGTGGGGTTAAATGGTTAATTCAGGGCAGGTAACATCTCAGGTGGGTTACACTTCTTCAGAACTGTTCTCTACATGCCAGCTGAGAAACCAGACCTGCAGTTTTGGCTTGGTTTCTAATTTCCCAGTGCTTTGTTTTATGATCTTTATCACAGCACTTCTGCCTCAGTCCTGCATTAGTTTATTCCAGAATTTTGTTCATCTGATGTGTTGAAGAACAAAATGGTTGAGGTGCTTCAGTAGTATCTTGAGGAAAGGAGGAAATGAAATGCAGTTGTTAGTACTTCTGTGAACTGAAGCTTAATGTATTAGCACACATAAACTTAACGGTTTTATGTACAAAACAACATGAATGCATTAAAAAGACATCTCTAGAGTCAAGCTATCTTCCATTTTCTTCATTTCTTACCCTTACAGCTTTAAATATCTCAGAAAGTTAAATGCAGTGATGAAATGAAGAAAAATATTACATTCAAAACAATTTAGTGAAGTGAATCAGGTCTTGTAATGGAGGATCAAGTGGGCAATGCTTTACTTGCATGATAGTCCCAGTGATTTAATTAGACTGGAACCAAGATATTGCTCAAAATAAAGTCAGGTTGGTGGTATGGTAGCCCTAGGTCCTGGGCACCTACTATTGTGTTTTAATAGTGCTAATTTAGATTTCTGTAGAACATATATCCAGACACATTTTTAGATATTTTTAGGTTTCACAACATTTTTATTAAAAAAGAAAAAAAAAAAACTGAAATCAAATATCTGGTTTGGAATGTTTGATTTCTCTTCTCAGAGAAACTTGATGAAGTTGGATGGCTGTGTCTCACCAAGAGAATGGATTTATGCCCACATTCTGCTGTTCTCCAGCTGGTTAGAAGAGCCTTCCATAATCTCTAGGTAGCTGAATGTACAATACAGATTAGTTAATATTTCAAGTGTTTAGTCACTTGAAAAAGAAGCAGGAAGAAATGCTGCCATTAGTTTCTTAACAACAGGTTAAAGGGTTGGTGATTGTTCTAATCATATTCAAATGAAATAAATTAGAAAAACCTACCAAAACAAAAGAAAAAAAATCAAAATCCCCAATATTATTGAACTTTGTAGTCAGAATTCATTCCAATAATAGGGGGGAAAATGTGAAGAATATGTATTGTGTGTGGATTTGGTGCATCCATTTCCAGCTGCAAGCTCCCTATAGGCATTCCCCAGGAATGTGTATGTATCTCAAATGCCTGTTAAAACTGACCTCATAAAAAAAAATTGAAGAGATTGGTATTGAACAGCCAGAATCATAACTGGATCTTCAATTCTGCTCTCCTTTTAATATTTATTGTTACTGCATAAATCTTGTTCCATTTCTTTTTATTAGCCTTCCACATTTCCATTTCCATTAAAAGCACATTCAGAGCTATTAGTGCATTGTTATTATCCAGTGCTGTATCAATTAATGGAGCCAACATGCAAAGAAGAGGATGTAGATCAATTCTACATGTGAGACATTGGCCTTGTGGACTGATTTCCTTATTCCCTTATGTATTTACAGAGAAGTTATTTATGATTAGGTGATGGAGGGTTGAGAAAGAGAAGAAGAATGTTTAACAGAAAACTTCAGATTCAGTAAAGGCACAAATCCACATGTCCTGTATCTTAGTGGAATTGAATCACATTAGTTCGATGCATTTTGATTTTTAATTTTTTTAAAGAAATGTAAGAAGTTCACTATTTAGTTGCTTTCAAAATCATCCAATGATTTCCTTTGCACAAGGATGGGTCTAGTTATGGCCAAGCACCTTGCTCAGCATTTTACATTTCGTAACTATTTTTTCTGTATCTTCCACCTTTGTGTTGAATTGCACTGGCAAATTTCAGACTTCTGGCAAGTCATTATCCAAAATAGGCAAAGTGTTTTGATGGAATAAATAAGTACCTTTTGTAGCATACAAAACATATGGAGAAAACAATAAAAATCTTTCCTGCTCACACCTGTTCTCCTATAAAGTAAGAATAATTACAATGAGTCTACTGGAATTCCATCAGTGCAAGGAGGAGAATAATCAGCTCAGATGAGCTCAGTGCCTGTTAATGTTATAATGAAATGCTGGATATGTTGTGGCTGTTATTCTGGGAGGGATACAAACAGTGCACCTTCAATCAGCTGACTTTATCAACTGCAAAAATCTACAAGTAAACAACATTTCTCCTCATTTTCTGTTTGGAGTTTCTGTCCTTTGCCAGAAGAGTAAATTTCTCTCTATTAAGACCTTTTATCTAAGTTTTTCTTTGTGTCATGGTTGTGATTTTCTACTGTTATCATTCAGCATTATTGTCATTAATTATTTTGCCATTCTCGTGCTTTATTTTTGTACTGAAAAATTAACTTTTCACACTTACTTTTTTACAAGTCCTAAGGCTTCAGATTTTGCAAGGTAACAAAGTACCTGCTCCAAAACATTGACTGTTTCAATTAAAAGCTGCCAGGGGGAGGTGAAGGATTACTGTCAAGGTGCAATTGATTTCATCTTGGATGGTCCACAGACATGAATACCTGTAACCTCTCAAAAACAAATTCATGTACATGCAGCCAGCTTGTCAGTCATGTAGGAAATGCACTGAGTAGAAGAAAGAAAACTTGTTATTTAGCATTTTATGTCGTTTCATATTTTATGTAATTTCTGGTAACAAAAACAAGCCTTTCCTGTTTAATAAATAACTGCATTCTACATGTAGAATATAGTTCTGTACTAACCTGCTTCTTTTCTACTGGTAAATACTTGTGTGTGTAGATCAAGTTAGAGCAGATGTTCTGTTACCAAGAGTTCATTCTGAGCAAGAATTACCTAGGTAATAGAGGCTCAGTGCAAGACTGAATGGTAGAAAACTCAATAATAAAGGCAACTAGTTTGTATTTTTTCTTTCCAGATAGGAGACAGATTGAGTTGACAGAGGCATACTGCAAAATCAGTGAAAGTGAATTTAATGATTTAAATTTCCATGCTGCTTGTCTTTTCAGCCTAAGGACATTCAGAAATTAGAATCAGCCCTGATTCTCAGCATACTTTTCTCCCTACTTTATATTACAAATGTAATATTATTTTAGTAATGTATCATATACTGTGGTAACCTGGGTGCAGAAATAGTTTGAGTCATTGCTTAGATTTCAGATGTGAGCTCAAATTCTTTGATCTCCTGAGCCTGGGTTCATTACCTAGATCTGCAGCATTACTATCCAGGGCAACCTAAATCTCTTCTGTCTCTTGCTGTCGTCCCGTGGTGGGATTCTAACAGAGAAATTAGTTCTGTGAGCTACAAGCCTTGCAGGGAGATGGAAAACAAACTGGGCTATAAAGAAGATTAAAGATTTTCACTGAAGGATTGGTGCCTAGAAAACAGGTCTGAACCTACTGGATCACTTTATTTCAGCCACTGAGCTGTGGCAATTAGGGTTGGGAGGAAAGAGCACTGATATTTCAGGAGGCTGAATTGCTGAGTGCAGTTTGCCTCCGTGGCTGCAGGGTTGAGCTCACCCTGGTTCTGCAGGGCCCTGATCCAGATCAGGGTCCTTCATTCTGCCCATTGTCTTCCAGGAAAGGGTTTAGGAGATGTAAAGCAATGTCAGCTGCCTCTGCATGCAGTACCAGTCATGAGCAATGGAAATACCAGGTGTTAACAAATGCTTTCAGTGGGTGATGTAGCCAAGCAGTGCCCTGGACTCTCACTTGTGGTGGTGCTTTGGCAGGGAATAAAGTGAAACATGAGCTTTTGTTGCACCTTTCCTCTTTTTTTCTTTTTTCTTTTCTTTTTTTCTTTTTTTTTTTTTTTCTTTTTTTTTTTCTTTTTTCTTTCTTTTCTCCTGTTTTTCTTTTTTCCTTTTTTCTTTTTTATTTTTTTCCCCTTTTTTCTTTTTTTTTCTTTTTTTTTCTCATTTTTTTTTTTTTTCCTGCAATAATTGTCACCTGGCCCAGGAATTGTGCTCATTTTAGTTGGCCAAAACAGATCCTTGTCACCTTACCTGCATAGCCCGTTCATATGTTTTTTTTACAGCTGCCTCTCCCTGACAATCGAGCCTGGTACCTGCTCTTCCAGGTCATAATTATTGCAAAACTTCTCCTGAAAAATGCCAGAGGTGCACAGGGAACGCCTAAATAAATCAGATTTATTTATTGCTGACCACAGTTGCACATGGCCACGAGCAGCCTTCTAGAGCCCAACCTTATTTTAGAAAAGGAGCAGCTCTCTTTGTTTCCAGAGCAGAACACCAGGAGATGACTTGCACCCAGTTTCTGAGAAGAGAGCAGTTAAATCAGATCAACCTGTATTGTCAGACTAAAATAGCTAAACAGAATATTCCCCAAACACAAACCTTATTTGCAGGTGCAGAGCATTTGCTAAATCACAATCTATGGAGGCATCTTCAGGCCTAATTAATGTGAGCTTTGAAAGCATTTAATTTTGATCTGCCTTGCAGGTCAGGAATCACACTGATAAATGTAATTTATGATGCTGTGAAGAAAGTCCCCTGTAGGTGGAAATTCAGGCTGCATAAGGGAATATTGTGCTGTCTGACAGATTTCAAAGGGGAGGGAGGGAGGAGTGGACACCTTTGTTGTAGTCTTTATTCGTGGGAGTTTTCTTTTCCATGGTTTTAAGAGCATAGCAAAATATTTATATATATATTTAGTTGCTCTTCCTAAAATAAATGCTTCATTTAAATTGTTTTAGACTACTTAGAGCAGGTGATGAAGGACTGGTGTATTACCTGGTACATGTAGCCATTTAATCAAAGCACCAATGTGTCTAGGTAGAAATTTGGTGTTTATTCCAAAGGTGTGTCCTTTGTGTAATGGTCAGGAAAATGTTTGTGAAAGATGCAGTGGAATTCAGCAGCCTCACTCACTCTGATCCAGAAGGAGATTTGCCATTTCTTTTCACTTCACTGTATTTATCACCTTCTTACATTTCTCAACCTTTTCAAATCTATGTACCTCACAATCACTCAAAAAATACATTCTAAATTTCCATGTGAATTTGACAGCACCTGCAGATGTTTTTATGAATATGTATTTCAAGGTAGCATAACTGATTCAATAACCTTTAAAATTCCTGGCTTTGTGTGCCTGTGTGTTCATTGGTTTTCTGTTTCTTCTCACTGAGGCAATTTCTTGGTAGATGTTCCTCAGCTCATACAGGAATATGCTCATGAAACTGGTCTACAGCACACACTCCTAATTGAATCAATCACTGAAATGGGCACTAAGGAGTGATGTTAAGTGTAAAGCATATGAGGCAATAAAAACCAGATGATGCCACTAACTTCATTCTCTACCTGGCTTATATTTCATCTGGAGGAAGAAATGTGAATTTTCAGTCCCATGGCTGAAATGAGGAGGTATTGTAGGGACAATTGTTGACTAAAGATACCCAAAACCCTTCTGCACTGCAGTCAGAGGGCCAAGGTCAGGTGAAAGTCGTGAAATACTGAGCTAAGTTTGAGTAACTGTTAATGGAGTACCTGTGCTCCATGTTTTTGTCTCTTTGGACAGAATGAAAACCATTCCTTTTTAGAGAAATGGCGTGTACCAGAGGAGCCTCTGATGGCAGAGGATTCTGCAGCAGCCCTGCAGGGGCTGAGGGCTCCCAGCAGCTGAGCCTGGCTGTGCAGAGCTCTCCCTGCTGCCCAACCTTCCATCCATGCTGGGTAATGACTGCAGCCTCTGCACCTCCAATGCTTTCAGGAGCTTAAACTTTGCAAAATGGGCCTAAGAAATGGGTGAGAAGATGCTGCAAAAATTTCAGAGCTGATTCTGTCAGTCAGCATTGACAAGACAAGCTGCCACTTTAAAATAATAAATAGTAAACATGCAGACGTGGGCAGAATATATGTGGGTGGCCCAAATGTTATTTCAGGGTGACTGGATAAAATTATTTTCTCAATTTTAGAGCTTATGACCTTTAAATAGCACATTTATGTATAAAATGACAAAGATCATGTTTGTCCTTTATTGGCTACATTTATTTTGTTAAACTCAGAAGAATTGGTTCATCACTTTCTCTGGAGATTCACAACCTGAATTACTGAAAAGATGAATGATAGGTAGGTAGGTGCCCATGGAGGAAAGACAAAACAGTTCAGGAACTCTCAACTCTTCTGTTGTCAGAAAAGCAAAATTTGTTTGAGAAAATGTGAAGTTAAAACTGTAAGATTAAGGCAAGATTGTTCACTCATATAATTAAAAAAGAATTTGGACATAGACATAATATGTCCTTGGAGCTGGCAGGCAGTGCCTATGATCAGAAATTTGCTGTGGGCCACATTTAAAATGAAGGTAGGTAATCTTGACTGTTTGGGTTCGTTGCTTTTTTCCCCTTTGCCTACTTCTTAGAAATACCTCACAGTGACACTGATTTGATCCTTTAAACTCCCAAAGCCTTTAGATTGTGGGGATAGAATGTAAGAAATTTTGCTTGGTGTCAGTCAGTAACTTCTGCTTTTCTTCAGGTTAGAAAAGGTGGTTGACAGGAGTAGCAGTGCTGCTCAATACTGCAGTTCAGACTGAACAGAAAATTAGCTTGACTGGCATTGGATATTTTTTTTCCTTTAAACAGTTGAAAACAATGACAGTGAGCAGAATGCAAAGATTCTTGATTGACCTGCTGAAATATTTAAAAAAAAAAACAACCTTAGTTGAAAAAATATGTTGTAAGCTGAGAATGTGAACAGAATCTGCTAAATGAAATCATTTGTTCCCTCTTTTCTTGCATGTGTGTGTATGATCTCTCCTGGTGAGATGAAGGAAATGGTTGAGAGTCAAACACAGCAAGTGAATATTTTGTGTTGTGCTTTTTGCCTTCTCTGTTGTGTTCCTGGTGCCAGGCAGGTTCACCCAGTGCCAGGCTTTGTGTCCCACTTGTCCCTGTCTGTCCCTGGATGGGACAGCCTGGGTTCATCTGCAGCTGAGCCTGAGGAAGGAGGGCAGGACTGCTGCAAAGAGAATTTCAGGAAAAGCTTCTTTGTGGAGCTTTTATGAACAACTGCTTCACTCAGGATTCTCTGATTCTACCTGTGCTGATAGCACTGACCTGCAGGTTTGGAACCTGAGGCTGAACATCAGGGAGTTGGCAATAAGGATTTATTTGACTGCCACAAAGTGGCCAGGACACAATTTAAACTACAGATGGTGACTGCTGATTTCTCTTTTAGGCATCTGTGTCCTAAACTTAGGTGACTGCGTAAAGGAGAATTTATTTCTTTCTCTTTTTAAAAAAGAAATTAAAATTTGGTGTGTGGATGAAATATGTAGCAATATTTGCAGCCAGAGGTACTGTCCACAGCTATGAAATAACATCAGTACATCTCATCTCTGTTCTTTTGGGGGGTCAGACAATAGAGATCAGTCTTCCTCTGGGACTCCAGTGTTCAGTATCTGTAGTGCCTTTGATCTACTACATTACTAAATGCACCAGGGGGAATTTTTGAGGTCTCAGGACACCACTGCTGGTGAGCAAAGACCCTGAAATTTGTCTCTTTGATATTCCAAAAGTGCATTTCAGAGGTTTGTAAGTTGCCTGTGGGATCAGTACTTGATCCGGAAATTTTTCTGGCAGATTTTGAATTTCTAAGTTATTGGTTGGGTGATGCAATGCTCAGCTTTATTTTAGAAGGAGTTTATTCACTTATTCTCTATCCTGTTGAGGTAAGAGCTGAGCTCATTGAAGGATTCATTGTTGGGTAACTGATGCCATTGTTGGGAACCTGATAATGTTCACCCCAGGTTGTGTTCAGGGGCTCTTGGCACTGCTCTGAAATTCTCAGTTCCACTGGAGATTGAACTTTTTGTAGCAACTACCTAAGCAGTTATTATGTGTATTTTTCTTGCTGGATATCTGCCCATGTAGCTGTAGCTCTACAGTCAGAAAAGGGAAGGTTCATTTATGTTCCAGCATATTAAATCAAGGCATGGCAAAGTGAAACTCTTAACAGACAAGTTTGAAAAGGCTGAGCTGATCCTGTCTTGCATGCAGGTTCAAACTGCTCTTGTAGAACAAAAATAAAAATACAGCTCTCCATTGAGCTGTGGAAGGATAGGGAGATGATTGTGTTATCTCCTTTTAAGGTTTTGGGGTATTTTTAAATGAATTTTATCCTTGCTGTTTTCCTTGCAAAGGCTTGAAACCACCTGTTTTCTTCTGCTTGGCTAGATACTTCTGTCCAACACATATTTTTCCCTTTATTACAAGAGCCACAGGGTTTCACAAAAATGATAGGTTAAAGACATAGTCTTTAGCAAATCTAGTGAGGTATGAAAGGAAATATGTGAAGCACCTGCTGAAAGGCAACAGGAGAGGAGGCATTGTGCATGGACAGATGCATGCAAGGCTTCCTGCCCCCTGTGAAAAGCTTCTAAAATGCACAAACCAGCCCTTGATTTAGCACAGTAGGCAAAAATCAGGTGGGCAGTCAGTCTGCCTTATTTGTTCTGTAGCAGTTAAACCAAAGGTGACTGTGTCCAGCTGAAAGAGTTGCAAACGTACCAATTAAAAGTTGAACAATGCCTAGGGAGCGGAGCAAAGAATTATCTATTTAAAATGCTTGAATTGATAAAAATTATGTTCAATTCTCTACTGTATAAACCATATCTCCATGTCCTTGGGAAGTCAGACAAAAGAAAACTCACACAGGATAGGCTGCATAGTGCAGGCTGTAGAAGCAGAGACAACTTTGATTCAGTGAAAGTTTTATCTGATTAATGAGTCAGACTCCAGTATTTGTCCTGAAATAATTAGTGTGAGACTGCATTCATCTATCTGCACTTGTAAACTGAACATTGCAATTAGAAGGAAGAGTGTGCACTTTGTGCATTGTTTTTGTACAAAATGATTTTCTGGGGACATCACTGCTGTCTTTTAGTCTAGCCTTCAAAAATTCTTGGGTGTTTGAACTAGAGTTGTACATCATTCCTTTGGAACTTCTAAATCCTTAAATGCTTTTACAGGCCTGTTTCATTTAGTGAGCAAAACAAAAGAGGAAGTTTTTGCTCTATTTTTTTTTGTCCTTGAAGATCACTTTCTGTCTCATGTTATATTTATTGCCCACTATTCAAATCCAGCTCCCAAGTCAGGGTAGCTAATTTTCTCATGGGCTTTTAAATGGTGTTTATCAAATTTATCATTAAGGTATGTAAGTGCTTCAAAAACATCAATGAACTTTCATAAATCCTCTTTGAAATGAATGGTATTAACATTATCTATCTTTTTAATTGGGAATGAAAGTACATAGAGATTAATGCCAGAACTCACTATGGGTGTTCTGTTACAGATATTTAACACCTTTCTTCCATCTACCCCAAATATTTAGCGTTCTGTAGCAATTTGTGCACTTTAAACTTATCATCTTTGGTGTGTCTGAGTACCAGAAAATGTGCACAGAATTTGAGTATTGAGCCATTTCCAGGTGGGCAGAAAGCTTTCAGTAGACCTTGCTGCATTAATCCCTATGCAAAAATGGCAGATGAATTTCAGGTACTAATTCTTAAATGATATCTGTATGTAACTTCAGAAATGCTGTAGTTTTCACAGAATTATTCGGAGATTTTTGGCAATTATGGAATGTTCTGCAAAAGTGCCCACCTAATTAAAAATGGCTGAAAAGGAAAAGACACGTTTCTAAAAAGTGGTCTCCCTCTTTAATTTGGCAAGGGTGTTTCAGACCTGGAAAAGAGATGGAGAAGAATAATGAAATGATAAGAAGATTGGAATGAATTCGCTGTGTGGAAAAGTTAAATGGACTAGAACTTGGAAAAGAAACAACTGAACCAAGCACACAATAAAGGTCTCCAAATGAATGCAAATCAGGACTGATTATTCATCACCTCTTGTAACAGAAGAGCCAATGGACAACCACTGAAACTCCTATAAGCAAATTTGAACCAAAATGCTGTGTTTTACATGCCATGTATAATTCAAGTGTTTAACTTGGGATTTCATATATATCAAAAGTATAAAAGGAGCATTTAACAATTAGAGAAAATCATGGACTCATCAAGGGCTATTAAACACCATGAATGATGCAGATGCAAACTCTATCTCATGAGGTTGGGACATTATACTTGCAGAAATATTATCTATATTTGTTTGTTCTCTACTTTTCCTACGCTTATAAAATGTTTTCCATGCTGAGACAGGATAACAGATTATGCTTCTCATCTGACATAATCTGTTTTTATTTTCTAAAACCCTCCTGACAGAAACACAAAGCATATTTTCCTGTGCAGTCAATAAGAAAAAAAAAATTGAAGACTGTAATGTGTGGTTATGCATTAGCACAAGAAGCCAAATATTGTCATCTTTTCAAGAAAATACTGAAAAATTACAGCAGTGGGTTTCAGAGATTGTTTCTAACAATGAACAACAGGTCTTGAGCCAGGGCTTTTGCTTTGAATTCTGGTCCTCAAAGTCTCTCTGATATCCTTCTTCTATCTCCTTTTCCCAAAGCTGATTCCATCTATCAGTTTACATCTCTTCAATTTTATTCCCTTACACATTTGCTTCTTGGTTCTGACATTTAAGTTAAAACCTTCAGTTTCTGTTCTGTTTCACATCTTACCCTAATAACTCTCCACTACTCTCTGCATCATTGTTCTTCCCACTTTCCAAAGCCAACCATTAGAGGTCTACATTTGATTTATATTTATTTCCTACAGTCCTTTATTTTAACAGATTCCAAAGTGAATGTCTGAAATTCCAACTAAGGGAGTTAATTTTTCTGATAAATTCCCTGAGGGGCAGACTCCTTTAAATGAATGTTATTGCAAACAGCTCAAGTTAGGAAATATAAACAACCGAAAACAAGGCAATTAAAAGCATGACAGTTTTTACTTTTATGATTATGAATGTAGGTGCTGTTATGTATTTATGTGTGACAGATGTTGTGGCCAGAATGCTGGTAACATACAGCTGTTCCCAGCTCATGGAGCATGCAGAAAATGGAAATATTTCTGGTGTGTTTGTTACAGCTGTGTGTGGGATTGAATCAGATTTATCTCCTGACATTTTCTCTCACCTGGGTGAGAAAATATTCAGGAGTAATCTTCTCCAACTTTGATTCTGCCTTCTCCAAATAAAAGCTAGAACTCTATTTTTTGAGAGCAGGGCTCAAAGAAATCTAAAGAACTAAAAGAGGAGTAAGACTCTTTTAGTTTTCTTCCCTGCATCATGTCCCCTCTGCTATGCAGAGCTAAAACCGGGGACAGGGGTGAGGACTGATCTCTGATGCCATCAGACCACCTTACATCAGGGAAAACCAAGGAAACAAGAAAGGTTAAGCACCATCCACAGAGATGTTGTGCTGCCCGTGCTGTGTTGGCTGAGCTTTTCCAATCCATGTGAGTGTTTTTCAGAACCATCTGCACAGGGAAGTGTTGTCAGGCTTTTCCCCACCCACACCATCCTTGGTGCACCTTAGCCTGTGCATTTATTGGCTCTGTGGCACCCCCAGCTCTCAGGGGGCTTCCTCTTCCATCATGGAATTGGTTTTGCTGCTCACAGTGCGTCTCAGGAAAGGTGACAGGAGCAAAGACACTCAGCTCTCCTGCTGCTGTGCTCCTGCAGTGGATGAACGTGTACAACCACCATAATCTGCTCCAGAACATTCCATTTGCAATGAAAGAACAAAGCCAAACCACGTTTTCATACTGTTTTTGCTGTCTGGAGTCAAGTTGTTTTTCAGTCTTAGACTGAATGTACTTTAGATGAGCATGCAAAAGGGTAGTGCTCCTTCGGTCACATTCTGGTGGCTATACAGGGTGAGAAAAAAGAGTGTTCCTTTTTCTTCCTATGCATTTCTTGGGCACATATTTGTGTAAATTGAATTTATGAATTCATTTATGGCCAGGAAAAGTGAATACAGTCCTTTTTTTGGGGGGGAGCAGAGTGGGATGGGTGTGGGAGCAAAAATAAATTAATAAAAATTCTTCAATTATTAGAACTTAGAATACTTTTGGTTAAAATTTTCCTGGTTTTCTTGTCATTGAATAAGTAAATGTATATGATGCAGAGCGATCAGGACCAGTCTATGACCTACCCAGACATTTATCTTACTGTTGAACCTCATCAGTTAAGAGACGAAGTTAAGGTGAATCCAACCAGCTGAGAATAGCAAGGAATAAGAAAAGAAAGGGTTTTAAGTGTGTCTGTTGATTTCAGGAGAATATCAGTTTGGAACCTGACAGTCTAAGACCCAAAAAGTTTGAAATTCCCACTCTGGCAGGAAATCTGTGACTGGATAACCCACGTCAATAGTTTCTTAAGCAAAGATTGGTTAACTCATTAATTATTGCTGTTTGGATGCTTCTGGGTGGATTAAAGGTGACTGTCTAAAACACTGTTTAGAAAAATCAATTTTCTTCTCATGCTTGTTGGTTCTGTTCAAAATTGAGCACAAAGGTGTCAGACAATGGTGTCTCTGGGATAAGGGAAAAAGCTGGTGAGAAGGATGAGTTTTTTGATACCCTGTGGTGGGCTGGGTAGCAATGGAACATCCACCCAATGTCTGGCTCGCTACACTTGCTGCTCAGCATCTTTAAGCCAAAATTCTTTCCAGGGTAACAAACCAGTAAGGGAGTAAGGCAAACACATATGTTAAAAATTTTCTCTGCCTATAGCCCCCTGTGCATAGAAGCAGTTGGCTATTTCTGTTTCAGAAGCTTAAATTTAGCCTAAGACACAGGAGGAATTTTGAGAAATTGTTTGTCAGCTAGCCTGAACATTACGAATTGTTTGCCAGACACCCAAGATTGGTTGCTTTGATACTACTCCTTGCTAAATTGAGGAATGGATTTCAGTATTTTCTACTGGTGATAAAATTGGGAAGCTCTGTAGAAGGAACTGCAAACTAATGGAAGGCTGAGAGCAGGGCAGGACTGTCCAAATGCCTGGATTCATCTCCTGGGTAAGGGGAGAGCTGACAGCCCGATTGGGAAATCCAGGTGGAAAAACGGGTTAACCTGCTATCATTAGCTTTCCATTAGTGTGGCATGGTTTGATTTATTGCATCACCTAAAGAGCACAGCTACTCAGAAGTGGATAACTCTAATGGCCAGATTAACTAATGCTGATGCACAGAGGTTTAAATTAAACCTCTCTAAGCTATCTTGGGCCGCTGCAGGATTCCACAGGGAGGATGCCTGTCAGACCCATCCTCTTCTGAGGTTACACCTGGGCACCTTGGAATTTCACTTTCCAAATGCTGCAAAGGAGATGTGTTAAAATGCCTTGGTTAAGGTTGCACATAATTTTAAGGATTTATTTTTCCTTTTAAGTAGTCTTCAACAGAATATCTAGTTTCATGAAGATACTGAATATTGTGCCTTTGCTGTCTTTTGCTGTAGGACTTCACACACAATGTTCCAATAGTTGGGATTTTGTGGCTAATTTTATTCTTATTTGATTGTACAGGCTTTTGATTCTGAATCATCCCTAATTTTAGATATGCCAAAGTCACCTGAAGTTTGCAGCTGCAAATTAATCTTCATCTCCATCTTGCTTCACAAACAAGGGAAATTGGTTTATTTGCATTTTCAGACTAAAGGCAACACTTTTGCATACATTGTTTTCCTGTTCTTTATGCAGATATGTGAGTACAAGTGTTGCTTTTCTTCACTTTTTTATTTCCAGTATGAAATGTCAGAAGTCCCCAAAAGCTACAGCACTCCCTTGGGTGCAGAGTTATCTGAGCTAATACACAGATGATTTAGATAGTAATGAAATAATGATGTATAATGAGTGTATTTAGCATTTCATGCATGTGAAGGATCCCAGTAGCTCAAAGGCAGAATTGATCTTGATTTTCCTCTTTTACTCTCTAGGAATAACCAAGCTATTACAATGTTATCTGACGACCAATGTAATTGTAAAAATTTCCTTGCATAGTGTTTCTCTCCTGACATGTTCTCTTTTTTTTCTGTCAAATGCATTGTTCATTATTAAAAGGGAACATCACAAAAGAAAATGACAAATTTCTGTCCTTTTTCATTAAGAAACGCTTTATTATACCTACTGTATTTGTCTTCCCTTCTGCTGAAAAACTAGGTATCCTCTATAATAGAATTGATGTCAACTTTCCCTACACTAAACTTCAGATTTTTCTATCCTTAGTGATTTTCAAGCTATCATTCAAATCAGGTACTTTAACATTTGAAGTATACCAAGTGTAATTTAGACAGTTGTTATGCTTTTACTATTGAATTACATGAGGTTGTTCTTTTAATACCCCTTGGCTTGTAAAATCTTTCTGTGTTATAAGTGAAAAATATTTCATTGTAGAGGAGATTTGAAAGGCCAGATACAGCAGGTTGCATGGATCACTAAATGTACAAAAGAAAGGACTTATTCTTTGTTCTTCCTCCATCCAAATACCCTTTTAAGCCACTGAATATTTCATGTACAAAAAGTATGGAGGGTTTGGCCAGAATTTTGTCTCCCTCTCTGTGTAGATATGCAATCATTCCTAAACTAAAAATTTAAGAGTCTGCCATCCAACTATGTCTCATATATCCCTAACAAACATAAAATCTGACAAAAGATTGTGCACTGGTCGAAGAATGACCTCTGTGCTTATAAAAAGAACTGAAATATCTATGAATGAGCAGGCAGAAAAGGGATTGTGGGAAGAGGAAATTAAACTGCTCTGAAGATTCTCTGATTTGATCCAGACACTGACTAAATGCAGCAATAGCTCTGAGTGGTGTAGAGGCCCCCAAGTCCTCAGTGAGAGCCTGTCCAGCCCTGAGCACCTCTGGCACACAATGGATGTGGCTTAATCTGGTCCTTCAGCCTGCCAGCATTCCCAGGTGCCTAGTTTGATTACTCAGGAACCCTGAGTATTTGCTATCTGCCATTCTGGAGCTGTGATGGCAAGATTGCTGGCCTGCAGCAGGTAACCCAGAGGCACTTTCTCGGGCAGTAAAAAAGCTGAAGAGAAGAAAGGGAACCTCATATCTGCCTGCCCTGAGCTTGATTTCATTTTTAGTAACTCTTCATCTCTGAAAGTTGGAGTAGTGTCAGGCCTTTATTCATCAACACACGAATCAGTAAACTGCTCATAGCTGTCAGAGATCACATGGAGTCAGTTAATTAGCTTCTGAGCTGACATGGAGGCACAGCAGATCAGAGTCTACCAAAACAGCTGGGGGTACCTTAACTAGCAATAAACAGGACTCTGTTCCTTGCCTTCTACTCTACTCTTAGGCACTCTTTCTTCCTAGTCCTTCTGTGTGATGGTGATGTACAAGTCAAAGAATAACTGTAAAGAAACATTTTACATTTATAAATGCAGGAATATTAAAGAACTGGTAGGGGCCATCGTGCTGCAGTAGATGAAGGTGAAGATCTAATGGAATATGCAATTAATATATGCAGCATCATTCTTTCATGTGAGAGCATCTGATTAGGGAGAAATGATTTATCCAGCATAGGGATTTGGAAGCAGTCCTGTTTATTGTCATGCTGCTGCTGATCATGGGCAAACTTCAAAAGGTGAAAGGTATGATTGTGTTTGCGATGTGAAAAGTAGGTCAGGCGTAGAGGTGATACTTTAGCAGGTGTATTCATCAAGGTTACTGTGTTAGCAAGTTTAAGATACCTTGTCTCAGTCAACTTTGACCCATTGCACATCCTCACCATCAGCTGAATGCAGTTTTATATTAATGTGACATGGCCCACTCCGTTAGAGCTAAATCAAAACCAAAAAAAAAAACCCAAACCCAACAAAACCCAACTTCTTGGTTACCATTTAAAACAAATTAACCCCAAAAGTTTAATTTACAGTCATTCTTGTTTATTAATTCCCCAGAGGTTCTAACTTCAGTATCTCCTTTTCAATGTAGGTCATCAAGGAATATCTTGAGTTCATCTTTTCCTCATGCTTCAATGACTTGATAGTGATTTGAACTCTGCTGCAGTGTTTCAGATTGAAGCAGTGCCTTCAATCTGAAAATTGCAAATAGAAGAAGCTGTATCTGATGGCCCTTTTGCTAAAAGCTTGAGATGAACAAGTCCCAACCTCAGGAAAAGGTTAGGCAAAGCAGACAGCACTGCACAAAAATTTGGCAAAACTACTGGAATTTTCACAGGAGAAAACAATGGTGCTCCCACACTCACAGAATTTATGACATGAGTAACCTTACTATAGAAATCATATGAACAGTCTTTGGATTTTTTGTTTTGTTAGGGGTTTTTTAGTAGAGTAGTTTGTGAGTATTAAGTTGTTTGCTCTTCAGCACTGACCTGGCATAGATTTTTTTCCATTCCTACTCTAGGTCTCTTAAAAGGAATCCCCTCTTAGTTTAGTATTCGGTCATTAATTATTTTGTGAAGAATTAGTAGATGGATGATTAGAAGAGCTTCTTCCAGTGACAGCCAAAAATATTTTTATTGTGAAATGCTTCTAGTGTTAGTGATGGCTTCTTTGCTTGAGAAGTTTTGTGCAAGTAATTTTATGTCTCTGAATATTCACAAATAGGGTGTTTATGCTGCTCAGGAGTGGATATTTTGCTCTGTAGTAGATAATGGATTTATTCCTTTTAGCTTGTCATACAGAATAAAAGAAATTCCAGGAGGAGTTTGAATGTTCTGTGCCACTGGATTTGATGCATTTTATTTTAATAAAAGGCAAGAAGCATTTATATAAAGTAATGAAGGCATAGAATAAATTATAAAGTAGGGGTTTTAATAATATTTTGTTTATTTTTCCTGCAGTTTTATCTGCCACCCTTGGGATATTGACTGTGTAAATACAGGATTAATGGTGTTTTATGACTTGAGTGTGTTTCTGCTCGGGCTGGGATTCTGCAGTTGCTCAGCAAGGCTCTAAGGTGCTGAGTGCTCCACTGAAAGCCAGTGAGAACTGAGAGCTTCCTCTTCCTCCTGGGAATGAGGTGTTAAAAGAAACTTTACCTTTCGTATGTGCATCTCCTCTTTCCAGAGAAATTGATTATTGTGTTACACCATAACACCTCTGTGCTACACAGCGGTAGAAAAGCAAAAGATCACTGATCCAGGCTTCAGGATATTTTGCTCATAGGGAGGAAGAAGCAAAAAGGCTTAAGTACAAGTGCCAGTGCTCAAGCACCCTCAAACAATTTAACTTCTTAAATTTACAGCTGAGTGCCAAGTGCTTAATATTTCCCATAGGAATAGGAATTTCCTCATAAAATTAGCTTTCCTATTAGAAAAGACAACAAATTTGCTAAGAGCATCCTTGGGAAAATGAGTAGATCACCAATGTAAAAACTTTATTGTCCCTGATATTCTTTGTTGTAGACACAAACACAAAACTGGCATAGGCTGCCACATGCTGGTTTTGTTTCCTTATTACTAAAGTTCACCTAAAACAGTGACAATAGGATCAACAGCTGGATCACACTCAGTGCAGGTATCAGCCTGGGACAAGTGACATGTTTCAGTGTATAGCACTGCTATCATGTTTCTGCTGATTGTATTCTCAAATAAAGCAGAATTTAACAAGAGTGCTGAAAGGTCAGAATAATTTCTGTGTTAGTCAAACCCAGCTCACAAAGTGACCAGGAATGGAACTGATGAGGGATGGATTCACTTTCATTAGCAATGGAAAGTGCCCAAGAGCAAAAAGTCTTTATTCAACACCATGGGTGGTCATTGCTGCTCTGGAACAAGACTCTGGAGGTTGTTGTGTGGGCAAGAGAGCAGTGGCTTCATTCTTCAGCCAATGCCACTACTAACATCTGGCACCCCAGAGCCATTTTGCTGCAAAGTCAAGAGTTTTGTCCAGTGTCAAGGTTTCCACGTGATGTTTTGTGGCTCTAAAACTGCCCTCCACCCAGCACAGCTCCTGCAGGGCAGTAGAGATGCTGTCAGGAATTGCTTATCACAGCTTCTCTTCCCTAATGTGCCCTTTCTCCCCTCAGTCAAAGATTTCCAGATTTCACAGGCAATAGTGGGGGAATATTTGATGAAGAAATTCTTGTCATGTTCAGGAAAGATGGGATGAAAGAGGGTTCTTTTCAATAACTATTACCTTAACCATATTAAAAGAAAAAGTTTGTGGTTTTGTGTTTTTTTTTTTTTTTTTTTTTTTTTTTTTTTTTTTTTTAATGTATGTTTTTCTGGTTTTCTGCTTTTGCCACCAAGGAAGGAGGATTATGGGCTTTCATATTGGCACCAAAGCATAGGATTGTATGTAGCCATATATATGCATATCTGAAAAATGCAATATTAAAAATTACAATTTCTTTTTATAACTTTGCTTCAGGATTTCCCCACCTGCTAGTATTCTGCATTCACAGAAAGGAGTGTGGAAAACAAATATAATCTTCTTAAAATATCTTCAAGTCCACTGTTTGTGAACTCAAACCAGCACTCATTTCCCATGTATTCAGTTGGGCTTTTGAAATTGGTCAGTTTACTCTTTGGGAACTAGGAAGTTTTTTTCCTGTTTACTGTCATCCTCACCCTATTTTTCAATGGCAGCATTGCTAGTTTCCACAACTATTTGACCTAGGAATATTTTACTTACAGATTAAAAGAAAAGGGGGGTGGGGGAGTAGAGAGGACAGCACTATTATTCATGTGCAAACCTATTTGGCAGGTACCCTTTAGGCCTAATTCCAGGACCAAGCCTAAACCTGAAGGGTTAGTAGGGATTTTACAGGGTTTAATTGACTATAAGGAAAAACTGACACTTTATACAGTTAGCCATTAGGAAAAACTGGAACTAAATCACCCTTTATGGCGCAGAAAAATAAAACCACGCAGATAGCCATAGCCAGGAGGCAGATCAGAGCTGTGCCAGCTCAGAGTGGAGCTCCCCTTGCAGAGGAGGTCGATCCCAGCTGGGGTTTGGGTGCGGGTGGGCAGTGGGGAGAGCAGGGCAGGGTGAGCCTGTCCGGCTGCGCTCGAGGCTCGCTGAGCAGAGGCACAGCACATCCTCGCTGCTCTCACCTGCTCTGGTAGAGGGCTTTGTCTTTATTCACAACACATTCAGCGTGGCTCGGCAGGGGAGGAAACAGCACTGTCAGCCCGTGCTCTGCCATCGGCTGCAGATAAGCTGAACTCTAACTCACCGTTTAAGAGAAGGAAGGAAAGGTAAAGAGAGAAAGGGATTTGTTCTCTGCCTCGTTCATACATTAGCTCTCTGCAGAGGCACAAAGCAGAAGGAGCAGCATCAGCAACCTTGCAAGCAGTGACTCTGTTTCCAATTAATATGGTCTGAGCTACTTTGAGAAGCCAATTTATTACTTACACATATCACACTTGAGCTCTGCTGAAAACTGGATGTGCCAAGCACACCTTTGCTTCTGATTTATACATAAAGACTTGCATCTTTCACAGAACAAACCTTATCAGGAGAGACTCAACCAAGGCAGGTAAGAGATTTCTACGTAAGTGTCACCTTCTACATTGTTAACATATGTTAACAAATGCTTCTTCTGACTACAGTGCCTGCCTGTCGTTGAGCACTTAGAACTACTGTGTTTGTCCTTATGTCATGCTATCTTTAGGCAAGTTTAATCCCAAGAACATCTGCAGTATACTTTAAAGATGTACTTACAATTTTTCCTAAGCATTAACAATCATAGTGAATTGTAAACCTTAAAAGTTAAGTTTTGAGTGAAGTAATATGTTCATAGAATGTGTTTTGAGATATATCTCTTGCTGTTTCTGTAGGATGTTTAATAATCAATTTGTAGCATTAAAAATTAATTTCTTTACTGTTATGTACTGATGCACAGGATTAATGCACCAATTAGTCTAATAAAACATATTCCCAGGCATCCCTAAATGATCTGGCTGAACAGTTTTAGGAGTTTAGTCATGCTTATCCAATTGGCAGAAATAGAGTTAGGAGCTTTTGTACATGGCGTAAGTGATTTTTAATTTTTAGTTTTTTTGTTTTGGTCAAGTGAGTTGTTTTGCAATGTGCAGTACAGTAAAAGCATTGTAACAGGACAATAATATTACAAATATAGTCTGTGCCCAACTTTGTGAATCAAGACAAGACTTGGCTATAATTTAGTATTGTGTAAATTACAACACTGCTGATTATTTGACCTGCTGGTACCTGACAGGTCAGACAATAACAAAGCACATTTTTGGGCAGAGAGTTAGAACCAATCTTCTCTGCAATCTTAACACTGACTGGTACTTGGAGACAGAGACTAACAGAAAAATATATTGGCAAAGGTTTCATCTTTATGAAGTTTATAGGATGATAATTTTTTTGGCTCTGCCTGTGTTTAATCCTTTGTAATAGATGATTTTTGGAACTCAGTGCTTAGCATAAAGAATAGTCTAAATGAATCACTCATATAGGATGAGAGAACTAGGAAAACTGGAGGAGGATGGGTAATAAAACCTGATCTCATGACACAACATTAAATTTAAGCATAACTTTCCCTAGTAAGTACATAAATAAGCCTTTTCTCAAATACTTTTCAAATACTTGCTCCTGACTTGTAACCTTACTTTCCATTTCACCTGTTACCAGTCCTTTACCATAGTTACTCTTTCTAGTTATTTCATGTATACAAGATTTTCAGTGCTAATAGAATAAGGACTTTTGATAACATTTACTGAAGTTTTTAGTTAAATTTTATTGTATTACTTCTAATCAAAGTGGAACTCAGAGCAGTGCATGTGGTCGTGGCTTTTATCCAGTAGTGACTTATTGAAAGATTCTGAGGAACTAAAAATGAACAAACCTCATTGTTTGCCTGAATTTTTGCAACTTTTTTCATTTGTATTTTTTGGGTACTGAGAAGATGTGGCTACTCCATGTAGAAAATAAGGTTTTGCATTAAATATTGTGAGTTTCCAGACCTGTGGGAAGCCAAAGACTTCCTTTGGTACTTTTTCACTTGACATTTCACATGGCAAATGTGGTGGTGTTTTGTAGGGAGGAACTTGTGGCTCTGCATTTCTGGGAGAAATGTTAAATCTAATTAACTCAAAATAAATGAAATATCTGCTACAGTGTCCTATTAAGTTATTGCCTAAATTCTACAGCCTCAGAATTTTTACTTGTCCCAAAACAGGGTGGGGGGGAAAGAGAATAGTCAAAGCATAAAAAGTTTGAATGTGTCTGATAGTTGTTTCTCACAGTTCTGCATCTCTGGGCAGGAGATACCTTTGGGGTGCAGCCAACAAAATCTTCACTTGGAGCCCTAGAGTGAAACACATCAGTGTGGCTCCAGAGGCATTCAAGGAGGAGCCCCTGGTGAGGATCTGGCTTTTGGAGAGTCACCAGTATCCACGCTGGGATGCTGGTGCTGTCTGCACGTTGGCCTCAGGGATGCTGGTGGGGTTTGGATTGGAGCAGCTGTGGTCAGGAAGGAGCCTTGAGGCTGAGGATAGCAGGGAGTAAATGAGGCTCCTGGGATGGCAACCAGAAATGCATTTACACATCATAACACTTCGAGTATGCTCTGAGCAACTTTGTTCTTTTAGGGCGTTGATAGAGAGGGGCTGAGGAAGCTTGAATGGGCCTGAACAGCTACAGCAATCTCAGGACTGGCTTTCAAATGCCCTCAGTAAATGATCCCAGAATGAATGCAGGGATAGAGGAGCTGTGCCTCGTGGCGTTGCACTAAAATCCTGTCCAAGAAGTGAATCAGACCAGTCTGGTGGAAATGCCAGTTTGCTATGGAGCTGTGCCTGCAGGAGAAATTCTGGTTCATGGTTATTCCTGGAGCTTGTCTGCTGAGTGTCCTGGTGGACAGAGCTAGGCCAGCACAAATCCCAGTAATGGCTTGGCAGAGACATATTAGCACAGCGAGGGAAATTCTTATCTGCTTAAAAGCCCTTTATCTCTCCTTAGCTAGAAAGCACTGGAACAGTGACAGCTTATGCCAGGTTATTGTTTGGCCCAAAATCTTATGGAACCATGCAGAGAACTGTGGTTTATACCAAATCTGATCAAGTTTCCTTTTTTGTCACCCTCCTCTGTGGTCTCTCATCACAGTGCAGAGTATCCAAGTAGTTTTTGTGCCTTGGATGGGGAAATGAGCTACTCAGAACACTTTTGTCAGCCCTGCACCAGCCAAAAAGCCCTTTTGCCTAAGTGAGAATGAGGGTTTTTTGTTCTCTCTTGTCTTCTCCACTCGTGGTAGGAGTAATTCCTAATGTTGTAGCCTCTGAGGAAATGCACATTCCTCATGTGCACCACCTTCATCCCACCTCCATGAGTTATACCACTGTTTGTCACTGGCATTTTTCAAAGTGATGAGGTGCTTTGTTAGTGAACTGACACCTATTAATTCATGTCACTATAAGTTTTACACTGGACAGCTTGAGAATACTGGAGTATGGAGGTTTTTCTCCTGCATTTATACAGAAAAATACATATGTTTACTTGCATACCCAAATGAGCAGTTTATGTATCGGCAAAGAGTTAAGGAGCCCTTGATATTTCTCATCCAGACTTTTCATTGCGATAGTAAATATCTCTGTTTCCTTATCTACTGCTTCTGTGACACACAAACCACTCTCCCTTGTCTCTGTGGCCCTGTTTATGGCATTGCAGGCCCTGTGCCTGGTATTGTGCAATGTTTGGAGAGCTGCAGCTCATTCTTTGGGTCTGCAGTTCCCTGTGTTTGCCTGCTCTAGTGCTCCAAAGTTAGACAAAGGACAATAATAAAAGCTCCATACTGTGTTCTGCACTCCTTCAGTTCAGATCTTGTGCCTTTCAGGAGTATTTAAACAGTAAGGTCAATTGGAAAGCATGTCTATTCCAAAACCTATTTTATTTACACCCAAAGGATTTCTGACTTAGGAAACATAATCTCCTATTTCATCATGAATTATAGTCGTTCTTGAAGAAAAATACTTTTTAATTAACTGATGTATATTTCACAGAATGGATTAATTCAGGCACCTTCAAAGCATAATTAATACAAATATCTGGCAAAGGGCAAACTCTGCTGCAGTCACCAATGCTGATAATTGTTTTTGTAAAGACAAAGGATTTTTTTGAAAAACAGTGCATATGGCTTGCCTGAAGCACCAAATTCAGGAAAGTCTAAACTCATAGGTTACGTCTAAATTTTTCTCTAATGAAGTGTATTTGATTTACAGTTTTCTTGGAATTGCTTTGTTGTTTCCAATATTTTGATGTTGTGGAATGCAGTGATTCATGGCAATGAAGAATGGTATTTATGTTCCTTACATTGGGTATTACTGCAAGCTGACCCTGAAGTTTCCCCTCTTCAGTCAGTGGAGAGAGACATGCAGCTCTAAAAGCTCTGCAAGTCTAAGACACATGGTATGGAGAGAGTTGGGAACAGACTCTGCAGTGGCTGCAGGCAGTTACAGGAGGCCTTGCTTTTAAGCTTAGATTAGACAGCTGGGATTAAGCAAAGTGGTTGTGTTACCACATGTAAGTACAAAGTGCTTGAGACAGAATTAGGAATGCTGTGATTGATGCAGATTCACAACTTCAACACAACCAGGTCCTCCTTCAGTGTGTGTCTGCTCTGCAATCCAGCAGCAGGCTGAGTGTCAGAGCCAGGTTAAACTTCAGTTTTGGCTGCAGGCTGCTCATGGTGACCTTAGAGAGGGTGAAAGAGATAAGGTGATGCTCCTTGACCTCAGGAAGGCGCCCTGAGAACAGCTTTTCTGACCATATCTGAGCATCCCCCAGAGTGAAAAGTATGCACTGGGGTGGATGGGAAAAGTTGAAAAGCTCAGTGATATATTTCTGAATTTGTCTTGAAAATCTGTATTCAGGAACAGCCCAATTCTGTCCCTCTAACTTTATAGTGTGAACTCTCCTGCTATTCCAACAGTTCACTAAACAAAAAGGTAGGATCTGTTAGCTCTGGATGCATTCACTGGTGTTCTAATTGGCTTTTATTAGCCAGTTAATAAGGTGATCTGCAGTGCATGATGCACACTTTCATGAAATGTTCATTGTGCACCCTCTGATAGCCCCAAAGATGCAGGTGCAGGGAATGTTGTGATCTGTTATGTTAGACATAATCAGTGTGAGAATATTAACAAAGCATTAAGTGTAGGAAAGTCAAGAGTTTGGGGTGGTATACAGAAGAATTTATTTCGAAATACTGAATTTTGGATGGTTCCCCATGTCTTTTTTGGTTTTGTTATTTGGCTTTTGAGTATTTCTCCATAATTGCTTCAACCAGTAATGTTTGTTTTTATTTACAAAAGTACTCTATTTGTGCAATCACAGACTTCAAGGAGGTGAGACTTTGAACCCCACCACTAATGCTGTAAAATAAAACTTGCTGTACAGATTGTTAGATAAGGTTTAGATCAGTTTTACTGTTACAGTTCGTAGCAGGTACAACCATTAAAATCCTGTATTTTTCATTTGGTAAAAGTTTCAGTCCATCCTAGACCGTATGTTTTAATTACACTTTTCACCAACAAAAATAATTAAATTTGATCAATGTGTAGATGTGAAAGCAATGAGTGAGGCATAAAAACATCACTGGTGGGTGATAGAAAAGCTTCACTATGATTTGGGAACATAAGAAGTTGGTGATAAGTGCTCATGCTGCGCAAGTATTCACAGAACTTTCCTCATTTACTTCTTCCAGTTTACTTGGCTGCTGTCTGCCTTTAAGAGCACTGTTGGATAAAGCTTCATATTCTTTTTTATCACTGTCTCTGCATTTGTGACGCTTTAGAAAAAAGATTTGCAAATTACCCGTTTGTGTTTTTCTTTATTCTGTGCAGGGAAACAACACTTATGTTAAGATTTTTTTGTAACTGGCAAACTCCTAATTAATTAGTTGCTGTTACCAAATATTTATATTATTAATAAAGAAGATAGGGTTCCTACAGGAACATTGATTGGATGCCTAACAGAAAGGAAGGATTCCTGTGCAGTGGATTTCCACAGCACCCATTCCCAGTCTCATATAGAAAATACTTCAGAGAAAGATTTTGTGAGCACAAAATGAGCCTGAAGGCTCACTTGAGATCGGTTGCCCACTAAAGGAAGACCTACACTCTCTTTAGTTTCTAGAATAAAATAATTTAAAAAGTCCTCTAGTCAGAGTGGCATACATTTTTTTACAATTTATTTATTTTGATAAATTGGGGTATTAAATAATAATAAAGTATATTGATTAAGTGCAGATGGCACTGCTATAGCAGTTCAACTTTTAATAGGTGCAGACCCAGCTGAGATATGGACCTACAAACTACCTTTAAACAGACCCAGATAAGCTGCTCATTTTCAGTACATCCCATAAACTTTCCAAACACAAGTTTTACATAATATTTTATCATAATGCATTAAACATACACAGTCCAATCTTCATCAGTCCTCTGATGCTGAGTATGTTAATACTCATAACTCACAAATGATGATTTATTTTCGGTAGGAAACGTGGTTGGTCCAGATGTTCAAACAAAATGACTCCCAACAGGCTGACAACACAGGTTAATTCAAGAATGGATAGGTCTAAATTTGTGTAGAACAACATTTGCCATAATTCAAAATAAAGATGAAGAATAAGAAAGGCAGAAAAATGTGAAAAAAACTGGAAAAATTATTTTACTTCTAACTGTGAGAAACCTATTATGTGCCTTCTCAACATTATAGACATATAAAATATTTATAATCTATTTAATGAAAGTGATGGAGTAAAGAAACAATATATTTTTAATTTCCGTAGTCAACTAAAGTCTACTTTTGCTTCATTCAGAATTTATCTAATTGCTGTTAAATGATGTTTAATTGTTGGGTTAATGCTATTTGTAGTTGCTATTTTTGTTTAATTTGTTGTCTTGGATGTCAACAGTGGCTATCACGAACACCAAAAAGTTTAATGTAACATCTTTATTTCATTGTTTAAAAGTCTGTTGTATAATCTCCTTACCTGGTGGCCACAGATCATGGATGGGTTGTGTGTAGAAAGGTTTCTTGGTGCAAAGTTTCATCTGCATTTTTTCTTAAAGCTGCCTGGGCAAACCTGGAGAAAAGGAGGATCTTTTCTGTTACAAAGGGTGAGGTTTGATACTGCCTGATTAACAAAAATTTATTTATTCCTTCTGTCGTATTGTTTTGAGATCCGAATTTTCTTCTGGCAGCTCTGGGCTGCAGCATTTTCTTCCTCAGATCTAATATATGTTGTTACAAAATATCCCATCACAAAATAATCTTCACTTTGTGGATCCACATTTGCTATTATCAAATTGACAACACAAAACAGTAACAGTGATTGGCAAGTTCTCCTTTCTTCTGTGACACCTCTCTTCTGATGTGGAAGAGATCACTCACTGTGTGAGGGGTTCCTTGCACCATTAAAAGCAGGGAGAAATTTTATGCTCAGCATAATTCCTGAATTATGGCAGTACATACAGCAAATACCTTGTAGGCAGTACATACAGCAAATACCTTTATTATTTAAAAATAAGAGGTTGCAATAAAAATGAGCTCAAGTTATCTTTGCACTGTATCCTTTCCTTATGCTTATGTACAATGTGATAAGTAGAAGCTTATATACACTATGTTGTAATTTTTTCTTTTTTTTTACGTAGAGACAGAGGATTTGAACAAAATGGTTTTTTTTAAAACCCCCTGTGGAAGGGTGGGGTTTTTTCTACACCTTATTTGAGGTGTTAGAACAACTTTCCCTTATAGAGCAAGCATCCCCACAGTGCTGGCATCTTTTACTGTTCGCTTTTATGAGACCTCTATGGGTATCAAGATCTGTTTTCTTCTTGTGGTAAACTCATTAAGAAGTTGTCCAAGTTTCACTTATTTTCAGCAAGCAAACAAACAAATGGGTGAAGACAAGGTACTGATTGTGTGCAGCTTTGAGCTGAAGCAGATCTTTGTGTCCAGGCTCAGCTGTGGCAGTCAGGGAACCCGAGTGCTTTGGGAGCAGAGAGGGAGCAGAATGGGAGGTCTGCAAGGAGCTCTGTGAAACTGGAGAGTGCTGGCTGCAAGCAGCCTGTGCTCAGAGCCAATTCCTCCTCTGTCACTTTCCTTTTGCATCCTTTGTAGCTCCTCTTGTCCTTCATACCAAGTTTATGAGCAGGTACCACCAACTGGTCCACTATCCTGATGACATCCCTTGTTAGAAAACAAGGTTACACTAAATGTCACATTCACATACAGTTTAAATGCAATAGAGCTTCTCCTGGGTTTAGCACTTAATTAAAATTTGAGAAGAGATAGTGAGGTGTTCACAGGCAGGCTTGAATGAGTATTATGGACAGACAAGAGCTTATTGGCACCTGGACAGGTGCACACACCTGTAGGTGGAGGTTTCTTCAAGGTAATTTTTAGCCTTAGTCTCATTTTCATTGTAAGCAGATGTAGAAGCACAGAGTTCCTCTTGCAAACTGCAAATGTTAAAGGTCAGTGTAGAAAGTCAAGTAATTTTCAACAGCTGGTGATCTTATAGGAGTTGCTGATGACATTTTACAGTTGTGGAGTAGTAAGGGATTCAATAATTCCTTTTCATTATTCTTCTGAAAAGGAAGACTTTCATATTGCAGGGTAGTCCCAAAGTATTATCAGAGTACAATTTTAGAGGAAGAAAAAAGGTAGGAGGAACATGATAAATGTAGCTTTTTTAAAGTAAATGAGAAGGACTTGATTTTTGTAAAAAAAAAAATTATGAGGGAATCTAGGGAGTGTGAGTTTGGATTAACCAAGGTGGGAAGTCAAGGAAACAAAGCCTACCTAAAATATTTACTTATAAACTATTTTAAAAACAAATAGGTTTTGGTTTCAAATAGATGGCATACACCTGTATTTTGGGAAAGGTAAATGGAAAATATTATAAAGGTGATACTTCTAATTTGAAACAGGAAATGTGTCTGGAATTTGAAATTAAGATTCTCATCTTTGGATTTCTAGAGAATGTTGAAGCGCTCTTAAAAGCCAGAGTAGTGGCTGTATTCATTTATAATGGTTTTGTGTCATTCAGGCCCATGAAACTGTAAACCTGGGATGCAGTGCCATCTGCTCCCAAGTCACTGTGACATAACTCTGTTGTGTCATCGCCATAAGCACTGCTCCAGAGAGGGGCATGGCTCTGCTCTGGGAGCAGGCCTGAGGGAACAGGGACAAAAACACTGCTCCAGAGAGGTAAATGGCTCTGCTCTGGGAACAGGGACACAAACCCTGCTCCAGAGTGGTAAATGGCTCTGCTCTGGGAACAGGGACACAAACACTGCTCCAGAGTGGTAAATGGCTCTGCTCTGGGAACAAGGACACAAACCCTGCTCCAGAGTGGTAAATGGCTCTGCTCTGGGAACAGGGACACAAACACTGCTCCAGAGAGGTAAATGGCTCTGCTCTGGAAACAGGGACACAAACACTGCTCCAGAGTGGTAAATGGGTCTGCTCTGGGAACAGGGACACAAACACTGCTCCAGAGAGGTAAATGGCTCTGCTCTGGGAACAGGGACAGAAACCCTGCTCCAGAGTGGTAAATGGCTCTGCTCTGGGAACAGGGACACAAACACTGCTCCAGAGAGGTAAATGGCTCTGCTCTGGGAACAGGGACAGAAACCCTGCTCCAGAGTGGTAAATGGCTCTGCTCTGGGAACAGGGACACAAACCCTGCTCCAGAGTGGTAAATGGCTCTGCTCTGGGAACAGGGACAGAAACCCTGCTCCAGAGAGGTAAATGGCTCTGCTCTGGGAACAGGGACACAAACACTGCTCCAGAGAGGTAAATGGCTCTGCTCTGGGAACAGGGACAGTGGCCCCACTGTGCCACCCCACTGGGTCCTGCTGGGAATGGCTGCAGCAGCGTGTGCAAGAACAGGGGAGGGCACACAGGCAATGCTGGTGTGTATGGGGTTTGTGTGCTGCTCAGAAGAGTTCCAATTTAAATGTGTAAATAATTTAAATTATTAATTTAAATTCTGATGATAAGAAAATATGTTTTTTTAGATCCCAAACCTTCTAAATAGAGGCATTCCTATTTGTACAATTTTAATTGCAGTCTAGAGTAGAAACAGAGTGCAGGTGTCTCATGGCTTAGCTAAATATTTGGGATGATTCTTTCTTCAGATTGAAAAACCTGTCAGAAAAGCCATGTAAACACCTACCATTTACAGTAATTATTCACTATGCATTTAGTAGCCTCAGGTATACTCAGAAGTAACTGCATCAAACCATTTTTCCTTGCTTGGTTCCTCTGCTGGATTGTGTTGGGGGGAAGCAGTGACAGTCTCCGTGCCATTCCTTGCTGTGTTTGTCTGGTTGAAGACATTTTATATCTGATTACCAACACTTGAAAAATAAGATGGGCAGCCTTATTGCTGGAGCTGGGGATGTTTGTATGGTTTTAGGAATGACTACAGAGCACAAGTACATAAAAAATTGTACCTATAGTACCCATGGGTAATATGATGGAAAGGATTAAGTACTTTCAAAACTTAAATGTTTCTGAGTTACTGGGAAAAAGAAGCTGTCAGACAGAATGGGTGCTGGGAGAAACACATTTCTATGGCATTTTATGGAATATGCCAGACCCTGAATTCTGAATGCTGTAGCTGGGGCTGTCTCATTCTAGGTGTCTGTTGGATCTGTGGAGGACATTTCACTAGAAGAGCTGCCCACATTTTCTCTCTGCATGTTTGCTTTGTTTTTTGCTGGTAAAAGTTAGTGTGGGCATATCTAGGGGAACAGTTCTTCAATGCAAAATTCTGGGCTTCTCATTAAAGGAATTAAGGATATACAGGACCCTGACAGATCTGCATCATAAATACCTTTTGTCTATGAATCATTCTCAGTGTGTCCATTGGTCCTACAAAGTCTAAGTGACTTTGATTTAAAATGCAATTCCAGCTTTTCTCAAGGGATAGTGAGAAGAATGGAGCCAAGAATGCCACATGCAAACCAAAAGGGTTATTTCATTTACCAGTCTATTCATCACAACTGTCATTTTCTTCATAATTAAAGTCTGATCTCTGAGAAACAAGCAGCTTCTGAAGATCAGCAGTACTGCACCTTCCTAGATTGTGTCATTCAGAATAAAAGTCAGTTTAAATGTCTGCCCTGAGTTATGATTTGTTTAAGAGAATGCTACTCCTGGCTTCTGTGATTTAATGTGGTTAGCCTTTCAGAAAATGAAAGCTATATTTTAATAGCTCAAAAACATGATATGTGATGTGTGGGACACATACAGTGTAATTATGAAACTAATGAGGGGTGGCTTACCAATGTGATTGGTGAAGATGTGCTCCAGTAGCTCCTGTTAATGAACTGTCTGTCTATGCCAGTGCTAAGCTTGGGAGAATTTATATACTGGATGGTTGGTTAGATTGCAATGAGAATCTTGTCATGATCCCATAAATGAGCTGGATTTTATGGCAGTTATACTTGCCTTCAAAACTAACTTGACTGAAAATCTATCTACCAAGTCTGAGTGTTAAAGCCAATCTCGCATGAGCTGGGGGCAACTCTCAGCACTGACACAGCAAAGCCTCAGCTGTGTCAGGGACAGCAGCAGCAGATCCAGGCTCCTGCCCCAGGGTCAGCAGGATGCACTGACACTGCTGAGGCACTGCTGAGGCTGCAGGGGATGGGAGCAGAGTGGGGCACAGCAGGCATCCAGATGTGCTGTGCTTGCAGAGCTCAGGGGATGGGGTGAACATCACCAAATCACTTTGGCTGTAATTTCTTTCTAACTCCAGCAGTTGGTCATTCTGCTTTCTGCTCTCCCACTATTGATCCCCCAAGCTCCAGGTTATGTTTTAGCAGCTGATAGATACCCAGCCTCTTTTCACCTACCAAGCTGCAGGCCCCTGATTACCATTTACAGCTTCAAACATCACTAATGATTATCCAGGTCCAGTGTGAGCCGTGGCAAACAGAATGCAAATTAAATGGTAAAAATAATGTAGCAGATTGCAAAATGTATGAAAAGTGTAGGAACATTAAGACAAATGGAATTTGCATGGAAATTAATGTGAAATAAATCTGCAATCTGTAAGTAGTTTTTAAGTCATTATGTTGGTCTTCAAGCCATATTCATTGTGGTATCCTGAAATATTTGAGGAATGAAGGTGCTAGAAATTTCTGTACTGATGTCCTGAAGGGATGATATTCACCTGAAGGTTCTTCCATCTGCAGGGCACAGCTGGGTCTTTTCTGGGAAGTAACTTAAGAAGATGGGATAAACCCATGGCTTGATAGTTTCTTAAGCATCAACAGTAAGTGACTACAAAACTGAAATCATCAACTTTAGCTTAGATCCTTATCTTCACAACTGTGAGTGATTAAATGTAATAATTACTGGTTTGTTAAATGAAGGTCTTAACAGAATTTATTTCTCTTGTGAAGTTTCAGTTTTGTGATAAATATGAATACATTTGACTTAAAGGGTAAATAGAGGAAAGAATTTGGCATTCTAATCTGAGGATGTACTATTTGTAAGGTCAATTAAAAGGCAATTGGATTGCAAAAAGCATTCTTGTTACTCACTAATGCAACTGCAAGCAATATTCTTCTTTCCCTGCTGAAAGAGATGTGTGTTGCTCATTAAGTAAGAACCTTTCTTATCACTAAGGAGAATAGTGTCCTCTCATAGTTAAAGACTGGTTAATTTGCTTACCTTAGTTGGATTTTATCTGGGGTCATTTTTATTTTTGCTTTTGCTATCCACCAAAAATTCCCAGTTTCTTTGGTTGTCCTTAGAACCTGTCTCAAAAATGTGCCTGATGTCAAGACAGTGGAAATAATCAAATACTGATCACGTAAATTGAAAATTAATGGATAGATACTATTTATTGGTGTTTTTTGCTACGGGGGGAAAAGGGTAAGGCAGTTGAATATCTCCCATTCTGGATGCTGCACTCCAGGCAGGAATTGAGATGTGTTGGCCAAGGAGAGCAGAGGTGTTTGCAGTGCTGTGCTGCCCCTGGCACTGCCATGTGCTGCATCTGCCCCCCAAGGGCCCAGATTGTGTTACCTGGTGCAGGCTGCCAGAACAAGGCCCACACACCACATTACAGGCTCCTAATCCTTTGCATTTCAGTCTCTTGTTAAGAAAGGGGTTGCTTATTTTTTTTTATCATTTAAAATAATGTTTAAATAGAAATGGATTTCAAATATCTAGAATAGTCTTAAGAAATGATCATTGAAAATACTTCTGAGTGCATTTTTCTCATTTGTTCTTCACCCAAAAGTGAAAAATTCTGAGGAATTTTTCCACATGAAAAATAATTTATTGACATGTTATGCTCCTTCCCTACACTATTTGACTCTAGCTCTCTCGTCGGCTCATTGTTCCTCTCCTGATTTTGTCTTCTTGGCACTTCCCTCATGCTTCCAAACCTGAGGCTTTGGCTTCTGCTGCTTGGGTGATTT
Organism: Melospiza melodia melodia; assembly: GCF_035770615.1. Classification (NCBI taxonomy): domain Eukaryota; kingdom Metazoa; phylum Chordata; class Aves; order Passeriformes; family Passerellidae; genus Melospiza; species Melospiza melodia. The sequence goes on along the minus strand of NC_086207.1, from coordinate 8,555,406 downwards.
GCAGTGGTTGATGTTATGCCTTACAAAGCAGGCAGCTGTGCTCAGGGGGTTCTCTGCCCTAAGTGTCACTGACTCCATTCCCTGTGTATCCCTTCCTGTAGCTTTTGGGATTTGTTGTCCCCCCTGCCCTTTCTGCAGGACTCCCTGTCCGGCTGGGGTGTCTGTCCTGCTGAGGGATGATATTCACCTGAAGGTTCTTCCATCTGCAGGGCACAGCTGGGTCTTTTCTGGGAAGTAACTCAAGAAGGTGGGATAAACCCATGGCTTGATAGTTTCTTAAGCATCAACAGTAAGTGACTGAGTTTGCAAATTCTGTGGCCTGGGAGAGACTAAGCCAGCCAGCCGTGATGTTTTTCATACATTACATTCACTTTTATTTTGTGGAAAAAGTCCCCAAACCATCCAAAGCTGGTTCTATTTTCCCCAAAGGTAGCAGCCATTAGCACTGAAGTGAGGTGAATGACTCATTGCATTAAATGTTATTTTGAGAGGGTCCTCTCTGGGCTGTGCTGCACAAAAGCTGCACAGCAGCACTGCTGGGGCTGCCTCTTAAAGCATTCCCATTTCAACCAGGCTTTGCCAGCTCCTCCTTGGCTTGCACATTGTTTTACAGCAGCTAAATCAGTGTGTGAAACAGGTGATTTACACAAAAATACTCATCCTCAGGCTCTTGGTTGAAGCAATATGCTGAAGAACTGCATTTGGGCAAATATGATCGTGTTCTGCCATGTTTAATATACAGAAATGTATAGTCATTTTAATAAGAGTTTTACTTTACTTTCTACTGGGTGGAACAAGGAAGCTGGTGAAGCTTAATTTCTCTACAGCAGGAAATATGCACGTGGATGAATTGCCAGACAGTTCATTAGAAGTAGTTTGCTTGTCTAACCTGATCTTTAAATTTTTTTTAAGTTCCTTTACCCCCTTACTTTGCTTCATTCTCTGGATGAGATAATACTGTTCTGCCTCTGATTACATGAGCTAACCTCTTGTCCTTGTAACAAAGTGATATAGAGATTTATCATTTAAAAAAAATGAGTTTGAACGAATGTAGCTCATAATTTTAATCATAGGTCAGGTCATCAGATCTGCCATATTTTGGCACAGTCATATGCCACTTAAATGTAAGTGCTTCCTCTGTGAATTGATAAGTGTACTTGCTAATTTGTATGAAGGCAAAAATTTGTTGAATGCTTTAATCCAATCACATGAATTTGTATGTTGAAATATTGCTAAACTTTAGTCAATGACTGATTTGATTACCCTGGTTTCAACAGTCGCTGGGAGAGTCAGACATTTTTGGGACTTTGGCTGGCACGGGTTTGGTTTTAGAATGATAGATGAGCAGACCATTCAATATCATCTCCTCTTTTTGCTTTACTGCACTGTTGAAGTAGCACCAAAAGCTTTTCAGAGTCTATTCAGAATTTAGCTTACTGTGGCCTTCAGGAATTCCCTGAGAAATTCTCACTCTAGCAGCCTTTCCTTGCAGAGGATTCTGCACCAGGTGTCCCATGAGTGGCCATGAGGAGTTTTTCATTTCTCTGTTGGTTTGCCTTGACTCTCAGACTGGCTTTGGAACTGATGCCTTCCTGAAGACAAAAGCTGTGGAACATAGATGACTGTTTTGTTGTAATTCAATTCAAACTGTTAATGATACATGGAGTCCAATTCAACATAATGTTTAAGACTAATTTCACATGTGCTTAAGCCTTGGCATAAAACCAGGCACATGCTTAAATGCTTTCCTTAATTAAAGCCTTATATTAGGACTTGCAAAATACTTTTACTACTTTTCTTTGGCTTTATGAGCTTCTTTTTTTTTTTTCAAATTTGGCACGGAGTAAGGTTAAAACATTGCAAATGAAGTAAAATAGTTGGAAATGGGGACACCAGGCTGGCAAGCACACGTTCATTAAAAACAGATTAACTATAAACAGACTCTGATAATCCTGCAATCAAGACTTGATACACAAACTCATGGAAATGCTAAACATGTGCTGTAAATAAATAGGTGATTAATTTCCTTTATTCTAATATGTGTGCCTTGGTAAGAAATTAGAGTTCTCCTAAAGATCATTTTCTTGTTATCTTATGATTGTACCTCCTCTGCAGCTGCAGATATAAAGAGATAATTAATGGACTGGAGATAGAGTTGGTCCCTTGAGAAAGAGGGACTGCACAGCACAGTCTCAGGTCTGTTAGCAAGTGCTGCAGCAGTTGACAGCTATTGAAGCTGAGGAAGAGAACATTCCTTTAGTCCCCTTTATTCCCAAAATCCTTTTGGAAGAATAATGGCAACACATGAAAAATCTATATATATAATCTATAAGTAGAAATCTATATACAGCAAGGATTGATGCCTCATACCACCATGGGAATTTTGGGCTTCCTTCTTAATAAATTTGATTAACTTTCTCCAGAAGTATCTGGGGTGGAATGAAAATGGGGAGGAGTGTTTTGTATGAGAGATTTGAAAAGATTCATTACTGAGGATTATGCTTAATGAAACACATCCTGAGTGTGAGGCAGGGTGGCTGGTGTGCTTAATACGTACAAATTAAATCTTTTCCTAGAAATATACTAATTAAAACCAATGAATTAAACATCAGGACCAAGAAATGTTTGCTTATTAATACAAAGTAACAGTGTTTAGAGAATTCCAATTTACTGAACACAGATGTTGCCTGTAAAATAATTAGAAAAAAAATTAGCATCAGAATATGAAATGTATTGAATATCAAAGTTTAATAAAGATTTAAAACCCAAGTAAAATTTAGGTTAAAGGATTAGCAGGGGGAAATTATAGAGAGTTTTATCGTATTTTATGAAGCTAAACTCTGGAAAATGAAACTTATTCTTTAATATCGGTGTTCTATAACAAGGAAAATAAAGTACTGTTCTTTTGCTGTTATATACTCATATGCCAAATTTTTAATTTTTTAAAAAGGCTTAATGAGAAATATTCTCAGTGGGAACTCTGTAAAGTCATACTGCAAAACTTGGAGATCAGTAGCACATGTGAAGAGTAGAAGGGAAGATAGGAATGGGAATTCCCATCCCGTTGGGAAGGGGAAGGTGGTTGGGAATGCCCCACCACGAGCACTCACTGCCCTCACACCAACAGTGCTCAGACCTTACAGGGGAACTTCAGCAGCCACGGACATGGAAGGTGTTGTTGATAAAACAGTGGGTTAGGAAATACATTTTTATTTACATTGGAAGTAAACCTAGTGCCCCGAGGCCTGTCTGAATTGCTTGTGACCCACACAGGCTGGAGTGATTTGGATGCTGATGCAGTGGTTGGGTTTCCTGTCAGATGTTCCTGTGTCACCCCCGTGTTTCTGCAGGCACTGTGCTGGGGGACTCTCCTGTGAGAGAAACTGCCACTGCCACATCAAATGTGAGACAGGATGGGAATGCACCACCCCTCTGTTTGCTCCTGCCTCTTTCTGGAGGGTCTCTCATGGCTGGCTCCTGTTACCCCTGGCTGAATTCACTGCCCCCAGTCTGCTTTTCCGTGTGACCACGTTCCCTCCTGTGCCACAGCCAGTGCAGGTGGGGCAGCGTGGAAGGCGCTGGGGCAGCAGAGCAGCTCTGGGCTCTCTGTGCCCAGAGAAGTCACCACTGAAGTCCTTACACCAATTTTTTATTGCCCTTAGTACATGCACTGATTTGTGCTGGTCACTCCTGCCCTGTGGCATCTTTCTGTTTGCCACACAGACACTGACCTGAGGATTAAATTCTGATTGACTTCTTGCTTTTGCTTTTTTCTGACTGACTTATTGCTCAGGGAAGTGATGAGAGCAATCTTTTCAGCTGACATGTCTCACCTGTCTTTGCCTGTGTTTAGGGAAATTCAGAATAGCAATATCTGTATGTTATTGAAAATGGGAGCAGTTGGAGGATGGACCTTTTTTGATTTTTTTTTTTTTCTATTAAGAATTTTTATTATGTTGCTTTTTTTCTTAGATTTTTCACAGACTTGGAAGTCACAAATGTGGGTCTGACCAAGCCTTGATTGTCCCTGGAGGCAAAAGCTGGGGAACTGTTGTAATAGTCAGTGGATAATGTAATCACAATCTCTGGATTGCTGGCGTAGTGTTGTTGCAGAAATGAGTATTAGTTAAATTGGAACCAGGCAGGAGGCATTGCAAGGAAGAACTGAAATGTAATTCTTGACAGAGAGGCATAGAAATAAAACCAGAGATTAAACAGTGATTGGGAAGACAACTCTGAGGACAAAGTATCAGAATATTAAGTGTAGCATGAGAAAAGTAGCAGGAGCTAGAATGTGGAGAAGAGAGGTGTGAAGAGCAGAATTATGTACTACAGAAGGACAAAGAACTCAGAGTATATTAAAAATGCTGCCACAAAGCATCCTCTGAGCAGTGTTCCATCTACATTTATAAAATTTTAATTTTTCTTTTTTTAGTCTTAAAAGCACTGTAACTTTTGGAGTTAATATAGCACATAAGTATAGAAGTTCATGATCTAAAAATCCATACCCTTTCTAACTTTTCAGGCTTAGAAGCTTTAATCAGCGTTTACCAGTAAGTAAAGTTAATTTTGTCCCTTTAATAGAATGGATGATATAATAAAGTTCCTTGGGGAGATAGTTACTAAAATTTGAAGCTGTAGCAGCAAAACTCAAATAGAAAGAATTAATTTAGACTCAGGACAGTGCCGTAGTAGGAACTGTGTATCTTGGCAAGGTTTTGTGGATGGGAATATGTAGCAAGAAATTGGCCCTAAAACAGCACTGCCAGCTCTGAGAAGTCCCCAGACAGGGGTTTAGGAAAATGACAATGTGTTGCTGGCAGGAGTACTCATCAAAATGGAATTAAGGTGCATTGTTATAAGAATAGAAAATGAGCTCATGAAAGAAGCACCCCTGGAGTTTCACCCCAGTGCTGTGCTGTTTACAGGCACAGGGAAGCTGCAAATGAAGTTCCAGAAGTTGTCCATGTGCCAACTCTATTATTTTCTAACTATGTTTGACACAGCAGCCTTTTGATTAAACCTCCCATATCAGTTCCTGAATACTTGCCTTGAAATTTTTGTTTCCATCCCTATTTGCCAGACCCATCTCCTCATTGTTCACTTTGGAAACATCAGCTTTTTCAGCTCGAAGTTATGAAAAAGGAAAAGTATTTGGAGTTCACCTTTCTAAAAAGTCAAAATACTGCAGCCTCACACTATTAAAGAATAAATTGTTTAAATTGTAAATTTATGTTAATATCATTTTTAGTACATGTCATTAGCATAATTCTACCAGAAAGTAGACATTACTTATGACCACTTGTTATTCTATTAAGATTATTTACACATTTAAATGTGAAAATTTTTTTTCCTTGTTCTTGTCATATTTAATAGCATTGCTATAAGCAGGAATTTTTATGCTAGAAGAAAATAGAACTCTGAAAATATGTTCAGAAGACTGACTCAGGATATTCCCAGTGTTCATTAGCATTCTTGATTTAACTGTCTTAGGAGAGCTAAATATATGGGCTGCATAAATAAATAAATGCATGCTGTAGAGTCGATTCACTGTCACTTTGTACTTGTTTCTCTCACTGGGCTTAAAGTAACACCCTGAAGTCATCAGGAGGAATTCAAATTTACATACCCCAGCTAGGTAGCCCAATTTTCTTGTAATATTCCTACAAGGATTCCGTTCACTCTCTTTTCTGACCTGGATCCTTTGCATTGTTGTGAGAGATGAGTGGCCTGATAAAGGGGGTTTTGACCTGCAGTTGTACATTGTCTGCATTAGGCTTCATACCCTGGATGCCCACCAGCTTTTTCACTGGTCAAGCTACTGTAAGGTTCAATGACACAAATTCTTGTTTTCTTTGCAGTGCAGGAGGATGGCAGTGCAAAACAGAAACATGACTCTGTTAATTTGTTTTGCTGCTGACCCCATTGCAGAGGGTGAGGCAGCTGGGACTGCTTTATTTTACTCTCCCCCTTTCTCTGGAACATCTCCAGCCTCTGGGGTCTGACAATGCTGACAGGGTGCAAAGCTAATTTTCTCAGCATTCTAATGCAGTTGTGTTTTGCTACATTTCTGGTTCCAAAGTGTGTAAGGGCTTGCACATGTGAGCCTGAAGCTGACTGTCAGGGACAGTGAGTTTTGTGGATTTGGATGTGTGCACGTGTGTGTATGTTCCATTTATTCTTTCCCCTCCATACACAGGGCTGGGAGCAAAAACCAGACATTTGTCTGGTTTTAAAGGCTGACGAAGATAATTCACGGTTATATTTCAAGCTAGCAAAATTTAGATTTCTCTTGTTCTGATTCCTGCACTGATCCCTGAAGTTATAATTACTGAGTTTCCAGCACAGGGGTTGTACTTTCATTTCCCAGCCTGCCAGAGGCTTGCCCTGTGCCTTTGGCTGAAACAGGTAAATGAGATAAATGCAGTTCCATGCTGTCAGTGAGTTTTTTTTTTTCTTTTCACATGTTCCAGTTGATGAACACACATAATTTCTATGGTGGTTTTCCCTTTTCACAGTGTTCCAGAAATGGTAATTTTTGCAACATTCACCACTACTTTGAACTCATTTGTGAGAGTTATTTTGTCAGCCCTAATAATACCAGAAAGACTAATAAGCTGTGTTTTCTAGGTGTTTGTGCAAAATAAATGGGAGATCTGAGTATAAAGCAAGAGGAGGTGAAGAAACTTCAAAGGACAGGAGTGAAGTGATCATTATCACACTTCCTTTGAAACTGTGGAGTTTAAAGTTGAAGCCAGATTCAAAAACCTAAAATACTCTTAGGGCAATAGAAGTTATTGTGCTTCACAAAATCGTTGTGCTCTGTGATGTGTCTTCTTTGAATTACCTTAAAGGTTAGCAGGGACTTGTTGTGTCCACCCTTATGGAGGAAAATGCAGATCTACTGAAAATATTAATTACCCTTTGCGAAAGATGCCCAGCTAGTAAAAATATTAATTAACCTTTGAAAAAAAAAGATTTTGTGTCATCTTGCTAACACCTTTTTTTTGAGCACTGTGCTTCTTTTCTAGGTTTTTATGATGTTTGATCAGATGCTTGTCACAACTTTTGAATTGTAGTGAATTGTCAGTCAGTAGCCTGTGTAGTCTTTGCAGGCTCTGAATTTCCATGGAATAAAATTAGGCTGAATAATCACTGGTGGCTGTGAAGTTTACTGAGCTTTCTTTTCTATTTATAAACTGTCATAGCTCAGTTTTAAAATAAATAAATGAAAGAAACAAAAGAACTGCAGTAACCTGCACAGGTTGTTCAGTAGGTCCACTGTCATTTAAGGGTCCGTAGTTCAATTTTCTCTTGCATTTTCAAGGGATAAAGGAAAAATCTCCAAAATGCAAACAGTTTAGAGATTGAGATTGATTCTACTAGAATGTCTCTGTTATCTGCCATGGAAAGAACTCACCCAAAAGCTTTTGATTTGAATGGCACCACTGTCATATGTCAATTTTATTATCTTTTATTGACATTAAGGTGTAATTACTCTTTGGTTAATTCCCTCTGAGCAGTGCATTCCCTAATGGGAAGTCTGAATCCCAGCCCCTTTCCTCTTTGCCCTCTCTGTGGGTATGGCTGCTCAGCCGTGTTGTCTTTGGGCAGGAAGCTGAGTAGCTTCAGCTCACTCATTTGAGCAGGGTAGAATCAAATCTTCCTATTTGGAGTAACTTTCAGGATTAGGACTTGGAGTGAGTTATTAATTAATGAAATAGTGGAAATATGAATGATGGGTTATGCTGTGCCAGTGCATGGGACAGGACATGGAGAAGAAGGTCAAATATAACTTTGCAATGTGTGCTGGCAGCTGTGGAACTAAAGGGCATTATTTCATAATAATTTCATATTATTATATTCAATTATTTCATAGTAGTAAGAGAAATGTAATTTTAAGCATTTTTAGACATTGTTTTTTTTGGATTTTTTTCTGTTAGATAAAGACAGGTGTTTCTTAGAGGAAGAATTGAAGCAGTTGTCAGTTGGGATTTACAAAGTACTTAAAAATGAAACTGTACTCTCAGGTACTTTCCATGTACTGAGCTATAAAGAAGTGGCAAAAAAATTTATGACACTTAAAAATTGCTGCTTCGGCTCTGGTGAGACATTATATTTTAGCTGATAAGTGCCAGGAATAATGTTTTGCATAAATATTCCACAATATTGAGCATATTTCGTGTCTATAATTAGAGCTTTGATTTACTCACAGACAGAATTAATTAGGGAGTAACAGCTGTACTGTAATTCTTCTATTATAACCCAATCTCATTTCTTCTTCCTCTTGTTAAAATCAAAAGTGTACAAATATTTCTTTAACCTTCCTTAATACACTGTAAAAATAATCTGTTTAGAACACAAACATCCTGGTAGTAAGTAGAACATGCATTCTGCAATCCAAACTTAATTTTATAGTTAATTTGCACTCCCTAGGGCTTTTTCCAAGACTGCTAAAACTGTTCAGAGGGGAAAGAGATGGAAAGGAGGTGCCTGAGCAGTTTGAACCGATTTAATGGAACACAGTAAATCCTGTGGTTCTGCCCTGCCACTCTCCTGCATCAGGCTTGGGAGAGGGAGAAAGAGCCTTGCTCAATGCTCAAGGGCACTCATACAATATGTTAGAGATTTTGCATATCATTCACAAACAAATGTGCCATTTAAAAAGGAGAGTTGGTCAGTGTAAAAGCTGAGGTAAAAGAGCTAAATATAAGAACAAGATTGAAGATCATCAGATCTGCTCCTTAGAGCTTCCCCATGTGCCTTCTCACAGGCTTCTGCTTGGGACAGTGGGAGAGGGGGCTGCTGGAATTCCTCAGCACCCTGGGCTCCCTGCTCAGAAGGAGTGAGAATTCTAGCTCTCCAGAAAGAGAGGAAAAGTTTGTATTCTGCCTTAAAACAGCACCAGCCAAAGCAGGAAGGCAGCAGCGGTTCCTGGGCCTTGGAAGATGTTCTCAAGGGTTTTCTTTCCAGTGGCAGCTGGGGACACACAAGCGCTGGTTAGCCTGAGAATAAAGCTGAGGAGAAGAGAGCGGATTTGTGGGCAAGGGAGAGAACTGAGGTGCCCTGCTGCAGGGATGTGGGTTTGAGCCATCTGGTAGCTCCAGAGACTCATTTTCTCAAGCCATTATATCCTGTGGCCAAACTGAGCAGCTTGTCTGATAGCCTGTCCAGTGAATTACCACTGTGATCCAGCAGCAACCTGACAGGACATGTCAGTGGCCCCTTCCCTGACCTCTGTGTGAGCAGCCAGGAACAATGGTGTTGATACCTGCTGTAAAAATCCTGGTAATGCTGGAAAAAAAACCAAACCAACCAGTAGTTCCCCTTCCTTTTGAGTTACTTTCTGCTCAAGAAACTTCTTTCATTTCCAAGTCATGACCTGGACAAGTCAGTGAGCAAACCAAGGCTTAGCAAATCTTCTGGAGAATTGAACCTTTCACTGACTCCTATGGTGCCAGTGGATGCACTGTCAGCTGGTGGTAAAGGAATATGTAGTTACTGCTCATTTAATCTGAATTCAGTTGTCTTAGGCATGTGTTTGTCATTTTAATAACTTGGGGAACTTTTTCTACATGTCTCCTGAGTCTAACTTCCTTGTACTTGGAATCAAAGTTTTTTCAATTATCTTTGTTAAATATTTCTCTAAAACAAACAAACCAATAATTATATAATTAATTTAGAATTTATATAAATAAAGAAAAAAAAATCATTTTGTAGTTCAACTCTTTGCCCTGAGCATGAATAAGCTTAGCCTAGAGTCTTTTCACCAAGGCCTTTAACTGATTCTTCAAAGTTCTGTAGGATTTTTCTGTCCCGATAGAATGAAATGGACAACTAGGTCCAAGCAAGGAAAAATGAAGTGTGTAATTCTGTTTAGGAAGCCAGACTCACATTCAGCTGATCATCAAATCAACTTTAGAGATGAACAATGTGGTCCATATTAATGGGGTGATAAAATGATATATTAGTAGACACATGATCCTTTTCCATGTCAAAAGCAGCTTGCTCAGCAGATGTCCTGTTTTCAGAGGCTGATGCCTCATGAGGATGCACACCAAATGAGCACATAGATGTCTTCTCATCTGACATAATGGATCAGCCTTTGAGCCATGGTTTTCTAGACAATCTTTGTACATGTACATGGTATTTACAAGGCAGGTATTGGTACTGGCCTCAGAAAAATACTACACTAAATGTCCAGGGTTGTGGGGGGGATAGAATGTAAGAAAATAAAGGTAGTGCAGAAGTAATCTCAGCCCTAACGAGGTGCAGCTGTACTAATGACCAAAGATTAGGAACAGGCCTGCCCTTAACAGGCCACAGCTGTGGCCAATAAAGGTGAGGGCTATAAAAGAACTGGGTGAGGAGAGAGTTGGAGTTTGTTGGCTGTGCTGTGAGGAAGGAATCAGTGCTGTAAGGAGATGCCCCTGAGAAATCACCGAGAAGGTATGGGAGCTTTGCAATAAGGTGACAACATAAGCTAACTTCCAGGTTCTTTTCCTACATTTTGTCTTAAGCTGTAGACCCGGGAATACCAGGTCAGCTGTTTTCCAAAAGTGTAACCACCCTTCACATATTTATCGCTGCCAGTTTCCTTGGGGTGACTGTTTGCTGAGGCAGTGCCCAGCACTAAAATCTGGAGGCAGGTGACCACGGGGCATTTAGTTCCTTTCAGCCCATTTCCCTCTTGCTTGCCTGCAGAAAGGTCATGAGCCAATGGCTGTGCTGTGCTCAGCACTGAGACCTTGGCTCACGTTGGATGAGCAGCTCCACTTTGCCTTTCTCCAGCAGCTGTGGCAGCCTCACATTCCCTCAGCTCCAGAAAACCCCAGCGAGCAAAGCCGTGCAAGCAGAGGGCTGGAAATGGTACAAACCACCCTTTTAGGTGTAAAAGAACCCCACACATGCCAACAAGAAGTGTTTCTCTTTGATTAAATATCCTTTGGCTGTTATGTCTGCAGGCTGCATCCTCACCTGCTGGTGGAGGATCCCATGGACCCATTCCCCAGTGGGGCAGCCTCAGAGTATTGTATCAGAAAATTGCTTTGATCAGGCACAAGCTTGCCAGTTTGAATTTAACAGGAAAAATTGCAAGAAGGTATTTGAGTTATGATTGTTCTGGGCTGTTAAGAATGCATGAGTGCAGTTTCCAGGCTTCACATTTAATTTAGGTTTTGAGAACAGAGAATAGAATGAGAAATATGAGCATGATTTACTTGTTTCTTCAGAGCAGCGATGAGAATTCCAGTGTTGTACTGGTGATAGATTAGCAGAAGAGATTCAGTCATAAATAATAAAGAACACCTCTGAAGCTGACACAGATTCCAGTTGTAGTTCTAAAATTTCATGACCTTAGGAAAACTGTTTATGTTTAGATGTAAGAATGGATGTCAAATTATGCTCCTAAACATAACTAGCCATATCTCTGTATGTGATTACAACTTTTCATTTAAATTTGAATTTACTTCTGAAGGAATATATAAGATTGACAGGACAGTTATCACCACAGCTTCCTGGCACTGTTCTAAAAGTTTACCTTGGGATTGGTGGAGGAGTCTAAAAGTCAGTCATTGGACACTCTCAGCATCGCTGTTCTTCTGGAAATAGGGAGCAACTGAAAATACAAAGCCAATATTACAGGTTCACTTGAGAGTCTTGGTGGCAGGTCCAGCTTCTGTGACATTTTCTGAAGAGTCTTCTGACACATTTCTTTTTGCAGACATTTTCATCCACAAAGAAATGCAGTTGAGTGGGGTCTATGATCTGTTTTGGTCAATGCTGAATTTCAGGTGTGAAAGTTGAAGGCAGTCTGGCTCATTCCAAACCTGCTGTGCCCTGTGCAGGTGTGGGGCTGGGTCCTGTGCAGCTTTCCTGGGAGGCCTCACTGAAGTCTTACACAGATAAATCAGAATCAGACAGCAGTTTCAATTAGATAATAAATTTGCCTTACCCTAGGGACAGGCATCTGTTATATGACCAGCTGTTTAGAAATATGGGGGATTTTTCAATAGTATATCTTCAAAAGGAATTTTCCTGAGGGTCATCAACTATATAAGGTAGCAAGTTCTGATTCCTGAAGAATCCAGTGGCTTGAAAGTCAAGAAAGTACAAGTTCTTTATGGAATACCCATTCTTGATACTGCTTTCTATTTTTGGATTATTTTCATGTCTCAATACTGAAAGACCAGTATCTATATTTATTGCCCTCCAGACTTTGGACCATGTGAGAGGCAGAGAACTCCTTTTGCTCCCTGTTATTTTCTGTGCCAAAAGAGCTCAATTAAACCATAAAGTCGTCAAACTTCAGTGATTAATTAAGGAAATCTTGCTATGCAATGGAGTTTATTTTAATGAGTTATACAGCAGGCAGAATGTTGCTAGGAGTATAATACGGTATAATCTCTGCTTGTAAGGAAGGTGAGGCAGAATAGTTTTTCAGGAATTAAGCCATTGACATAGCAACTGAAATGGACCAGGAAATTAACCCTGATTTTGGGGCTTACCAAAAACCTAAGCTTCAGCACCTGGGAAACTTCCCCCAAAACTTGTAAGCCGAGTCTCTGACTTTTAAAGCTTATGAGATTGAAAAGGGAGGGACAGAAATCTTACATACCCTTTTTCAGAATTTTTCATGTCTATGTGGATGCACATGTGGGATTATATAACAAATTGTGCAGTTTCCTTGCACTTAAAGCAGCAGGATTAAAGGAGAGACACCTTTGTTAAAGACTGTGGACTTTTCAGTGCTAATCCATCAAGCTACAACACTGGTACCAAATAATGTGAGAAAGAAAAGGCACTACCCCGTTCCTAGACCTCCCCTCATGTTTTCATGCTGTGCAGCCTCCTGGAGTCTTTAGTTATTCAGACAAAATTCACACATGAATATTAATAACAACATGATATCCTCACTGTTGCAAGTGTTCAGACCACAAAACTATTTAAAACTGAATAGTTAATGGCTAATCATTTGTCATCTCTCAGTGATGATTCAAAATGGGGCTACGTGGTAAATAAATTATGCAGTGGCTAGTATGGTGTCACATAAACTGCATTCTTTATATATTACAAGGAAAATAGAGCAGGGCCAAAATTTCTGGTGTAGTATTTATTTATAGTTGGTAGAGCTGCTAATTACTGATATATTTGTAGCTGGTAGAGCTGCTAGTTACTGTGTAATTCTTGAAAAGTCAGAATTATCTATGAGCACACTAAACAAAGATTTATAATCAAAATGCTTCTACCAGAAATCTGACAGAGTCCAAGGTTCCCATGATAGATTTAGTTTGAGCTGGAGTAAAATTTCCTGAACTTTCTTTTCATACTTGCAAGATTCTTAAAAGAAAAATAAATAGTTCCAAAACTTTTCTTGGCTTAATTCTTTGTGAAGTAGTTGCCACAAATCCAGCTTTTGATGACTTACTATGACAATGGAGGTGGTGATTGTATAATTTCATTTTAAGCACAATTTTCTGCAGGATTCAGTAGAGCTTGAGATGTCTCTGGGATTTCCCAAAGCAGAGCTTGCATACCTTTGAACTGAAGAGCTGCAGGAAGGACAACTTGGGTTTTAATATTGCAAACATATCTATTTAGCATCTGGTTTTGATGAAGTTTGGTAGTTATGTTTTTGCAGGATAAAACTCACACACATGCTGCTGGATTTGAGGACACAAGGTTTATTGCAGTCATGTAATTAGTGATGTGTAATTTTGCCTCCAGACCTGAAGTGAGCTCTTTTGAAAGAAGAATTTCTAAGGTTAAAATTGCCTGAATTTTCAAATACAGCTGGTGCTATATGTTTTAAATCTTTGAAGTTTCAGGTTAGGGCATTGAGTTTGAAACATGAGTACCCCTTGTTTAGTTGCTCAGCATATTTGGAGTACCTGTGATAACATTTGCATTAGAAAGATCCTAATACATCTGCTGAAAATGCCAAGATGAACAATCTGGGGAGAATGAGTGAGGAAAACTGAGCTTGGTCTCAAATATGTTCCATTTCTCAGGTTTGTAATTTCAGCAGTAAAGCCCACATATAATGAATGTATCACTGTAAATACAGTGAAAAATTCACACTGCAAATCTAACCCTGAGGAAGAAGGGAGGGAGTTTCTTCAAATGTTTGTTCCAGCCAGAATTTTATGCTGCTGCTATGCTTATGAGGTCTGCATCCCCTCTTTTTCCATAAATTAATCACCTTGCCATTAAAATCCCTCATCCATATTGCATAACAGAAATGGCAATAAAAATAAAAATAATTTTAAAAAGAATCCAGCAAAAAACAAACTTGAAGAGGCCACAGCAAACTACTAAAACTGAAGTGATTCAAAATAAATCTTTAAGCTTTCCCAGTACTCAGGCAGAATGAAGGCACTTTGTTTTCTTGCTGACTTCCATGGCTTATTCACTGTTGTGTCCAGCTGCTGCAGTAATGTCAGTCCCAGTTTTCCTTCCCAGTTTTCCTGTTCATTGCAATGTGTGTGTCAGCTTGCTGGGGAAGTCTCCAGCAGCAGAATGTGTTGTGTCTGTGTTGGCGCCTGCAGAATAAACAAGGCAGTACCCGTTTGCTGATATTTTGGGAATGGGGTCATCAAATTGGAATTTGGGGGCACAAGTTGCCTTTGTTTAAAGGCCCCAGCTTTAATGCTCTGTTTCAGACTGATGAGGCATTGTTCCATTTCTGAGGCAGAGGTTTTGGTGCTGGAGCACAGCTGTGGTGCCCTGTTAGCCACCAGGTCCCCTGAGATGTCCCTGTTGGGGCAGCAGATCCAGCACAGCTCTGCCTCCAGGGTTGGGGTGGGAGAACCATACAGGACCCACAGTGGTACTGCCTTCATTCAGGGAACAAAATTCCCCCTTAAATACCATTAAATCAGTCCAGTGAGGTTGCTGAAGTTTCAAATGTGTTAGGAAGAAAAGTGCTGGTGTGAATTTAGTGAAGTTGCTTCTGGGCAGAGCTGCTTTGCTCAAAAAGATTCAGGAGGGTGCTTGTGCAGTGTAAGGCTGTGCATGTGTGCTGCCTGAGGCTCCAGGTCACAGGTGAATTCATAAGTCTAAGATTTTAATTTTCATGGTTACAAACCTGAGATACTGCCTTAAAAACAGGATCTCTGTGGACAAACTTGTTTTCTTGTAGAGAATCAGAATTAATGAGATGAAGACATGTGTGGGCATTAATGAAATGTGCTTCTGTTAGAGCATAATACAAAAATAAGGTATAACTCCACTGCAGATGGATAATGCTTCAAGTTTAGCCTTTTAGAGGAATTAAAAAAACTTCTGTCACCATATGGAATGCCTTCTTCTGGATGTTATATGTACAAATAAGGAAATGAGGTCCCTGCTCATGTGAAAAGTTAACAACATATAAATAAAAAATGGAATCAAGATTCAGCAATGAGAAAATTGGAATATCATTAAAAAAAAATAAAGAAGATGATGCAGCAACGAGCAAATGAGGAAATGAATTAAATGGGCACCTTGCAAGCCGTGCTCGTTCCCCTCCTACTCTCTTGAACGCTTTGATGAGAATGGATTTATGGGCATTCTGGAGGGAAGGACTGTGAGAAGCAGCCTAGCATGGTGCTGAGAGGTGTTTCACACAGATTTGGGTGGGAGTTCTGGGCCCAGGTGTCTCAGCAGGAGAAAATTTGGCAGCTGAGAATTTTAATGAGATAACTGCCTTCCACAGGGTTTCTTTGAAATTTAAGTGTTCAGCTCCTTGAGGTTTATAGAGACAACAGATGGAAAAAAGAAAGAAGAAAACTGTGAGTTATTTAGTGCGTTTTAGGTAGATGGAGCTGGCTCAAAAGTATATGAAAACTATAAGAAAGGAGGAGATTTTTGGATGGTAATAGTTGTGAAATACAGAGGATACAGTGATCTTGGAAATATTCTCTTTAATGATTAAATTGAGGTTCTTAGGTTGAAAAATGTTTTTTGCACAGTAAATATGATACAAGTCTTTAAAACTCTCAGAAAATTATATGTTAAATTAAAACCACAACACAACTGTTTACAGGTGTGTGCTGGTGAATGATCCCTTTCTGGTAGTTGGGTACAATGCTTCATGCTGTAGTCAAACACAAAGACTTTTTATTTCAATATATCAGCTTTTCTAGAGGTGGAATTCATAATTAACTCAACACAAAAATTACTTTGTAAACCCTAACAAATAAAAGACTTCCAAGCAAATATTTCTGATTTGGTTCAGCAAGGCAAGGTAGTTACATTATGTATACATCAATGAGTCAAACTCAGAATGCAGTGATTCAGTTTCCTTAGGCTTGTATCTACCCTTTCTTTATTTCACTGTAAAATGAACATAGCAGTTTTGAGACTGCTGAATTGGCAGAACAGGGCAGCCAGCTTTAGAGCAATTGACACTGCTGAGGGAGGGAAATCCAATAAAGGATCAAGCATTCATTTTCTCTCTTGGCCAAAGCAGGTTACAGACCGCTCTGTGGTCTGTACTTGTGGTCTCTCTCTGTAAGTAACATGTAATTGAAGACTGAACAACAGAGTTCCACAGACTCAGGAGATTAACAGCCCCAGAAATGACTTGTGTCCCCACTTAGGTGGGTTAGTGCAGTATTTATCTTGTCCTTTGGCAGAACACCATCATCAGGATGTCACCAGATTTGATATTTGGCTTCCTATATGGAAGCTGTGCAGTTCTTCCTGTGGTAGTAGCAGTGCTGCTTTGATTGTACTGACATTAAAGATGTTGCTATTAATCCTTCTCCAGCAATAAAAGATGGCATTTTAGCAGTGTGTTTGGCCCTGTTATTATAATTCTGTGGATGATTCATGCATTGAAATCTGAATGCAGGTTTTCACTCTGTTTGTTTCTCAAAACTGGCAGCATTTTCCTTATATGCATTTATCTCCTTTAGTTTATTGCAGCAATTCTGTCCAGCATTTACTGCCAGCAAGGGCCAGCATTAATTTGCTGACAGGTGTGGGGGTGTGAGCTTATTAGAGCATGCCAAATCACACCTTGATGAAAAGATGACAGCTTTCACCTGTAAATACAAGGGATGATAAACTGATTATCTTGAGCATTTCTTGTCGCCTCTTGAGTTCAGCCTGTGCATGGGTGGTGTTTTTGGGGCCTGTGCTCCTCATTTGTGGCTTTAAAGGAGTTCTACCGCCAAGAGCCCTCAGCTGTTAACAACAACAGCTTTCACTGTTCTCTTTGCATTGTCCTCTCTGTTTTGAGCAATAAAATGCTGATATGAAGGATTATGGTCTGGGTATCTATAGGTGTGCATATATTCAGATCAATGTAAAATTAGAAGCATAGTTCAAAATGCAAGAATAAAGCGAGAACTGTAGCTAAGGCTGATGAAATGCCTTCTCATGCATAGATTTTGGAATAAATGCTAATTAGATTTCACTCCCTAGTCTGGGTTTTGTTTATTTTATGTGTAGTATACCTACTCTACCTGTCTGTCAGGTGCACACAGAATATAAATACATCTGTGTGCAGATGTTCTACTCTCACACTCTCATTGTGGAGCATGCTCATTCATTCTTTAGATGTTTTAATATGGGGGAAAGAACTACTGTAAAGCAGCATCAATTACTCCAGTAATTCACATTTTTAAAAGATCTTTCCACAGATTTATTTATGAATTACTTTTGTGTTAAATCTCACAGGACCTATACATAACTGAAAACAAACAGCTGTCCAAGCAAACTGAAAAAGCTGCTTGAAAAGATGTTGTCAGGACTTTTCTTTATGAATTATTTAGAAAATACCTATTCAGGACATAGTCTTAAGGTGCACCAGGGGAGCCCAAGTTGGACATTTGGAGGAATCGCTTCACAGAAAGGTTGTTAAGATCAGAAAGCATTTGCCTTGTATTTGTGATTGCCCAGACTCTGTAGATTGGGTTATCATATGATTTATTTCTAAGAATGGTATTAGGGATGAATCAAAAAGATATATTACCAATTTATATATAGTTACTATTCTATAAATACCATTCAGATTTTCCATCTTCCCAGCTTGCATCCTCCTGCAACTGGAAATCACCAGGTCCTGTTTTTCCAGGGGCTTGTCCCCTGAAAGCAGTGAGCTTGTTGCTGTGCCCGTCTTTGGCTTCTGCATTATGTTTACTTCCCCATCTTCCCTAGTTATTGTTTTGGGTTAAATGCATGCTTCTCTTATTACAGGTAGAGTTTATCTCCTACTCAAGGGATCCCTGGAGCAGCATCAGCTCTCCTTACATACAGTTTGAAGCAGCTGATTTTCCCTGGTTTTGACTTGTCATCCCCAATGTATTTTTCCTAACAAGAAGGGCACAGTACAATTTGCACAGATGTCAGGGGAGAGTGTCTAGTTACACTGGCTTCCAGAAGCAGTGGTTCAGGGCAGAAATGTGAGTCATTATTTTCTTCAGAAAATTATTTCTCCTGAGGTCGGTAACTTCGTGGTCTTAGTTCTTATTGCCGAATTCTATATTCTGTTAATGGCCAATGATTTCACCATTCATTTCTAATGTTAGATGAGGTAAGTGGTGAGCCATCTCCTCTGGGATTAGGGGTAAAACCTTCTGCTTTACCTGCCCTGCAACACAGAGAGTTGAGTGAAATTTTACTGATATTTTTTGAATTTGCACCGTTTTAATATGTGGAGTTGCTCAGAAAGCTGAATTTATGGTACTCATGAAATAGTATGCTGAGTGAAGGGAGACATTTTACCAGAGATGAGCTAAATCAGAAATTGGAATTGGTCTGAGAAAAGCATGATGAGGCTTGGGACAAACAGAATTAGCAATAGGTAGAAAAATGTGAAAAAAAACCCAGCAGGAAGACATCAGATAAACTAAAGTGGAAAGAAGGATGTGATGGCTCCCAGCTCTTGGGCAGATACTGACTCTGAATGCTACAAACACCCAAATAAAATATTATATTTTCATGCCTTCTGTGTCTGTGGGTGAAATACCACCACATCTTGCCAGAACGTGGGAGTCTATCCTGAGATCTGCAGCCTGAAGGGCACTTAGCTGCCAATAATGGTTTAGAGACTTATGAAAATTTATATACTTCACTAACAGAGAGCTGCTTCCAAACAGATTTATTATTTTGCAACACACAAGTAGTAAAGCAAAAAATTATTTTGAATGTGCATTTCTCTGCTTATTTATAACAACAACATTCCAATTACCAAACTGCTGTATCTTTATAGGAGTGTGGTTGTCTCTTGAGGGGTCCCATGAATTAATGCTTCTACAAAATATGGGGTTTGTAATATGATAAAATGACTTACAGGTGTTTTAGAAAAGAAGCAATTGTGGGGAGTCTTTTTATAGCTAGTGAGTATTTATGTGTGTGTGCTGTGGTATTACCACATGCTGCACATTGCAAGAATTCCCACAGACAGAAATGATAATTTGGGAAAAAGAACATGCAGATAGTGCATATGAATACTTGTGTTCAAAAGCACTACCATCATGGCTTTTAATTTAGAAAACATCTGAAAAACAAGAGGAGTTCTTTTTGCCTTGCTACCTAAGCTTGCTGGGCTCCAGTAGGAACAAAATTCCTACTCACTTAAAAAGTAACTGGTTGCTGATAAATCAAAATATTAGAAGAATATTCCTCACCCCATGATTTTTGCTTGCATGCTTCTATTTTAATGACAATAACTTAAAATATTATGTTTTAAAGTCCTACAATATTTCTATTTCCATGTGTTTTATAGATGTCAATCTTGCTGTACTTTATCTACATTTTGGCTATCATAGAATCAAACTGAGATTGGAAAAGGCTTCTAAGATCAAGTCCAGCTGTGTTCATCACTGAACATAGTCTGAAGAGCCACATCCTCATGCCTTTTGAGCATCCTGTATATAAGATAACAAGGTTGTTGCAGATGCACCCAAGTGATGAACCTATAGGAAAATAGAGGTTCTTAGATATTTTCAGTCTTTTCATTATGTCAGGCATTGTCTCAGGTTCTGATGGTGTCAAACTGTTTTTTCCAACATAATTTCAGTGTTTCTATGCCTATGTGAGGTCTGCAGCTGCCCTCACTGGGATGAGGTGGGTTTCAGAGTCAGGCAGCAGCCCCAGCTGCAGCTCCCCTGCCCTCTCACACTGCTGATGGAAGGAGGTTAAATGATTTCCTTCCATCTTTCAAAGGCTTTTAAAAATTATGCAGTCCTCTGAAAGAAAGCCCGATTGAAGTCTGGCTATTTCATAGCAGCAGTGAGAAATTTGATTTTCATTTGAAGCTTTTGTGTAAGTGTTGCATTGATTGGTTGCAGGCATGGTTGGTTCTAGATTGAACATAAGGAAGGCCGTGCAAGTGTGACTGCCCTCCCACCTTTTCTCCTTCTGGACAAGGACAGAGGAGGTGGAATGTTCTGGGCTGCTCTGAATTACAGATATGACTTTATATCAGCACAGGGTCTGGTGACCTTAAATGCATGTTTTCAAGAAAATGCCAACATTAAAAATTATTCTGAACTTATTGTAATATAAATATGCAAAAAAGTTAATAAAGGTCAACCTAACCAATTTATTTAATGAACTATCCAGTATTTTTTCTGTCTTACTGTAGACTCAGAGATTTATTTGACTACCAATTTTATGTTTTCTTACATGTTTTCTTTCTTACTGAAGTTTTCCCCATTTAAAGACTGTTGAGGGTTCTTTCCTTGTGTGGCTTTTCAATTACCTGTAATTTTACTGGGGTCTGCTGTTCAGGGATGGAATTTTCAGTAATTGTGGTCTGCTCCACAATTGTATGAGATCTACTGTCCTTGAAAAAAAGGGCCTCAGAATGAAACTGGGGAAAATCACTGCTTTTCAGGGGTAAAGATTTCCTTTGAAAATTTAAAAGTACTCTTATATTTTAGAGCAAGGACTTGACATTTCATGAGAAGAGAGAAATACATTTTATATTCTGCTTAGAAATCTGTAGAACTTTTTTCAAGTTGTAGATATTTGAAAGTTATTATTTGCTCATACTAAAGAACTACTGCTTAATTTTTAGGTGAGATTCTCCATTTTCTCCAAGTATAGCTGTTTATTTCAGGTCTGAATTTGACTTATTTTAGCATGTTTAGAATTGTAACATTCAAGCTGGGGCTTCTCTGCAATCGTTTCCTTAAGTGTTCAGGCAGGATGGAAGATGAAGGCGCTTGATCACGTAATACACCAGCAAAGAATTCATAGCTGGCTAAAGGTGGAAGGCAAGAAGAATGTGTTGGAACGCAGCTGAGTTGAAAGAACAATAAAAAAAGCCATTTCCAGAGAATCAGTTTTCTATTCCGTGTTTTCTCACCATTTGGTGCAATGTATTTGCAAGGGTTAGGCCATAGTGTGCGCCAGCCAGCCTGCTTCTAGGTTTGTTATCAAAACCTCATTAATTTGTCAAAGCTATTAAATGATAAATTGTGCTAAAATAAGAAAGAAGAGGCTGAGAAACCGAATACCAAGACCACAAGAACTAGATAACAGAAGGCTGTAAAACACCTGGAACTATAACCAATCACATACTCTGAGAAATGCAGGCAGAAAATGAGTGAACAAAACAAAGCCACCAATCAAAAAGTGTATACTTAGTAATTTGTAGAATCTATTAACATGTGTATAATGCATAAAATAAACAACCTCTGCTTAATCATATTAGTTATTTGTTCAAAAATCCGAATTTTCCCACAACCATTCTGCACTTTCTCAAACACCATCAGTGAGCTTTATCCAGTTGTGCACAATCACACTGGACTCCTCCTCTCTGTGTGAAAAGAGAAGTATTATAGAGCTCCTTTAGCAGTGGTTCCTCAGATACCTGGACACCACAGAATTTGCCTCTTCTTCTCAATCAAGAGCCCATCAATTCCTTCAAACAATGACCAAGATTGTTCACATTCAGTTTACTGGAAGAGGCAGACGTGGTGCTGACACATTTCCATTAATACAATGTTCATTTAGGAAAAGCAGGCAAAGTGGAGGGTTCTCTGCATTCTCTGGGGTTGGGGATGGCAGGGGAGAATCTCCTGCAGCTTCTCTTGTGCTCTGTCAGGGCAGGGAGATAAGGAAAATATTCCAGTGCATTGAAGCCAACTCCAGTTGAATGTTCAGCAGACATTTCGTTGTTGCTGATATTAGCATGCCTGTGGCCAGCTAAAGCTCTGTTCTTGTTTTGCAAGTTTGTTCTTTAGAGAAAAAAAATGGTCTCATTTTCAGCTCTGGCTTTTCCTTTCAAGAAAATCAATATTCTTTCAGAAATTTCTTTCAATATTTCTTGCAGAACAATTTCTTTCAGGGGTCTCTTCTGCAGTTCTGTTGTGTTTGGTGAACTGATGAAATGTGTTGCTCATTCTACATTTTGTACCATTTTAGCCACTTTCACTTGTCTTTATTGCCATCTCCAAATTGGAGATGGTAAAGCTGTGTATTTAGCTGGATGATTTTGGAATTTGAGATTAGTTTTTCAGTTTTCCAGAGTTCTCTATGTGCTGACATTTAATGACATTGTTGCATCCATGTGGAAAAGTCACATTACATATAAATTTTTGTGTACTGATTTAAAAAAAAAGGTTTAATGTCTGAAACTTATTCTATTCACCTAGATAATCTCTCACTTTCCCCAGTCTTTGGTAACTGGCTACTTCCAGAAAAAAAAAAAAAAAAATTTCCTCTGCTTCAGATTTTAAATGAGATTTCTTTTCCCAAAAATTTAATTTATATTTTGGCAGGCAATACCAGAATTCTGCAAATAGCTGAGCACCTTTATCTGTGTCAGTAAAAACACAGATTATATACTATGTAAATATACTGTGTTTATGCTTCTTATAAAAGTAGATATTTTATTTGCTTAATTACTTTAAAAGACATGAAATAAAGTTCATTAATACTTAATAAATATGTTTGTCACAAAATTATAAAAACGGCTAATGAGTATTAAAGAAAAAAAAAATTAAAAATTAATACTGAGTGGAAATACTTTAAAAGCATTTTCCAGTTTTGAAAAAAAGCTGATAAACTATGTGGAAATCATACTTTATTAAAATGACACAGCTATATAGTAGAAGCACAATATGCTATATTTGTTAGTATATTATATTTTATATATATATATATATAATATATATAGTATATTATATATATATAATAGTATGTTTGTTACTCTTTATTAAATTTTCCGTTGTTCGCAGTAGAATGTGATTTTTGAGCAGCAGCCCTGCAGCGCTCAGGTATCTGCCGTCTGCAGGGCTCCAGCAGCTGCTCGGTGCCCCCCTGCCCTGCCACTCATTTCTGAGGTCTCAGAACTCAGCCATGCAGACAGGCTTTTGCAGCTGGGCTTCCATCAGCTGAGCAGGCAGGTTTCTGCTTTGTTTCCTGGGTTTTATAGAAGAAAAAGGAGGGATGTGTGGCTTAGTGCAGGGTTCTGTGACGCAGGAAGAATTCTTCCCTGGGATTTATGGGCCTTACCCAAAGCCCCTTGTTAAGGTTTAAAGCCATCCAGCACCACTTGCCTGAGATTCATTCAGGTTTGTATAAATCCCTTCTCCAGGCCCCACCATGCAGAATTAGTCTCTTGGCACTAATTTGGAGATATTGCTGCAGTAACAGTGAGAGAATCTAAACAAGAGGTTAACTACCGACTTAAAAGACAAGTCTTGGGGATATAAAATAACCCTCCTGAGTTTCACTTTGCTTTGATATAAGAACCATAAGATAGTAAAAAATTATCAATATTAGCCCAGTTTTGCATAAGTTTCTTTATTCTTTGGAAGTCTGAACCAGAGATTTAAGACAGAAAAAAAAAAAAAGAGTGGTATTAGATATTTTTGGTACGTTTTGTTTGCTTCCCATTGTGGCATGTATTTTAGCATTTTATCTAGAAACTACATGATTTTTCAGAGGGGTAAAACATTTATGTTCTAAAAATAAAATATTAATAGCAAAATGTAGATAAATAAGCGAGTCAGAATGACAAGACAGTTATTGAATGGGAAATCTCTGGATAACTGGAAGAAGAAAAGCATTTAAGTCAATTGAGCTTTTTCATTTTCTTGTACATTTCTTGTCCAAGTTTTGTTTATCTGAAAAGAACATGAATTCTTGAGAGAATCACCTTCAGCTGTGCGGCTGATATTGCTGCTAGTCAAAGAAAATTGAATGTCACAAAGATAGAAATGCATAGTAATGCAAAGTCCTAGAGAAGGGTGATAGCATATGTAAAACTTTTCCTTTTATACCTATTTTGTTCATCACATTTTTCCTCCATCTTTTCTTCTTTGATTTCTTCTCTGATAATCATTACAGTCTTTTGAAACCATTTATGTCTAGAAAAAAATAATGAATTATGTAAAATCATGAGCTGATATTTTATAACTGTAAAATTTGGTGAATGGCAGAGTTTGTAGCACAGCTGGATTACAAAAACACCCTTAAAGGAGAGGAAATAAGAGACTTTGTACTTGCCCATCTTCCATTCACAGCTGTCTGAGGGAGCAGGGGTGTTCAGAGGGTCCTGCTCAGCTCAGCACATTTGCAGGAGTAAATGCAAAGATTGAAATGAAATTAAGGAGTAAAGTAATAGATTAAAGTGATTGAAATGAAAAGACTTGTAGAAGTAAATGAAGAGATCCCACAGGAATCATGGGAATCCCATAGGAACCATGAAAATATCGAAGTGTTTGTCGTGGCATCCTCCCTTCTGCCAAGAGATTGTGGTTGAGGTTTTGGCTGTGCCCAGTGACAACTCCTTTGCAGGATCAATGCCAGTGAACTGAGATGTGCCAAGGGTTTTCTGCAGTCTTGGTCAAGTCCATCCATCAATCTCTGCTTTCCCTCAGGGGTTTAGGAGCAGAGGGGAGCTGGCTCTGTGTTGTGGTGTGTTGTTAAGTTTCCCCAATTATTCCCCTATTCTATGTATTCTCCCCCTAGTTTCTGCAAAATGGTTCCTCCCTCCCCTGGTTTTCCCGCCACTGCCTTCCCTTACAGTTGATTTCCATGGTAACCCCCTTCCCCCTCAACTGCCAATCTCCCTTTGTTATATAATTTCCCCTCCCCTGTACACCTTATATGTAAGTTTTTCCTCCTCCCTGGGCCCAGTCAATCACCCCCCACTCCTCCTAGCTTTCTGGAATCTTCTCCTTTCTGGGGGTTGTGGTTGGCTGTGGTCCCGGGGCTCCTCCTTTATGTTGTATTGATTGGTTGATCACCCATGTCAGTGATGTCTGTATCCTTCCCTGATTGGCTAGTTGGGCTCCCCTCCTCTCTCCACCCCTTCGTTTTAAAACTGCACCTCTCCCTCCACTCCCTGCCACAAGCTGGTTGGCGTCCTCCCGTCCTGTTCTCGCCATCAGACTGTCAATAAACCGGAGTTAGCCCCCAGCCTGTGGTCACCTCGTCTTTCGTTCCTCTGCGCTTTCGTCCGCTCCGCGTATCCAGCCCAGCCTGAGGCCTGAGACGCCAAAGGGGGCTGGCATTGCATGCGCCGGGGGTGTCGGCCACCTCCTTCCACAGCTTCAGCTAGCCGGACACTTGGGCCGAATACGCCCTCGCGCAGGTTGGCGGCCAACGTGGGGCCTGAGAGTGGACATTTGGACATCGGACCACTGACCGGACCCCGCGGAGTGGAACTTACAGTTTCTTTTGGCCGTCAACCTACCTCGGGTAGTAGCAGACCCCGTTTTAGGGGTAGCGCTCCCCGAGGATTGGAGTCCCAGCCCTCCGCACCGCCTGAGGAGGACTCCAGGAACGAAAGCCCCCTCGCCCGATTTTTGGTTGCCGCATCGACGAGATTGGTAAGTCCGGGCCCCTTCTCTCCGGGGACTCTCCGGGCTTCCCCTCCGCCTTTTTAAACATTCCCCTAGGGGTACGGGCCCTGCTCTGGGGACCTGCCCCCCACCCTCTTCCCTAAAACCCCAATTTTATTGTTTTAATATTCCTGTGGGAGCCGGACTCTCCCCGGACGCGGGGGCCGGACCCACCACCCTACTTCCTTGTCCCTCGCACCTTTTCCCGGACTTCGGGGCGGTGGGAGGGCGGAGGCTCGTCGTTAGCGGTTTGGTGTTTTCGTTTGCGTTTTTCCCCGGGCGAGAGGGGAGTGTCATCGGTTTCCTTTCCCCCTTTCTAGTAGTGAAATCTTTTGCTGCTAGAAAGGTGCCATGGGTGCGGGCTTGGGAAAGGAACAGAAAGAGGTATATTACTATGTTAGAGGGTTGTTGTTCACTGGTGGGCACAAGGCGCCCAAACCAGAGTTAAAGTTATTGGTTAAGTGGGTCTTTTCGAAGTTCCCCAACGTCTCCCCGGAAGTTGTAAAGCAGCCACGTTTTTGGACAGCCGTTGTGGCCAAATTAAACGAAGCCGTGAAGTCTGGGGAGACGAATCTGGCTAACGTGGCGTACTGGGCGGGTGTTGTGCTTGCCACTCTCCGCCCAGTAGGGGAGCCGAAGAAAGGGCCCGCAAGTTCTGGTTTGTCCCCACGTTCTCCTCGTTCGCTTGCCCTTGTCCCTCATTCCGCCCCCCCATCCCACAGGCAGGAGCCCTCGAGGGGGATTTTAAAGGCCGACAAGAAGCAGGGGGTTCCACCTGCCCCTGCTCCCCCTCGACCTGCTCGGCCTCCCCCTTCGAGGAGCCCTGGCCAGGCTTCTCTCCGTCCCGACCCTCCTGTCCCTGCCCCCAAGTCCCCGGTTGTTAGACCTAAAGTTCGGTTTATTGAAGAGTTGGAAGATGGCTCCCAGGGTGCCCAAAATGGCGCCGGCCACATGGCCGTTTCCGCCAGGGCCCCTTCTCTTCCCCAGAATCCCTTTCTCCCGAATCCCAACCCCTTTCTCCCTCCTGACCCAACCCCTTCATCGGTTACCCCTCCCTCGTACCCCTCCTTGGTCCCACCTACCGCTCCTCCTTCAATCCCGCCCGTTGCTCCGCCCCCGGTCCAGCCTCCTATTGACCCCGCCTCTGCTCCTCCCTCGTATTCAGCTCCTCCCTCGACTCCTCCCATTTCTCCGCCTCCTGTGCCGACCCCGGTACAGCCCTCCGCTGACCCAGCCCATGTTCCTCCCCCTCAGTCGGCCCTCCCTCCGGCTCCTCCCCCAGTTCAGCCCCCCGTGGATCCCTCTCCTGTTACTTCGGCTCCTCCTTCGGCTCCT
This sequence comes from Melospiza melodia melodia, assembly GCF_035770615.1. Classification (NCBI taxonomy): domain Eukaryota; kingdom Metazoa; phylum Chordata; class Aves; order Passeriformes; family Passerellidae; genus Melospiza; species Melospiza melodia. Next base: position 8,528,281 of record NC_086207.1, on the reverse strand, counting down.
CCCCCGGTTCAGCCCCCCGTGGATCCCTCTCCTGTTGTTTCTTCCTATTCGGCTCCGCCCCCATGCTCCACCCAGGGGACGGAGAGGGGTGGTGTGTCGTGCCCACCTCCTCGCCCTGCCTCGCTACCAGGCCCCGCCTCGACCTCTTCCACTTCCGGTTCCCACGCCTCCCCTTCCGGTTCCCACGCTTTGTGTTCCGGGGGGGGGGGAGTGGATGACCGGAGGCCGGGGCCGGTGCCCTTGTTGGAAGCCGCCCCGGTTTCTTACACCCTGACTGGAGAGGGGAGTTCTCTGGCGCAGTGGGTGCCTTTGTCACCGGCCCGGATCAAGGAACTGTGCAAGGCGCAGAAGGACTACTCCCGGGAGTCTGAATACTTCCGGGGGTTGCTCCGTAATGCCCTTGCGCAGGGAGATCTGGTGCCCGCTGACCTGAGGGCTCTTTTCTCCAGTCTAACCGGCCCTATGGAGTTTCGCATATGGGTGAAGGAGTGGAAGAGTGAGATTGTGGAGGCTCTCCCAGATCTTTGGGGGAGTCCTGCCACTTCTCACGATGCGGACGGCCTGTTAGTGCAGGAGGAACAGCTGTTGGGCGAGGGGCAATGGGCAAATGGGGCAGCACAGGCTCGGGCTCTCTTTTCTCAACACCTGACGGTAACGGCTCAGGCTGCGGAGCGAGCCTTTTTTAAACTGGCAACCGTCACCTCCCAATGGGAGGAGGACGAGGTGCGGCAGGGCGCGCAAGAGCCCTACTTAGCCTTCATCGAGCGCCTCTACCGTTTCGTAGAGGCACAGGTGTCCGGGGACCGGGAGAGAGAGTACATGTTAAAAAAGATGGCATATTATAATGCCAATGCCGAATGCCGGAAGGCTATTCGGACTCTCCCCCGAACTCCCCGGCCCACGGTGGAGGCAATGATGGAGGCGGTAGTGGCTCATGTTCCACTCCCTGTGCGCCCGCGCCGTAACTCCGTAGCCTTTGCCGACCTTCCCGAGCCCGAGCCATTCGATCTTGAGGCTGCCCCCGCTGCTGGGCCACCGACACCAGGGCCCAGCAGAAGAACATCAGACACCCACCCCTGCCACCTATGTGGCGAGATTGGGCACTGGATGCCCCAGTGTCCAATGAGGTTGGACTACTTGAACTATCGGAAACAAAGGGAGAGGGAGAAAAAGTTGGCAAAAAACTAGGCCAAGAGCGCAGCCCCTCCCTGCGCCAAGACAAAAATGCGGCGGGCACAAGATCACAACGCGGGGAGGAAGGAGATGAGGGAATGCCGCCGCCAAATTTCACTTTGCCGGACTTGACTCACTTCACGGACTTGACTAATACCTGTGGTGCAGTTCCTGCGCTTAACACCTTGTCCTCTGCTTCCCCTTACAGGCTGCAGCTAACTAGGGATTTTTATATCCCTAGCAGTAACATCCAGCTGGTGTCTGTCGACCTCCAACATCCGGGTCGCTGGAGGAAATTAGGACGTTGCAGGTGGACTGTCATCGGTGACACTAAGCACACGCCGCGAGACGTGCATATCATCCCCGGTCTGGTCACTACCGACCGGGATCGTTTCGCGGTAGGGCTGTACTGTGTCCGACCCCCACTTCTCCTTCCCAAGGGACAGGTTATCGCCCAGGCCATCCCCGTGCCCGATCAAGACCACTGGAGCAGCGGAGCAGAGAAGACATCGCCTCCGTCGGTGGCCTGGGCGCAGCTCGTGGGGAGGGAGAAGCCCCGCCTGACATGCCAGCTTTCGTTGGGCGGGGATCGAAAGGTCATCAGGGGTCTTTTGGACACGGGTGCAGATGTGACGATCATTCCCTCTCGGGAGTGGCCGTCGCATTGGGACTTGCAAAGTGCAGCGGGCACGATTTCTGGTGTCGGGGGTTTACAATTGGCCAAACAATCGAAGAGCGTTGTCCGAATTAAGGGGCCCGACGGGCAATTGGCTTCAGTGCGCCCGTTCGTTTTAGATTACAGCGAGCCTCTCTGGGGGAGAGATCTGCTAGCCCAGTGGGGAGCCAGAATTGACCTGCCAAAGGCTCCCCAGGTTTTTCGGGCAGTGGCCACTGATGAGCGCCGGACTTGGAAGCTGGATTGGCTTTCTGATAGACCAGTACAAGTCCAACAGTGGCCACTTAACAAACAGAAATTGAAGGCGCTCAACGAGCTCGTGCAGGAGCAGCTACTTAAGGGCAACATCGAGGAGTCCATGTCTCCATGGAACTCCCCTGTCTTTGTCATCAAGAAGCCCAATAAAGATAAGTGGCGGCTCCTGACCGACCTCCGCCAAATTAACGATTTAATTGTTGACATGGGATCTCTCCAACCAGGGATGCCCTCCCCAGCAATGCTCCCCCAAAATTGGAATTTGGCAGTAATTGACATAAAAGACTGTTTCTTCCAAATTCCCCTTCACCCGGACGATGCTCCGCGCTTTGCTTTCACGGTTCCGTCTATCAACCGTGAGTCCCCGGCCAAGCGCTATCATTGGCGGGTATTACCGCAGGGCATGAAGAACAGCCCTGTGATCTGTCAATGGTATGTCGCTTCGCTGCTGTCACCTTTACGTACAGCCCTCGGGGATGCCGTCATCATTTATCACTATATGGACGACATCCTCGTGTGTGCGGCCGACCACAGTCTACTTGCCCATGCGCTTGACCTGACAACCAATGCGTTGGTTGCTGCAGGGTTTGAGCTCCAGCAGGATAAGATTCAGCGGATGCCACCTTGGAAGTACCTGGGCCTCCAAATCACAAAGCGGACCATTGTTCCGCAAAAATTGGCTATTCGGACAAAAGTCCAGACCCTAGCAGATGTCCATCAACTGTGTGGGTCTTTAAATTGGGTGAGACCCTGGCTGGGCATTCCCACCGAAGACCTAGCCCCCCTTTTCAATTTGTTGAAAGGGGGAGAGGGGCTTAGTTCCCCTAGGGCTCTCACCCCAGAGGCGGAGGTGGCTCTGGAGAAGGTGCAAAAAATTATTTCGGCCAGGCAGGCCCATCGGTACCATCCGGGCCTGCCATTCAAATTTATTATACTGGGAAAGCTGCCACACCTCCATGGCATGATCCATCAGTGGGACCAAGACCTGAAGGACCAGGGTCTGGGTGACCCCCTCTTAATCATAGAGTGGGTGTTCCTCAGCCACCACAGGTCCAAAAGGATGACACGGCCACAAGAGTTGGTAGCCGAACTGATCCTCAAGGCAAGATCGAGGATCAGGGAGTTGGCAGGATGTGATTTCGCATGCATTCACATTCCAATTAAATTGGAAGCGGGCCAATTAAAATTAAAGACCTTTGAAGAACTGTTGCAGACTAATGAATATCTACAGTTTGCGTTGGACAGCTACACTGGGCGCGTCGCAGTTGATCGGCCGGCCCACAAATTATTTAATTCGGAATTCAAATTATCTTTAACTAAGGTCCAAAGTAGGGAACCACTGGATGCCGTGACTGTATTTACTGACGCGTCTGGAGCATCCCACAAGTCGGTTATGACTTGGAGGGATCCTCAGACTCAGCAGTGGGAGACCGATGTTGTTACTGTGGAGGGCTCTCCACAGGTTGCTGAGCTAGATGCAGTCGTCAGGGCCTTCCAGAGGTTCCCTGGACCTTTCAATCTGGTTACAGATTCTGCGTACGTCGCAGGTGTAGTGTCTCGAGCAGAACATGCAGTTCTTCAAGAGGTCACGAACAAGAGATTGTTCGAATTATTAAACAGGCTCGTCGAGTTGGTCTCCCACCGCGAGCACCCATTTTATGTGATGCATGTGAGGTCACACACTGACCTGCCCGGGTTCATCACGGAGGGCAACCGCCGTGCCGATTCTTTGGCCGCGGCTGCCGTTACGCAGGGCCCGCTCCCAGATGTGTTTGGCCAGGCTAAGATCAGCCACCAGCTCTTTCACCAAAATGCGCCCGGCCTGGTTCGGCAATTCAATCTGACGCAGGACCAGGCCAAGGCGATTGTGGCCACATGTCCCCAATGCCAGCAACATCAGATGCCCACCGTGGTCTCGGGAGCTAATCCCCGAGGCCTGGCGAGCTGCGAGGTGTGGCAGACGGACGTAACACATGTTCCATCTTTTGGCCGGCTGTGTTACGTCCACGTCTCGGTAGATACCTTCTCCGGTGCCATCTACGCTTCTGCCCACACAGGGGAAAAGGCAGCGGATGTTCAGAAGCATCTGCTTCAGGCATTCGCTGTCTTGGGCATCCCTAGGGCTCTAAAAACTGATAATGGCCCTGCGTATGTTTCCAAGGAGCTGCGGAGCTTCCTGCAGCAATGGGGAATAGTCCATAAGACCGGCATCCCCTATTCCCCGACAGGCCAAGCCATGGTGGAGAGGGCCCACCAGAGCCTTAAGAAGACCCTGTCCCGCCAACAACCGGCGATGAAGGTGGAGACCCCCCACGTCCGGCTGTCGAGAGCTTTGTATACCCTCAACTTCCTTAATTGCTCTTTCGACAGCCAAAATCCTCCAGTGGTCCGGCACTTCGGCAGCCACCAGCAGCTGCAGCCTAAAGTCAGGCCTCCGGTTCTGGTTAAGGATCCGGAGACCTGGCGGACGGAGGGCCCCTTCGACTTGGTGACCTGGGGGAGGGGATACGCTTGCGTGTCTACCCCCTCAGGTCCCAAGTGGGTTCCATCTAAGTGGGTAAGGCCCTTCGTCCCGAAGCAGGGGACAAAAGCAGGGACTGTGCCACAAGTCCGGCAGGCGTGCTGGCGGCGGCGGAGGAGGCAAAACCATCCACCACCATCTGCTCCTCCAGACCTTCCCTCCGTGGAGGAAGAGCCTTCCCCTCCGGCCTCTCCTCCACCAATGGACCTCCTCCTTCATGTTTCCTCTTGTTCTCCCCCACTCCCGGATATGTCACCCCGCATGTTTTATTTAAGTTGGCTTTTCGGGGAGGAACCATTCCTATGAGTTCGATGTACTTTTACTGTTTTGTATCATTTCAGTTTCATCTCCCCAATGGCCCCCGCTGCAACACCGCTGGCCCCAAACCCCGGAGCGTTGATCATCCTTGTGACCACCTTCTGGCTCCTGATGTCACCTGCGGAGCCGTGGGTTGTCCCCCAGCCCAAGGTCAACGTCTGGCGTGCCTTGGCTCAATCCCTCGGACAGGACAGTATTTGCCTAGACACCGGCGCAGCAGAGGACCCGATGTCGTCTTGCCTTGTGGGGATCCCTTTCTCTCCAGGCGAGTTCCCTCCCACTTTCCAACGTTCCTTCTACCCTGTTCTGGCCCGGAGCCTTACTATCCTCCCCAGTTTTGACTCCTCAAATGCCTGGAGAGACGGAGTGTTCAGGCTGGCTCCTGCAACCTCCGAGCCCACAGAATTACATCTACTCGGCTCCGCCAATGCCTCTATCTGTTTTCAGTTCGACTATACTATCACCCCCGTAGAGAGGGGTAGTGAGGTGGTCCTCCAGACCAAAAAAGAATATCAGGCCAGACAGTGGTGTCAGGCTGTCCTGAAGATCCTCGGCCCCACCACTACTGGCCGGACCCCTTACTCCCTTCCTCGGGGTGTGTTTTTAATTTGCGGAGACCGAGCGTGGGCAGGCATCCCCTCTGGCCTGGTGGGAGGGCCGTGCACTTTTGGCCGGCTGACGCTGTTCACACCCAACATGTCCCAAATTATTGATTGGAAAAGATCCAACATCACATCCGAATTGGGCAGATCTAAAAGAGATCTTAAGGATCTCACCGAGGATTGTGATGCCGAAATTACTCATTGGTCACACTCAAAGTCCGTCGCCTTTACCATTTTGTTGCCGTGGGTATCGGTGGCGAAGGCTCTAGGAGAATTGGGCCGCCTAGAGTGTTGGGTGGCGAAGCAAGCCAATTTTACATCAGCCGCGCTATACGACCTCCTGTCAGACGAGGAGATTACAAGGAAGGCGACACTCCAAAACAGGGCAGCAATAGATTTTCTATTGCTGCTCCACCACCATCATTGTGAGGAGTTTGAGGGCCTCTGCTGCTTGAACCTGTCCACCCGAGCCGAGGACGCCAGACAATCCATACGCAAGCTGCAAGACCTCGTCCATAAAGTCCAACGAGAGACTTCGGACTGGCTGGGGGACCTCTTCAAGGGTTGGGGCCTGAGCGGGTGGGCCACTTCCATTATTGAAAGTGTTATAAAAATCGTTCTGAGTTTGATTGTCCTTTCAGTTTTCGTTATGGTGATCCGCGGTCTGGTCCAGAGACTGATATCCAGGGCCACTTCTCCCAGCGTTAATCACGCGACAGTGCCCGAAGAAGAGCACATCGAGCTGGGAGACCTCTCCTCGGAGGCCGAAGAAGCTGCAGATGAGGAGGGGTCGACCGTGCCGCCCGTCGAACATCTTTGGGCGGACGAGCCCCAGCTCGAAGAAGACGAAGACTGGCCGGACCAGCCGCGGGTCCCTGAAGTTTAAGTTTATATGGACTTTTGCGTTCTTTCATTTTATTTGTTAAGAAACGGGGAGATGTTGTGGTGTGTTGTTAAGTTTCCCCAATTATTCCCCTATTCTATGTATTCTCCCCCTAGTTTCTGCAAAATGGTTCCTCCCTCCCCTGGTTTTCCCGCCACTGCCTTCCCTTACAGTTGATTTCCATGGTAACCCCCTTCCCCCTCAACTGCCAATCTCCCTTTGTTATATAATTTCCCCTCCCCTGTACACCTTATATGTAAGTTTTTCCTCCTCCCTGGGCCCAGTCAATCACCCCCCACTCCTCCTAGCTTTCTGGAATCTTCTCCTTTCTGGGGGTTGTGGTTGGCTGTGGTCCCGGGGCTCCTCCTTTATGTTGTATTGATTGGTTGATCACCCATGTCAGTGATGTCTGTATCCTTCCCTGATTGGCTAGTTGGGCTCCCCTCCTCTCTCCACCCCTTCGTTTTAAAACTGCACCTCTCCCTCCACTCCCTGCCACAAGCTGGTTGGCGTCCTCCCGTCCTGTTCTCGCCATCAGACTGTCAATAAACCGGAGTTAGCCCCCAGCCTGTGGTCACCTCGTCTTTCGTTCCTCTGCGCTTTCGTCCGCTCCGCGTATCCAGCCCAGCCTGAGGCCTGAGACGCCAAAGGGGGCTGGCATTGCATGCGCCGGGGGTGTCGGCCACCTCCTTCCACAGCTTCAGCTAGCCGGACACTTGGGCCGAATACGCCCTCGCGCAGCTCTGTACCCCCACTGTATTTCTGACCTGACCTGCTGCAGGCACAGCTCTGAGCTTTGGGCCAGCACGGACCACGGAGCTGCCTCTCCTGTGCTCTGCTGATAGGTGGCCATTGCTGATTAGCTCTAAGAAAGCTTTCCCCTTTGCCCAAACACCTTTGTCTTTACCTTTTTTGTGTTTGAATTAAAAAAAAAGGTGGAAGAATCAGGAAGGGAGAGTCTATAATTTGATGGGTTGGATTTTCTGGAGAAATGGTGTTATTCTGATCACTGTTTGCTTTCTTTCTGTGAAAGGGGAGGGATAACATCACTGTACCTTGGGAATTATTTTTCAAGCTTTGTCATGGGAATGTCAAGGCTGGTATACAAAGAAGAGTTTAGTGAAGATGAAATGCCTAAGACATAGGTAAACAGTTTTACTGTTTGGCATGAGCTTCTTATGGATGCTTAGAATATTTCTTGTCCCAGCCTTAAATGAAGGGAGAAAAACTTGATATTTTCTTTATCTTTTGTGAGGAAAGAAATTAATATTAGAAATTCTGAGTTGCCTTGATATTTAGATACCATGAGCTTACAAGCATGGTATTCAATGTTTTTCTTGTTAAAATAAAACAGTGTTTGTTCTGCAATTTTGAACCTGTCAAAAGCTTAGGCATCAAAGAACTGAATGTTGTGCTATATACATTTAATGTTGCTGGCCTTGATTTTATCTGATCAAATTATTATGAAGTCAAGATCCATTACCAGTATTTTGTAATCTTATTTGTTCATGACTGTGGCATTTTCTTCTTGGACATTCTGATGTTAAATTATTAACCTCCTGTGAGCAGTAATGCACGAAAGGATTCTTTGAAGGAGTTATAGCAATCACTGCATCATTTAAATAATTGACTAATGGAACCTAAGGGTTGCCCTCTGGATAAAGGAAAAGCAGTGGATCAGGAAGTTCTGCATGTCACTCAAACACACACACAGGGTTTAATTACCTAATGCACAGTGTGAATGTCACTCTTTCAGTAAAGTATTTCATTCTTCACCAGTCCCTATTTTACAGCTGTTACCCCGGAAAACAGGAATTTCAACCCTTGTGTTTGCAAAGAACAAACTTTGATGTTGATGCATTCTCTGGTGTGACCTTGAGCTGTGTCATAAAATAGATCAACAAGGACAGTGTGTTGTAATTAGAGTGGACAAAGCTTCAAGGATATTCCTAAGGGAATAAATTTCTATATTGCCATCTGTGGGTTTTTTGTTTTTTAGAGACATGCTACACATTTTTAAGAAGCTGTTCTAGTAGATGGCACTGCCACTTTGACAAGTATAGTAATTTTAATTTCCTACAATATTTTTTCTTCTCTTTGTTCTCATTTAATCTAAAAGTGTCTTTGGACCTGTATGTGTGTGGAAATTCTAATAAGATTTCAAAAGGCTACAAATTCACAATGTATCTAGGACTAATGGAGCAATAATTGAAATTTAAATGAGAAAGGATATCAGCATGTGTATTCTCAAATCATAAATGAAACAAAAAGTGATAAAAACACTTATCAAATGAAGAGCTTCCAGTTTTTCAGGCAACATGTTTTCAAAAAAATCTTTTTGAAATTTTATCATTCCCTGGACATTATTTCTTGCTTTTTAAATTTCTCTTTGGTTCTAAACATAAAAATAATGCAAGAGGTTTTTTGTCAGATCTTCAATAGTACACTTTAAATACTTGCAAAACTTAGTGTAGAGCTTTGGGTCAGCAGATAACTAATGCATGGATAGCACATAAATTAATAGGATAATCTGTCAGAAATTCATGTTCTCTTACAGTAATGTCACCTTTTTAGAAAAAAATACAAAAGCAAATTTATGAGACAGGTAGAAAATTCAAGAGGATGTAAACTGAAGTCTTCTGATACTTAAGATGCATCTACAGCTGCCTTCAGTAGGCCCTAATTTTGGCTATACTGCAAGAAAAGTTTATTAGTGAGGAGGTAATCTTTAGCTGCAATTAGAGGAAAGAAAACATAATTATGTATATTATGCCAAGGAAGAAGAGGAGTGAGTTCTTAGTGAGTCTCAATTGTCCCAGTATCCCTGCGAGTCGATATCTGGTGCAGTAACAAACAGCAGTAAATATAATTATGCTATTCCTTATGGTAGTGATTTTCTGAAACATGCACATCTGCTACCATGGAGTGATCTGCCAGCTCTGGGAAAATACTGCTAACATAACATGCAGTGCACACAAAGCAACTCCCAGAAAAGTTGTTTCTGAATCCAATACACTGGATATAAGAAAGTTGTAGATGAGGAACCAGATGAACATGTTCAAGAGTGTCTTAAACATGGGCATAATCATGTGTTGCTAGTTCATCATGGTTAGTCTCTTTCAGCTTTCTATCTGGCTTCTTTGGTTCTTCTTGAGATCCAGATTGTCACTCAGTGTCCTTAGATTCAGCACATGCTTCAGGTTAAGCAGGGACTGTAGAAATCTGGTTTTGTGAGGTCAGGACTCGTACTGCAGGGCAGCACAGACAGCGTGCCACGGCAGGGTTGTGACTCTGTGCCCTGACAGAAGTGTGACACTGTATGGCAGAGCTGTGACGCTGTCAGTGTGGTTCTCTGAGCACTGCGAGGCTCTTAGCCCTCCTGGCATTCTGTTGGATTTTAAGAAATGGGCACACACCTTAAGTATGGTGTGACACTGGTGATTACTGCAGGGCAGCATGGTCACGAGTGTCAATAAGCATTGCAGATGAGAAGTCTTGGCTGTGCTTAGGAGTGGAGCCCAGTTTTGGGATAAAACTGTGGAGGGGTTTGGCCAGGCCAAGCTGGTTTGGATGCAGGCTGTGAGGCTCCAGAGCTGGGCTGAAGTACCACACTCTGCTGTGCAGTAAACAGAAAATCTTCTGTCTCCATTTTTCTCTTGACCTTCACACTGCCCCATACTTTATCTCCTTGAAAGATGACTTAAACAAATCTCAAGTGTTGTTGTTCATGGTATTTTTATGTAAATTGTATGAGAACACTCCTGCCAGAAGTTTTTGTGTATGGGACAGTCCAAATCCTACAGACATCCTGTGCTTTCTTTCCTTTTATCCAATGACTATAAAGCTTCAAGCTTCTCTTGCAGAAAAATTTGTAGTTAAGCATAGTGTTTTCCTCAGTCTATCTGATACTCTGAGGAACGCTGCCAGCAGAATTAGGAAGCTCTGAATGAGATTTAGACAGAGTTGTTATTACTTTGTTTAAGTACATAATTACCCTTAACATTTTTCCTCAACTATCACTTAATGCTGAAGGCTACTTATCTATCCAGACTATTATTTATTTTCTTTGAAATTCCTCATATAACTCCAGGTTTTGTCTCCACGTGTGTCCTTAGTGCTCCTGTTCCCACAAGCTGAGCAGAAGAGTACCTGCTGTATGGTCAACTTTGTGTTTCTGGATGACAGTCTGGCAGCTGAAAGTCTAAAAATTAGAGTGACGTGGTTAGTTGGCCATGGTATGTCTGACAAACTGAGCACTGATTAGAATATTGTTGTTGTCAGTAGGATTTTTAGTGCTTAGAACCTTAGTATCTTTGTATTTCTGCATGATGGTGACATTCACATATACTCTAAAGGAAATCTGTTCACTGCTCAACATCTCTGATTCTGTCTGCCTCAAGAAAAATAGTGACTCAAATACTGGAGCCAGGATTTCTCCCATTATTCAATGGAGGAGAAAGCTGTAGTGTTAGATTGAGGACATCCTTGCCCCCATTTGCTTTCTTCTTGACTTTTTGGGGGATTAAGTGGAGAAAAAAGGGAAGTGAAGAAAAAGAAGATAAGAATTGTATTAGTGGATATTGCTGGACTCACAGTGCTGGCAGGAATGGATGAAGAAGCAGGGTGAGATTTATCACAGGAAAGCAGTGGAAGACCCAGACTCAGACTCGTGAGTTTTATTTTGAGAGAGTGCTATTATCAGTTCTTTCTGTAGAATGTTCTGTTCATCTAGCTTGAGACAGAATGATGAGACTTAGGTTTGTTAGTAAAATACCATGAAATTTAGAATGAATCTTATGCATTGTAAATGAATATTATGTTAGAGTATAATTTGACTTAGCTCTGCCATAAAGTGGGGATTTCCTCACTTCCCATTGCAGTTCATGTGGTTGGCTTTGCATGTGCATTGAAAACATCAGGAGGATTTGCTGTTTTCTGACACTGAGGTGCATCCAGGATCAAGAACTATGACAATCATATTTTCTGTGTGTAATACCTGATGGCAGCAGGTGCACTCTGTCACAGGGAATATGGCAGAGCACACAGGCCTACTCATATGCATCACATTTCATGAAGCTACTACTTTTATCCACACCATATGGCATCTCAAAACACATTAAATAGCCTTTTTCTTGTGCCTGGATTGGCAAAAGCCCTAATCCAACAGCAAATTTCTACATGAAACCAGCAGGCTCTAACAAAATGACACAGTCACAATTGGGCATGGTATCAAGTGATGGCATTAGAGCCATCCATCTGCCAGGCACCAGGGAAAGAGGCTTTTAAAGCAGCAGCCACCACTCGAAATGACTCCCATTTTATTTCCTGTAAAACATGGCTGACTCAATAAATGAGATACATTTCAATGCAAATGAACTTCCATGAAAACATAGCCACGTCTGTGTATCTATAAATATATGCAGAAAGTTAATCTGAACACTGCTGCAAAATTAAAATTGCTCTCTGACCCTGTGTCCATGCCAGGCAAGTGCAGGCTCCAAAGTGTTGCTCAGAACAGAACGTAGGAAGAGCCAAGTCCTGAGTCCCTCCACGTGGCAGCAGCACCATCACATCATCGCAGGCTAAGGAGCACCAGGAGACGTTTGTATCACGCTCACTTTTGACATCTTCAGCACACATTGTATAAAATAAATACATTAAAGTTAGATCAAGGTCTATTGCACATGTTTAATCAACGAAATGGCTCAGTCCATTAAACTGGCTCTGTTTAATTGTATGTTTTTATTATTTTTATCATTTCATCAATGGCAGACTGAGATGTGGTGCCTGTAGTATGTGGGCTGCCTCCAACCCCATTAGGCTGTTGACACTGTGGAAATATTAATGCAGATTCCTTTGGGAATCTGTAAGAGATGCCCCTCCCAAAGTCCTAAGCTCCCCTTCAACCACTGGATTAACTTTAGTGCTCTGAGGATTTTGGCTAAAAAGGGCATAAAGTTAAGGTTGCAATAACCCCCAAAATAACCTTGGTCATCAGCAGAGTTGAGTTTTGTGCGCCTCTTTTTATTTTAATTTCCTAAAGTATTGTAGCTTTCTTTAAAAAAATAGGTTTATACAACACTGCTGAGAAATATCTATGTGGTTTGTATACTTGGTCTTTGCAGTCATATAGTTTTGCATTTTTATAACGCTAGAGCCCTAAATAACATGGTATTTGCTCTTCTAAGAATTTTTTTTATGCCAAAGATGCATGATGAAGAACAAGATTTCATGTTCTGTTTTACCATAAATAATTCTATATAAAAAAGAAAAAAAGAAAGGCAGAGTGTTTTCATGCCATTTGGCTCCTTGTCATGTATATATGCTAACTTCAATAAGGATTTATGGAAGGCAGACATGGGATAAAATGTGCTATGTTCTGAAGAAATATGGCTAAGTCCCTGACATTTATAATCTGCAATCTTGATTCGTCAAAAAAAAATTAACAAAAATGGAGGCTAAATATTGTTTGCTCTAAGCTTTTCTTCTTGTGGAGGAGATTTCTCACCACATCCTACTTTTTAATGCTGCACTCAGCAGTAAATAAGAATTGAAAATAAAGAAGAAAACAAAGGAAAAATAGATTTAAAACAGAATTAAGCTCTCTTAACATAGTAAAGTTTGTTGCTTGAAATGATTACTAAAGACTCAAAAAAGGATATGGAGTCATTTAATAAAGTCTTATGACTATTTTTCTGGAAAATCAGGTAATAAGAGCATCATGTTTCATTTTGACTATGAAAGAATAGCAGTAATTTTTTTATTACACAGAAAAGAACTCTCTTGTAGACTGTGGACAGAGAAGAAAAGTTAAACACAGAATTAACACTGCTGGGGGATACCAGAGTAACATTAATAGTGCTGAATGCTGTTCCATCCTTTGCATACACATAGAAACCTCAGTTGTGTATCAGAAAGCTGTTATCTTGTTCCTACAAAAGAATCCAGACCAAAAAATATTGTCTAAGTTCTGGCAATGTAAAATTATGGCTTTATGCCCAAGTGCATCTGGAATAATGAAAAATAACTTTAGAAATTACCTACTTATTAATAATAACTGCACTTATTCCAATAACAGCAAAACCAAATAACACTTGTTTATGATAATTTATTTTCAAAACACTCTTCTGGTGCCTGCTTGTAATATGATTTAAATTTTCTTCACCAGTTTTGCATCATTTTGAAGGTCTTTCCGGGGTGCAACTCATATGAACTGTTAGAATAGTACAATAATTTAAAAGTACTTTTGAAATGTTATGTAATCATGTTAAGTTAGTAATTTTTGGTTTAAGGCATGAAAGTTCAGTAAATAAAGTGAAAATGTTGCCAATATATCCAGTGACTGTAAAACAATTGAACAATGGCTACAAAGGAGTCTCTGTAGCTCCAGTAACAGGATTCTGCAATCTGGAGTCTGTTTTCAGATATATGAAGTTGAAAAATAGACACTCCCAACCCCTCAAATCTGTCCCCCTACACCAAAGAAAAGGAAAAAAAAAAAAAAAAAGCCAGTTTCTAATCACTGCAATTGCTCATCATGTAGGAGCTATCTGCAGCTATGTATGCCCAGTTAGAGCTTTTCATTCATGAATCCATGAAAAGGTTTGAGTTTATATGAAGGATTCCTGATGTCTGTCACGCCTTCAGTGACATGATTTTAGTGAGAGAGAGTAACTGGTTCTGACCTGGGGCAGGTTGCAAAGGCTTCTCAAAGCGTTTGCAGTTTTAGTAAGGATTTTGTGTGCTGCTTTGATGTGTCGCTCTGAGCCCTTTTCCAGGTGGGTGTGAGCTGCCACGGGGCACTGGTGATACAGGTCAGTGCATAAACCAAACCAGTTGCACATCTTCACTGTGGAGCAGAACCACGTTCAGTGAGCAATTAATGGTGAGCCAGCGCTATATTTGACATTAACTGTGCCTTCCTTTGCTGTCAGGAGGTGAGCTGCAGCCGGCCAGCCACGTGGGCTCACATCAGAGAGCAGCAGAGTCTCAGCAGTGCTGTGTGTTTGTGCTTTTCAGGGTTTGTCCTTCAATGACGGCCCCAGAGCTGTGGAAACACGTGTCAGTTCACAGGGCAGCACCACTGCAGAGCTCTGGAGATGGAGGGCACAGGATCTGTGCTCCGTTGTGTCATGTGAAACACTGCCAAAGAGCTTAAAGCTGTATCATGGTTGCTGATGCCTCATTGTCCCTTCCCTCTGCATCTTATCTGCGTTGCCTGCTTTGAGTAATCACAATTATTATCAAATAACTCGAAGCATGCAGATCCCCACCTGCTGATTGGCTGCCCAGCACCATTAGCCATTCAAAGAGCAAGGATTTGCATAGGAGCTCTGAGATTCTATCTCAACAACTGTATTGTAAATATGCCAATTACCTGCTCTGGCTGCTGCAATCATTTTTTTCCTGATTGGCTGCTGATTTGAGATTTCTCAAGCAACTTTATAGCGACATAAACACAATGTTAACATTCTAGTTGAGGCAGAGAGTTCTAAAGCTTACCTAAAAAGATCAGGCAACTACAAAAATTAGAGAGCTAGGGTTAAAGGGAGGTTATTGTCTCTTGGGTGATTTATGGCTGATTTCTTTGCTTTTCAGTCCATAATAGTGTTCAGGCCATCAGTGCTCTTCTTTCAGGATATACTACCACAAGCATATTTTTATTTATAGCATTTGTTGACTTTGTCTTCATTATTGAAATGCTACAGATGCGAAACAAGAGTTATCCTTTGGAGAAGAGTCTTTAGAGAAGAGATCTGTCAAAGAGAGGTGAAATTCTGGGGAAAAGGAATGACAGAAGACTGGGAGGAAGGAGGAAATTAGCAGTTAAACAGAAAAAAAACAGCTTTACGTTCTGTCAGGCTCTTTACAGATATTTTCACTTAAGGTTTGGACTGTTTAGTTTCCCATGTCATGCTAATAATTCCATGCTTCTTCCTTTTTGGAATAGTGAAGTCCTGGGCTAACAAGGATGGAACCAGTATCCAGCAAGTTGTTTTCTGTGGCCCTGTTCAAGGAGCAAAATTAATTTCCCTGTTAACACTTGTAAAAAACTAGAAATTGCTTTCATGTAGCTTTCATCTCTAAGTCTATATTAATCATGAAACATGATCTTCAGGAGGAAAACGAACCTCAATGCAGAGGCACAGGATTGCTTGTAGGCTGAGTCCTTCATGCACTTAAGGTCTCCTTCATGTTCTATATGTAAATGTTTAAATTATTTCAGTATCATTACTGTCACAAAGCAGGTTGCATTTGCAGAAATAGGGAATTAATGGATAATTTTTCTGACAGAAGTGAAACAATGATTATCAAGAAATACATGGGGCTCTCATCATCAGACTTCAAGCTCTAAGAATTTCCAGATTGTTTATCACTGTATTTTTGATTAATATCAATGTGTCAATAGACCCAGAATATTGCAATGAAGAATTATCTGTGGAAATGTAACCAATCAATCAAGTTAATTTGTTCATTGTTCAGAATTCACCAAGAAAGCATTTACTGTATTCTCAGTACCATGAGCCCAATCTCAAAGCTACAGAGAAAATATTAATGCAGGATATCTGTGCTGATTTTCTCCATGGTGAAAACTTCTGTGTGTGTGTGAGATTGTTTTAAGTAGTCTGTGTGTCCCACCTTTTTCTTTGTGTATTCTGATGTAGCAATTTTTCTTCTTAGTACTGGAGGTTAAAACATTGAGATTGAGGTTAAAACATTTCAATCTGATGAAATCTTGTTGCATAGAGTGCATATTGGAACTTTCCCCCAGATGTGGGGTCTTCATTAATTAAAAAGTTTGTTTGTTTGCACCCATATAACAAAAGATGAACAGCAAACCTCTTATCCAGTGGGTGATGTCTCTTAAAATAATTCAGGATGTTTTTGTTATCCTCAAAGTTACAAAGCTGTATTCAACTGCAGGAGGAAAATTCTGCTGAAATACTGGAGATGGACAGTTTGCCTTTCAGAGTTAGGTTCCTTCCAAGACAAGTACAGTTCATGTATTTTCCCTGCTCTCACTCAAAAGCAGGCAAGAAAGGCTCTGTCTCCTCAGAGGTGTTGGCTGAACGTGGGGCAGTTGTTTTGTAGGGGCAGCTTTTGTTTTCTGGTTGTGGCCTTTATTCCCCTTCAGTTCAGCATTTGCTCCACCATTTCCCTTTGCAGAATCTCTGAAGATTTCATTTGGAGATGTGTAACAGATATGCACTCAAACCAAATTCTGTTTGACTGAAAGCTGAACAAATGCAGCAGGATAGGTGAGGAAGACCTGTCTTGGTTAGAGGATGGCAGCAGGTCTTTAAACTAAATCTAGGAGATTTTGAGGCAAATTCACATACTGTGGAAGTATCCTGAAATTGTCAGACTGTCAGCTCACCCTTAGTGAATCTGAGCTTGTGGCCCATGGTTAATGAGTGCCAAAGAAACTCGAAGCCTCCCTATTCCTCATAAAGGGAGACAATTCAATTTAGTAAGCTTCATCCCTAGCTAGATACTCAGATTTATTCTGTCAAATAGGTTCTGAAGTTACAGGGACACTCCTAGATTTCCTTGACAAATAAAGCCCTGTCTCTCTTTGGTTGATGATTTGTTTGTTTGGTCAGTTTTTTAATATTATTTTTCACGAGGGCAAAATTATTCTGATGTTTTCTAAACTTGTGTTTGACACTAGCCAAAGAGAGCTCAATATGACTTACACAGTGTATGTGGCAGTGGCTTCCTCAGGGCATTGTTTCAAGCACATCGTTTTTCACCAGCTCCAGAACACTACTTATTGGTATTTTAGAGGTGCACAAAAGCTTGAAACTCTGACTATTTTGCAGCTAATTTATTCCCTTGCTGAGTGCTAGCCTAGCAACCACTCTGACTGAACCAGTCATATTTTTCACCGTGGGTGAAGCTCAGCTTTAGGGAAGGGTTCATGCTGAATGGGCTGCTCTGAGATTTGCTGGGAAGGAAATTAAACTGCGGTTCACAGGAGCAAGCTGCCTTTACTAAAGCCTGCAGTGGGCTTCTGCTTTAACAGACCGCATAACAAATGCACTTTTTCTTGGGCACAGAGGAAAGTACAGCAAGTTGAAAGCTATTTGGAGTGGCTCAACTGCTGCTTTTTAAAAGAAATCCCTCTCAGACCCCTGCCACATTGGACCTAAAGGCATTTTCCTCATTTTTAGCAAGGAGACACAGTTAATGCATTATTCAAACACTGGGGCTTTGGAAGTAAACTGAGAAACCTCATGAACACCTTTTGGTTAGATTTTCAGCAAGAATACAGGCAATGCTCTCTTTACACGACTTAGGTTACAGTTTGTCTCATAGTTCTGGGTAATTTGGTATAACGAGTGCAATGCAGCCTCAGCCTTGTAAGTGCTACTAAGAGCAGTGTTATTATTATTATTATTGGTTTTTTTAAAAAATAATTTCCTTAATAGACTTTATCTTTGCATAAATCCTGTACAAAATATTTATAAACTACATTCCAGTTGCCATTTTTGAAGTCAACATACCTTTCTAAGCAAGCAATCCTAGATTTTGAGGATTTGCTGTTTTTTAGGGATCTTTAACCTTGTGGATTTTTTGCTGCAGCGATATCACACAAGAGGAGAAATAGGCCTGAAGTCCAGATATCAGTTTGCAATGTCAGATATTAATTAGCATCTAGTTTTAGCATGCTGTTAATCTTGTGTTTTCTTCCACACGGAGGCACCTCCACACCCATGTACAGTGTTATTATTCTGACTGGTTTGGGGCACTGCTGTTAACTCACACACCTCCTGGCAAGTTAAACAGAAACAAATTTATTGTTACCAGTTGTTAAAAGATGGGAAGATGAGTTAGTGAAAAGCCAATGTAAGAAAACAAGGATTATTTTCTTGAATCATTGTAGCCCACCCTGCTGCTGCTGTTGATGATGGGGGAAGTGGCAGAGCAATGACAGCATTGCCTCCTTGCCTGTTCTACCTGCTGTTTCTGGAACTTAGACACAGATTCAATTGAATTTTGGGAGCTTATGCTCCTTGATAGATATACTTCCCCAGATTTGTCTAGATTTTTAACATATCTATAATTTTTACTTCAAACAATCCTGTGATTCTGAATTCCACCACTTAACTATGGACTCTGTTAAAAAAAAAAGCAAACCCAGAAAACCTCTCCTTTTTTAAAAAAAGTTGTTGCCTGAAAAGTTCATGGGGCACCACACCTTTTGCATTGGGAAGCTGTGAGTAATCACTCACTATTCACAAAGCTCTTATTATTTTGCTCTCTATGGGATTTTCCTTTCATTATGTTCCTAGCCTCTTAGGTTAGTCTTATATAAAATATATTCCATTTTCTCGTTATTTTCACAAAATTCCTTTATGCCTTTTTCTGAAGAGTTTTACTCTGGCATTCTGAATTAGGTGAGCAGAAGTTCTGCTTGACTTAAGGATTTTTCAGAGCATTTATTATTTTTTCCAGGCAGAATATTCTTAAATAGGAAGGACTTTTTCATTAAAAAACATATACATAGAAATAAAATATCTGTAAGTGACACTTCACAAAAGTTTGTGTGCATTTAACTTTACTCTTTCTCAGGTGCTATCTTATGACTTATCTTGAAAGCCATGGTCCAAAGTTTATATGCAGTTTCCTTGACCACAGAAGGAGTATTTCGAGCATTATTCAGCATAAATGTAGCTGTGTGAGAGGGTTTTCAAAAAATGGAACCTAGAGTAGCAGCAGTACTGACATAAATTTGAAGGAAACAGCTATGAATTTCAGGTTACTTGTTGTGCTACATCTTGTCTCTGGCATGAGCAGCAGGACCGCACCATTTGTTTTCATACTCAATCAGAATTTATTGCCAGTGTTGCAACAGGTACTTACACTCATCTGTGTCAATTTATTACTCCTCTTGACATTTTATCAGTGAATTTTTTCTTCACTAAAAGGATAATTCTCACAAAAGAAAAGAACTTTCCAAAGCAGCCCACTAATGTTATAGATAAATCTGACTTCATGCTTTTCTAATGGTTGGATTTAATCGTGGCAAGTCTGCTAACATAAGAACACTGTTTGTGTTTCTTATTTTCAGTGTATATTACTTATATTTTAGAGTTTAGGAATATTTCTATGTGTGGTTTATCTAAAATTTCATTTTTCAATTATGCAGAGAGTATTGCTCATTTACTTAGATCTGTGACAGGTGAACAGAGAAAGAGGAGCCAGAAGCAGCTGTAACACCCTCCTCTTTTTTATCCTCCAGCAGCTGGGATGTATTGGGGGGGATTTCACTGCTGAGGTACTTTTCTCTAACATAGTTTCTGGAAACAAAACGTGGGAAGAAGAGTCTCAAGATATGGCCAAAAATAGACTGTCCTGCATGATTTTATTATTAGCAGTTGGGTCAGCTCAATCCAAAGAAGTAGCAAATTTTTCCAGATGCAAAATGTGGATAAGTGCCAGTGGAGTTGGGCAGTTGTTAGGCTTGGTTTCCTTTTTGTTCCTTAGTGTGACGGTCTTAGGGTGAGGGAAGAGGCAAAGATCTGACTCCATGTTTCAGAAGGCTTGATTTATTATTTTATAATTTATATTACATTAAAACTATACTAAAAGAATAGAAGAAAGGATTTCATCAGAAGGCTAGCTAAGAATAGAATAGCAAAGAATGAAAACAAAGGTTTATGGCTTGAACTCTCTGCCTGAGCCAGCTGACTGTGATTGGCCACTAATTAGAAACAGCCACATGAGACCAACCACAGATGCACCTGTTGCATTCCACAGCAGCAGATAACCATTTTTTACATTTTGTTCCTGAGGCCTCTCAGCTTCTCAGGAGGAAAAATCCTACGGATAGGCTTTTCCATAAAATGTGTCTGTGACACCTTAGGAACTGCCCTGTGAGGGGAAAAAACAAACTCAGGGCAGGATTTTTCCCATTCTGTGTCTGCAGTTACCTCACATGCACTGCACAGCTCTGGGGTTATGCATTATGTCTCAAGGACCTGAAATTATCTCCAGCTTCACAATATTACTGCCCAGCCTGATTCATGTCAGGGCACACATTGTTTCCCACTGAAATCTGCTTCCACAGGAATCATCACTCTCAGACTCCAGATACAGCATCTTTCTCTGATAAAACAATGTCATTCAGAGGAAGATGGAATGGTAATTATAATCAGAGTTCAAGCTGGCAGGAGATGGAGCAAAAATTAAAAGTGCTAAATCTCTAGCATTTTGATTATCTGAAAAGTCCCCAGATTTTGCAGCAGAGCTGCGTTTAAATATGTAGTAAAGTGGCTCCTTGTAAATCAAGTCATAATTGTTCAGCTCTAGGTTGCAGGAGCCAATTTCAATTTTCTACTTCTCTACAGAATTCTCAGCTTTGATTAAGAGCAGAGGTATGAATAATAGGCTTCCCCCCATTAAATACACAGCCAGGAGGAAAAAGAAACAACAAAATATTCAAGATGTATTGTACAAAGTTGCAAGGTACATATAACATTTCTTTTAATACTGAGATTGAATTCCAGTCTTACAAATATACAGTCTCACTTATTAAAGTGCAATGATATGGATAATGAGCTCCTGTAATACCCATGGCCACCTCAGATATGTCTGTGGTGTTCAGTAACAATACAGTTGTCATTATACACTTGAAAATCATTTAGATTTAGCAGCTTCCAAAGATACTGATGCAAGGTTTGTTGGTGAAAGGGACAGTAAAAAGCATTTTCCTAAGAAAAACACCTATTAAACAGCATGTAAAATGTGTGATTTCTTACAGTCTTGATCAGTGAACTTTGTCAGGGTCTTTAGTGCTCCCCAAATGAAAACTAGCCACTTCCAGGTGCAGGCCAAGGGTATTTTGATTTCTGTTCAGACACAGCTGTTCAGAAACCCCAGCAACAAAATTTATTTGTTCTGGTTCTGTATTAAACATGAATTATGTGTTCTGAAAATTTATCTGCATGGCCTCTAGTTCTTTTATAGTGCTGGTCTTACCTACTTTGAGCTGTAAAGGTTTTACCCTGAATGATTATTGACTTTCGGAGAAATTTCACAAGGGTTGTATCTTTTATTTCAGAAGGACAGCATTACTGTTATGGATAGAGGACTTGGAAAAGCTCTGTTTTCCTAAATATTTTGCCTTGAAAAATATTTACAGACCTATGCATATGCTTGCTTCCTGGATGGTTCTGCTACAAAACACAGTTGGTGTTAGGGTAAAAAAATCACGTAACTTTGAGAGGATAGTGCTATGGTGTTTGCTGTGCTCATTAACTTCTCACCATAATACCATGTAATATTTGTGATCTCTAGTTAACCCATATTTCCTTCAGCAGAAAAATAAGCAAAGGAGGAATTTAATGAAGTGTCTGGAGGGCTTTCTTTGCAGCAAGTGGCTGTACTGAATTCATTGCCTGACACTGAATAACCAGCAGGATTCTTCACTGTCTACCAGATGCTACTTGAGATCTTTCATTATCAAAAACTGAATGCAAATATAGTTGCACAGAGCTGTATCTAAAGTGAAAAGGGTTCAGATAACATAGTCTAAAAATCAGATTGAAACTTCCCCAGTGGCTGCTGGGGCTCCACATCTTCCCTCCCTGGAGCCCCTGGGCAATTCCAGGGCTGTGGCAGTGCCTGGGAGACTGAAAAGGAGCAAAGAAGGTCTTGAGGGAGGGGAGAGTTTTGCATCAAATATTTGAAATGTTGATGAATCAGCACTAACACAGAGCAGCAGCACATCAGGAATCTTTGCCAGAAATGCAGCATCATTTTAGTGGCAGTTTCAACAGCTTTGTGACTTGAAATAGCAATTCCTTCATCTAATCTCAGGCATCAGCATGAAAACAGATCACCTGGAGGAGCCAGGCAGAGGGGATTGCCCTGGGTGCACAGCACAGCCCAGCCATGTGTAACATAGGAAACTGTACCTTCTGAATAGGTCTGACAATAGTACAGCAAGTTCTCTGATTCTAGGAAATGTTCAAAATAATTGATTTTGTTTCTCTCAATTCTTTTAAAATGAAGTTGAGAGTGGAGAATTTATCTGCTTGATTCCCATTGAAGCTGACCAAGACTGTTTCACTAATTGTAATGTAACTGATTTGAATGATTTTAATTGATTTACTTTTATGGGTAAGCCTTAAAAGGAGTACCTGAATATGCCTTGGAAGCAAAGAAAATAACAGAGGCTTTGTGTAAAATGCCAGTTAATTTCCTGTGAAGCAATATATGCTTTTCTTTAAGAATAAAAGATTAGCTTTTATGTCTATTAATTAAATTTTTCTCAAGACTATCTTACAATTTCAGAAAGGGTTTTCTGTATTTTATTTTTATTTTTCTCAAGGAACACAGGGATATACTGCAAAAATAGGAGTTTCTTTAAAATTTAAGCCATGGCAACAAAAGCCTAGGTTTTAGAGCCATGATTTTAAAACTTTGTTGAGATTAGTGCCTTTTGAATATTTTCCCTTGTGCCTTAGGTTCTAGCAAATGCCATTAACAAAATCCATATTTAATGGCTTTAAGCTCCTTTAAATAACAAGATGTAGAAATAGATAGTAAATATAATGTGTGATAACACATTCTTTGAAAAAGGAAGATAAAAAGAGGAAGCAAATAAATCTTTGTGTCTTTACACCATTTTGATTTTGGAGCTCTCTGCCCACAGAAACCTCAAGTGCTGCAGAAGAAAATATTGAGTTTGTGTAGTTGGGCTTATCCCGATAATTATATTCTATATATGAATTTTAATATTTGATCATTTCAAGAAGAAATTCATGGAGTGAGCTTGAACTTTCTAATTTCAATTCTTCTACTCACTGAAGTAGATTGTGGTGTGACAGTGAACAGAATCCTCACTGCGCGCCCTCCCACCAAGGAGGAGCTTTTCTGTTGAGCAGGTGCATTCACCTCCTGCTGTCTCCTGCAGCCACAGCCAGCCCTGCTCTGTCCTTTGGAAGGCAGGAATTGTTATCCACTTTCAGCTTCAAGCTGTGACAATATCCAGCAGAGGAGGTGGATGGAACAAAGCAACACCCACCCTGCTGCCTGAGCTCTCTCCAGGCCCAGCAGTGTCCATCCTGATCTGGATGAACATCACCTTCTGCAAGGTCATGGGCCCAGAAACGGCTCCTGCTGTTCAGACTCTTAATTAACCAAATGCACAGACACTGCTCAGGGTAACGCTGTCAGATTCAAGAGATAAGGCAGGTCTGGTAGAGACATCATGTCCATGAATTGCTCCTTCTCTTTGCCAGGTTTGCCGAGGTTATGGTATATTTTCCTGCGAAAACAGCAGAAATGCAGAACTGTGTTTCTGTAGGACTCATAGCAAGTGTAAGGAAAACATATGTTTCTTCTACTTGTTAGTGGTCCATCAAGCTAGCTTTATGTCTGGTGTCAGTAGACAGTTTTTGACATAATTATACTACTCTTGTTGCTTTACTTTCTAATCAATCTGAGTTGGGCAAAACTGCAATTATAATCAATGCTTATATTGACAGAGGAGGGTGATAATGGGGAATGGCAGAGGAGGAACAAGCATGGGTTGTTGTTCCTTTTAAGAGCTTGCAGTAAGAACAGCAGTTCCATAGCCTAATTTATGAGCTAAACCCACAATTTGGGAGGGTCTCAGTGGAAAAAATTTTGTCATCTTTGAAAAATATTCAAGCTGTCTGAGTTAATCAGACTGTATTTTAGACATTGTGATACTGTAGGTGATTTAATCTGATCCTGACAGTCTCTATAAAATCAGGTGTGGTCAGTTTTAACCTGAGCTCTGTTGAATGCTCATTTCTTAGCACTGCTGAAAACTGAAACATCAATTCCTTTACTGGGAGCAGAGAGAGGAAAACAAATCTGCCTTTCTTTCACTGCCACAACTGGAATGTCAGGCTCTGTGCTCTCAGCTTCCCTTCTCACCTCAGAGTTCTTCTTTCTGTTGCATATTAAACTGCCTTGGAAAGGAGAGGCACAAGGTCACTCATGCTCAATGGTCTCAAATCCAGCACCCAAAGAGCCCCCAGCATAATAAGGAAAGATTGATTCTTACCACATCAGGCTGTGGAGCATCTCATCTGCCAGCCGTGGTGTCCCCTCCTCCCTGGTGCTGAGAGAATGTGGAAATGGAGGGCACTGCTCCCTCTGTGTCGCACAGAGCTTTCCTGGATGGGAGACACAGTGAGTTAGGCACTGAGGCTGCAGAAAATACTCTTCTGAGGCTTGTAAACAAATTAGGTACCCATACACAGCCTTGATTGGGACAGCAAATTCCAGGAAAGAATATGGGATCAGGTACAGTGTGAAAGGTTATGAAACTGGTTGTGTGAGGTCCAGTGTGGCACAGCATTGTGTCTCTGTCAGTTGTGTCTGCCTGCTGCTGAGGCAAAAGTTTAAAATGGAGTGAAAGTGTGTGTGGATATTTCACAGGGTTACTGTCGCAGCACCTGAGTCAGTGTCTCAGCCGCTTCACAAGCCAGGATTGACATCTGCATATTTGAGAATGTTTCTCCTGCTTTTCTGACTGTGTTTCCCAGCCCATATGAACACTGGGCATCTCCTTTACACTCTGGCAATTGCTATGGACTTGCACTTTTGGGCTAAGCATGGACTTGTTTTTCTGCTGTTAGGATAGAATAAAAAGTACTGTGGTTGTTGAACTCTTGATGGTGACCATCCGTGATTGTGGGTTGATGTTGATTATATTTGCATCTCTATATTTAATGGTACACGGGCTGTGGTGTTCTGAATGTGTTGGAAAAGGCATTTTCCCCTTTGAGGAGCTGGGGACAGCATGGGCTGCTCAGAGCTTGTTCCAGATGCCAGAGCTTTGGGGAATGGACCAGAGTGGAATGAAAGCCCTCCCTGTCCTCTGGGATGGGGAAAGCACTTCATCCTAGCAAGGTCCTTAAAGGATGCTTCAGGGAAACATAAATATAATAACAGTCCCTAGTCCAGGAATCAGCCTTTGAGGCAGTCTGGAAATGCTATCTCTCTCTTTGTCTAAATAAACTTTAATTTTAACGTTATGCTCGCTAAATCTGGGGGCATTCTGCTTGGTAATTCTTTAAAATGCCGTGTATTTGGTGCCACAGAGTTGATATATTGGGTGATATTTTTGATTCAGTTGAAGACATATTTGAATCACATGGTGGGTTTGATTTACCGTAGGAGATATCTGTTTTGATAGATGATGCATCTTGTCCTGCATTGAATAAGCAGTGATTCAACAGGGATGTGTCTGATTTGGTGAATAAAATATTGTATCTGATTTTGATCAATTTTTCCTGTAATACACACATTTATTTTAATAGTTGATGCATTTATTTTAGTTTGAAGTGTATCAAACTCTTCATGTAATGTTCTTTCTTCTGTTGGAATGATCTATGGATTTTACAAGGGACAGATATATATTTCAATTAAAAGTAAAACGTTCATTACTGGCTGCCTTGCATTCACAATATTCTTGGATATCTCAAATTCCCCTCATGCAGGCATTTGTGGTGGTTGGATGTAATGCCTCTGTAAAGTGTAAGCAAACCCATTTCTTTAACAAAACCATCAGTGCACTATTATGTGAAGGTAGAATGTCTTTTTGAGGAGAAATAGATTCTGTTTATGCCTCACATGAAGAGCTTCTGTGTGTGCCACAGGTATTTAAAATTATTAATAATACATGGGTACTTCATAATCATCATCAACCAGGCTCTTTTGCTGCATGTAAATGTTCAATGAAAGTTTTCAGCTAGTATAAATAGATGCAGGACTTAGGGCCAGAGATTTTCATGTTTAGGGTACTATTATTTTGATTTTTTTTGTTTGATTGGGGATTTTGTGGTGGGTTTTTGTTTGTATGTTTTGTGCCATAACTTTGCTCCTTTCCTATCCCAGAACACAGTGAATTGTAGAGCTCCTGATGATCTCTAATCTGTACCTAATCAAGCAGCCACACAATGTACTTTGGTGCATATTTTCTATTTACTAAAGAGTAAAGTGCAATACATTTGGCTGGCACCAAATTACCTTATTTTATGTATTTAAATTTTACAGAAGTAAAGGTCATTCGTTTCCCTGGATGCTTCTTATTGTATTTAGTTCCATGCTAGGAAAACAATTATATTAGGCTTAGCCCTTCCTGACCTTTTGTATGTTACTACTTTCATTTAATTAAAAAAAAAAAAAAAAAGCTACAAGAAGGAAACTGAGATTAAAAAAAAATAAAATTATTAATCATTCCCCAGGTTGATACAAGATTATATAAATGTGCAGCCAACAGAAATTAAAAGCTGGAACAGGATTGAAAGAGATAATCTGAAAGTGGAACTAATGACAGAAGCTGGTGCTCCCCAGCAGAGGTGCCTCAGGGAGAGGCTGGTGGGAGACTCAGCCTTCCTCTTCCTCCTCACCCTCATGGTGGGTGCAGGGCTGTGCTGGCACTCTGGAGAGCCCAGCTGTGCTTGGCCACAGGGCTTTGTGCTTTGTGTCCCCAGTTTGTGCAGCAGGTAATTCTGGGCTCCTCTGGTGTCTTCAGATTACAAGAGTTTAACATAAAATAATTGTCCTGAGTACAGGGAAATGGGATTAAGAGATCAGGTGTATTAGTGCTTCCCAATCTTGATCCACAGCTATATATATATTACTTTAGTTTTTAAGGTAAGGAGTGTTTTACACATTAAACCTAC
The DNA here is from genome assembly GCF_035770615.1 of Melospiza melodia melodia. Taxonomy (NCBI): domain Eukaryota; kingdom Metazoa; phylum Chordata; class Aves; order Passeriformes; family Passerellidae; genus Melospiza; species Melospiza melodia. Next base: position 8,501,178 of record NC_086207.1, on the reverse strand, counting down.
AGCATGAGATCCTCTTTATCACTTCAGAAGGAATGTGAGATCAGAGAGGTGCCCTGGCCTCAGCCTGCCTGGCAGGATATGCAAAGCAGTGATCAAATGGCTCATCTCCTCTGATGCAGGCGTGGCTCCAGGTTGACCACTCTCTGCTTTCTAGGAACAGTTTCTGGGTTCCTCCAGGAACATTCTGCATCCAAGCACTGCTCCAACCTGAGCAAGCTGCCAGGTTTGGAAAAGGGAACAATAAGTGATGTAAAACTGGCTGTGTGAGGCTTAGGTCAGGATAAGTATTGCTACCTTAGTGTGTTTGTTTTGTGGTGCCTTAGCACACGAACAGAATAGATGCAGGGGTGGAAGCATTCCTGGGGCCTGCAAGCCCAGGAGGGATGAGGCAGGCTGAAACCTCCCTTCCATCCTCAGCAACGTTTTCCCACTACTGGAATGTTTTCCCTGTAGTGAATTGCTTGGGAAAATGTCTAGGGCCAGATTCTCCTCCGGGCTCTGGGCTAGGTTTGGACAAGAGCATCTGTATGATAGAGAAAATTTCATATGATGTTAAATAATAATAGTTAACTATTCATCCTTTCATCAGAAAGATGATTGGCTTTTGATTTGATTGACTTTTGATTGAGCTTTTTCAGAAAGAAATGTTGTTGTTCATGCACCCACAGCCAAGCTTCATTTCCATCTCTTGGTCAGCTCTCACAGTGTTCAAGCACTTCAACAATTGTGAATTTGGATATTTAAATGCTGCCAAGCTCTTTAATATTTTATATTAAATTTTATTAGAAGTTCTTGAAAGCTGTGAGCATCCATTTCTGCAAGAGATGGTAAAAAGCCCACATAAGTGTCTACATATGGAGACCCATTCACAGATAAGTGACAACAATACAAGTTTCTTAAGTTGTAAAAAGTTGTCATTTTGCTTTCTACTTGAGCAGCTGGGCTATTAAATTACCTGGGCTGTGTAATGGACAATACACAGGCTGTTGAGAATTAAGTATAAAGCCAAACATGTGGCCTTTAAAATTTTTTCTGACTTGTTCCGGCGTGTAGCACTGCATTATGCCTGATCACATTGGCGTGATAGGCAAGTGAAACAAGACAGTTCATGCTAATGAACAGAGAAACACAGCAGTTTGCTCGTTACCAAATTCACTTAGAGTATTTCAGGGCATTTGGAAGTATTATGGGAGAGACAGTTATTGCTGAGAAGAACTGAGCTGTAATGAAATTAGGGATGTGAAAACCATATGTTTGCCTCTGTTTTACCAAAGCATGAAATGTTCTCTTACTGTATATCTATAGCTTCTATCTGCTTGAAAATAAAGGCTGTGCTGCAAGATCACTTGACTAGGGTACAGGGTACAGATCTAAATTTTAATTGAAAAGACATTTAATCTCAGCATGGTTTGCTTCAGATGGGTATCTGGCTTTATGGCCTTTATACTCAAGGCACATTTGTGTGCTGTTTATGATTATAATGAGAGAAAAACAACTGCAAATGTGTCCCAACCCTTTCACAATAATAGCACTTTGTAAACCATGACAGAAAACAATTTTTTAATAATCATAAAAATTTCTGTGCTTGTTGTTGCCAGTTCTGTTTGTCCATGTTTACAAAGTGCAGTATGAATATGGGCTGGATGTTTTTCAGTTTCAGCTGTGGTCAGGTTAGATTCTTCTAACTCTTCAGGTGCACCCAAATTATCTAAGCTTAGGAGTGTTCACTAGTTTTCATAAAAATAATTTTTTTTGTCTCAAAGTAGAAGCTGTCTCCAAAGCTCTCACTGCAGCAGGGACAGCTGGAAGTGCCCTAAGGTCGCCTCTGTCTCTGCTGTGTTCTGACCCTCACCCATCAGCTCCTTGAAGTGGAACAGTTCTCCCTGTTCTGTACTTGAGCTGGTCATTTCAGGTGAGGGAAGGCACTCAGCATCAGACAGAAACCAATTTTTGCCTCCTATTAAACTCCAAACATGAAAGGCAAGGAGTGCAGACAACCTTGTCCTCTCCCTGTCTGGGTGGCTGGGGACTGACACAGGGGGTTCCTGGCTACCTAGAGGGGAGCTCAGGATCCTTTCAAACCATTTATTGCTGTGGTTTTTTATGGTTGAACTTCATGAGGACTGGGCACACTGCAGAGGGAATTTAAGGGCAGGGAATTAATTAGAAGCTGTCACTGACTGAAAGGAAATGGGTTGGACGAGTATGATGGGCTCAGCAGGGTGTCAAAGAGTGCTAAAATTGATAAAACTAAATTGTTTTGATCTTGGGTGGGAATACAGAAATATTCCCTTGGTTAATAAAGAAATATATAAGAAACATTCTTTAGATCTTTGCTAATATTTTTTCACAATCCTGTGAGGTACTTGCATGGACACAGCATTTTCTGTGGAGTTTTGAATTGTTTTAAAAATTAGAAGGCTCTGGTGAGTGTCATTTCTGACATGGCCAGTGTCCTCTTCACTTTTCAAAATTATTCTGGTGGAACATGATAGGGTTTTAGCTTCTGCAGTGGAGTAAGACCAGCCTTATTCTGTTATTAAAAAATGCCTTTCTAAGGTCATTTACCATCTTTGAAATTCATTCAAGTATGCACTAGAACAATGTGATTAATAGCTGTCAGCTCACATTTGGGCAGTATAACATGTTATAAAGATTAAGTAACATTATTTAAGATAATTGCTTCAATAATCTGTCAATATGCAATAAATTTTCCTTCTTATTTTATTTTTTTTTTCAAGTTGAAAACTCTGTGCGTGATTGCAAAGATCTTTCTGATTTGGCATAAAGCTGTTACAATGTGTTTCAGGCTGTTTTTTTCTTTCTGATGTTTTTCATATTTCAAGTCCATCTTCTGGACTTGCAAGGAACTCGGTCTTTCACCGTTTCTTTTTTTGCTTATAATTTAATGCTCTGGATGGAAGCATTTGAAATTGTCTTTCTTCATTGGCCTCTGGGAGCTTTATTTACACCTTGAATATGTTTATATTGCAGCTGGGAACAAATGGTTCCTTTTATTATTGCTGTTATATTTACTTGGATGGGATGTGGCAGGTCAGACCCATGTAACACCACCCTCTGTCCTCTCTTTGCTTCTAAAACTGCAGGTCCCACTCCAGCTGGACTTCAGCTTCTTGAGGCCACTTCTCACACAGGCCCAAACCTGTTTTTATTAGCTCTGTAATGGTCTTTCCCTGCAGAGTTATTCTTGCCATAAATTGCATACTCATTGTTAGCCCCATTTCCTAACTGAAGAAAATAAGGCTCAGAGGATTTAAGGATGTGGTTTCCACATTCAGAAATGCACCAATTACCTGTGCACAGTTATTGTAGCTGCACACACACTGTGGATTCCAGAAGCCAGTTCAGTGCTTTAGATCCTGTTTCCATGTGCATTTGAACATTTGATGAACATATCTGTGTACTGGAAAAGCAGCTGTGCCCAGCTGGGCAGGAACAGCTCCCAGTGAGTTCCACAAGGTCATTCAGCAAGTGAATATTGAACCTGAAGCTGGATAACATGTCTCTCTTTTATTAAGCAGAAAATAAACTGTTGAAGAAAGTTTCTTCTAGATTGTATCGCCTGTTGAGTTTAAACACGTTTTCCATCTCTTAGTGCCAGTTTTCCTATTGTTCTGCTGTGAGAAAGCTCCCTATGAACTGTGCAGCAGTGCCATTTCTAAAAGATGAGTATGTGAAGCAGTAGTATACATACTTTAATAACAAAAAACTTATTGCTGCAGCAAAAGTGTTGTTTCAGCTGTTTTTCTGTGCAGCAGAACAGTGGCACCCAGTGGCCATTCATGCAAAAATACTAACTACTAAAATTTCACAAGCTCGAATATCAGTACAAAGAAAAATGAAAAGAAATATACATCAGCACTTGTGTGTCTGTTGTTTCTGTATGCCTATAAATATTCGTTTAAACCCTGTTTTAGTTGTGGACAAATTTCAAGGACATTTCATGTTCTCTCATGCAAATCGCTATGTTAACCCTAGAATACATACATGTGCTTGCAGGTATGCCTATAACTCTTTCAATTGGATTTGTTTCTAAAAATAAGTTTACTCTTTCTGCTTTTGAAAGACCTATTGGCTGAATGGCTGCAGATAAATAGTGATTCATGTTCCCTTGGCTCTCCATTATAGCCAGGAATGCTGTGGATTTGGAAATCATGCCAAAAGACAAAGTTTTGTAGCTGCCATGAAGAGCTGATCTTCAGGTGAAATTCTGAATAAATGGATGCAGCTCCATATATAAACATACATAAATATGGGCCTGCCTGATCAGCCCTTTAGTGCTGTGCTGAAATGAGCCTGTCACGTGGGCTAAACTGGGCTTACAGTGAAGACTTTATTACCAGAGGATTGGAGTCTTTTTGTGGAGTGAGTCTTCAACAGCAGTTGTCTTTCTGTCTGCAATTCCAGTTTAGATCAGGGAAGCTTTTTCTATCAAAACTGTCAAGAATTTTCCTGTGAAAAATGTAGGTTTTAACATTTAAGACGCTCCAATACGCTCCAGTTTCTTATCAGAAAATAACCAGCCATCTCAGCATATAATCTCTCTCAGATCATCTGAGGGTTAAATGCAATCAGGTGAGAAAAACGTATAAGTAACTCTTGTGTCTATCTAAAGATTTTGTGAGGCACTCTATTTCAGACAATGCATAAGCATGAATTTGGCCCATATTTATAGGCAGAAGATCTAGGATCTGTCTATCCATGCCTTGAACCTAAAATAGATGGTGCATTAGCCATCTAAATTTTATAGCAGTAAAAGAATTTAATGTATTAAACAGCTATTCTTGGGTTATAAAATATTTCTAGCCTAAAGAAAGTTTAATAAGCTAAGTTCACTTGCTTGCATATTGGAAGCCAAGTCAGTTTGATGTTTGAATTGGTAATGGCTTCTTAGCTGGAAAACTCATATCTTATGTTGAATTATTCTAAATCAGACAATAAAAATGATTTGAAGGAGAACTCAGAAATAAAAAGTACAAAGGCTTTAAATAAGGTATGTTTAATGTCCCATGAGTCAACAAAAATTGCTTTGTGCTTTAGACTGATTTTTATATTATTAATAGGACTGTACAACAATCTCCTACAAATCCTTTATTCCATTGGTAATACCTTTTGCCTAGGGCCAGCATAGAAAGTATGCATACAGCAGAGGAATAATTGTGAAATTAAGATCTAAAAACGTGAAAAATCCCAGGAATTCAGGATTTGATTAGAATGTTCAACCACTGTGTGAGTAATTGCAGTTGGATCTGCCTTGTATGTGCAACTTCTTCTTGACTTGGAATTCTTCTCCTTTCCTTTTTTCTGAGAACCAGAAAAAAGATTAAAAACCTGAAGAGTGAAAAAGTGGAATTGTGTGAACAGTTTGTAAAGTACAGTGTCACAAGATGGATTAAAAAATAAAAAATCCACTAATAATCTTTTAGCAGATGGGGTACAAATGGTTTGAATCCTTTTGTTGACAGCAGCCTACGAGCAAATACCCAAAAGCTTTTCTGAGACTGGGAAATGTAAACAAAGCTTGCTGCCTTTGAATTAAATTTTCTGAAGTTTTTCTGGAGCCGTCATTTTCTTACAGACATCTCATGCTCCCACAGAATATTGAAGGCTGATGAAATGAGTTCCAGTCTTTGGGTGGCAAGGTGTAGGAAGTCAGAGTGAGGAGAGCCTGGCCTGTTGTGGTACATCAGCAATGATTCTGTGGGGGGAAACTGGGAGAAAATTCTGCTTATCCTTCCAAAAATGCTGCAGGAGACAGAAGACTTGTCCCTGCAGTAGCCCAGACCCCAGGCAGTGTTAGATGTACAAAGAGAGGGAGAAAAGAGATGTGAATCTCTTGGCAGAGAGTGAAGAGGAGTGGAGGAAGCACTTGCAGTGAGGACAGCTGCCTGTTGGATGTCCATAGAGAAATGAGGCTGGAAAACCTTGGGCTGGGGACTTTGGCCATGGTGAGAATGTGCCCTGGAAGCTGAGGGGCCAAGGGAATCCAGGAGCAGGAAGGAGCAATGTGAAGAATAAGTTAGAAAATTTAATATAGAGATATTACAGTGCAGACAGGAGTATGAGGGGAACAGAGAGTTAAATGAAAAGTAAAAGGAAATAGTTGAAAGACAGATGAGGTGTTTAGAACATTGACAGAAAAGGGTCTCTATGAAGCCCCTGAAGACTCCAGAATTCGCCTCAGAAGGAGAAGATTGACAGACCTTTAAGAAAGAGCCTGAGAGAAGGGCTTGAACTTGTCCTTTGTTTTCTTGGAGGCTGGCTACCTGGGACAAGCATGGAGCTTTTAGTGTGTCTGGAGAGCTGAACTAATTAATGAGGTGAGGCAAAGGTTCAAACCAACTCAATGTGCTGAGGAGGAGAAAAAGGCCTGAACTCCTGAGAAATCCTGATTATATCACCTGTAAGGCAGAAGTTCTCTTTAGACTGTTACAGGACTCTGAGATGCACTGAGAGATTTTTACAGGCACACCTCAATTTACAAGCCTGAAAAAGAAAACATGACCAGTAAAAAAAGAAGATGCAGAAAACTTTTAGGGTACATATGTAAACAAACACTGCCTCCACTGTCAGAAACCCCTGAGAAGGAGATATGTATTTCTAAATACTCCCATCTTAGAGGTCAAACCCATATTTAGCAGCTCACAAATGTATTGTACACTCATGTGGAAACTGTTGTAGTTGGTTTAGCAGAATGAGTACCATTGGTCTTTTTGTTCTTATTTTTGTAAGTGGTAACCCTTTATCCACCCTATCCTTCCCAAAAAACCAAAATATCAAGTGAATTCATCTTTGAATCCTTTAGGCTTTTGCATCCCATGAAGTGTAAGAACTCAGCAGTTAACATTTGTAAATCATATAATACAAATTTTAAGAGCTTTCTGAATACATGCACTGTTCTGCTGAAGCTGTGTGCATTGAGTTGGGCTTTATTTGAAATATTTTTTTGATTGTTTGTTTGGTGCTTTTTAATGTTTGCAACAGCAGAGTGATCTTACTCAGGTTGCTGACTCCTCCCTGGTTGCAACAAAACAGTAGGAAAAACTGGAGAGGGCAACAGCAGATTACTTGTGCAGAGTTTGTGGTTAGTCTTAAAAATCTGTGTTTTAAAATACTGGCTTGTATGAACAAGGTCACTAAAATTATTGCAATATCCTCCTTCTTTTTAACTAAGTCTTTTCCTTTTGTTAAAATATCAGGAAGAAGAACCTTAAGAGCGCAGGTCCCCAACTCTGTTTGTTGGTGGCTTCAGGTGTGATGGGTGTGGGTATGGCTGACTGCAAGTGTTGCCTTTTTCCTAACCTGGAAATTAAGCTTGAGATCATTTTACTAAGGAGGTAATATAAGAGTGGATTTTGTTTTAAGGCCTTCAGGACCAGTTATGGAAAGATGTACAAAAAAGTCTACATTTTAAAATAAATTTTTATAGATTTTAGGAAATTAGCATAATTGATAAAAATCACCAATTAGGAGGATAAGTAGTGATGAAATTCCCCCCCCCCTCCAACACCACCAGGTCAAGCCACTTTTTCTGGAGCACCTCCTTTTGATAATTATTGCACTTTGTCCATTAAAATATATCTTGAAGAGTTGTTCTCAGCCTTGGTTCTCAGGAAGAAATAAAATAGCACTGGGGCGCTGTAACCCCCAGGGCTTGGAGCTCTGGGATTTGTTTTGTCTTTCTGCTTAGGGAAAGGCCGTGGAAAATGACTGGGAAATCTAGTCACCAATACAAGAGGCTACAGGGCTACAAATAGGTGTGCGAAAAAAAGAAAAGAGAAAAAGGCAAAACCCAAACAGGGGATCACAATAACCCCCTGAGTGTCACTCTGCAAGGCACTGCCCACCCTTCCTGTGCCCCTTGTGCCACCAGCCCCTGTCCCCCCTTGCAGGACACCCCCTGCCCAGGCCACCCTTAGCAGGGCAGGGAGGAGCTGCTGTCCCTGCCGGGGTGGGACACTCCTGCCACACCTGGGGATGGAGCAGCGCTCACCCCTCTCTTCAGACAGGCCCCCGTTTAGCTGAGTGTGCAGGGAAATCCATCCATGTCCGTGGAGGAGGCCAGCCCTGGGCAATGAAGTGTGGTCACTCAAGAAAATAGCAAATGAAAAATTTCTGACTGGAGAGGAGATTTACTGACTGTGTGGCCATCCAGAAGGTTTGGGACTTGTATTTTCTGTTCTAACTGAAAGCTGAGAAAGATGTTTATTTACCTTCCTTCAAATTAGGAACACAATGCCCATACAAGGAGACTTTGTTTTTCCTTTCAGCTGGCTCAGAAGACACAGAGTTTCCAGAGACTCATTCTCAGGTCTAAGACTCTCTGTTGTCATTCATGGCATGTTCAATAGAAGTGATTTATTGCCTGTCTGCAAGTCAAGACATTTGATCATTATCATCTTCTTTTTCCTCCACATCAACTTTTTCCCATCTTATGCAAGTCCAAGCTAATTTAGATAAGGTCAAGATCTAGGCCACTCCTTAAAAGTTTTTAACGTAGCTTTTCCTTCAGTGCCTTCTATCTCATTCTTGAAACGTCTTTTGTAGTATCCCCAAGGCAGGGCTGGAAGAGGAGGTTAGTGGGTAATTCAGTAGTTAAGCTATCCTCCAACATCTGATATGCCTCCAAGGCATTAAATTTTCCCTTGTATCTGTTAAATTGCTGGGAGCTTTCTTCAGTGGTTAATCATCTTTATGAAATATGTGGGGTTTGCAGTGGTGCAGAACTTTGAAAAATTCTCCTCACATTATCGTTCTAAAGGTGGAAAAATAGATATTACAGGTTTATCTCCATAATATCTGGAATGTGTGTAAATATATCTTTATGTGGAATAGCAAAACAAATTAAAAGTCTATTTAACCCTTCTTATAAATGGCATATGACCTTACATCATCCCTTCCCCCATTAGCTATGAATGCAGAAATCCTCTCTGAATATTTCTTCTCATGTTTAGTGTGAAAAGGAAAGCAGGAACAAGATTTTTAAAGCATTTTTTTTCCCCAAACCATCCCTGCAGACATTTTCTGAAAAGGATAATCCATCTTATAACATGTTGACTTGCAAATTTGTCATGCCTCTGCCAGATAGGAGAATGCTGCAGCAACTAAAGAGCCACCAGACACAGTTCTGTCCTCCAGCAATATTCTGAGGAATTGTGCAGAGTTGGTGATGGGCTTTGTGGGCTGCTTTGACCACAAAAGTCTGAGTGCAGAGCACAGGACAGGCAGCATGAGCAGGACCAGGCAGGAACAGCCCCTTGCATGTTAGGGAACAAGGAGAGAAAGAAGGAGGAATTTCTATAAGTTTTTCCCCTTACATTTTTAAGTTTTTCCCCTTAAATCACAATTTGAAAGCAGGACAAGTGCTCTTTATGCATATCCCTGTGCATTGAGTGCATTGTGACATCCCAGTCTTGTTCTGAGGCTCAGCAAAGAATTATGTCTATTTATTGGGTTAAATTATTTTTAAATGTATCAGTCAAAGTCCCTCAAAAACATCTATTTTGCCAGACTGATTTGAAATCCTTTTTTTTTTTTTTGTAATTTCTGATTATATCTTACAAAAAATGAAATTATCTTATTCACACAGCCACTTAGTATTTTCTTTCCATAATAAGAAGGCTAACACTACTCATATCATCACTGTGATACTGAGTAAAATCAATATGATTTTAATTACTCATGGCCTGTGCTTCTGTTATCTAAGACTGCCATTGCACACAGGGTGAACCTGAGGCAAATTTAGGTATCGTGAATTAGGTAAGTGAATTACATTTGGTTTGTGTTTATGAGGGTTTTCACAGCCCAGGGAAGCGAGCTGGACGTGGCAGCTGGTGCTGTGGTTTGGTTGATGTCGTGGCGTTTGGTCAGAGGTTGGAATTCATGACCTTGGAGTTATTTAACAACCCTAATGACTCTGGTTCTGTGATTCTAAGCCGTGTGATTAATTGATTGATGGATTGATGTTTTGTTTGGAAGGGAGCTGCCCTGAAAGGCTGCACTGCACATGAGCAGGAGCCAGAACAGGGAGGGTGTGCACTGCTGGGTCTGAGTTGCGCCAGGCAGAAGTGACACAGCGCAGGGAGGAGCAGCAGCTGGGGTAGCTGGGACCAGCAAACCCTTTCTCAGGTTGTTTATTGTTTGTAGCCAGCTGAAATGACGCAGCTCTTTGTACCTGTGACTGTTTCTGCACTGGGGCTGGGATGGATGGGCTGCCAGGGCCATCCAGGTGAGGAAAGGGGAGCTGGGGGGCTCAGCACAGCTGGACAAAGGGCTCAGCCTGAGACACAGGGACACCAACAAACACAGGGACACAGCACCAAGAGCACCAGGCTTCCTGCCACTTGAACTCCACTCCTATAAATTGCACATCTGAACAAGGGCTGAGCAAGCAAGATTATCTTTGCTTCAGCTTGTCGGATGATGAGCATGCAGATAGACATTCTACTCAGCACATTTGAGAAGAGCTGAATTTCAGCTCTTAACCATCCTGTAAATCTGCAGTGTCACATCCTAAATCCAGACTTTGCCAATTTTTTTTTTTTAGTTCAAAGAACTACATTGAGTTAATTTGCTTTTCTCGTGCTCCTCCTTTTCATGAGCATTCACATGGTTCTGTTCTGCTAGGCAGTTCCTCAGGGGAGAGCAGGGGAAGGAATACACTTCAAAGTTTTATGAGGGTACACTCACAGAAGCTTAATATTAAATTTAAACTTGAAGATGTGCATGCCTTCATTTCTATTCTACTGTGCACTCTCTGACTCTGGAGTATTGAACTTGCCAAGAAAGTTCAGAATGTGGTTTAATTCTTAGGAAAGCTGTCTGCTTAAAAGTGGAATGTACCTGAGGTTGGAACTAACTACCAGAGGAAATTCTATGAGAAAAAAATAAAAAATACATATCAGATAAATTATTTATTGTGAATTGTTTGCCTTTGACTTAAAAGGAAAAAATAATACCCACCACAAACCCAATCATGTTTTGCAGTTAGTTTTGAACTTCTTTATGTTTTTAATTTTAATATTGGTCTTATAAACTGCTTCATGTTTTTGTGAAAAAACTTTGTGAATGCTGCTTCCAAACTCAACCTCTGCAGGGAAAATTATATGAAAATTAAGTTACAATGCTATGTACTGAAAGGAAAGACCAATGTTACTTTCATCCTGAGGCTGAAAGTGTCTCTAGCAACTGGAAATAGAGTTAAGCTTGCCAAGAGTTCCTTGTGAAGCAGATGGAGAGGCAACTAACAACCTTGATGAAATCTTGTTGGCTGAGCCTTCTGAGCATCCACGGGGCTCCCAGAGCTACCTATCAAATTAACTCCATCGCTGCCCTGTGTGAAAGTGTTCTTCACTCTTGGCAATGGCTGGAGCAGTTTTGCACCCTTTCCCCTCCCTGCACAGAGCTGTTTGTTCTGAACACCCAGTTAAACTCAATTATCTCTTCATGTGATGAGTGGTCACAGGTCTGTCCTGATTCCTGAAAATCTTCTGTGGCCATTGAAGATTTTCCATGGCCACATGTGTCTTCTCTTTAAAGGCTTTACACTTTTTTACTGGTATTCAAAAGACACCCAAAATGTGATAATTAGTGCCTGCCTATTTTTAATAGCTACATAAAATAGTATTACATGTGGCTGAAGGGTAGAAAAGGATATTTGATTGTTATTGGGAGTTAGATATTGGTTGATATTTGGTTGCTGGTTTGCTGAATGCAGAGACAGCCTTGGACTCTGCTGGCATTCTCAGATGCACACCACGATCCAAAAGGTGGTTGTAAGATGATGGTATCAGTGTCTCTTTTCTTGCTGCAGGTGGGTTCTGAATATAAATCACAAGCTGTGTGTGCTTTGGCTGATCCTCTGTTCCCACAGTGACCTTAGAGTAAATGTATTGTTTTTTCATTTATATTTAAGAACAGATGAAAGTGTGTTGGGACTTGCCTCCCTATCCACACAAACTAAATCTATATTTCACACACACTCTGTGTTGGCAATTAGCTGTTCCCCATCGGAAGTAACATCTGCTTTAGAAGTTTCCACAGCATCCATTCTGTTTGTTTTTATTCTTGCAAGTGTTCAACCAACTAAAGTGGGATCAGAAGTTTGTTTAATTGCCATTTCTTTCTTTTCCACTGCAAGAAAACTGTCCATACAGAAAGGACACTGTGAAGTGAGTGGATATGCAGGTGCAGAGTCATTGATGTCCTCCCTCTGCTCCCCCTGTCTGCTGCTGAGCATTCACAACTGTGTCTGTGTGTCATTTGAATTATTAAGAGCTTCTCAGCCCACAAAGCCAAATCATGCTCTTTGATGTGCATGGAGCCCCTCCTCTGAAGCTGGAGAAGCCATAGCTGGTCCCTGCATGGACCATGCATGATGGGATGTGGTGCCAGTGCCACTCCAGGGGCTGCAGTGCTCCCCAGTGCCCAGGAGGGAAGGCAGCCTGAGTTTCAGAGTGGGCAGGTGTGACCGTGTTCACAGGGGTCCCAGGATGAGGGAAGAGATGAGGATCTGACTCCTTGTTTCAGAACGCTGATTTATTATTTTGTGATATATATTACACTAAAACCATACTAAAAGAATAGAAGAAAGGGTCTCCTCAGAAGGCTAGCTAAGAATAGAATAAGAAGGAATGATAACAAAGGTTTGTGGCTCGGGCTCTGTGTCTGAGCCAGCTGACTGTGATTGGCCATTAATTAGAAACAACCACATCAGACCAATCACAGATGCCCCTGTTGCATTCCACAGCAGCAGATAATCATTGTTTACATTTTGTTCCTGAGGCCTCTCAGCTTCTCAGGAGGAAAAATCTTAAGGAAAGGATTTTTCATAAAAGATGTCTGTGACAGGCAGGCTTTGGGAATTGCCCTGCCAGAGGGAGGAGTGGCATCCCAAGCCTGCCTGGAGGACAGAAGTGGCCAAGCCTTGAAGGAGGTTTGGAAGGCACAGCCTCGAGCTCCTGTGTGTCAGACATCCCTCAGTGCTGGGTTCACTTGAGCTGGGGCCAGACTGCAGCAGGATGAGGAAGGGCAGATGGTGCTCATGGACAGAGGAGAGAGCCATGAGGGCTTTAGCTCAGACAGAAGAGATGCAGCATCTCCCAGGTTGCTTCTACTGGTGTGCTTCTGAATTTTTTTCTTCCAGGTTTAAGGGAATTAGGCAAGACTCATTGTAAAGAGCAAAATTATTTATATTGTCAGATAAACACATGAGTAGTTAGAAGAGAAGCACGGGCAATAGACATGAAGGCAGTGATCAAGCATCTAAAGTTGTATTCTGAATCATTGTAGTCTGCCAGACTTCTTTTTAACCCAAAAGGAAATTCTTGGTCTGAATTAATGTTGATTTAGAAATGCTCAATTTATAGAAATTAATTTTAGCAGGAAATATATGTCTGTATTTTGAAAAGTTTTTTGAGCAAAGCCCATTTGACAGGTGAGTACTGGATGGACAGAAGTGTTTCAGATCTGTATGGAAAATACAAATTGTTTGTGGAAAGAAATATTGTTCATTCCTTGAAAAGGGGTAAGAGATTTCTTCTCAGCCTGAGACAGAAAGAATACTGGTTTGCTAAAGACATTATGTTCTTTAAAATGTATTCAAGATTAAATTACTAGCAAATGCTAGTTGACTCGTTTCAGGTTCATTAAAAAAGATTTCCAAACAATATGGTAAAATCATGATGGATGAAATTAGATCTTTCATTTCATAATGAAATATTTGAAAATTCTTAATTTTTTGCTGAAAGTTTGCTCCTCAAAGTGATTTTAGATTGACTGAAAGCTGTATTTTCAAAATGTAATTGAAAACTAATTCATATATATATATACATACACGCATATATTCTGCTACATCAGTGTGGTTCCAGTGTACTGAAGTGTAATACCAGCTCTTCTGCTGGACTTTTCAAAGAAGAATTTCTCATTTAGGAACTTTCCAGTAGCAGAGGGGGAATGGGGCAAATTATTCCTGGCAGTGTCAATGCTATTTTATCACTAAAATGCTCAGGGTGAGGACAGAGACAGCACCTTGCTATGACAGGGCCAAGAGCCCTGGGTGTGTGTGTGTGTCCCAGCCACTGAACAGCTGGATGTGTGCGTGTCCCAGCCACTGAACAGCTGGATGTGTGCGTGCCCCACCCACTGAACAGCTGGATGTGTGAGTGCCCACCCACTGAACAGCTGGATGTGTGCGTGCCCCACCCACTGAACAGCTGGATGTGTGAGTGCCCACCCACTGAACAGCTGGATGTGTGTGTGTCCCACCCACTGAACAGCTGGATGTGTGAGTGCCCCAGCCACTGAACAGCTGGATGTGTGAGTGTCCCACCCACTGAACAGCTGGATGTGTGCGTGCCCCATCCACTGAACAGCTGGATGTGTGAGTGCCCCATCCACTGAACAGCTGGATGTGTGAGTGTTCCACCCACTGAACAGCTGGGTGTGTGAGTGCCCCAGCCACTGAACAGCTGGATGTGTGTGTGTCCCACCCACTGAACAGCTGGATGTGTGAGTGCCCCAGCCACTGAACAGCTGGATGTGTGAGTGTTCCACCCACTGAACAGCTGGGTGTGTGAGTGCCCCAGCCACTGAACAGCTGGATGTGTGTGCCCCACCCACTGAACAGCTGGATGTGTGAGTGTTCCACCCAACAGCAGAGGGGTTTGATCCTGCTGGCTCATTCCAGTGCTGAGGGTGTGCACATGTGACTCTGAAGGCCAAGTGTTCTGGGCAAATCTGCTGGCTAAAGAAAAGTCTGATCTCATGCTAACACCTACAAAAGCTACCACAGAGAGGCATCGTGCTCTGTGCAAGCAGATTGATCTGTTGGAATGGAGGCAATTTCCTGTTTTCATGAACCTATAATGAGATTAGGGGGAAAAAAACCCCAAAAACTCCCACAGAAATTCAGTTCATTTGCTAAGAAGATGATTGAATTAAAGTGAGACAAGTCTGAAAATGAATTTCCTGTTTGCTACATGTTAACTGCCAGGGCTGACCTGGAGGAAGCTTTTCTGCGGAAGGTGTTCAGCACTTCCCTTCTTCAGATAAAAGATGAAAATACTGACAAACAGAAAGTCATACAGAAATATGCATACAGGCCAAAGAGCTGTATTTCTTCTGGAGAAAACAAACCAATCTACTGAAGGTGCAGCAGATTTCTTGGGTGGTGAAACCTGTCCTGGATGCAGCCCAAGTCTGGATTTATGCTGCTAAACCACAAGTGTGGCTTTGGCTCTGGCATAGAGGCAAAGAGCTTCTGATGGAAACTCTGAGAAGTTGAGTTTGCCATAAGAGAGACATATCTGAGGCCTGAATTTAAATCCTGAAAAGCTTCAAGGTTATGGTCGTGGAACTCTGTGCAGCATCACCTCATTTCCAATTCTGACAGATTCATAATTCTCCCTTAAAATCCAGTTCCATCGTAGGCAGCATTTTAAAACAACAGCTTCTGAATGATATTCATATTTGCAGTTACCTGCACTGAGAGCATGTAGGTAATGAAGTGACAGTTTGGAAAATAAATTTGGAAAATAATTTTGGAAAATAAAACATGTGAAGGAGTGACAGTTTGGAAATAAATTATTTTCATATGCTTAATATTATGTCAAGTGAAATATATGCTTTGCATTCATTTTTTCCAAAAAAGGAAAGCAAAAAAAACCCTACAACAGCATATATTTAATGCAGCTCTTCTCTGAAGTATTATGTCCATTATATATCCATGCTTAAAATTATGTAATTATGTATTTTTTAGTTTCTCTGAGCTTTGGTCAGACACAGATTTGCCTCCACCAGCTGGTGAATCCACTCACGTGTGGAAGCTTGTGGATAATGTGGCAGGATAATAGCCGAGGTTACCTGCCTTGTATCATGGAGTTCATGTGACACTTGGCCTTACATTCTGTGCTCACAGGTTGCCTGAGAAATCTGGGAGTGTTGCTTCTGACAGGGAGAGTTGAGAGGGCTTGGACCTTTCCTCCTGGGATGACCCTGCCGTAGCTGTGCTCGACAGAAATGCTAAATTCCCTTGGGATAAAAGCAGGCTTCTCAGAAAAGTGCCTTTCTTGGAGATTTGCACTCAGCTCCTACTTGCTTTCCTGAAGTACTTGTAAGGCTCTTTGCACTTTGCCAGCTGCACCTGCCAAGGCTTTGTGCTGCCTTGCTGGCAGGAGTCTCAGAACTGCAGGGGCTGCAGAGCTTTGGGCTTTGCAGCAGGGGCTGACCTCTGTGCTCCTCTGCTCCTGGGTTACTGCCTCAAACCCAGGCTACAGCACAATGTAAAGCCCAGAAGCAGGTTTTAAATCCATCACACGCCTTCCAGCAGCAGTTTCATTTGAATGCAGGTTGCTGCAAGTAAGATGAGCCCAGGTGGGCTGAGAGTGCATTTATTCTGGCTCATGGTTTCTCACCTGCTGTATGGGAGGGTTCTCCTAGGATGTGGATTGCTGATAAACTCTAAGTCTAAGTCTGAATTCTAAATCTAAAAAAAATCCCTCAGAATGTGGCATCTGTGGTTTGTTTTTGTTAGTTTGGTCGGATTTTTTTAGGTTGGTTTGTTGGTTTTCTCTTAATTTATTTCCTTTGGGAGAAGAGAAGCGCTATTTAGCAGATGTCAACTCTCCTGTTACCCTATAGCTCTCATTTTCAACCTTCATTTTGCTAGGCTGAAGCTATGGAGAGTTAACCTTTGTCATGAGAAGGTCTGAATTTATCCATCAAATAATTATAAATTTCTCCCAATACTCCGAGGTAATAAAATCCCTTTGACACTAGGGGCAGGTACCAAAGATGGTTGAGTAAATCAGGGCTGAACCTTGTCTGCCTCACTCAACCTAATTTCTTACAATATCCAGGAACCTGTGACAGACCAGAATAATTGTTTAACATTATCTTGAGATTTACTGACTGCTGTGTAGCGGAGTCTAAGAGAAGCATTTCTATGGAAGTTTAATATTTCAGTTTTGCTTGCTTATTCAGTTAATACCCCAGCAAGTAAAGGCACTGTCAAGCTCCCACAAAGATACAGCCAGGGAACTCACCTGGTAGGTTTTCTGCCTGTCACACCACTGTCAGTGTGTTCATTAGTCTTGTTTCAAAGAAAGGGCTCTGAATGTAGAAAGGCCACTGGACTCAATCAGTATAAAAGGTTGGCTGCACTCCCACTAGCTACCAGTTTTATTGTGTTACTGATCTACTTTAGTTTTCACAATTCTTTTAGTAGTAGTAACTTTTAGTTGCCATTAGTGCTACAACTGTCCTCCATGGGAGCATTTAACAATGAAAAATGCACATGAAAAATTGCTGGATTTGAAATGAAAGGTACAGCATGCAGAAAAGTAATTTGATCATGAAAATTTTCCACAAGCTTTTCAGGGGGGAAGAATACTGAGTGCCAATTGGTATTTCAAAGTTCAGGTTAAATTCACATCACAATGGCAGAGAAATGCAGTAGATCAGTTGTAAGGGAAGATGAGTTACAGCTCATATAGTGATTATGTCAGACAAATGGACAGTGTCTTGAAGGTTGCTTAGAAGTATTTTAAGTATTTATTGCAAGACTTAATCGTGAAGGGAAAGTTTGAGTGAATATAGAACCATCTTTACATCCTATGCTCCAGTACCTTCCTACACATTGTACAGGCTGTAAGAGGATTGATTGGCAATAATGACTGGTCTGTTCATGGGAAGCATGGGGAATTTTGAAAGATGAATGGTTGAAAAAAAAAATGTAAAAGTGCTGTTCTGCTGCCTGTCCAGTTATTAGCAAATGCATGCAGAGTTGCTCTGTTTAATTCACTTTTCTGTAAGGGGGAGTCACGTCCAAGAAAGAGCCCAAAGCCTTCACATTTAAATCCTTTTGGAAGAGCTGCTGAGTCCCTGCAGAGCAGCACGAGGCAGCCTCCCCTATTTACAGAGAACTGAATCCTGCTAGGCTCCAATTTGCTCTGTGGTGAGCGCTGACCTCAACACCCACTGGGACAAGGGAATTTCAAACTCAGAGTTACTCAGCACTGTGTAGGATTAAAGGTTCTAATTTCACTCCATTTAAATGCACGCTCAAACTTTTTTTTTTTTTTTTCTCGTACCTTGAATTAGATTATCAAAATGGAATTAAATTTGAGAACACCGAAATTTAATGTGAGATGGAACTCTTATTTTCTTGCCTGCCTCAATTATAGCAAAAAGACCCCTGTGCTTTTTATACTTTTATGGCAAGTGCCCAATGTGAAAAAGAAAAGAGTGTAAGGAAAATTAAGAGCTTCCCTTTGCTGGGCTCCCTAGTAGCACTCTAACTTTGAACAGTTTGGTATCCACAGCTCCAGCTTCAAACCCTGAAAGAAAGTGGCTTTGTCTGATAGTTTTATTATATGTTTTTAAACTATGTGAAATGAAAGAAGTGGTGATTTAGAGGTTCTGCAGTGCTTTACTGACTCAAGTTCAGATTATAACAAACAGACCGCTAACCCCTATTTCTCACCTGAAACACCAACCTATAAATTATAAACACATTGGCACAATTGTTAGATTATTAATTTTTTATAGCTCTCAATTTACAACTCTGGCTGTCCTTGAGCTGATTCTCTGTATTTGTTACAGTCTCCTGAGGCAGGATTCATTGACTAGTGACTCCACATTTTAGCTCAGGGAAAATTCAGTCTCATTCTGATGTCTTCAATTTTTCACAAGGCCTTACTGTTCCTCATTGATTATGTACTGAGGATTAATTATGCTGTCACCTAATCTATTTACATGCTTGGACAATATATGGGCCCACTTATTCTGGCATGGTCAGCATTTTCCCCCAGTATGGGACATGCTTGTTTTATTAATTGCAACATGTTGCCATTAGAATGCATGGAAGTGGATGGTTAGCAAAGTTGTATTTATTCCCTTCATAAATCTATGAAGATATTTTTCTCTGTGACTTTGAAAAAAGGGCTGTCTTTTTTTGCCTTGAAGGCATCAGAAAAATTGGTGTTTCATGAAAGAAGATTACTTTCTGGTAGGTTGTTTTACACAGGTAAGTGCACTGTCCAGAGAAATATGATATTATTCAAATCTGTTACTTCACATACATGATGAAAGAAGTGCAATCAAATATGTGACATGGATTCTTGCTTGTAATAGTCAAAGATTTCTATCCATTCATTTGTATATTTGTATCCATTCATATACACTATAAATATTAAAGATAGAAAGAAAGGCAGATGTTAAATATAAAATTTAAAGATTTTCTCAAAGAAGTTAAGAAAGAGAAAATAGAATTTACAATAGCAAAGAGCTAAGCATTTTGGTGGGCTGAGACTATGGCTCCTTCCCAGCCTAACCATCCACTCTTCCAAGCAGCCACAGAAGAGCTAAAAGAGAGGAAATCCCAGGAAGTTTTTCCCATAAAATGCCTTTGCAGGGGGACAGCATCATTATTGTAGTTTACTTCCCTTGTTTCTGCCCAGGCTGAGTGGAATTAGCCCCAAAGTTGTTAGGAGAATGCTGGAAGCCAGTGTCATTGCCAGAAAGGAATTGTGCACTCATGCAAGCCAGATCTCCCGCACAAAGTCGCATCTCCTTATGCAGATGCATAAATTTATACCGTAGAAGGGAACTTATATTTACACAGATAAATGTCTTCCTCTTTTTGCAATATACACTTCTGTGAAAAATGGTTCCTGTCCATGATGGGAATTGTGGGGAGTCACCGAGATGAAATGTCATTGAACATCCCCTGATGTGATATATTGACACCTAAAATTGCACAGAGGCCACCTGAGAGCCACATGGCCCAAAGGGCTGAGCAGCAATATTGAGTCTGGGCATTTGTTCCTCTCCTTCCTTCCACCAGGTCCCCCTTTTGGAACTCTGAACTTTTGAGATCCTAGCAAAGGGAATTCTGCTACATGGAAAGTGTAAACATGTCAGCAGATACAGCAGAAATGTGTTCTGAAGGCGACTTATTACCTTGGTAATAAATTAATATTGTAAAGAGACTAAAGTTAGAGATCAGGAAGAGGCAGAGCTTTTCTTCTACAAAAAGCAGAAAATCCATATCTAATGTTTTATTTTCTCAACTTAGGTATGTAAGGTAGTTCCTTCTTGGATGCTGCAGCAGATGGTTTTCATGTATTTAAATTCACTGTAGCCATAAATCCCAGGCTAACAGAGTCCCTAATCTTCCTCTTTGGTTCACCTAATAAAAGATAAAGTTATTAGTAAGAGAGGAGAGAGCACTCTGAATTATCAAAATAATCCTAAAACCTTCTAGGTCTGTGACATACAGAAAGAGAAGGGCGTTGAATATCATTCTTCCACCTTTTTTTATGTGTCTAGGGAGGTATTTTCAGCTGACTCTATCATTTGTTTTCTCAGTGTGATGCTGCTTGTGTCAGATGCTGGTTGTGTCAGATATTTGAGCATTACAGGTTGGTGTTTCACACATCCCAGTCAGTTAATAAGAGAAAATAGGCAAAATAGAAATTAAACACTGAAAATAGTGCAGCTTAGTCATCCCCACACTGATCTCATTTTCACAGGAATTTACTCTGAACAAAGTATTTCTTCCCACCCAATATTTCTTAAATCCTTGAATTATTCTACAACTGCATTTTACACTTAGAAATTACATTGCTTAGCAGTGGTGTCAAGGGATTTTCTCCCACTTTTGGACAAATACATAGCTGGAGGCCTGGGAAGTGTCAGTGCAGTGAAATAAAGCAGCTCCTATGTGCTCACACCTGCAGTGTTACCTCACTGTAGGAGAGGATGTGATGAGCAAATGGAGACTCCAGGGACTCCTTGCTCAGCACCTTGGTGGCAATGACCTGCCAGGAGTCTCTCATACTCATGTTCTGTCAACTGCAGGAGTTTTTCTAGGCTTTAAGGCTGATGGCAAGACGTATAATGCCAGACCAGACCGTTAATATTAGCATAAATCTGGTATTCTTATTTTAAGGCACAAATTTCAGTAGCTTTTGTGTGACAGACCATATTTTGACAAGACAAAATTAAGATATCTTATATTCAGAGAAATTCAGGGTTTTCTCAAGTTGCAGATCTTTGCCATCCCTGACTCTCCACCTTGTTTCCTGACTGCCAAGAGCCACTGGACTTCTGAATTCTGGCCTGGTAATCTTGCAAACTGATTTGGTATCGAGGTGTAAGCATCTTTCTGTTGTCATTTCCATGGTAACTTTAGGATACCGGGGTGATATTAAAACATCAGTTTCAGTGAGAATTACTGCTCTGTCTGTCCTGTTGCTGTGTGAGTGCAAAGGCAGAAAACTGAGTCACCATTTTGGGTAAATGTGACACAGAATGGGAGCTACACAGCATCTTCTGCACATCCTGCCTGCCTTATGTGAGAGCACAAGCATGTGTGAGGGTACAGCTTCAAAAAAACATTTACTGTGTGGTGCTACTAGTCCTACAGGATTTCTGGGGTAGGCCTACCTTTGATCACACCAGTCACTACAAGCAGAAATCACTGAAAAAGAAGATATTGTAGGAACTGGAAGGAAAGTCCTGTTTCTTCCTATTTCTAGTGACGGAATTGTTGCTGAAACTGGAAGAATTCTGGTAGGTGCACAAAGCTCTAAAGGGACATTATCATTTTACCAAGAATGATATAATCTAGTTAGAGTTGTTCAGAACAATAGGATACCCCAAGCATCACAGGTGATACTGTCCAAAAATGGCTTGTCTGAGAAGAGGAAATGATTAGTCACTCAAGAGGCCTGAAAATGGAGGAGGAGCAATCACTGTGTGTAAAAGGTGCATTGTGTGCCTTAGAAGTTTGGAAGAAAGGTGAGACTGGAAAGAGGATTCGGATCTTTGTGTAGGAAAAGCAAAGGACAGCTGCAGGAAGACAGTTGTAGCACTCTGAAAGCTTATTCCACACAGCAGGATTAGCTCCATGCAGCTCACTGAAAAAGAGCCATGCACTCACTGCATGACAAAAGCAGCCTGTGGTTATGCACTGTTTTTATTTGTTCTTTTAAAAATTATTATTATTTTTATTATTATTATTATCATTATTATTATTATTTTAGTACTTTCCCGCCTTACTGGATCACATTATTTTACTTAGCATGTGTGTCCTAAGGGATTTTTAAGGAGGATTGAGAGCTGTGCTTGTGTCAGATGGAGACTGAATGCTAATTACCAGCTTGACAGAGTATAATAACAATACAAGAGCATCAGTGACAGAAAAAAAAAAAAAAATGAGCGGAATATACAATTATTTTATAAAAGAGTTTCTTTCCTTGAGGGAAAAATCCGCACATTTACCATCTGTGACAAAGGAGATGTTGAACTGTGTAAGTGAATTACCCATAGCTCTGCCTACATGTGTGCATGGAACAGGATGAACTTGAAATGACATTAAGCAATTTTGTTATTGCAAGAAAGGACCAGAAAAGGTACTGAACTGCAAAGCTGCATTTCCCTCTTTCAAAAGCCTAATTCAGGTTGATAAATGAATCATGATGTAAAGCAGAAATACCACATAGACTTCTATTGAAATGTTTATTATACTGCACAAAGCTTTCATTTTTCTTAATGCCATGTTCTAGATGGAAATGTGCAGCATGTTGGAAGAAAATTGTAGAAGACCTAAGCTGTGTCAGTATTAATGATATGTTTAGGTGGAGCTTATTTGTGTACAACATTTTAGCTATAATAAGGGATGGTTCCCAGCAACATAAGACTCTTAATCTAAAATAAGTGTATTATTTAAGGTTCTTCTCTCAACTAAATTCATAATATGCATTTCCTTCTGGTTTTTAGTCTGGTTTTAAGTTTTCATTAGGTAGCATCAGAAAATTAGGCCATGTGATATTGCGCAAATTAAATTCTGGATTTTCTCAGTAAACTTTTTTATGGCCAAAAAAAGGCTTCTTACCCTCGTACCCCTTGTGTATTTGATCAGAAATAGTCCTTCAAAAATTTTTAGCTCAAGTCCTGTATAGTGTTATCAAATGAGAGCTCAATCTGAACCTTGCATATGCGGCTTTTTCAGGTTGTAGAAGAAGATAATGCAATGTGTTTGATGTCTAAACTGAGTGCCAGGAGCACAGACATACCTGGAGCAGGCTATGGAAATCAGTAAAGGGCTCTGTGTGCCTGAGAAAAGAAAGATTTCCCTCAGGAGCCTTCCAGTGGGGAAGCACCTCTCTTATAATTGATCTTCCCAGGCCACAGCAGTATCATGATTGCAGTATTAAATAATGATTTGTAATCAAATTAGATGAAACAGCCAAAATTAGTCTAATTTTAGAAGAAACCTGAAAGAAAACCTGTAGGAAAGAATCAAAGAGGCTGTAGCCAGATGATCTTGCTGTCAGTTCTGTGGCTAAAGAATTTTAAAACAGTGGAAGGGTTGTAGACAATCACATGCAAGAAGCCAGATGGAATTTCTGTGGATCAAAAGTGTGTACACTACAGACTCAAGCATGTTAATAACATCTACATATTATATATAAGTAGAAATATACAAAATAGCATCTAAGCATTCACCTAAGATTCTTCTTCCTCAAGAAGAACAGAAAATCAGAATATTCCTCTACTCCAGGGAAGAATTGAGGCAGCTCACATACTTCAAACTGCAACAAGAACATTGATCATTACAGGAGCAGGAGAATGCTGTAATTGCCACTTCACCACAAAATTATGCCCAAACACAAATATTTTGATTCCAACTGTAAGGAGCACCTTATTGCATAGAGCAGGGGGTCAGCTGAACGTGCTTGACATTACACAGCTTTCGTTTGGCCAATGGTTTATTATCATACACCTGTTCACAAGCACATTTTCTACGTATGTAACTAAACCAGTGAGAACTTCAGCTGAGGGTTTAAATAATTTTAAATGCATTTTAGCACTTAAATACTGACAACTATAGAAGGCAGGTCTTTGGACTTCATCTGGAGTACATGTATGCAAACCCGCCAGGATATTAAATTATTGTGTTCTTTTAGCCATGTTGAAAGAACATTATGTGACACCACAAGAGGTCAGTTGACACAAGCCAAGGAAGTTTAGTGTGAGTCAGCAGTCATCATTAATGTTTTGAACACTGAATAAAATATTTTAGTAGTGCATGTCAAATATTTTAACAATACAATCTATTTTTAGTGAATATTTCCTTGTATTTATGTTTCAGGGGAAATAGAAGGTATCTTATTTTGCTTCCTACATTTCATTGTGCAGACAGAGTTTTCCAGTAAGAGTACTTGCACAATCTAAATGCTAAAAAATGTAAATAATGTATGTTTCCTACAACTGTGGCAGATATGTGACAAGCTGGCAGACCATGAATGAAATACTTGAAATATTTTTGCCCAGAAAAGACAGGTGTAACATAGACTGTGTATCCAGCTGTAGAGACAACTGGTGAAATCTTGACTCTAAGTTGATGGAAAACCTTTCACTGCATGCACTGATGCATTCTTTACACAATCATTGTAGAAATGCACATAACCAAATTCCTTCTTAATCATAGAAAAAAAATGAATGTATGCAGTCTAGAATCAAGCCTGAGGAGTTAAATTTTCGTAGACTAACTTTTCCTCTTCCTCTGCTTTTTTAAAAAAATCATCCTTTCTAAATTGTAACTTTTGTGCATCCCTATCTTTCTCTTTCTAGGGGAAACTAAGAACTATTCTTAACATTGCTCTTTTTTAACAGATAGATAACTCTTCCATTAAATACTCTTATGTCATAAGAAACTTCTTCTTTAGATTTATTAGGTAGGTTTTTGTGTTCTACAAAAATGTGTCTTTTGTACAGGTTGTGACATGAGCTCTATATGAGTATAGGAATTTTCAGGGACTTTTTATGTTTGTGTGGACCAAATTAAAGCAAAGGGCTTAAAACTCCATGCCCATGCGAAATTATTTGCAGCTAATTGTAATGAAGTACTAATGCCATGAGCCAGTCAGAATATTATCAACAAATACAAGCCATTCAGACAATAGCAAAGTCTGAATTGTTTTCATTCATATGGGTTGCTCTATGGTAGTTAGAAAGTTAAAAGGATGATACAAGTTGGACTCAGTGGAGTTATTTTAATTAATTATATACTCAATTAATCTGATCAGTACTCCAGAGCCAAAACATGTATCAATTTGAAATCTTTGTCATTTTTCAAAGTTGCTGTCCCTGTGTCCTTGAAAAACAGTGATTCCTTTATGGTTCCCAGCATAGCAACATGCTACATCAGCATAGGCTATTCTACTATTAGATAATGATGCCATTGAAATAGGCATTTATTTTAGAAATTAAACAGATTAAAAATTCTGTCAGATTCCTTCAATGCAGAAACTAGTGACCAGAAAAATGGCTGAGCCTGAGCAAGGGCTGCCAGTTCCCTGTGTGAGCTTCCCCACAGAAATGCCTCTTTTTTTTCCAGTTTACAGTCCTAAGGTACAATGTGGAGACTCTAATCTACCAAAATAGATACCTTATCTTACAGCTGCAAAGTTGACAATTGGCCATACCTTTTTACAAGCAAATGTTTGGGCTTCAGCTTTCAAATTAGTCCATTATTTTTCTATTACGGATGACCTTGTGGATTTCTTGCCAAATGGCTCCTAGTAAAAAGGTCTTTCACAGAGATGAGAAGGGAAAAAAATCCCATTTTAGAGTGTCCTCTGTTTGGAGATGTGACCATCAGCAGGCACATGAGTGATTAGGGACAGCATTGTGAGGATCCAGGGACTGATGGTCAGGGCAGCACCTGCTCAGGGCTGAGCTGCAGCACTCAGGCTGTGCTTGCTGAAAAACTTACCCTGAAAAGGAGAAAGTTGCCTTCATCTTCTTCTCCATTAATTTTAGAGAGTTCTGAAGGAAAATGGGAGAGGAGACTTGAACTTTTGTATGTTTTTTTTTTCTCCTGATTGTCAGCATTTTATAAACCTGATTGGTTTGTACTTCAAGGAGAGAAAAAACCTCACAAATACAAATAATACTATTAAAGATAGAATTATTAATAAAAACAAAACCCATTTTCTAGTATGCCAAATATGATTTCTAATAAAGTATTTTTAAGAAGTATTTCATAGTTAAAAGACAAAATATTCTTTCATTCTCTGGAAATGTAATTGGTTTTTTTTCCTCATATTTAGAGCATATTTGGCCATATTACATTTCATATGCACATAAACTTAAAGAAAATTATTTGGTTTACAAATCACACAGTATAAGTTATAGGATGTCATAATAGAACTTGCTCATGCAAGATAAGTTCATCTGTTCTGTACTTTCATGTCTATACAACATTTAATTGCATAGTAAATATGGCTATAATGTCT
Organism: Melospiza melodia melodia; assembly: GCF_035770615.1. Taxonomy (NCBI): domain Eukaryota; kingdom Metazoa; phylum Chordata; class Aves; order Passeriformes; family Passerellidae; genus Melospiza; species Melospiza melodia. The sequence goes on along the minus strand of NC_086207.1, from coordinate 8,474,851 downwards.
TATTAATAAATCAAAATTATGTAATTTCATCATCCTATTTTCCATGTGACACTGTCCTTTTCCCTGCAGTCTCATGCTGTGCTTGACAACAAAGAGCAAAATTGTGCAGCATTATTGACCCTGTATTAAAGCAATTTAATCTCTGGTGTCTGAAATAAGATATCTAAATTGAAAGTTGAAATAAAATTTTGTGGAAGACCTATGTACCCACCCTGAAGCTTGGAACTGGTCTCAGTCCACAGCAGTGTAAATGTGCTTGTACTTATGCCACAGTTTGGATGTTGTTACAGAGTTTTACCCTGGTTAAATGTTAGGATTACACTTGAGTTGCTTATTTTAAAAGCAATGGCACTTAGCAGCACCCTGAATTTCACGTCCCTGTTATGTCTGACAGAGAACATGCCGACACAAGTCCTTGGAGGCAGAGCTCACACTGAGCTGGCATTCCTGGGGTTGAGGTGTTTGTGTAATGTTTGTGCGTGTTTGGCCATGCTCAGGTGTCTCTGCTCCCTGTGGATAGCAGATCCTGTGCCACATCTTGTGAGAGCAGTGCTTTGCTGTGCTCCATATTGGCTGGCATGTCCACAGGTTCCCCGGGGGAGTGTTACACTCTAATGTTGTTAAAAGCTTCAAAACTTCTCCCACTGGAGGCACAGGGGGCTCTTCATGGCCAGCATTTGCAGGAGCATCCCCATGAAGGCAGAGCATTGTAGGATTCCCTGGGAAGGAGCCACAGCCCTCACAAGAGAAATGCCTCTCCCATTACTGCTGTGTCCCAAACCCCTGTGTATGTTTAAAGTTTGCAAGACATTGCTGGGGAAATATAAATAGAAAACTGGGTTTTTTTCTTCCTTTGGTTTGGATTAGCTATGCAATTAATAAGCAAAATCTCTCCTGCTCCTGGGCAGACCCTGTTAGCTGTGCCCTGCTGAGGATGTGACCATGAAGGTGCTGGCTGGTTTAGCTGTCAGGACATGAGGGAGAGGTCACATTTACCACCTGTGGTGTGCACATCTCCTCCTCTTGCATTCCCAGCTGCCCCACCCCTTGAGCCAATTTACCCCCAGTACAGCAGCAGCCTCACCTGTAAAATGTTTTGATAACATTTACCTTCCACACAAGGATGTTAATAATTTGTTGTGTTAATAATTTCTTTAAAAAGCGCTTTGAGAGTTTCAGATTGTTGCTAGCAGTATCTGTAATCCACAAAATAATTCAGCAGTGGAAACAAATTTGTGGGGGTTTTTTTCTCATTTGTCTTTGATTGCAATTTCTGGCTTTCAACTGATAAATGACTTCCAAACTTACTAACATAAAACCCTGCAAATATGTGCCACTTATGGTCTTAAATACATGTGAAGCTTTGTCTTGCCAAGGATAAGTACTGCACTTGAAAAGGGAGCATCCCAATCACATTTGACCTGTTACATAAAGTCAATGGTGTCTGCAATTACTCTGCGATCCAGCAATTCAAACCAATCTGTTTTTAAAGACAAATCATGCATAAACTCAAGCTAAGTAGTGGTCTCCAATGATTCTGATTCATGCTGTGCTGACAAACCCTCATGAAAGCAGATAAGCTGTATCAAGAACTAATTAAGAACAGAGTGTTTTATGCCTCTTTTGCATGAAATTAAATAACAGCATTCTGGGAAGAACTAAAGCAACAGAAAACAGCCTATTTTTTCTTACTCATACATAGGATTTTAATACATTAATTTTTTCTGAAGCTTCAGGTTCTCTATGTATCTGCAGTGTGAATGCCAAAAATGAGCCCTAGGCAAGACAAAAATATTTCTCATTTCACCCAGCATTTTGGTCTTGGTGGGACTATTTGGAAAAACAAGCCTAAAATATTCCTTGTGGAATTAAGAGTACACTTCTTGTCTTCCTTTGTAGCATGTTCATTTCTCTTGATTGATTTTTCTGTAGGGGCATCTTGTTCATTGTTTGGAGAAGAACATAGTATCTAAAAGATTAATCAAGTAACCTTGAGCTTTTAAACAAGCAAAAAAGATTAGAAAGTAACTTTGTATTAACTAGCTGCTTGATACCTCTTCTGATTTATTCTTTGTCCTGAGAATACATGGCCCAACACTCAAAGCCGTTTGTTGGGAGGGTAGTTTAGAGGGACAGCATGAAGTTTGGAATGGAAGTTTGGCATAGTGACAGTAGTTATGCCAATTTAAACAAGTTAAATGTGTCTCAGTGCATCTGTACTTTCTTCTAAAAATTTGATTAACAACAGGAATATCTTCCATGTGTACACATTCCTAGGAATATTACCACATTCCCTGAAAAAATTGTCTGAAGATGGAAGAAGTGTATGAAAATCTGTTTCAAGTTAGCTTTGATCAGAATCAGCCGTCTGTCTAATCAAGACAATGATTTCCATTGCATAATGGCACATTTTGATACTTTGTGAAGTCGAGGTAAAATAGCAGCAGTGGTTTTACCATTTCTGGAAATTACAATGCTAAGATCGCACAGCACTTTCCAAACCTGAGGCTTAACAATACCCTCATGTATTTACATTGTGCATATTTACAGAAACGAAAGAAAAGGCAAATGAACTGAGGATTGCTCGGGTGGTTTCCAATTCAGAATTAGCTTTTCAAGAAAGCAACTAAATTAGCTCCCACATAGACACTTCTGCTTGTTTTCCCATATTTTATACCGTAATATGTGTTTTTCAAAATACTCTTTATGTTTTATGCTGATCTTTTAAAAATATTTTCCAACTTATTTACACTTGAAATAGGTATTTGTCATGTGTCGTAGAAGAGAGTTTTCTGCAAAGGAGTGTTGCTGTCTTCTTTTTACTTTTATACCTTCTGTCTGTTTTTGACATTTCTCAGAAGTGACTCCAGTGCTTCCTCCAGATTTTAGTCTGACAGTAGGAGGGGCAGGCAGTGGTGTCAGAGCAGCTTGGCTGCATTCCCAGTGGGAAATGGGAAGGGGTGGCAGGTCTGGAACTGCCCATTCTCACTGCAGACATCTCTAACCTCAACCTGCTGAGAGCCAGGGAGCAGGGAGGCTGCCTTGAAAAGGAGAAGTTTTTGTTGAAAAGAATTTCTTGTCAACTACTGGTGAGATTGATTAGTCTGGAAAGTCAAAGTATCTGAATCACTCCAGCCTGGAGAATGCTGGTGGAAGATGTATTTTCAACTGATCCAATTCTTAATCTTCATTCAGATTGAGTAATTTCTTTGTAAATTTTCAGTCATTAATGTTTGAACATCTGCCTTGATAGAAAGGTTATTAAACATCAAAGTATTGTAATCTCACCAGAGATTCCATAAAGCTGTCCATTCCTTAAAACTCTCCCTTAAGGATAGTTTTTCTCAAATTGTTCTGATAATCTTTTTTGAGCCATTTGTGTGAACATGTGTGAATCTTCTGCCATTATTAAAATCCCCATGAACATGTATCCCTTTACTTGAATGTTCCTTAAAGCTTTGAGGACTTTCTCTCAGATTGCCATCTGAAATTCAAATCCATCCGTGCACAACTTAGAAATGATTAGTCATATAATTTGATTGGTGTTTTTCTTCTTCCTTGACTGGTATGAATGTTCACAGAAGGCTATATTTAAATTATCTCATCCTGAGATTAAAATGCATTTTCCCTGAACATCTGTGCCTGTAAACTGAATGCTCACGAGAAGTGACTATAAATGGGCTGCTCACATGTGCAATTCAAATGGGGCTGAGTCTAGTTCAATTGAAGATTTAAACCAGCAGCATTTTTATTTGTTTTGATTTATTTCTTTCAGCTGTATTTGTTCAGTTTCATTAGACCACAGCATTAAAAAGTGAACCCAACTGCCTGCTCTGGACACTCCTGTGTTTCCAGTGCATGGATGGGAACCAGTAGGAGTATTTCATGACAGCCAGAGAAAGGTGCTTATAAGATGACCCTACAGGCAGAACTACACACTGCTAGCAAAAAACAGCTGAAGGAAAAGCTGATGATTTCATCCTTAAAATTTTTCCAAACATTATTGTGGATTACCTGTGACTGCAGACATTTTGTGAAATACCAATCTCTTGCAGAATGTGAGTAGTAGTGTGGAAATGTTCTGTGCATACCTGTAGACGCAGATATTATTCCAGGGATTGTCTTCTATTGTAGAAGAGAAAATAATGACTGCTTTTTCTGCAAATTTAGAGGAGTTGCTAGTCTTTTGAGATACAAAATGGCTGTCTCTCCTTTCTGAAGACTGATTTCTGTTAGGTATATAAATGGAAACTTGTAGAGTTCTTTTCAATGAATGTCAACACTACATAGTTGTCCAGGTGGAAACCCTCTTTCCAAAAATATTTTTGCTTCTTAAAATCATCTCTGATCTCACTACATGTACTTGGTAATCTTTACGGAGGCAATCAGCAAATAAAATTGTAATATGTTGATATGGAAAAGATTAAGTTTGGTTCCAAGTTTAGGTTCCTTTCTCACTAATAATTTGATCGAAAATTCTCCACAATAATTTTTTAATCTCTTTTCAAAATTAAATACTTGATTTCAACTGCCTGTTCTAATCTCTGGGTCATTTGGGAAGTCAAGTCCCAAGAACACGGAGTTAGGAGTGGTGGTAACTGCCCCCATGCAAATATCCACCCTGTCATCTAGCAGGTGCACAGATGGGATTCAGTGGTATCGGTTTTCTTGCTTTGCATTTATTGTATTTTTATTATTCTGCAACCCATACATTCATTTTAACATCTGCAGACTGTTCTGAAAGATCATAGGAGATTTAGATTAATCAGTGATATGAGGTCTGATTTTCAGTGTAGTTTAATTATTTTCTGAAAATCTAGGACAAAATAGTGGGCCTTGTATTGAGCAGGGACAACCTGTGGCTTCCTGACTCACTGCTAGGGAAAGTGACAGCACAGTTTCAGTTTTCCAGCAAATGAGAGAAAAACAACTTGGAATTGTAAAAATGTCCCACAAGATTTTACATTTTTAATTGATAAGCCGATTATGGTGATAAAGCACATTTATAAACAATAACAATAGATGTTGAACAGTCTTTATTTTGTTCTTTTTTTACTTTAATCTACTCATGAAGTTTAGACTTTTGTTGTCATCTGTGGCTTGCTGCTGGGTCAGCTGTTATTAATACAACCATGACAGTTTAAAACGGATTTTTTTTCCTCTTTTAAAAGTGCCATTTAAAAGCCTTCTGCAAGACAATGTACCTGGTGTACAACAGTTGTGTGAATTTATAGATGAGGTTTTTGCAAATTAGGAAAATAGTTTTATAATTTCCAATTTCTGTGTAATGCTTTTCATGACTTGGGAAGCTGATTTTCTTGGATCAGTGAGTTTCCTAAAACCCTCAAATATCCTTTAACTTACTTTAATAGTAGCATTCAGGACTGGAAGATTAAGTCAATAAAAGTTTGGGGTTTTTTTGTTGTTTGTTTTTTTAAATACATTTCAAAGGTGCTGTACTCTGCTGATCAAAGCTGCTTTACAAAGGACTGTTTGAATGCATTGACCAGCTGGGTTTTTCATACACTGGGTGTATAAACCATGGTTTTAGCAGCTGCAGAGACTCCTCCTCTTGCCAAGGGCATTGTTGGCAGGTTCCAGGTTTGTCTCCAGTCAGAGAAGCTCAGTGGGATCACCCTTGCAGTGATAAGACAGTAGGCATAATTCACTTTTAAAAGTCCAGGAATACCACTGAAATGGTTCCCTTTACTTGTTTGTCACATAGAATAGGTGGCACCTTCTAGCTCTGTTGGACAGGTACACATTTCAAACACCAGCAAGCTGCAAGAGTTATGGCTGTTTCACAAGATAGAAAAGAACTAAAAATGCTTCAGCTCCATCTCCAAAGATCAAAAGATTTTTGAGTCTTTTTTTTTCCCTTCTCAATTTTTCCTTCATTTTGCATGGGCTCTGTTTTCAGAACCACACCCAGTGTGCCTAGTCTGGAAATATTCATCAATATGACAAACATGTCCAAACAACAAGCTTAAAGAAGACTACCATGATAGGTAAAACCAGTGGAAAAACTTCAAGATGAAGTTTTCAGCTCAGTAGATGTTGCATATGGCGTATATTTCAGATTGCATGCTGCATATTTATTTTCTGTTAGTCTGTTAAATACTGCCTAGTAATATCTATACCAGGGATATATTTGATAATGAAAGCTTTAAACTAGAAAATGTGTGTACCTATTGGCAGTTTTTACAGGATAAGAAAGGACATTGATCCTCAAAAATAATAAATATCCATTATATGGTTAGATACATTAACAGTGGCATAAAAAAATAAGTTCTTCCATCTCTGCATCAGCTTTCTCATTCTTCTCAATTCCCCTTGACACCATCTCTATCTCATTTAGCCATTAGGGCTTTAACAGCTGAGGGGTTTGTACATGAAGGGGGTTTCATGAGTGTGAAAATCCATATCTGAGTAAATGTAAATGTCAGTAAATGTGGGTGTGTTCATGTGTGGTTTGACACACGTGAAAATACAGTCCTGCTGCTTGCATTGTTCTCCAATTCCAACTCCCAGGCTCTGAGATTTGAGCACAGATGCTGTTTTCTCTGAGATAGTACTTGTCTATTCTTGGAATGTCATGGCAGATGTTTTACCTCGAGGTTAATATCTGACTTGCTTTAAATTCATGTGGGAAATCTGAAAGTTCCATTTCCTATCTCGAAAATCAATAGAAACTTAATCAGAGCTGCTAAAAACAAGTCCCAGTTCTTTTGTAACAGAGAAAGTAAACAAGGTACAAAATTAAAAGTGACAGAATATTTTACATGAAGGACATGAAGTGCACCACCAACTAAGCTTCAGCTCTACAAGCTGAGTGTCTTTCAAGCTGAGGTTTGACTAGAGAAAGCTCCATCTGTTCTTTTCCCTATACCAAGGCACTATAGCACATTTAAGGTACATTTCAGTTTTTAGAAAAATGTAAACAAAATTTTTAACAGACATTAGCTTTGCATTGAACAGCTTGTATGGTGACCTAAAGGATTTTCTTTGTCAGAAACTGGGTGTTCAATCCAGACTCCTCACGTATGGCTGTTACTCACATGGATGAGAAACCAGATCCCAAATGCTTTTTTGGTCCTCCTGCCCCAACAGATTTCCTGCATGGGCTTCATATAGCTGAAAATTTATCTTCCCTTCTAGCCTAGACTGATTATTCTCTCTTGGTTCTGTTTTCTGGTGGGTTTTTTTTGGTTTTTTTTTTGGTTTTTTTTCCTCGATGTTGTGCTGAAAGAAACTGTTGCTTCACGTCATTTCTCATCAGCCTGGAAGGGTGTTGGGGGCATATAATTTAATCTCAAAGACACAGGGAAATTGAGATGGCTGTTTTCAGGTTTTGTTAAGGTTTTTTGGTTCAGGTTTTGTCATCTGCTCAAGCTGGTTGGTCGTGGGACATCCTGGTCACTGCATTCTGCAGCAGGATTCAGTCTGGAAACAAGGATTATTCTTTCAAGTTGGATTATATGGGTAAATAATCATAGAGGAAATAGTGCAAACTTTTGAAGAAACAAGAAGAAAGAAAAAAAAAATCTCATTGTTCATCTTATTAAAACATTCTTTATCCTTGTTGTTAAAGCTCCAAAGAGTGCAGATATATATGTGAAGGCAGGTGGAGCCAGATTTGGAGAAAGGAAACTCCCTCCAGGAGCCTGGTGACAGTGATTCCTCATTGTCCCTGTGCCAGTGGAGGACACACAGCTGGTACAACACCATAAAGATTTACTGGTTGAGTAAATGCCTTAAAGCATTTTTATGGTTAAAACAAAAAGGATGACTTAATTTTTTTCAGATAAAAAATTGCAGCAATGAAAGAGCCCGACTTTACAAGTGGATTTCATCTTAAAAATAGAAACATTGTCATTGCTATCTTTCTTATCTTAGTTCCTAAAAACCCCAGAGATTTTAGCACGTATGTGAATTAATAGGGTGAAAAAAGCTGTTAGCATTCTTGTCTCATTACTTAATTTGAAAAGTTCTTGCTTTCTTTAAAGTTAAATTTAAGAAAAAAAAGAGCATTAATATGTTAATTAATAAGAAATTCAATAGAGAACTAGAAAGCAAGTAGTTAGACTATTTTTTCTTTAGTAAATCTGTGAAGCTCATTAAGTGCTTCTTGGAACACATGCATAGGAAAGAAGTCCAGAGGAATCTTCTTAAGATGAGCTTGTGAAGAAAACTCCTGTCTTAAGAGACATTGGTATTCTCAAATGTATTGAGTCTACTCCTCTTAGAAAATCACATTAATTATACAAGTGATTTTGTTTAGTCCTTTGGGCAAATACTTGAGATAGTTCTCTTTAGGTCCTAGAGCTGAGTGAAATATTGACTTCTAGATCAGTGGCTGAACTAAAAAGTGCCTTTAAATATGTACATATTAGTCCAAGATTTTAAATTTTCTTCTTTTATTTTCTTTGCATCAAAAATAAGATGGTGCTTAGAAGTGGGCTTGAAATTGCTCGTATGGAAATAATTTTATTGATTTATTAAAACATTATTAATTTTGGAATATATTTCCAAATACTCCTCTTTTATTTCCTGTTGCTTCCTGGAAGGGAAATATCCCTGGATTTCAGCATGGACATGGAAGATTGAGTGGGGGTCAATTTTTTTCATGTGCCAAACTCTTGATTAAAAAAAAATCACCGTTTTTGAAAGAGTTTTGTTTTTGTCCAGAGTGTCAGGATTTGTTATCTTCTTACTTTCTCTGTGACTCCTATAAATGCATGAATCAGCTATAGGGCATAACATGACTTTGGTACCATACCAGTAGTGCCATTTGTGTGCAGCTCTTCTCTGGCTTTATCGTTTTCCCTGCTCCAGTCTGGCAGTACGTGTTCAGATTTTAGAAGAACTGTCCTTCCTGCACCCCAGTCTCAGCACCCGGATTCAGATGTGGTCCCAGAGTGGCCCCAGCCCTCTCCATCCTCTCTGACAAACATCAGGGATAACGTTTTAATCTCTGCTGGATGCTGAAACCTGGCCGTTAACACAACCATGGCTGGAATTTGAGTTTTTATTCCTGTTCACAACCAATGTTGCATGAGCAGGAGGGCCCATTCTATTGCTGGCTTTGTTGCCCATAGCATTAGCTGGCAAATCCTGTCTTCAGCAAACACACTTTTGGTACAAAAGTAAGTGCAAGGCCGGCCCTTGACACCAAGGATGGCGATGGAGGCTTGTAGAGAGGACTCAGCATTGTTCAGGCCTCTTTTGCAGGCAATTCCTGTCCCCATGAATGATTTCTCAGTGGTTATGAATGTGTAACTTTTTGTTAAAAGCTCCTTGAGGTCAGCGCAGCCGCTTGGGGCACGCCGAGCTCCCTGCTCCCTAAGTGCTCAGGAAAGGAGAGCAGGCTCCCTGCAGCTCTGCCTCGTCCTTGCCTGCTGCCTGTGGAGTGTGTGAGAGGTTTGCAGCTCTGCCTGTTCCACGGAGAGAGGCTGAGCAAGCTGTCCTCTTCTGAGAGCCTGCAATTACTGGGTTTTAAATGGGAAAAATGTGTTAGGAGCATTAACACTGTATTAGCTGCCTCCTCTCTACCCACTCAGACCCTAGATGGGGCTCACTGTGTTTATATAATCCTTCACAGGTATTTATTGACACTACAAAATGTTTAAATGAGATGTTTCAGTGCAGGCTGACAACGTTTCAGTTTATGGAGAGCACAAGGAGATAGGCTGCTCATCAAACCTTACCCAAATCTGCTACTGAGGTATGAAATCCTCTCTCTTAGGGGCATGAATAAGGCTGAGGATGTCTGAATCTTGTTTGGCTCACTAAAGAAAAGTGGAATGATTTGGGAGAAACCTGTCTGCTACTGCATGGAAGCTGCAAATTAGGCTGTGCAGACAACACCAGAAAAATAGGTAGAAAGTGGAGATTCAGGGGGAAAAGAAATCTCTCACCTTCAGTGGATGACATACTGGTCAAATACTGGGATCAGGGTCAGTGATTTGACATTATTCTTGCAGCAGTCAGAAGAAAATAGCAGAAAAGAGAGTGTTGTCTCTGAACCTGCTTCTGTCATTCCCTGCCACATCTCCCCAACATAACTGCTTTTGTTTTAAGGAAGAAATAGTAATGAAAAGCTATAAATAAAATAATACTCAAATTTATTAAGTAATACTCAGATATGTTAACTTGACTATTTTTTCATATGGTTATTCATCTGAAATAGGAACATAAGATGAGAAAGTGATTGCTGTTTCATTTTGACTTCAATAAAGTCCCTCTTAAATTTGCTTCTTTTTTTTTTTCCAGTCCAGAGAAAAAGAGGTTGATTTTGTTGTTTTGGAACCTTACTCCTCACTGGTTTGAATCCAATTCCTCATTACAAGTCTGTATTAGTTTTAATGAGATTCCAAGTTACTTGCCCAGTTTGTGGTCTTACACATCAGTATTGTTTCCTGTTGCTTGTGTGCACTGATCCTCTCTGTTGTACTTCTAATCATCTTTTCTTTGAGATTTTACCTTTCTCTCTCATTCAGTAGAGTTTCTGTTTCCTTGTTATTTTTCTAATGAAAGCCAAGTTTATTTAAGATTGAATTTTTCCTGCTGGGGTACAGGTGATCAGAACTGCAGAGAGTAATTCAGATGTTATGCCACGAATGTTTTGCTTTATCCCTACTGGAAATTCCTTTCAGAATCAAAGTTCTTGTCACAAACACCTTGTTCACAACTACTTTGTGTTTATCCAAGACACCTATATGTTATATTGCTGACCTCTTTCTTTCATGAAAAATCTACATGGATAGAATATTTTTAAATGAGTATTTAGAAAATGTGTATCACTGTTGTCAGGTGTGTCACATGGAGCAGAGATCCCATTGTCTAAGTCTGTCTGTTAGCGCATTTCTGTACAATATCCGTCTTTGTTCGTTTCCCGTTTTGAACATTTGCAATGCTGTCAATTTCCATGTCACAGTCAGTCAAACTTTCCTGACTTCCAGCACTAACAATTTCTGTAGTCATGCACAATTCACACAAATGCTCATTACTGAGAGCATAATTAGCCTTCTCTATTGTGTGGGACACTGCGTGACACAGAGACGATTAACAAATAGTGAGTGATGAATAGTTGGAAAAAAACTCAAAAGAAATATGGCAGGAGAAATGAGTGTTCCTTTTCTCTGACCCGTGCTGAGTACCTGTCTTATAGGACAGTCAGAAGAGAAATAATTTTGTGCATTTGGATTAATTATTTCAGAATGTGAGGTAAAGTTTCAGCTTTACACGGAAAACTTGAAATTTGATTTATGTCACGTTTCCGTCAGTCATGTTTCGCTATAACCTTACAGATTTCAGCAAAGCTATTTTGGGTTTATTCTACTGTAAATGACACCAGTGTCATGCTCTTAGCTTGAAATACAGAATTTTTATGAACTTCACAAATTAGTCTTTCTGGTCTAGGATAGAACTGTGATGTAACTTGCAAATACAAATGTCTGACAAATCAAAATCTCAAAAAGGAACGAGTTTTGCTGGCAGAGTTTTTGTCTTTTGTTCTCCCAAAGGGGTGATTAGTGTAACATGCAAAACGGTTCCAATTAAACTGGCAAAAAAAGAAAAATGCCAGCTTTTCACAGAAGCTATCTCCTGAGGACTCAGGCCAGTTCTGAGATTTACTGAGGTTAAGAAGTATTTCATTTCTATCTGGTGGCTCAATAAATTCACAGTGAAACCACCTGTGAGCGGGCACAAACCTTGACTCCAAAAACCTCTCAAAGCTGTGTAAAAATCCAGGCTGGTGTCAGTTCAGATACACCCAGACCTGTGCCTGCCTTGTGCCTGCTGCTTTTCATTTTCCTCTGCCTGAACAGCTGTGGGGCAAGGGGGAGCAGCACCCCAAACCCCACTGTCTGAGAATGCTGGCCAGGTGCTGTCATCTGCAGTAAATAATTACTGGGTTTTATTTTAAAAACGGAAGGAGAGTGGGGGAAAAAGTTATCCTGGTGCAATCTCCCCGAGAGATGGCTCAGACCTGCAGCTTTGTGTCCAGAGCAAACCAACTGACAGGCTGCCTTTGTGGGCTTCTGTTCTGAGGTGGTGGCTCCATTCAAATCAGCATCCTCTGAACAGGATAGGCACTTCACACAAACTTCATAAAGCCAAGGAATCTGTTCCAACTGAATTCTGTGAACCAAATCTGATATTTTACACATAAGCACCAGAAATATGCTCTGTGATGTCATCAGTGAAATGTCAGCTGGCAGATGTATTTTCCTTCCCCCCTCAGATACTGGAACAGATAAATGTGTACAGACCATGGTGTGAGGACTGCTGTCAACCTTTAAACTCATTTCATTGCAGCATACTCAAGTGGCCTGCTTATAAATTCACTTCCTTTTATAGTCCAGAAAATGGTAAGAATCCTTTCAGCCTTACCTGGCTTACATCAGAAAGCTGTATGGTAGTGATGAAATATTTTCTGTGTGAGCTTATTCAATAAAAATGTTAACTAGGACTATTAGGTAAGGCTAATATGCTGTACTGGCTGTATTTCAGTATTTATTTTTGACAACAGATGAAGAAAACTAACACAAAATAAACTTGAGCTTTTAAAAACACAGCACCCAGACAGATTTTCAGAAGAAAGAAACAGCTAAAATAATCTGTTTCTTTGGACTCAGTTTTACATGGTGCTGTGCTGTATTCCATACAGAAGAGATTGTTACTCTGTGACCCAAACAGAGCTCTGGGCTGCATTAAAATTGGAGGGTTTTTGTTTGTTTGATTAGATTTCTTTAAGCAACCATTTAAATAATATTTCTTCTGTTGTATTTCTTTCCCACTTTTATATGGGCTTGTACTGCAAAGTACAGGGAGTCACAGGAGCTGTAGGATTCAGCTCTGAGTCTACCCATGGTCATGTACCTTCTGATCTGTGGCTAAAAAGGTTCAATCTCCTAGAGTTTGCTGCTTTCTTTTTAAATAATATTTAATAAGCTGAATTCTTTCTTCACAGTCTAAACTCTTTCAGGTGAAAGCATTTTTTTCCTTATTATCCAGTACTTAAAATGAACTTTTGATACTAATTGTTATTACTTGGTGCTACTCTAATGTTATAACCTAATGATAAAAATAATAGAGCTATTTTGAAAATGGAAGGTTGCTCTTATTTATAACAAGGCACAACGGATAAAGGTTTTAATGAAAACTTTTATTGTCTTACTTCCTATTTGAACACTGGACATTTGGCCAGCTACTCTGAAGGAAGCTTGACATATCTGGTTTATAGTAAAGGACAAATTTTTTCCATTCTAAAGTGATGCCTGTGTAGTATAGAAATACCATTCAATATTCCAGGAAATGTAATTAAATAATACCCTTCAATGAAACAAAAGGAAAAGCAGAATCTTCATCCTCTACTAGGAAGATTGTGTGCTTGATAGAGGTGCTTTGTTCACAGATAACAGCACTGAGGACAAAGAGGTACTTGCTGCTTCCTTGGGTTCTCAAGGCACTGTGATGATAAAAATAATAACAAATCAAAAGACAGCTTATATTAAAAAGCAGAGCAGAAATGAACAGCCTCACAAAAGGTGCATATCAGAATGTGGTACCTTAGCTGCAGAGCAAACTCCGACAGGATATGGAGGGGGAAGATCAAAATGAAAGGAAGGTGAGCTTGTTCATGAGGAGGTGTCACAGTGAACCCACCTGAAATCTAAATAACCAGCAGATAAAGTTCATTTCTCCCAGATGGCCATAATTCAGAACAATATGTGAATGAAAAGTAACACCAAAATGCTGCAGAAAAGCAATATAACTCTGGGAATAATTATTTAGTGGTAGTAACACAGGGTTGTATTATTAAAGAATTCTTAATTTTCAGAGATTTAAGCTGAAAGATGAACCTTTGTTTTCATGACATTCACCCTTCTTTTGAATTCCTGTGGGAGAACATGTTGGCAGTTTAATTGAGCCAGACACTGTTAAACATGATAGTCATCAATTTAATGCAAAACGTTCATTTTCCTTATAAGTGATATTTGTGAAATTCCTTTAAATGAAAGTGTATGGTAAGGGGTTTACTTCACTGTGATCTAACAGAAAACAAAATCATCTGGCAATGCATCTGTGCCAAAATCTAAGAGTCAAAATCAATCTTTAGTTTATTTGATGAGGAGAAATTGTAATAAATCTGCTACACTTTAGGCCCCAGTTACAGGGAGTATCTAAAATTTGCAGGAATATGTGTAAGTACAAGGTCTAAATTAGGAGAGATTAATTCCATCCACTACTTCCACTAACAGGTTTAAGGGCTTGACTTTGCATAGTAACAAGATTACAGAAATGCCTGAAGGACAATTCTTATACAAAACCAAATGTCCCCAAGTGATTTCGAGTTGCAAAAAAATGTGCCTTTCATCTTATTATTAATTGTATAATTAATGCATCCTGTGTACTGATAATAATAATGCCATGTAATTAATTTTTAAGAATTAAAACCTTGCCTTTATCCGGTCTCATGGTCCACTTTCATGTTTATAGCTGAGAATATAAATCCTCTTATCTAATAATAACATGACTGGTTTCATTGTTCAAAAAGAACTGCTCTTTGTTATTTTATTATTTTATTATGTTATATTTTACATTATTATATTAATTATATGCTTTTCTATGTTCTTTAAAGAGACCAAAGAAACGACATTTTAAAGCTCATCAGTGTAATTTTGTGCTGGTTTGGATAAGGTGCGATATTTCATTTGTTTTCTGTGTCTGTTTTTGTCTTCCATGATTACCCATTCTGTTTACAAAAAGGCTCAATTAGCATTTGAATAGTAAGCCAGAGAGCAGACAGGTTGAGAATTCTTATAGAACTAATTTGGCAGGCCTCTCATCCCCCCCACGTCTCTCTCCCAGCTTTTTCTTTCTCTCTAATCAAGCTGCAGTTATTAAAGCTAGAATAAAAGAACTGATTTTTTCCATTACATTGATGCATGCTGAACAGTGCCTAGATTTGCTTTTTCTTCCAGCTATGCTAATTGGACTCAAAGGAAATATTGAGTTTATAATAGCAAATGAAGAATTCATTAAATTCTAGCAAGGAAAAAAGTTAAGCAATGGAACTGGACATTATTTTTTTGAACACATTTCCCTTTCAAGGTACTTACCTTAATACTTACAAATAGGAAAAGTATTATTTAATTTTTTGAACCCAATTGTTTTGGGAAAAGTCAGAATCTGGGAAAGGAAGGAGGTATTTCTTTACAGTAACAGATATCTTCAAAATCAAAAATCTCAGTGGGCATTTGGCTTCAAGGCAGTTACACAGGAGCTCCTAAGGAAAAAAAAAATGTACTGCTACATCTTCAGCTTCTGTCTTACTGCCCCTGGGGTAAATCGGGAATGACTGCATCGAAATCAAAAGGTTTCCATTGACAAGAAAAGTCTGAAAAGCCTGGAATCTCACAAGAGCAATGTTTTACACTAGATTGCCAGAATTTTTGCCTCTGGTCATGGCTGAATGTCTCATAGGAATTGTCTTGCTCACATACAGTAAATCGGAGAAGATGATGCAGTACTTTGTGGTTCTGTTGTTGATTTTGTGATTTGAAAACAGAAATAAGGATTCCTGATGTGAGCTATTATTAAACTCAAGGTTCTCACATGAGCTAAACCAAAATCCCTTTCAGTTATGAAGAAGCATTGTCTAAAGCAAGGGTTTTTAAGTCCTGGTTTTAAGCAAAGTCTTGATTTTGTGCTAGTCTAGTGAAATTGGGAACTGGGGTCCCTGAGGTTGGAAACAGTGGCTATCTGCATATAAGAGGTTCCTTAGAACCTGATCCAGTAAAGGCCTGAGTAACCTCACTTAGCCTGGGACTACCTGTAAGGAGATGTTAAGTGCAAGTTTAGGTTATTTGGTGAACGGAGGTTTTTAAATTGTTTGTGACTTCTGGGAATTGGTAGAAAGAGATTTGTGTCTGCATTTTTTTCTTCCAAATATAGACAGGAAAATTTCTAGACAAATGGAAAGTTAAAAGTCTGCATTATCTTATAACAGCTGTATGTTGCTGTGCCATCACTTCTTCATTAGACCTAAATGATAGGGGAGTCAGAGTAATCAGGATCATGTTCAAGATCTGAAATCTCTGGTTGTTTCTGTGACTACAGAACTTTGTGATCATCCTCACTGATCTGGTGATTCATCAGTGCCTTACAGGCTACACATTTTGAAGCACTTTTACTGACAATGTATTACCTGAATCATGTCTCGATAAACTCCAGTTAACATGTAATTCTTCCAAGAACTCCTCCCAGGGCTATTTTCATTCTGTGAAAACCTTAGTTTTGCTGACAGAACTTTGCAGTCCTGGCTGCCGTCATTGCTGGGCTGCTGGAGCACAGGCAGTTTGTTGCTTCTAGAGGCAGATTTCCTTAAGCAGTGGAAAGCTTGAGTTGAACCAAATTTTAGCAAATTCATGCCTTTCTGCCTACACAGGAGTGTAGACTAGATCTCAAATCTGCCTGTTCATGCTGAAGATGAAAGGTCAAGTTTGACATCAGGCTGGTTTGTGTGCAGAGGTGTCTCCCACACAGGGATTACTGTCTTTGTTCTAAAAAACATCAAGATTGACTGTTTGTGTAATGAATTGCAAAACTAAATTGTGTGCTACATTGCTTTGGAACCTCTAGTGTGGGCACAGAATCTTCTTTTATTTTTGGCAGTGGATATTCCTTCCCTTCAAGCATTTAATTTATATGATTACAGTGTGTTCAGGCCCCAGCCTGGTTCTGGTCACATTCAGGAAAAGGTGCTGCAGGTACTTAGCACTCAGAAAATGACATTTACTTCTTTTTGGCAGTTAAATTGTAGGTACTCAAATCATGGTCGCTGTCTCAGAAAAAGATTCAATTTCTCATGTAGACACAGCTCTGATGAGTACAATTTGTCTTGTACATTTGTGTGACAAATGCCTCACAGATGTTGAAGATATGCTGATATCCTCCTTGCTTAGTCAGGAAAGTTTTTTTAAGTGCTGAGATCTGAGACAGGCAGATTTTTAAGTGGCTTGTGGAGGTTGTGTTTGATGGTTTGTGGTGTGGTTCAGAATCCAAGATCTCTGCAGTCTGGAGGAGAAGCCTGGCTGTTAGCATGGCAGTATCAGCACTTGGCAGCCAGAATCAATGGGGTGAGAGCATTGCCACGCTGCTGCTGTGAGCAGGGCAGGCTGTGATGTTCCCGTATGTGAGGACACTGCCACCCCTCTGACAGGCTCTGGTACCATCAGTGCAGTCACCAGTGAGAGCGCCCACGGCAGCAGAATTATTGCTGCACAGGGATTGAATTATTGCAGTTCTGTTTGCAAATTCTCTAACAACCAAGGCCTTGCTGGGTCTGGCACACGCACCATGATACTGCAATAACAATAAAAGATGGAAGCAGTTTGTAGAGAGCTGGCCTAAGCCACTGACAGAAAAACAGCTCGGAGATGAGGAACTTTTGACCCTGCATATTCATTGTCTGTATATTCATTCATTCATTGTAGACTTGTTTCTAATGTTTGGTTTGAACTTAGCTGCTTGTGAACTTCATTTCAGCAAACTCTGCTGTTCAAGGCTCAGTGGCAGCCTTATACTGCTTTCAGAACTGCGAGCGTGCATTGCACATCCCACCTGGCATTTGACTTGGCTTGGGCTCCTTTTACAGTCAGGAATTGCTGTAAACTGCAGCACACTGATGCAATTTCTGCGTTTCACTAGCTAGAAAATAGTGCCTTTTCTGCTTTTAATGGGGTGGGCTGTCCCTTGTAAGGGATGTCCCATTTGTCCTTCCCAATTTGAACACTGCTACATTTTAATAGCAAACCATAAAAAACTGATCAAAGCTGCCTAAAGGAAGGAGCAGTGAGGAGGCAGATCAGGCTGGGACCACCCAAACAGGCTGTGGAAGGGGCTCTGGGGTGAGCCCTGATGCTGAACACGGAGCATGGCTCGCTCTCACTGCTACCCTGGCCCCCATGAGTGTCCCGGCTGTCCCTCTGCCTTTCCACCCTCTCTGGGAGCCCAGGGCCAGCCAGCCCCTGCCTTCTCTCTGCTGCACTCAACCAGCTCTCCCTTTGCTCTGATTTTCCAGCTCTCTGCTCTCCTCCTCTGGCCCTTTCTCTCCAGCTGCTCTGTGTTCCCTGACTCCTGCACCTTCCAGCCCCGGCTGCTGCTCCTCAGGGGAAGATGCTGGACAGTGAATGAAATCAATGAGAAAGCACACTTGCAAATATTCCAAATATTTCCCCCCTTCTAAAGTATCTGAGTCACAAAAAACACCATGAAAATGCTGTTAATTTTTTAAAAATATGGCATTTATATTATTTTTGAAGCATGTGACGGTGTTCACAGGAGTCTCAGGTTGAGGGAAGAGATGAGGATTTGACTCCATGTTTCAGAAGGCTTGATTTATTATTTTATGATATATTATATTAAAACTATACTAAAAGAATAGAAGGGATTTCATCAGAAGGCTGGCTAAGAATAGAATAGGAAAGAATGATAACAAAAGCTTCTGTCTCAGATTCTCTGTCTGAGCCAGCTGACTGTGATTGGCCATTAATTAGAAACAACCACATCAGACCAATCCCAGATGCACCTGTTGCATTCCACAGCAGCAGATAATCATTTTTTACATTTTGTTCCTGAGGTCTCACAGATTCTCAGGAGGAAAAATCCAAGGAAAGGATTTTCCATAAAAGATGTCTGCGACAGAAGCACACACTGGAAAATATTATATTATGCATAGCTTCTTTTTAACATATATTCTATATAATTACAATGATTATATATAAAATGTACAATACAGGTTGCATATTTTTATGTTGCATTTAGAGGTAAAATGAAGGCTTTGCAGAACTGATCCCAGCCCAGCATCACTTTTATTTAAATCAATATTTTTTAACGTTTAAGCAGCATTTTCTGACACAACAACATTTTATTTCTGCCCAGTTCAGCAGCAGGCAGAAGAAAACAGGGATGTTTAATACAAATAGATTAATTTAGGATACACAGCTGGTCTGTCACTGCTGAAGGTAACAAGCTGCCTGCAAGCAGCACTGCAGCCTGTGTGAGCTTCAGCACAAGAAATAAAGTAACTTGTTTATGGCTGAAGTGTAGCTGTGTAATAAGGCCCCTGGACTACCCTTCGGGATTGAGGTTGTGCACCCTTTTAAATCAGAGCAGGAAAAGAATAAATCCACCTGCAAAACAGTTTTCAGCTGTTGCACTCCAGGGAGGAGTTCGATCCCACGGGACTGGATTTAAAGAAGTGTTTAGGAGCCTACTAAATGTCTGCAGAGTTGTGAAATGTCTCTTAGCACCAAGAATAAACATCCAGATGACCTTGAAAGGCTGGGTGGGAGGAGGAGATGTGCCCTCCTGGAAGGGCAGCTGGAAGCCAGCTGTCTGCAATGGCACTTGAGCACTGAAATTTGTCATAGACACCCAAACCTCTTCAGGCTATTTTTGTACAGGGGTTTTTGTTTGTTTTTTTTTTTTTTTTTTCTTCTTTTTGCATTGCATTGCAGGGAAAGTTGTTTTAAATAGATATATAATTATTCTGATTGCAATCTACTCCATTAAACAGCTTGAGCAGGCAGACTCTCCCTACACTTGCTAGCAGAGATACCACCAGCTGTGGTGGCAGTAGGTACAGTGCTCTCTTCTTAAGCTGAAGAATTCATTTGTGCTGTCTGGGATCCCTTGTAGGATAACTATTATGACAATCAGCACATCCTGTGTTTCTCAAAAAATGCTTTCAAAAAATTGACTACTTTTATTTATCATGTGAAATGATTTTGTTTAGCTTTTTCCAAAACAAGGGGCACATTTGCACCAACAAAACAAAACAACAACAAAAAAAAGCAGATAAAGTGAAGTCTTCCAGATGTATTTTAAAGAATTTGGTTA
This sequence comes from Melospiza melodia melodia, assembly GCF_035770615.1. Classification (NCBI taxonomy): domain Eukaryota; kingdom Metazoa; phylum Chordata; class Aves; order Passeriformes; family Passerellidae; genus Melospiza; species Melospiza melodia. The sequence continues at coordinate 8,454,940 of NC_086207.1, read as the reverse complement.
GGATGAAAACAAGAGGTAGGATAATAATATAGCTAAAGACAACCTCCTCTAAAGATTTTATTAAGAATTCAGGCCAAACTCTGATTGGCAGCTGAAAATACTGCATCAAAAATGGAGGTCCATTTTCTCATTAGCAGTCATTTCTTGCTGCTGCACTCACCCAAAAATTGGAAAAAAAGTCCTGCAAATTTCTCCACTTCAAAAATGTGAAATTCTTTGGTTTATTTCTGCTCTCTTGAGTGCTGGAAGCAGCTGGAAAACTCATGACAATTTGTGCTCATACAGGAATTTTATGCTGGTTTCAGTTCAATGAAGGCCTTCATGGATTGCAATTTTGTTGAAAATCATGGCAGCCAGATTAAAATGCCTTTCCTATAAACAGCCTTTGAGGAGGGATGGAAATATGCTTTCTATCATCAGCTGAAGCCTCTGTTTTTCATATTTAGTCCCATCTAATTATCATCTTGATGACAGTAGTTCCTTAGATCTGTCGTTAATTAACTTGAGCTTTTCAGGGCTGAGTTGGACTAGGAGAGGGAGACTTACATTGCAAATATTCAGCTCAGAGTTTTCAATTCTTAATTAAAATATAACTGATAGAGAGAAACAACTGCAATCACTTCAGCTCCAACTATGAACATACAATGAGGAGTTGGTAAATTGGGGAAAAACATGGAATTCTGGTCCTTGTGAAAGTCTAATGGGGAGGAGGAATCCTCTTGTAGCAGTTTTCAAGGCACAGACCAAACTGAAATATAAGGGGAAGGTGTAGTCAAATATACGCTGTAATGAGATCATCAGATGAATTTTGGTGAGCAATTCAAAATTGCTTTCAGTAGGAACCAGCTTTTGAAAATATGGGATCACTTCCTGCAATGAAATACATGAAATTGGTGCTATAAATATGAGGAAATGTGCTAAATTTAATGGTAACACTTGGGTTTGTAAAGCTGTGCTCGTGCCTGTAGAAGTGACAGCATTCAGTGTGGCACTGACATCTCGTGCAGTGGCTCCTTTGCTGTCATTGATTCAGGGGGATCTAATTGCACTTGTAACTTTAAACATGTGGAATTTTGACAGTGCTGTGAGCCCTGTAATTAAGTCCTAAAGTTTGTCTCAAAACTTTCATGAGGGATAGAAAGTAAAGTCCTTAGCACACACAACCCCTTTACCAAGAAACAGTAACAGAAGAAAAAATTCTGTTCTTTAAGGAGAAAGTGTGCTTTAGTTAAATCTTATTGCAGATAGAGGTTCCGTTTCCATCAAGTTTGCTTTAGCCTGGGAGGTTTTCTGATTGCATGTACAAAGAAATGTTGATTAATGATCATAATTTACAAATAAATGTTTTTTCCTGCAATGCCAGTGGGAAAAATGCTAATATTTATGGCTTTCTAGCAAAAGGTTTTCAGCAGGCCTGTCAGCATAACTAAAAACACTTTACAGTGTTAAGGGAGATTAAGCTGACAGCAAGCCATTTTCTGTTGTCACATGAACAACCTTACATGAGGTTTATTTATTGAGTCGAGTGAAAATTAATTACATATATCAAAGGGAAAAAAAAGTGTTGATTTAATCTGAAGATTTGTTTACCTTTATTTAAACAGCCTGAAAGCTCTTTTCAAGATTAAGTATTTTAATTAAGTGAATTAATAAATTAAAGTGATTCAGGGTCATTTTCTAAGACAGAGTTGTTATAACTTCAGAATAAATATTATTAAAGTGTGTAATTAAGTGACAATTAATTATCAATCGCAAAGCTGACTGTATCACATAAATCTTAATATTGCTTGTTAAAGGGAAACACCATGAAATAGTACAGGCAGTCGTCATTATTTTAAAATTCATGTTCTCTTGAAGTTTGTGAAGAGGGAAGGAGTTATTTTCAATTTTAATGCAGGCAGTGTTTCAGCTGCTCCTGCAAAAACTGGCAGATGGTAATTTATTAATATTCAATAGACTGTAATAGGAAAGATAAAAGCTAGTAAAAGTTCGTTATAGCAGCTTCTCCTCCAGCAAAAGATATAAAAAGATGCTGGCATTTCATCACAAACATATAGGCAGGTTATGTGTTATTGTTCTAAAGAAATTAACACTTCTGCCTTAGAATGAGAAAACAAAATTATTTCTGGCTCTAATTCCTTGTTTTTCTGCTAGGAACTCCCAGGTGTACAGACCTGTATTGAATTTGTTTTGGAAATCTCCTACATCAGGACTGTGCATTTCAATATCCTTGAATTATTTGAGACAGTCCTGCTGCTGAAAAAAATGTGGCATCTAGACTTGTACAGATGACACAAAGAGTAAAACCCAGGCAAAACCAGACAATGTTTTCACTGTCTGAGACAGAAATCGTATTCCCCCACTTTGCCCATGTTACTGAACCTGAAATTCATTCTTCAGCTCTTTGAAAAATGAGGGAATGCATCAGGCTTCCCCTCCCCAGCCCGTTCTGCATTTTGATGATTGTGGCACTGCCTTTGCTTTGAGGAGAAAAATGGGAATTTTGGATCCCTTCAGGCAGAGCAAGGAACTGCACCAGGATTTCCCTTACCATGGGTGGTGGTTATATAGAAACAAGAAGGGGGATGCCTGTAGGCATAAGACAGATCCACACTCCGCTGTAGGAGTTCCTCTCTTCTAAACAGGGCTTGTAGTAACACTTTCTGAGTACACAGGAGTGTGGTAGTGACAGCTTCAGAACACAAGTAGAGGTTTACCAGACATTTTGGAGCAGGCTGTTCTCATTTTTTTTCCAAGTCTGTCTGTGGGTGACTTCTTTCTCAGCATTCAGATTGTCCTGAATCTCATTTTGAGGAGCTGTGGAATGATACCAAGCACTTTAAAAAGAGCATAGGAAGAGGTTTGGATTTCTCTCTGGATGTCAGATACCTAAAAATCTCTGTGTGCTTTGATTCTCTGTTAGTAAATTAATAACATGTAAACTTTCTGCATCTGAGGTGTTGTGAGAGCACAGACAGTAACAGCTTGTAAGGTGTTCAGGTGCTAAAATATTGGAGGCTGTAGGAGGGCTGTAGATTGGTGTATATTCTGAAAGAAATACTTAAAGGAGCTTGGGATAACCCAGCTCCATTCATCTCAAGAAGGAAAAGAAATAAAAACTGTAAGACAAAGCTGTAAGTAACAGAATTTCAACAGTCATATTGTTTTGTCCTCTGTGCTCTCCATATACTGGTGCCATTGTTTGCTTATGCAAGGCAGAGTTTTTGTCTTGCTGTCTAGTTTGATGGTATCTACTTCAGTAAACTTCATGAGCCACTCACTGAGCTAAGTATATGGTGAAGAGACAAAAAACCAGGTCAATATGGAGTCAGCAACTATTTTACTGACCTGTAAGAAAGATGGGAGAAAGCAAACAGGAAAAAAGAAAAGGCAGTTTAGAGCAAATCTAGCACAAAATATCCTGAGATGATACAGTCTATCTATGAAATTCATAGATACCCTGAAGTAGTGCTTCAGATTAAGTTATTTATTAATGGTCTTGTGCTAATTTTCCAGAATTAAAAATTAAATTTATACTTTTTTTCACCCAAATAGATAATCAGAAATTCATTGTGCATTACTGCAAGTTAGGAGGAGAAAATACCAACAGAATTGAGAGCCTTGCAGTCTTTTAAATCAGAATCAGTTTATGTGGGAATTACATATACACAAATCATCTATCAGGAATGATCTTTTTCATGAATCCAGCTGCAAGTCTTGTTCAGCTGCCAGCACCTCTGGGTTCCATGGCCCCAACCTTCACCTTTGCAAGGGCTGTCTGTGTCTTCTTCCACCCTCACTCCTGCCAGGTACCCCACCTTCCTTTTACCTCCAGCCATCTGATATAGGGAAGTTTTTTGCTTTGTTCAGCCAGGAGAGGAGAGGGAAGGATCTGTTTTAATTTATTACCTAGAATATGAGCTCACTATTTTTGCACTAGCTTGTAAACTCTCCTAGAGGCAGTCTGTTATAGCTCTCACTCTTGTCTCTTCTTCTGTACAAAATTAACAATTCTGTAGTTTGCCATGATATTAATCTCTTGACCTTTAATTATGTGCATGAAATTCATTCATATCAGAGGAGTTTTGGAGAATGGAAATTTTAATGCCTGTCATGCTACAGGAGTATGAGACACCTTTGCACATTAACATCTAAAAGAATGGGTGCTCTGTTCTTCCCATGTCCTGTACAGCTGGTACTGCCTGCATCTTGATGAAAAAGCCAAGGCCAGCAGCTGAGAAGTGCCTGTGCTGGCAGAGATTTGGTTTGCCACCATGGCTGGTGTTCCTGCTCGCTGCACTGGACTTTGCTCTTCTTGTTTAATCACAATTGCTGACGAACTTCAAATCTATAGAGTTAAAACCATGAAAACCTGGGAAAACATTCCGGGAATCTCTTTACCTGTTATTTCCTTTTTCCTGAGCGTAGAGATTTCTGAGTCAGAGAGAGTAATGCTATTATCTACAGTGGTATTTTAACACTCTGACTAGAATTCTGTATTTTGTGGGAGAGGGGAAGGAACAGGCTAGAGTTCAGAGGTTTCCATGGTCAATACACACAGTACTTGATTTCAAAATAGTGTGTGTATCAGGAACATGAAGAAGTGTGGAGAGAGGAATGCTTTTACTAATTTTATTGACTGTATTGGTAATCAAAAGCTAGACTGGATTGTGGAGCAGTGTGGAGCAGAGAGACTACAGATCACATGAAAGAGAAGGATATGGTGAAAACAATCCCTTGGGAGTGTTTTAGAGAAAGGCCAGTGATATTTTAACATCAGATTTGTTCTTTGGCCTTCAGAACAGGGATATGATATAGAATTGTGCAGAGGGAAGGACGAAGAATCATTTTTCATTTGCCCTTTTGCAATATACCAAGCTCCCTTTCAATACAGAGTCAATATAGAACTTCTCTTAGCTTCTATTATATAAAAATTTGCAAAGACAAACGAGACAGGAAATTAAAGGATTGAAAAGAAAGCCAAGGTTAGCTACTTACTGAATTCATATTGGAGACAAGAATAAGAGGCAAGTGGGCAAAGAAGGAAGCTTCCCAATTTCTGTCGTGCTATCACAAACTTATTACTCTGCAGAGATAATAATCTCGTTTTCCTCTGGGATGTTTTCTGGTATTCAGTTTAGAATAGTTCTGTGACAACAAATTCCACTTCTGCTCTTGGTTTTGTTCATGAGAAAAGGACAGAGTCACAGGCCAATTCAAGGAAGGTTGCTGCAAGTACACATCTATATAGGTGAAGCTGTCTTCCAGCAGGAACATTTTCTGAACAGGATTTTGTGCTCACAGAATGAACTTCCATAAAAGCTCCTAAAGAACTAGTGCTCATGTGCATCCTTCAGTGGGGAAGTTCAGAGTCTAATGGTCACTGATATTAATGTTGGCAGGGTAAACACCTTCATGCATCCCTTCACAGAGCTGGATGAGAGGAACCACCAGGCATTTTCCCCCAGCTGGCCAAGCCTTAATCTCTTTAATTGATATTGCCATCCACAGTACAAGCTGAGGTCAGGTGTTTTGTGGTGTGAAATAGGGATTTATCAATAGCCAGACAAAAACTCATTTAACATAGTCATTCAGCAAATGTCAGTAGAGTATTGTTTCAATGTTATAAAGTTACCACAGCATGTGTAAATTCAGAAAGGAGAAAATATCAAAATCCAAGTGTGTTAAAATTCCCTTCTAAGTGAACTTGCAAATAAAATTATTTTTTAAATTTATTTTTATTCCTTAAAAAGTTGTCTGCATATATGTTTTTCCCTGAATTTTCAAGCAGAGAATTATATGTGAGTTTTCAACTGTGCTCAAATCTGCTGAACATCTGTTAACTGTTAAACCAGCTAAGATATGTGAGAAACTTCAAGAAAAGCAAAGGCAAACCAAACACAGAAAGGCTTCCTTTTTCTCCCATAACACAGGAGCTGTTTTTCATGCCTTCTCTACCCTTTTCCATGTCAGCATATACTCATCAAAACAGGATAAATAAAATGTTATCGTGCCTGTAGTGAGAGATGTTTTCATGTCAGATACCACAGCTGTCATCCTGCAATCCTAGGCTTGCTTTACTGGGACTCTCCAAGGTGGCATCAAAAGCTTTTTAAACAGAGAATTAAAAAAGGTGTCACCATGTAAAATATTGCTTTGTCTGAGCACAAATGCAATCTCTGTACAGTCCCTGGGAAAAGAATCCATTTTCTTTCAGAGGGTATGTCCTATAATTCAAAATAACATGCACAAGTTCAAGCAATATTTTACTGATTCCCTTGCTGCGCTGAAATCAGAAGTTTTGACATTATTACCTTAAAAACAAAGGTAAATCACTGTCAATTTTAATAGCTTCTCTGCATTTACATGGATGCTCATAGTTTGTATGCATACATGCACGTCTCAAAAGTAAAATGCCCCTGTGGAAGTAATGTGTACAAGGACATCAGTGTGGTTTATTCTGTGTACTATAGAGTGTGATGTCATAAATAAGCAGTTTAAAGGATTTTTATTGCTGTTACTGGCAAGCATGAAAAAGGCTGGTTTCTAAAGGAGATGGATTTTAGGAAGTTCTAGTTTGTTGTGTGGCTTGTTCTTCTGACCTAAACTAAGAATGAAAGAGTTCAACAGTCAGTTGAATGCAAGTGGTTTCCTCCAATTTTTCTGTTTAAAAATAATGAAGTGCTCACTAGGCTTGGATATGTCACAGGGTAATACCTCACTACAATGAATTATAAAAAGTAGTAATTCAATGTGAGCTGTAATTACTGTGTTCTGCAGCAGGATTAGCACTACCAGTGTGATATAAAATAGATTTATCTATACATACAGCATGTCTGCAAAGTGCTTGCCAAGGTAGGTTTTTAACCTTGTTCAGAAGTACGGGAAGTCACAGCTGGTGCAGACTCTTCTAAGACAGAGAGGTTCCTTTGGCTGAGTAGTCTCATATTTTTGGATTTTTCTCTCTTCTTTATAAACTCTCACAGTTAAGGAGTGTTTTAGATTATTCCCTTCTTGGAAACTCAGTAGTTAAGGGGTTGATTTTGAGGACAGACTGCAGCAACCTCTGAAAGTCTGAGGGTCCTGGTAAAGTTGCAGCCTCCAGTTGGTTCAGTTTGGTGCTCTGAGCTCTCTGTGTATGAACAGAACCATTATGCAGTATTAGATTAATAACCTCAGTTTTATGGGTCCTCTACTGCATCTGATGTGCAGCTAGGATTCAGTCATGACTTTTCCTGATGGCAAGATGTACTTTATATTCTTGATTCCACCGTGTTTACTTTCTGCTCCTCAGGGGACTCCCCTTGGCTGGTGCAAGTCCCAATGGACTTGGGAGCTTTCTTGGGGATCACTCCTGGTTAAAGTTCCATTTCCACAGCTGCACCTTCCATGACAGGTTTAATGGGACAACTCTACAGGATATTTCTTCTTTCTTTATGTATGCCTTTTTAAAAATATTATTCAAATACTAAGGAAGTCCTCAGTTTGTGCCAGTTCTCTTTTGTTTGCTGAAAGGCTCTATGAGTTTATTCCCATTTCTTCCTCCATTGCCCATTACCTGCAAACAAGAAGAAATTGCACTCAAGGCTTTCTCTATACCTACCACTATTCAATTGTAATGAATATACCACCAACCCAAATCACACATTTTTGAACAACTGGGATCATAGGAAACCAGAAATATCCTTTTCTCTTTCTCTTCCTTGTTACTGAATCAACAGGAAATAGCAAGGTGCATCTACCAATATGGATGGGGAAAAAAGTCTACCAAAAATCTCTCTGAAATGAAGAAAAAAAGATTTAACTTTTTATTTATTGTCAAAGGTACTTTAGGAAAGTTTGATGGCCCTTTTACAATTCATATTGTAAAAAATGCCTTGATCAATAATTTACAAACAACTGTTACTGCAGGAGTTCTCATTTATGCAGTTTTTTAACCTTGCACTTCAACAAATTCATCTTGATTTTGTGGCAATGAACTAAAATCAAAGATAAAAGATCAGTCGCGTTTACTGTAGAACTGAAAGTTTCTGTATTAGGAGCAGTGTCTGGACTTGACTGGACCACCTCCAGAAGGGGATCTCTTCTGAAATGAGATGAAAAGTCAGACTACTTGCTCTTTCATGTGTCAAAGGGGGGTAAAATTCTAGTGAACTGTGCAGTAACTGTCTATTCCCTACTGTGTACCAAGATTAAAATATCATTTTGACTGTGATCGTTACCAATCTGAAACTTCAATAGCTGTTCCTTAGAACTGAAGATGCATTCATCTCTCATGCCACACAACATCCATCTCTTTTTCTGTGCTGCTTTTAAAAAGATCACTTGCAAAACCTGGTGGGAGAAAAGTGTGTATTGGTTTGGATAAAATTGTATTTTACATGTCTCTAAATAACATTTGCAAGAAATTCAGGTTTGTGGAGGAAGAAAAATTACAGGTTGCTAATGGAGAAGTATTTTTCCAGCATCTATCATTACTTTATGTAATACAGGAAGAGAAAGGAACAATAATTAAGGGGATGGAGGTAATCCACAAATTATGCTGTTTGTATTTAGTAGAGTTAATTAAAAATTATAGAAAAAATAATGTTTTCCCTCTATAAACACAACAGTGGATTTCAATGGGCTGGATTTCAACGTACTCAGGTATTCACACTCTTGGGGTAAAAAGGAGGTTGGTCACTGCTGCTTGGTGGCATATTGGATAACTTAATAGACTGTCTGGTCAACTTAATGCACTAATTAGTTGTGTCAAAGTAAGTGTGCAACAAAGGTGCAAAGCAAGATAAAATCATCTTTTCTTAAAAATGAAATTTCCCAATCATTCCATTTAATATGGAGCATAAACACTGTTTAGGGTATTTGTTTAAATAAGTGAATTTTCTGAGTTGCCTTTTCAGGTTTTAGAGAGGTGCTTGCACAATTAAAAATAGGAGAGGAAATAGGGTGATTGTTATGATATCCAACAAAGGGCATCCCACCAATACCTGAGCTGAACTGTTCTGATCAGGGGTGCTGGGGTTAATCAGCAGGCCTCGTAAACCAGTGCCATCTTCAATGTTTGCAATTTCTGTTTAGAGGATAACACCATTCCCTACAAATTGAATATATCTTTTTTTTTTTTTTATTCACACTATTTTTTTTAAATGTCACTGAAATTATCTCAGAGGAGCAGATCTGACAGGTCAATCACTGCAGATGGTAAGTGCTTTGTTAATTATACAGAATAGAAACAATTGTAGAATGTCTTGCCTCAGGAGGAATTTCTCTCTTGCTCTGTTTGAGAGTAGATTTCCTCTACTGAATTAATTTTGTGTTTTTGTGCAGATAACAATCTCTCTGCTGCTTTGTAGGAATAACTCCTTGCTCCTTGTTCAAATATGCAACTGTAAATAAGCAGTGGATATTGCAAATAAACAATGCTCCTCTTTTTAAATAATGCAACGTGTGTAATTAGGACAGCGCAATTACAACTGTATACAGCTCTCAGTGTAACAATTAGTTTTTTTGGTAAAATGTAATTTGTTCCAATGTAAATGTTTTCCCTTGATTCAGAAGATTCCCTCGAGTTGTTACAATAATAAGCCTATTTGTACAAATATATGCAATTGCACTGTACGTTCCAATACACAAATCAAAGAGGACAGCTACATTATAATAAGCTATGGGAATTATAAAGTCAAAGAAAAATGATATCAATCCTATTTTCTGAGGGGAAAATATGCCCAAATATCCTCTTTCCATTTCTATTTTAATCCCAGAGATGTCAAATGCTTTTTGCAGTTTGATTTGAATTTACTTGAAAAAAATAGAGGCATTTCCTTATGTTACACTGTCCTCCTGGTGATGATGCCTGACCACTTTCTAGTTTATTGTTTATTCTGGTTTTCTGTTTATTCCTGGAGATGAAGGAGTGCTATTATTGTCATTTCGCAGAGGAGTAACTGAGTCTCATAGAGCAAGGAAATCTGCTTTAGAGTCCATCAGAAGTTTTTTGGGAAGCGGGATTTCAAACCCAGCCCTGTTCTCTCCTTTCCAGCATCCCCTGTGTGCTCAGAGCACGAGGGCAGCAGAGCTCCTCTGCAGTTCTTGCTCACAGCACAACCAGCGCTCCATGCAGCTCCACACAATCCCTCTCCTGCTCACCTGCTCACATTCATTTCCATAATGTTGCTCTTCTGAAATCTTTACTTCCCCCTCAGCAGTTAAAACAGCGTTTGGAGCATCTGTGTGTGTATCACTCACCACATCAGGAAGTCAGATTTTTAATTTCTCACAGTTTTGCATTTGCCGGTAACTTTCTGTGGGTGAAGTTAAAGCAAGGGTGGAGGGTTTGAGGCAATAAGCACAATATTCTACCAGTGCATAAATAGGCAATTTTAGGTCAGCTGAATTATTGGTACTATTATCAGTACTCCTGAAAGTGTCTGGGAATTATAAGAGACAGAATGAATGCAGTTACTCAGTACAGATGGATGGGAGTGCTCAACATGTTCTATGAAACGTGAATTGTCTGAATTTGATTTTAGAATTGGCATTTCATCCTCTTTGTACCAAAGTTTGCAAAATTTTGATTTTTTTTTTTTTTTTAATTTTTATTTTGCCAATCTACCCTGTTGTCATTTTGGAGGCTGAGAGTTATTTATTCTAAGCCTGGGCCTGCAGTTTCCTGTTGTCAATATTGCAGAGCACTCAGTGAACGATTGCTAAAACCCCACAGACAGTAGTAATGTGCAATGATTATAGGGCAAGGGGCTGTGGTAAGCATTGTCTGCTCTGGTTAAGTCATTGCTAATGAAACATCACAGCTGATTAAACTGGCAATGAGAGCAGCTCCCTATAAACAGGCTCCATTTTCTCATTGGATCTTCACCCCTCTTTCTTAAAAAGCAGGATTTAAGCAAGACAGACAGAAATGCTCTTTTAATTATAAAACACTCTAGAAATCACATTTTATGATTAGTGGCATGTTCTAGAAAGACTTTGTCTTAATTATACGTATGTCACTACATTTCTTTCCCTGCATTCTAATAAGATAAAGAGTATGAAGAAAACACAGGGAAAAAAAGCACAACAGTCTCTGTTAGTGCAGTGGAACTGAATTGATATTTACATTCCTCCTGCAAGCAGACTTGGGCCTCTTCTTGAATAACAGCAATGATGATCAGAGCAGAGAAGATCTTTGAGCTCTGTGCTTTCAAACTGCTCACTAATCACTATAATTCAGCAGAAAATAGGAACAAAACTGCCCCAACAAACACCACAATCACTGCACTCTGAATAAAAGGGTCTCTCACCAAATAAAGCTGAAAGAGGTAAAGATTGCTCCATTACACAGTATGTCAAAGTTAAATACAGGTCTAAATCTATTCAAAAATGTAGAGCAGTCAGTCCCCAAGCTAGCAATGGGTAGAGAGGCTGCTTTGTTAAATGAATAACCCTGCCCAGAGCCTGCTGTGGCATCACCACCAGTGACAGCAGTGTCTGCTTCTGCACAGGCCTGTTTGAGCCTTGACACTGCTAACTGTGCTGCTGAGGTGCTCTTTGATTTAATTAAATGCCACTCCAGAGAAGACCCGTGTGCCTACAGCACGTGAACCTGGAGGAGCTTCTGCTTCTTCCTCCTCAGCAGTTTGGTATTTTTCTGTTTATGCATGGAAATGAAACTGCTTTCAGACACGGAGCTGAACGGGAGCCAGGTGCTTTATAACTGTGTTAGCCTGAAGCTCTCATGAGAAATATTTTTTCCTGGAAAATAAATTATAACACGGCTAAGTGGTGCCTGACAAAGCTAAACAGGAGCCATGCTGCTCTATTGCAAATTCATCTGCAGTCTCCCGGTAGAAAGACAAATAAAAGCACTTCATCAAAATCAGTCAGGGAAGCACAGGAATACTCATCAGAGACCACTAAACTCTAAATACCAATCAATTTCACCAACTTTTTTGTCAAACTTGCAAGTCCCCTCAAGCACTATTGTCTCGAGCTGCCAGAAGATGCTGCATGAAATGCTGTGGGAGCAGAGCAGGTGAGCAGTGGCTGAGCCCCTCTCTGACACTCACAATTAGTGCTTCTTCTTCTGATCAGCACGGGCCAGCATTTACTGGAGTCATTAGGTGGGGCTTGCCCAGCATAAAGGTTTCAAAACCAGGCCTAAGGGCTCAGAAACCTTATGGTCCGTTTGAGAATTGGGCTCGCCATTTCTTTTCAGTGTATTGGCTCTTTTTCAGTGACCTGGGCATGTCCCAGGGGCCAGCAGGCAGTTTTGTTGCAGCCTTTAGACTGCCCTTGAATTCAGAGTCAATGAAATACATAATATTGAGGGATTTCTGTCCAGGAATTTACACTGGGACTTTTTCCTGCACAAAGAGATCCCAAAATTGTTTTGCAGCCAATGGGACATTAAATGTTATGGCAGTGTTAAGTCCCACTCACCTCTGCTTTTGTCCTCACCATTCTTCTCTGTCAAATGTAAAAGTAGTTCTGAGAGAAGAAAAAATTAAAATGTAACCTCCTCACCCATTTCTCTAAGCTGTGGTTATGTCTTCACTGTTTTAATGTTCCCATTTGTCAAGTCAGAAAAGTGTTTTAAAGTTTTGTTTCAAGTGTCAGGTCCTGTAAACACAACATAATGGACAGAGATCAAAATAGCTTCTCTCCTGCACCCCTCTCCCACCTTGTGTCTGTCTGTGCCAGATTCAATCACTACTTTGCTTGAATAGAAAGCAAAGAGAACTCATCAAATGGGCTATGAACAGCACAACACAAGTACATGGTGGTTAGGTCTGACTTGACTCTGAATTATTTTAAGCAATAATCCAACCCCTTGTGGGCTGTGTTCCACCTACCACAATACCCTACTGTGTTTCCTTTTACTCTCAGGCCTTTTTTTCTGGGATTCATCCCTTTACCTCCAGGTTTTTGCTTTCTGAAACAATCTCTGAATCCTTTTTCGCATCTCATTATTTAGATATTTCTACATTCTTCATGTCATAGTTTCTTTACATTTCCCATCCAAAACAAGACCTTTTTTAGCTCCCCCCAGCTCCCCTGTTTTCTGGAATTATGGATCAACCTGAGCTCCACGTTTGCCTTCTAGGACAAATCTTGACTCTAGGCTTCTTGGAACAAATCTGATTTTATTTTTGGGTACAGTTTTCTCAGAAAAAAAAAAACAAGACCAAGTCAACAGAAGTTTCCAGCTATTATCTACTGAATTCTGAGTCTTCAGTCTCAAGGCTGTGTGCATTGTTCTTCGAATATCACGTAGAGCACATTTTGTAAGAGGCTTGTGGTTCCTGTGTGTGTCAGCTGAATCATGAAAAGGTGAGGGAAGCAGGAGAGGAGGAGGTTGTCTGAAGCATTGAAATACTCACCTGCAGTGCTCTGTAGCCCACAATTCCTGTATACACTTTTAAATGTTGGGCATGAGGAGAGATGTCTCTTATTTATTTATGTACGTGCCTTGGAAAGAAAGGCAAGACAAAAGCAGTCACCACTGCAAAATACGAGTGCCTCTGTTTTGCTGGGCTTAAAAAAGGGAAAATGCTTGGATCGATGTTCTGCTATTGTATAATCAACAATGCATCACAACTCTGTATTGTTTTCTATAAAAATTCTCCTTTGCGGTTGACCATAAAATTACAGAAAAAATGCCTACATTTTCTGTCACTTCTAAATGATAAAAACCAATATGTAACCTCATCTTAGAAACAAAGCCTTAGCAGATGGAAGAGGTTTGATGATAAGCTGTAATGACTTTAGTCCTTTGAATCCTACTTCAGGTGAGGGTGGTGAGTCACCTGGGGCTGAATTCTCAGCAGTAAAAAGCAGAGGAAAACAAATCAGGAGTCTTCCTGCAGAGCAGTGGTCTAATCACATCTGACACCAATTAGCATCCTTGCTGATGGTCCCTATTAGGACCTAGCTGAAGTCTGAATTACATGTCTCAACTGTGCAGTGGTCATTTAGCTGAGCAAAATTGAAATGGGTATAAAGCCAAGGACAAAAAACCCCCAACAAAACATCTTCAAGAACATCAGCTTAAACCTGTCCCTGAAATGGGCCTGTTCTGTTTTCTGTCACCACATTTTCAGCTGAAACACCACTTCAGCTTCCTCCATTGTTAGCAGTGAGTAATTTTCAGAGATGTGGAGTGTGAATCCACATCCTTCAGAGGTGAGCTCAGCATCAATCTGCTTGCCAGGGTTAGCCATTGCAAAAGGAAGAACCTTAAAGTTGTCACTAAACATTCCCACCTTGCCTTTGCTGGTTGTATAAGCTACCAGAAGTGCCCTTGCAGAAAAGAGCCATGATTTAAACATGTGTTTAACTGGCAAAACCAGTATTAAATTCCTATAATTTCACACATATTGTGGAAGTATCAGGACTTATGATGAAGTGGGGTAAGGGAGAAGAAGTTTCTGATTATATTTTCCCCATCTAAAAATGTTTTGCTGTGTATTTTCAGTTTCCTGGAATTCACCAGGCAAAATCTGCTATGTTAACAAAGATCTACTGGACCTTATTCAAGTTTAGCTGAAAAAAACCAAGAATTTCTTGGCCTGTTTTACCTTCTCAGGTCTTAAAACATATCGATGCACTGAAATGGTGTCAAGAGACACATATTGCTTAATTACAGAGAAGCATTTTGACAAAAAATACATTTCCCATGCCTTCTTCAGTTCTTAATTGTTCCTGCCAATTCTCCACTACCATCTGTCATCAACTCCCATTTTTCTCTTCAGCTGAAATATGAGTGTAATACTGATTCCAAAATATCATAATAGAGTCTGTGTCCCCTTTGTACTGCATTTTCCTGCAGATAACTGCAGAGGATTGCAAATCTTGTTCAAGATTGCCAGTAGGTTTGTCAGACTTCAGAGTCAAGAAGAAAAGCTCATCTGCTAGAATGACTCATGGCAACCTCATCTTTGATCACTGGGACAGTTTTGAAATTATGTATGTCCCCTTCAGTTCCAGGGCATTTTCAGATCTCCTGTTTTTCGGTTGGATTTCAAGACTCAAATAATGTTTTTCCTGGCCCAGGCATCATCAAATGTGGGAGAAGGTCATTCTTCTCTTTGTCTCAATTTTCTCTTAATGAGGGTATTTCCTTAGTGGTTTTTGATCATTTGATTTTTATTTTTTTTTAAACAATGAGCCAGAAACAGATGCTGGTAAGTAATGAGCTTAAAATTCAGGATACATTCTGTAGAAATAAAATTATATAGTTCATATAAGTTCATCAGTCCTTATTAAGAGTGTTTTTTCCAATCTTTTTACTTGACATAAAACCTGTAATTTCTTTGCTATATGGATTGACTTGGGGGTAAGTAGGAGCTTCACTTCTACCTTGGCTCTCTGGGGGGAACACATCAGGCACAAGTGCACCTGGATCTCTTGGCCTGTCTCAGCCCATCAGAGATAACTAAATGAAAATGTCGACTTAAAAGAAATGAGTGGCACATGGAAAACACAGCCCAGGTACATCTGGGACACGATTTTGAATTGTAGCCAATCAGAACTGACTGAAGTTTGCTCCTGCTTGCTGACTGCAGACAGTCTTCGGGGAAATAAGTCACATCAAGTCTTTCAATTAGCGGGACAAACTGTGCAGATGTCACAGCGAGCAGATTCAACCACATCTCACAAGAGGTCAGTAGGATAAAAGAAATCAGTATGGCAATGGTTTAACAGAATAGCCAGGGAATGGTTTTCCAGGTGTGGATGCACCAAAGGGGCAAATTCTTCCTGGAATCACCAAGATGGCTTGGCTTTTCCAAGGAGAGCTGTCCTCACTGGGCTGAATCCCTGCAGCCACTCATGATGTGCACTGAGACAGAAACAGAGCAAACCCTGCAGTTTGAAGCTTTTCCATCCCTGGGCACTGTGGGAATGGGCAGCTCAGACAGACCTTTTGCCATCCCAGGTTTCAGCTCTGGGGTGGGGAGATGAGTGGATTTTCCTGCTAACCAGCGTGCCCAGACTGTGCTGGTTTAAGGGCAAATTGTGGCTGCTGCTAAGGTAGATTTGAAGTGAAACTGATGCATAGAAATGAAATGATTGATATCTTATTTTTCTGAGTGTAGCAGTGTGAACATTTGCTGTAAATTATATTTGTTACAGACCCAGAATCTTTTGGCAGTGACTCTGAGTTTGGATGGACTGGCTAAATAACTTGTTAAACAAATGGGTTTCAGTCCGCATTTTGCAAATTATTTTCATTATACTGTGTAGTTTGCATGATTAATGAGTTGCAGAGTTTTATTATTTCTGTTATCTGATGGTAATTATTTATTCATGGAAATAAGTAACTTATTCCATCAATATTATTGGATTTGAATGTAGTATATAATATTATCTTGTTTTCTAGACAGAGCTGTAGATTTCTACTTGTAAAGGTACCATATTCTATTTAATGATTCAGCCAAATTATTCCTTACAAGTGCTGTTGAAAATTTAGTTGCTAATCAATGCTAACTTGGATAAAATGCAAATTTTGGAACAAATATACATGTACATATGTGCTCACACACCCCTTCCTGTCCCTAGATACTGAATGTAATTAGTAAATCAAGCTGCTGACATATCATTATTATCAAAAAAATGAGTTTCCATATAATGAGGCAGCAGCAAGTCACCGATAAAACCTGGCTTTTATTTTCATCTTCTCTGAAGTTTGTAATGAAATAGCAAAGATCCAATATAACTATAGATACTGGTGATATATATTGCAATAATATAGCTGCAAAATATTTCAGGTAAACATAAAAGACATATGAAGACATAAAAATTAAAAAAAAATCCAAATATGCTGCAGCAAATATGTATGTTAAGTGAAGGAAAATTTCTGGAATTTAGTTTTGTTAAAAATGAGCTAAATAAGTTTCTTTTCTTTGAAGCAGAATTTTTCTACCTGTCATTTGTAATCTGTGTCATTCTATTTGAGTGATTCTTTGAGCTGCAGCAAATGAGTCTGCCTGCCAAATCTGACTTGAAACAGCAGCAGTATTGCTTTCCCTGCTCCTGGCCCATCTGATCTTTGCAGAGGTCACTGCCTGCATATCACAAAGGCAAAATGGGCCACGTGTTTATCCTTCAGATGCTGAGGTTCACAGTCCATTGGAGTTAGGGTCTGTGCTCTGAATTCCACACCTGGGGAGCCAGAATGAGCAGTGCAGGGTGTGGGAACTCCCAGCAGTGAGCTGCAGCGATCTCTGCAGCTGCCCCAGCAGGATTCAGCAGATCTGACTCACATCAAGGTGTAGTTTTCAAGTCAGCCGGCAGTGACCTGCTGGATTCCATGTGTGGACTTCTATCTCTTGGTCATTTCATTCAACGATGGGCTGAAAGGGGGGGTTGGGTTCTGTTGTCATGTAAGGATCACAAGATGCGCTTTTCTTTCTGTGTTCATGATTTACTTCATGTTTGTAATAAATCTAGTGGGGTAGGGAGCATCACTCTGTCCTACTACAAGCTGGAAAGAAAATGTGAGAAAGCATAATGTGCTGCTAGAGGAGAGACCTGGGTCAGGTCTGCAGCTAACTGCTGTGATCAGCAAAGGGGCACATTGAAATTTCCCATATCAAACACCCTTGACTACTGGGATCACAGCCTAATTAGTGGGGTTAAGAGGAGAATTCAAAGGAGGAGGAGATGGTATGTGCCAGTGAGGGATTCTTTATTTGAATACAAACAGAATTGTGCTTCTCTCTGGCGTGTTTATAAATCTAGGCTGTGCTGCGTGATGTTAATATCCTGCCCACACCTAGCTGGGGGTAAATCAGTCCCCAGGTGGGTCTCTGTGAACTGCAGGGGAGCCAGAACCACACCCCCCACACCCCTCAATATTGAATATCAGGAACAGAAAGCTGGAAATAGTTAAAAATCTGTGGATGCTTCATCTTTCCATTTCTGCCACTGGTGTTTGGATCACGGATCCCAGAGCAAACATTGCATAGCTGTGTCACAGCAGCAAATTGTCAGCAGCTATTCCAGGGGGCCAGGTCATGACTGAAGGGTTTGATACTTAAATTCTCCGTGCAGCACCTACTGTCTCATTGTTTGATACCTAAATGGATGTGAAATACAATGCAAATAAGGGAAGGAACAAGACAGGAAGGAATAATTTGACTTTATTTTTACTAACAGGAAATAGCAACAATCAAGATTTTTCTAGTAAGTTTATTCTGACTCTGATGTGCATGTGAGGGTACACAGGAAAATGTGCATGGGAGGCAAAGTGTAAATGGATTTTAAAAAGGGAAGGAAGGAATAATGTGGATGACAGGAAATTTAGAAGGACAGTTAAAACAAGGGAGTAAAGTGGGAGATATAAAACAAACAGTATTTTATTAACAGAATGCTGAGGCCATGACAGTCATTACTGTGGTATCTTCACAATTTTTTGTGATGCAGTGGAAATACTTTCTCATTCTACAGAACTGGATCAGATACATGAACAGATTAAATGATTTGAAGAAGGTCAGTGAATGAGCTGACATTCATGAATAATATTAAGATGCTGAAACTCCAATTCTACATTCAAATGTGTGAAGTGGTAAATTCCAAAAGGAAGAACATGTAAATTACTGTTTATTTTACTGTCCTCTCTGATTTGGGCCTTGGATATTTCAGACTGTGTATCAATACTCTTAGATACCCACAAAGGAAGATCAATAATTTTTTTTAGTTCTACATGTAACTTAACAGTTGAGATCACATTTAAAAAATTACTCAGACCCCTAAACATTTTGAATATTTTAAACATTTAATCAGCTATATAAAAACTATGTTTATTTGCATTCAAATTGGAGTCATACATTCAACACATTTCGGAATTCTCTCAGTTCTTTTGAAAACCTGCAGTGACCATCAAGAAGTTATGTAGACTCAAATATAAATAACCCCAAACATGAATCATCCCTTGGTACCCTCAGCTGAGCTGTAAAAGTTGGCACCCAAACCATTGGTCAGCCCAATGCCAGTTTTGCTTCACTGCATTGAATTTACCAGGGAGTGTTTTCTGTACTCCAGTTCCTCAAACTGGAGCTCCTCTGAGTACTGTAAATGTTCCTTTGGGGTCCTGTGGGCTAAAATCCTCTGAAAATGGCACGAAGAGACAGATTTTCTAAAATAAAAGGGAAATAACTGGTGGGATGTTTAGCAGGAGGTATCATACATCACAAATCACAGTAACTCTCTACAAGCCCAGAAACATCTTTAACCTGCAAATATTTGATAATTTTACTCTAAGTAACTCCAACATTGATTTCTATACCTAAGATAAAGACGTTTATAAAGAACTCACACATGACCTTATTTTTTAGGAAAGTAAAGAAATCTTTCTTTAGAAGACTTTGTCAAGTCTTCAAACCCAAGGAAAGTCAGATAATGCTGCCTTTTTTCATAGCTGTAAATACACATCTTCAGTAATAGGGCAAGTCACAATTCACTCTCCACATTAAACAAGGTTTCCTACAGTGATGACATAATAAAAGCAACATCCCAGACTTCTCTCTGGAGAGTTTAAACAAACTAAAATATACAAAAAATACTGAAGAGTCAGTAGTGGATTTTTAAGTCAGGAACAAACTAAGTCCTCCTTAGAAAATAATTTACTCCCAGCATAAACATGAAATAACTTTTAATAAAAATATGACATATGAAAATCTTCATTGTGAAAGGAGCAGACAGCTTGAAAGTCTCTATTTCCCCTATTTGATAAGCAGACTCAATGACTTTTCAGTGAATAGGGATGTTTCATACAAAAATGACATTTAAAACAAATTAGGATAAATTATCAGAGGCCCTTAATATTTGGAAAGACTTGTATTTTTACTTGTAAAGTTCTGAATATTATAAAACTGGAGAATATTATAGAATAAATTTTCAGTTTGAATATATAACAAAGCATAAAACACTTTAAATGTGCTTGCAGATTTTGATTTCTGTGGCTGAGCAAGGCCATAGGAACGGTAATGATCTAATTAATATTTTTGTTGGCTTAGAAAAGTAGTGTGCAAAAATTAAGGGGTTTTGGGTTAATTTCATGCTGTGTAGTTAAATATGCAATAATTTTTTCAGAATATTTTTATGTGATCTTTCTTTTTCTGATATGTTAAAGAAAAAATAGACAGTTGTGATTCACATAAAATTTTCTTTCTATTTTTCATATTAGTTTCTTTAATAAAAATGAAAGAACAAAACAGAACAACAAAAATCCCCATATCCTTTTGAGCTTCAATTCCAGTCTCAGGGGAAGGGGCATTGCTCAGAGGAGATCCCTTGTGCTCCTCAGCTCAGCCCCAGAGCCCTGGGGAAGCTGGCAGGGCTGGTCCTGCACTCCTGGGCTTTCTGTAGTGAATGGATTATACAAAGCAGCAATTCTCATTTCAGTGTTGCTGCGGCCCACCAGAACCATCCGCTTCCCTCTGCAGTTAAAAACATTTTTATTTGGTGACCACTCCTGAAACCTCTCTAAGCAGGACTTGGAAAGCCACTGGACTCAACTTGGCTTGAAGAAATATTGATGTAAAGGAAGCCTATGGAGGAAAACAGCAAAATTCATTTCTCTTTCAGTATGATAAACAGATGTCATAAAAAATCAGAATTATAACTTCCCAACTGCACACAAACAGAATTAGTTTCTGTCATCGTGCAAAGCTTGACAAGAGAACAAAAGAGCCCTTTACTGCTTTATGAAGCTGTAGAAAGGTGATTGTTTTTCTTTTAGTTGTCAGAGATTATTAGTGAATGGCTATAATGTTAATTCCATTTCTAGGATAAAAACAACCGTATTTAATATTTAAAGGGAATAAAATAGCAAAGTGACAGTTGAATTAATAATTACCACAAATAATTTAATTCCCATTCACTTTGCTTTCTGTTTGTACTTTCAACTGTGAATGGATGCCAAATCCTCAAATATAACTGTATTAATTCTTGTTTTACATATTTCTCCAGGAAATAATTCCTTGAATTGTTATTATTTGTTGAACATATTGAAATAGGTGATATTGCAGTCAGGTTAATTATATTTGAAGTTCCTTTTTTCTTCCCCCAATTAAGTGTTACACACAGGTAACCAAAATGGTGCAAGTTACATATGGAGAAAAAAATACAGTAACACCTGTATGTTAAGTTCATTTTCTCTATGTTCCAATTGCAAAGCAAGACAAAAAGAAAAAAAAAAACAAACAAAACTATAACTGTATCCACGCCTGTGCTCCCTGGTTAAAGCAGATTTCTTTCTGGCAAGATCACCTGGGTGAGATTCACAAGTGCTGTGAATCTCCACGTGTCTTGTTCCTACTCTAAACTTATCATCAACCATATTTATTTTGTAAATCTAAAGCTGACATTTCCTTTGGTAAACTGCAGTGTTGAAGTGAATCAGTCACACTGAACAGAATGAGTATTACAGACATATTTCACTTATTTCCATAAACAACAAGAAGGAAGCTTGTGACAGCAGAAAAGCAGACTTTAAAAAATCAGTCTCAACAAAGGAGTAGCAGCAACATGGAACTGTAGAAACAGAATTTACAGGTGAAAGCTGAAGCGGGGAGAGAATAGGAGTGAAACAGGTTCATGCCCAGATTCTCTTTCTGGTACAGAACTGGAAAAACAGATTGTGTCTTTTTCTCTGCTGGAGGTATGGTCCTTTGTGTTGGTTTAGTTATTAAAAAAAAAAAAAAAGACTAATGAGAATGTGTTTAGCTGTAAATTTTACACCTTAATGTGTTGAATAAACACCACTGCAGTAATACTACCAGGTATAAAGCTGACTACATTTGGCAATGCAATCCTGGCTTTCCTGAATTGGTGCCAACTCTGAAAATAGCCACCTTTCTCAGGTTTTGTGTTTTGTTTTTATTAATCCTGATCACTGCAATTACTGTTCCAGCATAGTTCTCAGGTAAAATTTCTAAGACACTGCTCTTTTATTTCTCCTTTTCATTTGTTTATGTTTTTTTTTTTTTTTTCTTCGCCTAGAAAAAAACTGGAAGCAAAATCTTTTTTTAATCTTTTGAGTTCAGGAAAAAATAGGGTAATTGTGCTTTCCACTGTAATTTAAAATGAGGTTAAGGATTACTTTCCTGATCTGAAATTTCAGCAGGTGGGTTCAGGAATGAACCACGATGGCACTTCGAGCTGAGCAAAGATCTTGAGAATTCTGTTAAATGCTGCTCATATTGCTCAGTGTTCTGAGCATTGCAAACATATGTGTATGTACAGTTGGAGTCACTCTGACATTTCAAAGTAATATTTTTTTCCTTCAACCTTTGAAGAGAAACACAAGTGTGAAAGAGAAGAGCAGTGGGTCCATTGGAAGATAAGTTCTAGCAGGTGCATTTAAAGTTGTGGGAAGACAGTTGGATTATAATAGCTGCCTAAGTATCAAAAATATGTCTTTATGTTATGCAACCCCCTTGTTTTCTACTGCCTTTTACTGAGGAACAGGGTAGTGATTCTTTTAAAATAGATTTAGTGCTGCAGTTGAGCACAGAGGCAGATTTCTCCCATGCGTCTGTTGCTTCTGCTCCATACTGAATTTTCTGTCAGATCTTTAACTGAGTCTGAAAAAAAAAAAAAAAGTCTGGGATTAAAGAAATTCTTCTACTATTATATTTTTTTTACACTGGGTTAAGTCATTTTCATTCCATTGACATGGAGGAGAAGAGAGAAAGTTTCTGGATGACATCAAAATGAGGGTCAGGATTACATGCCTTACCCTCAGCAGAGCTGCTGTGCAGATGGACTGGAGAGCTTGGGAGGATTGGAAACTGAGTCCTAATGGAATTCAGCAAAATTCAGCAAGGGCTGTCTCAGAACAGCAAAGGTGGTGTTGAAGTTCAGCAGAGGGTCGGGGCTGGGAGCTGAGGGAGCTCTGGAGGTGATCACTGAGGGCCTCTTGGGGCCTTGGGGACATCAGGGCCGTGCCACCTTCACAGAGGGGCATGGCTGGAAGAACAGCGTTTCAACACAGTGTGTTGAAACAGGAGAGGTTCAGACTGGAAATAAGGAAAAAGCTTTGGCATCCTGAGGCACTGGAAGTTTGCCCAAAGAGGGCGAGCGGTCTGTGTTCTTGGAGGATTTTAGTATGAGCATCCCAGGCTGGCCTCAGAGCTGTCCCTGTTTTGAGCAAGAGGCTGGACTGCAGGTCTCCTGAGGTCCCTTCCAGCCTGAAATACCTTGTGATCCTCTGATTCTGACCAAACCAAGTAACTGATCATATCTGTGAGGGGAAAAAAAACCAAAACCAAAAACCAAATTATGCAAGTATGGTGTGTAAATGAGCCCACAGGGACAAAAGCTCATGAGCCTCACTGACCTGAAACCAGAGCAGCATATCTGAGTGCAAGTAAAGTTATTAAGGATTTCATCTTAAAGCAGATGATTGGACTAGCAGAACAGCATTATGATGTGAAAATTCTATTTGTTTTTGAAGGGTCAACTTAAAAGATTCACTAGTTTTGAACAATTGCAAAAAATTTAGATCTTTTAGATAGAATATCCTGTTCTTATTATGGTCTCAAATTCAATTATTGAATTCCGGAATAATAAGAAAGGGTTGATGAAATATATTGAAATCCATCCATTAGAAATTAATTCAGCTTACTGGGAGCTTTGAAATGTGTATGCTTCATGCAAATACTGATCCATCACCCACAGGCACTGACAGCCAGGGTTACAAGAGCCTGATCACCACACCACAAACTGAAGGGCAGTTTGTTGGCTGAGCAGTTTGCTCTTACAGGGTGTCTATCCATGCTCTCTTAGGTTATTAACATGCACTTTAAAAAGAGATCTTGTTTGAAAACCTCAAAAAGACTCCATCTTTAATAATGAATAATCCTTTTATTTTTAACAAGACAAAACTTAAATAGTTAAACGTCTGTGACAAAAGTGCTTTTAAAAATTTGCTTATGATGATAGGAAAAAGAAAAGTTTAGATGATAGTGGTGTGTAGTGTCAAGTCCTATATTAGTAGGGGTCATTTAACTAAACCTATAGGTTTGTCTTACACTGTTTATCAAAAATTGCCAACTGACTTGTGCTCCTGATGCTCTATGCTCTCATAATGCAACAAATAATTTCCAGTCTTTTTTTTGTGATTACTTGCATACAGATTTGGAGGCCAGACATTTCACCAACATAAACAGTATCAGTACTTACTAGAGCAGACAAAAGTGTTTTTGGATTATTCATTTTCCTCCTCTTTGCTCCACATGCCAAAATCATGCCTAGTTACAGTTAGAGCAATTGTTCACTTATGTTTTGAGAACTTCTGGAGACTAAAAGTTAATATATAAAATACCTTCTTTGTTCTTCTTTGAGTTCTTCTTTGAGAACTTCTACAGAGTAAAAGGTAAAATACTTGTAATGCTATTGTGTGGGCCTGGTAATTCACACCCCATGTTGCTTTATTAACTAAAGCAAGACAGTGCAAAGGCAGAGAGAGACTCTATTGAAAAAGTTGATTGGTTGCTTTATCTTGTGCCAGTACGAATATGACTTCACCATATTTAACAACGTTAACAAATCTTTTCTGAGGAGCAAATGCCAACCTTGGATTTATAGTTTCACCCTTTAACCTCCAATCATATCAAGGATAACAGCATATTTTACAATTTCTTCTCTGGTCCGAGATAAGTAATAATTGCCGAGAATAGTCATTAAACAAGTTAAAGTATTTAACTTCATTATAGTAATTCTTGTTAGTCAGGCATGTCGTGCCATTATCAGGCCTTTTACATCAGTAGAAACAATTGATAAATCTGTAATAATTCTGTGTCTCAAAGATTGGATAATGATCCCTTGTAATTCTCTGACATGGCACACACAAAGTACTGCTTTTCAGTGTGTAATTTCTCATTTCAGAGAACGTTAACCAGACTAAAAGAAAAACCAAAAAGCCCTCTTTCATGCAATCTGTTCAGTGGAATGTAAATGAATGTGGGGAACAGTTTCTTAATAAATGATCCACCATTGTGATTATTTTCAGTAACATTTGCTGTACTTAATGGTACCATCCATCTAAGGATTTCTACATTTATCCTGTTTATAGGATGGTTAAAGCCTTTATGAAGGAATCATTAATTTCCTTCCAAATGTCACTGACTTTGAATGCTTTGATCATTCCAAGATTAGCCCAGCCCCTGTCATCAGTAGTCTCTGATGAGTTCAGACTGATTTCCTTTGTACATCAAAGGAATAAAAGGACCACTCCAAGTCTGAGTCTTTTTGGTTGCACTTTTGAAGTCTCCTGAATACACATGAGCCATTTAGTTCCAGGAGAATGAGAAGCTGAGGACCACTGTGCAGATGGTGGACAATGTGCATCTGGACTTAGATTGTCTTTCATCAGAGACACAGAGCGCCCCAGGACATCCCCATGGGTGAAATTAATGGTTCATAACTATAATGATACTCATTAACATTTAAAAGGAAAAAAGTTCCTCAGACATGCCAGTATAGGAGAGTCCCAATTTCATTCTGAGTGTTGGAAGGTGACAAAATATATATAATTGCAAAGCTGGTATGTTTCACTTGTTGAAGTCTGTGAAGAAATTACAGGTGCTGCACAGAGCTGAGAAGAGTAAATCTCTTAATTGCAGGGATTTTTATCCAAGTTTTTCATCTTTCATCCTTCAAATTTAACTGCATTTTTATTTTCAAAGTTTAAAAAAAAATTCAACTAAATTCCAAGTATTTAATTATATTTAAAGCAGTAGTTATTTTTATGTGAAATGTGAATTGCAAAGCTCTTGGAAATACCAATACCATGTTTTAGCCTTCAAGCCAGCTTACAAATAAGGTACAGTTTTGCTCTAGAATTTGTCATACAGTATTTATTAAAATAAGTTGGAAGCTTCCTTTTTCAGGATTACTATATATATTGTTCTGCAGTTTTAATCCCATATGTTTATGAAAAAAGTGTCTTACTCAAGATTTTCAAAAGTGATGCTTAAAATTAGCATCTTGAACGTCTATTATAGGTCCTAATAGGCACTTTGATTTTCTAGAATTGCTGAGCAGTTTCCTTTAAAGAGGCTTCATTCAATAATGAGGTAATTAAATAAGAGCTTAAAAGGTTTTAAGACACATAAAAAGGTAATGACATATTTTATATGGTTGATACATCATAAGGCAGCAATAGTAAGACCATGTTGGGCCTCACAGAATAGAAATGACCAGTGACAGAAAAATGTGAGGCGCAGGGCAGAAAAACAAGAACTCTCCAATAGCAGAATCTGTAGAAGTCTGGAAGGTTGTGGTGTCAGTGGGCAGGGGTTTTGTGAAGCAATGCAGCTGAGAAATGACTCTAATATTTGTTTGGATACATGGAGATGTCAAGTGACAAATAGGTGAAGTCCTCTCACACTACAGATTGCATTTGGGGTGCTTTACAAATAGCTGTTTAAATATTAACATCAGTTTGACTCCAGCACTGTGCATGGGCTATTTAACAGTCTTTAGAGAACTGGGAAAAAACCTCACAATGTGGAGGATTACTGAAAATGGCTGAAAGATTGTTAATTAGAGTCAATGGGATGAAAGTGAGAAAACAATGCACACAGTGAATGTAAAATTCGGATGAGTGTTACAACGGGGAATTGTGCCACGCTGAGACCTTCATGTAACAGTCAGCCTAAATTCTTAGTGCAAACACAGACATAGTCATGGTGTCTGTTACCATGAAGATTTTAGACTTTGTGCAAAATGAGCCAACCTTTGAAGAGAAAAAAGGCAGGAAGGGCAGAAGGAGGGAGTGGATGGGACTGGTGCTGTAGAAGGTGGGAAGGTGAAGCTGGCAGGAGTCTCTCTGTGCCATCATTCACGTCCCAAGTGTCCAGCTGAGAATCTCCTTCCACTGATATAAAGGTGGATTAAGTCCATTTGGATTTGGGGATTTGGCCATTGCCAGCTCTCAATTTTATATTATTTTCACATGCAATTCTCCAAATGAAAATAGAAGCTGTGAAGAGAGCAATTAATGTTTTGGGATTTTTTTGGTTTTCCGCATTAACTAAAGTCTTTTCAGACAGAGCACAGATGGCCCTGTAGCAGTGCTCCACAGACTGCACTCCCATGGGCCAAACTGTGCTGCTTGAAAAGCCCCTTTGAAAAGGCAGCACTGGCACTAGGTTGTAGGAGCTCTCTGCAGTGCCAATACATATCTTGGATGCTTCATAATAGCGAAATTTTAAAACAATTCATTTTTATTAAAATCAAGAATTAAAATAAACCTTTTACTGCATGTACTGTTCAGTAAAATATTATTGTAAATACTACAGATGGTTTGGTAATTTTAAGAGCAGTACCTGCCTCAATGAGGATCCCCTTCTACAGTTATGGTGGGTTAATTTTATAGCCACAGACATAAATATCATATGCACCTACAGTACTGTAACTAAAAAGTTAATAGATTCAAAGTAAAATTATTACCATTTCTCACCTCTAGGTCTATCCTTATGAGTCATAGGCGCTTTAGAAAATATCTTTGGAATAGAGCTTTGGGAACTTATCTTTCAGCTCTTCAAATTTTCACTTTTAAATTTCTAAAGAAGACAAGTGTAGGAAGATTATGGGAGGAAAAAAAAACCAAAACTAAAACATTCTGTGCCTCCAAGTGCTGTTTTTGGTTTGGCATCTTTTGTTGTGCCTTGTTGTCACAGCTGAGGTCATGCTATAGTGCTGAGAGGGTTCTGTTGAGTCAGAGGAAAGTGGCTGCCTTTCACAGATATCTTAATTTACATCTTTGCCCTGTTACATAGGTGATTTCCATCATTATTTTTTTGGCTCTCTGTGCACGTGTGTGTGTGTGTGTGTGTGATCTCTACAGGATGAAAAATGTTGTGAAGCTGTGGGAATTTTCTGGCACAGATGCATTTAGAGAGTGAGAGCTGCTCTGCATTGTTCAAAGCAAGACAATTTTTGATTGTTTCCATGATGACTGGATGCATCGTTAACCCCTTTATTGTTGGCGTCCTACAGAGACCTGATATGTAGTCTTAATTATTTTAAAAGACATTTCTTTGTTACTTAGCTGGTGATTAAAAGTAAATTAAAAGATGGCAATGGCAGACTATTGTTGTTCATTAGCAGATCTAAAACCCTAATCATCTAGTAAGGGACTAATTTTCACATAATTTTAAAAACAATAAGTACGCTGGTGTAGGAATTATTTGTGCTGCTTCTACCATTTAATTAACCAAATCACCAGAGAGGGAGAGTGTGAGTGATCATTTTCTATTAATCGAACTGAGAAATCTAAAGCAGAAATCCCAGCCAAAGCTCTTAAGAATCTTCCTTATAACAAGAAGATGAGTTTGAACTTCAAGTGCTGAAGGACATTGAAGATTCTCACAGGGGAGAATGGGAAGGGCAAAGGCAAGGCCAAGGTGACCAAAACACTCATTCATGATTTTGCAGAGATAAAAGATGAATTATGCTGCAGGAGGCAGTGATGGAGTATGTACAAAAACCCAGCCATAATTTGCAGAGCCCTTGAAAAGAAGCATTTCTAAAGAAATATTAATTAAAATTCATTGAAAATTGGCCTTTAATACTTTCATGAAAATTTCTTGAGTTCAGGAAGAGCAAAACCTCAAATTTATTGATTTAAATAATGCCTCAGTTCTCAGTATTAGTTGTTAGTGTTAATGATCCTCTTTTTTCTCCATTTTCAGGTTTTTATCTGGAAAGTGGTTGTTCCTTTGGTGAAATAAAACAGTTATTGTTGAGGTTGAAGTCCTGCATCTCCCTCACACATTTCCAGAGTACCTGGCAGGTAGGAGTGATCATGAGAGAAGGTGTCAGAGAACTCTCACTCCTAGGGAGGAAACACCTTCTCTTAAAGGAGCTGATATTGCTTCAGAGGGAATGGAATAGGGGCATAACAAAGCAAGGCTTTCATATACTTTTAAAGCTGTGATTAAAATATTTCCACTTTGATACACTGTGTGAACATTTTAAGAAAAGCAAATGCTTGCATTGATTTTTTTAATAAGAAAAGAATTCTTTAGGTGAAGTGAAATCCTGAAAGCTGACACTGTGCCTCTGTGTGTCACAAAAATTCTAACACTTCCAAACACAGCCCCATGATTAAATTAATTAAATCCTTCTCACCCGTTATAAAATATGTCGTGGGACTCAGCCATTCACTCAACTTTCTGTCTCACCTTAAACAAGATAGAATTATGTTAAAACTTGGAAGTCAGGTGCAGAAATGCACCTCTGTGGTCCAGTGCTGAGCACAGACACCACAGTTTGGTGAGGGTGCTCTCAGGAGCAGGAGCTCTTGTAAAGGAGAGAAAGGCCTTTTCTGAGCTGTGCATCTTTACCAGCAATATTTGTGTCTTCCATGATCCTGGGTTACTGCTCCTTTCTAGAAGATAGCTAGAAAGTTACTGAAAATGAACAAAAAGGGGAAGAAATGCTGTGTGAGCAAATAGACTCCTCCAGTCAAGTGAATAATAACTGATAGTGTTGGCCCAGTTCTGCTGCTGTGGATGCAGTGAGAGAAAAAATTAGTGGAAAAGACAAAATAAGCTGAGAAGCTGAGAATTTTATCTGGAGCAGTAAAAAGAAATCTCTGGTGTGATCCTCCCTTGTGTGTAATTCCCTACATGTTGCTGCTGACAGTGGATTTCAGTTATAAATATTGTATCATCTGTTCTCCTCTGCTCTCCCAAACAGCTGGATCTGCTTAGTTTTATGTAATTTTTCTTTATAATTTTATTGGTTAATGAGTTCATCTTTGTGTAGGTCAAAGTTTGCATAAATAGATTTATCTATATTCTCATATGTCTTGTTAGTGGATCTCATATTTAGTTTGTTATGAGCATCAAAAATTAATGTGAAAATTTATTAGAGAAACAAATACTGTTTGTATTAATCTTGGCTTCATTCTAAAAGTACTGTAGGATCTTTAAATGCCTGCTGATTTCCTTTCCTTGATAATCACAGACAGTACATTTATTTTTATTTATTAAGGTTACTTGAAAGAATTAGGTGGAGCTTGGTTTTAAATGACTTTTACATAAAAGTAAGAGGCTGAGTCAGTAAAGAAAAAAAATGACCAGATGGTAACCTCAGTATGGGATAGAGATAAATGTGAATCTGAAATGAGGAATGTCCCAAATAATGAGGGTCATTTGAGAGCAAGATGGTGTGTGCACTTTGTGGCCATGAATAATGCATGGATGTAGCTCCTCCAGTAATCATGATGCATGAGTTCTCTATTGAAACTACCACGGGATCCGTTTTACAGGGGAATCAAGAGCTTTGGGTACCTTAATTATTTAGATTATATATCTGAGAGAAGAAAAATGTTTGAATTTCATATTCCTGTTTTTTTTCTTGGTGTCAGAGAAGGAGAAGGGTGAACTGGGGACAAAATCCTGTGTGAGCTTCCCAGGCACAGTGCTGTCGTGGCAAAGATTATTCTCTTGATTCCTCTTTTCCTTTTTACCCACTTAGATGGCCATCTCTTCAGCTCTGCAAATGAGTGAACTCAAGTTCAAGTTGGTAAGAGCATCCTATCCCACCTCAAAGAGACTGTGAAAGTCAATCTGTCCCACCTATTATTCATAGTGTGAAAAGTTACACATGGAATAGCCACGGGGGAATCTCTCTCCAAATGGACAAATCATGGCATTTTCCCTTTTGGGGTTACCCACTCTGCCCTGAAATAAAGGCGAGAAAAAAAGATGTTCCTCTCCTTAATTTTAATTTCTAGCCCCGATAACAGAAAGAGGTGCTGAAACACAGGGCAGCTGAATCAATGAGAAAGAAAATGCTGGTGCTATGGAAGTGATTTGACACGGGAGATTTGCTGCAACACGAATGCTGCTTAGAGCTCAGCTTGTGAGCTTGTTGATTCTGCAGAAATTCCAGGTACAAGCCCTTTACTGATTGTTCCTCTTACGCTTGCTTAAGCCAGGCAGCCACACTCAGGCCCTCCTGGAAACAGAAATCAGGCACTTGCTGACTGTGCTGCTTGGAACAATGCCTGTCCTAGAGGCACCTTTGCCCCCTTGTCCCCTGTAACCTCTGCACTCTTATTTTTCCTCTTTCACAGGCAGAAGTAATTGTGCTCTTAGGAATGTTGTGCAGAGGTGTAGGAACAGGCTGAAGTCGTTTGTAGAATCCTTTGCAAACTGAGAAAATTATTTGCTTATTATCAAAAAATGAATGCTCAAAACTCACTCCCAAAGAGCTCACTAAATAAGCAGGGCTTCTGTCACAGACATCCTTTTCACTAAAAATCCTTTCTTTAGGATTTTCCCTTCTGGGAAGCTGAGGCCCCAGAAAAAGAATGTAACCAATGGTTATCTGCTGCTGTGGAATGCAACAGGTGCATCTGTGATCGGCCCATCTTGGATGTTTACAATTAATGGCCAATCAAGGACTGAGCTCTCTCGTACAGAGTTGGAGAGAGCTCCTTTGTTATCATTCTTTTTTATTCTATCTTAACTTAGCTAGCCTTCTGAGAATTTCCTTCCTTTTCTTTTTAGTTTAGTTATAATGTAGTATATATATCATAAAATAATAAATCAAGCCTTCTGATCATAGAGTCAACATTTTCGTCTCTCTCTCATCCTGCAAACCCTTGTGACTTCACAGGCTTCCCCAAGGAAAATCGCCCACACAAGACTGTAGCAACATGCTCAGTCTAGAACTGGTTTTGTTCAAGTTCTTCCTCAGAATTATTAGCAATTTGAGAGCACTATGAATGTCACTAAGAAATACTAAATATCTGTTGATAGTTTTTTTTTTCCAGGTAAATTTATGATAGGGCAATTTTTGTTAGTGTGTTCACATTAAGGGATGAGTTCATTCCCACCCAGGTGAACCTTGTCACCTGCCTGGGTACTGAGGAGTTCTGCACCTGGTGCTGGACAGTGACCAAATCTGCCTCTTTCCAGGAGCTTTGGGTTCTTCCTGCTCTTGCAATGAGCTCAGTGGACAAGCTCTAATGATCAAATGCAGTTACTTACAATGGGAATTTACATAATGGAATACAGTTACAAAAGTTAAAGAACAAATTGCAGCGTTAGGATGATAGTGAGCCATACCAATGGTGTTGGTTGCTGTGAAAGCCCAGCTGAATTGCAAGGCTGGCTAATTGCCTTGTGCTGCCTCCCCTTTGGCTGGCTCTGCTCTGAGTTACAGCTCCCCTGCTCTGACCATTAGCCACGGCTGTTAAACTGTCTGAGGTTAAATATGAGACCAGCTCACAGGGCCTGCTATAGGCAGCTTCTTCTTTTTACTCCTGCCTCAGTGGGGTGTGAGCTTTTTCCCTTTCTCTCATGCCCTTCAAACCCTCAGATTGAGTGTGTGACATAAAATTAAGTGGGGACTACAGCATTTCCCCTCCTTCTGTGTTATACCTTTATTACCATTTCTATTAAGTGTGTTAATTAACACTTTGTTTGCTTTAGGCTTCAAACCCCAGTCTTCTGTTGCAGCTTTTGAAGACACATTTTGGTAAAGCCTTCTATCTCATATCACAGGAAATGTTAAATATATGCTCTGCTTAATAGATTCTTTCTCTTTGAGCATCAGGTAGAAACAAAACAGATGGCAAATCTGGGAACAGGATGTTTCTCTTGGGTAATACCTCACTTCAAATTCGCTGTTAATATTAGGGTCCCTCGTGATGAGCCTGCCTTTTTTAGAGTACAAGGACAAGTTATCCTTAGAAATAATAGCAGGAAAATTACAAAGAGTCTAAGAGGAAAAATTTCTCTATACATTTTATTTAAAGCCTGTTGGACTGATGCCATGGGGACAAGTTGCGACTGAAATTTTAAAAAGCCTGGATCATTTCAGGATACTTGCAGTTCTTACTAAAATAACAGCAATAAAATTTCATGGTTTGGAGCCTTCACCAACCCCGAAAGGAGTCAGGAAAGCATTTTCTTCTTATCTACACAATGGCATAATTGGCTTAGGGCATTGGTGGAGAGGTATCATCCCCACACAAGACAACAGGTAGCAAACTGTTTACTGAGATGGGACTGGAGGGACAAGTGGGCTAGCCTGATGTAGTACTGTTAGCAGATTTTGTGCTGATGTAGCAACATATTCCTGAGACTCAGATTTCCTGTGCTGATGCTTTACTCTTGCCTCAATACTGGAAGAGCTGAATTGACATTCTGGAGCTTTTAATTTGTTTGTCTTAGAAAAATTCATCCCCATCTCTGACTGCTTCCTGAGCACCATAATCTAAACTCATTTGGGGTACCAGGAGTTCTAAGATGTCCTCCTCTGCTGCTCTGGAAAACTCATTAATGAATGAATGAATGAATGAATGAATGAATGAATTAATTAATTAATTAATTCACTTATCTGTCAGCCAGGAACAGGAGCAGGGCAGTGCACTGACTGCAACACACTGCAGGTGTGCACTCACCTGCACAGGCCTGAGAGTGCACCTAAAGCAAACACTGCAGGTGCAGTCATCTCAGATGATTTGCAAGAAACTGCAGAGAGAAAGATCCCACTTTAAACTTAGTTGGCATCTGCATTAAAATAATTCTGAGGACTCATGGTCTTATCCCTGGGTTCTGCACAGTTGAGAAGCAGGACATCAGAACATCAGGCTTCCAGGAACATCACTTAATAGGAAACTCCCAACTGGCTGCTCAGGCAATACTGTAAGGTGTTCCAGGGGAAAGGGTGTTTTAATATGGCTGGAGGTGTAAATAAACAAGTAAATCTGCTACATCACCTAATTAGATTCTGTAGATAACACACAGTTCAATCAAGGAAGTTCTATAATGTATGCAGTAATATTTTAATGCAAAAAAAACCCCAAACATTTTCCTCACACATCTGAGGCTTGTTTCAACCTTATATTACATATTCTTCTTTCTGCTTCTCTCAGTTTCTTTGATTTTAGAGAATGCAGTTCACCTGGACAAAACCTGCCAGGCTCCTGTAGGTTCAAATGGCTGCAGTGCCTGGCCCTGGGTGTAGCTCTTGGCATGGAACACCTCCCAGCTGCCCAGAGCAAGCCAGAGCCCCTTGCATCTCCTCTGACTGCTGTCATTCTTCACGTTGGTTCCAAAATCCCCCTCCAGCCGTCCCACTGCTGCGTGTCCAGGAGCTGACAAGCAGCAGAAGTGGTGCACATCTTCTGAATGAGCACAAACTTGGACTTGATGGCACTTGCAAAAGAATCCAAAGGACAGGGAAGTCTTTGTTCAAGTGCTGGTGTGTCTTTGTAAGGGCAGCAAAGCAATTTTCCCTCCCTGTAATCCAATAAACCAAAAAATAATCAAAGTAGAACTATAAACTGAAACCACAGCTGAAATAAATGTTCCATGGCTTACATACCACTGTTTATTTGCTTTAAACTCCAAAGCATGCTTTTTAAAACGTTGTTTTGGATAGCCCAGCATTATTGCACAGCAATTTAGAAAAATCCAAAAGGGAGGATGTATTAATGGCTTTAAGAGACACGTTTAGCCCATTGGGCTGTGCCAGGCTGCAGTTTGTACTTTGTCCTGCAGCAATTGAGCACATCCTTCATGCCAAAGCCCAAACTCCCAGCCCACTGCTGCTTCTGTTAATGCTGTCAGGTAAAAGGCTTTGCTCAAGATCCTGCCAGAATGATGCAGGACACATAAGAAGGTGAGTGTTTAAACCGAGGTATATATCATCCAAAATAAAATCGAGCAAAGAAGAAAGCAAATTTCAAAATTCCTGTATTGACCATGGTTTATACAGTACATTTCAAGACAGGTTTTCTGTTTCACGGGGATAATGAGAAACACAGTGTGTTTAATTTTTCATCAGCATGCATTTTTTGAAAGTGCAAACTGACTTTTCAATATGTGTATAAACTGCCCTATCTTCATTTTCTTTTCATCTTCATTCTTAACCTTCTTAGCAAAAAAAGAAAGAGGAGTTTTTAATTTAAAATTAAAATGGGGTGTCATAAATCAGAGGTTAAGAATTTAGTAGGTTTGCTTGACTGAGGCACGTTTCTATGAGTCTGTATTAGGTGCTAATGGCACACATCACTAGAGGCATTTAGACATCTAAATCTCTTTGATACATATATTTGTATATCTTTAAAGTATTGAGCAAGAATCTCATTAGAATAAGTGACATCATCAGTCTGTTATTGAGGACATTTTTAAGGTAGGGTTATTCAAATAATTTAACACAAACTTTTCACCAGGCTTGATAACAGAGCTGTCATTTGTAATCTCATGCAGTTCTTTATCCTCTCCTCTGTTTCTTGGCTATAAAGGAACCATCAGTGGTACTGTCAACAGCTGAATTCCTTGAATATCCTTGCATCTCTAATGATATCAATAATATTTCCCATGTCATAAGCTCATTGTGGTTTTAATTTGAATCACATGTCAATAGCAATTCAAAAATTTTAAATTGATTGTTCTCAAGATACATCTAGACGCACTACGAAATCTCCATTGTTTTGGCAATTCTTTGGTTTTGAGACTGTCATAGTAGCTGATTGTATAATTAAAAGAGCTGGTTTGTTATCCTGTGAGACTCTGGAGATCAGTTTCACTTGTCACACAGAAGAGTCAATCCACCTGTGGTGGAACTGAGCTTTGGACCATGACTCGTGCAGATGTATAACATGATGCTTTTTCAAATCATCAGCCTTGGGAACAGGTCATAAAATTAAAAGTAGCTTCTTCTAGTTGCTCTTTATAAGAGAACCTGTATCTCTCAGTCATAATCTCACGTCCAAAAGCGTTGTGACCTTTTTATCAGCAAATTCCTTTGATTCTAATGACTGAACACAACATTTGCACTGAACTTCTGCAAAACACATGGCTTACAGAATAAGCTATTCAGTTATATACTATACATCCTCTAAAGGGATGTATAGTTATGGTGCTGAGGAGAGAGGATAAATAAGCCAATAAAAGGGAAAAGGAAAGATGATATTTCCCCTTAGAGGCTATACTTGGTCAGGTTCAAATTTGCAAGCAAATGTGCAGGGTTCTGTTCACCAAACCCCTCTGGAGCAGGACTGCAGCTTTCTATTTTGTCACATCAGAACAGATGTTAGGCACACTTGCCTGAGTACAATGCATGTGTCCTTTCAGATATTCCATCTATCTGTCATTTCAGCTCGAGTTTGGCTGGCTGACTTTTGATTATTGCACAGGTCTGATGTGTGCCTGTGAGAACCACATAAACAGCCCTCATTCACTGGCAGCCCCGTGCCCTGCGTGTGCTGCTGGGATTCCAGTGGAGAGCAGGCTTGTTTCTTTCATGACACAGCAAAGAGCTTGTGAGGAGTTTTGTAAACTACTTCTGTAAGTTTTAACTCCCCCAGCCACGATGATGTGACCTGGTTATTATTCTGATGTCCCTTTTTGCTGCAGTAAAATGTCCGGCATCCCAGGGCAGGAGGGGATGGCATTGGAGGAGTGCAGGGAGTCCAGACTGCCCCAGCAAAGCTCCCCAGGGTCTGTGGGACAGGGACAGCTGTGGCAGCAGCACTGGGAGCTGCTCATCCATCTTTTCACCTGCTGGTAGCAGCTCAGGTGACAGCTAAAGTGTGAGAACCGCGCTGAGGACATTAGGGAAGACAGAGTGATGAGGGCCTTTGTTTAGACACCCTGGGACTCGTTCTGGGGAAAAGAACACTTTTCATGGCTGCAGCACAAAAATTTAGAATGCTATGGATAAAAAAAAAAAAAAGATCAGCTTTCTTAAAGAGCTGAAACCACTACTAAAATTTCTGAGATGCAGACAGATACCAAATCAAAATGTAGTTAGGTGTTTGGGTGTCAGAGGAGTTGCAGTTTTGCCTAGAATTTGCATGGTATTGGAGAAAATAAAGAGTCTTTTATTATTTCTAGGATCAGTTAATAGTTCCCTCTAGCCTGTCAGGTAGAATGGAAGCCAGCATGTGTTCCTACTCTCACTGCCTTACATCATTCCCTTTTTTCGTGGAAAACATTTGGCCATCCTCTAGGAGGCGTGCTGATTGAAAAAACACAGTATAACCAATGAATTTACAGCCTCTTTGTACAGTTCCTTAATCCCTGTCAGATTTCTCCATGATCATATCCATTAGCTCTTTGACCTCTTGACTTATTAAAAATGTCTAAAAAGTTCTCAGGCCTTTAGTGTGGTTTGAAGTATTTAGATGGTAGAACAACAGAGTGAAGTATCCATCATTTCTGAATAACAGCATTGCATTTGATATGTACACTGTTAATTCACAAAATTATTTTCAGTAACAGTATACACAGTACAAATAATTTATACACTACAGTTGTATAGAATTCTGAGGAAAGCAATATAATAACTTTAAGTTTGTTGTTTGGAAAACCTTGTACATGAAAAATTTAAGGCAGAATTCAGCATCTGGCTGTGAAGGTGATGTGAGTGGGTTTTTCAAGATTCTCAATTTTAAAATTGCATTTTTGTGAGACAGTGTTGCTAATAGAAGGAGACATTCTACCAGTATCACTGAGGTTTGTGCCCTCATAGGTTTGCTTGAATGCTTTGGGCTAAATTTGGATGTAATTGTTCACAATACCCTCAAATTTGCATTCTAAGATACATTTAATCATACGTTTAGTGAGTGGTCATGGTGCTCAGTAATTTTACATATTTTGGTGAAAGGGAAGGGAGGAGTGGAAAACACTGCCAGAGAAAATAGCCAAAGGGAAGAGAGAGAAGAATATTCTGAATTAGAGGAGAGCCATCAGGGCCATGGAGTCCAACCCTAAGAGTCACACCCTGTGCTCAAGAGCATTGTCCAAATGCTTCTTGAACTCTGTTTATGGATATTTTTTGTGTGTGATGTGTTAAGGAATTTTGGAACATGCTTTCTTCTCCCATGGGAAGAAAGTAAAACCAGAGCAGTTTCAAAACATCCCACTGTTTATGTCCAAGTGAAATATCAGATGTTTAAAGCTTTCTTTCCAATAATAGACCAAACTTAAGAAGTTATTATTATAATTGTGTGGAAAAATTCAAGATTGCTTCATTGAAAGCATTATAAATTTTGTAGTTAATACCACAGGAATCATAAGAGGTGCTAACCTTTGTAGTTAGTTGGAGATAGAACAATTGAATGCCCTCTTTTTTTTCTGTTGGCTCACTAAGGCCACTTATCCTACAATAAATTAAGCTTTGCTTTCCTGTGTTGCCAGCTGCAATAAAGATGAAGAGGTCATCATGTACTCTGAAGTAATCAGCACTGGGAGTTTTTGTGGCCCTTTGTTCCCCAAAGGAAAAAAATACACCGAACAACCCATCACAACTTTCAAATGTGGGCATTTGAATAATCTGAATATCTTAAAAACAAAAAAAACAAAAAGCATTTTAAATTACCAAGAGGGTTTATTTTGGCTATCTTTTTAGCTATAGCTAATGAGCTATAGCTGGTCAGTTCCTGGAGTTCTCATACTCTAATGAAGGTACTTTATTTCAAAAAAAGACCAAGCAAAAGAAAGTCTATGCATTGTTCTTGTCAGAAAAAAAAAAACAAAAACCACAATTCTTTCTGGTTTGTATTAATTCCCAATGCATTCTTTAATTTTTTCAAGTTAGAGTTTTAATGTTGTGAATTTTTTTTACTATATATAAAATGTTTTTCAATAGCTGCCAAAAACTGTGACTAAAAAGAAAAATAAGAGTGAAATTTGCCCAGCATATTTAATTACATTAAATTTAATGTTATGAAACAGAGTAAAAGGTATTTTAGGATCACAGTATCTTAATAACTGTGTCTTAACTGTGTGTTACCTTAATAACTGTGCAATTTTGGAAAGTTCTCCCAAGAACAAACCTCCTCTCTCTGATATCTGAATTAAATTAGGCTGAACAGTTTGGTGAGGTGATTAAGGAGGCGTTTTTGCCTCTGTTTATGTTGTGTTTCCAGACAGAACTTTAACATAGGCATGCACTTGTGTAACTGGAGTCCTCAAATACATACATCAACCACTGATCAATGTAGAGTTTACTCCACTGCTCCTGGGAAATCACTAATAGCAAACTTCATGGCTAAGAGAGAGAGATGAGAACTTGTGCATTAAATTTGATTTTAAAGTAATGAAGATTGGAAGAGCTGTGTACAAGCAATAACAAGAATAATTTCATTTTTCTTTTATATATTTTCTTTAATGCAATTACATTTTTTTTTCTTCTGCATATCCAAGTTCTCTTTCTTCTGGGTTTTAATCAGAAGCATGACAAAGAACAGAGATGTGCCTCTAATGATGTTTGTTTCCCTCAGAGCAGCGTGAAGCAGTTCAACACTTTATGGAGCTGCTCAGACAACTTTCTTAATACTAAACCTGATAACTTTGAGGGCTGATCACTGGGAGGATTCATCACTGCAGTGTGAAGGGGCAGTTGCATCACCAGCTCTGTCATAGCTGGCCCTCACCCAGCAGAGTGTCAGAGGTTTGGTGTTCAGCTCTTTGTTCCTTTGGTTGTGTCTGTGTTTATTGCCAGAGAGGGTATTGTATTTGCAGGGGGAAAGGAATGATGAATCTGACTCCATGTTCTCAGAAGGCTAATTTATTATTTTATGATACTATATTATATTAAAGAATGCTATACTGAACTATACTAAAGAATACAGAAAGGATACTTACAGAAGGCCAAAAAGATAATAAAGAAAACTTGTGACTCTCTCCAGAGTCCTGACACAGCTTGGCACTGATTGGCCAAAGAGTGAAAACAACTCACACCAGAATCCAATTAAACAATCATCTGTGGGTAAACCACCTCCAAACACATTACACATGACCAAAACAGAGGAGAAGCAAATGAGACAATTATTGTTTTCATTTTTCTCTGAGGCTTCTCAGCTTCCCAGGAGAAAAATCCTGGGCGACAGCACTTTTCAGAAAATGTGAATTTGACAGGAGAGGTCGTGACCGGCTCAGTTGTTGCTCATTTTACCCTGTTTTTTATTAGAGATTCAAGCTGTACTTCTCCTAATGTGCCTCAACACCTGGCATACTAGTTTGAAAATTGTATCAGTTGGACATGCATGCACTGGGGGTTAAAAATGTGCCTCAGCTTCGTAATGACTGAGGGGTTCTGAGGCTTCTGCTGTCTGTTCATTGCATATTTGCAAGGCAGGCAAAAGGGCTGTGGCACGGTGTTTGATTTACACATTTTAGGCATATGAGGGAGGGGGCAGAGTAATCAGAGCCAGCTTAGAGGATGGAAGCAGATATGATCAGAGAAAATATGATCTCCCATAAAGAATGAGAGAGCTGGGCTTGTTTAGATGGGAAAATACAACTGACATGAGAGAGGATCCCAGTCTTTGAAAGGAATAAAGGTTATCAAGAATAGGAAGGTGATAAATTGTTCTCCAATTCCATTGCAGCTCAGGATAGGGGATAGGATAGAAAGTAATGTGACTCTTTTTTAGGGAGAGCTACTTATTGGTAGGTAATATTCTGCAAAATGTGAAGTTTCTGAGAAAAAGATCCCAGTTATCAGGGTATATTCAATATGGGACATAGGATTCTGTTTGCACATTTTGATTTGAAGATCAAGAAACCTTTTCTGGAAAGGGCAATAAGTGACTTCTTCCATGATAACTTTATGAAATATTGTCTTCTCAGAAATTGTATATGAATAGATGTACACACACACAAAGCAGGTAAAATTTTGCCTTAAAACGCACACTGGCCTTATATACCAAATTCATTCTTTTTGCATTTGATTCCATCTCTTCCTTTTTTTCACAGCTTTAATGAAATGGGAAACTAATGAAAAATGTTTGCAGCTCTGATTATAGAGCACTGAGCAGAACCAGCTCTGAGCACATGCACATATGAATCACAGCTCAAATGGATCTTTGATTGCTCATGTGGCTTCATACAGGTTGTGATTTGTGGTATCAGGGAGGGCTAAAATAATTTTCAATACATTACATTGCAGTGCACTTCAAATCTGCTGGGAAAAAAACAAGTTAAGTGTTCTGCTAGCCAGTTGCTATCCCTGTTATTATGGAATGCTTTAGGAGGCTTCCTTTTATTCATACCAGTTTTGTGGTTTAATTTAAAAGTAATACCAAGCATCCAACTTTCTCCTTTCATGTTAAAAGAGTGCTATTTAAAAATGGAGAGAATTCAGTCATTGGTTGGAGACACTGAGTATAAATAAGCCTTGTCATTGCATGTCTGATGATTTGTGATTTAAATAGTTTTTCATTAAATATGAAATGTCCAAATTACCAAATCATTGTTAGTTGCATTATAAACCATTTTATAGTACTTCTCCAGCATCTTATCTCCTAGCTGCAGGATGTTTGT
This sequence comes from Melospiza melodia melodia, assembly GCF_035770615.1. Lineage (NCBI taxonomy): Eukaryota > Metazoa > Chordata > Aves > Passeriformes > Passerellidae > Melospiza > Melospiza melodia. The sequence goes on along the minus strand of NC_086207.1, from coordinate 8,413,634 downwards.
GGATAATGCTGCCTTCGTGTTAGACAAGCAGACAATAATTTGATTGTTCTGTTTGCTGTGTTGTGCAGAGCAGTACTTTAAAATTCTTTCATGTTTTGTGCTGTGACAAAGTCTATTGCTTTTATTTGTTGGTACATTGGAAAGCTTCAATACTATTGCTGTAGATCTTTCTCTTCCTTTTAAGTTTTTCCTGGCAATCAGTTTGATATATGAACATGGTGCAGCCCTTGCAGTCACACACCTGCTAGATCAAGAGTGGGGAATCTTATGTCACCCAAACTTGCTCCTCAAGCACTCACCAGGGTGGCACCAGATGCAGAGAGGATGTTATAGATGGTTTCCAGTGTGAGGGAGTAGGCAGAAGTAAATCAAGGGTTGTTAGTCCTGTTGACATTATGGGTTCTGATGGATATGACTTTTCTAAGGCAAGGTAATTATACTCTTCATGTATTTTGACGTGACAAAAGTATGCAGAAGAATTTTTAATGTATATTTTCTGTGTCAATGTAAAGGTACCTGAGTGTTGCTGTTCTGATTTCAGATGATGGAAGAAAATTCCCCAAATCCACATTTTCAATCAATGGCTCTAAAGATAACAAGTTTGTGTCCAATTTATATGGAAAAAGTTATTTTTTTTATAATTCTGACACAGTTTTGTCATAAAATAAACATGTTTATAATGACATCTCAATGCAGAGGGTATTTGCAATTATGAGATTGTTTTCTGATGCTTCTGATTCTCACTTATTCTGTTCCTAGTGGGTTCAACTTTGTCAGGGTATGTCAGACTGGTGAGTTTTTGCTGGTACTGTTAGAGAGCCTGGTTCAATTCCATCAAAGCCCAAAGAGTAGTTTCCAGTTGATTTGGCGAGTACACTTCACTGCAGGTATGTATTCATCACCCCAGAGGGAAAACACTATATGTGGAAGACAGATGAGTGGAACATGTTTTAATTTTCTGTTTCTGCCCCTCTTGTACTGTTGGTGTAAAACACAATTTTGAGGGTGATCACATCTAATTGGCGCCAGTCTCGTTCTGCCTCTGAATATTGTGACTGCTGCCTTGGTCCCTCCCGGGCACAGCCTTCAAATCCAGGGGCAGAGCAGCTCCACCTTCTCTCTGGAAGGGCTCCCAGAACGTGGCCTGGGGGCAGGAGCTCAGAGCCCCTGATTTTCTGAGTGTGGCAGGTTCTGGTAATGGCTCTTGTCTCCTGCCCTGTTTGTAGCATGGCAGAGATCTCTGTCCCTCCCCATTCCCCACTCCACATATGCTCTGCTGGGCATATCCAAGTAGCTGCCCCATCTGTAGTCATGTTTATTTGTTTTAGAGGATTCAACTGGCATTAATTTACAAAAATGAGGAAGGGTTGCCATCTACAATTATTAATTAGCATGCACATCTGCCTAGAAGGTGTTTCCATAAGCCTGTCTGAAGTACTTTATTGTTGTTGTTTTTTTCATTTGAGGAGGATCAATGCTAATTTTTGGTGTTTACCAGCAATCATAGATGACTTGCAGTTAAAAAGCCATCAGCTCTGTCACATTTTTCAGTGAACAGAATCCCTTTCCAGATGGCCCTTCATTTGGATAATGGACAGCCTAAGGGGATAAAAATGTCACCTGTTGTAGCTAGTCAACAATATTAATAAAAACAGAAGAATAGACCATTCATAAAATGGGAAACAGCCCAAGAATAATTTGTGAATTATATAGTGAATATTTTTGGTAGCAATCTTGCTTTAAGAATTCCTAGGCATTCTCAAATCTGGATATTTTTTGCCTTTGTATTGTTACCTTGCGGATTAATCATGAGCTAATCTAATTTTTCTTAGTGTGTTTTCTGATAAAAAAAACAAAATATATGAGTGATTACGTTGTGATTATGATTGTGAAAAATTCCTGATTACAAAGAGACCAATAACAGATTTCTTGGCTTGTCTCACACCAAATTAATTTGGAAAGGTTCTTTAGGTTTAACAGAATATTCAGATTGATTTAAAATGCTGGAATTTATTGGGTTTTGGGCTTTTTTGGATGCTGAGTTTTTTTGTTTGGTTGGTTTTTTGTTTTTTTTTTTTTTTATTTGTCATCTTATACTTTAAAAATTACAAATTAAAAAGTGATATAGCAAATACTTACATTAAAAGTAACACTTTCATTTGAAAAAATACAGCAAAACCAAACTTTTGAAGTCTCTTATTTAAGTGGTATTTTTAAAGAAAATTCAGAGCATCTCCCTCCCCATCTGGCAAAATCTAATGAATTTCTGAAGCATCCAGGAGTAGCTCAATGTCTTTTTGCCAAAATACCTTTTATGTAAAGATTTTTGCCCAGCAATTTTGCTAATCACAGTTACCTTGTATACAACAGTTCTAATTGTGAACACTAAAAACATAGTTTTCAGAGTTTTCTGATAGTTTGAGATAAATGAAATAGATAAAAAACAAGACAGGAAACCAGATCCCCATGTGACCAATGCAGCCAGAGGTGACTGTTACAGCCTGCTCTGGGAATTGGTGAGATCTTGCCACACATGATCCACTGGAAGATGAGGTTATCTGCCGGAGAACAAGGTTTATCTGATGGAGGATGAGGTTTATCTGCTGGAGGACATGGTTTATCTGATGGAGGATGAGGTTTATCTGCTGGAGGACATGGTTTATCTGATGGAGGATGAGGTTTATCTGCTGGAGGACATGGTTTATCTGCTGGAGGGCATGGTTTACCTGCTGGAGGATGAGGTTTATCTGCTGGAGGATGAGGTTTATCTCCTGGAGGACATGGTTTATCTGATGGAGGATGAGGTTTATCTCCTGGAGGACATGGTTTATCTGATGGAGGATGAGGTTTATCTGCTGGAGGACAAGGTTTATCTGCTGGAGGATGATGTTTATCTGCTGGAGGATGAGGTTTATCTGTGGAAGGATGAGGTTTATCTGCTGGAGGATGAAGTTTATCTGATGAAGAATGAGGTTTATCTACTGGAGGACACTGCATCTCCTCATTGCTGATGAAAAGAGGCTGGAGATGAAGACCTCCTAATCCAAGCATCCACCCTGGCAAGGAGGAGTCAGGCTTTCTGAGTTCTCTGTCCACTTGCAGCACATTTTCCACCCATTCTTCTTCTCACTCACTCTCTTATGCTTCACATGAAAACAAAACTTTATTGATAATCCATCTCTTCTTTAGAGCCTGAAGGCACTCACTCATGATCACAATTTGATCATGAGGGGGCCACAAGAAAGTCATGTTTGTCATCTTTTCTTTATCTGACAAACAGGTGATGTACACACAGGAAAATAATTAAGTGATTGTCTTGAAAAATTCTCACCTTGAAGGAATATTCCAGAGCAAATGAAAGGATCTGTCCTCTCTATAGTTTTATATATTTATAATCTCAGAAATTAATGTGATGGTTCCCTGTTTTCTCATTCAGAGACCTCAGATTACTCTGCATGAGGGTCACTTTTTCCCATCTTTTTAGCAATTCATTCAGATCAGGCATAAGATTTTGCACTAAGGTACCTGACCAATTACACAGTAGGAGGAAAACCCCCAATTTTCTTTAATAATAACACTGATTTCCATTGTATACCTTTCAGGAGGGCAAAAACCAGATGTCAGTGACATGCTCTTCCCTTATGACTGCAATTCAATAGATCTTGAGTTCATAACAGATGTCATTGGAAACAGAGTTTCCAACCACAAGTATAGGATTTTTTTTTTATTTTCAAGGAAGAAGACATTCATGCTGTGCAAAGTATTTTTACTAACTATTAGCATGCTTTCAAGGGATTCATGTTGGGTACTCAGCTCTATGCCTTTAAAAGAGGGAAAATTGTGAGTATATAGTTACTTTAGTAAAATCATACCAGAGTCTTCTGAGAACACATAGAAGGTAAATATGTAAAGCAATGAAACCAAGGGAGTTACAAGGACTTATCCTAAAGTAAATGAGTTAATGTGGTGTATGGATCAGTAATAGCTCCTACAGCTGCCAACAGATGCATAAGTAAGAAGTTGTATATATTTTCTTACCATAAAGCATGGTAATTGGAATTGTTCTTTGCAGGTGAACAAATGCTGAGCATGTTGCATAGAGACAACCCTCCAGCCCTCTGGAAGAGAAAGAGTTTTCCCCTGGTATTTAATGACCCTTGGTTAATGTAAAAGTACTGTTTATGGGCCTAACTGAGATCAGTAATTAGCTTTTTGTAGGTAGGAGGTAGATTGAGTTAATGTAAACTCTGATGGTAATGGACAAAAAAAAGAATTAAATCCTCAGAGTGGAAATCATTTGAAGGAGTGTTCTAAGGAAAGAAGAAAGGAAAACCTGTGAGTTCCTGATTGACTTAGAGCATTATTTGGAGTCATGCACAAGAATAATGGTGTTACAGTTTTGTTTCTTTTATTTTAAGGCTACATAATGACTGAGACCTATCAGGGGGACCTCATTATTATTTTCTGACTGGTTTTCCATTTATTGTTTAAATTGAGTGTATATTAGGCAGCTTATTTTCATGGTAGAACCATTTTTCTTCCAATAGCAATTGAGTCTGAAAATACCAATACATGTCAGCCTTGCAATCTGACTAGAACTACCTCCTGAAACTGAGCACTGCCATCACAACGAGCTGATAATTCCAATCTCTTCTTTCCTCCCTCTGTGCTGTTACAGCCAGGCAGGTGTGGCCATCTCCAGAGGAACTGCAGCTGGAAACCCTCAGCACTTCTACAGGGTTCTTCTTGATGTTGCTTTTATTTGTTTCTCCTATGAAGTTCTAGCTGCCAATGTATATTTGATCATGGGAGGGCCAAAATAAAGTCATGTTTGTCATCTTTTCTTAATCTTGAGCTTCACAGGGAATAGAGCACTGTGCAAAGGATAAAAAAAATCTGATTTCCTATAATAATGATTCAATTAAAATGTGAATGGGATACGAATCTGTCTTTGTGGTACTGGAAGGGTTGTCAGAAACAGGTGGCTTTTATTTATAAAATAAGTATGTAAGAAATTTATTTGTATTTAAAAATGAGAGAACAACTGAATTCTAATTGCTACCTATGGAAGCAGCAAACAATCTTCAGCTTTAAGCTTGTAAGGAATTTAGCAAGGCTACAGATACAGAAGATTTCAAAGAAAAACACATAGAATACAGATGTTGAAGGAATCTTCTAATGTTAATTAAGTAAATTATACTTAATTGGCCAATGATTCAGTCAGACCAACTTTTATTTTTCATTTACACAACAGAGTATGTTTGTCAAGACTAAATGCTTTGATAATTTGCTTAAATATTATGTTCTGTGAAGGACTCTATCAGCTTGTATGTTCAGTGCTTTGGTTTTTCCTGTTAGTCTGAATATCTTCCTCATCTGTGTTTGATATTAAAAAAAATCTCTTGCTGAGTATTACAAGGCTATTTTTCCACTTTGAAGTGTATTTTCTCTCCAAGATGAGAGTACTGTGAAAATAAATAAATTCAATACACCATCTATATAAGAACATGACAGATTAATTTTGGGTCTCATTATGTGAGTGCCAAAGCCCTCATCATTCTCTCCAAGGAAGGGTTTTGCATCATATGTATTCAGAAAGCCAGTCTTATTTACAGAGAGACTACTTTACTGTCATTGTTCAATAATTAGCAATGCTTTAATGTTGGGTCAGCAGTGAGTTTCCATAAAATATTTTAAAAGAAGCCCTAAGTTAGACATTGTGCAGCACTCCTCCAGCATTTCCCTGGAGCTCAGGTGTGCATTTGCTGCACAGATGGTGCAGCAGCAACACCACGCAGGGCTGTCAGCTCCCTGATATACCTGTGCAGCACCACGAGTGCAAGATAAATGAAAGCCTGAGCTCCACATTTCCCAGTGTTTTAGGGATTAATTCTCCTCTTTATTGATTCACTGATGCCTCCCGGAAAACTTAAAAAATATCTCTGTGAGAATATAATTCTGCATCTGAGTTATACTAGATGGTGTCTTAGTTTGCTTTGATCATTTTTCATTATTATTGATATTTCTTTAAATTTATGTGAGGTGGTTTTTTTCTTTTTTTTTCCTGAGGAGTTCATAATCCATTGGGTGGAATTCTATCAGATATCATAGTCATGGTTTGTGAGGCCAAAGGCTTCCATAATTTATCTCTGCTGTTAAGGGGCCATTGCTCAACTCTTGATTTGGTAAGGCCTTGTACAATCTTCAATTAAATTTTGGGGGAGATTTTTTTTTCAAATTTAATTTAATTTTTTGCATGTAGTTAGGAGCTACATATATGTACTTACTCTGTTATAGGTAAATATGAATATTTTGGCATGCAGTATATTGCACTGAGGCTTACACAGACAGAATGAATGAGTAATTCCTGATTTACTGGCATAGTTTTGCATTTGTACAAAGAAGAAACACATAAGAACTCTCTGAGCTTTTCTTTCATGGGAAAATGGACTTGAGGGCATCTTGATGTATCTGCCCAGCCTTTATTGGAATTATTTTAGGACGGTCTGGTCAATGTTGTTGTTTAATTTGTGTTGTAGTAGTTTCTAAAAAGCCTCTCTGTACATTCATAGTGAGGACTCTCACTTTAAAAAATAATTAAAAGCTAAATGGGCAAAGAAAATTTAAAAAAATTACTTCCTCTGTTATACAGAGACAGACCTGGTATGGTAAAGAAATGGGTTATTTGTCCAAATATATAATGGACATGCAGCCAATGGGACTCCTTATCTGCAAAGCACCGTGCCTTAGGTCAGTTCTTTCTGCTGCTGATGATGACTATTTGTGCATTTGGAAGTGCTCATTTTGTGCTATCACCCTGCTGACATGAAGGACTGGTACTAAATGATTGCAAAGCTAATGCAGCCAAAGATGGGCTTGGCAAGAGGCCATGTCCAAGTCAGGACATCACAGCACCTCTGCTACATCCAAAACCTGGATGTATTCACTCTGCTTCTATTATAAAATGGAACACCTGATTAGAACAGGTTTTCTAAGGTGATGTCAAATCACACAGCAGGAATTAAACCCCAAAGTTTTACAAGTGCCAGATGCTGGAAATAGTAAAATGTTTATCATTCTCATGGGCTGCTGCTCAGCCAGCAGTTCCAAAAATCTAAATTCTACTTATTCCCCATTATGGGCTCAGTAGCATTTTGCTAGAAGGGAAAGAGGAATTTGTGAGGTTTCAGGGAAGAGGTGATGCTGCAGCATTTCCTAGCTAATGTACTGTCATAGCACATCCATTTGTAATGTGCTGAGTTCCCTGGTTGATTGCCCAGGGTAGTGCTCAACCTACCAGAACAGCATGGCAACAGATACAGTGGCAAAGTTAGAAATAAAGCCAAAGGTGGTGGATGAAAGATACTGACTTTCTAACAGTGAGAAAGTGGATCAATGCTGGACTCAGACTTGTGGCATAGGGCTGTTCTCAAGCAATCACTCTGTTGATTTAAGATCATTGGTCTGGAGATGCTACAGGAAGCTGAATAGGCATGAAATCTTTATTGTGTGTCACCTGCTTTCTTCTTTCTCCTGTACTGAAAAATTTAAAATGTGTCTGTTCTCCTATGAAATAAGACTGGGTTTAAAGACTCCACAGTTGAGGAGTAAAAACCAAAGTTCTAGTGCAATAATTGTCAGCCAGTGAGGAATTAAATACTCTTTAGCTTAACTAATTTAGTTCTGGGTTTAGCCATTTAAAATCAGAAAGGATTATACATTAAGCGTTATACAACTGGTATTGGAACAGTTTTATTTTGGATTAGATTTGATCAAAAGTCGCTTCTATGTTACACAATAAAGTGTGTTTTTTTTTCTAAGAAGAAAGAAAAGGTCCGTTATCCCAAATTTGTGCCCATGATCTTTGCCAGCAGCTCCATGCCTCTGGCAGGTAATTGGGATGGTTTATTTCTGGGGCATGGTCTCACCACCCCTCTCTCAGACCTTCCCTCTCCAGTGCAGGGAGCTCTCAGCTGCTCCTGCACTGGCCTCACAGCATCTCTAGGCTCCTAAACTGACCCAAAGGCAAAACTCTTGACACGTGGCACCCTTAAATAACTACAAAACACCCACATGAGGTGCCTCAGAGAGGGCCAGGTAGGCAGCTGGGGGTCAGAATTGCTGCATCCATCTCAGGCTGAACCATTCTACCCTTCAAAGAAGAAGGTAAATTATCTGTGGAAAGATCTGCATGTCCATGGAATCCTAAAATCACGTACCCAGAGTGGCAGTCAGCTGCTCCACTCTTCATGTTCTCCCAGGCCATTTCCTGCACATCCTTTAGATAACAGTTTGAAAGAGAACATCCTGAAAGCCATTGTGCAAATGCTAATGGGGCTTCACACAGGTAAGGAGAAAATAAAATGGCAATTTGTGCTTGAGCTCAAACTCATGTACAATGCTTATTTTTATCCAAAGAGATCAAAGATATTTTCATATATAAACTCTTTTTCCCTTTTATTCAAATTGGCTTCAGCAGAACAAAATGATTATGAAGCCCATTAATCTTAATTTTTCACACTGAGATTCATTTTACAGAACTGGAAGCTACAGAAATGGAACCATCCGCCTCTTTCTCTGTCACTTGGATATCTAAATGTAATGCAGATTGAAAATTAAATGCAAGAGACAAGATAGCAGTTCTAATAACCCAGTAATTTCTAAATAAATAGATTGATGGAAGGGAAAAATATCTGTTTACCCAATAACACATGATAGCAGTACTTGTATAAAGAGTCTTGTGTTGATTAAGATTTTCTAAAGTTTAAAATGTATTCCTCCAATCTATTTGAATTTATGTGGAGTAGAACTGATGCTCATATCTACTTCAGCCACTAACAGGAACTTGTAAACTGGGGCAGATTTGGATGGCAGGATTTCAAATCTCCTTTTTAGAGTTTTCTCAAAAGGGCAAAATAATCAAGAACTTGATTTGGCATGTTGAATAAATATTCACTTTTCCTTATGTAGTATGCAACCTCCATGAAGTGCACAGCCCCATCCAGCAATGTAACATTAAATGCTGTGATATTTTAAGAAGACTTTTTGGATCATGTTTTATCTAGTTGACATCAATTGTTATCTAAAAAAAAATAATGAAAGAATGCTATTTTGACTAACACTTTTACTGGAGAAGAAAAGGAATAATTTTCCACTACTGAGAGGTTTGTGAATTTAAAATAGTAGGATAGAATTCAGAAAATGATTGGTTCAGGGTTAACCTGTATATCCTCCTGAAACGGAATTTGTATTATTTTACATCTTTGAACTTGCTTTTGTTATGTGATATTTCAGTATTCCCCAAAAAATAAAAATAGAAAAATCTCTCACTTTTCTTGCTTTCATTTAAACTCCAACAAGGTTATCTAAACCCATTAATTTCAGCTGATATTGGTGGAAAACTACTCCAAGGTACCTTAAAATTTGACATTTTCACAGTTCAGTTCAGAAGCTCTGTTATGAAAATTTCAGGACACTCAGGTATTTTTTGAAAATGTTATTTTTGATAAACTTTAAGGGATGGACTATGAACTTCCCACACACATTTATAGTCTGTCAGTAATTACCGGGTGTGTTTGACAGGAACTTTGTGGCTTTTGTTTTGATTAGGAAACCATTAACACACTTAACTCATGTGAGTGCCTGCAAGGCCTCTGGGTTTGCCAGCAGCTCTTGAGATCGACTCTGCCCCTGGATGATGGCAAAGGTGGATTGGAATCATGTTTGAGTGCCTCTGCTCCTCACTCCCAGAGAGATCCCAGAGGAAGGTGCTGGGTAATTGCTCCTTCACTAGGAGAGCTCTCTCTTCATTATAAAATAAATAAATGAATGAAAATGAAAGAGGAAATTGCACCATTTGCTAAGTAGACCAAATGTTACTTCATAATTGTTCAGCAGAGAAGAGGGGAAACCAAATCCTGAGCTCTAAAGCGTGCAAGCACAAGACAAGAAATAGAAGAAGCTTCTGGATCTGTGTTGCAGAGAACTGTCTGTCTTTCATCTGGCTATTAGGTAAGGAACTTCCCTTTGTAAAGCCATTTTGCTGATCAACATTAGACTGGAATTAAAAAAAAAAAACTGAAGCTGAACAGGCTATTTTTGTAAATTATGAACATTGTTACAGTTCTCTTTTTGTAAATTAGTACAGATGTGAGGGGTTTTTGTATATGTCAGTTTTATTATGACAGAGGTTTGAGGAATGTGTAAATCCAGCTAAGATGGACATACTACCCAAGTGTAGCAGTAAATTTATTCTACCACTTCTGCTTCTTGAATTGCTTGGCACACCCCAGTAGAGTGGGATGGAATCACAGGTGTCTCTCTGTCAGGGTCTTGTGACCATTAAATGTGAACTGACACCTGCCAGGAGCAAGGCCAGGGCAGCCAGGAGGGACCAGGCAGCAGCAGAGGAGAAGGCTGAGGTAGAACTGATGGAGAAGGTGGAGTTTAGGACATGGAGCACACAGCACACACTGCTGCTCTCAGTTGTGTTTAGGACATGGAGCACACAGCCCATTCTGCTGTTCTCAGGTGGTGTTTAGGACATGGAGCACACAGCACACACTGCTGCTCTCAGGTGGTGTTTAGGACATGGAGCACACACTGCTGCTCTCAGCTGGTGTTTAGGACATGGAGCACACAGCACACACTGCTGCTCTCAGGTGGTGTTTAGGACATGGAGCACACACTGCTGCTCTCAGCTGGTGTTTAGGACATGGAGCACACAGCACACACTGCTGCTCATCCTGAGTGTGTCAGGTGCCTTGCTTTGCAGTAGATGTGGCAGGCAGGCTCTGGGATCTCCTTTCAAGCCAACCAGGACAAGTTTGGGAAGAGAATAGTTTATAATTTTCTGCCTTGCTAATAAAAGGGAGATGTGGAAGAGAAGAGCAGTTGTCTGCTGGGCTGAGTGAGTGAGGAACAGACATCAGAGCTCTGCAGGTGCAGGGGAGGGTGGAAAAAGTTGTTTGCAGCTCAGCCTGACAGCAGAGACAAGGGTGTTGAACCAAGGATTTTGTAGTGGACAAGGTTGGATGGAAGCAGTTTAAAAGGCAGCAAGATAAACCCACTCAGGGCTGCAGCTGCTTCGTGATCCAGGACACAAATAGACACTTTGCTTCACTATTCCCTTGGATTTCAGCTATAGAGGTGAATTAAATTAGAGGCTGTTTTGTTTCAGGTGCCTTAGTGTTTTGGTATTTTAGGATTTTATTTCTCTGCTTTTCTATTACAACATTTCCTATCGCCAGGTTCTCATTTGAAAATGTAAGCAAAGAATTGTATGTTTTTATCTCAGGGTTAGATTAGACAGCATGCTGATCAGTCAGATTGCCCTGACACAGGCTGCCTTCAGAGAACACTGGGGCTCTGTGCTGATCCAGGAAACTAATGGCACCTGCAGATTAAACCTGAAACAAATGAACAAAAGTCTGAAAAGAGACAAGAGTGCACAGTCTTCCTCAAATAATGCACAGTGTTATAAAAGAATATATTTATTATATAAATATAATTCTCTATTTGCACATGTTCACAAAACAATATATTGCTATCAGATTGGCATTTGCTAAAAGGGAGACTTAGGATAACTCACCAAGGCTTTGGAAGAAACAGTAAAAGGACACTCAGTTAAAATATTCTTGTTTGTCGGTCACCTCTCCATAATATTTTTCTTTTTCTGACAAGAATCCAGAGATGACCAATAAAACGAATAAGAAAAGACACTGAGGAAAAGCCATTTGGGGTTACAAGAAATTGCTTTAGAACAAACTTGATACAAGGATAAGCCTCTCCATTTCAAGCAGTAACTGTCTTGCCATTTCCTCTCCCAAATTCTCTCGGATGTCTCTGATATTTCTAATTGCAACACATCAGTTAAGATAAACTTGAGAGCACAATAGTCATATGGCATAGAGGTAAAAATTACAAATAACTGCAAATATTTAGGATGTTACTGTCTTGTACATGGAAGTTCCCAGGACTGATGGCAGGGAATGTGGGAATTCCTCAGCTGCTGCCCCTCAGTCCTGCTCTGGCACAAGGGCCTGGCAGGGTCTGTGGAACCTTCTGGCAGTTTGAGCAGGACCACATAAGGGTCCCTGCTTGTGCTCATGCTCTGCAGGAAATCTTCCCCCAAGTCCCACATTTACCAATCTATTGTATGCAGAATGCCTTCAATCTCTAATCATAAGAAGGAGAACTAAATCTTCAAAAGGATATCCATTAAACATATAGATATGGATACATATATACAGAGAGTGAGAGATTTACACACATGCACATATACAATGTGCTTTATGTTTTCTTACTTCTGTGAAAACTGATGAATACTAAAGAACAATAATCATGCAGAACCAGAAGGCTGTTGGATTGGGAATTGGTTTCGTGGCCATCACAGGGAGAGAAAAATGTGGAACACTATTTCACAACATGACACATGTCTATTTTTTTTTTGTAAATTCTAAGAAAAAGTTGTGGCTATCATCTTTTTAGTTGTTAATTACACAACATGAGTCCAAAAGTCCCCAGATGTAAATAGACCTAAATATTTATAGTTGCATCTGCATATTTGGAAATACAGTATCTTGCATATAATTCTACCACTCTATGGGGAGTATAATCTTGACAGAAATAAGATATTTTGATTCACTAGAAAATACTTAAAAATACAGCAGTAACAAAGTAGTGAACAAATATAAAAATAACGATGGTATTTTTATATGTACATATAGTGAATTTCTTGGAATATATTATGTCAATCCTCATTTATTTCATCTTGAAATACCCAAACTGTTATTTCTATATTACATCCAGTCTTGTAATAATCCCAAAACATTATTAGTGTCCAATATTGTGAAGTCAATGGCTTCTAAAAAAAACCTCTTGAGCTCAGTGCAAAGAAACCCACATCCTAAGAGTTATTTCTGATGGAGTGCAGGACATTAAAATGCTGCTAGATGATATCCCAGCTTGGGTTTAAAGAATTAATGAAGAACAAATGTTCTAACTGACATGTAAGCATGAAATTCTCTCTGTGGGTTGACCTTCATTCTTCTGCAGTTAGTTAATGAGGATTCTCTCTGTTATCTTTCTTGCTGAAGAACCTCAGGGCCTTGTATCATTATTGAATGAACACAATGTCACCTCAGCTGGCAGAAATGTTTTGTCTTTTGTCAGGAAAAGAAGTTTCCTCGTGTCAGCTGGTGAAAGCACAACACAGCAACAAGCAATTGAGACCAGACATTTCAGTTCAGCTAACTTAGCCCAGTGGAGATGTTGAACCTGCTGGAGTTGTTTTGATCAAAATATTCAGCCTTCATTATTCTACGACTCTTGCCTGTACTCCTCAAGTTTTTGATGCATTGTTATAAATTAATGATAAACAAAAGCATTTTATCTGGAGAGCTGCTCTCAATATTCCCCTTTTGACAGCTAATTGCCATTTGTTGCAGAACAGGATGTATTTCCTTTGAAATGAAAGCTTAAAGAACAGCTGCTTTTTATCCAATTCAAAATGACAAGTGTATTGTTAACTACCTGAGGATCTTGTGAGGTGGGGATCACATCTGCTCAGAAAACTGGAGCTGTAACTCTGAGCTCTTCTGTGAGCTGTAGCTATTATGCAGAGCTGTAGAAGTGGTAGAATGATAATTGCTAATTTCATCCAGCATGAGTGCATTACTTGGGGTGCCTCCAACACTTGTGTGGTTTCCCCATTTCTCAGGTTACCTATGGTCATTGCACACAGCAGAAAAGTCCCTCTCTCCAGCAAACCCCACCCCCCCCCCCCCAAAAAAAAAGAAAAAAAACACAAAAAAAAAATCACCAAAAAATCCCCTTTTTCTATCTGTACTTAAAACTGGTGCAGGATGAAAGTGCACATAGGAGGTGAAAAAAGGCGTCCATGGGAAACAGTGCAAGAAAAAGTTATTCATTAATTATTCATCCAACCATAACAAAACTCACAGAGCCAAATCCTGGCCTTGAACACTTCCAGGGACGGGGAATCCACAATTCTCTGGGCAGCCTGCAGTGCCTCAGGCAGTGCCAGTGCCTCACTAACCTCCCAGCAGTAAAGAATATTTTCCCAATATCCTGTCTAACCCTGCCCTCTGGCAGTGGGAAGCCATTCCCCTCATCCTGTCACTCCAGGTCCTTGTCCAAAATCCCTCCCCAGCTCTCGTGGAGCCTCTTTAAGCACTGAAGGGGCTCTGAGGGCTCCCCAGAGCTTTCCCTTCTCCAGGCAGAGCAGCCCCAGCTCTCTCAGCCCGGCTCCCTTGGAGAGCTGCTCCAGCCCTCTGAGCACCTCCCTGGCCCTCCTTTGCCACTCTGCTCTTTCCCATCACACAAAGACACATTCACATCCTAATAAATCACAGCAGGATCAGTCTGCTCTCTGTCAAAGCTTCCTATGAGAACCATCCCAGAAAAGACAAAACATCAGTGATCAGGCTTTCCTTTGGAAGTGAGCGACATAGGCAGGAATCCTTATTCCAGTTAATATTTGTCTATTGTTTTTACTCAGAGATGCCCTCTCTCTAGGATTTTTATTAGAATTTCATTTTGCCACTTTTTCTTTCAAAAGTGTGGGGGACCTAGGATATCATAAAATAAATTGTATGTGATAAATCAGATGAGAAAACAAATGTGGTTGGAAATTTCAGATCACTCCAAGCTGAACTCTTGTGTCGGATAATAGTGATTATTTTATTTAAATGGGTTTGCCTGCTTTAATACTGTGAAGAGCAATAGTCTGTTATAGTCTGTGTCATAAGGTAATGAGCAACAGCAAATGATACCTGAAATTATATCTTTTCAGAGGTTTTTTTATGTTGCACTTTGCCTTATAGTCACTTTCCCTTTTCTTTTAAAGTGTATTAGATTATTAGATACACATTATTATCAATCCCATTAGTTATTAATGTAAAATGGGAAGGAATGGCATTTGTGAGGTTTTTTTATCCCAATATTCAGCCTGAGTCTCACAAACTGCATTTTTGAGCTGACAGGGACATATGTTTTCTTAAAGTCATTAAAATAATGCTGTATTAAATACTTATCTAAAGTAAGACAAGTACAACTGTGATACCTTCTGGTTATTAGGATTCATATGTCTAATATACATTCATTTTAGAGTCCCTTAGGGGACAGCCTTGTTATTAATACAGCAAAGAGCAGCTGAGTGAGCATATGGTTTATTAAGACATGCTTATATTAATTATATGTGAATACTATTCAAAAGGGTCACTGTTCTATAACTGAGAGACCCTTTGTGATCACTGCTTAGGAAGTCAAAGCTCAGTAGGATTATTCTTGATCCAATCTATTTGTCTCTGGCTGGGAAAATCATTATATTTGTGTCTAGGCTGGAAATTAAAGAAACACCTCAGAACTTAAGGACAACTCAAGCAATTAATGAATATGCAAAAGGGAAGGAAATTTTGCAGGCATGATGATACAGAGTGTGGGAAGTCTCACATATTTCTGTAATACCTATGCAGCAACTGATGCATAAAGCAGCCTTGCACAATGTATACAGAAAAATTTGGTAGTTGCAGGCCAAAACTAAAAACCAACTATAATCCTGTCTGCATGGCTCCCATCCACCTATTGCACAACTGATTTGTTTTTTGAATATTGTGATTCCTGCTCTGTTACCTAAAGCAGTGAATATTGCTGCTGATCTGTTCCTCTCAAGGCTGTTTTTCATTGCAGGAGATGCCCCAGCCCACCCTGTCTCCTGCAGAGCATCACTGCATCTTTCACTGGAGTGCCAGGCAGAAGATTGTTTCAGCATGAAAACAAAAGCCACGCGGATTCCATCTTGGAGAAGGAGACCCAGTGGGGAGGAAGCTGAGGACTGCTCAGTTTTACCTTTATTGTTCCCGCTCTAAATCTCCTCTGACCCCAGAGGAGGTGCAGTTCACACCTGACACCTGGACTGACACGCTCTGTGTGAGCTTTGTGTGACTCCCGAGCAGCTGCAGGGCTCCTGTGGCAGCGCTGGAGCAGAGCAGGCTGCCCTTGGTGTCCCCGGGCTCCTGAGCACAGCTGCAGGGAAAACTGCAACAGGAGGAAAGATGGTCTCATTAATCTGCCTCTTTCTCCTGTGGATAGAGAATGCCATACTGGCTATTTCCCTCTGTTAGCAGCACCTGAAAATTCAAACATAACGTGTCGGGCTCCAGAACTGTGAAAGTAAACCTGAACAGTAAGAACAGCCTTCCAGTAAGATTTTCTATTCAGTGTGTTTCCTCTATAGTTTTTGAAAATTCGGGCATATTTCTCAGTATTACATCAAGACTATTATTAATTCACATCTGAAGTCCTTTCCCCATTATGCCATCAGTCTTGAAGCATTGAGGCATTCATACAAGCACCTGCTTTTTACAGTGCAGGGAGACATCTGTTAGTTTCATTGGAAATGCAAACATACATTTATAGAAAGTTTGGTGGCTGAAATGGAATTTTTATCTATTAAGGTTCATATTTAAAACTTTTTTTTTTCTTTTATGTGATTGTTTTTTCCTAGCCTAATTAGTAAACACTGCTGGTGTTTCACATATATTAAGTATCCTGGAAGCGGGAAAACAAAGTTCTTAAATGATGGTAAAGGACTGAAATCTTCTGACACATTCAAACTGAAAATACTTGAAATATAAGGAGCTGAGCATTTAAAAGTTGACACAATTCCATAAAGTCTTAATACCAGAAGAGACAGGTGTTGTACTTTAATCACACTAGAAGAAACAGCTGATGTATAGTGCAACAGCAATAATTCCAAGCTAGAAGCCTACAAATAATCTAGCTGCAAATTATATTGTCAAGAGAATCCAAATACTTTGTAATATATTCTAATGCATATTAATTTGAGAGCCCTATAGGGGACAGTCTTGTTATTAATACACAGAGGAACAGATGTGATAGCATATGGTTTACCAACTTGTATTTATGTTAATTCTATGTAAATAGGATTTTAATAAGGTACCATTAGTCTATAGCTTCATTTTCCTAATATGTCTTTCTTCTTTGAAGATAATGGAATTATCTAAATTGGGGTCTAGGTTCATAGGAAAGGTTACTGGAAAGAGTCCATTTTATGTAAGACATAAAAGGGGGTTAAAAACCATCCCTTTTTGAACATTTTATCATCATTTAAGCTTTCAATGAAGAAGTTTGAATTATTTTATTCACCAAAACTTCTTGATACCTACTCTTACAATTTTTAGATTCTTACCTATTTTGTGTTGATTTTTGGTAGTTTGAACTTCCCATTCACCTGTCTTTGGGAAACTTGCGAAATTTAGTAGAATGCCATACCATTCCCAGCATTGCCTTGTATCTGATGTCCATTGAACTTGGAGTGCAGCTCCTCTTGGCTGTCAGCTGGAAAAGCTGTGAGTGCATTTCTCAGTTAGCTCAGGCTTCTCTGCAGCTTTCTCTGGGGCACAACTTTTTTTAATTATGCTCCCAGGCACTGCTTGGAGCCATTTCAGTTTGTGATGAGAACAGAGTAAGCAATCTGTGTTCCTGCAAGCAGGAGAGGAAATACAGCACTAATCAGCACTAGTGCTTCAGAGGACTTTGGAAAAGTTTCTGCCTGCTATTAGGGATTTCTGGTTTCAACTGTTGAATCAAACTTTTGCGCCAACTTCTGTTGAGCTGCACTGTTATAGTTTGGAATATTAAGTTTGTGTGTCTGGCCTAAAAAGCCCTAAGTTACATTGCCTGTAACTTCCAGTTAATACTGGAAAACTGCAAATTGAGGAAAAGAATTATTTTTTTCCCCAGTAGAGCTATTGCTTTCTCCTTTCAAGGAAAAAAAAAAAAAACACACTTGAAACTTATTTTGCAGATCTAAAGAAGAGGGAACTTGGAGGGTGAGAAGTGGAAATGCTAAACTTGCTTAGCTTAAATGAAGTTTATAAAGGAGTCTAGCAAAACTTTGTTGTGCAGGTATGTCAGAAATACTTTGGGTTTAGTTGATTTCATTTTTGCTCCAAGTTAAGAGAAGTTTAGAATACCCCATGTGCCAGCGTTCTGTGACGATGTTTTGAATAAGTCAGCAGAAGGATTTGGAATTGTAATTATTTGAAAAAAGCTGATAAATGTAATAATTCAGTGTAAATACCAAAAACGCTTAGGGTGCTTGGCTCTTCCCTAGTCTCTTCCTCCGATCTTGGGTGTAATCAAGGACCCACAAAAGTAACAGGTGATTCTTTCTAGCAAAATCCTACTTCTAAGGTGTAGTGGAGAGAGCAGGAATGCACAGTAATCACAGAATGGGAAAGGCTGGAAGGGTCCAACTTCCCTGCTCAGGCTTTTGGAAATAGCAAATATGCATCTGGACAGCTCTATGGAAACAGTACTTAGGACACAAGAGACAATGAAAGTACCTTTATTTTTTAATTGTCTAGATAGATAAACAAATACCCTGGGAAAAAAGTGAAATCCACGCAAAATAATTTAAAAAATTTAGGAGTTTTGTGTTCCTATGTCTATTTTATATAAACCATGCTGAAAGTGGTCAGCAAGGAATATTTCCTCTCACCACGAGATAATCTCTGCTCATAGTTAGAAACACTGGAGATTCATAATACTTAAAAGTGAAAGGACTGTTTGTGTCATCAGCAGCAGGGGGATATCTGATCATACATCTTTACCTGACAAGAGGTGGCAATTTAATCTGACAAGTTTCCTGCCAATGAGGACAGCTTTAGGAGTTCAGCTGCCTTGGTAAGGATTTGACATGTCACTGAGGGATGTTGTGCACAAGCTTGACAATAAACTGGAACTTGCTAATTCAGTTTAGGGTAGATGTGAAAATTTATTAGAAACCTGAGTCTGTAAAATTATTGTACTCCAGAAATGTTTTTCCTTCCCTGCTGAATATATGTGATATTTAATGCATAACTCACATTTAAAAAATTGTTTCCTGATCACGTAAAACAAATCTACAGTAATGCCCATAAAATGGCAAGGAATTCAGTTAAAGACATGGGAGAATAAGCAGAATGAGAGGGCAGCCTTCTGTATCCAGAGCAGAAGCCTGTCTAAAGTGAAGGTTTGATTGCTAAATTGATGTGTCCTGCTTGGAAATCTTATCAATGTACCTGGACAGGGCTTGTGGCCTTTAGAGGCATGAAAAGCTTCAGGTGCTGTCTGAGGAACACTTGCAGCTGGACACCAGGCTCATGATATGGGTACTGGACCAAAGCTTGCAGACACCTTTCAGCAAACACTCCAACTGCACTTTTAATTCTGGCTACCAGCTGAACATCAAGGACAAATAATTTTTTGTTTTTTTTTTTTTTTTTTTAAAGTATGGAACCCCTGCAATAAGATGACAATAAATGTGAAGTGAAAAAAACATCATCTTCATTTGAAATAAATTTCTAAGTTTGATATGGGGATTTTTGAGGTGTTTGGGATAAGGTATTCCTAATCCCAAATGGTAAAACAGCTCTTGTAGCAGTTTAGCACTCTGAGGTGTGTTGACAAATGCCACCTGGAAGAATATTAGTTATGAACTCACAAAATTTGACAATAAACTTTTGAATGCAATAAGTGTGTATAAAAAGAAAACTGGAAAGAATTGAAGGATCTGCCAGAGTGCATGTTAAATCACAGAGCCTCTTTTGAATCATTTCCTAGTTAGCTCCTGATAACCCTTGGAGAAAGGCACATTTAATACACCTACCTTTCCTAATGTGGGTATTTTTATAATTTCTAACCAGGCAGTAATCTTGAAATTTCATGGTAACAGAAAATGGTGTCATTGCTTGAAAATGTCTTTAATTGCTGAAGAAAGATGAATCCTTGTACTCTTGCTGCACACTTTGTGACTTCAGCTGAGGCAGATGTCTGGGCAAACTATCCCTAATAGTGTTTGGATGGATTTTTATAGTTGTCAATATTAAGGTGGGTTATGATACCAAAATCCTGACTCTTCTTTCTAATGGCTGCCTTTAGTCAAAAGGGGAGTAAATTAAATGTCAGAGCCTGCTCCAGAACAGACATAACTTGGTACATATCAAGGCTGGGAAAATCCCAAGAATGTTTCAAAGCTGGTTTAGTTTGTCCTAATTTGTTCCTTTTATTCTCTTAGTACAGAGAGACTGTATTGATCTCACAAGTTAATGAAAAGCCTACAAAAGTCTTCAGAGAGTCCTTCCAATGGCTTTGAAACACATTACAACCAATTAGGAAACCGAGGTCACCATGGGTGTCGCTGGTGGCCAGAGCCAGTCTGAGAGTGCACAGGGAGCTGTTCTCAGGGTGGGCACACACCTTCCACCTGGCTTTGCTGTTTCTGAAGCTCTGCTTCTCTCTGTAGCTGCAGTTGTTCACTAATTGCACACTTTGGCTCTCCTTTTGGCATATTTCTGGCATGTGGTGGCATCAGCAGTCTAATTGTATTTTAATTAAAAGTAGTTCATGGACTTCAACAGCGTGTCTTGGCAGCTGGGATCTTGCTGGGGCAAGAGGCTGGAAAAGAAGGGAATGCAGTTTTGAAGAGTAGTTGTGTGCAAGGGGGCACCTTTTTAATAAAATTCCTTGGACAGCAACTCCTATTTTATAAGTGATAATAGAAGAGCAAAGGTCAGTTAGGGAACTTGGGTTGTATGTAATTTTATGTTATTAGGCCTGATGACATGATTTGTATTTGCTCCTGACTCTTGAGATGGCTTCTGTAATGCTGTAACAACTTGGCCATTGAACTGCAGTGTGTAAGCACTGTTCAAAGCCAATTTGTGCTGGAAGGGAGTTATATTTTGGAAATGAACAAGGATATCCTGCTTTGAGCATGGTTTAACTGTTAAAATATACTCAAAATAGATCGAAAATTAGGTGTAACATCAGGGTTTTTTTGTTGTTGTGTAAACAAATATTGTAATAATAAAATGAATATGAAAAGTGGTGTCACAGATGCCAGGATTTTGCTGAGAAGTGAAAACTGTAATTCTTGAGCAGATTATTTTGTGAGGGGCAGGTAGGGCATGTTTGTTCTACCAGAAAGTGCCCTCCTGGACAGCCTGGCTTTCATGCTTATTGTTTGTATACATCTGTTCCTTGTCTACCCGAACTCCATTGTTGCACTGGTGCTGAAACTGCAGCAGCCCCCCAGCCTTGCACACCTCTCTGCTGGTGGGGCTGGTGAGCTGCAGTGTGCAAGAGCAGCTCAGCCACAGCCACACTGGGCAGGGCATTGCTCAGACTGTCTCACCCACCTTTGTGCTCTTTATTTGTTTCCCTCCCCTGCTGCTGCGGGGGGGATCAGCTGTGTGCTGCCAATTAGGCTCATCAGCATTGTCAATAACAGATGTGGAGCTCCTGGTAATCCCCCACCCTTGTTAGTGGACTGCAAGGGCTTCTGGCTGTTTGTGATGAGATTTAACCCTCATCCCCCACAGGGAGCCAAGTCACTCTGTCAAAGATCAGGAGTCATTTTATTCTGTTCTGTATTTTAAGGATTCTTTTACCACTGCCTTAGTCCCAGTTGGTTTGATTAGACTTTGGTTTTGGCTGTGGGTACCGGCTTGCAGGAAAACATAATTAACTTCATCACAAATCAATATGAAAATGATAGTTGAAGCACTCTGCTTCAAGCTAAAGGTAATTGCAAGAGGTTTCATTATCTGTCAAGTATATTATTTGGACATGTTTTGAAATGCAAGCTGCGAGCAAAACTTTTCAGTTACCAGCCAGTATGCCATGACAGGGCAGACCTGAAAACGTGTTCATTATACAGGATGCTCAAAGATTTCAGCTTTTGCATGCTTGCTGTCACTTTTGCTTGGGGCATCCCCTCAATGCATGTTCTTTATTTATTCCAAGATGAGGCAACTTCAGTGCTTGTGCTACAGTGACTCTGCTCCTCCCAGGGGAGTGATTCTGTTTAGGGAGAATGTAACACTTGGTGACTTCTGCAAACAAGTACAAATCAAAGTGGTCTAGACTGTAAATTTGTTCCTGTGAAAATCTGTCTTGCAGGGTTCAGTTTTCCTGTGAGAGCAAGCTCTACCTGATCTTAACATTTTTTTTGCCATCTTAGTAATGGCAGGGATTGCTGGTCTAGACATGTCATGGAGCCTGTAGGTGTACAGGAACCTACAGATTTGTTCTGTGGCCATTAAGCAGGAGTGGGTGAGTGTCACAGCAGAGTGCTCGTGTTCTCTCTTTGAGCTCAAGAATAGTATTGGAGGACTGCCACAATAATGAGTCTAAATTGCTGTCTAATTACTAATAGTGTTAAGATAAATATTTACCATCTGAAGTTACTCTCTCATGAGCAACCTCTACAGAGTGACATCAAAGTATTTCTGTGCATGTTATGGACCCTTGACACTGTGAGCTAAACAAGTAAACAAAATCAGAGGGTTTGGTGAGCCACTTGCAGCCAATGACAAGGTAATGCTCATGAGCCTCTACCTTTAGGTGCCAGTGACAATAAGTCAAGAACATAGAGAAGTATAGCACAAAATTGGAATTTAATTTCAGAAGGTATCATAATTTTATTTTTTTTTAATTTGACAAAGACTGTATGAGAGCCTGAGGCACAATTTCTGTGAGGAAGATGAATTATGGTGCTAGGGAAATGCATAGTGATCTGAAATCAGCACAGAGTATTTGACTTGTCTGATTTGCAGCTCTGAATAACAAACTTGTTCTCACCAGTAACACTCTTGATGCATTTACCTATTGAGATTGTGTTTTCTGGGATACCTAAAGTCTGAACTCAGACTCAAGCCAAGCACTTTGCTGCTGCCTTTTTTTTTTCATTAATCAATGCAGTAATTTTTTTCGAAGCTGAACAGAACATCCTTAGCTTTTCTTCTCGAGAAATTTTAGTAGAAATTTAAATGCCAATACAATACTATGGCTGATGGACTATTGATTAATAACAAAGTTTTAATCCTCTGGATATTGAGTATATTATGAAGGTATTACATTGATATGAATGCCTTCTATCTCATTTGTCATTAGCAAGTTAAAAATTATTTAACTTTGGTGCTTTGTCAGCACAATTTTGTTGAAATTAAATTTGCTCAAGTTAACACCTACAACAAATTTTTGAAGTGAGTTATGAATCACTTGAAATGAGTTGATACCGATTGATGAGTGCTTAGGAGTTAATACTTGAACTCTATCTGAGGGGGGAAGACTAGGTTTTCTGGAAGGTAACTTGTAAGTGTTATATCTTGAAAAGGAGTTTAATATCATATTCTATACAAGGATGAGTTTGTTCTCAATGATTATTTTGCTTTCTGTTTTGCTGAGCCCACTGGGATCTGTGGGAAAAGCATTTCATGGGAAAATGTGCACTGGGGTGAACATAGAGGTCTGTTTATGTCACTCTGGATTGGCAGAATGGGGAGTCTCTGAAGAATGTTAGGTTAAAACAAAAATGTCAGCTGGAGATACAGCTTCCATCATCAAAAGTGCCATACCTTTGCCTAAATTAGGATTAAATGACAATTGCTGCATAGCCCTGAGTGTTGATTTTTACTTTCTTTGTATGTCTGAAAAGTGGGTTTTCATTTACTCCTGCTATCAGTTCCTGAGTTGATATCTTTGGGTTTCCCATGGCAACAGATTTCTTTGTGACTGAGCAAGTATCATTTTCTTGCTTTGGGTGTTAGCTAAGGTATGAATGCAGAGCCTCAAACAAAGCGATGGTAAAATACACTTTTCAAGGAATTCTTTCTTTGAGTCTTAACTGTTGTGTTTGTTGTTTTGGTTAAAAAAAAACCACATTAAATTGGTGTATGGTTTCTTATCCATTTAGTGCACGTAAATACTGCTAGGATTGATAGCAAGAGTCTTTGAAAGCAAAATGCCTTTAGTGCTGGAGATCAGAACTCTTGTGGAAAGTTGAATGAATAGCTCAACTTGGTGGTTTGTTTATTGCTTTTGTGCTTGGCTTGTGATCATTTAAATGCTTGGAAGAGGCTGTGATGCTAATTACACTAAATACAACTCTAGTCTTCTCTCTTTATAGAGATATCTAATTTTATTTCCACTTTTGGAATCACTTAGGTGATTTCTGTGGAAAAGCCACTTTTTGCCCAATAAATTCAGTTATTATAAGATTAGTTACGTCCACTATTTCTATCTTGATAAAAGGGTTTTTTAATCCCCAGGGGTTACATTGACAAAATGTGAGATGCATCCCAAAGAGCAGAAGGCTCCCTTCCAAGAGACATGGTGTTGACAAAAACACGTGGTAGTGAGGAATGGATCTTTACTTTTCCTGATTTGTTTCATTATGTATAATAACTCCCACAGACACAAGAGTCAGTAGTTGCACTGCTGAAACTTGAAACATCCAAACCAATGGATGTAAGGCTGATACAAATGTCTCATAATTAACAATCAGTCAGAAATCAAAGCAAGCACAAAGGCAACATTTCACTGCCCTGATGAAAATACAAATACTTTTGATAGGAATTTCTTGTTGCTACAACCCTGTGAGATCTGGAACTTGAGATTTTTAGGACCAACTTGACTGTGCTGTAGATAGCTGCTTGAGGCAATTTTGAGTTCACTTTCTCTAAGTGGCATGATCTGCCAAGCTGGTCTTTCTTCAAAAAGCTACAGGTGCAAGTAGTTCTCTGTTAATATTTGTTCAATGAAAAGGAAGCAGTTTTTAAAAATAAGATAGAGTAAAATGAAACAAAAAAAAACCAAAAAAACCAAAAATTCTTCATGTTATTTTTATTCTTAGTAGAAAAATAATAGTGTCTGTAGCAAAGAGCCAGAAGCAGATGGTGATGCAATCTCTAGGCAGTGCTCTGTGTGTCATTATCTTGCAGTTAGACATAAGCCAATTTTGTGCAGTTTTTCTGCCCTGAGTATTGCAAGAGCCGATTGCAAATATCCCTTGACCATCCAGTCACTTTTTCCTTCTCCTATCTTCTACCACAATCTTAACCCAGCAGATGTATGTTGCTAAGAACATGGAATTGCGGTGCAGCTTCATTCTGAAAATGTGGGCTTGTTCTTATTTTTGTGTCATACTCTGCCTTTATTCTGTACAGAGATTGGAAATCAATGAGTTTGACTAAACTTGTTTAAGTGCCAGGATATTTTCCCACTTTCTGAGTCAATGTGCTGCAGCTCTGTGATAAGTAACATCAAAGCACATTTTGTTAATTCATTACTCTGCACAAGGTTTAATGTTTGCTGCTCTGCAACTGTGCTCCTTAAGCCTGTCTTACCTCTGACTTTTGATATATGAGAAATAGGAACCTGTCATTTCACTCAATAGGTTAGTTGTTAAACAAGATGGATACTGGTTGAATAAGTTTGTCAATACTGTTCTGTTTTAAAAGTGAAGAAAGTCCACAAAATCTGGTAGAAGAGTAGCAATAAACTTTAAATTTAAATATGAAACTGAAACCTAGGCTTAAAAATATTTATAAATTTAAAAATAAAATTTATAACATTATTTTAAATTATAAATTAATATTTATAAATAATTTTTAAAATATTTATTAGAAGTCTAACCTTCTTATTCAGTACTTGTCACATGCTGGTTTCTGCATGCCTAGTATGCAGAATGCAATGTGTGTCATGCAATGTGGGTAAGATGAATCTTCAAAGTGGCCTGTATTATTATACTTGTCCAAAAGTTAGTTAATTTTCTATTTTCATTTTTTTTATTGTTTTAATGGTGATTTGCAAAAAGATGCATGATGTCCCCAAACAAACCCACTAGCAAGCAGAACATTTGTCAGGCAGTAATCACTGCCAGTGTTTGAAGGATGAGATTATTGCAATGGAACTAGCAATGGTTGAATTAGCACTGAGCAGCTCTTAGTTGCAAGGCATTTATTCTTCATCAGGATGCCAAATTGGAAGGGCATCTTTTCATATGGTCATTTTTTATAGGAGATATTAATAGCTATTTATTAAGGTTAAAACTTGGGTACAGCACAAAAGCTCTCATCAACTCTATTGTGTGATTGATAAAGCATGATATTGATGATTCATCACAATAAAAAAAAAGATTAAAATCTTTGTTGAATAAGATTATTTTTTGTCATGTATTGAATTATGAGAACTCAACATCATAAATCTTTGTTAGAGAGGGAAGATATTTCCTTTGCAGGTCTGCTGATCAGATTTCTGCAAAATTGTTGACATGTTAGAAAGCAATTTAAAGAAGAGAAATACCAAATAGTCACCTTCAAAATTGTGTAATTGGACCCAGCTTGCTTAGGTTGCCAGTAAACTGCTGCAGAACTAGAATTCTCTCTGGAGTCTGGTTTTAAAAGTCTGTGGTTGTAAGGAGAGGACTTTCTCAAAGCACCAGTGTAAAATTTTCATTCCCAAGGACTTCTATCAACCATTCTCTAGGCAGTGGTCAGTTATGGTTTAAAGGGTATTTAAGGAATAGGCACCATTTGACTATGAAGGCATGACCAGTTTTGCTTATGTAAGAGGTTTTGGGCAAACCATAACATTTTCCTTCAAAGTTTGAAGCTGGAGCTCTGCATTAGAGCCTTGAAACTCTAGAGGTGCTGCATTTCTCATACTGCTTGTGTTGTGTGTGTAAGAACAAAGCTAGGAAATAATTGGGAGGCTTTTTGTTGTTTATTAGCCTGTAACAGATTTAAGAAATGCACATCTAAATATGTCCAACTACTTAGAGAAACCATATCCATTGTGTTGTACATTGTTTTTCACACACCTTTTTTGCCTCTTAAATATGGAGCACTTCTTTATCAAGCAGCAGGAAGTTTTACAGTGTTTTGCACCAGTCATTTTAGTGTTACCATAAAACCTCCTTTCCCCTTCCACCTATAAAACTCATCATTTGCTGCAAGCTCAGTGGAACCATTTGTAATATTATTTTAGGTTTAGTCTTTACCATGAGCCCAATGGGCAGATTTACTGGGGAAAATGAGACTATAGGTTGAATGGGAATTTTTTGAGAGTTTGCTCCAGGGACAAAAGTTTTTGCTGTTGCATGTATCCTTGGTACTATTTTTTCGAAGTAATCAGGTTTTAGAAATGATTAAGTTTATTAGTCCATCATCAAACTAGCATTTTGAGGAACTAAAGTAATTGACGTGTGACTTAATCCTCTGACTGTGTTTATATGAAGCACTGTGGTTTATAGAGAAGTGTTTATGAGAGTGCTTTTTGAGGTGTCTGAGAAATGCAGGCCTACAAAGTGCTCAGGCCTGGACGATGTAACTTGACATTCATTTCAGAGCAAAAAACTTTGATAGAGCAATTAGAAATAAATTGAGTGGCTCTGTTATACCTGGCAATCTGAAATTAATTTGGTTCATTAGTTCATTATAGCTTAAGCTTCACATTTAAATATCAAAAATGTTGTAATTGTATTTGCAGATTAGCTTTGTGTTTTTCTGCTTTCTGTGATACATGGGCAGCTGTCATTGCTAATTTCAGGGAAATGCAATCAGAGGGAGTTTAATTTCTTGCGTGCGCAGCTTTTTTGCTATGGTAACAAAAGCCTTATGAAGCTTTTTGTCTCTGGATCTCACAAATATATAGATGATGACCTACCCTTGAACCATAGCTATGCAATGTTTTTCATGGTGAAAGGTTCTCTATTGTGAGTGAGTAAACCAACTGGGTTTGTTTTGACATTTATGAAAGGAAGGGAAGGAGAAAGCACAGCTTGGTTCCATTAAAAAATGATTATTCCATTTTAAGTATTGGTTTTGAACAGATTTAGGAACTTAGAGCTCAACTCGGCACTGAAAGCTGTCCCTTAATGCAGGCTGATGGCAAGAATGAAGCTCTGGAAGGGAATATGGGGGGACAAGCAGAGGCAGTGCTCAGTCAGGGTCCCCTCAGTGCTGTCACCTGCCTCTCCATGGCAGGGACCACAGAGCCTCCTCATCAGTGTATCCTCTTTGATGATATTTGCATAGATAATCTGATAAATAATACCTCTGACTTACTGTGTTTAGGGTAACTGGCCCAGCTGGGTCGTGTCATTACTGAAACAAGCTTTACATTAATTGATGTTTGGGTCCTTAAATTGATTATGCGCTTTGACAATGAGCTTGGAGGCCCTTAATTTACCATTAAGATTTGTCCTTGTAACCTAAAGAGGCCTCTTATTCATGCCTGTTACTGTAATGTCCCATTCCTAAATGAACTTCTGCCCTTTGGGGCCTGAGCTAAATTCTTGAAAATACTTGCACTGAAAACTTCCAGTTTTGAATGAATTCTTGTGAATAACTCAAGTAGTTGTTATGCTGCTTAAGTAACTGCAGCTGGTTTTATACTCTCCTGTGGTTTTTTTGCTTGTAATACCATAATTTTTAAGCAAATCTCTTCAAAATTACTTGCTAAAACATCTAGCTGGAGCAAAAAATAATATATTGCCTGAGGTATTTGCCTTATTTAGGACATGTAGTTTGGACAGCAAGGCAATGAGCCTCAGCTTCATGAATCGTCAAAGGAGTCTGAAGAAAACACTCCATTAATTTAATGTTATGATTACCCATGTGTTATTCCTAGCCTTCAGTGGATCCTAAAACGAGGACTTGCACATCTAGTTAAATCATGGACTCCCTTAAAGAATGGGTGTTCCAATGTCTGCAGTCTGTTTTTTTCCTCTGTCTTTAAATGAACATCTTTTGCTGAGCCTCCACACCTCACCATTTGTCTGCAAGGCAGGATCTTCCCTGTCAGCAATTCCCAAACCCTCTGGAAGAGCTCTGGGGCAGAGTCTCTGGCTTATATTTTTCTTTAACATTTCAGGACACTGCATTTTATCTGGCTTTCTGCTTGAGCCCACCCAAAGACTGCTTTGCTGCTTGCACATTGCTCTGCTTCTATTTTCCTGAATTTCACGTTTTTTATCAGTAAGGATTTTTCTTCTGCTGTAATTGAGTTTAAGTTGGAGCCCCATTAAATTAATAGCTGATTATGGAAATTAGGAAAGAGGGATTTGGTTTTGTTGCCTTTTTTTGTCATTATAGAAATTGTTGGCTTTGTAGGACACACGACCTGCCCTGCACTGAAGGGTGCAGGTGCCACCAGGCTGAGCTGGGCTCCTGCTTTGGCTGCCTGGGCCATCATCTGTCCCTGTCCCAGGGTGCCAGCACAGCTGTCCTCTCCCAGCCTGTGGCTGAGAGCAGTGAGTGCCTGCAAGGGCAGGTGTCTGGCTCTGTGAGCAGATGCTCCTGCATCTGGGTGCTGTTTGTCACTTTAATGAGTTGGCGCCTCACCATCCCTGCTCTGAATTCCCTTAATGTGCTTGTAACCACCAGTCCCATATTGTGGCCACGGGCTGATTTATGGGTTCCTGTCTTGCTGACCACTCTGCTGGAGCTTCTCGTGTGCTGCTGAAGCACGTGGAATGTTTGGTGTGGCTTTCAAGCACCTGAACAGTCTAAAGACCACCATGGCCAAATTGTGCCATCTGCCCCCAACATATCCTTATCCTTTCCTGCCCTGGGTCACTGAGCCAAAAATAATACTGACATAGAAAAAATAACTTCAGAGTTTCTGAAAGCTATTGGAAAAGGCCAGGAGCTGTATATGGCATTTGCTTCATTTGTTGACAAGTGGGTGAAAATAGCCAAGAATAAAATTTCAGGTAACTATTTACTCCCCTCTGCAGTGTAAGTAGCTGGCACATTGTTGGAATGCTTTACTTTTGACCTTCATCCACAGGACCCCCCTCTCTTAGAGGGGATTTGTGTCTGGTTGCCTGAGGATGCAGGATAGTTACACAAAAAAACCCCTGGATCTCAGATATTTGTAAAAGTTTATTCATTATTCCTTCAATAATACCTTTTTACTTCAGCTGGTTTGTATCTAAGCTGGTTCTAAATGCATGTTATATTTTTAAAGCCCAGGAAAATAGGCATACAAATATGAACATTTGTTAGGGAATTTAAATTTTTAACAAGGTTTTCACTTGTCAGTTTCCTTACCTGGATTTTCCTTAGAGCTATTCCCAAGGGAAAAGCTGTTACATGAAGGGCACTGCTTTGCTTGAAAAGGCTGAATACTAAAGGATGGCTGTTCTATACTGAGCTCCTCCAGACAGCTTTAACAAAACTGCTGCAAGCAATATGTTGGAGAGGGATGCTGCTGCTGAGGCCAGGTGAGGACAGAGCTCCCCAAACCTGCAGTGTGTGCAGGTGAGGGCACTTGGTGTTGGCTTGAGCTGATGCTGTCCTAGCAGAGAAAAAGTGACTGGGGCTACTTGGTTTTGACAGACTCCCTTCTTCCCCATCATGATTTTTGGGGTTTTTTGTAATGAATATTTTTCTTCTCACAGAGATGGTTGTTATTGAGAATCAAAACTTCCACAAATGTGATGTTTCCATCATGTCCAAACCTGCACAAAGTACTAAAGCACACAAATTCAAATTGACTGGCATGAGAACCATTCTATCCATGGATATGCTGCAGCATATCCAGTACTGATTTCTTATCAAAAATATCTATCTACATTTCCAGTACTGATTTCTTATCAAAATTTTAGTCCAGTTTTGTACCAAAAAATATTTTGTCAATTGTTTATTAATAAAAATATTTTTGAAGGAGAAATGCCAAGTTTCTGTATGGGAAGTACATTCTTGTGGAAAACCTCAGCTGATCCTTCATTAGCAGATGTGTTGCTTCTATACCAATAGAGGAATAAATTATTTATTCAGTTTCTCTAGAATTTAAATGCTGAAAGAAATATAATATATTCTTTACCTACACCTTTTGGTAGACAATGATACAGTTAATTTCTTCCAATTTTGTCATGGACAACATAAACTTATTGGTGCCTAAACAACTAACTGGGAACTACAACACTGCTGAGCATAATGCAATATGAACAGCACAGAATTATTCACCGAGACCTGAAATAGATCTGAGTGCAGCTAAGTCAGTGCTGCAGTGCTCCAGGTAATGGCTCAGACTTTGAAAGTGAGAGTAACCAAAGAGACTTGAATTGATTTTGCTTCAAACAGCACAACTTAGGAGGATAAAATTGAAAGGAAGATAAGCAACACTGTGTTGCACCAATACTTAGTGCTTCTCCAGGGGGTTTCTCTGTGTGTGTGTGCTTGCTGGGAATGGCTCTGCAGACCATGGCACTTAAATCTGAAAGGTTGCTGGCAAGGGCTTTGTGCCCAAAAAGTAATTGTAAGGTATTGTATCTAACTAAATGAGGAAAATCATTTTTAGGGTCAATTTAAGGTTTTCTTCTATGTAGATGGCTTGTGTGCTTTAGATGTGTTTTTCTGTCATGTATGAGGTTGTTACT